>NC_055992.1:156227890-157653515 GCF_018446385.1 Zingiber officinale | reverse complement strand
AAGTCATAAAGCACCCCTGTTTATTAGTCTCCACAAAGCACAAGTAAACCACTGCGGATGTCCGGCCGGATGTTGAGGGAGCTGTCCGCCCGGACGACAAGTTTGGAGCAAGGGAAAAGGACAGGGGACTTCTTTCTCTGACAACCGGTAGGTTTCACGTGTGTGCCATGCTCCAAATCTTGTGACAGGGGATTCTGCTGTCCCATCAAGGGCATGCTTTGACTGTAGCGATATGGGTCAGGTAAGCTTTCTGACAGCCGCATACCTAGGAAAGGACAGAGGACACGTATGCACCTCAGTACACGTGCCCAAACCCTTCACAGCTCTATATAAAGAGCCTCAGACTTCGCCAGAGGGAGGATTTTTTTTTCAGGTATTCTGAGACTTTGGGCGCCACCTTGTTCATCGTAATTTACCTGACTTGAGCGTCGGAGGGTCGCCGCAGGGAACCCCCTTCCCGGCCCGACTTCTGTGCAGGTTAGCCGGAGCATCGTGCTACCAGTTGGAGATCTACATCAGCGAGCCGGAGAGCGCCACGTGCCCAGCGTCTGTTGACTTCTAGTTCGGACAGGATCAACTACTATAATGAAAATGACTATTACATAATATTTATAGGACTCTGTTCACTTTTCTCAAGAAGCTGTAGATAAAACATCAGAGAGATGTTAATACAAAATAAAATAGGATGATGGACACGTGCAGAGTCACACATTTTTGCCCATGCCTTGAGAATACAAAATCTAGATAAAGGAAAGGAATGATATTTTGAGACTTTGAGCAACAACATAACACAATATAATGAATTCAGCTATTAGAGTAAAGAGCCACACAAAAGTGAAAAAGATGAGCACAGAGATTAGAAATGACAATGGAACATGATAGCAGTAATAATCATTCGTTAAAAAACTCTAAAACTGCCACTAGATAAATTGAGTAAACTATGCAGCTATTTCTGTTGATAGAAAGGGTTGTATGATATCAACACCTGGGAGAGAGAGTCCAGATACAAGACGTAGCTTTTCCTCTGGAAGGCTATCCTGAAAGGTAAACCAAAAAAAGTTTTGAGTAAGAAAAGCTATATGATGGATGTGAATGTAACAATTTCTGCTCCCTGCAAAATAACCTCTGAGTTGACATTCAGAATCAAAACTTGTATCCATAATCATCATATTGAAGAAGTAGAACCTAAATGTTCCAGTTATACAAGAGAATTTCTGAAAACTATTGGTACAAACTAGTTAAGTATTTTAAATTTAAAAAGAAAAAAAGAAAAAGAAAAGAAAGCATTTCATATTTGACCTCAAGATAGCAATTTATAATTTAATGTCAATAACTATTGATAACATAGGACAAAAATATGCCAACATGATATTAGTTTGTAATGATAAAAATGATACCTTATATATTATGTTCTCAACTAAGAGTTCCTACTGTTTGACACAATAATGGCAAGAAAGGGTGAAACTTAGTGCTTTTAAACCCAAAATTATATATCCAATATGGTTTTAAATCTCATACCATGTCTGGCGAAATGGTTGAAACATATTGTTCCAATAAATTAATGAACTTCGATACTACTTGACACAAGCAATATCTCTTGCGTCGTTGTGTTAATCATATCAACGAGTATTATTTCATGCCAATACTTGATATCCCTTGGTATGCTAGAACACGGTTAACTTACACAGTTAAGAAGAATTAAAATAAGAATAATAATTTTTTATAGCTTGTCCCATTCAAGATAATCTAAAAATGTACCATTTCATAGGAAAAATAAAGTTTGAATAATTATATAGCTGTCTTGTCTTTGTTTTCATCATCTCTTTCCTCCCACCTCTAATTCTCCAATAGCATCATACATCGAAATGTGAGTACAATGTAAGTACCCCGAGGTAATTTTGATGTGATCAACTAAGTCAAGTTAGATCCTGTTGTAGTTTAATCCTTGTGTCTAAGTGTGTAGAAACTTAGGAGCACAGAAAGTCAAGAGAAAGACGCAGCTAGTGATAAGGACGACACACGGGAGAGTCGACGGACTCAGTGCGTCCGAGGGACGAGGTGCTGCGCAAGAGTACGCTGGCAGACGAGAAGGAAACCCACGGCGGTTCCGAGGGACGAGAAGTCAGAGTGAAAGACTGCTCGAGAAGGTCGGAAAATGGGTTCAGGTGAGCCCTATTCTGGATGGTCTTGTTGGAGGATCGGTGGCCGGCTTGAAGGGGGGTTGGATAGACGGCGCCCCCAAATCGCTCGCTTTCTACGTATTTGTTAGTTGCGCAGCGGAATACAAATAATACAAACACAAATACGAAAGCTAAATGCAAATACAAGAACAAGAAAGCAAACCGCTAACACGTTCGTTTACGTGGTTCGGAGATAAAACTCCTACTCCACGACGTGTCCGTAAGGTGGACGATCCCTCAATCCGTCGGTGGATTAGTCCCCGGCTAGCTCAACCTCCTTGTGGGTGGAGAAACCTCACCACAACACTCACCAACAACACTTGGACACAAGGGAACCTTGAGCACTTTGGTGACTACTAATTAGGTTTTAACCAAGTCTAATTTCGTCAAGTTGACCGGCCATCCCAAGCTCCCTCTTATAGAGCTTGGGGAAATCAGCCTTGCTGATTTGACCGTTACCAGTCGACTGGTCCTTGCACCAGTTGACTGATGCCAACCTAACGTCTCTCTCAACGGCTATCTATCAGTCGACTGGTCCCTGGACCAGTCGACTGGTCCCAGCCGTTTTGGGCACAGAGAGCTTCTGTGCTCACCACCAGTCGACTGGTCCAGTACCAGTCGACTGGTACAACCCTAAACTTAGGGTTTCCCATCCCGAGTACATTTCTCTCGCACTCGGACCCTCACGACTCACTTGACTCTTCTTTGCAGCCTTGACCTCTTGCCTTCAAACCTACTTCCTTTGGCTCTCGTCCCTCGGATGCATCCAAGCCCGCGGCTCGTCCCCAATGCCATCCTTCGCGTATGCCTCAAGCCCTTGTCCTTGCTGCCTTGTCCACGGTCCCTCGGATGCTCCATCCTTCACCGGACCCGAAGCCGTCAACCTGAGTCACATGTGTCACCTGCAGTCCTGCACAACTCAAGTACACATATCAAATAACGAGGGTAAACCTAACTTAAACCCTTTGCCCAAACACCAAAACACATGGTCCCACGGACCATTGGGATTGCTCCAACAGAAATCACCCAAACGAGCGAAACCGGAGCAAGATCCCGGACCGAAAAGTCAACAGGGAGGTTGACTTTGGTCCAAGCGCCCGGATCACATGGGCGCCCCCGAGGCACCTCATCCAGCGGGGGTTGTATCTACACCGTCCGGGCGCTCGGAACTCTTCCAGGCGCCTGGAACATAAAGTTTATCGAAACTCAACGTGTTGCGATCCGTTGCGACCTGAATAAAATTTAATCCACGTCCAGGCGCCTGAAACCCTTCCAGGCGCCCCGATCAGGGCTATAAATACAGTCTTGATCCTAAAAGCTAAAAACAACACTTGTAAACCTTCTACCTTTTGTTTAGCTTTGTATTCGAGTACTTTAACTGTTGTAAGAGGCTTCTCCGCCTAAAGGAGATTTGATAGTGAGTTTTACTTGCCTTGAATTAGCAATTCTCTTATTACAAACCAAGTAAACGATCTGTCTCTTCCTTCTTGTTTGTTAATTAGTTTCTTTTTATGCAAGTGTTTCTTAATAAAAGCTTATAAAGATCGAGAAAGGGTGTTCATTTTTTTGTGCAGGACAATGCACCCCCTCTTGCCGGCCTCCAAGGGACCAACATACAATACAGAAACAAAATCATTCCAGTCAAAGCCTGAAACGCTTGAAACTTTGGCATGACTCAAGATTTTGAACCTAAATTCAATCATTTATCAAATGTTCACGATGTACAAAAATAAAGAACATTCGAACATGAATCTCTTTTTCCATGCATCTCTCTTTTTATTAGTTTACTCCATGTATTTGTTGGTCTCTAATTCCATAAGCATGGATAGGGTTGGGGTTCTTATATGGTTTCAACCAGAGTGCAGTGTTGCTCAGAGATGCCCGAACATGCTAAAAAGTGTTTTTGTTTATGTTTCTTCAGTTTAGAATTGTCACAATGTACTCTCTTATTCTGGAAAGTACTCTTTTATATATCATTTTTTTTCTGGATGTTCTTATTATCAGATGAATATTCAAATTCTTGGGAATAAATAAAATGCATATTTTTTGCTATAGGGTATCCTCTAGAATTGTGATCACACTTGCTATCTAAGTTATGGAAGTTGTTTTAGCAAATTGTCACCAAAAGTGTGCTTCCTTCAACGTGGCAGGATAGCCCTGAAGCATGACATAATTTGTTCTGACTCACAAGTTATAAACAGATTTCATGTAGTAAAACAAATTAGACACCACAGATTAAGATTAATAACTGGATATGAAAATGTTAGAATTCTAGCAAAGACAGAAAGCATTTAGACTTCAAACTATATCAGTTTAAGAATTTTTACATTCAGATATTAGATAGTATTAAGCTAAGAAATATATACAATGCTAGCAACAGATTGTGGTGTAAAACTAAACTGGATAATAATAATTTCTCTACTTTGTCATTGGATAAATGATTCTTAAAACTGATAGCAAAAGGAGCAATTTATGGATCAAAAAAGGTCACTCAGTACTCTAATATGTTGTATCCAATTATCTGTGACGTAGATAAAATATATTACTATCCATATATATTAATGGTTGCTTATTAGAACAATCTCATTTTATTTCCAAGCACAATGCAACCAAAATGTAACAGTTAAAGATAAATGAAGATCATACTGTGGATTTAAGTGTCCACACCACCTCAGGATTTTTTAAGTGCATAAACCATTTATCAAATGCACAAATCTTTTTACCGTAACAGCATGGAGCAAAGCAGGTCGTTCTTCTATACTCTCACCAAGTCCAAAACCTCCTATCCAAAAACCTAGGTCAAACATATGACACCACATCAGCATCCAATTGCTATGAACAGGAACATGAATTAAACTTGTAGGATAAAAGGTTTGGAAGATTTAAATATCTACAAAGATGGAAATAATTGCAAAGAACGTGCAAAAATATGAGTAAACCTTAGACAAGTCGCAATTATCTAAGTCATTTCCATAGGATTGTAGATGATATGGCCTTGCACATGAAGTTCAATGGAAAATAAAATCCATGTGGGAGACCCTAATAAGGTAGGATAGACAGTTCACTTTTTTGTCGCAATGAAAGAAAGATATAATCTTCTTATGTGTAGGAACATCTTTTGTTTGGACAACAACTAGCCACTTCTAATAGAAACTATGTATTGTCATAATCTAATCAAAAAGAGAGGGAAATAAATACAAAAAATATATACATTTTTGGTTTTTGCTTGTTGTTATATATGCAATTCTACTAAGAACTAGTCTAGCAAAATCAAATGTCTTTGATAGGTCAAGTTACTTTATTTATAGTTGGAATCATGTCATAATTTTTCCTAAACAACTGAGACTTGTATACAAAAAAAGGGCATAGCTAACCCTTTTGATCATATATAGGAAAAGAAAAAAGTAATAGTTAATTCATCCATAATTATTAAAGAGGAAGGATAAGTAATACACCCACAATTTGAGAAGTTCAAATTAGATCTATTGAATTTTTTGTACCTATGCATTTACATGAACATTTGGTAATGCTTTCATTTCTATAGAACCAACCACATTGCCAGTCTATAAGAAACTACTAATAAGGAAATGAAATCTAAACTAATTAAAATGTATTAGGATTGTAGGGCTATATGGACTATTGTAGTAAAAGATGATTACACTCACCCTCAACGCTCCTCATATCCCGTCCTAAGGCTATGTGAAGGGAGGTAAATCACGGGGTCAACTTATAGCCGGCTGCCAAGTGGCTAGAGGGCGAGAGGAGTTTTTCTAGGGCTATATGGACTAAAAAAAATGATAATTCTAGTTAGCCTCATTGACTATCCCTGGAGGTGACCGGCCCGGCCCCACAGAAGTTTCCCACCGGGCACAAAGGTAAATCGGGAAGTGCACATGGCGGCCAACCCAGAAGCCTAGCATCCTTTTGATTACCCCCCCCCCCCCCCCCCCATTTGGAAAAAAAAATTTCTGCAAATACGCTGTAACTGGGGTTCGAATCTCAAGTGCCTGCGTGACAACCTAGATGTCCTACCGCGACACCATAGCCCCGGGGACTAGGGCTATATGGACTAGAACCATAGTATGGTTGTTATTGAAATTATTTGAATTGCATTAAAGACTCAACATGAATTTTGTTGCCTTGCAGTTATTCCACCATATTTTATCTATGCAGTAAGGAAATGAGATGGCTCTATGTTCTCTAATTCATTATTTATATTCTGATATAGGAGCAATACCAAAGTGTTTCAAGAAAGTACATGACTTTCATTTGCCTTCGGCCTACATTTTTCTAAGTTAAATGGAATCATAAGTCCCTCATTGGCGATATTGTTGAAGGTATTTACACTTAAAGGAACATCTAAATATTGAGATAATTGTACATGCATTCCAAGATTGGGAAAATAGAAATCATAGGTAGTCAGGTCAGATTCTCCAACATTGATCAATTCAATTAGAATTCAGTTATTTCAACCAATTTTTCAATTTGAATTGTTCATGTGTGTATCCCTAGTTCCTGCAAGTGAAAAGTATGCAGTTGAAGCCTTTCTATAGCCATAGAAAAACAAGATATAAACTGAGACAAATATATCAGCACTCTCACAGCATCTGGAGCATCCATGTCTTCAATAATATACAGAAGTAATAATCTAAATAACTAACAGTATGTGACATGTTGTTCTTATTTGTGTACTTGGACATAAAGATGACTTAGGAGTTAGGATTCCAACATGCATCATTTTAAGCCTAATTTAAAAATAAAATATTGTCTGCATCTAAAAAAAAGTACAAGAAACCTGAGACATTTCTGGCAGCCACTTCAGTCGCACAGCGTTTCCGTTCTTCAATACTGGATCCACCAACAACAAATCCCAATACATTTTTCCCACCTTCCTGTATAATATATATCACATAACAGTTGGCAAATCCAAAATATTCATAGAAAAGAGGACATATTACATTGAACAACTGTGCAAGTCAAATCATTTTCATCTGAAAAATGTTTTACAGTCACATGGCAGACATTTCATAAGCAAAGCTAGATTGTGAAAGCTAGATTGTGAATATACTGCCATTGAATCACAATGTTAGAAATTAGGGTGAGACTTGACACCAGATTAAGGTCAATCTATTCAAACTAAGGTTAAAAAGTTTATCAAAAAAAAAAAACAGAAGAAATACTAGAATTTATGAGTTATGAGTCATATATTTGTAGTAAACTCAATTATTTGACAGGTATTTTAGGGGGAGTATTTACATACTAGGTCCAAATTGATGCATTCATCAAGCCAACGCAGTGTCCGATCAACAGAAGTTTTATTTCGCTTATCAGAGACCCAAGCAGGCACCTCATCTGCCATACTGGCCCATAGATTGGGCATCAATGATGTAATCATTTCCATGTATGCTGACGGTTTCACCTAAATGAAAAAATAAGGGAATGTGTTGAATAAACAAAGGTGCAGATTATGTTGCTACAATGATGCCAGAGAAGATAGTTTCATGCTAAAATGGAGTACCAGTTGACGACCAGAAGGTGTTTCAAAAGATGCCCCAAGCTTATTGGTGCCATCACTCTCAGGTAAACTCTCTAATGAATCTCTAGGGGAAGCTATAAAAAAATGATCATGCAATCCCACCATCTGATGCAAACCTCCAATAGTACAGATAGTTTTAGTTGCAGGGCAATCTAAACTGCAAAGAACCCCCCAAAATATCCAACATTTGTAAGAAATTTTAAGCAAAATAAAAAACCTTGAAGAAGTAAAGAAAGCTTCTTTGAGATTTTATTCAATAAGAAACTTAGTAAAAGCATAATCATACTGAAGTCTAGAAGATAAAAGAAAAAAACTAGTAGATCATACTGAAGTCTAGTGCAGTGGGTCATGCCCAAGCATACCCAGCCCAGTACAACTAGAAATTGATCCAGTCAACACAGCCCTAGATAGAGCAGATCAAGGCCAAGCACAGTCATCCTTATTATGCTTGGGAAGCCCACAGGCCTACAACTTAGGAATAAAAAAATAGAAAGAATAAAAATTATAATTGAAATGTCTGAAAATATTAAAAATATTTTTTATAATTTTCAAATATTTTAAGGGTAATTTACTAAGATTTTAAATTTTGTAATTATTTAAAGAATAAAGGGGATTATATAAAAAGTTATGTATGAAAAATCAATAAGAACAATGTTCGCCTGCACATGGTCCAACTTCATGTCAATCCAACACAGCACATGGGTGAGGAGGCTAACATCAGAAATTGACCCATGAGCTTCCCCTTTTGGGAAATTCCATGTTGTACCATGCTAAGTCGCACCATAGGCAACCTGGCTCGATTGACACCTCTAAGACTATGTCTACATAAAGTTAGATGCTACTAAAAAAAACTTGGTCATGATCCAATCAATTGATTTGTATAGAAAAAGAAAGAAAATGGACCAAGGAATATGAGAAAACAAACATTTTTGTCAATAAGTAGCTTAAGAATATTAGAAAATCTTTTTTTATCTACATTAATATTTCCTCTTCACTCATTGGTCCAAATGCAATTCTCATTATCAAGATTTGACAATTAACTGTATTCCAAAAATTCAAAGGTCTTTGATTCGCTAAAATATAAATGACTAGTCTTCTGAAAATGAGTTTCAATCATGGTGAAGAGGTTTAGTTCCTTGGTTGCAAAAAGGAAAAAGAGGGTAACATGAAAGATTCATCAAAAGAGAAAGAAAGATTGCAGAAATGGGCCCTAGGAATGGCATTTCTAATAATAATTTTTTTTTTGTTGGGGGGAGATGCAGCAGACTTGAAACTAAAGTGCATGAATCTCAATGATTACACATAAATACAACTTTATACAGTGGGATAGTTTCTCATACTTAGTAATAGTGTTACATGTTTGCCTGAATTACTTGTATAGCATTTAGTCCATTCCTCAATCTTCTACTTTTCATCTCTAGTGTCTCAACAATTTATGCTTACGGAAATAGGTTTCCTAGTGGCATCACGAAATATGTGATTCTTTTACCATTGAACCAATATAACTTCACAGAGATGTAGGAAATACATGACAATGTATAGGCCACACAAAATCAAAAAAAAAAAAAGTTATAAAATTTTATCAATTCTCAAGCTGTAGTTACACTACAAAAAAAATAAATAAATAAGATTTTAACCACAACTAATATTAACCAGCCCACACTAAAATATTTTATGAGAATAATTAAATGTGGCAAAAATTGTTATCACAAATTTTGTCGCAGCTATATCATTTAGTAATAATACTATTAAATAAATTGCAATGAAAAAGTTGTCACATTTAGTGATAGATCCAATTAATACTATCATTACTAGTTTTAACTTTATTGTCACTAAAACTTTTAGCGAGAAGTCTTCAAATTTTATAGACAGTTTTGTTTTTTGGTGATTAATACACACTTTTTTTTTAAAGTATATTAATAGCTGAAATTTGACAAGCATCATCTGGTCAAATCTAAATCAGTTTACCATACCAAATCTATGATCATAAACATCATTTATTAAAAAAAAAACCCTCCTGCCCCCTAGCCAATTTGGCGGTTGGCTATAAGCTGGCCCCATGATTTACCTCCCTTAACATAAATGAGCATAATCACTTTTTGCTACAATAAAATCATTTATTCCGTTAACAGTCGCAATATCCCCTGCTCTGATTGAGAAGACAGTAAGAATCAATAAATTTACCTTAAGTTTTAACTCCAAAAAAAAAAATAAAAAACATGAATTGCATAGGTAAATCTACAGAAGTGCCAGTGCAATCAGCCTCAATCGCAAATAACACCTTCAAACATTAGCACAGCTGTTGAGATGGCACAATTCACTCTATGGCGTCGCACAACTAAAATGATAAAAATCAAAGATTTAACAACCGGACTATAAGTGCGCAGTGCGGCATCATAATTTCACCCCAAGTCATCATGAGACGCCAAACTGACATTTCGTCGAACATCCTTGGTGACAGAATCAGAGTGAAACTTACAAGTGGATAGGGCTGACGTGAAGGAGGTGAGAATCGGGGGCGGGGAGGTCACCGAGATGATCACGCGAAATGAACGCCGGGAGGCCCTTGAGGGTGGAGATCATGAGGGAGGGCGTTTCGATGGGTGCGGCGGAGTTACCGCCGATGTAGAGAGCGCCTGCGCGAGCCCTGCTGCCGGCGCACGCCTTCGCCGCTACGAAGCGCATCGTTATGGTTTCTATCCCTAATTTTTGGTAGGCGAAGACTAGGAGAGGGATGCACCTGAGGGTCGTTTGTTATTAAGGTTGGCGGGATTAATATATATACACACATAGAAACTGCTAGCTTGGGGGCGGGATTATGAGGATAAATTTTGAGGCTCCTCTGTCTGATAGGTGTCCATCGTCCAGAATATTAATTTTATTTTTAGGATTTAAAGATTAGATTATAATATTAAATATAAAAAAAATTTATAATGATATTTTTAAAAAATATATATATGGGATGTGCACGATAAAGTATTGCATATATAGAGAGAGGGATATGCTAGATCCCTAAATATAGCGGGGAGTCCGGAAGTCTTAACATTCAAATTCAACTTCAAACAACTTCAACAAGAAGCATAATATAAAAAAATATTCATTTCCTCAAGACGGTTTAGTGACTAGCACATGAAGTGTTGTCATCATGAGATCTGGAGTTCGAATCTCGGTAAAGCTGAGGTAAATGTCTCCTTTATGTGTTAGTCATTATTCCAAAGGTTAGATGTCTTTCTTATGTACTAGTCAATATTCCAAAAATTAGTAGTCGCTCATGATTTACATCCTCCGTATTGATTCTGAAACGGATTGACAGAGACGCTAGGAGCGACCGTATTCACCTTTTGTCACTATAATATAAAAAATATTGATATCAGCGCTCTATGATCAGATCATGGATAACTTCTAGTTTAAAGGATTTTTAGATAATTGACTTTTTAGACCTAGCTTAATTTTAGATTGAAAAAATTAGTACTTTTGATCAATATAAACATAATTGGTATGTTAGATCTTGGAAATATAATCATAGGCTACATAATAATGATCCCCCCTTAAACACCATCATTGATCTACTCTTTAGGATAGGAGCTACCCTAAACTCTCAATAATGGCAAATTAAAAACTTAGTAGAACAAGTATCTAATACTTTAGGACAACATACTCACATCATAATTGACCTAAGAAATATAGACTACCTGAACAAAGCACAAGATTTTTTAAATTTAGTCAACTCAATGTACCATGATATGACCTAAGAAATATAGACTACCTGAACAAAGCACTAGATTTTTTAAATTTAGTCAACTCAATGTACCCCTGTTAAGAAAGAAATTTTGAATCTTTCTAAATTTAATGAAGAAAATATATCTAAAAATTTTGAACTTCATCTAAAATTGGTCTACTTCAAATTAAAGATTTAATCACAACAAATAAAACTCAGGTAGAAGAACTTAAGATCCTACATTCTATACTTGAGGAAATCAAGTATAAAAGAACAAACTACACTTTGCAAATACTTATCAGAAAAAGTTTTAGATTATTCCAAACAATTCTCTAAAATTAAAGAGAACGGATATTGTATTAAACTAACAGGAAAAGGAGACCAAGTCCAAGTTCAACAAAACAATATCATACTCGCACTCTTGACATCACAGAATAACACTTTTGGAAAATAAATTATTAAACTTAAAAAAATACCTAAAGAAATATCTAAACAACTGATTGGAAAATAATATTAGAAAATCTTAACAAGGACTTAAGTAAATTATCATTGAGAAAGACTATAAGAAAATAATTGCCCAGTACTTAATGTTTTTAACTTATAAATCTGACCATGAATCTCACTAGAACTCAGACTAAATCATTTATAGGTCTCTCACAAACAGTGGATAAACATAATTAAATACTACTTAGCTAGATGATATAATAGCAAGAAGAAATAGTTTTTATAATCATATATTAGAATAAATAATAGATATTGAGCAAGACTTAATAATCTTCTCAAACGAACAACTACATACACTTAATCTTAGACAATTGTACAGTCAAGGAATACTCAACTATTCAGACACGGTAGAATAGAATCACTTTATCTCTTTGATGGAGGGGAAGAAAGACTTAATGAGTGAAGCATCAACTGGAGTTGTATTGAATATGAGACACAATTATATGCATTTAGGATTAATTGCATTTGGATTTCAAGGACTAATCAGAATCATAATAGAAGGAAAAGTCTTATTAGTTCTATATGACTTTCATTTCTCTAATAACGAAAAAGTAATAATAGGATGGTAGAAATAGATATGAATAATAATTTAAGAATTACTGGTGCCCTAATTTCAATACAACCATAAGGGATTTCGTAAAACATATTAAACTATATGTCCAAGCAAAAAATTATGGTCAATTTTAATGTAATAATATTCAATTAAATATTATATTCCTAGGAAAAATAATGAATCATATCCACAATCATTTCAAAATCATGGTAACAAACACGATTGAAGCACTAACTTCAAAAGGAATAAATTTCCTTAACCCAAGAGAATTTAACTCAGAAATTTTAACAGGTTTAGATTGGACTATTAGTCTAGATAATCTTGAAACCGTACTAAAACTGATAACTTCTATAATGTACAAAGATAGAAGTGACAAACTATCGATTAGATTCTTAGGCTATCAGCCTTCTACTTCTCAAAATGAAGAAATAGAAGATGACAATTTAAACCTCAGATAAGAACAAGAACCTAATCTTTTCAGCATACTTTAAAACCTAGGAACAAAGCATTTAAGACTAATATGAGAACAGAAAATCAAAGACGCTAGTATGAAGCATATCATTTCAACTTAATGCACAAGTCAGAAGAACTCAAATCCTACTCCGAGGACTTAGATGAATACATATATCTACCCTCAGAATTTGCTATTCATCCAACTTATGATAATTTAGAGAGCTGGAGGAATTTGACAAGAAACATAACAAATTAAAGAATAATTGGATATTAGATTTTGATGGAGATAAAAATGTAATAGCCAAAAAAACGGCACTATGAAAAAAATAGATTTTTGGGACGAAATTTGCGATAAAAATATGTAAAAAATTCATCACAATTTTTTTTGCGACTAAAAAAAAGTAATTGTAAATTTATGACAAATATATTTTTGTCGTAAAATTCGTTATAAAATTTACAATAAAAATAAAAAATCATCCCAAAATTAGCAATAAAAACAGACATTCGTCGTAAAATTTGTGACAAAAATAAAAATTCGTCGCTAATTCGTTACAATTTTTCACTCATCACAAACACAAATTGTGACAATTTTTTTTGTCACAAAAATTTCAACAAAAAATTTTTTCGCCAACAATTTGTGATGAAAAAAAGTTTAGCATAAATTTGAAACAAAAAAAAAAGAATTGTCATGAATTTTTGACGAAAAATATTTTCATCGCAAATTTATGAAATTTTGCAATTAACAAATTTGTTGCAAAAGACGTTGCAAACTCAACATTATTTTAACAGATTTCTGCTTCCAAAACTTATCAGCAACCCTACAAAACAATACAAATTCCATAAACAACCAAAACTTATCAAAACAATACAAAACAACATATCAACACCACATTATCAACATTAACAACAAACAAAACAATACAAAGTCCAAAACTTATCAATAACCAAAACTTATCAACACCACACTAACAACATTAACAAACATACCACATTAACAACATTAATAACAAAACAAATGGACAACAAACAACAAAACATAACAACAAATGAGGTTGAAATATGATCTTTGTATCATATAGTATTGATTTCATTATTTAGTCCACTCTCTTTAGTGTGACAGAAATGAGTTCACACAAATTGAGACCAATGAACATACAAAAAGCAAAGGGCATCCAAAGAAATCTTGTCGTTGGACAATTAAGTTTTAAGAAACACTCATAAGACTCCAGATGCTAAAAAGAAACAATTAAGTTTAAACAGTTGCAACCTTTTTTCTCGGTGTTTCTTCAGTACCTGAAAGGAGAGTACTAAAATGAATATCATTCATGGGGAATCTGTCGACTATTTGTCAACCATCTAATATCAGTTTAGGATATTACAAATTCGAAGAAGAAAAAGTTAATACCTTGTCTGAAATTGTTCTTGAACCTTTGTGGCATATGACGGAGATATCTCATCCTTCCAGTACCAGTTGTGTTCCTTCTGATTGCCTTCACAATCCAATTATCTGTTGCAAGAACAAACTTGCTACAAGAAATAGGAGAAATCAGGAAGAAAAAACTAATATCATATTGAGGTATCATTCAGCAACTTTTATGACTAGCTGGAGATTGGTTTATGCTACAGATTTTTCTTTTTTTAAAAAAAAAAAAAAATCCAGACTATTTGACATGCCAAAAATTAAGAAAATGTAGTGGAGAGGGAAGAAGTAGAAGGGCAACATGAGAAAAATCGATCCTAAAGAAAGGCAACAATGGAATTAAGAACATCTAATGTTTCATATCAGTAGCAAAATCAATAGATAGTAAAATGCCAAATCACTCTATCTGTACATGTTCCACACAAGATTGCTTCGGGATCTGAAAGGTATTTAACATTCCAGAAGTAGTATTTCCAGAGATTGCTGACCATCTCCTTTCTGGACGAAGTAAATTGTGCCCTTAACACCCTCACTGCTACCCAGGACAGCCACAGCTTTCACCATTTCCTTAGGTGTTCCACGCATCAGACATCAAACATAAGGATCGGAAAGGAATGGCACGAACATCACACGGTTAAAGACATCACTAAATGTCTCAAAATAAGTAGCATTTGATCACAGAATTAATATATGGCCACTAGATGAGAAGCAATTGATCTCTTTTTCCAAGTGCAAAAAGGAATACAACCCAACAAAAGCTACGATCAGAATAAACGGTAAACAAATACCATCAACTCAAGAGTCAAATTTATTTAAATCTGAGGGGAAACTCCACATTTTCTTCACAAAATCAAATCAAAGTAGCCACATATTAAAATCCAGCAAAAAATGGAGTGATAAAATCTGGAGAACGAGAAAAAAAAACAACATGATGGAAGGCAAGTTTTAGATCCAAAAGTATACCTCATATCACTAGGCTATATATACACACATGGAAATGTTATGTTGCACACTTAACGGTGAACACTTGGAGTTAATCTTTTTAATTTATTTTTAGGATTTAAGGTTTACTCTATAATATTTAGACTAATTAAAAGAAATAAAAAAAAAAAATAACACTAGGTGCACATAGGATGAGCATAAATGAGTGTATAATATATCATCCCTTTATATATATATTCTAGGTAGATGACATTTTTTTGATAATTGATTTATCAAATAAACATGTACAATTATGTGCACTAAGAAGTTAACCTCTAGAATATTAATTTCCACTAGAATTCAAATCTTAATGCTCAAAGTTATACCTCTAAGTCCTTTATCACTGTATTAGCAACATAAAAAGTGATTATATGCATAAAAAATATAAAGAAAACTCATCAAAATTGCAAACTCCATGTAATTAGTATGGATTTGTTTACTAGTCAATTGCACGGCTTTAAAATTAAAGATGGAGAGTTAATTATCCAAATGCATGATCAATTAGAGCAAAAATAATATTATTCATCTCGGTAATCCGTGAGAGCTGCTTAAGACAAAACTTCTAATAAAAAATAAAAAAATATATATAACTTTGATGAATATCTTTCAGAAAAAGGTAAAGTATAGGGTCGAAATGATTATTTACCCCCCAAATTTAGCTTTCTGAGTACAAAAGGAATCGTTGGTGGGGTCGAACGGTATTCTTCCCGCGAGCCATTCGGAATTGGAAGCGGATGATGGCCGAACGGCTCTCTTCGTCCGTGGCCCACTGCCTCCTCCCCGCCCCCAATCTGCCGCGCGCCGCCGCCCTCCCCCACCGCCGGAGCCGCCTCTCTCCTTCCCGTTCTCTTCCGTCCGTCACTGCCCTCCTCCTCGCCTCTCCCCCGCTAGCATCTCCTATCCCCTGCCGATTCCAGGTCTGCTCGCCCTTCTGCCTTCCTCCTCCTCTTCCATAGCGCTGATGCTCGATTCGTGCTTTCTCCGCTGCAACTTCCACAGAGGCTGGCGGTTGGTGGCACTGGAAGGGTGATGTCGGTGCCGTGCACGGATACCGACCCGGCGCAGCTGAGAAGCGCGAGGGAGGACATCAAGGAGCTTCTCAACAAAACCTTCTGTCATCCTATTTTGGTATTCTTTCCTAGTTATGATACTAATCTGACTCTGAATCTCTGAGACAATAACTGATGCTTATGATTTCCGCATCTCACTGATCCAACTGTTACATTGTGGCTAATGACCATTTTTTTGAAATTATATACCACTGTGGGCTGATTTATTTTGCTCTTTCTAGCAAGTTTTCTAGATCTGATTAGGCCTTGGTGATAGTGATTTCCTTTTTGGAGAAGCATAGTTGTTTTGCGTATGAATATTTGATGTCTGGATCATGCTTTTTAGTTAGACAAATCTTATACCAAGATACTGGGTCTTCTTCTTCCTCCTCTCCCTTTTAATAACGGCCTTTATGGGGGCAAGCATATAATGGAATGATGGGGAAGTAAGGACCTAGCCTGTTTAGCATGAAGATATTCTAAGACAACTCTCCATTAAGAATTATCAGGATTCTAGGCATACAGCTACCCATCACATTATGATAGGATGATGCCTTAACCCTTTCTGAACAACTTTATGCTTTAATATTCTGGGTTCTACTTATCTAGCCCAGTTTTGATTAAAATCAAAACCAGTTGTAGTTGATGTTAATCCACAATTATGGAAAAATTCCGACGCCATATGCATCTATTAGCAAGATTAGTGTTCCAACATGAAATTGTATAGATTCATCAGGGATTCAAGGTTATCTAGTTTCTAAATCAGTGGATCATCATTACTATCTAAAGCTTGCTTTACAATTGTACATGGTAAGGTAACATTTGATAGATCCATGGCTAATAGGTTCGTTTGGGATGGCATGATGCTGGTACATACAACAAAAATATTGAGGAGTGGCCAAAATGTGGTGGAGCTAATGGAAGCTTGCGATTTGAAATAGAACTGAAACATGCAGCCAATGCTGGTAATCACTCATTTGCAAACAGAATTTGAATTCCTATTGAGCTCGAGTGATGCCATCTTAGTACTACAGGTCTTGTAAATGCTCTAAAGCTTATTCAGCCCATTAAGGACAAGTACCCAAACATTACATATGCAGATTTATTCCAATTAGCCAGTGCTACAGCAATCGAGGTTATTTTCTTAAACTACGTGCATTAAGTGCTACTCACTTTTAATCTAGTACTATATTATTATACTGAAGTTTTTATTTTATGTTGTCTCTCAGGAGGCTGGTGGGCCCCAAATTCCTATGAAATATGGAAGGCTAGATGTTTCCGGGCCTGAACAGTGCCCAGAGGAGGGCAGACTTCCTGGTGAGAAAGTAGAAATGCATACATTTTGAATTTTTCATTAGGTGTTTGTCTTTGAATATTTACTCATTTCTGGGCATTCCGTCATTAAAACTAACCTATGCAAGTTTGTAAAACACTTTTGGAACTAAAGACACTATTCTAACATCATTTATACTTGTGTAGTTCTGTTGAAGTGTGTCTCTGGAGAAATTTGAAATTCTACTAATCATTTGAGCTTCTACTGTTAGAAGAGCCTTTTCTTAGCACTATCACAAAAGTTAAAGTGCATTTTTAACTAAAAATCGAAGCTAAAGTAGATCACCAACTTTGTCCAACATCAGCTAAGTAGATCTCATGGTCATGATGTGTTTCTATTTTATATCCTTGTTCATGAAATTATGCAGATAGCTGCTTCAAAATCAGCATCTGTTTTAAGTGTCCTAGGATTGAGTTATCTAAAACACATTCAAGATTTGAGGTGTAAGATTTGTTTCAGATGCTGGCCCACGCTCACCTCCTGATCATCTTCGAGATACATTCTACAGGATGGGCCTCAATGACAAGGTCTGTATCATGTAAAACTTTCACATGGATTGCTTGAGAAAATCTCTCTTAATCTTCTTGTATTTGTCCTGCAGGAGATTGTGGCCCTATCTGGTGCTCATACACTGGGGCGGTCCAGACCAGATCGTAGTGGTTGGGGAAAACCAGAAACTAAGTATACAGTATGTTGGCAGCTTTTTAGCTTGTGTTTGATTGACAATAACCACACATTTGGTTCGCATAAATAATAATTCTATTTCTTATGAATTTCTATCTTACATTTGGTTTGAACAATATCCCAGATCCAAATTTCTATGAAAAATTTGTGACTCATCTTAGTCATTCCTCCCATAGACCTAACTGATAGCTTTTTGTAACTTATCATATTTGTTTTTTTCTTCTGAAAATTTGCTAAAGAAACTTTTTTGCTGCTAGTATATTTTGGTCTTATGAGGCTGTCCAATGTCTATTACTTGATAATAAATCATCCATTCCATTCCATCAATCAAATTATGGATTATATATTCCTTTTATATCTCTACTATATCATTTTTTCAAGAATAATTATTTTTATTCCTACTCAGTTCCATTCATGAACCAAACATGGTTCCTTAAATATCAAGTATTTTATTTTAAAGGAGCAATAGTGACTGATCCTGTCCGAACCAGGGTCAATGGACGCTGGGGATGTGACGCTCCCTGCTGGATCCTCGAGTGCTCCGGCGAACCTGCAACAAAACCGAGCCGGGGGGGGGGGGGTGTGTCCCGGCGACGGCCCTCCGACGCTCAAGTTAGGCGAGGGAATAAGAAAGCGGCTCAGAAAATGTAGACCTGTGTACCTCCGGTTGAAGAAATGGAGGCCTTATATAGACCTCTCGAAGGAGCCTGGGCACACCAATCGAAGCGATCACCTGCTTTCGACCATGCCTAGGTGTGGGCCTGTCAGAAGGGCATCCATAAGACCATACTGCTACTGTATCAACCTTTCCGTGACGTGATGGTGGGGCCTTTAATAGTGCCATCTTGCGTACAGTCTAATCATCATGTCTTTGCTGACATATCATATCCCGAGCCGAGCGAATAGGCCGCTTGGCTAACCACTGTTCCCTCGCGACGATTCCGGTCGAGCGGACACCTCCGCTCGGCCATTCTGTCCTCGGCCGAGCGGACACCTCCGCTCGGCCATTCGGCTCCGGTTCTGCTTTGGCGTCGGAAACCCAAACCTTTAGCTGGGTAATCTCCCATCTGTGGGTCCCCCATTCTTACCGCCGGATCACTTGCCTCCCCTTCAAGTCTAGTCGAAGGAGGCAGTGAGTCCGACTGACTGGACTGTGTGTCCGAGCGGGCGGTCGTCGCCTTATCGCTGCTGCTGATATCCCTTGAGCCGCTCGGCCCTCATGCCAAATTTATCCGCTCGGCTCTTCACTTTGTATGCCTTGGCGCCCAATGTGGATGTTTGCTTGTCTAAATCCTCTTGAAAATCGCGCAAGTCTTTTTCATTATCCCGAAGCATGCGCGGTATGGGCGCGTTAATTGCGCTTGGTGACAGAGCGCCACGTGGCTCGTCTCTAGTGGCGGTGACGCTCCGTACGATGGGACGCCCTTTGTTTTGAAATGAATGGCTAGATGATGAGCTCGTCGGCGCGGATAACGACTCGATCTTTAACGACGGAGCTCGTCGGTCTTCCGCTCGGGGATTTATAGACGCCTCGCCTCGATTTTTAACGTCGGAGCTCGACGGCGGATATTTATAGCGGCCGGTTTCGATCTTTAACGATCGAGCTCGTCGGCCGGATATTTATAGCGGCGCGTTTCGATCTTTAACGACGGAGCTCGTTGGCGCGGATATGGTCGGCCGGCTCTCGATCTTTAACGACGAGCTCGTCGGCGCGGTATAGACGCCGGCTTGCCTCTCGATTTTTAACGTCGGAGCTCGACGATGCGGATATTTATAGCCGGTCGGCGGTTCTCGATTTTTAACGACGGAGCTCGTCGCGGATATTTATAGCCGGGCGGCTCTCAATCTTTAACGACGGGCTCGTCGGGGATATTTATAGCCGGTCGGCCTCTCGATCTTTAACGACTGAGCTCATCGGTCTTCCGCTCGGTATAGATGCCGGCTCGTCTCTCGATCTTTAACGTCGGAGCTCGACGGCGCGGATATTTATAGCCGGGGCTCTCGATCTTTAACGACGGAGCTCGTCGGCGCTGGGCTAGACGGCCTCTCGATCTTTAACGACGAGCTCGCGCGGATATTTATAGCCGGCCGGCCTCGATCTTTAACGACGAGCTCGCTTCCTTCCGCCGGATTTATGACGCCTACTGCCTCGATCTTTAACGCCGGAGCTCGACGGCGCGGATATTTATAGTCGGTCGACGCGGCTCTCGATCTTTAACGACGGAGCTCGCCGGGATATTTATAGCCGGTCGGCTCTCGATCTTTAACGACGAGCTCGTCGGCGTCGTATACGCCGGCTCGGTTCTCGATCTTTAACGACAGAGCTCGTTGGTCTCCGCTCGGGATTTATGTATCGCCTCTCGATTTTAACGCTCGGAGCTCGACGCGGATATTTATAGCCGGCCGGCGCTCTCGATCTTTAACGACGAGCTCGTCGGCGTGGATATTTATAGCCTATCCTCTCGATCTTTAACGACGAGCTCGTCGGCGACGCCGACTCGTGTCTCGATCTTTAACGACGGAGCTCGCTCGGCCTTCCGCCGGATTTATAGACGCCGCCTATCGATTTTAACGCCGGAGCTCGACGGCGGATATTTATATGCCGGCGGCCTCGATCTTTAACGACGAGCTCGTCGGATATTTATAGCCGGTTGCCGGCTCGATCTTTAACGACGAACTCGCTTGCGGATATTTATAGCCGGCGCTCGATCTTTAACGACGGAGCTCGCGGGCGCGGATATTTGCGCGCCTCTCGATCTTTAACGACGAGCTCGCTTGGCTTCCGCTCGGGATTTATGACGCCTGCCTCGATTTTTAACGCGGAGCTCGACGCGGATATTTATAGCTCGGCCGCCTCTCGATCTTTAACGACGAGCTCGTCGGCTTTATAGCCGCCGGTACGGCTCTCGATCTTTAACGACGAGCTCGCCGGTCTTCCGCTAGGGATTTATACGCCTGCCTCGATTTTAACGTCGGAGCTCGACGACGCGGATATTTATAGCTGGGCGCGACTCTCGATCTTAACGACGGAGCTCGTCGGCGCGGATATTTAGGCTAGACGGCCTCTCGATCTTTAACGACGAGCTCGTCGGTCTTCCGCTCGGATTTATAGACGCCGGCTCGTCGATCTTTATCTTTTGATATTTATAGCCGATCGGCGCCGCGCTCGATCTTTAACGACGGAGCTCGTATATTTATACCTCTCGGGCTCTCGATCTTTAACGACGGAGCTCGTTGGGCTTTTAAGCCTAATTGACAATGTTTACCCGGCCGAACCAAGACAGGTCTTGAATCGAGCCTGCTGCATAATATACCTCCTACCGAAAGCAGCTCGGGGCCTTCGTCGTCGAGCGCTTGGCTCCGATAAGTTACCTCCGGCCGAGCGGCACGGGGCCTTCGGTTTTTTATGCCGATGAAAGGATATCGCACGCCCGGCCGAACGGCTTGGGCCTTCGTCCTTGAGCATTTTGCTCGAATAATTTACCTCCGGCCGAACGGTACGGGGCCTTCGACACTCGAGCGTTTGGCTCGGATAATTTACCTCCGGTCGAACGGTCCGGGGCCTTCGATCCTCGAGCCTTTGGCTCGGATAATTTACCTCCTGCCGAACGGTCCGGGGCCTTCGATCCTCGAGCCTTTGGCTCGGCTAATATACCTCCGTCCGAACGGTACGGGGCCTTCGATCCTCGAGCGTTTGGCTCGGATAATTTACCTCCGGCCGAACGGTCAGGGGCCTTCGATCCTCGAGCCTTTTGGCTCGGCTAATATACCTCCGTCCGAATGGTACGGGGCCTTCGATACTCGAGCGTTTGGCTCGGATAATTTACCTCCGGCCGAACGGTCGGGGGCCTTCGATCCTCGAGCCTTTGGCTCGGCTAATATACCTCCGTCCGAATGGTACGGGGCCTTCAATCCTTGAGCCTTTGGTTCGGCTAATATACCTCCGTCCGAACGGTACGGGGCCTTCGATCCTCGAGCCTTTGGCCCGAACGGTACGGGGCCTTCGATCCTCGAGCCTTTGGCTCGGATAATTTACCTCCGGCCGAACGGTCCGGGGCCTTCGATCCTCGAGCCTTTGGCTCGGCTAATATACCTCCGTCCGAACGGTACGGGGCCTTCGATCCTCGAGCCTTTGGCTCGGATAATTTATCTCCGGCCGAACGGTACAAGGCCTTCCCATCAAGCTCGGGGCTCGGCTAATATACTCCCGGCCGAGCGGCACGGGCTTCCCATCGAGCTCTTGGCTCGGTTTATACACTCCCGGCCGAGCGGCACGGGGTCTTCCCATCGAGCTCGGGGCTCGGCTAATATACTCCCGGCCGAGCGGCACGGGCTTCCCATCGAGCTCTTGGCTCGGTTTATACACTCCCGGCCGAGCGGCACGGGCTTCCCATCGAGCTAGGGGCTCGGCTTATACTCCCGGCCGAGCGGCACGGGGTCTTCCAATCGAGCTCGGGGCTCGGCTTATACTCCCGGCCGAGCGGCACGGGGTCTTCCCATCGAGCTCGTGGCTCGGTTTATACACTCCCGGCCGAGCGGCACGGGGTCTTCCCATCGAGCTCGGGGCTCGGCTTATACTCCCGGCCGAGCGGCACGGGCTTCCCATCGAGCTCTTGGCTCGGTTTATACTCCCGGCCGAGCGGCACGGGGTCTTCCCATCGAGCTCGGGGCTCGGCTAATATACTCCCGGCCGAGCGGCACGGGCTTCCCATCGAGCTCTTGGCTCGGTTTATACTCCCGGCCGAGCGGCACGGGGTCTTCCAATCGAGCTCGGCTAATATACTCCCGGCCGAGCGCACGGGCTTCCCATCGAGCTCTTGGCTCGGTTTATACTCCGAGCGGCACGGGGTCTTCCCATCGAGCTCGTGGCTCGGCTAATATCGCCCTGCCGAGCCGGCACGGGCTTCCCATCGAGCTCTTGGCTCGGTTTATACTCCCGGCCGCACGGGGTCTTCCAATCGAGCTCGGGCTCGGTACCCCGGCCGAGCGGCACGGGTCTTCCCATCGAGCTCGGGGCTCGGCTAATATACTCCCTACCGAGCGGCACGGGCTTCCCATCGAGCTCTTGGCTCGGTTACCCCGGCCGAGCGGCACGGGTCTTCCCATCGAGCTCTGGGCTCGGATACTCCCGACCGAGCGACACGGGCTTCCCATCGAGCTCTTGGCTCGGTTTATACTCCCGGCCGAGCGGCACGGGTCTTCCAATCGAGCTAGGGCTCGGCTTATAGTCCCGGCCGAGCGGCACGGGCTTCCCATCGAGCTCTTGGCTCGGTTTATACACTCCCGGCCGAGCGGCACGGGGTCTTCCCATCGAGCTCGGGGCTCGGCTAATATACTCCCGGCCGAGCGGCACGGGCTTCCCATCGAGCTCTTGGCTCGGTTTATACTCCCGGCTGAGCGGCACGGGGTCTTCCCATCGAGCTCGGCTTATATTCTCCCGACCGAGCGGCACGGGCTTCCCATCGAGCTCTTGGCTCGGTTTATACACTCCCCGCCGAGCGGCACGGGGTCTTCCCATCGAGCTCTTGGCTCGGTTAATATACTCCCGGCCGAGCGGCACGGGCTTCCCATCGAGCTCTTGGCTCGGCTTATACTCCCGGCCGAGCGGCACGGGCTTCCCATCGAGCTCTTGGCTCGGTTTATACTCCCGGCCGAGCGGCACGGGGTCTTCCAATCGAGCTCGGGGCTCGGCTTATACTCCCGGCCGAGCGGCACGGGCTTCCCATCGAGCTCTTGGCTCGGTTTATACACTCCCGGCCGAGCGGCACGGGGTCTTCCCATCGAGCTCGGGGCTCGGCTAATATACTCCCGGCCGAGCGGCACGGGCTTCCCATCGAGCTCTTGGCTCGGTTTATAATCCCGGCCGAGCGGCACGGGGTCTTCCAATCGAGCTCGGGGCTCGGTTTATACACTCCCGGCCGAGCGGCACGGGGTCTTCCAATCAAGCTCGGGGCTCGGTTTATACACTCCCGGCCGAGCGGCACGGGGTCTTCCCATCGAGCTCGGGGCTCGGCTAATATACTCCCGGCCGAGCGGCACGGGCTTCCCATCGAGCTCTTGGCTCGGTTTATACACTTCCGGCCGAGCGGCACGGGGTCTTCCCATCGAGCTCGGGGCTCGGCTAATATACTCCCGGCCGAGCGGCACGGGCTTTTAGCTCGAGGAACTATAATAAATCTTACAACGGAAAGAGGATAACTGAAGAACTGACCTGCCGACCAGCGAGGGTTCTGACCCAATTTCTCGACTCCCGAATACCCGTGGAGTGATGAAGAATATATATACTTGTCGAAACTCATCATGGCTTCCTCGTCGGACCGATATCGGTGCAGGAGTTACTCCCACTTGAGTGCTGGTCGGACCCTTATTTTGCCCCCATTTCTAATGCTTCTCCGGTCGTTCCTCCTGGGCCGCTCAGATATCCGCTCAGCTTGAGCCTTCTGTTTCTGTTGCTCCACGAGCTTAGCTGCTCTTGCCTCAATTAGAGCTTCGAGTTTCTCCTGGGAGAGCGTCACGGTGAGGTCGTCCAGCTTCGTCCATCTATTCCGCTCGGATACAGGCGCGTTCCCACAGACGGCGCCAATTTGATCCTGTCCGAACCAGGGTCAATGGACGCTGGGGATGTGGCGCTCCCTGCTGGATCCTCGAGTGCTCCGGCGAACCTGCAACAAAACCGAGCCGGGGGGGTGTCCCGGCGACGGCCCTCCGACGCTCAAGTTAGGCGAAGGAATAAGAAAGTGACTTAGAAAATGTAGACTTGTGTACCTCCGGTTGAAGAAATGGAGGCCTTATATAGACCTCTCGAAGGAGCCTGGGCACACCAATCGAAGCGATCACCTGCTTTCGACCATGCCTAGGTGTGGGCCTGTCAGAAGGGCATCCATAAGACCATACTGCTACTGTATCAACCTTTCCGTGACGTGATGGTGGGGCCTTTAATAGTGTCATCTTGCGTACAGTCTAATCATCATGCCTTTGCTGACATATCATATCCCGAGCCGAGCGAATAGGCCGCTCGGCTAACCACTGTTCCCTCGCGACGATTCCGGCCGAGCGGATACCTCCGCTCGGCCATTCTGTCCTCGGCCGAGCGGACACCTCCGCTCGGCCATTCGGCTCCGGTTCTGCTTTGGCGTCGGAAACCCAAACCTTTGGCTGGGTAATCTCTGGTTCCGCTCGGACGGGACCCCATCTGTGGGTCCCCCATTCTTACCGCCGGATCAGTGACTGTTGTTTAAGGTGATGACCAATAAGAAATCTTCTACCTTATCATCTTTGAAATATTTCCAGTAGAAATTTTTTCTTGGATGGCATAAGTTCAAGGTTCATGTCATTTAATTAAATAAATAAATTTGACTAAATATCACTTCCTTGTGGGTTTGTAGTTAGTTGTAGAAATTAACATCTTGAAACAAATTTAGTTGCCTTGAAATGTTTGGAGGATAAGCTGACAAAACTGAAAACTCCTGGAAAACCAGAAAAATGGAAGATGCAATTCCTCTGGCAAGCTAGCGGTGTAGACAAGTTATGCTTTAACTTAAATTCGATGAGCTATTTTATGTACCTTAATCTTCTTTGTCTACCGCTGAAACAAAAAGGAAAATAAGCAATTCAAAAACAACTTTCATATCTTGTTAACTTGTATCCATTAAAGCTAATTAAACAACAACAATATATGGCCTTTAATTCTCTTTAACATTCCTACATCAACATTGAACAATGCTAGTATTTAAATAACTTTCATCCATTAAAGCTAATTAAACAACAACAATATTTGGCCTTTAATTCTTTTAAACATTGCCAAGTCAACAGTGCTAGTCAAAAACCATTATAGGAAGAAGTTTTGCCTCATTGCTTCATTATGGACTTAATCTGGAGCCTTTTCCCCTTGTCCCTACAAGCTTTTGCTACATTGTTCATCCATCTCCGGTTCAGTTCTCTAACGTGCTTATCAATATGAAATGTTCATTTGGAACACTCCAAGTAGCTTGCAAAGTTGCATTGATATAAGCATGTGACATGTTTTATTTCTACCTTTATTTTTAAATGGAAATGACAATATCAGGAAACAGAAGTGCTTTTAGACTAATTATAGGATGTTTGCTTCGTTCTATGTTTCAAAAGGATTCTTCTTTGCTGAGAATATAGTTAACATTCCTTTCGTAAATTTGCTAATATCCCTGCTTGATTTGTCAAATTTATTGATAGAAAGATGGGCCCGGTGCACCTGGTGGGCAGTCATGGACAGTGCAGTGGCTGAAGTTTGATAATATTTACTTCAAAGTAAGTTTCTTCCTAATCCCTCTTTGGATTGCCCAAAGTTTTATCAGCAAAATTAACTTCCAGAAACCCTTAGGAAATCAAAGAACGAAAAGATGAAGACTTGCTAGTTCTGCCGACAGATGCAGCCCTATTTGAAGACCCAAATTTTAAGGTAAATACACAATTTCTTTCTTAACAAGTAACTATTCTACCATTTCCCAAAAGCATCCAACTTGCTCTTTTATCACACATACAATCTGTAGGTCTATGCTACTAAATATGCAGAGGACCAGGATGCATTTTTCAAAGATTATGCTGAAGCTCATGCTAAACTGAGCAATTTAGGTGCCAAATTTGATCCTCCGGAGGTAGTATTAACACTTAAAATGATAATTCATACATAGACAAAAATTTTTTTTGATGCAAAGTAGTTTCCCCCGTAAATTTCTTTTGCACAAACTCTGTGATTTCGTCTTAGCCATTTCTTTTTTTTTCAGGGGATATCTATAGCTGATGATTCAAAGCCTGTTACCGCAGCAGCAACTGCAGAGCCATTTGTTGCAGCCAAGTATTCTTATGGAAAGGTACAAGATTATCTTGACCTGCCTTGCTTGCTCAAAATGTGAATTTCTTGAAAATTGAATGTTGTGGTTCTGGACATCTGCCCCTTGCTCCCGTGGCTGGACCTACGTAAATGAACACGCGTCTGAGGGCTCGCCGGGAGTCATCCCAGCAAGACCTCATAATCCCTTCTATCAAAAGAATAGAAAAGAAAATGATAGAAAGAGTCCTCTCACACCATTGCCATATCCTAGTATTTATAGAAGATGGTAGCCCAAACCCTAATGAGTTATTGGATCTCGATGGTTACAGGTCATGTGATATAGTCTGCGAATTGGATCTAAACCATATATGCTGGATCTTATTCATTGGAGAGTGGAATAGAGGAGAAAGCTATCTCTTGCAATGCAGCAAGGAATAAATAATAAGGATGATTATCATAATTATAAAATGACAGGAAAATATTTAAGATTTTTTTTAAATGTGGAATAGAATAGTTTTGTTATGAATCATCTAAAGATGTTGAGATTTGGCTTACAAAAAGTATCTAATAATATAGGAAACTTGCATGTGAATTGCAGAAGGAGCTCTCTGAGACAATGAAGGCTAAGATCAGGGCAGAGTACGAAGGATTTGGCGGCAGTCCAGATAAGCCTCTCAATTCGAATTACTTTCTAAATATCATGATCTTGATCGCAGGATTGGCCTTCGTGACATCGCTAATTGTAAACTGAGCGTTTCTTTTCTGCGTGTTGTGAAAGTGTATTTATAAATATTAATCGACTGAGTTTATTTCTATTTGGAATTGAATAAATTAAAATATGATTAAACTGCTGAAATGTGGATATGCCATTGCGTTTCCTCAGGATATTCGATTTGAATGGACATGCATTTGATGGATTTATTATGATGTATTATATATATAAGACACTTTATTGGCAAAAACACTTTCTCTTGATAACGCATGTTTATTTTAATAATTTAATTTATTAATACTTTATCAACAAAAAGCACTTTCTTGTTAATCTCTCCTCGGCAAAATTCTAAATTACGGTGAGCAATTTAGAATGAGTCAACCCTTAACAATTTTTTTAAAAAAATTTAGTTGGCATCGTGTTCTATTTACGTCGACTAATTTGTTGAGTTATCAATTTAATTTTATAGAAATTTTTCACCGATTACTAGGATAAATTAAAAAGTATTTATAACGGATAATTCATCAATCTAACATTTATAGGTCAATTATTTATTAAGAAAAATTCAAGTTAATCATTTACAAGAGCAGGGTAAATTCGGAAGCGTTTGTAGTGAGCGAGTGACTCATCAGTCCAATATTTTTAGATTAATTTATTGGTGCAGGGAGTATCAAACGATCGAAACTGTGTTTTGATAATGGCAAAGAGATTCAAAGTTAAGCTGTCTTATTATTTAACAAGTTGAATTAAGTGTGCAAGAAAGTCCTAAGTGATCTTAAGGAAAGGAAAGTCCTAGTTACGGTTAAACAGGTGGAAAGTCCTAGCTGCGGTTAGACAGGTGGAAAGTCCTAACTGCGGTTAGGCAGGTGGAAAGTCCTAGTTGCAGTTAGGCAATGAAGTCCTGATCTTGAGGACTAAGCAAAGTCTTGGCGGGTTGAGGATTTTGGGTGAAATCTTAGAGTCAAGGATTTTAGGTAAACATCATAGGGGTCGCAGATACCAGGTGGAAGTTTGGATGAGTCGTGGATCAGACATTCAACATGCATGAAGGTCTGAAGTCTCGGACGTTGAGCAAAAATCCAGACGGTCTGGAGGATTGGTTTGACAAAAAGTAATTTCTCCTGAGAGAAATAGGTAAGGGTGTGTTCCCCAAAGAGAGAACAGTAGGCGTCGGTCTGACCTAGAGTTTCAATGAAATTCAAAGTCAAGATCGGACAGTCTGGAGACTGTCAAAAGTTAATTTTTATATATTATTTCCTTATTATTCTAACTCTATTTTGCAGGAAGACTAACATTTTGCAGGTTAAGATTTTGCCGTAATCAATCGTCCGAATGTTGGAATCAGTCGACTGAAACCCAGTGATCATATCAATTCACGGGCAACCTTGACTAAGGGATCGGTCGACCGAACATCGAGTTCAGTTGATCGAATGGTGGATAAGTAACGACTTGATTAGGTAGGGTTGATTAGACCAGATAAGCTAGGGATCATCGACAGATCAGTCAACTGAACAAAAATTCATCTGAAGAGGCAGCATCTAGACAGAAAGTCGGACTGATTCAGATAGGATCAGTCGACCGATCAACGTCGAGTTAAACATTGATCCTGAGATCAGTGAATTTGGATCATGTCCAACTTGGCTATAAAAAGGGATTCGACCAGCAGCTTCAAGATCATCAATTCATTCAGAACAATTTCAATTCCTGTGCGCACTCCGGAAACAATTCGACAACGCCCAAATGCTGTTTCGACGATGATCACGCCAAAAGATCAAATTCTCTAAGTTGTCGGTAACAAGTTTCTTTTTATGTAATACTTGTATGTTTCAACTTTGTAATCTAAATTTGTAAATATTTTCTGATACTATAGTAGTTGCCCAACGAAAAGATCAATTATCGCGGACTTTAGAGTATGAGTCGTCACAGACTCCGAACCAAGTAAATTCTTAATATTCTTGTTCTTTGATTCTTACTTTCCACTACCTATTCTGTGTTTTGTAAAAAATAAACGTGAAACTACGAGTGCTATTGACCCCCCTCTAGCGCAACTATCCTATAACATCATCCATTAAAAAAATTTATTTATTAATTTACTAAAGCCGAGATTAGACTCCAATCAAATTATTTTAGAACAAATTATTATTTTTAAATGATTAAAATTAATATTAATTTAAAAACAAAAATAAATTCAACTAAAATAAAAAGTTGTCAATCCAAATTAAAATTATAATTCAATTTAAACAAGGACAAATAAGAAGGGTTAACCCGTCAGCAACAAATATTTTTATTCTTCATTTTAAACAATGAAATTAATTATGATTAAAGGAAGGGCTAAGGTGTAAAACTGCCAAGGAGAAGTATTCCTAATCTGGAGTATAACTTTTCGCGGAAGACACGCTTCTTCAGTTGTTCATTTGTTCGCTACGCCCACGCAAAGGCGAATTAGCATTCGATGGCGCTCGATCAACCTGGCGGCGGCGGCGGTGGCGACTGGTGGTGGTGGACGGAGCATGCTAACGTCTACCTCCTACGCCCTCTCTTGGCTGTCTTCTTCGTCCTGTGCTTGATCGTACTCAGTGAGTCCTAGCCCTTGATTACCTACTACTTTCGATCCCAAACTCTCCCTTTCTGTTTACTGCTCCGGTTGGCCCTCACTCAGGGTTTTCCGCAGGTTGGTTCATCGCATGGAAGACGGTATTGGTTCACGTCCCGCTGGTGCAAGAGATATTTGGCCTGCGGAAGAAGCCCGTTAAGCCCAAACCTCGGAATAGCCACCGCCTCTCTCGATTCTATAACTCAATTCCCGATTTAAGGTATTCCGTTTTGGATCCCTCTTGCCATTTTCTTTTATTGCTGTTCCACATGGTAAAGTTTTGATTTTGGATCTGTTTCAAGGGCGTTATTTTGTTGATTATGCAAATGGATTAGGCCATGCTGTGGCCAACATATGCCGTGGCAATTCAGTTACTGGTCATGATTGCTTTTAACTTCATAGAGACTACCAGCTTTCTCGTGCACGTTTCTGTATTCTAAGTTGCAATATAAATTCAAAAATCTTAACATCTGAAAAATGCAAAGGTCCTTATCTTTATCTTCCTGATGCTTCGAACTTGAGACCAGATTAAATTTCTTCTTGAATTTTTGGCATTATGCAAATGGATTAGGCCATTTTGTGGCCAACATATGCTGCGGCAATTGAGTTACCGGTCATGATTGCTTTTAACTTCATAGACGACCAACTTTCTTTTGCATGTTTCTGTACTCAAAGTCGCAATATAGATTCACAAAGTTTATCTGAAAGATGCAGAGGTCCTTCTCTGTATCTTCCTGATGCTTAGAATTTAGTAGGCATTATGAAAGCACAAATTGACATGCTATTAGGTGTAGGGAAAAATATCTTAACATCTGAAAATACTTTTTTTTTCTTTATGTATTATCCTTATGCTAATGTGCTCTTTCCTCCAAAACAAGTGTGATCTTGCTGGAGTATTTCTTTTCATTCCTTGTATAGACCTAGCATGATCCACTTTGATGAACTATATTGCTAATCAGTCATATGATATCAGGTTGACAAGGAGTTAACAAGTGAACAAAAAAAAAAAATCTTCCTTCAGATTCTTTTAATTTGGCTGGCACATTACTTGTCTTATAGGCTTGTTTGCCATGAAAGCTTTCATATCAGACTATCCAAGAGTAAGGAACTTTCACATAATAACATGAATGATACTAGTTATGTTGCCTATGATTTTTTTTTATTGGAAAAGTGATAACGTAGTTAGCTAAATTTTCTTTGAGCAGTGTAATTATTGAAAAGCTAAATGTACTTACATGCCATGTACTTTGAAGTCCTTGGATAAGTCCCAACATTTTTTGGTAGTTAGCTATTATGATTGTATCATGCTAACACAGTGTGGTTGAAACTTAGGAAGCATGACTTTTGTCCAGCATGTCCAAATGTATTTTTCGTCCAAATTTACAGACATCTTCAAATCATATTTGATTCTACATTTTCTGGCATATAATAAAAAAAAAATCTAATTTATATGAACTTATCTAAAAGATAAAAAATAATGGTGTGTGCAAAGGAAGTAGAATACTATAAGTGCAAATGTAGCTGCAGGGTACGATGTGTATGCGAGTGTCAAACAATGGAGATATAGTTGGCTAAACGTGTGCAGTCTTGAAATGAGACAATAGACTATTTTCTGGTACGTACCTTTGAAAATTTTCCAGTACCTAGTTGAACCATCATCTATCACATCATTCAATGGAACTTGGAACCATGAATAATGCTCTTCAACACAACCTGAACTTTAAAAAGGGCAGTCCGGTGCACGAAGCTCCCGCCATGCGGGATCCTGGGAAAGGATCCATTGTATGCAACCTTACTCTGCTTTTTGCAAGAGGCTATTTCCAGGATTCGAACCCGTGACCTTTTGGTCACATGACAACACAACCTGAACTTGGAACCATGAATAATGCTCTTCAACACAACCTGAATTAAGCTCAGAGTATGTTTGTCTTTTTTGAGAGTAAAACCAATATTAGTGGCTCAAACAATTGCCAATCAAGAATTTAATGGTGTTAATATTCACTTCATGCATGTGGTGAACGTTCATTTGCTTTTGCACTATATAGTCCCACGAAAGGTTACTAATCTAAACTTGCTGCCATTTTGTAAAACTTCTCACTAGGAGAATCCAGTAGTTCATTCTCTTCTACCTAATGTACAATACATAATGCAAGAAGGAAATAAATTAGATTAAAAGGGTAATAATTGAAGAAAATAAATTGAAGATATTTCCAAACTAACACTTTGGTAATAAATTAAATATTTGATTTGTTTTCATTTGACTATAGTATTTTATTTTTTTGGAAATAATTTGAATCCCTATTAAATTATTGAATTTTTATTTAGAATATTTATTTTTGTATTTATTATTTAGTCAGGTGTATAAAAGGAATCCAAAGGCTGGATTTAATCGTCTTGAACTAATAGAAATTTTACTTTTCCGTCTGAGATTTAATCCTCCGAGTGTGGATTATATCTTTGTTCATCTGCTGTGTTGTGCTGTGTTAATGCACATCATGGTGTATCCATATGATGTGATGATGTACTAATCTCCACAAAAGGTTATTCATGCTTGGTTTAATAAGGGCTTTAAGCTTATACACTGTGTTTCCATTGGATTATTTACTGCAGAAGTTGTTCAGGTACACTGGTCTATATTTATGATGGGGTCATCCCATTCCTCTGTGGAAATATTAATTTTGTGGTTACTCTGTAGGAGGTTTAAGCTGACAAGCACTTTTATTAGTTCTAATGTCTGTTGTTTTACGGTTGAAAAATAGCTTCTTGCAGATGGATATAGAACTTTGGTGTATAAAGTTCTGATTGCTAGATTTGCATTTTCATAATCAATTTCCTAATCTTGAAGAGAGTTGTTAGCTGTCCAAATTGCTTCTACTGCTAGAGTGCATATTAGTCCTGATGTCAAAGAGTGCATTCTGTTGTCACGTAAAGTCGTCATCTACTCGATGACGCTGTATTTTGTTTTTGGCTTGTCCCAAATGGTTGACGCCTTAGGTGATTCAATGCCCGTGTTAATTTACTTGTGCTTCTTCTGCAGCATTGCATTGTTTGATGCATCCGTTGATTCAATAGACTATACAAAAGTTACTTTGGCTTTTAAATGGCATTCTTCTTGTCTGGTATTGTGCAATCTAGCAGGCGGTTAACCTTATACTGTGGTAGTTTTTTTAGTTGTCTCAGGAGTGTCAGAAATTCATATTGAAGAAATATATATCTGATTATTTCTTTGCACTCGCAGAAGCAATAGATCAAATGCCAAATAGAAGTTCAAATATCCCTTCGCTGCTGCTCCCACCTTGTGGGCAACTGTTGCTAGCCATTTCTACTTCTGCTTCAGTAAGTTGCAAAACTCAATCCGCAAGCATCTACGCAGATGCATATTTGGAGGTGAAGAATCTTAGCACTGTCGCAAAGTAGCCATCTGTGTTTTATTAGCCCTAAATGGACAAACCCTCAGGCGCTTTGATGGAACATCAACTTGCTTTTCCTGATTCTCGTAGCATTGTTTCAATTGTACATAAATTTATCGCATGCGATCAAGCACTAGAATAGAGAGTGTTGAGGATATTGTTCGTTTTAACCCTGGTTTGTTGTCTGGATTTCGTCTGTGTTTGGATCATCTTCGACTTAGCTGATTTCAGTGGCTTCCATGACGTACCGGTATTTTTTTTTTTTAATTTTGTTTGCAGTGTTCGTTCTAAATCTAATGTATGAATCTGAGCCTCAAGCTTAGGTCATAGTTGCTCTGACTTAACTGCACTTTCAACAACTATCAATATTCCTATCTTGTTCATAATATCTATCACAGTCATGACGATGATCGTGCGGTTGTGGCATTATCATGGGTTTATCCACCACTCTGTCTGCCGACTAGTAAGTCCATTCTTCTGATCTTTATACTTGTTGGAATATACACAGGCGTTCTATTTCACATTGTTGCCCAAGTATCTAAAACTTACCTTTTGATTGCAGAGTTCTCCAATCAAAAGACATTCTCATGTGCAGTCAATTTCATTATAAAACATGGTTTACAATGCTCATGAACAACAGTTATTTCAAAGTATTCTCTATAATTCTCAATGAACACTTGAGTCATGATCTATACCTGTTTGAACATTGATTTAACTACTTCAACCTTATGCACCTGATCTATGGTAGTAGAAAGATTAACTTTATACTATCAAATTCAAAATCCAATTAAGCCTGTTAATCTATCACCAATGACTATTAAGAGCAATGCAGATGGTTCGCCAAGCATAGGTTGATTATTTAGATGAAAGATAATCAGTAAACAAATCTGTGGAAAATTGCTGGGTAAAGGGAAGAGAAAGTTTAACATCATTCTGACTAGATAATGAATAGTTTCTTAACACCCGACAAGAATACAGACCAAACAAGCATATACCAAACTGAAGCATTTGGATAACATTCAGCATCAATTAGGAAGAGTAAATTTTTCTATCAAATTAGGAAGATGAGCTGGAGTTATTAAAATTGTCGATTTCCTACGGAAGCATGGAAGGTATAGAAACTATGGCAGCAAATAGAGATAGTATTAACCAAGTAGAACTGAAGTTAAGTTCAGTTCCCCACGCTGTCTACCTGTCACTAAGGCGAGTCACATCCGTGGCCCATCTATAGGTCTCCTCAAAGACACAATCACTAACGCTCACATGGTTATTAACCACGAAGACATGGTTCAAGATCCTTGCTCGGTCCTACGTGATTCCGCCACGATCATCATTTCTGAAATTAATTCCTCCACAAGAATTAATGATCATCTCACATGAGAGATTTATAGAATTAGTAAAGATCGAATCCTAACATTGAAAAAAAAATTTTAATCAGATTGAGTAATGTCAAATTTGAAATGATCGATCTAGTCCCACGGAAATTTTCAGTCGGCCATCAGGATAAATCGGAAAACGCACGTGACGACCAACCTACAAATCCAACATCTTTTGATTACGCCTCTCATTTAGAGGAAAAATTCTTACAAATACGTTGTAACTGGGGTTCGAACCATGGGTCCTTGAGAGATAATCTGAATGTCTTACCACGACACCGTGACCCCGGGGGCAAATCGAATCCTAACAAGACTCAAGACTCGGGAATTATCATGCTTAATTTTAATTTTTTAATTTACTCTTTTCTAATGATCTGGAACAGTTATGGGGACCTAGATGAATTTTACCTTAGTAGAATTAATGATCATCAAACCAGGATTAATGGATGAAATGGCTGCACAATTCCTAATTTCTAGGAGATCATGGTCACTACCCCCATAGGTTTCTCTCCAACTCATACCTATAAATACTCTTCTTTGCCATCCGAGAGGAGTAATCTCTCTATCTTCTATATCTGTACTTTTCATTACACCTTTAGTGACTTAAAGGTCGGAGAATGCTAACATAACCATGTCATACCAATAGAATTACACAACCTCAATGGGGTCATGGTATCGTGATAAAATATCCAGATTGTCACCCAGATATCCGTGGTTCAAACCCCAATTATGACGTATTTGTAGGAATTTTTTCTCCAAATGGAGGACGTAATCAAAGGATGCTGAGCTTCTGGATTGACCACCGTGTGCGCTTCTTAATTTATCCTGATGACCGATAAAAAATTTCCGTAAAATCAAACTGATCACTTAAGAATAACCAATAAAATTAATTAGAATTATCATTTTTCGTTGGTAGATTTCCATATCAATACTCCACGTCAACATCCATCTCGTTGGTAGGCTTCAAACATCAAAGGATCCGCATAAATTTCTGGTCATGCAAAGCCATAATTTGCAAGCATAATCAAGCCTTATGGAAATTAATGCAATGCAGGGAAAAAAAAAAACCCCACTACATCCTCTAAGGACCACCATTGTATCTAGCTCATAATAATTCTCAATTATGATTTATAAATCTCAACTGATTGCATTTGCTATGTGTTTATCCCTGTATAACTAAGAAAATGCTGAAATGTCTACCTGAATTAAATTTGACTTCCGATCAAGAAAGTTTAACAACAACTAAACATTATCCCAATAAGTAGGATCGATTATATGGATCATTTAAATTATTGAACTCTATCCCCTATTATATCATTATCTATACTTAAATAAATTTTATCTTGTTTTATTATTGCTAACCAAATTTTTTTTTATTTTCTTTGTTTAATATGTATATTTATCATAATTTCACATCACCTAACATGAACATTTATTGATCGTCTATCATTTTAAACATTTCTCTCAGAATTGTTCCTCAATATATATATAATTTCAACTTTTTCTCTAATGTTCTCATTTCGTATTTTATCCATCCTCGTATGTCTACACATCCACCTTAACATTCTCATCTTACAACTCTCATCTTCTGCTCATGTACTCGAGTCATAGCTCAACATTTAATATCATATAACATAACTTGTCTAATTGTCGGATTACATGACACTCTCCTCTATTTCAACCATCTTGGTTGTATTTTATGTAAGATATCTCACTCAATCTCTCTATCATTTTATAAAAATGATCATAAATACTTAAAACTCTCAATTCCAGACAATTCGTCATATCCTATTCAAATAATTATTTCATTACATCTAATTTCTTATACTTAAATTCCATCTATTCTAGTCAAAAATAGGCAAAGAAAGTTTACTCCAACAAAAGAAAATTAACAACTCATCCATCATGGAAGAAAAAGGTGAAGAATTTATTAAGCATTTCTAAACAATTAGCTTATTTAGTATGATAAAACAACTAAAAAACTATCAAAATCAATCTCGCACCAACATATGTATCCAAGAAATACACAAATATCGTGTCATACTCTACTCATAAACAGAACCTACTAGAAATAGATCGTTAAAGTTCAAGTTAGAACAAAGAATTGGTTGTCAACATGTAAGACAATCTCACAAGAACTACTAACTAGCCAGATGCTACCAACATTAGCAAATTTGATGCTTGAAAGAGCAATGAAAGAAACTACTCAACCAATTCTAAATGATAAAATAACCATGATGAATTGTTTCTTTGGATAGACTGCCTACGTAATTAAAGACCATTTAGAGACTAAGAAAAGTTCTAGCTTTTTAACTGACTCGGAGTGTTGGGTTTTGAAGCATTACCAGATACAGTTTTGGTTGATTTCCTTGTACTGTTATCTAGCTGAATCAAGCAACGTGAACACAAGATAGCCTGTGGCAGGAGATCATGTGATGCCCGAGCATAAACACATCGCACTGCCATCGATGCCGAATGCCTCACCTGCTGAGGGTTCGAAGGTGTTAGAAGACAGTGCCCCAGGTTCCTCAGGATCGGTTGCAACAGCTCCCAAGGAAGAGGAACCCTTGAACCCTTCCTCGTAAATCTGCTCCATTCCTCCTCACTGTTACAGTGATTGCCGTTGGGAGCTTGACAGAGTGCTAAGCTACGCATCGCATCTGAAGTTCCTTCAATTCCTTCGTTGACCTCAGCAGAAATCCTAGCCCGGGGTGACGAGGAGAAAGACGTCGAGAGGCAGGACTGGGCCGAGGATGGATTTGGATCGCCGTCATCGAGTTCAAAGCGGCAGGAGCAATCTTGACCAGCCCAGGCAGAGACAAACTCGCATAAGTCGATCTTTGAGCGGCTGGGCATGGAGGAGATGCTCTTGTAGTAAGAATCCAGTGCCACCGCAACGATGGAGGTTCGTTTGGTAGACTTGGCAGCGATCTGAGGCTCGAGAGGAGGAGAGAGAACGCCGACGGAGGGCTTCGGAGGCGGCCAGGCAGCGGGAGGTAGCTGTCGCCGCCGGGCAGTGGGACCCGGGGAGTGGTAGAGGGAGGGGAGGGATAGGTCCGGAACAGAAACGAGGACGGGCCTCCCTGAGCGGGCTTTGACCTCGGCGGCATAGAGGGCGAGGAGGACTGCCTCAAACCCGGAGAGGGAGGGGGAGTTGGCTGCCCCGGTGGCGACGACGCGGGAGAGGTAGAGACCGGAGATGAGCGGGACGAAGGAAAGGGCGACCAGGCGGAGGTCGGGATCGGAAGATTGCAATGTGTCGTAGAGCCAGTTGCAGAAGGGGTCGTCACCGGATCCGGATGAAGGGGAGGAGAGGGCTGAGGCGATGGCGGCGGCAGCGGCCTGGGATTCAAGAAGCGAGCGAGCGGGGCGGTCAGAGTCGGCGATGGATGCGAGGTCCGGCGAGGAAAGGAGGGATGCGAGGTCGAGGATCCGGGAGCGAGCCTTGGAGATGCACTCCCACCATGACTGAGCCCGACCCGCGCCGGCCCCCGAAGCGCCACCGCTGCCGCCGGCGATGAGATTGTCGTCGGTATCGGAGGCGGCTATGAAGAGGGATGCGTCGGTGGAGGAAGAGGAAGGCGAGCCGGCGGCGGTCGGCATGGGAGGGGCCGGGCGATTTGTCGCCCTTGGCCCTCCGTCGAGCTCCGGAAAGGCAATGAAAACTAGTTACGCGTCAGTCACGTGCGAGGCGCGTGAGATGGATCAGCGTGGTCCCACATTTAATGGGCTGCGTGCGGGCATTGTCAGTTTTCTCTCACAACTGCAATTAACACGCAGTTCTCCGTTCCGTTCAGCGTAACGCTCTCTCTTTTCCTTTCCGTTCAGCGTTTCGTGTGGTGCCTTCCAGCGCAACATATCAGAGGTGAGCGGATGGAAGTGGCGCACTGGAACCGACAACAGCTGGCAACTTGTTTCTTTCTTCGACATTCTTATCCAATTTTAGCAATCTCAAGTCTGAACTAGTTAAAATCGAAATAACATTTGATCCGGTAGCAAGAGCGCCCCCCCTCCCCCCCCCTTCTTGCAAAGTCAATGTCAAGTGAAAGTCACCGGAGCAGTCGCCCATCCGAGGAGAGTGTGGTCCGACCGGACGGACGACCGTAGATGGCCGGCCCGACCGGACTGCCGGCCGGCCGATGGAATCGAATACCCGGATGGGTCCGGCCGGCTCGCACTTATGGTTGGAAGACACCCTGTCAAATCGGGGTTCCGACGCTCAGTTAAAAAGGTCACGGACCGAGCTGACCTTTTGACCGGCCACAGTCATAAAGCGCCCCTGTTTATTAGTCTCCACAAAGCACAGGTAAACCACTGCGTATGTTCGGTCGGATGTTGAGGGAGCTGTCCGCTCGGACGATAAGTTTGGAGCAAGGAAAAAGACCCGAGGATTTCTCCTCTGACAACCGGTAGATTTCACGTGTGTGTCATGCTCCAAATCTTATGACAGGGGATTCTGCTGTCCCATCGAGGGCATGCTTTGACTGTAGCGATATGAGTCAGGTAAGTTTTCTGACAGCCACATACCTAGGAAAGGACAGGTAAGCTTTCTGACAGCCGCATATCTAGGAAAGGACAGAAGACACGTATGCACCTAGGTACGCGTGCCCAGACCCTTCATAGCTCTATATAAAGAACCTCAGGTTTCGCCGGTGAGGTACGTATTCTGAGATTTTGGAAACCACTTTGTTCATCGTAGCTTACCTGACTTGAGCGTCGGAGGGCCGTCGCCGGGACACCCCTCCCGGTTCGGTTTTGTTGCAAGTTCACCGGAGCACTCGAGGATCCAGCAGAGAGCGCCGCATCCCCAGCGTTCGTTGACTCTTAGTTCGAACAGGATCAACATTAATTCTTTATATCTTTCATTTGTATTTTATTTTCTAATGTGTAACTTAAATTATAGCAAGTAATTGAAAGTGATTGATCATTTAGCTCCTCCCTCTCTAGTCGTACCATCAATCCAAGGGGAATTGAAAGTGATTGATCATGTAGCTCCTCCCTCTCTAGTCGTACCATCAATCCAAGAGGAGAGCCCACTGGCACAGTAGAGTTAAGCGATGAGGATGATTCTTGAAATTTGAATACTACGGGTTGGATAATTTCATTGTCCGAGATATAGGAAAAAAAATTAATTAATTTAAAATTATAGAATTAAAATCAGTCTTATAATTTTATATTGTCGGTCTTAAAAATTAAGTCGAGCTGCTATGTTATCTGAAAGATGACTATCTCATATTGTGGAGTCTGAGTGGCAGTCGAGTTTGAGTGTCGAGTTGAGTCGGTCGAATGTTCCGAATGCTGAGTTGGAAGAGTTGTCGTCTGATTGTCAAGTAGCTCACCGAACGGAGAGTAGGGAGAAGTCACAGTATCGCTCAGATGCCAAGCACTCCAGCATGAAGAATCAAGTGCTCGGAAAGTAATCATGAGTGGATTTCTAAGTGCAGTCGAATCAAGTACAAGAGATGCAAAGTACTCATGAAGTAATCCCGAGTCGATGTCACAACAGAGTCGAGGATGAGATCGCCCGACGGTCTGAATCGGGAAGCAACGATGCTAAGACTTGTGTATAACAGAGTCCTTAAAATAATTTCATCTCACCTCTAGTTATGCTTCGAGGTTGTCGTGAGTTATCTGTTTCCCATGATACAATTGTCACGTCCCGGAGGGGTCTCTGTCCGAAGAAATTTCGGCAGCACCTCCCCTATACGGCGGACAATCTGAAACTTTCCTACATGCACAATATACATCAGCCACAGGCCGCTGGAATATACACACAACCACGCAGTTATATGTAAAGCAGCCTACTCGGCTGTACCAAAATCAAAACACAACGAAAAATGACAGAAACCAAATACAAACCAAACACAAAACTGCTAGCCGGCTAGGCTTACACAACCAACAATCAATACGAAATATCACATAACAACTTCAACACTCCAGAACAAAACCAGAGCACAAACTAAACACACTGACACATAAAACAAACAAAACATAAATGAAACCGATAGATCTTCTGAGGTGACGTGGGGACCAGCAGACAGGATACTCCAAGCGACACCATAAACAACCTGATACCTGAAAAAGATAGTGTCCACGGGGGTGAGTTCAACAACTTAGCAAATACCAATAGACATGCCTAGTAAGATATATCTAACAGCAATAAACATGGAGTACAGCTTCCTAATCATATATAGGAAATATGCAAAACTGAAAGGTAACTGAGGAAGCTGTACTCACCAGGAACTCCTATCCAGAAACAAAAGGGTCATCAAACTAGATACACAATATGCCTCCTGTATGCATGTCAAACAAATACATCCACCAAAATGCAGTATATAAGTGCAGCAAACACAAGCAAATAAATGCAATAAATGCATATGGTGCCAATGACATGGTCACCCCTGACGCCAGTCAGTCATCTCACACACAATGGTGAGACTGAGTGGGTAGGGCTGTGACAACCGTGCACTCTGACGTCACTGCTCCTGATGAGTGACCGAATGGACGTGATGCTGTCGGAGTATACCTGTCCTCCTACCCCAAATCATAAATGGGGGAGCTCAATGCTCTCATCTCCCGGTACACAGTGACGGGGAGGAAATCTATGTCGGCTACCACGCTGCATCACACTACCCATGAGTGTACCAACGGAGCCAAACAAAGTCCAACCGCCTGCCGGCTACCACGCTGAGTCACCAGACCAACGGAGCTAAACAGCAGAACTGTCACACACCTGTCTGATCTACCACTAACCCATGAGTGGTGGTGTGTACGGATACATGTAACTGGCGATGTGCTCGACAATAATGGAACATACTATCGCACAGCATGCAATCATGTAAGATGATGCATGACACTAAACATGACAATATCATGAACACATAACAAGATCCATATATATAAACATAAAATGTGTACCACGGGGCAATGTAACAAATGAAAGGTACACAGATTAGATAGGATATCAAATAAACCCTAGGTCCTGAACATATCCACCTCCATAAAATATGTACCAACAATGTACATGGATCAAAGCAAAAGGTCTAAGTACACAGATCAGGTATGATGTAAAAATATATGTACACATATCAGATAATAAAAATCCAGAGTCTAGTCCTAAACTCAGTAAAGCATGGTATGCCACTTTCTCTAGAAATTAAGGTACTCATGGTAATAATCATGAAGTATAAACATGGTTATATAACAAGCGACCAAACAGATCATGCTATGGGTATCAAACCGTGACATACCAAAGGCAAACATGATCATTGCTTGCAGCTATAAAATACTATGCATATCCAATTGACAATATCATAAAAAGATAAGTCAAGAGGTACCTGCCTCAAATAGCAGGTCCAATCCAGTCAAATCCAACGTCGAAATGCTCGTCTCGTATCAAAGTCATGGTATCCAGATTTAGCTAATTACATATAAATAAATTAGCTAAATCAAATCCTCGAGAAACTAACATAAATCCAGATCCAATTATAAACCCTAATTGGATCATCTAGCTCCTTAATCGTTTCTTAACTAATTCTTTCCAATTAGGATTTGCAATAAACATAATTAACCACAATAACTTAATCCAAACCAATACTAAAGGTGATAAATCCATAGCACAACTTACCCAAATCTAAGTATTTTTCATGCCAACTTACAACCACAGATCTTGCTGTTGAACTTGTGGCCGAAGTTATGGATCATCCTCAATCAGTGATGCTTGGATCCACAGTGGAGTCGTTGCCTAACAGGTCAACCCTTCCACATCAGCACCTAGAACAAACCAAATGTCAAATTCACAGTGAGTACATCCTCAACTATGCAAGACTAAATTAAAGCTCACCTTGTTGTCTGATCAGCATACTAATTGTCGGCAACTTCACACCAGACCGAGACTGAGATCCAGCGCTGGTCTTGAAGCTAGATTGACGACTTCTTTCGCTTGGCCACAGATCAGCCTGTGAAGGGAATAGTGGCACAGAGGCAGTGGCAGATTTGATGGCCGGCACAGAGGTGACTGCCAAAAACACAGTGGCAAGCTCGCTCGGCAGTGGCAGCAAGAGGAAGCACTAGGCTTGGATTCCACACTAGGGCACACTCAAGAGGAGTGTGCTGGATTTGTGTCAGCACTAGGGCACGGATAGGGCCGACTGTGAACAACCCCATTTTCTGCATCGGCTGCTCGCGAGGATGAACGGCGATGGCAGCGGTGACTGGGGTTGGCCGTGGGGACCAGAGGTGACACAGGAAGCGGTGAAGCGTCGCTCAAGGAGGGCGGCCGGCTGGCTTGCTAGGGCACAGTGGTCGACCTCGGCGCACAGATCAGGGGAGAGGAAGGCTCGGGTGCAAGCTAGGGCAGAGAAATCGCGGCGACGCTGCTCCCTTCGGCCTCAAGGCTCGGACGCCGGCGGATCGGGGGTGAGGGCGTGCACACGAGGGAGAAGAAGGGATGCTCAGCCGCCGGCTCTCTGTTCCATGGCGTCGTCGGCGTCGGCAGAGGAGAGGGTGGCAGCGGGGTTTGCGGCGCCGGTTAGGAAGGGTGGTTAGGGCTCGGCGTCGGGGAAAGCTCGGGAGAGGAGGCGCGAGAGTAAAGGAAACGGCGAAAAGTAAAATAAGAAAAGAAAAACAAAAAGGAAAAGAAATCAAACTTTTCCTCGCTTAAATGGGGTAGCCTAAACAGGCTTTCCCCGGGCCCCGTTTTTATCCCCGTAAACTCGTCCATACGAGCTCCGAAAAATTTCCGAAAAATTTCTAAAAATTTCGAAAAATTCCCTTATTATTATTCACCATTTTTCGGTATTTTACAACAATGGTAAATCACGATTCCCACCAAGCACTGCCAAGGGGTATCCAAATGCTATCATGAGTGAATCTACTCAACGGATGTATGATAGAGGAAAAATAATGGGAGAATGTAGGTGGACAGAGATCATTTTACTTTCACTCAACGCCCGAGATCATATCCTCCTCTTTAATAAGAGCTCCGGCCTTGTGCAATGTTTAAATGACCAATTAATTGTCATTAATGGCCTTACTCACTTGGATAAAAACACCGAGAGGTTTCAGATACACCATTAACATCGATTAATACATCTGTTATGCTCTTGAGCAGGTAGCAAAATTGGATTTGAGTAGCAATACATTAGTTCATTCGTTTGAACAAATTTTGCCTTGAACGATTTGGTATTCGACGTGCGTAGGTCGGACCCTAAATTTGCACCCCTTACATACTCACGCATGAGAGAGACTCTCCCATGTGTTTGTTCACAACTGTAATCCATGTGCTACAATATAAATTAACAATAAAATCATAATACTCCCAATGTGGAAGTAAAAATTCATTCACAATGAAGTCTCTTTCATCATTTTTACCTCTTTTTTTCATTCACATTTCTAAAATTACGTTGGCCATTTTTGAATGTTTACAAAGTTCGAACAACTCGTTACACTCGGTGTCATGTCATGATCCACCTATGCTTCTCGAATTTATCTGGTGGACTGTCTGTGGAGCCAGATTGTCTACTTCCAAGACTAATTAGACCCAAAACTAAGATATCACATACTTTTTACTATTGAATTGTTTTCGTAGTCCAATGTTAATGTAAAAATATAATGATTGAGATTGAGTGCCTGAAAATTAAGACAAATCTTAATCCTAAATCCACTTGACTAAGGTGCCATTTGGTATGAAATTAGATTCATCTTAAAATTTGTGTTTGGTTGATGAGAATGAGAATTAAGATTTTAGAATAAAATCTAAAAACTTGGGTATTAATGAAACTCACTTTTTCCCTTGGGTTTCACCATATCCAAAAACTTGGATATCATCTAAATTATTTTGGACGAAAATACCCTTAATTTATTTGTTTAATTTTTCTTTGATTCACTTTCTCACCCCTTATTATCTCTCATCCTATATTCTCTCTCCTCATTCTCTCATTATACTCTCTCTCTCTCTTATCATGTTTTTTCTCTCCTCTCTTTCATCACACTTTCTCTATCTTTTTTTTTGTCCCTCGGGACAGTCTAATGGCTAGTGCACGAGGTACTGCCAATTAAGATTTGGAGTTTGAATCTTGACATAATCGAGGTAAATGCTTCTTTCATGCGTTAGTCACTATTTCAAGGTCAGTAGCCACCCGTGATTTATTTCCTCCATGTTGACCTTGGGACGAGTGTAGTTGCCTTTTTGTCAACTTTCTCTATCTTTTTCTCTCTCATCACGCATTTTCTCCCATCACACACTCTCTCCCCTCATTTTTTCTTATCACACTTTTTTTCTCTTCATTCTCCCCCATCACACATTCTCTCTCCTCATCCATTCTCATTATACTTTCTCTCTCATTAATCTCTCCCATCACATACTCTTTTTTTATTATTTCTCATCATACTTTCTCTCTCCTCAATCTCTTTTATCACACATTCTCTTTTCATTTTCTCTCATAACACTTTTACTCTCTTCATTCTCTCCAATAACAATTTCTCTCTTATCATACTTAGTCCAAAATAAAAGTATGTTAATGTCCTTTTTACTATTTATATTAAAAATAATTCTAAGATTTATTAATAATTTCCACAAATGCATCAATCAATGATATAGAGTTTGAGACACGGCTGCGACGTATTATTGAGAATTTTTTTCATTAATTAATTATAAATCTAGAGTTCTTTTTAGTCACACATCTTAGAATTGGTAATACATACCATGGGTAGACAATGTTAAAAGACATACTTTTCTCAATTTTTTGGCTAGTATCAAGTATGATATTAAATTAATTTTTTTATAAGGGGGAGTCTGTTATAGTAGTCGATCTTTTGGCTAAGATTAAGTGTAGTATTTATTCTTATTAGTGTGTTCATGGCGGAGCCACTATAGCTTTGTCCTCAAAAATTAAAACTATTTTTTATAGGCCAATTCTTCTACCCCAAATCTCTCCCTGCATTAACCCACCTAATATAAGGGGTCTAGCTCACGCAATGAGTGTACACAGTCGCTAGTATTAAGAAAGTTTCTATGAGTACATAAATTTTGATTTAAAATGATTTAGAGTTCTTTAGGTTCATTAGTCATTTTGTCCGGTCCCCACGGGGGGTGCCCAGTTAACTAAAGGGCGGTAGACTTGCTACAATGAGATAAGAAATTAATTTCGAATGAATGTATATTCTGGAAGAAAAAAATCTCTCTCACTCTCTAGTCGCTTGGGTGGTCGATTATAAGTTGAACTTGTTTTATCTTTTTTCACATAACCTGTGGATGAGTTGTAAGGAGTGTTTGAGATGAACATAATCATATTTTATTATAATTAGTCATTTTGTCCAAAATGGACTATTGACATGTTGTTGAATAAGTGAATAGAGAAGAAATGGAAGAGGAAAGATGCTCCATTGTGAATGGGACTTTAGTCCCACATTGGAAGTTTCAAGGTAATGTTGTTAGTTTATATTGATTCACATACATTGAGGTTGTGAACAAATGCATGGGGAGAGACTCTCTCTCATGTATGGGTGCGCAGGGGGGGTGCAAATCCAGGGCCCGGATTTGCACTAAACCAAGTTGACTCGTGTGCGAGCGCGACCTGCGCACACGAATGCTGGACCGGTCGGGGTAAAAAATTGCCCAAGTGGAACAACCAACATTTTGCCACGTAGATCTTTTGCTGCGATGAAATGGATGCATTAAATTCGAGATTAATGCAAAATAAAATCGGCCGAGTAATAACGTTTCACTGCTCGGCTAATAATGACCATTAAGGTCATTAACTCTGGCCACTGATCCGAGCTCCTATATAAGGAGGGCTCCGATCATAGGCAGAAAAAATAGCAAAGCAAAGGCTCTCCATTTTTCTCCTCCTCCTCTGTCGTGCAACTCCTGCTCTGCGGAGTGCCCGTGATAGGAATCGGGTGCCACTTAGTTCGTCGTGACCATCAGTGCTTGGTCGGATTCACGGTCGACCATTGTATCCTGGGAAACAGACGACCCTTGTAAGCCTCAAAGCATAGCCGGAGGTGGGTGAATCTGTTTCAAGGAAACTGCGACTCTCGCAGGCCTCAGTCAGTTTTCCCGGTCGGCCAATCTCCTCGCCCGATCTGTCTTTTGCCAGATCAAGTGCCGCTCTGGTCTGCCGCTCTACAGACCTGCCTTGCTGCTCTGCAGACCTGCCCTGCTGCTCTCGTCTTCCGCTCTGCAGATCAACCCTGTCGTTCCGCTCTGCAGACATGGTCTTCCACTCTGCAGACTTGATCTTCCGCTCTGTAGACCTGGTCTTCCGCTCTGCAGACCAGCCTGTCGCTCCGCTCTGCAGACCAGCCTGTCGCTCCGCTCTGCAGACCTGGTCTTCCGCTCTGCAGACCAGCCCTGTCGTTCCGTTCTGCAGACCTAGTCTTCCGCTCTACAGACCAGCCCTATCGTTCCATACTGCAGACATGGTCTTCCGCTCTGCATATCTGGTCTGGCGCTCTGCAGACCTGCTCTATGTCTCTGGTCTTCCGCTCTGCCTGCAGGCCTTGTCTTTCGCTCTGCAGACCAGCCCTGTCACTCCGCTCTGCAAACCTGGTCTTCCGCTTTACAGACTTGGTCTTCCGCTCTACAGATCTGGTTAGCCGCAATCCAAACCTACTCTGACGCTCTGGTCTGCCGCTCTGCAGACCTGCTCTACCGCTCTGCAGACCTGCCTAGCTGCTCTTTGGCACGTAATAGAAATCAGCCCCTGCTGGCAACCTGAGATTATCTGCTCAGGTCATTTCGACTGTAAGTTGAATTTAATTCAGTGTAGCTTAAATTCAACTAATACCCATAAATCTCCGGTATTAGATTGTTTATGTCCAACAATTTTGAAACAGACTCGACTCTGTTGAGATGACCACGGAACAAAATGTTGAGGTGCAACAAACTCAACATGTGTTGGCCCCCTCCGCCCTGATTGGAACTGCGCCAATCAAGTATGGGGAAAAGCCAGAGAAGTTCAGTGGACTGAACTTCAAGAGGTGGCAGCAGAATATGCTCTTCTACCTGACCACGCTCAACCTGGCTCGGTTCTTGACTGAGGACCCTCCCAAGCGAGCTGAGGATGCTGATGCGCAGACCATCAGTACAGTGGAGGCATGGACTCATTCTGAGTTCCTTTGCCGAAACTACATCCTCAACTGTCTTGCCGACTCGCTGAACACTGTGTATAACATGAAGAGAACAACTAAGGAGCTGTGGGAGTCCCTGGACAAGAAATATAAGATGGAGGATGCAGGGGCAAAGAAGTTCATCGTGGGTCGATTACTGGACTACAAGATGGTTGACTCCAAGACAGTGATCAACCAAGTCCAGAAGCTTCAGGTGATCTTGCATGAGATCCACTCAGAAGGGATGGTTCTGAGTGAAACCTTCCAGGTGACTGCTATCATTGAGAAGCTGCCTCCCAGCTGGAAGGACTTCAAGAACTACCTGAAGCACAAGCGGAATGAGATGAATGTGGAGGAACTCATTGTTCGACTTCGCATCGAAGAAGACAACAAGAGTTCAGAGAGGAAACTGTTCTCTCAGGCAACTGTGAAAGTCAACGTGGTCGAGTACGGTCAAAGCTCGAAATGGAAGAACCCCAAGTCTTCCAAGATGGGACACAGAGGAGGCATCATCAATAAGAAGTTCTCTGGGAAGTGCTTCAACTATGACAAAGTGGGTCACAAATCTTCGGAGTGCAGAAAGTCGAAGAAGAAGCAAGAGGCCAACCTGAACAAGGGACCAGAAATGGATGACCTCTGCGTTGTGGTCTCTGAGTTGAACCTGATCGGTTCAAACCCACGACAATGGTGGATCGATACTGGAGCCACTAGACATGTGTGCTGCAACAAGGAGCTGCTCCACAACTTCGAAGAAGTCACTAGAGACAAACTGTTCATGGGGAACTCAGCAACCTCGGACATCATGGGCCAAGGAAAGGTGGCGCTGAAGATGACCTTGGGCAAGGATCTCACTCTGAACAATGTGTTGTATGTTCCGGAGATTCGAAAGAATCTAGTGTCTGAATCACTGTTAAGCAAGCATGACTTTCGCATTGTCTTTGAGTCGGACAGAGTTGTATTGTCCAAGAATAGAGTGTTTGTAGGAAGGGACTATATATCTGTGGGTTGTTTAAGCTTAATATAATGACGATTAGGCCTAAGATAAATAAAATTGAAAGCTCTTCCACTTATATGCTTGAGTTTTCATGTTTATGGCATGGTAGACTAGGACATGTTAACTTATGATGTATTGCGTAGATTAATTAATATGCAAAGCATACCTATATTCCACCTTGACCCAAAACACAAGTATGAGATTTGTGTTGAAGCGAAAATGACAAGGTCATCATTTCAACATATTGAAAGAAGTAATGAATCACTTGACATAATCCACACTGATGTGTGCGACCTAAAAGGTACATAAACACGTGGTGGTAATAAATACTTCATCACTTTTGTAGATGATAACACAAAATATTGTTTTGTGTATCTTCTCAAAAGTAAGGATGAAACTATAGAGAAATTTGCTCTCTATAAGAATGAGGTTGAAAACCAACTTAATAGAAAAATTAAGGTGGTTCGAAGTGACCGAGACGGTGAATATGTGTCACTGTTCGCTGAGTTGTGTGCTGAACATGGGATCAGACACGAAACAACAGCTCCTTATACTTCTCAGCAAAACAGAGTTGCTGAGCGAAAGAATCGAATTCTAAAGGAGATGATGAATGCTCTTCTATTGAGTTCTGGATTACCAGAGTTCATGTGGGGGGAAGCTGTGTTAACAGCTAATTACCTTTTAAATAAGGTGCCCCGGAAAATAAATAAATAAAAGTCCTTATGAGTTGTGGAATGGAAGAAAATCGTCCTATAAGTATTTACGAATATGGGGGTGTCTTGCTAAAGTGCTGGTGCCTGATCCGAAAAGGATTAAGATAGGACCAAAGACTAATTACCTTTTAAATAAGGTGTCCCAAAAGAAAATAGATAAGAGCCCTTATGAGTTGTGGAATGGAAGACAACCGTCCTACAAGTATTTACGAATGTGGGGGTGTCTTGCCAAATTGTTGGTGCCTGATCCGAAAAGGATTAAGATAGGACCAAAGACTGTTGATTGTATATTTATTAGATATGCACAAAACAACACTGCGTATAGATTTTGTGTGTATGAGCCACACATGCCGGAGATACACAAGAACTCGATAATCGAATCGAGAAATACCTCGTTCTTCGAGCATGTGTTTCCGTATAAGACCCGAGAAGATGCTAGATCCTCAAAACGGGCAAACGAAACATAAGGCGAAGAAGAAGATGATGATGACGAGGAACCCATGGAGGTTGAGCCTAGACGGAGCAAAAGAGCTCGGGTAGAAATATCCTATGGATCGGATTTTATCACTTTCATGTTGAAGAGTGAGCCCCGAAATTACTCAGAAGTTGTAGGCTCTTCTGATGGACCTCACTAGAAAGAGGCAATTGCATCTGAGATAGAATCTATCTTGCAAAATCATACTTGGGAACTTGTGGATCTTCCTCCGGGAAGTAAACCACTAGGTTGCAAGTGGATCTTCAAGAAGAAGATGAAATCAGATGGCACAATCGATAAATACAAGACCAGATTGGTAATCAAAGGATATCGACAATGAGAAGACCTTGATTACTTCGATACATACTCTCCGGTGTCGAGAATAACTTCCATTAGAATATTGTTGGCTATTGCCGCTCTATGGAATGTCGAAATACATCAAATGGATGTAAAAATAGTCTTTCTAAACGGAGATTTAGAAGAGGAAATCTACATGGACCAACCTGAGGGGTTTTCTGTGCCAGGACAGAAAAACATGGTCTATAGATTGGTGAAATCATTATATGACTTGAAACAAGCACCAAAGCAATGACATGAGAAATTTGATAATGCTATGAAGGAATGTGGATTCAAGATCAATGAATGTGATAAATGTATCTACATGAGAGCCACAGAGAGTGACTATGTCATCTTGTGTCTCTATGTAGATGACATAGTTATCATTGGGAGTAATGATAAGATAATCAAATCCACTAAAGACATGTTGAATTCAAGATTTGACATGAAAGACATGGGCCTAGTTGATGTGATTCTACGAATCAAAATTCTTAGAACGACAGAAGGACTTGTTCTTAGTCAGTCCCATTATGTGGACAAGATTCTTGAGAAATTCACCAAGGGTGATATTGCATTGGCACGAACGTCGATAGATACGAGTCAACATCTATCAAAAAATCAATGTGAAAGTATCTCTCGGATAGAGTACTCTCGAGTAATTGGAAGTCTGATGTACTTAATGAGTTGTACACGACCAGAGCAGTAAGTAAACTGAGTAGATACACGAGTAATCCCGGTGTTGAGCACTGGAAAGGGATAACAAAAGCACTGAGGTACTTGAGACATACTCGTGAATATGGACTGCGCTATACAAGATATCCTGCTGTGATCGAAGGATACAACGATGCGAGTTAGATATCTGATATAAAAGACTCTAAGTCTATGAGTAGATATGTCTTCACTCTAGCAGATGTAGCCATTTCCTGGAAATCTTCTAAGCAACCCGTAATAACCAGATCCATGATGGAATCTGAGTTTGTAGCTCTTGACAAATGTGGTAAAGAGGGTGAATGACTATGACAATTCTTAGAAGATATTCCACGACGACCTAAACCAGTGCCGGCGATTTGCATACATTGCGATAGTCAATCAGCAATCGATCGGACACAAAGCCATCTGTATAATAGTAAGTCTAGACATATACGTCGTAGACATAATAACATTAGACAACTACTCTCAATGGGAGTTATCACTGTTGACTATGTGAAGTCAAAAGATAACCTAGCAAATCCTCTAACCAAGGGGTTAAATCGAGAGTTAGTTGCAAGCTCATCAAGAGGAATGAGCTTGATGCCATTGTCAGCAATCAGTGCAGAGGACACTCAACCTATGTTGACTGGAAATCCCAAGAACTAGGTTCAAAGGGACAACTAATCTGCACTGACTAGACACATTGTAGGGGGATAGCCCAATGAAACAGTGACTAGACCAGGGTAAGCCAATGGGCTTTTAATGATCAATAAGAGTAGATGACAACTCTTAAGGGATCACCTATGTGAGAAAGAAGTGGGGCCGATTCGAAGAGAATTGGAGGCACAATTCTTAGAGCTTCTTACAGAACCAGACGTGTTCATGGCCAAGAACGAACACACTCATTAGAACTGAGTTGTATCAAGGAGAGTCTTGGGTGAGATTTGTCACTGCTTACACAAACGACAGTATAGTTCAAGGACATCGTGTCTACTATCAGCTAGTAAGCAACCAAATCTTCACAAGGGAAGGTTCAAAAGGTAAAACCTACTGATCCTGTCTGGAATCTGTGAAGACGAATCTGCCGGCGTGATGTGTCTGGAAGGTTGACCGCATCTCCATGACCCGGATGGGGAGCTGTCCTCTACGTTGACCAAGTCGTCCGCAGTCTTCTGGTCAACAGTGCCTGTATCCAGTGACCGAGTTGCCCCGGTCCCTGGCGCCCTGATGCTTGAGGCGGGTCCCACAAATGTATAAGTAGTCGAACACTACTGACAGAATAGTGAAATAAATGCAGGAAATGTACGATGACATACCCTGGCCCCGGGGGGGGGGCACCCTCGGATGGATGGATGAGCTGATCGTGATGATGATCGAGTCATCGCGGCCTTGACGGATGGATGGATGTGAGTCAGTTGAGGAGCCGGATCTGGGAGCGACGACGTGGAATCCGGCATAACATGTACCCACAAGGCGACTCGCAGGCTGGAATACGACACACACTAACGGCTCATAGGTCGGCTGGTAAAAACGTCTCACAATCATAATAGTAATACAATGAGCAGAACATCACGGCTCAATGGTCGGAAACACAACAAATGTGCGAAAACACTGTGTTGGATCGGATCTGCGCCGAAAGCGGCAGGGACAGTGACTATACAGCCGCCGGAGTTGACGGTCGGGAAGCCGGAGTCAGCTGTAATACCACAAGAAGAGGCGACAGCGGCTGCGATGACCGCCGGAGACAGCGCCGACCACTGGAGGCAACGACGTTGGCCGCAGGAAGCGGCGCCGACCGCTGGGGGCGACGGCGGCGGTGGTTGCAGGAGTCTGTAGCTAGGCTCCTGGGTGAGGTCGGCGTGGAGAAGGGAGAGAGGAGAAGGTGGGCGACAAGAAAGGGGAGTAGAGGTTTCCCTCTTGGTTCGTGGTAGCAGTGGAAAGAAGAACACAAAGAAGCCCTTGGGCTCGGCGGTTGCGGAGAGGAGGAGGCAGCTGTGAATGCTGTCGCCGATGGCAGCGCAAGTCCAGCGACGCCGGTGTGTCGAAGGAGGGGGGATAGTGACCGAAATTGCCGGCTAGCCGCGGGAGAGGGAGACGAGGACGAGGAGAGGAGGAGGTTTGACTGCTGGCCGTCGAGAGGGCGGCGCTCCGTTCGTGATGGCTTGCCGGTGAGGAAGGAGAAGAGGGAGAAGAGCGATGGAGGTGGCCGGTGATGGCACCGGCGAGGCGCTGGAGAGGATGAGGAAGAACACCTCTTCCTGTGGGCAGCGGCGGAACCACCAAACCCCCCCCCCCCCCCTTCACGAAGAGACCTTTCCCCCCTTTAAGCCCTAAATAGCCAAAAGACGAAAATACCCTCCTCCATCTCCTTAATCCCTCTCATGCCCTAAAACTACATCCGGATCACCTGCCTATCCTATACTTGACTCAACTGCCGAATGCTATCACTTATCCTATCTCCATTCATGTAGGGGATTGTTGAATAAGTGAATGGAGAAAAAACGGAAGAGGAAAGAGGCTCCATTGTGAATGAGACTTTAGTCCCACATTGGAAGTTTCAAGGAAATTTTGTTGATTTATATTAATTCACATACATTGAGGTTGTGAACAAATGCATGGGGAGAGACTCTCTCTCATGCGTGGGTGCGCAGGGGGGGTGCAAATCCAGGGCCCGGATTTGCACTGAACCAAGTTGACTCGTTTGCGAGCGCGACCTACACACACGAATGTCAGACCGATCAAGGCCAAAAATTACCCAAGTGGAACAACCAAAATTTTGCCACGTAGATCTTTTGTTGCTATGAAACGGATGCATTAAATTCGAGATTAATGCAGAATAAAACCGGTCGAGTAATAATGAGTGAAACGGTGACCGTTTCACTGCTCGGCTAATAATGACCATTAAGGTCATTAACCCTGGCCACTGATCCGAGCTCCTATATAAGGAGGCTCCGATCATAGGCAGAAAAAATAGCAAAGCAAAGGCTCGATAGCAATCGGGTGCCACTTACTTCGTCGTGACCACCAGTGCTTAGTCGGATTCACGGTCGGCCGTTGTATCCTGGGAAACAAACGACCCTTGTAAGCCTCAAAGCACAGTCGGAGGTGGGCGAATCTGTTTCAAGGAAACTGCGACTCTCACAGGCCTCAGTCAGTTTTCCCGGTCGGCCAGTCTCCTCGCCCGATCTGTCTTTTGCCAGATCAAGTGCCGCTCAGGTATGCCGCTCTGCAGACCTGCCCTGCTGCTCTGGTCTTCCGCTCTGCAGATCAACCCTGTCATTCCGCTCTGCAGACCTGGTCTTTCGCCCTGCAGACCTGGTCTTCCGCTCTGCAGACCAGCCCTGCCGCTCCGCTCTGCAGACCTGGTCTTCCGCTCTGCAAACCAGCCCTGTCGTTCCGTTCTGCAGACCTGGTCTTCCGCTCTGCAGATCTGGTCTGGCGCTCTGCAGACCTACTCTACCTCTCTGGTCTTCCGCTCTGCCTGCAGACCTTGTCTTCCGCTTTGTAGACCAGCCCTGTCTCTCCGCTTTGCAGACATGATATTCCGCTTTGCAGACTTGGTCTTCCGCTCTACAGATCTAGTTAGCCACTCTCTAGACCTGCTCTGACGCTCTGGTCTGCCGCTCTGCAGACCTGCTCTACCGCTCTATAAACCTGCCCAGCCGCTCTTTGGCACGTAGCAGAAACCAGCCCCTGCTGACAGCCTGATATTATCCGCTCAGGTCATTTCGACTGTAAATTAAATTTAATTCAGTGTAGCTTAAATTCAACTAATACCCATAAATCTTCGGTATTAGATTGTTTGTGTCCATCACATGTATCATTCGAAATTTAAAAAAGAGAAGTTCTAGAAATATATTGATGGTGTTAATTAGTCCTAATCTTATAATAAATTTATGATAAATTTGATTTTAATTTAAAGTGACTAGTCCTCCAGACGTATCAGTAAATTTTAAATTAAATTGATTAATAAATCTAAAATTTCTTTAATCATTTAAATGAATAACTACAAATATTTTTAACGTAGGTAGGTCCTCGTATATAAATTTCACAGCGTAACTAGAAAGTAGTGATTTTTCGAATGAATAAAAAAAAAAAAATGAAAAACAAAGGAGAAGGGTATTACTTATTTTTTAAATTTTGAGACTTGAATATATATGTGATAATATTAGGGTAGTAAATAAATCAAGTTGAGTCGAGTCGAATTAAGTTTTGAGGTATTCAAACTTATTGATAAGATAATCAAGTCGAACCGAATCGAGCTTAAAATGAACCAAGCTTTTGAAATGAGTGTTCATACTTGACTTGGTTTATGTTTTATGAACTTGAGCTTGTTTGAAACTTAGCTTGAGCTTGATTCGTTTAGATATTATCAAGCTCTCAATTCAAACTTAACTTGAACTTGGTTCATTTAGATGTTATCAAACTCTCAATTTAAGTTTATTTGATTGTTTGAAATTTTTAATTGTTTGATTAGTTATTGAACTTGATAATTTAAATTTATTTATTTATTTAGCATATTGAAAAAAATTTTATTAATGAATATGGTTAGTGAACATTGTTAATGAACGTTGTTCATGAATATTGTTCATGAATATTATTTACGAATGTTAATATGCTGAACATATATGTGTTTAATCTTATTTGTTTAATTTAACATGTTGTTCAAATTTATTTATTTAATTAATTTATATATATTAAATAAATATAAATAATTTTTTATCAAATCGAATATTAAATTTATTATGAACACTTCATTCATTTATCGCCTAGATAATATGATCTTAAAATGCCTATAAATGACACGGGTATAAAAATGAGCGCTATTTTAACTTTTACATATTTTTTTTTTCTTTCTCTCATAGCTCTCCATTTCAAATCCGTACCGTGGAATTAAACGCAGTTGATGAGGACGCTTTCTGTCCACATCGAGGCACAAACTATCTAATTCGGATCCTCTGTTATTATATGTCCTTGTGTACTCTTATTGATGAGACGATCATGACATTCTTTAAATATGTATAATAATTTTAAAATATGATTTGATCCGTCTGACCCAATAGTGGAATAGAGGGAGGATCCGAACTCGTATCGATCTGAAACCTTGTCTACCGCGGTGGATCTTTTCCAACAAGTATCCGAGATCTTGCTCTTAGACGTCCACCTGTCTTGATCCTTCCGATTGACGAACGGATGAAGTTTACATGGAGCTACTTCCACATAACTGTTGGATAGGATCTACAATCTCCAAATTCACAGTATGCACCGACAACGCACCTATCCACTTTACCTTTCCAGAGAATAAGCGGGCCCCGCAAAGCCAACGCATTGTAACAGCGCTGTGATCTCTTGGGTAAACAGTCTGTTAGAATCGGATCCCTTGATTCCATATCCCCAGTAGTTTGTCGCCGAGCGGGAAGTGGAAGAAGATTACGTCGTCGCAGGTTGCACCTCCGCTGCTAATTTACGCTTTCCAAGACGCCGGCGATGGAATCAGCCAGCCTCCAGCCGCCGACTCACCCTCGGTTCGGGGAGATACCTCTCCCCAACCACCCGCGCGGCGGCGGCGGCGGCGGCGGCGGCTTCCACCGCCGCGCCCACTCCGAGACGTTTATCAGCCTTCACGATGGCCTCCTACTCGACTCCGAACCGGACTTCGAGATCCCTGACATCGACTTCTCCTCGTTCTCCGACGACACCGTATCCGCGGACAGCGGGGCTCCCTTGGCCGCCAGGCCGGACCCGCCTGCCGCGACAGAGGCGAGGCAGAGACAGGTTCCTGGGGTACACTTCAGGAGCCTATCGGTCGACACCTCGTTCTTTGAGGGGATGTCTTTTCAGGAACCGGCATCTGGTGGCATAGGTGCTCCGGGATCGGAGAAGAGGGGGCACCACCGCCGGAGCGGGTCCATGGATGGGGCGACCTCGGCGTTCCAGGGGGAGTCGGCGCTGCCATTCCCTGATTTCGCGAAGAAGGCGATGCCCTCCGATAAGCTTGCTGAGCTAGCTCTGATTGATCCCAAGAGAGCAAAGAGGCCAGTTTTTGTCCCTTTTTTTTAGCAATTCTGCTCTTCTCTGGTGACACTGATTGAATTCAAAGAAAAACTCTCTTTGATTGAAATGTTGAAAATCCTTTTCTTTATCGTATCAGTTCGTTGGGTCATTTATGGGTGAATTTATTCCCAATTTGGTGACACTGATTTCCCAATTTAGGCTTAATTTCCATAAATTCCCAGGGTAATTCTGTTCTCCAAGTGTCGTGCTGGTGATTCTGTTCTTAGTTTAATAAACATTGAAGGCATGTATGCGTGGAAGGATCGACAACTGGAAGGGAGTGCAATTTTTTCCTCTCTAGTCCTGACTTGAAACACTAACACTCATAAGTTCTTGTTTTCCTGATGTGAAACACTAACACTCAAAAATTCTTTTTGGCCCAAAACCTTTACTCATGAGCATTAAAGCATTTTATTTTCTGCACCTTTGTGTTGGTAGACAAGTAAGGAATGCCTGTCTCTTGAATTTTGACATGTTTGTGGTCTATTTTTCAATACAGGATTCTTGCTAATAGACGGTCTGCTGCTCGTTCAAAGGAGAGGAAGATTCACTATACAACTGAACTTGAGCAGAAGATTCAAGCACTTCAGATAGATGCAACCACTCTTTCTGCACAGCTTACGCATTTTCAGGTAGGAGATAGCCTCTCATTTCACAAATTCATAAGATATGATGATTTTTTTTTTCTTTTTGAGAAAAGAATTCATTAATAGTGGGTGTTAGCTTTTTTTTGTGCCTTCAAAAGGTTAGCAACTTGGAATCTTTCATTACAGTGACGGTTCAACAGAAAATTTAGATGCTGGAATGACTGTCATAGGAGTGTTTGGTTCGTTTTTTTTTTTTGACAGAGAGCAAGAGACAGCGAGAGTGCAAGAACTAGGTAGTTGGTAAAGATTGAACCATGTGGCGAAGGCAAAAAAAAAAATTGACTAATAATTATTAAGAATGCATCATAATTTTCATGAGTAAGTATTGACATAGGAGTGTCTTGATTCGGACTTGGATTTTAGATCCACTTTGTGGGTCAGTGGTGATTATTTGGCACTGATTATTATAATTCAATAAGGATTGAATCTCATCAAGGAGGCAAGGGTGATTTTGAAGGATTGATGGGGAATTTATCAGGACAAAGCAAGAATTGTGATTTATTTATGAGGTCAGATTGCCCTGCTATGATGCTCACTGTGGAATGACAATGGTCTCTTAAGATGCAACAACCTCCTCCGAGGAATATTAGCACTGCAAATTCTTTGGACATCTGAATATTTCATACATCAAAGTTGCCAATAGAAGATAGAATGCTCAAGAGAAAAAGAGGAGAGCAGATGCTTAGGTTCTTGGATGAATGAAAGTGCTAGAGAGAGTCTATCATAGGGTGGAAGGACACAACTAAGTGGCATCAATAGATGGTGTGTGCCCCTTGAATTCAATTTTGAATTTCAAATGCATGGAACACAAATGAAAATTCAGCACCTTTTGAAATGTGAGGCGCTGTGTTTTCTGGTTAATCTGCACGTACATCCTCTTTATAATGCAAACAAAGGCGAGTTGACTAATTTATTTTGACATTCAGTGACATGGCAGGAGGGAATGCACCTCTTGAGGTCAAAAGGTTAATGGGCCTTCCTGGTTAACGTGCAAACAAGAAAAGGCAGCACTCCTCTTGTTTGTGTGGCTATGGAACAGGCATATGGAAGCCCATGGATGCCACATGTGCAGATCATGTGGATGCCACATGTGTAGCCCCGTCTGGGCTGCTATGTATACTTATGTGGGTTCCACCTGATCAATTATTTATTTCATTCATTTCATTCCATGCAATTCTACAGTTCGGGATACTTAAGTTTGCGCTTGCGCACTCACTTTTTCTATGCTCATATTTAGGCTCATGCCCTTGTCATGTCCTAAGCCGATTTAGATCAATTTGGAATTACTTACTGTTCCTCCATCCATTCAATAGTTTGTTTTTAGATATTAATTTCTCATGCACTTGAGGAGTTAATTTTACGACAATCAGATCACGAGATATAGATTGTTCATTGTTGTCTCTACTTGATTTTATTGGTTATAGAATCAATTTCCAATCTCTTCAACACATAATCAATACGGTGCATTAGCTAAAATTGCCTAAGGTATTTATTGTGTTAAGAGAATGCTCCTCTTGACTTTAGAATAACCCAAAGAAAAATCAATGTGTTTAAATTACTCACGTAACTTTTTAAAATAAGATTGGGAAGATAATACTTTTTTGTAAGTTAGATGGAGTATGCTATTGACATTAAGAACAAGATAAGATACTTAACAAACATTTATTTTCATTTTCAATTGACATATTTACATCTTGTAGCATAATATGATATGACAAAGTACATTTTATGCAATAAATCTGTCATTAATGGGTTGAGTGATTCTGCCACAACTTGGCTTGGGTTTCATTGCTAGACAATGAATACAACAGGCAAAAAATATGTAGTCGACTACTTGAGATGCCTCAACTGAGAAAATTGTAAGCCACCTATGACAGTATGCTTGTATAGTCGCTAGGTTGTGAGTGTTTGGTAGTGTCAGAGAAGATTTTTGTTACTCTCAAAGATGAACTACTAGGAGATAGTGTGAGAAGGAGGTAGAAAAGTTAAGGCATAGATACATCTTGTTATCTGATAATTTTAAATGATAAAAGATGTTTGATACCATGACCAAGCAATTGCTGGACTTCACCAAGGTTCCTGATCTAGCCCACAAATCAGACTAGCATTGTATTCAAGCAAACCAGCTAGGCCAATGTATTCTACATGCTTTGGTGTATTTCACTATGGGATCCTATTCATTGTAACTTCCAGTTTAGATTCAGTTTAGTTTGGTTTAGAACTGTTAATTACAATATAAATATAAATTAATAAAAAAGCTTTTAAATAACTATCCAACTAAGATTAATGATAAAAATGATTAAAATTTAATATTTATTTTGATAGGAATATAAAAAGTAAATAACATTAAGAAAATATGATACTTTATATACTAATTTATTTATCCATCTATTTATACATATGTATATATGTACCTATGTGTATGTATACACTTTAGTTGGATTTAACAGGTTGCGCAAGTTCAAATTGAAATCAAATAGAAACTGATAATTTTATCGAGTATGCAAACCAAAATCAAACCAATAAAGCCAATATAGTAATTTTTTTTTTGCTTGGATCAGTTGGTTCAGTTTGGTTTACCAGTTTCATGCTATAGACACCTACACATGGATGCCCACTTCAAGTGTATGATGTTGTCCAACAGCGACGCTTTGCCCTTCATGACAAATTATCCATTCTCATGGATTGTTGAAGCTGTCTGTGGTCACATCTTGCACTCCCTGGAGTCGATTCCCCTTGAAGTAGGTGACTTCTCTCACTGACTGCAGTGTGCTAAGGTGAATGACTTGTCCATCAAGACTTGTAGATATCCCCAATAGCAGATCTGGCCTCGAACTTCTGCTTCTCTACCAACCCTCTTTATTTTTGTCTTGAGGCCAGCAACATGTTCTTTCTCAATCTAGTGTCAAGTGACCTCTCCTCTGTCAATGCTGGTGCCTCCTACTTTTTTCTTGATACACCTCATCTTTTTACTAGTTGATCCCCTCTTTTATATTTTATTCCTTTATCTTCTATTTGCTACCTTATGGCATTACTGTAGCTTGTTGACTCCAGATTTGCATGATTTTTCCTTCCTATACTCACTATTTGCCATGACTGCAATCTTCTAGATAGTGAAGCTTGAACAGTTTGTTTTCTTCTTGCACTCTTCTGAAGAAAATGTCCTATTTTCAGTGTGCTATATCTAGTAGAGAGTCAAGCTACATAATGCTTTGTTTGCAAAGTGCTTTTCTTCTCCCCTATTTCAGTTTGCAAAGTTTGCTATGTGCTGTTGTATTGCCACCATAGGTAGAAACCCATTCTTTTGAGAGGCTTGTTCCTAGGGTCTCTCTTCATTCTCCAAGTCAATCTAAGGTCAAGCATTGATGATGTCTGCATGCTTCGTAAACTCTCTGTTGGTTTATTTTATCTATATGCGAGTTGGTGTTTTGGGTTTTACTATCATCATGTACTATTCAATCTCTAGTTTGTATAACAAATTGGACATAGATAACATCTATGCCCCAACTACAAAGCAAGTGGTAGAAGTGTTATGAGTCTTTAATAGTGAGTCTTAAAGATGCTAGGTAATAGTGCTCTTACATCATCTGTACAATGTTCGTTTCTCCATGCTTGTGGAAACTTTGGTCTTCCTTCCACTCTTGTGGTTCTGCATGGAGTTACCTACCACTGCTTCATTTTGGACTATGTACATACCATATTTATGACAACAAAACGAATAGCTTTAAAGATGTTATCCATATAATTTCACACATGCTCATTTCCTATCCTCTGGGAAATGCAAATTTATTCTTATATGTGATTCAGTTACTTTTTGATTTACATTCTGCATATTCTTTCATAGTTTTTCCCACAAAAATAGAAACATGTGTGCTTTTGTGTTCTTTGAAAGAGGAATAGTTTTTTTATTAATCAAAAGATCACATTACAGATTATAATCATTTCCATCTCGATATTATTATTCTAGATTTTTTTTCTTGGTATCTGTTATGTATGATTGAAATCCATCCTGTTAAATAATCCAGAGAGACAGTACTAGTTTGACTGCTGAGAACAGAGAACTCAAGTTGCGATTGCAGGCTATGGAGCAACAGTCGAAACTTCGAGAGGGTCAGTTTTTTTTCCCTTTTCCAATTTGCTTATAGTCCCATTTAGTGTGCTACGCTCTTACATAATTTCTTTTATCACATAAATTTCCTTATCTTTTAGTCTAGACAACTCCAGTAGTGTATATAATGCGTGTGATCTGTTTTTTTTTTATCTTGTTTTGGGGCCATGAACAACTAATGTTCTCTAAATCGTTTCCAGTTCCGAATCTTTTAAAAGTCAATTCATAGTTTCATATTAGTTGTCGACAGTTTTTATTCAAGTATGAGATTCTAATTGTCGGTTGGTCTTAGGAAGATCGTACCGGTTCCACTGTACAAAAATTTTATACAAGTGTCGAACCTTTCCTAACAACCTATTGTGTTCTTTAGAAACTAAATTCGGGATCGCAAACGAAACTTAACATTATTGATTCCAAATTTAACTTATCTGTTCTTAATGGTTTAGACTTGGATTGCAAGCGGAACTTAACACTATTGATCCAAATCTACCTATGTTACAAAATCAATTAAATATTTATTTCGGAAATCGGCTCCCAGGTCAAACATGGCGAGGCACATGGCCTTCTTGGGTATGGGAGCATCCACCACTGCCTCGACAAAGCCTCTTAACGAAATTCCTAAAATAGCATTAGGTTTAACCAAAAAGAACAATCGAATCAAGATCGAAAAAATAAAAAAAACACAACTTCGAATATCTAATCCGAAAATCTAAAATCATATGCCTCTTATGTTTGGAGTTCATACAAAGAAAAAAACTAGTATGATACGGAAATAATTACTAGTTATACCTTGCTTTGTATACAACGACCTCTTGATCTTCTACCGTATTCCTCTTCTTATCTCGGACGTTGTGTGAGCAACGATCTACCGAGATGAGAACCACCCAAGCCCTTCTTCTTCCTTCACTAAGTTTTGGCCATCAAAGCTCCTCCAAGGATGTAGAGGTTCGGCCACCATCACCAAGCTCCAAGGGATGCTAGAAACAAAACCTCCTTTCTCTCCTTCTTCTCCTAGCTAGAACCGGCCACCAAGGACTCCTTCTTTTGTTGATGCCGCCGGCCACAAAGGAGAAAGAGAAAAGGAGAAGAGCTAGAAACAATGGCCGACCACCACCAAGGAAGAGAGGGAGGAAAAATAAAATAGAGTTCTCTCTCATGAAGGCACCCCTACCCCCTCTTTTATATTCCTTGGTCTCAAATAAGGAAAATTTAAATAAAAACTTCCTTAATTTCTTTGCCATGAAAAGGAAAATTTAAAAGATTAAAAAAAATTCCTTTTCATGAATCAAGTGGCCAGCCACCTTCAAGCTCCCAACAAGGAAAGTTTTAATAACACAAGAATTAAAACTTCCTAATTTGTTTCCGGAAATTTTAATAAAAAATTTCTCTAATAATTTTTCCCTTCATGGTTTGGTTATAAAAGGAAATTTTATAAATTAAAATCTTTCTTTTAAACATATGGATGATTTCTAAAAAGGAAAGTTATCTTTAAAATTAAAATCTCCTTTCAATCTACAAATAAGGAAAGATATCAAATCTTTTTTTAATTTTTTGTAGAAACTTATAAAAGGAAATATTTAATTTTAAAACTTTCTTTTTAAATAATGAACATGTTACAAAAAAAGAAAGTTTTATCAAAATTAAAATCTTCCTTTCAATCTACAAATAAGGAAAGATATTAAATCTTTTCTCAATCTTTTGTAGAAAGCTATAAAAGGAAAGATTTAAATTTTAAACTCTCTTTTAAAACCATGATATCCACATTAAGAAAAGATTTTAAATAAAATAAAACCCCTTTTAATATGGCCGACCAATCAAGCTTGGGCTCCAAGCCATGGTCGGCCACTTAACTTGGCTTAATCCTTTTACTTGGTCGACCTAAGCTTGGGCTCCAAGCTTGCTTGGCCGGTCCCATTAGGATAGGTAAGAAGGTGGGTAAGGGTGGGTATAATACTTTATAAATAAGAGGTTACGATAGGGACCGAGAGGAGGAATTGGTTTTGGCCTCCCGATGAAATTAAGCTTCCCGTGTTCGCCCCGAACACCCAACTTAATTTCATCAATAATAATTCATACTATTAAAGAATTATTATTGAACTACCGCACCAATTTCAAATTACGTTTTGGGCTCCTTCTGATTATGAGTGTGTTAATCTTCCTGTGCTTAAGATGTCGAATGCCCACTAATTAAATGAGTTACTGACAACTCACTTTAATTAATTTCTTATCTAACAGTAGTACCACTCAACCTTATCGTCATGTCGGACTAAGTCCACCTGCAGGGTTTAGGGTTTAGGGTTTAGGCTACTCAACCTTATCGTCATGTTGGACTAAGTCCACCTGCAGGGTTTAACATGACAATCCTTATGAGCTCCTCTTGGGGACATTATCAACCTAGATTACTAGGAGTTTCCTTATATAATCAACAACACACACTATAAGTAATATCATTTCCCAACTTATCGGGCCTATTGATTTATCGAACTAAATCACACCCTTTGATAAATCAAAGAAATAAATATTAAGTATATGTGCTTGTTATTATATTAGGATTAAGAGCATACACTTCCATAATAACAGAGGTATTGTTCTTTTATTTAGTCAGTATAAAAAGAAACTACCTCAAATGGTCCTGCTTAATACACTCATAGTGTACTAGTTTAATTTATCAGTCAAAATAAACTAATACTTAATTACACTACGACTATTCTAATGGTTTGTTCCTTTCCATATCAGTCGTGAGCTACTGTTTATAATTTATAAGAAATTGATAACATGATCTTCTGTGTGTAACACCACACACCATGTTATCTACAATATAAATTAATTGAATAACTACACTTAGCATATAAATGTAGATATTGACCAATGTGATTTTTATTTCTAAATATATGTTTATATAAAAAGTTAGACTTTTAGTATATATTCCAACACTAATACCTGTTAAAACTTGACAACCTGTGCTGTATTCTCATGAGAAAAGCTTGGTTGGTTTGCACAGCCCTCAATGAAGCATTGCGAGAAGAAGTCCAACGGCTCAAGAACCAAATCGGAGAAGTCCCAAATGCGAATGGAAATCATTTTAGAACCAACAGTCTGCGATCTATGGCAAACTATCCTGCTCATCGTGAGGAATTGCCTCGCCAAAACACTCATCTTTCCCAGCATATCTATTCATCTCAGGCGGCCCAAGTTCCTTCAAATGGTCAGCAACTGAGCGACCAAAGTTTAATAGATCTAGTGGACTTGATGTGAGAGCAGAAATCCCCTTATCGTCTAGCTTCTATTTGCCTCAAGCCCTATTCTATGATGTTTGGTGATGAGATGTATAGCAGCACACTTGTATTTCGATGTACATTCACACCCTTACTAGTTTTCGAGGTCAAAAATTGTATGAGCGTGTGTTGTAAAACTTGGTGTATAAAATTGGCTGCTTGTCCCTTTAATCTGAAGTTCATGTTTGGAAATGTAGTGATGGAAATTGTAGTTTATTTACTGTTGTTCATTCTAAATGTTTTGATCTTTTGTAGGTAAGATAATTTAGCGTAAAGTTCATTGTATGAGATCCCCATTTTGTGCCTTTTTTACTTGGAAAAATTCACAAGCTGAGTTATTTTCCTCTGTTAATATAGTGATGTCAAAACAGCTCTATCTAATGTTTGCATAGGAGTTGCAAAAGCATGGGAAGTCAATTTTCTATTTTTAGACTATTGGCTATTCGCTCTCTCTAGTCGCGCCATTTTATCTTACGTATATACGGTATATATCCTAAATAACAAAGATCATTTAAAAACCTTTTAGCAAAGTGAAAGAAGGTATTTGTGTTGGATACTTTCTATCAAGTAAAACTTATTCATTTTTACAATAAGAGTTACTCGAGATTGAAGATTTGTCCAATGTTATATTCAATGATTCTACTGGAGCTAGTTTAAGGATATTGAAGAGGTTACGAAAATGAATGCAAGCGTGGATGTTGGCCTACAAGAAGCAAGCATAAGTGCTACCAAATAGGGAAGGGAGGGATCGGCTAAAGAAGAGACGAAAAGGACAATGCTATCAAGGAAGAGGACAATAATAATAATAATTCATTCGCTGGATAGGTGGTCAGAGATAGTTGTATTGCCTTCGGACTAATGGTTAGGTTTTTCATATTGTTAATAAGATATTTATGATTTGAATCTTAGCTGTGATATGCTATATAGATTTTTTTTTTATAATAGAATAATAAATCTAAAAATATTGACTGTTTGATCGAGTCTCTATGATGATCATTTTTAAATTTATTCTAGTGACTGATGAAAAATATATATGAATCGAATCAATCATCTCTAAAATTATTCGATAAAAAAATAAAATATCTAGATTAAAAACAATAAAAAAAGAAGAGTCCAAGAAAATTAATCAAGAATTGCATGGCTTAGTTTAGCTTGATGATTTTCTTATAACGTCGTGTCACTTTTTAAATTATTCCGGAAGCTTTTACATCTTGATCAAATGCATACACTTCCGATACTTCTTCCTACTAATTAAGAACATAACAATATTATATTTATCTTTTTATAATTTAGTAAATATATTAAAATATTCATTAAAATGCTTTGCGTCTTTCCTTCCTTTATAATTAGTGCATATATTAAAATATATGCATTTTGGTCCTTCTATTTTAATTCTTGAGAGACATGTAAAAATATCATGACATATATTTAAATATTTTTTTTAAAGTATTTTTTTTTTGAGGATTAATTGTTTCGATTATCCATCGGTGCAAATTAAGGATTAATTTGGACAAACAAGGGATTAATTTGGCCAAAGCATAAGTCAAGTAATTAACAGTAGCATGCATTAGAACAACAAAGCGAGGAAATAACAGAGATTAGGGAGAAGAGATTAAGCTAATTAAGCTAATTAAAACTCGACTCGCTAACTAAACCAAGTCATTGGCCTTCTTCGCCGCGCCGCCGCCGCCGCCGCCACCGAGGAAGTTGAGGAGGAGGTCGCGGCTGCACCTGGGGCACTTGGGCTCGTCCTCCACCGACAGCATGACGTACATCAGGCACCGCGGGCAGGCCGCGAGCACCATCGCGGCCGCCGCCCCGGCGCTCTCCGGCTCCGACGACACGCACGAGCTCGGCTCCGACGACGACGACGACGACTCCACCTCCAAGCGCCTCCGCCGCCGCCTCCTTCTATGCGACGCCTCCGCTGCCGCCACCGGCGGCGGCACGTTCAGCTTCAGCTCCCCCCTCCGGCCGCCGCGCCCACTCATCTGGCACCACTACACTTGTCTCGATCAACAAAAACACACGGCGAGGGGTCAGTGATGAAAGACGTAGAGCAGAGCACAAACCTTGTACGTACGTAGCTGAGAGCCTGAGACGCAGAAGGCCGACCGCGGTGTGGGAGAGCAACCAGCCTGCACCGCCGTTTTTATAGGCGAAGCTTTCCAAGGGGGTGGGTCAAACGGCCGGCCTTGTCTCGATTAATTGCAGAAAACAACAAAACCATCTTCCTCTTCTCTTTCTGATTCAATCCCTTCCATTAATGCGCATTGAGCTGAAGCTTTGGAAAGTAGAGGGAGGAGGGAGCGAGGAGCGTAAATGAGCAAGATTAATTCCAGTATTTACTGTCCAATGAAACCCTTCCTCCTTCATTTAAAATGGTTTTTAAGGCTTTTAGTTAAGTGGAGTTTAATTGTTCCTTAATGAGCATTCATTGAGCACTTCTTGAACCTCCAACGTTCTCCATTTCCTTCCTCCCCCCCCTCTCGACGTGCCGAGCTGAGGGTGTCTTACTCTGAAACCTTAATGAACGCCGTGATTAATAATTAAAAAATAATAATAATAAATCTAGTACTTAGTCTCATTGACTAGTTCTGGGATTATCGATCTTTCCAATGGAAATTTTTCACCGGTCACTAGAATAAATTAGGAAGTGTTCGCAGTCCGACCCAACGAAATTTGTCCACCGACCACTAGGGTAAATCGAGAAGCGCTCGCAGTGGACGGTCAAAAAGTCGAACATCCTTTGATTGCACACTCCATTTGAAAAGAAAAAATCTTATAAATTCATCATAGCTGGGATCGAACCACGTGTTCTTGTGTGACAATATAAGGGGGCGTTTGGTTTAGAGGAATAGGAGTGGGGAATGAGAATGAGAATCATTGATTACCATTGTTAATGTTTGGATTATAGGAATAGGAATACAAATAAGGGAATGAATCCTTGAAATTGGGTAATAACTCATTCCCATGTACCTCCCCTTCAATGAGTCATTACCCTATTTTCATCAATCAAAATATTTCCTTATTCCAAAAATACCCTTGACGTAAAATTAAAATTTTCTCCCTTAATATTAAATATCAAAATATATTTATTTATTTTTTCTTTTATATCACTTCTCTCCTTGTTCTCTCTCATCATATTTTCTCTCTCATCATTTTATCACACTTTCTCTCTCCTTAATCTCTCCTATCACACTCTCTTGCATCTTTTTTTCTCATTACACTTTCTCTCTCATCATACTTTCTCTCTCCTCAATCTCTTCTATCACACTCTCTTCCTTCTTTTTTTCTCATCATACTTTCTCTCTCATCATACTTTCTCTCTTCTCAATCTCTCTTGTCACACTCCCTCCTTTTTTCCCTCAACACACTTTCTCACTCATCATACTTTCTTTTTCATCATACTTTCTCTCTCCTCAATCTCTCTCATCACACTCACTGTTCTCTTTTTTTCTCATCATACTTTCTCTCTCATCATACTTTCTTTCTCCTCAATCTTTCTCATCACACTCTCTCTTCTCATTTTTTCTCATTATATTTTCTCTCTCTTCATCCTCTCCCATCATATTTTCTCTCACATCATATTTTCTCTCTCATCATGCTCTCTCCTATCACACTCTCTTTTCTCATTTTCTCTCATCACACTTTCTCTCTCTTCATCCTTTATCATCACACTTTCTCTCTCATCATTCTCTTTTATCATATTTTTCTCTCACATTCATCTTTCTCTCACATCTAATTTTTTCTCTTATTTTCCTTTAAGGGTAAAAAAAGAAATTTTGATTTATTCCGATAGAAAATATACAACTAACCAAACATTGCTTTTAAGAGTAATATCCATGCTCATACCCATTCCACAATACAATGATTCCCATTCCGATTCCTATTATTAAGAAAGAACCAAACGCCCCCTAAATATCCTACTACTGTACCATAGCATGGGGACACGCCATGATTAATAACACAATTTATTAGTGATGTACATGTTAATGGAAGTATTTATATATGTCATCAGAGGTGAATGCTAGCGAGTTTCCTTCAAGGGGGTTTTATGGTGGGCATTATGGCACAAAGTCCAACCACACTGTTAATTAGTTAATTAATTGACTAATTAATTAATCATTGATTAAAGGGACTTAACACTAAGTATATATACAGCCTTAATTAACAAGCTAAGGATCTTAAATGTGGTTAAGTATGCGCTAAATCATTCAAGCATCATTAATGGTGTATAAATATGTGAGAATGATCGAGTTATGATTTATGAGCATTATAAACTATAGAATAGCATAATGTAGAAATAAAAGAGGTAGTAAATGTACTAACTAGCATGAGAGAACCTATTGGATTTGGATGCACAGAGCTAGTCACGAGGCGAAAATAGACAATATCGATCTTTCTCTTTTATTGATGCGCCTTTAACAAATCTCATATGATGAAATAGTAGATTTTGGTGTCTAATTAGGTTCACCGAGTGTTTCATAGGGATCCAATCGCTTAGTGATATCCCAATGCATGAAGGGTCTAGTTGATATTTTTGTAAGGTCGAGTTGACCCGGCCCCTGGTAATTTCTCAACCCTAAAGTTATCATGATCACTAATAAAAGAGAAAGAATCTACCTAATTAGGCTTAAGTGTGTTTAATTCTTTTCTATGTTCTTTGTGTTGGTATTTTGAGAGCATGAAAACTAAAGCGAAGCAAAGCGGTAACCACTCACATTGATCTCCCGAAAAAACCATCGAAGAACCGCTGGAGACGTCGCTGCTGCTGTCGCCGAGAAGATCATCTCACATAACACTGTTGTCTCTTTTCTGATTGCCTTGTACGCCTCTTATAAGAAGGCTAAGGAAGACGAAAGGGAAAGGACACCCCTTCGTCTCCTTGGCGTTTGTAGCAAAAGGAGAGTAACGAAGGGGAACCCTTCGTCTTCAGTAGCGCCTCACATCTCCCACTCGTCCAAGCCAATCCATATGGTCACATAGACCATGTCAGTCACATAGACTACAAGGTGATCATGTCACGAAGATCAGAGCGAAATTAGTCACAAAGACTAAATAAGTCACATAGACTTTATGAGGATCAAGTCATAAAGACCAGAGCAAAATTTAATCACAAAGACCAAATAAGTCACGAAGACCAGAGCAAAATTTAGTCACAAAGACCAAATAAGTCACGAAGACTTTATGAGGATCAAGTCACGAAGACAAGAGCAAAATTTAGTCACAAAGACCAAATAAGAACATCCATTCCATACATTAGGGAAAATGGTTCGTGTGACAACAAGCACAGTGAGCATTCAATTGCTAAGAAGATTGACACACCTTACTTAGCTGCTCCATAGAACGAATCAGAGACATAAATGCCCATATAACGAATCAAAGACATAAATGACTTGCCTTTACCCCAGATTAAATTATTTACATCATCATGAACATCTCTAATCCCTCATATTGACCATACGTCAAGAGCATGTTCAACATCTCCAATCAAACAAATTATTCACAATTACATTTTATGTACTGAACTAAAAATGTAACCGGTACCAGTGAATAAATGTCACAAATGTAAATCAATCTTAATCTTCCTTTTTAGCTAGAATCTATTCATTCTAATCAGTCGCTTTCCTAGTTATGCTCCATAAACCGAATCATCCATAGCCAATAGGAAACATGCTAAAGTAGCAGACACTAATCAGAATTTCAAGTAAACAGCTAAATAGTCACTTAGGGTAAAATCAAGATTAACTTATAATCTCAAGGGTCTCACATAGTAGAGAAGCAGGGATCCATTCTCCTACTACCCTTCTTGTCGCCATAACACATGTGGTATGAATCACATGCTACGATGTTATTCTTTTTACCAAAAAGAGCGCATGTTTTTTCCAAAATTTAACATCGTACAGATTTTGATCTAGACATTCCCAATGTCTAATCCTGAATTCAACATATGAATTCTAATCTGGCCTCAAGAAGATTCAGTAAATGGTGGGTGCATTTACTTTAATCATTACACAAATGATCTCATCTTGACACAAATATTAAGACGACATTAACTTATGGGTATGTCTCTATTCACAGCTACATAAGCTGTCCCATAAGCAACAGTCTTACCTCTATTTGTACTTAATAAATAGAGATGATTGTCCATGTGAGTGAACCAATCCCAATCTGTCAACATACTTATTGAGACTTTTATTCGAATGTAACAAAGACATATACACTGAATAGATCATGACATTTTTCATTTATCAAAATGTCTTTACAATTGTTACATTCTTCGAAGTCCCAAAGACTTCATATGCCCATGAAATGACTCTTTAGTCAATGACTTAGTAAAAGGATCAACAAGCATATTTCGTGTAAGGATGCACTCAAGAATCACCTTTTTCTTGTCAACAATATCCCTTACAAAATTATATTTAATTTCTATATGCTTGCCTTTGCTATGATATTTGGGGTCCTTGGAAAGAGCTATCGCAGCTTGACTGTCACAGTACACAGTAACAGGACTCCCACTATCCTCAGCAATCTTCAAATGCTTTAGGAACCTTTTTCAACTAGACAGATTGTTGCACAACTGATGTGCAAGCCACACAGCTTCCAATGTCGATAAGACTACATAAGCCTACTTCTTGCTATTCCATGAGATGGCGCCATCATTTAGCAAGAAGATATAGTCTGATGTGGTTTTTCTGTCATCAAGGTCTCCTGCCCAATTTATATTTGTGTAGCCACTCAAGCTCATCTTTGATCCTTGAAAAACAGATACATAATCTGTTATCCTTTTGAGGTATTTAATTATCCTCTTCATCGCTTTCCAGTGCCTCGATCCTGGGTTTGACTGGAAATGACTAGCTAAGCCAACAACATAGCTTATATCGGGACGAGTACACAACATAGTGTACATCAAACTACCAATAACACTGGCATATGGTTTCTTCTTCATTTTGACTATTTCCTCAGGAGTCTTGGGATACATATTTTTGCTCAAGACAGTACCTTTCACTATAGGCGTCTGTTCAATGTTGCATTCTGACATATTGAAGTGTTGCAGCTGTTGGAACCCCAAGGTTGTTTTGGTGTGATCAACAAGTTAAGTTAGGTCCTGTGTATTTAATCTTGTGTCTAAGTGTGCAGGAGCTTAGAAACACAGGTACTCGAGTGGAAGACGCAGCTAGCGAGAAGGACGGCACGCTGTGCGTCCGAGGGACGAAGCGCTGCGGAAGAGTACACCGGCGGACGAGAAGGAAGCGCGCGGTGGTTCCGAGGGACGAAAGCCGGAGCGGAAGATTGCTCGGGGAGCAAGAGATGCAGCTAGCGAGAAGGTCGACGACCGAGGGACGAAGACTGCGGATGAGTACGCTGGCGGACGAGAAGGAAACACGCGGCAATTCCGAGGGACGAGAAGCCGGAGGGAAGCACGCTCGAGAAGACCGGAAGTTGGGTTCGGGTGAGCCCTTTTCCGGAAGGCAAAGATCACCCAAACGAGCGGATCCGGAGCGGAAGAACCGGACCGAAGCGGGACTGAACCAGAGAAGCGGTTCCGGATGAAAAAGTCAACTGTGTTGACTTTCGGGGTCCGGGGCGCCCGGAACTGACCGGGGCGCCCGGACCCATCCGGGGCGCCCGGACCCATCCGGGGCGCCCGGAACCCTTCCGGGCGCCCGGAACAGTAATGTTGACCAGATCGAGAATTATCTCGATCTGAACGTTGGGGGATAAAATTTATCCCCCCCAGGGCGCCCGGAACCTTTCCAGGCGCCCCGACCAAGGCTATAAATACAGCCTTGGTCCAGAAGCTTTACATCAGTTCAGAAATTGTAAACAACACTTGTGTGCTTCCATTTCTTTGATTAGCTTCTTTCTTTTTGTGCCTACACTGCTGTAAACGAGGCTTCTCCGCCTGAAGGAGTTTTTAGTGCAACAATCTTCCTTGGATTAACAACCTCCCCGGTTGTAACCAAGTCAAAACCGGTGCCTCGTTTTTATGCTTTACTTTCTGATTAATCTATTTTTTTCAAGTGTTAGCTTAATTGTCCGAGAAAGGCTTGTGTTTTACTCAGGGCTATTCAACCCCTCCTTCTAGCCGGCCGCATCGGTCTCACAGCAGCATCTTAGTGATATAAGCTTCTTGAGACAAACCCAAAAGCCTCTTTGATCAATCTCTAACGATCTTCACTCCTAAGATGTACTCTGCTTCTCCCATATCTATTATGTTAAATTGTGATGAAAGTCAACTTTTGACTTCTATCACTCACTGTATGTCACTTCCAACTATTAACATATCGTCAACATATAATGATAAAATGACAAACTTTCCCTTTTCCCTTTTTAGGTAAATACAATGATCCTCATTGACCATTTCGAAACCATAAGATAATATTACTTCATTAAATCTTATGTTCCATTGTCTTGACGCTTGTTTTAGCCCATATATAGACTTCCTAAGTCTACATACTCTTTTCTCTTGGCTTTCAGCAACATAACCTTCTGGTTGTATCATATAGATTTCTTCGTCAAGATTACCATTAAGGAAAACCGTTTTTACATCCATCTGATGTAATTCCATGTCATATTGTGCTACTATAGCTAGGATGATACGTATTGATACAAACTTCACAACTGGATAGAATGTCTCTTCAAAGTCAATACCCTCCATTTGAGTATATCCTTTTGCAACCAATCGATCTTTTGTATCGATTAATCGATCCATCTGCTTTCCTCTTTACTTTAAGAATCCACTTATTCCCAATAGCCCTTCGGCCCGGATGAAGATCGACTAAATCTCATACTTGATTCTTTCTCATTGACTCCATTTCTTCATCCATTGTAACTTTCCATTCTTTTCTAACTGAGCTGCTCAAAGCTTCCTCAACTGTTCGAGGTTCCTCATCGTCAACTGGGAGAACCATCAATGCCTCATTCTCAATATCAAACATTCTCCGAGGAATAGTCTGATGATTACTTCTTTGAAGATTAGACTGTTGAGAAATTGACTTATTCAGTGACAAATTACTCTCACTCGGTTGACTAGATTCAGACATCTCCTGATTTGTTGATAAAGGAACATTATCCTCCTCCTCTATCTCATATAGAGGAATTGTTTTAGCAACTTCACCTCATGTTAGGAACTCAGTTTCAAGAAAAGTAGCATCTCTTGACTTTATTTCAGAGATGGTTCTATCTTGTCGCTCACCAATAAAAACATAACCCTTAGAAGTCTCAGAGTACCTTATAAAGATACACTTCCTACCTCTGGGTCCTAATTTTCCATATTCGTGAGTCTTATCATGAACGTAGGCAGCTGACCCCCAAGGTCTCAGATTACTTAAATCCAGCTTTCTGCCTGCCCAATGTTCATGTGGGGTAGATAGAACTGACTTTGAAGTCACTTTGTTAAGTATATAGGCCGCAACTAATAATGCATCTCCCCAATAGGATATTGGCAAATTAGCCTGCGCCATCATAGACCTAACTATTTCAAGAAAAGTCCTATTTCTTCTTTCAGCAACCCCATTTTACTGTGGAGTTCCAGGGATAGTTAGCTGTCTATTAATCCCTTTCTCATTACACATTGTCTTGAACTGATCAGACAAATATTCTCCTCCACGGTCAGTGCACAAGGTTTTAACCTTACGTTCCAATTGATTCTCAACTTCGTTCAAGTAACGAATAAAGTAATCAAATGGCTCAGATTTGTGAGAAATCAAATACACATGACCAAAACGTGTGAAGTCATCGATAAATGTAATGAAATAAGAACTCCCATTTCTAGCCTTCATATTCATTGGACCACAAATATCCGAATGAATCAATTGCAATGGTGATTCAACCCTAATAGCCTTACCAAATGATTTCCTAGTCGTTTTTCCCGCAAGACAATGCTCACATATAGACAAGTTAATCTTAGCATGAGTGCCTAAAAGGCCCTCCTTAGCTAATCTATTTATTCGTTCTTGTCCTATATGTCCCAATCTAGCATGCCAAATTTCATCATTAACATCAGCATTACTAGTAAGAGCAATGTTTGAAAAATAACCATCATTATTATTTGGTTCTATATCAAGAACCATAAATCATTTGTTACATAACCATATCCAATTAACACAGAGTTAATTTGAAGTTCCACGCAATGGCTATAAAAATTTACATTATAACTTAAATCAAGAAGACAAATAAAAGAAACCAGATTCCGTCGAATCTCAAGAGCGTACAGGACATCATGTAGAAACAAGGTGCCTCCACCACGTAGGTTGAGCTTGCAAGTGCCAATTCCTTTGACTTCAATTCTTGCATTGTTTCCTACATATATCCATTTGTTACCAGCTGGTACCCGACGGTACTCCACATATGTAGCTGGATCACGAGCTACGTGGTTCGTTTCTCCTGAATCTACAATCCACAAAGGATATGAATCAGCTAACAACACTGTACTTGTAACATATTGTTCGTGGAAAGAAGATAAAAATGGATCTACCTTTTTAGGCTCAGTACAATCCCGAGCAAAATGACCCTTCTTGCCACAATTGAAGCAAGTTAACCTGCTATTAGGTTTTTGTCCATATTTCTTTCCTTTCTTCTTGATTTGGTTTTTTGTAGCACAAGCATTAGCCTCCTTTCCTTTTCCCTTTCCTTTCTTAAACCATTTGTTCTTATTCTTGGAACCAAAACCTTCAGCTACAAAAGCTTGACCCGAAATCCTTGTGGATTCAATCCTCTCCGCCTCAAGTTCAACATGACGTGAGACATCAGTGAAAGTCTTAATACTCTCACTGTGGGTCAGGTTCTGTTTCATCGTTTCCCAAGAATCAGGAAGGGAACGGATAACTGCCTGAACCTGTTGTTCATCGGTCAACGCATAACCAACAGTCTTGAGCTCTCGAATCATGTTACCCATCTCCCTGAGATGTTGGGCCATAGTAACATTTGAACGCTTTTTACAGCTATCAAACTTGATAGTTAGCTGACGGAGCTTACTCAGACTGACTCCACTATACTTCTCTCTAAGGGCTACCCAGACAGCATGAGCCGATGGTAGTGGCTCATACTCAAATACCAGGTCATCCACCATTGAATTAATCAATATGCCCTTAGCAATGGAGTCCTTCCTTTTCCATGCCTTATAGGCATCAATGCCACGTCTGTGTTGTGCTGTAGAATCATCAACCGGTTCCTCCAAGAATTGATTTACAGCCTCTAGAACTTCTTGTTCCTCAAGAACGTATTGTATCTTGAGGTGCCAGATTTTGTAGTTATCCCCATATAATTTCTCACCCTTATTGAGTTCAGCTATGATGTTTTTAGTTGCCATGATCTACATAAATAAATAAATTATTTATTATTTAAGTGTAATTCATATATGTGCAATTATTTATTGACTCAGTGTAAATTAGAGTTAGTTTACAAAATCAAGTGATAACATTGTTTATACTCGTCATTTGTATGTTCTAATCTAATCAACATTGATCAATTATATTACACACATCCCATCTAATGAACGAATCATTTTTCATATGAACTAATCATATCATGAAATGAACTAATCATTTCCAAGTTAGTTAACATATAACATAACTTTTCATTATTTAATTTGGTTTGTACAAAACGACAGAAATTATTACATGACTCAAAAACCAGATGAGCTAACTCTGTTCGTACATAACGAAAGTAAACAGAACACTAGTAAACTAGATAGGCCAACACTGCTCCCACTAGGACAAACCCTAGTGTGGCAGCCAACATTATCCCTATTAACCTGAACTCATTTGGGATAATCTCAGATGGGGCAGCTTCAAGATTCTCCATCAGATCCATTTCTAGATCTTCCTTGAGCATCTCCTGGTCCTCTTCAGACTCTTCAGGCTCTTCTTCACCCATATGGTGAAGTAGTTCCTCTCACAGTACTGAATATGTGACATGTCCTTCATGACTCCCCCATACATAGTCTGCTATTATACTAGGATACTCTGGCAATGAATGCATCAATGCCCAGATTCTATAACTGTCCAGGACTGGAAACTCTTCTTGCTCAAGTTTCTCGAACAGTCTATCCAGCCGTCTAACATGTCCGTCGACTCCATAAGCAGACTTATACTCTATCTCCTGAATCTCCTCTCGGAGCTGGTTTCGTCGTACTTTGCGATGAGTCAATGTGGTAACCGTTCGTGCCATCTGAAAAATTGAATTTAAATAAGTCAGTACAAAACTGACTAACCAGTACAAAACTAGTTTAATTCAATTTATACAGGCATACCATCAAGAAAAACATATCTTTTCGATTTTCAGGAGTTTAAGTTGACTAACCCATTAGATCGGTCAATCAGGAGTTCGGACGTTAAACTTAGTCTATTGTCCTTATTAGAACTAATCTAATTGGACCTATGTTCTGTTATTATTTAAGCCCATTTGAGTCAATCTCATACTTATTGATCAAATTTAGATTCGTTTGATTCATCCAATGCCCATTGGATTAAGTCTGATCCATTAGAACAAATCTAATTTTTTATAATCAAATCTGACACAACAGAACTAATCTGGTCATATTTGATCAACTCAACTTCTGTAATCAATGTCACCCCATTTAATTCAATAAAAAAATGAACTGGTTAAACAAACAAATAATTTGAACTAGCTTTAGGTATCATTGAATCAATTTAGTCTGCTTAAATCAATTAATAATTTAAACCAGACCTGAGTTTGATCGGACAAGTTGATCTGGTTCCATTTTCAATAAATTGAACCATAAATTAATTAAATATATTTATTAATTAATTAAATACATAAGAAAATGTATTATTAATAAATAAATAAATATTTAATTAAAATTTAAACATATACAGTTTATATACGTGAAAGAAGAAAAAAAAACTTTCATGCCCATGCATGCACTGTGCTCGAAAACACTACTGTTCATCTCTTTTTCCTTCAATCTTTAATCGATTCCAATTTGAATTGAATAGATTCATATATATATAAACTGTACATTTTAATCGATTCATGAATCAATTCAGTACTAAAAAAATAAAAGTACTGTGCGCTACAATTTTGAATCGATTCATGCACAGTATTGAATCGATTCAACACTATGCTTCGTCAAAGTGGCACTACTCACAATTTTGAATCGATTGAACGAAATTTCAATCGATTCAATTCACTTGAATCGATTGGTTAATCGATTCAATTGATGAACAGTATTACTGTTCATCTTCTTCTTCGCGACAGAAGAAGAAAAACACGAGTTTTTTCGCGTCGATTTCTATGCTTTCAAAAACATGCTTGCTCTGATACCATTGTTGGTATTTTGAGAGCATGAAAACTAAAGCGAAGCAAAGCGGTAACCACTCATATATATTGATCTCCCGAAGAAATCGCCGAAGAACCGCTGGAGACGTCGCTGCTGCTGTCGTCGAGAAGATCACCTCACGGAACACCGTTGTCCCTTTTCTGATTGCCTTGGACGCCTCTTATAAGAAAGCTAAGGAAGACGAAGGGGAAAAGACGCCCCTTCGTCTCCTTGGCGTTTGCAGCAAAAGGAGAGTAACGAAGGGGAACCCTTCGTCTCCAGTAACGCCTCACACTTTGGTCTTTGATACAGTAGTTAAGGTGTACCCTAACGCGGGTCAAAGTTTAGGAGACCGACTGGCAAGACAGTTAAAGTCAAGAGACGATCAACATTTTGAGCCAAGATTATTCTCATTTAGACCGAAAGCTTGTCTGATGATCGGACCCTCTGTTCAGTTGGGCCTCGAGCCCCAATCCCCTTAGGATTAAGGAAGTTTGAAGCAAGTATTAACTAGCTCAACTGAGTGCTTCAATCGATCAGACATATGACTCAAACATACTGGACGCTTGGTTCACGAATCCAAGTATTAACTAACTCGATCGAGTGCTTCAGTCTATCGAACATATGGCCTACTCGGACATACGACTGAGTGCTTCAACAGATTAGACATATGACCCGATTGGACATACTAGACGCCGATCCACTTGAGCGAAGGCTAAGCCACCGACTGGATTTACCAAAGCCGACCTAGTAGATCTTGCGAGTGATGGTTGGTCGGATTATATTAAGAGCTCAATTGACTTGCCAGGTGAGCCTCTTGTGGGCTCCGCGGTCCAACGGGATCCTCATATTCTTTTTTGGCTTTTTGTGTCACAAAGACAGAAAATGCTTTGTATGCAAACTGGACATTTGAAACTTCCATCCTATCAATCGCAGAGATTGTAAATCTATTTTGGGAAAGATACCAGAGCCTCTTCATGATTTGTCTTTTTGTAGAAATACTCTGAGATCCGTGCACAGACACAACATAACACTATAAAAAAGGGTTTCATCTACGGGTATAGGTATGCGATACTATGTAAGTTTACACATCATTATTACTATTCTTTCCACTATTCATTTTCGAAAATCGATCACTAATTTAAACATCGGAAGATCAATATTAAGGACCCTTTTCCTAACCCGGTCGCTAACACTTTTCTCGCACGTAAAAACACTTGGGAGTCACTTAGATATAATGAAAAGTCTTTATTTAATTCACACTAAAGCCACGCTTCTACTAGTTCATCTCCATGAGTTCAGACAAGATCTGTCTTATTCGTAGATTTAGATAATGAATTTGTTAAATTAGCTATAACTCCGAATAATTTATCAACACGAGAAAGGTTTACGTCTTTGCCACTGTGTGAGCCACTTTCACCTTTGCTAGAAGTATTTGTTCATTAGATGAAGTACCCTTCTTCTGACACCCAAAGCAAATAACTTAGCTCTTTCTCTTAGATGCCCTTTTCTTTTTTTCATTGATAACAAAAATTCTACCCTTCTTTGTATCTCTTTAATTTTTCATTAGTTTTTTTTTTAATTTTATGACACGCAACCTAAAGATATTGCACTTTTAGCTGCTCATCACATGTACTTTTCAATTTATCCTGATGACCAATGAAAAAATTGTATAGGGCCGGACCGATCACCCAGGACTAGTCAATAGTACTAACTGAGTTTAGCATTTTTTAATTTAAAAGAATTAACTGTCCAACTTGAAGTATCTATCGTAAAGATCCATTATGTAAATCTAGGAGAATACATTCGATATGCACTATCAAATTAAATCATGATTGCTAATCCCTTCTTTGATTTCAAGTAACCCATTGTAAATCTCTTTGAATTAACAATCCTCCATGTATTTATCTCGTGAATTCTTCATCTCGTATCATGAAGCTTTATAGTTCGTTAACTAGAAAATATTGTCTCGGTTAACCTTGAGCCAGAGGTGCCTTCCTATAATTTGATAATATCTTCCCATAATTCTATGGCCTTAGTGATGGTGGGTCTTGCATTCGCTTAAAATTTCTTTATCACTTCATTCGATCGATTCTTGTTTTTGGATCAATAATATCTTCATTGATATGGTAGTCTAGATGTAGATGGTCTCTCTTGAACAACCATTATTCTCCTTAAATGTTAATTCCATCCTCAGAGACTTTTTCTAATATCATTTATAGGATTGAATGATCCAAGATAATAGTGTAATGGTTAGATCCTCTAATAAATAATTAAGAGATCTAAGGTTTAAATTTCAACTGTGGCACATTGTAGAAAATTTTCCCTCTAATAAGAAATTGAACTAAGAATGTTGGCCGTTTTGATGAACCTTTATTAACATTTCTTAATTTACCTTGATGATTGATAAAATTTTTTTATAGGATCAAATAAATCATTTTCAAAATTAATTGGTTTGAATAATTGAATACTTGATGTCAATTAAAAAAAAATATAAGATCAAATGATCCAACTATGGGGACGTACGGTGAACACATGACTATTTTTTTTTTCTAAATCGCACTCAAATGAAGTGATTAGTCTGTAAAAACAATGTGTACACGTAACAATTTAGGTTGCGGTGGAAAAAATTTAATAAAATAGTAACTCCGAGACCAGATGTAACATGGTTTTGAAACCTTACTCCTAGATCCTGTTGGATAATTTTATTCTCGGAGATATCGAGGAAAATTATTGAATTTGAAATTATAAAATCAAATCAGTTTTGTCTATTGAGAGGTCTGAGAGGATAATCTCAAGTTACTTGTAAGACTGGTTCAGTCGAGATTTTGATGGTCCGAACAGAAGGGAAAGCGGAGTGCTGAGTCCAAGTCGAGATGTCACCCAACTGCTGATTAGCGACTTATCTAAGTCGCCAAGTACCAAGCCGCCTAACTGCCCAGTGTTATAGAGTCAGGATGAGTTTTCCTGTGTGGTTAGTTAAAGATTGTCTATCTAGCTCTTAATTTACACTAATTGGCATCGAAGAAAGCTCGATATGCACATTAAGTTGTGCAAGAGAAAATTTAAAATCTTGAAGAAATTAGATAGTTGGGGAATGAAGTGCATGCTTCATTGTTTATACTCTTGGAGGCAACATATTTAGGTGGGCATTCATTGGGAATTAGCTAGTAAGCGTTTGCAATAATGGGGAGATCGATCGATATCTTTGAGGATTTCTAGAGCCATATTCAAATAAGTATTTGAAAGTTTAGCGTGTCTTATGAGTCTTAATGCCTTGGCATAATACTTAATTATCGTGATGTTTACTACAATTTATTGCTTTCCCTATAAAAGAACTAGGAGTATAGAGATTAGGTTCGTGAGTTAAGTCGAATCACTAGAAGGAATAGACTAATTAAGTGTAGAGCCGTCAATTTGGGTTAGGCCCGTCGGGTTGACCCGCCCCGCCAAACCAATTATGCGAGTTGGGTTGGAATTTTATCAACCCAAGTCCGCCGCGGGCCAACCCGCCTAGGCCCGCGACCCGCGCGGGTCGGCCCGCGATGGGCTTGGGTTGGCCCGCGGGTTGAGAAACATATGTAAGCAGTTTATATCAGTAGTCAATGCTACAACTGCGAGAGTACTAGGGGTTAAATTGTAGCATTTCATTATCTTCTTCGTTGAGAGGAATACTAATTAGGAAAACTCATACTTGTGAAGTTGAGTGTGATAGACAAAAGTTACAAAAATATATATGCACACAAAGTTGATTAATCTTAAAAGTAGATGACCTTCTTATTTGATTCGTTTATGGGATAAATCTGAAACATACATTATGCATAATGAAGAGCTTGGTATGTGTACCCAAACTAGATGACATTCTTAAAAGTAGATGACCTTCTTATTTGATTCGTTTACACACGCACAACCAGGGTACCACTGATCTAAACTGCTCGACGCATAGCCAGGAGTCCTAATTACTATTCCTCGTTGCACAATTTTATGTCAGTTTATTATCTTTCTTTGTTATAATTTTAAAATAAAAATAATACTTTTGACTCAACATAAGTACTTGTTTATGTCCATTTATATTTAAAATACTTGTTTATGAATACATTTGATTGATAAAATATTTTCGAAGTAAAACATTGAAGATATGAACTTTTTTAAAAAATTTTTAAAAAAATTTGATAGGCCCGCGGGTTGGCCCGCCAAACCCGCGACCCGCCTTGGATTGGGTTGGGTTGGAAATTTCCCAACCCGCCAAGTTGACGGCCCGCCCCGCCAAATGGTTGGCCCACCACGGGCCGACCTGCCCCGCCATGGGTTGACCCGTCTGACAGCTCTAATTAAGTGGCATTTATTTTTTATAAGTATAATGTATGTATCAAAGTAAGGCAAGGATATAATACCCAGAAATTAGTAGCATCTAATGTCTAACATAATGTCCGATCAAAAAACACTCTTAAAGTATGGTAAATATGGTTTTGTACATTTCTAAAAAAAATCTCACTCTCCAACTACCCCTCATAAAAGATACATCTGTTCCTAGATCTCCATATAAAATATATCAAAGTCGACATCGCAATGTGTTTGAGTTTAGTCAAGAGACGGTTGTTAGGATCGATGGTCGCGGCTAGAGAGGGGGGGTGTGAATAGTCGACCCCAAATTGCTCGTTTCTTCCTACGATTAGGGTTAGCGCAGCGGAAATGAAACCGTAGAAACGAAAAGGAAGAAGACAAACCTCAAACTCGAAGATGTAACGAGGTTCGGAGATGATACTCCTACTCCTCGGCGTGTCCGTAAGGTGGACGAAGCCTATCAATCCGTCGGTGGATGAGTCCCCGGAAAATCGGCTAATATAAACTCCTTATGGGTGGAGAAACCTCGCCACAAAAACTTACAACAGCAATATGGAAATACAAAGAAGAGCAAGAACAAAATACACAATGAATGTACAAATACTCGCTTGCCTTCTCGTCGACTGAAGTCCCGGATGAAGCACCAACTTCACGGACGAATGCCAACAAGCAACTCAGTCGAAGAAGCTCACACGAAGCTTCGGAGCTCAGCAAAGCTCAAGAGCACAACTTTAAGAAGAACAGCAGCTCAGTTCAGAGGAGGAAGAAGTATCATAGAGAGTAGTCCACTTAGAAGCCCTCAGCCCTTTTATAGCCTGCATCCACCTGCGAGAAGAACAGAGGCCAAAGACAGCAGAAGAATCTAGCCGTTGTCTCTCAACGGCTAGGGCCAGACCGATCAGGACTCGATCGCAGGCTGATCTGATCGGTTGTGGGGACCGATCAGACTCTATGCCGATCTCAATCAACACCACAGTTGCCCAACACCGTCAGGCTTCCTACTGATCGGTCCCGGGGACCGATCAGGCCCTGCCTGATCGGTCCCCAGATCGATCAAGAGCTTGGTTTTTGCCCTTCGGTCTCGGACCGATCCAGGTCTTGGTTTTTGCCCAAACCAAGTCCAAACCAATATCCGATCTACCTTGACCTCTTGGTACATCATGCTTAGCATCCGGTCACTCCCTTGACCTGCTAAGACTCCCCACCAAGTGTCCGGTCAATCCCTTTGACCCACTTGGACTTTTCTCTTCGTGTCAAGTATCCGGTCACTCCCTTGACCTACTTGACCTTCTCAACACCAGATGTCCGATCACCCTTGATCCATCTGGATTTTCCCTTGCCCGGCTTCACTCACCAGGACTTTCACCTAGCTTCACTCACTAGGGTTTTCACCTGGCTTCACTCACCAGGATTTCCAATCTGCCCGGCTTCACTCACCAGGACTTTCCAACTGCCTGGCTTCACTCACCAGGACTTTCCCACTGCCTGGCTTCACTCACCAGGACTTTCACCTAGCTTCACTCACTAGGGTTTTCACAACTGCCTGGCTTCACTCACCAGGACTTTCCCACTGCCTGGCTTCACTCACCAGGACTTATCCGTCTGCCTGGCTTCACTCACCAGGACTTTCCACATCCGGTCCAGAGAACGAGCTCCCGAGCCCTCTCTGACCACAGTCCGGAGAACGAGCTACCGAGCCCTCTCCGACTTCCCATGTGGTCCAGAGAACGAGCTCCCGAGCCCTCTCTGACCACAGTCCGGAGAACGAGCTACCGAGCCCTCTCCGACTTCCCATGTGCCAAGCTTCCATACTTGGACTTTTCCCGTGCCAAGCTCCATACTTAGACTTTTCCCGAGATCCATACTTGGACTTTTCCCGTGCCAAGCTCCCTGCTTGGACTTTTCACCATGCCAAACTCCCTGCTTGGACTTTTCCCATGCCAAGCTCCCTGCTTGGACTTTTCCGAGTCAGGTCAACTCACCTCGGGTCAACCAGGTCAACCTTGACCACGGGTTGCACCCACAATCTCCCAAGCTTGTATCCTTGTAAAACATCAAGATACAACTTTTTTGTTCACGTCAAACATTGTCAAACATAACTCGTCAAACATCAAAACACAACTCGAGTCAAGTCAACTCGAGTCTGGTCAACCAGATCAACCTTGACCTAAGGTTGCACCAACAACGGTCTCCTCTGGAGAAAAGCTCAAAGACTCATAGCATCTATATGTAGATAGACATTTACTGTACGTCCCATATATAGCCATTCTCTGACCTTCCGCCACAAGATCACTACATGAGGGTATATGAAGAACAAGTGCTCTTGTGATTCAAGCTCTTGCCTACAAAAGATATAACATCGATCCTCCAAGTAGTCCAATATATCTCTGGTGGGAAGTCACCTCTGAACTAGCATCCAAATCGTAACAGCATGACTAAATTGGATGTAGGGCTTCCACACTGTCCTCACCCATGACTTCTTAAAACTAGGACGCCTAAAGAATGTTAGGACCAAAATGTAGCTAGAGGGGGGGGGGGGGGTGAATAGCTCGGTGCGATTTTCGTGCTTGACGTTACTTGTTTCTTCAAAGATGTGCAGCGGAAATACAAGAAACACTACAACAATGCTAACAAATGGATTTTACTTGGTATCCACCTCACAAGAGGTGACTAATCCAAGGATCCACACACTCACGCACCCTGCACTATGAAAACACTCCTTCTCGATAACTACCGAAGGCGGAGAAGCCTTACAACCTCAAAATACAACAATGAGAAAGAAAGAAGCAAAATACAAATGAATCTTACAAGATTACAATGAAAAACCTAGCTTCTTCTTCTTCTTGTTGCAAATCGCCTCTTGACTTGGATGAGCCTCCAAGAACCTTCAAGAACTGGCGGTGAGGAAGTAAAGATCGCTGTGGAGATGTTCTGTGTTCGTCTGTGGAGAAGAGAGGAAGCCGTCCCGAAGAAAACGCTCGCCAACGTCTATATTTGTGTCAACGGTCGAATCCCAATCGATTAGGGAGGCTTTGGATCGATCGATCGATCGATCCAGAGCGCCTCTCTGCTCTCTGGAATTGCCTTGAATCGATTGCCCGATCGATTCAAGGCTTCTCGAGCAATTTCCAGCGCTCCAATCAATCCAATTGATCGATTCAGAAGCTTACTGTTCACTCAGAAACTCTCCCAATCGATCGACCGATCGATTGGGGAAGTTTCAATCGATTACCCAATCGATTCAGCCCATTTCTGCATGAATTCGCGTCAACCAATCAATCCACTGATCGATTGAAACCCCCAATCGATCAGCCAATCGATTGGGAAGCAGAAATCTGTGTAGAGCTTGAAATTAGCATCGTTTCGCATACGAGATCACCTCATTCCGATATCCGAGTCAAAAATTATGGTCTTCGGAAGTTTACTACGTCCGAACTTCCTAGTTCCATGCCAACTCCTTATTGGACTTACGACCGTTAAGACTTCGGTCAACTTTTGACTCATTTGGACTTTCTCTTTGTGCCAAGTGTCCGGTCCTCTATTACCCACTTGAACTTCCACCAGATGTCTGGTCAACCTTGACCCATCTGGATTTTCCCCGTGCCTGGCTTCACTCACCAGTGTTGGTGCAACCTTAGGTCAAGGTTGACCTGGTTGACCAGACTCGAGTTGACTTGACTCGAGTTGTGTTTTGATGTTTGACGAGTTATGTTTGACAATGTTTGACGTGAACAGAAAAGTTGTATCTTGATGTTTTACAAGGATACAAGCTTGGGAGATTGTGGGTGCAACCCGTGATCAAGGTTGACCTGGTTGACCCGAGGTGAGTTGACCTAACTCGGAAAAGTCCAAGCAGGGAGCTTGGCACGGGAAAGTCCAAGTATGGAGCTTGGCACGGGAAAAGTGCAAGTATGGAAGCTTGGCACATGGGAAGTCGGAGAGGGCTCGGTAGCTCGTTCTCCGGACTGTGGTCAGAGAGGGCTCGGGAGCTCGTTCTCTGGACCACATGGGAAGTCGGAGAGGACTCGGTAGCTCGTTCTCCGGACTGTGGTCAGAGAGGGCTCGGGAGCTCGTTCTCTGGACCACATGGGAAGTCGGAGAGGGCTCAGTAGCTCGTTCTCCGGACTGTGGTCAGAGAGGGCTCGGGAGCTCGTTCTCTGGACCACATGGGAAGTCGGAGAGGGCTCGGTAGTTCGTTCTCCGGACTGGGTCGAGAGGGCTCGAGCTCGTTCTCTGGACCGGATGTGGAAAGTCCTAGTGAGTGAAGCTGTGTGAAATCCCTGGTGAGTGAAGCCAGAAGGAAAGTCCCGTGAGTGAAGCCAGGTTGTGAAAACCCTAGTGAGTGAAGCTAGGTGAAAGTCACGATGAGTGAAGCCAGGTGGGAAAGTCCCAGTGAGTGAAGTTGGAAAGTCCCGTGAGTGAAGGCGGAAATCGGTGAGTGAAGCGGTGAAAACCCTAGTGAGTGAAGCTAGGTGAAAGTCCCGTGAGTGAAGCCGGGAAAATCCAGATGGATCAAGGGTGATCGGACATCTGGTGTTGAGAAGGTCAAGTAGGTCAAGGGAGTGACCGGATACTTGACACGAAGAGAAAAGTCCAAGTGGGTCAAAGGGATTGACCGGACACTTGGTGGGGAGTCTTAGCAGGTCAAGGGAGTGACCGGATGCTAAGCATGATGTACCAAGAGGTCAAGGTTGACCGGATATTGGTTTGGACTTGGTTTGGGCAAAAACCAAGACTTGGATCGGTCTGGAGACCGATCAGAAAGCGATCAGTGTGCCTCTGTGAGCTTACTGATCGGTCTGGGGACCGATCAGGGTACGCACAGAGAGTTGGGCAACTCTCTGTGAAAGCATTCTGATCGGTCTGGGGACCGATCAGCATAGAGCCTGATCGGTCCCCACGACCGATCAGATCAGCCCCAGACCGATCAGGGTGATGCCTGATCGGTCTGGCCCTAGCCGTTGAGAGACAACGGCTAGATTCTTCTGCTGTCTTTGGCCTCTGTTCTTCTCGCAGGTGGATGCAGGCTATAAAAGGGCTGAGGGCTTCTAAGTGGACTACTCTCTCTGATACTTCTTCCTTCTTCTTCCTCCTCTGAACTGAGCTGCTGTTCTTCTGAAAGCTGTGCTCTTGAGCTTTGCTGAGCTCCGAAGCTTCGTGTGAGCTTCTTCGACTGAGTTGCTTGTTGGCATTCGTCCGTGAAGTTGGTGCTTCATCCGGGACTTCAGTCGACGAGAAGGCAAGCGAGTATTTGTACATTCATTGTGTATTTTGTTTTTGCTCTTCTTTGTATTTCCATATTGCTGTTGCAAGTTTTTGTGGCGAGGTTTCTCCACCCATAAGGAGTTTATATTAGCCGGTTTTCCGGGGACTCATCCACCGACGGATTGATAGGCTTCGTCCACCTTACGGACACGCCGAGGAGTAAGAGTATCATCTCCGAACCTCGTTACATCTTCGAGTTTGAGGTTTGTCTTCTTCCTTTTCGTTTCTACGGTTTCATTTCCGCTGCGCTAACCCTAATCATAGGAAGAAACGAGCAATTTGGGGTCGGCTATTCACACCCCCCCTCTCTAGCCGCGACCATCGATCCTAACAAGTGGTATCAGAGCGAGGTCGCTCTTCGTTGGATCAACACCCGGGGGAGCACGAGCTAGAGAATGGAGTTATTTGGAGAAGACGTCACAATTCCACCTTTCTACGATCGCGACGACTTCGCGTTTTGGAAGGTAAGAATGAAGTACTTTCTTATGACTAACCTAGAAAATTGGAGGTGTGTGCAATTAGGTTTTACTCCTCCATTGGATAAAGAAGGGGAACTTTTGGAGAAGAAGAAGTGGACGAAGGAGCAAATCCACCAATCAACCATCAATGATGAGGTAACGAAAATCATTGAATTTTCTTTACCTAATGATGTTTTGTGTAGGATAGGTGGATATAATGATGCCAAGGAGTTATGGAATAACTTGGCAAAGTTCCATGAGGAGAACTCCACTTCAAGTCATCAAGAGGAGTCAAGTGAGCCAAGTAGCTCACGTCATGGAGGCATGGATTTAGAGGTTGAGGGCTACTCAACATCTAAAGAAGAAGAGGAGGAGAGTTCTTCTTCGAGTTCAGAGCAAGAAGAAGAAGCTTCTACCTCCGGAAGGGATGAAGGAGAGAGCGTTCATCCATCCTCAACTCTAGGTAACTCAAGCCATTTAGTTTCTAGCAAATTACACATAATGTGCTTTGAGTGTAGGGAATTTGGACATTACAAGAGTAAATGTCCAAAGAGGGTTAGAAAGACTCCACCGGCGCCAAAGGTCAAGGAAGCCGGAGTCCCAACACACAAGGGCAAGGAGCACGTGGTGTGCTTCCAATGCAAGAGAAGGGGACACTATAGGAGTCAATGTCCGAGGGGGAGGCAACCTCACAAGGACAAAAGACCGAGCACGTCAATAGGGGGAGAGAAGGCAAACCCTAAGGTAACATTTAAGTCTCACTCTTGCAATAAGACACATGCTAATAGTTTTGTTGCAATTGTTAATAATAACAAACATGATAACCCTAGAAACCAGTACATGTGCTTAGGTGCCAAGCATGTTAGTCTAGGTAAGGACAACACTAGAGATACCAACCCTAGGATTAATTCATCTAAGGTTAAGGAAAATCTAGGTAGAAACCCCAAAACAACTAGACACATGCCGAGGAATACCTCAAAGAAAAATGAAAAATTAAAAATTGAGGTATTAGAGAAGGAGAATCAAGTCTTGAGGTCAAGACTTGATACTTTGGAAAAGGCTCTTAAGAACTTGGAGAAGTCATCTCTAGGGTTTAAGGGTCAAAAACCAATGTCCAAGGACAAGAAAGGTTTGGGTCACAAACCTAAGTCCCAAGTGGTCAAGCCCACTTATCATAATGTTCCATTCGATTATGGAACAAAATCTAGGGCTAGGAAGACCATCACCAAGGTCACAAGGGGAGTCACCCCTATAGTTGATCTTGATGAGTCCCAAATGACCAAGGCTTCAAAGCCTAGGAGGGTCATTAGAAGAGTTGCTAGGGAAGTCATCCCTAGTGAATATTTAGTGAACCCAATGAGCTCCAATAGGTATTGGGTTCTTAGGAGCGTGATTTCATCACGCTAGATGAGTTAGGGTGTGCCAACCTTACTTGAATAGGTAGTTAACCTAATCATGGCAAAAGGTGACACTTTAAGATTTTTCAAGGTATAATCAAGCCTTGAAAATGAAATTAAGAAATATTCCTAAGGTGATTAGAATGTGTCAATCAAATTTGAGGAGTTGTCTAGAGTCAATCTAGTTGGCACATAGTGATCTAAAAGTCTTGAGGATAAGATTTTAGGTCTATTACACTTAGGAATATGGATTTTATGGCAAAATGATCAAAAATGGCAACTAAGGCTAGAGTTAGGTATTTTCTATACCTTTACATGTTATTTGCCATATATTGTTTGTCATATCCATGTCATGACATCATATTTAAGCTATGATCATTTGAAATGTCATGATAATGCTTAGGTTATTTATATGTCATGCTTTATTTAAGTTTCATACTTTATGACATGACATCATGACATTGGCACATGTTTTCACTTATGATATTATTGTATGCCATGTCATCATTTCTTGCATTTATAATCAATGAAATTGATTTAAGGTTAAAAACACATTTTGATATGGAGATCAAATTGATGTTTAGAAAATGCATGAGACCTTAGCCTAAGATAACCTAAACCCATATCTCACATCAAAATTGACTTGGATGTGTTTGATACACCTTAGATGTGTGTGAGATATTAGGATGATGAGTTAGGAACAAGGTGCATAGTTCTTGTACCTAGATGAGCCTAATTCAAAATAGGGGGATCATAGGGAAAGCTTATGTACAAGTCATGTACATTTAGCCCAGAGATTGTGGTCCTAAATTAAATGGTTTAAAATTATTTCAAAATTGATTTGAAAAACCTTGATGAAGTTTTTCTAGTGATAGCATTCATCATTGAGCAAAGTGATACAAAGATGACTTAACTTTGAGCTATTTCAAAGTCTTTTGAACTTTGTATCAAGATTGAAAAATGGAAGATATTTTCATAGGAAACTATTTTTCCTTGATAGTATATGTTATGAGGAATGTATCCTCAAAGTTTTATAATTTCTGGAATTTTCTGGAATTTTGTAGGGGTTTCTGAATTTCGGAAGGAAATTCAGAAACTGATATAAGAGGTTGTGGACCGATCAGAAGGGAGTCTGATCGGTCCAGGCAGTTGTGGATCGGTCACTGTGACCGATCCAGGGAAGACCTGATCGGTTTGGTGACCGATCAGGGCGTGCCAGTTTCGACTGTGCTGTCTGAAATTTCTGAAATTTCAGCAATGAAGTTGGTGTTTTGGATTTCTAAATGGTTGAAACTCTCCAAGACATTGTTGGTGCAATGGTCAAGGGGGAGTTGACCTTTAGGGGGAATTTCACCTATTAGTCAAGGGGAAGTTGACTTTTAGGGGGAGTTTTTACTCCTAAAGACTTGAGTGATATGAGATTATCACTAAGTTAATTGTTGACCTTAGTATCAAGGGGGAAATTAAGAGTTTCAATGAAAGGTATGGGACCTTCATTAGAAAGAAACTCTTGACCTTGATTCACTCTTTTTGATGTGTGTCAAAAAGGGGGAGAGTGTAGGTTTGAGGAGAATGGAGAATGTCTAAAGGATGTTCAGGGAAGAACATTGGAAAACCTAAGTTAGGTTATCGGGTTAACCTAACTTGATTATGAGTTTTGTCAAACATCAAAAAGGGGGAGATTGTTGGTGCAACCTTAGGTCAAGGTTGACCAGACTCGAGTTGACTTGACTCGAGTTGTGTTTTGATATTTGACGAGTTATGTTTGACAATGTTTGACGTGAACAGAAAAGTTATATCTTGATGTTTTACAAGGATACAAGCTTGGGAGATTGTGGGTGCAACCCGTGGTCAAGGTTGACCTGGTTGACCCGAGGTGAGTTGACCTAACTCGGAAAAGTCCAAGCAGGGAGCTTGGCACGGGAAAAGTCCAAGTATGGAGCTTGGCACGGGAAAAGTCCAAGTATGGAAGCTTGGCACATGGGAAGTCGGAGAGGGCTCAGTAGCTCGTTCTCCGGACTGTGGTCAGAGAGGGCTCGGGAGCTCGTTCTCTGGACCACATGGGAAGTCGGAGAGGGCTCGGTAGCTCGTTCTCCGGACTGTGGTCAGAGAGGTCTCGGGAGCTCGTTCTCTGGACCACATGGGAAGTCGGAGAGGGCTCGGTAGCTCGTTCTCCGGACTGTGGTCAGAGAGGGCTCGGGAGCTCGTTCTCTGGACCGGGTAGCTCGTTCTCTGGACCGGATGTGGAAAGTCCTGGTGAGTGAAGCCAGGCAGTGGGAAAGTCCTGGTGAGTGAAGCCAGGCAGTTGTGAAAACCCTAGTGAGTGAAGCTAGGTGAAAGTCCTGGTGAGTGAAGCCAGGCAGTGGGAAAGTCCTGGTGAGTGAAGCCAGACAGTTGGAAAGTCCTGGTGAGTGAAGCCGGGCAGATTGGAAATCCTGGTGAGTGAAGCCAGGTGAAAACCCTAGTGAGTGAAGCTAGGTGAAAGTCCTGGTGAGTGAAGCCGGGCAAGGGAAAATCCAGATGGATCAAGGGTGATCGGACATCTGGTGTTGAGAAGGTCAAGTAGGTCAAGGGAGTGACCGGATACTTGACACGAAGAGAAAAGTCCAAGTGGGTCAAAGGGATTGACCGGACACTTGGTGGGGAGTCTTAGCAGGTCAAGGGAGTGACCGGATGCTAAGCATGATGTACCAAGAGGTCAAGGTTGACCGGATATTGGTTTGGACTTGGTTTGGGCAAAAACCAAGACCTGGATCGGTCTGGAGACCGATCAGAAAGCGATCAGTGTGCCTCTGTGAGCTTACTGATCGGTCTGGGGACCGATCAGGGTACGCACAAAGAGTTGGGTGACTCTCTGTGAAAGCTTTCTGATCGGTCTGGGGACCGATCAGCATAGAGCTTGATCGGTCCCCACGACCGATCAGATCAGCCCCAGACCGATCAGGGTGATGCCTGATCGGTCTGGCCCTAGCCGTTAAGAGACAACGGCTAGATTCTTCTGCTGTCTTTGGCCTCTGTTCTTCTCGCAGGTGGATGCAGGCTATAAAAGGGCTGAGGGCTTCTACAGTGGACTACTCTCTCTGATACTTCTTCCTTCTTCTTCCTCCTCTGAACTGAGCCACTGTTCTTCTGAAAGCTGTGCTCTTGAGCTTTGCTGAGCTCCGAAGCTTCGTGTGAGCTTCTTCGACTGAGTTGCTTGTTGGCATTCGTCCGTGAAGTTGGTGCTTCATCTGGGACTTCAGTCGACGAGAAGGTAAGCGAGTATTTGTACATTCATTGTGTATTTTGTTCTTGCTCTTCTTTGTATTTCCATATTGCTGTTGCAAGTTTTTGTGGCGAGGTTTCTCCACCCATAAGGAGTTTATATTAGCCGGTTTTCCGGGGACTCATCCACCGACGGATTGATAGGCTTCGTCCACCTTACGGATACGCCGAGGAGTAGGAGTATCATCTCCGAACCTCATTACATCTTCGAGTTTGAGGTTTGTCTTCTTCCTTTTCGTTTCTACGGTTTCATTTCCGCTGCGCTAACCCTAATCGTAGGAAGAAACAAGCAATTTGGGGTCGGCTATTCACACCCCCCCTCTCTAGCCGTGACCATCGATCCTTACAACCAGGACTTCCATTCTGCCTAGCTTCACTCACTAGGACTTCTCTTCTGCCTAGCTTCACTCACCAGGACTTTCACCTAGCTTCACTCACTAGGATTTTTCTTCTGCCTAGCTTCACTCACTAGGTCTTTCACTTGGCTTCACTCACCAAGACTTTCACCTAGCTTCACTCATTAGGATTTTTCTTCTGCCTAGCTTCACTCACTATGTCTTTCACCTGGCTTCACTCACTAAGATTTTGTTTTCTGCCTAACATCCCAGTTAGGACTTCCCAGTCAAGTATCTGGTCAACCTTGACCTTCTTGACTCTTCTTCAACCAACCTAATTAGACCCTGATCAGAGGGGAATTGCACCAAACAATCTCCCCAAATGAACAACTGCATTGTCAAACATCGAAACCCAAACCAAGACTCAAGCTTGGTCAACCAGGTCAGCCTTGAACTGAGGGATATTGCACCAACAATCTCCTCCTTTTTTATGTTTGACAATACCACATTTAAGTTAGGCTAATCCCATAGCCTCAACCTCCTTCATGCCACTAGGTAATGAAGGTATAAGTTAAACCCTTCATTCTCCTCCTAAGAGGGCAAACTCCCTCTAGGTAATGAAGTCCTAACTTAACCATGCATTCTCCCCCTATTGGCACACATCACAAACATGCCCCCATATTTGGGCACACATCAAAAACAACACCTTGTTGGTGCGGGAAGCATCCGACGATCAAACCCGAGTTTTGATAATGGAAAAGGATTCAAAGTTAAGGGGTTTTGTGATCTGACAGCTTTGTTGAGTGTTTCAGGAAAGTCCTAACTGCGGTTAGGCAGGTGAAAACCCTAGGGGGTGGTAACCCTAGGCCCTAGGGGGTGGTAACCCTAGGTGGAGAAAAGTCCTAGCTGCGGTTAGGCAAAGGGAAAACCCTAGGGGGTGGTAACCCTAGGTCATAGGGGGTGGTAACCCTATGCGGAAAGTCTTGGCAGGTCGGTGGCTTCAGGCAAAAGTCCTAGGGCGTGGTAACCCTAGGTGGAAAGTCCTGGTGTCGCGAACCAGGTGAAAGTCTGGACTAGCCGGGAAGCGGATGTCCAGTAGAAAGTCCGGAAGCGTCGAGTGCTGAGCAAAAGTCCAGTCGATCTGGAGGATCGCACTGGCAACAGGTAAATCTCCTGAGTGGAGTAGGTGAGGACGCGTTCCCCGTAGAGGGAACAGTAGGCGTCGAGTCGACCTAGGGTTTCCGGTTGGAAACCCGAAGTCAGGCTCGGATAGTCCGGAGACTATCATTATCACTTCTATTATGCTTTATGTGCTAACTTTGTGCTGCAGGGTATATTTGGGATTAATGTATCTTGCAGGGACCAAAGTGCAAAGATTAAACTCGGATGAACAGTGTCCGAGGCGCCTCCATGGAGCTTGGAGGCGCCTCGGGTGCGAACCAGGAAAAGCCAGCGCAGAAGGTTGGAGGCGCCTTAGATGAAGTTCAAGGCGCCTTGGGTCGAAGGTTGAAGGCGCCTTGGGTAGGCTGAAGGCGCCTTGAACTGGATGAAGTTCGACCAAGTCTGTGCTGATCTCCGCGGGTGACTCGGCCTGTTTAAGGCGCCTTGAAGGGCTTCAAGGCGCCTTGAACACCCTTTATAAGGGATCTCGAGCAGCAGCACCAGGACAACAAGTTTCAAGTCTTCTGTCTCCAACATGCTGCTCTAAAAGACATCCGGAAGTGCTGCTACAAGTCTCCGACTACCCGAAGCTCCAAGACTCTGTTCTTGTCGCCGGTACCATTAGTTTTCTTTATTTACTTGTACTTCAAAGCTGTAACTCTTTTTCGTACTTATAGTTGTTGCCCACGGAAAGCGATCAAGGATCGCGGGCCTTCGAGTAGGAGTCGCCACAGGCTCCGAACGAAGTAAATCTTTCGTGTCTTTGTTTGTATTTGTTTCTATTTCTTTCCACTGCGCTTATATTCGAACGACGTACTTGATACGATTCCGATAATCGAAAAACGAAATAGCCACGAGCGCTATTCACCCCTTTCTAGCGCGTCTCGATCCAACAATTGGTATCAGAGCGGGGTCGTCTTGAATCAGTGCAACCACTATTCAAGACAATTTTTTTTCGTGGTTTTGTTCGGAGTCAATTAGAATTTAGCCTCATAGCTATATTCTAATTTCTTTTTACGAATCGATTTTTTTTGCCCGAAGTTGGTGCAACGCCACTCGAGCTCGTAATTATTACTATTCTCTTCCCACACTACTAATCCAAGACTCAGTCTTGGAATAGATCTTGTTGTTTTATGTTCTTTTAGATCTAAATGGCCCAACAAGAAGGATATAGCACCGTTCGCCCCCCACTATTTTCCGGAGAAGACTTCGGATATTGGAAGGGGCGAATGGAAATATATCTAAAGATCCAGTTCGACACCTGGATGATCGTCAGAACAGGACTACAACTACCAACTGGTACCGATGGTAAGCCTACATCCTGTGAAAACTGGGAGCCCGCATTTATCAAGAAGGTGGAAACCGACGCCAAAGCCACCTGCACCATCCAATGCGGTCTGACCAAAGAAGAGCTCAACAGAGTCGGTCCATTCTCCTCCGCAAAGGAACTATGGGAGAAACTGATCGAACTACACGAGGGCACCTCGGAAACCAAGGTAAGTAAGCGTGATTTGTTATTAAATAAATTATACAATTTGAAAATGCAGGAAGGCGAGACGTCAAGCTCTTTGCACGCCCGAATTCAAGATATCCTGAATTCTCTACATGGAATCGGGCAGAAGGTAGAAAACAGAGATATAATAAGGTATGCCCTTAACTCATTCCCTAGGAGTACACTATGGGCATCAATGGTAGATGCCTATAAAGTCTCTAAGGATTTGTCTTCCTTAAAATTAGATGAATTGTTTAGTGAATTCGAACTCCATGAACAGACTAATGCACGGCCATCCGAGAAAGGGATTGCTTTGGTTGCAGGAACGAGTCGAACACGGGAATCAAGAGGACAGCGAAAAATTGAATCGGAATCAGAAGACAAATCCGATTCAGAAGATTCAGAAGATGAACTGGCCGGCGAATTTGTGAATCTTGTAAAGAAACTCTACAAGAAGAAGAAGGGATTCAACAAGAAAGATCTGAAGAAGGCAGTTCAATCCAAGGAGGCCCAATCAAAGACAAAATTTGAAGTCACATGTTACGGGTGCAACCAGAAGGGCCATATCAAGACCAACTGCCCCAATCAAAAGGAAGCCAAGAAGCAAAGAAGAAAGAAGGCTCTAAAGGCGACCTGGGACGAATCTTCTTTGGAGGACGAAGATGACGAACTCAACCAAACAAGTTTACTCGCATTGATGGCCCGGGACCAGATCAGCGAATCCGAGAGCGAGTCAGAAGCCGACTCTGAGCAAAGCCACGGATCCGCATCCGTTTCCGAAGGACCAGACTCCGCTGTAAGTATTCCTAGACTCAATAATTTAGTCAATTATTTACTTCGCAAATTAGCTAAGTCAAATTTGAAAATTAAGTCACTTTTAAGAGAAATAACCACTCTTAAAGGAGTAACTAACTCAAAATCTTTAACTGAAGATTCAACTCAAGTACAACGACTTGAGAAAGAAAATTCAAATCTGAAAAATCAGTTAAACAAGTTAAAAATTACTCTAGAAAAGTTCTCTCTGGGTTCCAAGAATTTGGATCTAATTCTTGGGACACAAAGAGCTGTCTACAATAGAACTGGGCTAGGATACAAAAGTAAAAAGAAATATAAATCCTATTTATCTCTAATAAACAAATAAAGTAGTAAATCAGTCCAAGCATGGGTTCCCAAGTCCAAATTGATCAATCAAGTTGGATCTGGTCAATACTGGGTCCCGAAGGATCAAATATACTACCTCGATAGACCACATCGAGGCCGTGATCCAGGGGGAGCTAATAGAAAAACAACATTAAGAACATAATTCAAATTAAAATTCAATTAAAAATTTGAAATCAAATTCGAAATTCGAAATTCTAAATTCGAAATTCTAAATCAAAAATTCAAAATTCTAAATCAAATTCGAAATTCTAAATTCGAAATTCTAAATCAAAAATTCAAATTCAAAATTCAAATTTAATTTAAATTCGAAATTCTAAATTCGAAATTCTAAATAAAAAATTCAAAATTCTAAATCAAATTCGAAATTCTAAATTCTAAATTCTAAGTCAAAAATTCAAATTCAAAATTCAAATTTAATTTAAATTCGAAATTCTAAATTCGAAATTCTAAATCAAATTCGAAATTCGAAATTCGAAATTCGAAATTCTAAATTCAAAAATAGATGGTGGATCCAAACTAGCTGGCACCTCCAACTGAACTACCCGACAGGGTAACTGAACCTAATTTACCCGAAATGGGTAAAACGAGAGTAGATTACCCGGCAGGGTAATTAAGGATAGTTTAAAAGGGAGGTTTAACTTTAACCACGGTACTGGTGAAGTTTTTGGATGATAGTACGTTAGGGAAACTTGGGCATCGCATGTCTAGGAAGATATGGCTTCGACCTGGTGCATTTGGCCAAGTGGAACTGACCGAAGCTACCCTTAAATGGATCCTAACTAGTTAGACCAGGGTTTAGTATTAAGTTTAATGGGTAGGACTATTTGGGAAACCTCGAAGGCATGGTTACTTTAATGAGTTCCTTGTGACTCACCATAGCCCAGAAGTTTATCCAAAGAATGCTTACTTGTTGAACCCAAAGCTAAACCTGAATCTAACACAAAGTTAAACCTTACCCCAAAATTCAACCATAATTCATCTCACAACAATTATAGGGTTCCCTGATTGACAATTTAGATCGAGTGAGATGACTAAGGAATTAAAAGTTCAAATTCAAAATTAAATTCGTAATTAATATCATGTTTTTTAATGAAATCAATTTAAAATTTATTTTAAAAATCTCAAAATCATTTTAAAAATCTTTTCAAAATCTATTTCAAAAATCTTTCAAAATTATTTCAAAATCTTTTAAAAATCTTTTAAAAATCTATTTCAAAAATCTATTTCAAAAATCTTTCAAAATCATTTCAAAATCTTTTAAAAATCTATTTCAAAAATCTATTTCAAAAATTTATTTCAAAATTATTTCAAAATCAATTTAAAATCTTTCAAAATCAATTTAAAATCTTTTCAAAATCATTTTAAAATTATTTCAAAATCTTTTAAAAATCTATTTAAAAAATCTTTCAAAATTATTTCAAAATCTTTTAAAAATCTATTTCAAAAATTTATTTCAAAAATCTTTTAAAAATCATTTCAAAATCATTTTAAACTTAATTTCACAAATCTTTGAAAAATCATTTCAAAATCATTTTAAAATTATTTCAAAATCTTTGAAAAATTATTTCAAAATTATTTCAAAATCTTTGAAAAATCATTCCAAAATCATTTAAACTTTTTCAAAATATTAATCAATTTATTTCAGAATATTATTCAATTAATTTCAAAATATTAAAAGGGTTTAAAAATCTTTTCTTCTCAAATCATATTATGACTGCAAATGTTAACTCCAATTAATTTTCACTATAGTCTTCAAGTTTAATATTTACTAATTTGAAATTCAAACTTATATTTTCAATAATCTTAATTGACAAAGTTTATTTTATCTGACACTTACTCATAAGCCAAACATGCCTGAAAACCTAGAATGGGTGAGATGAAAAATTCAACAAAATATAAAAGACCCATTATATTTTTGGACTCTAGGACTCATTATAGGGATTCATGTTTGCATTAGTTAAGGGGGAGTGAACGGAGTCAAACTAATTATCAAGTTTCTATTGAAGAGCTTTTCAAATTTAATTAAATATCTTTTGAAAAAACTTTTCAAATAGAAATATTTAGATTTAGCATGCTTGTAATTTAGGGCTCTGATACCTAATCAAATCAGATTTAAAATTTAATTAACTTGACTCATACTTGGACTTAACGACAAACTGAATTTAACTTAACTAAACATTTAGCTACTTCCTCTTTGCTAACAAAAGACTTTAAACTAAATATCTTTCAAACTTGAGAATGTTTTTAAGCTAAAATACTTAAAACTTTAGCTACATTTTCTAACTTTTACATCTTTTCAAAATCACCCTTGAAGACTCCTTCAAAAGTCAAGTTTGCAATTAAAAGCTAAGTCAATGTTTCAAAAGAAAAATTCTTATTTTTTAATTTTTATTTCACTTAGCAAAAAGTTAAACAATGAAAATTAATTATAACAAAACTAAGTGTTATAAAAGCTATTTCAAATTTTTCTAAGTATTACTAGTGTTTAAAAATTTCAGATTTTTTTAAAAAAGGTGATAAATTTTCAAATCTTGTCTACTCTTATCCCTCTTTAAAAAGTTAAGCATCAAACTAACTTGCTCTTCTGAAAAATTCAGACTTCTTTCACACTGGTATATTTTGATATATGGCAAAGGGGGAGGAAAATTCAAAAGTAGGAAAATTCAAAAAACAAAAAGGAGGGCTTTTATTAAGGGGGAGTTTAGTATTACAAAGTTAAAAGTTTCCAGCTTAGCTGTGCTTGCATTTAAAATTTACTTACTTAAGCTTGGTTAAAACTTAATGCATCTATTTGTTATCGCATGTTTTTTTTCTTAACTTTGAATTTCTTGTTGCCATAATCAAAAAGGGGGAGATTGTTGGTGCGGGAAGCATCCGACGATCAAACCCGAGTTTTGATAATGGCAAAGGATTCAAAGTTAAGGGGTTTTGTGATCTGACAGCTTTGTTGAGTGTTTCAGGAAAGTCCTAACTGCGGTTAGGCAGGTGAAAACCCTAGGGGGTGGTAACCCTAGGTCCTAGGGGATGGTAACCCTAGGTGGAGAAAAGTCCTAGCTGCGGTTAGGCAAAGGGAAAACCCTAGGGGGTGGTAACCCTATGCGGAAAGTCTTGGCAGGTCGGTGGCTTCAGGCAAAAGTCCTAGGGGGTGGTAACCCTAGGTGGAAAGTCCTGGTGTCGCGAACCAGGTGAAAGTCTGGACTAGCCGGGAAGCGGATGTCCAGCAGAAAGTCCGGAAGCGTCGAGTGCTGAGCAAAAGTCCAGTCGATCTGGAGGATCGCACTGGCAACAGGTAAATCTCCTGAGTGGAGTAGGTGAGGACGCGTTCCCCGTAGAGGGAACAGTAGGCGTCGAGTCGACCTAGGGTTTCCGGTTGGAAACCCGAAGTCAGGCTTGGATAGTCCGGAGACTATCATTATCACTTCTATTATGCTTTATGTGCTAACTTTGTGCTGCAGGGTATATTTGGGATTAATGTATCTTGCAGGGACCAAAGTGCAAAGATTAAACTCGGATGAACAGTGTCCGAGGCGCCTCCATGGAGCTTGGAGGCGCCTCGGGTGCGAACCAGGAAAAGCCAGCGCAGAAGGTTGGAGGCGCCTTAGATGAAGTTCAAGGCACCTTGGGTCGAAGGTTGAAGGCGCCTTGGGTAGGCTGAAGGCGCCTTGAACTAGATGAAGTTCGACCAAGTCTGTGCTGATCTCCGCGGGTGACTCGGCCTGTTTAAGGCGCCTTGAAGGGCTTCAAGGCGCCTTGAACACCCTTTATAAGGGATCTCGAGCAGCAGCACCAGGACAACAAGTTTCAAGTCTTCTGTCTCCAACGTGCTGCTCTAAAAGACATCCGGAAGTGCTGCTACAAGTCTCCGACGACCCGAAGCTCCAAGACTCTATTCTTGTCGTCGGTACCATTAGTTTTCTTTATTTACTTGTACTTCAAAGCTGTAACTCTTTTTCGTACTTATAGTTGTTGCCCACGGAAAGCGATCAAGGATCGCGGGCCTTCGAGTAGGAGTCGCCACAGGCTCTGAACGAAGTAAATCTTTCGTGTCTTTGTTTGTATTTGTTTCTATTTCTTTCCGCTGCGCTTATACTCGAACGACGTACTTGATACGATTCCGATAATCGAAAAATGAAATAGCCACGAGCGCTATTCACCCCCCCTCTAGCGCGTCTCGATCCAACACACCTCCCCCTGAAGAGTTGCTTATCGTTGTTCATAACTTCACTCGTTGTGATCACCATGATAATGAAGATCTCATACCCTTCATTATCATCAACGCTCACCCTTGAGCATTAACCTTGAGCATTTTCTGAAAAGAAGGTTAACCACCTTCTAAGGTTCATGAAAAATAGTTTTCATGTCTTTAAAGAGTCTCTTCCCCTAAAGACATGGTGGTAACTTCTGTCATTGCACCAACAATGACATGGAATCCCTAAACCTTTAGAAAACCCAAATTTAGAAGTTTTGAGGTTCAAATATTCAATATTTGAAGCAAACCTCAACCTAAACTTCTACTTAGTCTCCCAATCCATCCTTGTTTTCAACATAAAAACACCCTTTTTATGTATACAAATGTACTTTTAAGGGGTTGGAACGGTTACCTAGACTAACCATGGTTCAAAAATGCTGAAATCAGGCTTTACCAGCTAAAATCAGCAACTTTGATCGATTGGAGTTGGGTCCCAATCGATCGGACCATGCTGAATCGATCCACTGATCGATTCAGGAGGGCTGGATCGATCGGTGGATCGATCCAGACGGCTTCTGTTCGCGAGAAGCCTGTTCTCAATTGATCGTCCGATCGATTGAGACCCTTCAATCGATCGGGTGATCGATTGAGGTCTGATAGTTGCTGAAAGTTCATTTCAGTCAACTTCAGAAACCCCTAGAAAATTCTACAAAATTCCAAAAATCGTGAAAATTTGTGTAGACATTATTTAGGGTATATATTTTCAAGGAAAAATAGTTTTCTAAGAAAATACATCATATTTTCAAAGATTGACACAAACTCGGAAACTTACAAAAATTTTAGTGTTTTCTTCAAGTTTGTGTCTTACTATTCAATGATGATTACTATCAAAAGATAGCCTTCACCAAGGTTTTCTAAAATCATTTTAAAACCATTTTCAAAACCAATATCCCACCATGTTCCTTGGGCTTAATGCACATGACTTGTACACTAGTTTTCCCAATGATGGGAACACACATAACTATGTGTTTTGATGAACTTAAAACTCAAAAGAATGTACCAAATCAACATCTTAAGTTTTGTTCATCATCCTAACATCTCACTTGTATCCACTGTGCACTAAAACACATACAAGTCACCTTATAGGTCTTTGTGAGATGTAGATTTTGGTTTTTCCCTAATCTAGGGATCATGCATTTCTATCTAGGTATTTTGAGTGGCAAACATCTACCAAGGATGTTACTTGTTTATATCACCTATTGATAAATGTCATTTGTCCTTAATTTTAAGGAAATAAACATAATGCATGATAATGTTATGACATACATCAAAAAGAAATAATTTTCAAAAGAAAATTTCCTCTAACTACATGATGTATGTATGTCATGACATGATATTTTTGTGTTTTTCATCATAAGGTACGAATGCAAAAATAATCATGATGTCATGGCATATAGTGAGCAAACAATCATGACAAGGTTTAGCATAGATAAAATACCTAGATTACCTATCTAAGTGTCCTTAAACCTTAGCTAACTTAAAATCTAACCTAGATTGCCCTCTAAACGCTCCAAGAAAATGCCAAAATCTAAATTGACATTTTTAATTCTCTTGACAAAATTTATGCCGATTCAAATTAAGCATATTCCTCAAGTGTTGGCATATTTCATTTTTCCACAAGAGTAGCACATTTAATTAAGGCTTAGATTTGCCTTAAATTACTAAGAAAATACCAACGTCCCAACTTGGTATTTCTTATGCTTTCCCAAATTGTGCCAATTAAAAATAAAATCACTACTTATCAAATTTGGCACATTTTACTCTTTCAAAGAGTAAATCATAAATCCATTTCATTTTCAAAGGGTTAATAATAACCTTGAAAATGCTCCTTGAGTGTCAATTTCTTCAAAGTTGGGTTAACTACCCTTCTTCTTAGAGTTGACACTTTCTAACCCATCTATGGGGTAGAGAAGATGCTCCTAGGAACCCAAATCTATTGGTGCTCCTTGGATGCTCTAGGTACTCACTAGGGATAACTTCCCTAGATACCTTCCTAGTGACCTTGTTTGGCTTCTTAGAAGCCTTGGTCACATTTTCTAGGTCAACCCTAGGGATTACTTCCATTGTGACCTTCTTTGTGACTCTCTTAGACTTCTTAGAAGTCTTAGACACGTTTGTTGCAAAAATACTCTTAGGGATGACTTCCCTAGTATTCTTGACTTGACCACTAGACCTAGGGTTTGTTCCATAACTATATGGAACTCTATGATAAGTAGGTACATCCTTTTTGATTTTAGGTTTATATCCCAAACCTCTATGGCCCTTGGATGACCCTTGTTGCCCTAAACCTAGATTTTGCTTATTTTGCCCTTTAAGGATATTTTCCATCCTTTTTAGGGTCTTTTCTAGTTTGTCAAGTCTTGATCTCAAGACTTGATTCTCCATTGCTAAGTTCTTAGTTTTTGGTTTCCCATTAAGTCCATGAGCATTTTGATTTCTAGGCTTGTAGCTAAAATCCTTAGTGTTATTGCCTAGACTTTTACCTACCTTCCTAGACCTAGGTTTGGTTGTCTTAGCATGGAGAGCCACATGATTTTCTTTGATAACATCATGCCTCCTATTTTCATGGTAAATAGCATTAAAATGATATAGATTAGAACTATCATGCTTTTTACCATTGTTTAAGGGGGTAGGTTCAATGAATGATACCTTCCTTTTTACCTTGGAGGCTCCCCCTTGAGTTGTGCTTCCTCCTTGAGCCTTGATCGCCTTCTTCCCCTTAGGGCATTGACTTCAGTAATGCCCCTTTTGATTGCAAGAGAAGCACACAATGTGCTCCTTGCTCTTCTTTGTGTTGGGGATGGTCTCCTTGGGCTTCCCCTTGCCCTTTTGTGCCACTTGTCCCTTCTTCTTGACCAATTTAGGGAATTTACTTTTGTAATGCCCTTTTTCCCTACACTCAAAACATATAATATGATTTTTATTTTTAAATGAACTATTTATACCTTCTTGTGTAGGGGTGACTTCTTCTCCTTTGGATCTGGATGTGGAGGCTTCCTCTTGATCCGATGATGATTCTCCTCCAATAGATATGACTTGATTTGTGGAGGTGGAAGCTTCTTCATCCTCTTCTCTTCTTGACCCGGATGTGGAGACTTCTCCTTCTTCTTGATCCGGTGTCACCAAAAGTTGCTCCCCCTCAATCCTAGAGGTGGAGACTTCTTCATCTTCATCTTGTACATGGAACAAGGAGTATGCTCCCTCCTTGTTCCCTTCATTGCATTCCCTCGAAGATGAAGCTTCGTCTTGGACTTCTTCTTCGGATGTTGAGCATCTCTCAACTTCGGAGTCCTCCTCTTGGTATTGCTCCAATGAGTCTCCCTCTTTGGATTCCTCTTGATTCGGTACAGTGGAGGGGATCTCATGGATTGATGCCAATTTGCTCCAAAGCTCCTTTGCATCTTCAAATTCTCCGATTTTGCAAAGAATGGTGCTTGACAATAAATTAACCAATAATTTGGTTACCTTGTTATTCACCTCACACCTTTGAATTTGTTCTTGGCTCCATTTGCTCTTCTTGAGGATTTTACCCTTTGAGTTTCTTGGAGCCTCGAAGCCTTCCAATAGAGCAAACCATTGCTCTATCTCCATCATCAAGAATTTTCAATTCTTGATCTCCAAGAATCGAAGCTTGTAGTTACATATGGTGGAGACACCCTTGTGTCGAATCCAAGTCCGTCTTGGAATTCCATGTTGAAGCTGAGCTTGAAGAAATCTTTAACTTGAAGAATTTTGCTCCAACTTCTTCACCCTCTAGCTCTTTGCCCCTTTCAGCGATGATTCCGGTGAAGAGCAACCTCGCTCTGATACCACTTGTTAGGACCAAAATGTAGCTAGAGGGGGGGGGGTGAATAGCTCGGTGCGATCTTCGTGCTTGACGTTGCTTGTTTCTTCAAAGATGTGCAGCGGAAATACAAGAAACACTACAACAATGCTAACAAATGGATTTTACTTGGTATCCACCTCACAAGAGGTGACTAATCCAAGGATCCACACATTCACGCACCCTGCACTATGAAAACACTCATTCTCGGTAACTACCGAAGACGGAGAAGCCTTACAACCTCACAATACAACAATGAGAAAGAAAGAAGCAAAATACAAATGAATCTTACAAGATTACAATGAAAACCCTAGCTTCTTCTTCTTCTTCTTGTTGCAAATCGCCTCTTGACTTGGATGAGCCTCTAAGAACCTTCAAGAACTAGCGGTGAGGAAGTAAAGATCGCTATGGAGATGTTCTGTGTTCGTCTGTGGAGAAGAGAGGAAACCGTGCCAAAGAAAACGCTCGCCAACGTCTATATTTGTGTCAACGGTCGAATCCCAATCGATTGGATTGCTCCCAATCGATTGGGGAGGCTTTGGATCGATCGATCGATCGATCCAGAGCGCCTCTGTGCTCTCTGGAATCGCCTTGAATCGATTGCTCGATCGATTCAAGGCTTCTCGAGTGATTTCCAACGCTCCAATCGATCGCCCGATCGATTGGAGGCTTCAATCGATCAATTGATCTATTCAAAAGCTTACTGTTCACTTAGAAACTCTCCCAATCGATCGACCGATCGATTGGGGAAGTTTCAATCGATTACCCAATCGATTCAGCCTATTTCTGCATGAATTCACGTCAACCAATCGATCCATTGATCGATTGAAACCCCCAATAGATCAGCCAATCGATTGGGAAGTAGAAATCTGTGCAGAGCTTGAAATTAGCTTCGTTTCGCATCCGAGATCACCTCATTCCGATATCCGAGTCAAAAGTTATGGTCTTCGGAAGTTTACTACGTCTGAACTTCCTAGTTCCATGCCAACTCCCTATTGGACTTACGACCGTTAAGACTTCGGTCAACTTTTGACTCATCTGGACTTTCTCTTTGTGCCAAGTGTCCGGTCCTCCATTACCCACTTGGACTTCCACCAGATGTCTGGTCAACCTTGACCCATCTGGATTTTCCCCGTGCCTGGCTTCACTCACCAGGACTTCCATTCTGCCTAGCTTCACTCACTAGGACTTCTCTTCTGCTTGGCTTCACTCACCAGGGCTTTCACCTAACTTCACTCACTAGGATTTTTCTTCTGCCTAGCTTCACTCACTAGGTCTTTCACTTGGTTTCACTCACAAGGACTTTCACCTAGCTTCACTCACTAGGATTTTTCTTCTGCCTAGCTTCACTCACTAGGTCTTTCACCTGGCTTCACTCACCAGGATTTCCCTTCTGCCTAACATCCCAGTTAGGACTTCCTAGTCAAGTATCTGGTCAACCTTGACCTTCTTGACTCTTCTTCAACCAACCTGATCAGACCCTGATCAGAGGGGAATTGTACCAAACAATCTCCCCAAATGAACAACTGCATTGTCAAACATCGAAACCCAAACCAAGACTCAAGCTTGGTCCACCATGTCAGCCTTGACCTGAGGGATATTGCACCAACAAAGAAGTCATAAGTCTAATTAATTAAGTGGCATTTGATTGTGAAGAAGATGACTTGTATCTTGTGTGAATAAAGTAAAGAATGCAAATAGAATGTAAAAGATAACACAAAGAGAAGGAGAAAAAGAGATGGCCACAAAAGAAGGTTAGCAAATTGTATTACAAAGTCTTAGGATTTACAAAAAAAAAGAGAGAGATAAATAGACAACAAAAGTAATAACAAAAAAACTAGTCTACTCTTACATAATAATAATCAGTTATACTAACATCCCCCCTCAAACTCACGATGTACTAGTAGAAAGTATCGAGAGTTTATTAACCAAAAATTGAAATTTGCTTGGAAGATGAGCAAATGGTAAGGTGATTGCACCATTCTAATAGTGATAGCAAGTGAAATGACAATCAATTTCGATATGCTTAGTGCGCTCATGAAATATAGAATTGTGAGCAATTTGAATTGTACTGGAGTTGTCACAATGCATAGGGTAGAGTCTGAGAGAAAAACACTCATATCGGTAAGTAACCAATGCAACCAAACAATTTCAACAGTAGTAGAGGTCATAGCACGATATCCTTCTTCAGTAGAAAAACAAGAGATAATATTTTATTTTTTACTTTTCCAAAAGATAAGAAAGTCTCCCAAGAAAATACAAAATCTAGTGGTAGACTTATGATTTGTAGAATCATGACCTCAATCTGCATTTGAGTAGGCGCAACTCTAAAGTAGAAGTGGAAGGAGAAAGAAGACAATGAAACTCGGTAGCTTGAAGACATCGAAGGATATGCGAAGCACATCTTCCCAATGTACTAAAGTGGGATATGCAACAAATTGGCTAACAATGTGGAGAACATAAGCAATGTTAGGTTTAGTGATGGTGAGATAGACTAGACTACCAACTAGAGTGCGATATAAAGAAGAATTTGACAAGGGAATGTTGGTGCAATCATGCCCTAGATGAGAAGCTTCAATGATTGATAATTATTTAAGTTTAGGTTAATACGTTGGATCTAACTTGAGTTACAAGCAAGATAAGAGAAGTCTAAAAAGGTTAAGGGTCGAATTCTTGACAAGATGAAGTCCTTGCAAGTTGGAAGACTGGATGCAAGGCAAGAGAAGTCTAAGAAGGTCAAGGGTTAGATTCTTGGAAAGATGAAGTCCTTGTAGGTTGGAAGACTAGATGCATGACAAAAGAAGTCCAAGAAGATCGAGGACCAAATTCTTGGCAAACAGTGGGAACCCGAGCAGATTGGATGCTGGGGTAGACAAAGACCCAGAGATGAGGAAACTCCAAGCACAAAGTCTAGGGAATAGAAGGGTTCTGGCATGAGGTAATTGAAATCAGCTGATGTGTTTATCAATCAATTGATAATTGATCACAATTACTCAATGGCCCCAAATTGATTAACAAATCAATTAGGCAGAAGCCTAATTGATTGGTACAATCAATTAGAACACTCTTTGTGATGCACAGAGCATTTCTGATCGATTAGTGCAATCGATCATGAACTTTCTATGACTCACAGAAGAGGTGCCAAATCAATTGCCTAATCAATTAGAACTATCCTAATTGATTGGTGCAATCGATTAGGGGGTTTCTGCGAGCACATAGAAGGATTGTCTAATCGATTAGAGACTATCTGCAAACTCACAGAAAGCTGCCAAATCGATTAAGCATGGCTAATCGATTGGTTCAATCGATTAGAAGGCTTTCTTCATGAGAAAAGAATGGTGCCAAATCGATTGCTCAATCGATTAAGGATACCAATCGATTGAAAACTCCCACCAACTGATTATGATTCAAAATGGAGTAATCTCAATCATTGATTTGAAGTCAGTGACCATTCAACAGAAACGCCAGAAAGTTCGAAATCGATTGAGATTTCCTTCTAATCGATTAGAGGCAAAAAAAAGCTGAGAAACAACTAAATTTCGAAGCATTCAAAATGGGAGATTCGGACACAAAGAAGAACAATTGTTCCATTGCTCACAAGGGCTCAAAAAGTTTAAGTGCTTTCATCCTTGCTACATCCTCAAGCTACTCTAAAAAGAGGAAACTACATTAAAACCCTAATCTCTTTTCTTCTTCTTTCTTGTAAGCTATTTCATTTGATAAAGAGCTGTAAATTGTGTAAGGTTTCTCCACCTTTAGCATTATTCTAAGAATGAGAAGTTTCATAGTGGATGTTATGATCATGGTGTGGATCCTTGGATTAGTCACCTCAAAGAGATGGATACCAAGTAAACACAAGGAGTTAGTATTACTTCTAAGTTTCCACTGTGCAACCAAGAAGATCAAGAAATCGAAGTGAACTATTCACCCTCTCTCTAGCTCAATCGGTCCTAACAGGGAACACCATCAGTAGAAGAGTACCGAGTATTAACTTTAAGTGGAGTCTCAGTAGTGCAAGTGTCATATAAATGAGCTTGTTCTAGAATGTCACCAATATATTTAAATTGTAAGAGAAGATAGCCACGAGGAGAATAAGCTACTTCAATTTCTAAAAATAACACAAATGACCCAAATCTTTTATCTTAAACTCATGAGCCAAATATAATTTTAACTTTAATATTTTATTTATATCGTCCCCTGTAATAATCATATCATCAATATAAAGAGAGAGTAACATGGTTCCTAATGAAGTATAATGAATAAAAAGAGAGGAGTCATGCTGGCTAGGAAGAAAGCCAAGAGATGCAATCTTGTCAAACCAAGCTCGAGGAGCTTGTTTAAAGCCGTAAAGAGCCTTGTTTAGTATGTAAACTTCACCAGGGTTGTGAGTGACACCTGATGGAAGCACCATGTAAACTTCTTCTTGAATATCTTCATTTAAAAATAGTTTTAATATCCATATGAAAAATAGACCACTGACGAACTGATGCAACTGCAAATGAGAGTATGAATAGTAACAAGCTTACAAATAGAAGCAAAAGTTTCCTTATAGTCCATATGTATTGTTGGAAAAATCTTTTAGCAACCAAACGAGCTTTATACCGTTCAACTGACCTATCAAATCTAGTTTTGATCTTATTGACTCATTGAAAATCAATCACACGCTTCCCTAAAGGAAGAGGAACAAGATTCTAAGTTCTTTTTTTCTTTTATTTTGAAATCAAGTATGCAATATAATTAAAAATAAACTAAGATGAGAAAAGAAAAGAGGACACAATCAGTTTATTTAGTTCGGAGCGTTCGACAACTCCTACTCCATGACTCAAGTCTCTTAGATCTATCGATGGGCAGTCTACTAAATTCTCTACTGTTAAACTCCCGGTAGAGTAATTGAATACAAATAGAGAAGAAGAAAAGTGTAACAAACCTACATTTTTCTTTTACAAGTATAAAAGATATACAATAAAAGAAATCGTTACCAACACTTAAAACAATTGAATTTAATTGAGCTCATGTGTTGGGTCAGTCTGCTGGTAGTGGTTGAGCTTAGTAGAGTCGCAACAGTTGGAGAACAAAGCAGCAGAATGATCGAAATAGTTCGTGTGTGAATTCTAGCTTTGTGGATGGTCGAATAATACTTTTATGGAGTGATAAGGGCACCTCCAACCCCACCCGAGGCGCCTCTAATCTCAAATTTGATCTCGTAAACTTTGGCCTCTTGTCAGCTCCGAAGTCTATGATTTCTATCTGCATGAGGGCACCTCCAAGCTCTCTGAGGGGCCTCTAATGCGTTTTGAGGAGCCTTCAATAGCCTCTGAGGCGCCTTTCCTAAGTGAACTTCTATCCTCGAAGTTTATCCGTGTGAGGATGCCTCCGCCATGTCCAGAGCACCTTCATTGAGCTCCAAGGCACCTTATGTTGGATAACCCGATGTGGGTGCATGCTAAAACACGTTTCGTAAACATGCGCAATGAAAAATAAAAATAATAATAATTCCTAATTATTACATTATACACACCAGACACCTACAAGGATACAACATGCTAGACATGATCGCATAATTAAAATTTTATGAAAAATAAATTTACACTAGGTATACCTGACAGATGATGCATAAGAGATTCCATCAGATGATCGAGAGTGAGACGAAGATCAACCAAGTTACGCACGAGCCTCGCCTCTACTTGTATCCACACTGAGCTATCTTCGAGACGACTTCAATAAGTCCAAGTCGTGTCTTCGATTCGGTACTATCCAAAGGTAGAAGACAGTTTGATCTGAGAGAAGGATCATAGTCTGATTTGTATCCGACAACAATTGCAACCAAGCGATACAAATCAATCGGCGAGCAACTATCATAAAGTTGCTGTCTGGTGGTGACAAAGTCGCTACCGGTGACTGTAGTTGACTGCAAAAGCCTCCACTTCACTGGCCGGCGGTGAGCCGACGGAAGGAGGAAAGATGGCCGACGACTCTAGGAGGGTGACGGTGGCGCATGTATAGCAACTCTCGTTGCTGTTCAACAACGGACCATGCTACTGTCTGCGATGTAACCGGCAGCAATGGTCTCCAGGGTCAACAAGTGATCACCGGAAGGCTGCATATGACCAACGTGGACGCTGATCAGCCGCACAGGCGACGATGGCACCGGTGAACAACAGTTCGCTGTTGTTCTCGGTAGACACCATTTTACCGGCAGACGTCAGACGTCTGTTGGTTGAAGCTGCCAACGAACAACGATGGAAGTCGGAACAGCATCAACAGGTGCTGCTCGTTGGTGTACGACGGCGTACAGTAGTGAGGCAGCACCTCTTGCTGTTTGGACGGCGCCTGCGACTTCAGCCGGCGTCGGGACATCTATTGCCTGGCTTAGAGAGTTGCTGGAGGGGTTGGGTACGCAGGAGACGAGAAGCCGAAGCTTCTCATGGTTCGCGGCATGAAAATGAATAATTTCATAATTAAACCATACCATACCAATAATCCATAATAATAGCCTTAAGTTTGGTTCAAAATCAAATCATATTTGGTTCAAAACCAAACCATCTTGGTTCAAAACTAAGAGCCCCTTTTAATTAAACCAAACTAATTTGGTTTATAATTAAACCAAAGGGAGTCTAACTCATCTTCAAAAGATGCGACTCATCCTCACTTTCATTGCACCATTCTAATTTCATATTTTCCTTTCGTTTGGTCCAACTAGACTTAATCTCTCTTGATTTGAGAACCCAATTCTCAAACTCGTTTTATGTCTTTTAGATAAACTCGTAGTGTGTATGACCTTATAGGTTCCTGGTTATGTTGACCGTCCATAATTAACCATTAATTATGGAACGATCATGAGTGACACCTAGTAGTACATCATGATCCCCAATTAACCGGAAAATCATAGGTTGATCTTGGAACCACTTCCAAACCCTTCGGTAGCTATAGTAAATCATGCCTCGTTCCTTCACTCATCTTATACCCACTTAGTTCAGGACATTGTCTATGTGTCATCCTCCACTAGGTCGACTACGTCACACCTAGCCCAAGTAATACTTCCTTGTTCTGCAGATTCAAATTACTCTGACATGTGTCTAAGACTCTCGTATTCTTAACATATGATGCTTTGGCCAAAGATTTTGAGTAATAATCCTAACGAGTGATCATAGGGTATACGTCTCCTCGCAAGGAGCGGTGAATCCTCTGTGGGCTATCTAAACACCTTCAGACACTTCGACTTACACCCAATCATCCCGGGTCCACACCTCAATGAGATGCTTGCTTAAGATGTCAAAGTATAAATCTCATGACCAATGTGGCTTGTATACCTCAAGTCGAAGGAAACTTGCACTCGAGCTGTAGTAAGAGCTTCATTGACATATCTATATATGTAGAGAACCATATGAAGTCTTATAGCAGGTCACTCCAATGAACTAGTTACCATAATTAGCATCCACATTTAACTCTCGACATCCTAATATCTCCAGTCTGTGAGAAAACAACCGCTTGGTTGAACCAAGGAGTATACCCCATCATAGTCTATCAGAATCCATCGACTAGGGAATATTCCAATACATTCATAATTGCACATGTAGAGATAGTCACAAGTTGTGATCCAATCACAAGTTCTCTCATGCTATGGATTATATCACGGACATTCAGTACGCGAGTTTAAGATCCAATCATACACATAGAGAATATGCACTCAAATAATAAATAGTAAAAACCATAAGCTAATTGCCTTAGGGCATCCCTAAATATCCAACACTCTCGCTTGGCCTAATGTCAATCACTATGGTGTCCAACACCGTAGGTCTCTACATGACTCTCAAAACTCATTTTGAGGTAGAAGTTTCATGAAAGGATCCACTAGGCTCCTTTCGGTGGGAATTTCTCTCAATTTGTAATTCATTCCTACTCATGATCTCTTGATCATATGATAGCGACGAAGCACATCTTTAGATCGTTTCTTGCTTGGAACCTTTCTAATTTATTGTGCTTACTGATATAGCGAATCTGTCACATCCGCTAATCAAATTGTACAAATGTATTTTCCATTGAACCCCTTAATTAAACAATAATGTTGTAGTAACGAGCCCAGGATCGATCCGAGGAACCAACGGTAGAATGTAATTTAGGATTGTCTTTTATTCCTATTTTTTGGGGTTTTCGATATAAAAATGGAGTTGGGGGTTTAAAAGCTTTAAATCTAAATCTAACAGAGGAAAAACACAGCAATTAAGAAATTAATCTAAAGCAAGAGTGAAACATAACTATGTGCCAATGAACAAATCATTACGCATTGTCACACTACGTTGTGATAAATCCATCAACACACATCAAACTAAGGATGAAATTATGAGACTCAAATAAATCTGATCTAAAGCAAAATGTAAACCTAATTTAGCACTTAAACACTAAACAATTAACCAAGCACAAATAAAACTTAAACTAAGCTTCAACAAGGAAAGAAATGCTAACTACTTGCATAAAAATATAACGAACATTAAAAGTAATCTGTTCTAAGTTACAAAACAATAATAAAAGTGAACTAAACCCTAACCAATCCAACTCGCAACCAATCTCATCAAACTTCACAATCAAGCCGTCACACAAGAGTGCCAAAGTCGAGACCACTCAACTTTGGACCTCAGTGGAGCATCTCAGTGGCGTATCAGTTCAAGGAATGCTCAAGAACACCGACGGACCACCCCCGGCGAGCTAAAAACATCCCGGAACCCATAAATGCTGAAAATCTGGAAATCTGGTCTCTGGATCTGATGGGAAGCTGTGGAACGCGGATGGACATCTGATGGAGTTCAACAACGCCGGAGACCACCTCCAAATGTTGCTGATGGGAATCGGAGCTCAGATTTGGAGGACCACCGCCAAATCTGAGGTGAAACAGGGAGATGCCGCGAGCCAAATTCCACCGGAGAGAACACCCTCCAATGGCTCCAGAAGATCGGGATGATACCGCCGAGAAGCTCTCCACCGAGATTGAAGCTCGGGAGATTGATTGGAGAAGAGAAAGGGGTCGGAATCCGAAGAAATGCCACGGAGACAAAGATGCTGTGCGCTGTGGAGTCGACGAAGAAGCTGGGTACTGTAGCTTCTCATTTAAATCAGATCTGGATCTGGAATGGACGGTTGAGATGATTCCGGGCTAAATCAACGGTGAAAGTCATCAAAAATCTGATCCGAAGGTACTGATGTGGATCTAAGGTCTGGATCTACTCTCCCGTAGGTCGGATCGATCAGATCATCACTGGATGGCCCAGATCTTCACAGTCTTCAATGAACGGTCTAGAATGTTCCGGGCTGGATCAATGGCTAGATGAACTCAGATCTTGATCAAAACTTCTGGTTCTTCATCAATGGCTTATATCTACTCCCCATTAGGTTGGATCGGCCAGATCCTCAACGGATGGTTCAGATCTCTCCTATTCTTGATAAACGACCCATAATGCTCCAAAGCTTGATCTTCTCGTTTAAACTCCGATTTGAGCCCAATTTGGTCCAAATAGATCCAAATTCAAGATCCTTTAATGCCTACCAAATAAGAATCAAATATTAGCATCAAATAACACAAAAAATACAATAATTTGTAATTAGGTCCAAAAATACACACTATGCACAAAAATGTAATGTAACCATGATTTAAACTATGAAACCAACATCAAAACCATGCATAAATGAATCAAAATAATGCAGTAAAATCATGGTTATCAAATCCCCTACACTTAGTCTTGAACGTCCCGTGCAAGTAAAGAGAACTAAAAATCATCTCCATGGAAAATTTCCTAGTAATACCTAAAAGATAGTAAAAAGAGTTTAACTAAGATCATCTTAAAGATCACAAACAATCATGTATACAATCCAAACAATAATCAGTAGGTATGGTAGTTTCAATCCAATTGAAAAATTTAAGCAAGTTGCATCTCACAAGGAATTTACCTATTCTAGCTCTCACACTCAAACATGTGTATAAGTGGAGCTCACTCAATGCAACTCATAACATTTCACTACCATAAGCTTGCTTATTTTCTACTTCACCACTATAAGACATAGCATACATGAATCAAAAGAAATTTATCATCAAGAATTGAAATGGAAGCAAAAAGAACAATTGAAATAGATGAAATAGGCAAAAGAAAAGGCATTAATGAAGAAAATGAGAGTATGGAAAGAATTTACTTGATGAGTTAACCCATTTGATGTAAAAAGAAATGAATCCCATTTGTTTTTATCAATACAAAAGACCAAGCTAAACTCCCCTTCAATTTGATGGCAAACCACAAATCTTGATACTTTTCCTTCACCTTTGATACTCTCTTGAATGTGCCAATTTTTTCTATCACTGTTTTTTTTTCTATCACTGTTCTTCCACTTCAATTCTAGCATTCGGAGGCAAAAACAAACTTACATTAGCTAATGGAAAATAGCTCCCTCCCCCACACTTAAAGCATTGTCCGTCTCGGGCAATGAAACGCCACATTTTTCCAATATATTAACACTCTTTAACCACTGTTTTATCACTTTTCTGCTGCAAATTTTTGCTCTCTGTTTCTGTCATTAACAGATTCAATAAAGATGTGTCCACTGATACCTTTTCTCTTCTGTAGCATAGGTCTGAAACTCCACTTCGAAATTTACAACAAGAAAGACAATTGTTTCCAAAAGAACAAAAATCAGTACCAAGAACAGAGATGCACTGATTCTGTTTTCTGAATTCATCTTCAACCTGTGGACTTCAAAGAAACACTAGCTCAAGTCATAATGAGTGAAGCTACTGGAATAACAGAAGTCCAATTTAAGTTGTTACTGAATATTAGCAGCAAGTGAACAGATTCATAAACCTTTTCCGAGAGCTGCATTTTCTCACTGCTACAGCTTATGCAATTCTGTTATGCAATTCACAGTTCAGTTTCAGAAATTGAATTTTAGAGAACTTTAGATTAAAACTTGAACGGTTTAACTTAGGAGAAAGCTTCATTTGGCAGTAGTGCATATTCTAGAACTAGAAGTTGATTCTGCAAACAGATCGTGTCACTGAACAATGAAGCAGTGACTTCTTTCAAAAGGTTCACATATTGCAATTTCAGTTTACTGAATTTGAGGTAAATTCAGCTTAGGTCATGAAGACTTAAAACTTAAGAAAAGTTTTCATTTAACTCTGAATTGACTGGAACTTATAACTGAATGGTTACTAATCAAAATCAAAATGGAGATTTGACACTAATATGATACAATTCCAGAATTTCAGAAATCAGATTCAAAATGATTGGTTCCTTATAGAGAGTTTTGACTTTGTATCAACTTGCCTTGTTCAATCACCACGATTCTCAATACTTCCTCATCTTGCTTCTTTAGATCCCTATCAATGCATACTCGAAAGAATTCTAAGTTCCATCAACTCTAACTCTTAACAATTTATTTCCCGTATTGGCACAGAAACTGCTCATTTCTATTTTTGCAAAACTTTGCACTTCGTTAATCTCTGATTTCTTTAGCCCAGGATCGATAGTTCAGATTCAATTCTGTTTTCAAAGCCCCTTGATACATTCTAATTTTTTTTTCTTCATAGCTAGCACGATCCATTATATTTTTGAATCTGACAATTTCAGAAATCTCCTTCAAGCACAATCAACACAGCTCCAATAACTTTAGGCTATGAAATTCATGCAATTGGGTGCTATCATCACATATACTAAGTTACCAAATCTTTACCAGCAATAACATACAAATATCAGTAGTCCTGCTCCTTGATCAGGTTTTCAGCAGCAACCATGTTTCAGCACTCACAAATACCAGATCTTAATTTACATTTCTTAAGGATTTGAAGCCTGCTGATTAAAGTTGGCACGCACTTGATACAACTCCTTTCTTCTTTCTGTTTTTGTGATCATCAATTGATTTGCAAGAACCCTCAGGTTTCAATATTGAATTCATGATGTTACTAATCAAAAACAGCATATAGAACTTGCACTAAACCTGTACTTATTGATACATGGACTCAATTCCAGCAAGAATTCAGATCATTACAGCTTTCCTTTGATCTCCTATCAATTTCTGTATTCAAGCCTGTGGAGCTTCAATGGTGAAATTCTGTTTACAAAGATGAGCTTCAAGATTTCAGAGAATTCAGCTTCTTAATCTGTTTGTCAGCAACTTGATTTAGTTTCAATTCCACTTCAACTTTTCAGAATTTATGATGCTATCTTCAAGGGATTCATGAGTGGAAATTTACTCATCAAATGAATTTCGAATTCTTGTCCATTTTTGATCAGATTTCAGTATCAAGTTCTGTTCAGTTCCGTTTCTGATTTTCTTGCATTGTTCCTCCTCCCCAACAGCACAGCTTCCCACTTATCAGCCTTGCATAGTTCTGCATTCACAGAATGCTGAATTACAGCTTAATAACTTGACATCATCCTCTTTTCTTACTGCTGTCTCCCTCCAAGCTCTGCAACTTCACAATTTCAGCAACTTGATACCATCCGAGTCCTATTCAGTAGGTTTGAAAAGTATAGAAAGAAGACAAACAACAAAGGCTGCTGAAATTCAAGAGGTTCAATTAATTCTCCAAGGGTTTCAAGGTCTGAAAATGAAGAGTTGCACACATTTGTTTTTTTTTTTCATTTGTTTCTGAATTCTGTTTCCAGCTTTTAACGTCATTGTTTTAAGTGTCAAGTGCTGCCCTTTCCTTCAACTTTTTAGAGTAAATGACACAATGCTCAAGTGCTTCACTGATGAATTGTTAACCACCATTTGAATTCAGAATCATACTTCCCAATGTCATATTCCAATAGCTACAAAATTCAGTTCTTTTACTGAATTTCCTTGCATTATTTCAGTAATTCTCAGCTCCTACATTCCCATATAGAGTTTGTAGAGGTTGGAAGCAAGAATACCATATGTTGCAGCATCTTCTTAAATTTCAGTTAAGCTTCCACTCATTTTAATGTTGCATTCCGAATTTTGATACACCATATGATACACAAGTTCATTCCATTTCTGCATTTCTTTACCAACAGATTTCTGAATCAACAGCAATTCAAAGTTACACTTTTCAATTATGCTTCACAGTTTGTATTCAAAATGAACTCCAACAGCAGCCTCAGATTTCAGGTTCTGCAATCTGTCACTAGCTCCTCATGCTGATTTAAATTTGATACAAAGCTCCCACTTGGTACTTAAGTTTCTGTCTCTGAAATTTCTAGCACTTAACTGATTTTACTTCCTTACACACTATACGAAAAGCCCCAGAAGAACAAGTTCAACACACTTCCAATGAATCAAACTAGTCCAACAGACAAAGGACTAATAAGATCTTCATTTGAATATTAGTTTGGCACACAAAATTCTCTTCAATCTAATGCATTTTAAACACACTTCTCAGATTTCAATTACACTGCAATAAGAAATAAGAATTCTGCCTAAATTGTTCAACGTCCTTAAAACTTCAAGCAATGTAACCATCAACTTAAATTCATACTTCAGAATTCTCCACACAATTCGAAGTAGGAAACTTCAAGAATCTCAAGCATCTACAATTCTCCCCCACACTTAACCTTTATCCACATCTTGATCAAGTTAACTCATCAAGCAATTAAACCAAAACTCTAAATGAAATAAGAATGACAAGCAAAGAAATTCAAGAATTGGAATGCTAGATGAGAATGGTTAAAGAAAATTGTGAGGGAAGGAATTGAAAAGTATAAAGAGAAACAAAATTGACAAAATCCTCAATTTCCATGCACACAAATGCTATTGTGATTTTGAAAACAAACTAAGCAAGTTCTAGAGTTTCAATTGCTATGAGTGCATGTCACACAAAGAAAATAATAGTGTTTAGGCTTAAAGTGGACCTCACTAGGTAATATTATGCAATCAAGCTCAATTGATCAAGTTGAAATCCACTACCATTTTAACCAATATCATGTAAGAAAAGCATCCAATCATGTCAAATAACCTAAAATTGATGGTCAAATTTAAGAGACTTTTACCATTTTAAAAGTATCACTAAACAATTCATGGAGACTTTTATTCAAATCGAAATTGCTATGTATGCTAAACAAAATGCAAAGTGTGAAAGTAAACTGCAAAATGCAAAGTATAAAACTAAAGAAACGTATAACGAATTTATTAGAGAAAAACTAAACACAAAGCATGAATTAAAATGCAAGAGAAAACAAAATTGAAACCAACTCCCCTTTCATTTCCCGGTGGTTGAAGAAGGTTTAGAAGAAGAAGCCACCCCGGTAGTGGAGTACTTTTGTGGTTCCATTCAAATTCTTCTTATTAATCATTTTTCCTTTCACCATTCTTTCTGGAGGTCTAAGTCGGTTCAGTTTAAGCACCCACTCCGGAAGCTTATGTTCTCCTACAACATCAATAAAAGAAAATACCTCCCACACACATGTGGGGTAAAAAGAAAATAGGAGAATATTAGTGAGTAGAAAATATATCAAGAAATTCATCACATCTAATAAAATCAATAATTGGTACCTCTATAAAATTCTCTGAAAAATTACACAAAATACTCACCTTGTCATCTTGAAAGGTACCTGGAGTGGTGCTTGTTACCTCTATCTCATCAACTAATGGCTCAGACTCCAGTTCTGGTGTATGTACATCTTCATGTAATGATTCTTGGGTGTTTGGCTCCATAGCACAAGTCCCTACACTTACATCTTCAATTCGTGGTGATTCTTGAGGTAATGCTTCCAGTAAGCATTCCCCTACACTTATATCATCTTCTGCAACAATACCTGCATCTTCAACAACATCTAAAGCAACAGCATCAGTAGAATCAACAATTTGAACAATTACATCATCATCACAAATAATATTAGATAAATCTTGTTGCGAAGAAATAGAAGTAGTGTTAGGCCGGCCAAGATCTCCACAATCCACCTCTTCACTGGCTCTTTGTTTTTGTAACTGATTAATAGATGATGCAATCTGATCTAACTGACTCTGAATATTCTGTATCCTTGCAAATTGTTGCTCTTGATGCTCTCTCATTTGTTGCATAACTTCATTGCATTTCCACATTGATTCTTCAATTTGTTCTTGTGCATCCTCATACCTATTCCGTTGCTCCATAGGTAGGTAGGACTGATAGAACTGAGTCTGAGGCTGATAAAAATAATTCTCCATCCCATCTCCAAAATACTGATGATATGGATCCATGGTTACATAAATTTCCTGTTCTTACACTGAAACACTAGCAAATAAAATCAGAAGACTCAGGAACAAATAAAATCAACATATGAATATATAATCATGAAAGCAATCAAAACAACAATCCTAAAATTACTAAACATTGCATATTACAAATTCCCCGGCAACGGCGCCAAAATTTGATATAGCGAATCTGTCACATCCGCTAATCAAATTGTACAAATGTATTTTCCACTGAACCCCTTAATTAAAAAATAATGTTGTAGTAACGAGCCCAGGATCGATCCGAGGAACCAACGGTAGAATGTAATTTAGGATTGTCTTTTATTCCTATTTTTTGGGGTTTTCGATATAAAAATGGAGTTGGGGGTTTAAAAGCTTTAAATCTAAATCTAACAGAGGAAAAACACAGCAATTAAGAAATTAATCTAAAGCAAGAGTGAAACATAACTATGTGCCAATGAACAAATCATTACGCATTGTCACACTACGTTGTGATAAATCCATCAACACACATCAAACTAAGGATGAAATTACGAGACTCAAATAAATCTGATCTAAAGCAAAATGTAAACCTAATTTAGCACTTAAACACTAAACAATTAACCAAGCACAAATAAAACTTAAACTAAGCTTCAACAAGGAAAGAAATGCTAACTACTTGCATAAAAATATAACGAACATTAAAAGTAATCTGTTCTAAGTTAAAAAACAATAATAAAAGTGAACTAAACCCTAACCAATCCAACTTGCAACCAATCTCACCAAACTTCACAATCAAGCCGTCACACAAGAGTGCCAAAGTCGAGACCACTCAACTTTGGACCTCAGTGGAGCATCTCAGTGGCGTATCAGTTCAAGGAATGCTCAAGAATATCGACGGACCACCCCCGGCGAGCTAAAAACATCCCGGAACCCATAAATGCCGAAAATCTGGAAATCTGGTCTCTGGATCTGATAGGAAGCTGTGGAACGCGGATGGACATCTGATGGAGTTCAACAACGCCGGAAGACCACCTCCAAATGTTGCTGATGGGAATCGGAGCTCAGATTTGGAGGACCACCGCCAAATCTGAGGTGAAACAGGGAGATGCCGCGAGCCAAATTCCACCGGAGAGAACACCCTCCAATGGCTCCAGAAGATCGGGATGATACCGCCGAGAAGCTCTCCACCGAGATTGAAGCTCGGGAGATTGATTGAAGAAGAGAAAGGGGTCGGAATCCGAAGAAACGCCGCGGAGACGAAGCTGCTGTGCGCTGTGGAGTCGACGAAGAAGATGGGTACTGTAGCTTCTCATTTAAATCAGATCTGGATCTGGAATGGACGGTTGAGATGATTCCGGGCTAAATCAACGGTGAAAAGTCATCCAAAATCTGATCCTAAGGTACTGATGTGGATCTAAGGTCTGGATCTACTCTCCCATAGGTCGGATCGGTCAGATCATCACTAGATGGCCCAGATCTTCACAGTCTTCAATGAACGGTCCAGAATGTTCCGGGCTGGATCAATGGCTAGATGAACTCAGATCTTGATCAAAACTTCTGGTTCTTCATCAATGGCTTATATCTGCTCCCCATTAGGTTAGATCGGCCAGATCTTCAACGGATGATTCAGAACTCTCCTATTCTTGATAAACGACCCATAATGCTCCAAAGTTTGATTTTCTCGTTTAAACTCCGATTTGAGCCCAATTTTGGTCCAAATAGATCCAAATTCAAGATCCTTTGATGCCTACCAAATAATAATCAAATATTAGCATCAAATAACACAAAAATATAATAATTTGCAATTATGTCCAAAAATACACACTATGCACAAAAATGTAATGTAACCATGATTTAAACTATGAAACCAACATCAAAACCATGCATAAATGAATCAAAATAATGCAGTAAAATCATGGTTATCACTTACATTTTAAGGTGAATAGATTTCCATGCTTGGACTTTGAATCATCCTTGTCCATCTGGAAATTGACATCCATATACCTATGTATAATCATATCACCTTTTCCATATACCAAAACTAAATCCTCAGTTTTCAAGGATTGTCTTGACAGCCACCCAACGATCCATACCTGGATCTGATTAATATCTACTCATGACATTCAAATCATACGATATACTGGGCCTCGTACATAACATAGCACACATGATTGATCTTATAACTTACGCCAATGGATCTAATTCATGTGAATCCTCTCGTCTTATGTGCTTAGGCACATAGACTTCGAAAGGTAAATCTCAACCTTTCTTGGATTCTGATATGCTAAACCGCTTTAACACTTGGTCTATATATGTAGACTGTGAAAGACTAAGCAACATGTTTGATCTATCTCTATAGATTTAAATCCAAAGGATGTAGGTTCCTTCTCTCATGTCTTTCATAGAGAATGTCTTAGATAACAAACTTTAACTAACTATATAATGGGCACATTATTTCCTATAAGTAATACATCAACAACATATAACATAGGAACATGATTATAGTCCCACTAACCTTTATATACACTCAAGGTTCGTATGGATTTTTATGAGAAATCAAATTCTCATCCATGTCAGTTTTTCATCTTAAAAATTCATGTGCACCCAATAGATACTATACCTTCGAGTGGATGCACCAAATTCTAAATTTGGTTATACATGGAATCCATTTTTTGATTTCATGGTTCTCAACCACGACTCTCTTTCTAAACTTTTCAAAACTTCTTCATAACTAGTAGGCTCCTCATCCACAATGAGTAATAGGTCTTTCAATTCACTTATGAGAAGTCCATATTTCTCGAGAATTAGATGTGCCTTACTAGATCTATGAAGTGGCGGTGTATTAATAGGTTCAATTGTTACCTCATCCCAATGAGTAATCAGTTGTGAGTCTTATTTAAGCGTCTCTTTTATGTCTATTGGAGTCACTTGAACTACACTTAATTAAACCTCACTCCCACTTGTTTTCTTGCAAGAGAACCACTTTCTCTAGAAATACAATGTGCCTTAAAATAAACATCTTTTTATTTCAAGGGATCATAGAAGTGGTAATCCATAGTTTCCTTAGAATAATCCAATTAATAGACACTTATTAGACTTGGCATCTAGCTACTCTGATATAGTCTTCTTTCCATAAGAAGGGTAAGCTCATATCTTCAAATAAGATAACTGAGGGTTTAACTAGTCCATATCTTCAAATGGATTAGTCGATATTGCCTTAGTTGTGAATTTGTTTAGCAAGTAAACAATTGTCACAAGTATGTAACCCCAAAAGGCTTTGAGAAGACTTGCGTGATTTACTATTGACCTAACCATGTCTAACAAGATTCAGTTTCACCTTCAAATATACAGTCACATAAGATATGTAAGGCGGAATCCATTGAGACAATATTTCATTGTCTCTTAGATAATCATGAAACTCTTGACTTTAGTATTTACCACCTTGATCGAATCGAATTATTTTAATATTATTGTCAAATTGTTTCTCTATTTCATTTCTGAACTTTTGAACTTTTCAAGGCCTCAGATTTATATTTTAATAAATACACATACCCAAATCATGAGTGATCATCGATGAAGGTGATGAAATTGTAGGACCGTTGGGCTGGCTAGAAGGGGGGTTGAATAGCCTGTAAAAAAAAACAACAAAGACCCTTCTTGAACTTTCAACAGAACACTTGCATAAAGTAAATTAGAAGTAAATAAAAAGCAGAAAGAAGAGGCTCACAATTTGACTTGGTAACAACCAAGGAGGTTGTTAATCCAAGGAATGAACGTGCACTAAAATATCTCATTCAGGCGGAGAAGCCTCTTACAGCAGTGAAAGCACAAAAGACAGAAGCTAAACTAGAACAGAATTGCACAAGTGTTTGGAATGTAAATCTCTGAGATGATTTGAAGCTTCTGGACCAAGGCTATATTTATAGCCTTGGTCGGGGCGCCTGGAAGGGTTCCGGGCGTCCTGGGGGAATAAAACTTTATCCCCCAACGTCCAGAACGCGAAAGATGCGTTCTGGTCAAACTTCACGTTCCGGGCGCCCCGGACTGTTCCGGGCGCCCCGGACTGTTCCGGGCGCCCCGGGCTGCTCCGGGCACCCCCGGAGTAAAAAGTCAACTCTGGTTGACTTTTGCGTCCGGGACCTCTGCTCCGTTTCGGTCCCGCCTCGGTCTGGGTCTTCTCCTTCGGATCCACTCGCTTGGGTGATCTCTGCCATCCGGAATAGGGCTCACCCGAACCCAACTTCCGGTCTTCTCGAGCGTGCTTCCCTCCGGCTTCTCGTCCCTCGGAATTGCCGCATGTTTCCTTCTCGTCCGCTAGCGTACTCATCCGTAGTCTTCGTCCCTCGGTCGTCGACCTTCTCGCCAGCTGCGTCTCTTGCTACCCGAGCAATCTTCCGCTCCGGCTTTCGTCCCTCGGAACCATCGCGCGCTTCCTTCTCGTCCGCCGGTGTACTCTTCCACAGCGCCTCGTCCCTCGGACGCATAGCGTGCCGTCCTTCTCGCTAGTTGCGTCTTCCGCTCGAGTACCTGTGCTCCTAAGCTCCTGCATACTTAGACACAAGGTTAAATACACACAGGATCTAACTTAACTTGTTGATCACACCAAAACAACCTTGGGGTTCCAACAATCTCCCACTTTTTGGTGTGATCAACCCAAGTTAAGCTAGGGTAAACATAGAAATTAAATAAAATTAACTTAATTTGCAATTTAAGTACAAAAAGATAGAAAAATTAAATCTATCTACCTACCTCCCCCTAGACTTATACTTTCCCTTCTCCCCCTTTGATCACAAAAAAATGGGGTTCCAAGAAAAATAATCTAAGAGCTATAGACTTAAAAAAATATTTCAAAAAAAAATTCTAAGTTTTTAAGAAATTTAGAAAGTTTTTCTGAGTAATTTAAGCTGAGATTTCTTGTTTAAAAAGATTCTTAACAAACAAAAAATGATTTTTGAGAATATTTAAAAAAAATTCTGAGTAAGTAAATTTGAAATAAAATGTTTTGAATAACCTTTTTCAAGCACTAATTAATTCTTGTATTAATGCTTCATTGGTAAGTTAATTCAATATTTTGGCTTCCAGGTCGTGGCGAGGCACTATGCCTTCTTGGTTATTGGAGCAACAACCACTTCCTTAGACAAAGCCTCATAAAGAAATTATTTATTTAATTTTCTCACTTAAAGCGCTAATTTTAATTTTAAAATTAATTTAAGCATGATTTAGGAACCCAATATAGGTTCCAACCTACTGGATTAATTAAAAAGCTTTTAGGGACATATTTTCTTGAAATGTTCCTAATTTGTCCCGAGTGATATTTAAAGTACCAATTTAAATTATTAAATCTTCTAAAATTGGTTTTAGATGAGCATGCATAGTTTTTCAAGTTATCTACTTGAATTTTCAAATCATCATTTTCAAGTTTCAATTTTTCATTTGCTATTTTTAATTTATCTAATTCTTCTAAGGGACAAGACTTAGCTAGAATTACTTTTAAATTTTTATTTTCACTTTCTAATTTGCAGCAATCTTTTGTTAAAAGTTTAACGAACTTAAACATTTTATCGGGAGGAAGAGATCATACCTGACTTACCTTGTCGATCTCGTTGTCCGTTTCTCCCCCTGAGCTGCTGCTTTCTTCCGACGTGTCTCCCCCTTCATCGATGCTCTCGATGCTCATTTCGGAAGAGCTTGAATCGCAGTCGTCGTCTTGATGACTCGCCATCAGTGCGAGTCCGGAGAATGCTTCGACTTCCGATTCGGACGACGTATCGTCCCACGTCGCCTTCAGGGCCTTTCGTTTTTGGATAGGCTTCTTACCCTTTTCCTTGTCTTTGTTCTTCAGCTTGGGGCAGTTGTCCTTGACATGCCCTTCTTCGTCGCAATGGTAGCAGCGGATCGTTCTTTTCTTTCTACCCTGTGGATGGTTAGTTTTTCTAGAATTGTATAACTTCTTAAATCGTCTTACCATCATTACCATTTCCTCGTCGTCGAGAGAAGATTCCGATTCAGGTTCGTCTCTTGAAGCTTTGAGGGCGACGTTGTTCTTTGGCTCCCTCATTCCTGCACATCTTGACTCATGCACTTCAAATGTTGGAAAAAATTCTTCTAATGAAATTTTTTCTAAGTCCTTCGAAATGTAAAAGGCATCTACTAGTGATGCCCATTTTGAATTTCTAGGGAAGGAATTTAAAGCGTACCTGAGTGAATCTCGGTTACTTACCTCTTCTCCGAGATTCGAAAGTCCGGTGATGAGCTCCTGTATCCTCGAGTGTAGGTGTGCAATTGTTTCACCTTCTTCAAGACGGAGGTTGGTGAGCTGGTTGCGAAGTAAGTCCCGTCTCGCAAGCTTGGCTTCGGATGTTCCTTCGTGTAATTCAAGGAACTTCTCCCAAAGATCCTTTACCGAATTGTAGGTGCCGACACGGTTGACTTCTTGTGGCGGAAGTACGGTTAGCAGATGGAATTCTGCTTTCTTGTTTGTCACGTACTCGGCCTGCTCTTTCTTTGTCCATTGATTTTTTGCTTTGCCCTAGGGAGCTTCAAAACCGAGTTCCATTATTAGTAATAAATCAAAATCGGTACCGAAAAATACCTCCATGTGCTTCTTCCAGCTTGCAAAGTCCCCCTCGAATTTTGGCGGGTGGATGTTAGATCCGGCCATCTCGTTGCTTCGTTCGGCGGTTAGTCCTCCTGAAGCGTCTCGGCTCTGATACCACTTGTAGGACTGTTGGGCCGACTAGAAGGGGGGTTGAATAGCCTGTAAAAAAAACAACAAAGACCCTTCTCGAACTTTCAACAGAACACTTGCATAAAGTAAATTAGAAGTAAATAAAAAGCAGAAAGAAGAGGCTCACAACTTGACTTGGTTACAACCAAGGACGTTGTTAATCCAAGGAATGAACGTGCACTAAAATATCTCCTTCAGGCGGAGAAGCCTCTTACAGCAATGAAAGCACAAAAGACAGAAGCTAAACTAGAACAGAATTGCACAAGTGTTTGGAATGTAAATCTCTGAGATGATTTGAAGCTTCTGGACCAAGGCTATATTTATAGCCTTGGTCGGGGCGCCTGGAAGGGTTCCGGGTGCCCTGGGGAGGATAAAACTTTATCCCCCACGTCCAGAACGCGAAAGATGCGTTCTGGTCAAACTTCACGTTCCGGGTGCCCCGGACAGTTCCGGGCGCCCCGGAGTAAAAAGTCAACTCTGGTTGACTTTTGCGTCCGGGACCTCTGCTCCGTTTCAGTCCCGCCTCGGTCCGGGTCTTCTCCTCCGGATCCGCTCGCTTGGGTGATCTCTGCCATCCAGAATAGGGCTCACCCGAACCCAACTTCTGGTCTTCTCGAGCGTGCTTCCCTCCGGCTTCTCATCCCTCGGAATTGCCGCATGTTTCCTTCTCGTTCACCAGCGTACTCATCCGCAGTCTTCGTCCCTCGGTCGTCGACCTTCTCGCCAGCTGCGTCTCTTGCTCCCCGAGCAATCTTCCGCTCCGGCTTTCGTCCCTCGGAACCATCGCGCGCTTCCTTCTCGTCCGCCGGTGTACTCTTCCGCAGCGCCTCGTCCCTCGGACGCACAGCGTGCCGTCCTTCTCGCTAGCTGCGTCTTCCGCTCGAGTACCTGTGCTTCTAAGCTCCTGCATACTTAGACACAAGGTTAAATACACACAGGATCTAACTTAACTTGTTGATCACACCAAAACAACCTTGGGGTTCCAACAGAAATAACTATAACCTCTTTGTGCATGAGTTGACATTTGTCTACATACATCGGTATGTACAAGGCCCAATCCATCATACTCTTGTTCACCCTTTTCAAATAAAAGGTAACTATGTCATCTTGCCTTCTAAGCATGAAGCACATGTATTAAATGAATCTAATTCAAATGATTCCAAAAATTATATACTAGTGTAATTCGGATACGTGTTTCTTACTTATATGACCAAGGTGACTTATGCCATTTGTAGTAAGCTAATTGATTATCTAATCGTTTACTATTCTTTAACTCACTTATGTTATTACATATATGTGAGACACATTCAGTATCCGATACCTAAGTGTTTAAATAAATAGTATGAGATCCAATATCGAAGATAGGAGATAGGGCATCAGATGCCTTTTTCTCTTCTTCATGGACTCAAGATAATCTTGTCATTTCTTCTCCAATGTCACATCTTACCACAATGGTAATATGAGTCCTTTGGAGTTAGCCCGATCAGTTTGTTTATTTCCATAGTCAAGCGCAAATTCAAAGAAAACATTCTAACTCTAATAAGCTAGAAATACACAATTGAGCATATTTAAGAAAGACAGTTTTTTTTTGTAAATGTAAACAATTTACATATAAATACGAAATTCACTTACTTATCGAATTCAAGAGCCCTTACTATATATTCGAGAGATGATAGGTTTTCTCCAAGTGAGTTGATATCCATTATAGATAAGAACAACCTTGACTTTGGCCAACAAGTCATTCTTAGCTATAACGGTAGGTAACAAGTTTACCGATTACATATCACTTATATGCAACTATCACATTATGCTAGCAACTGATTGATCTTCGCATAAACATCAGGTTGTTAACACATTAACAAGTATACATCAAATGCATATCACCCAACTTCACCTCTATCCACATTGATCATGACTTTGGCACAACAAATCAACGCTTTAAGTTTAAAATTGATCCGTTAATCATGAGAATGCATCTCTATGGTTTGAACATATTTAATTTCAGGTTAAGCTTGACTTTGGCCAACAACTCAAACAAGAACTTAAACTCTGATTCTTACCATATTAACGGAAGGTAGGTGTAGATTTTAATATTTGAATGTAAGGGATTTATGTCTCATCATCATCATGCAAATCTGCTATCTATATGACATCACACGCATGACATAAATGATGACATGACATATCACACGCATGGTAAAAATGATGACATGACACATCGCATGCATGACAAAATCTAATTATATCATAATTAATGCATCTATATGACATACAATATGACATGAACATGACATAAATTTACTTATGTTATAATTCTACTTTGGAAATAAAGATATGTTATAAATCTAATTTTAATAAATCAAGATTTATCTAATCAAATTAGAAAAATAATTTTCAAATTTAATTAACATATCCCATCTAAAATATTTTATCAATCCAGAGTCTTTAATTATTTTGGAAACAAAATTTTAAATTAACTTCCTAATAATTTAGGAAATAAATAATTAATATTTCTTGATTTATTATAGAATAATTCAAATATGAAATTTGTATGATTTTTAAATCTTTTCAAATTTGGTATTTCCTGACAATTTAGGAAATTTTCTAAAAATAGAATATATAATAAATCCAAAAATTCTAAAAATATTAATTCTATAATTTAATTTAGAATATTTTGAATTTTTAAAAAATTTCAAAATCTTTTCAGATTTGGTATTACCAAACAAATTAGAAAATTTTTAAAAATAGAATATTTCTTTAAATTTCAGAATATTCTAGAAATGATAATTTTTAAATTAATAGAATATTTTTAAATTTAATTTTCTAAAATTATTTCAGAGACTTTCTAAAAATATAATTTCCTAACAATTTAGGAAACTTCCAAAAATAGAAAATTCATAATAATTTTAGAAAAATTCTGAAATAAACTATAACATTAATTACGAATCGTAAAATAATTTTATGATCATGTCGAAGCACGATCAAACTCTGATACCACTATCAGGTAACCCAACACGGGCGCGTGCTAAATAACGTTTCATAAACATGCGCAACAGAAAATAAAAATAATAATAATTCCAAATTATTACGTCACACACACCACACACATACAGGGATACAACATGTCAGACATGATCGCATAATTCAAATTTTATGAAAAGTAAATTTACGCTAGGTATACCTGACGGATGATGCATTGGAGACTCCATTGAATGATCCGGAGTGAGATGAAGATCAACCAAGCGACGCACGAGCCTCGCCTTTACTTATATCCATGCCGAGCTATCTTCGAGACGACTTCAATAAGTCCAAGTCGTGTCTCCACTTCAGTACTAGCCAAAGGTAGGAGACAGTTCGATCTGAGAGAGGAATCACGGTCTGATTTGTATCCGACAACAATTGCAACCAAGCGATACAAATCAACCGATGAGAAACTATCACAAAGTTACTGTCCGGTGGTGAGAAAGTTGCTGCCGGTGGTTGTAGTTGACTGCAAAAGCCTCCATTGGCCGGCGGTGAGCCAACAGAAGGAGGCTGGATGGTTGGCGGCTCTAGGAGGGTGATCGTGGTGCATGTACAGCAGCTCTCGCTGCTGTTCAGTGGCTGACCATGCTACTGTCTGTGGTGTAATCGACGACAATGATCTCCAGGGTCAACAGGTGATCACCGGAAGGCTACAAAAGGCTCGTGTCAATGTTGACCAGCGACACAGGCAGCGATGGCACCGGTGAACAACAGCAGTTCGCTATTGTTCACAGTAGACACCATTTGATCGACAGGCGTCAGACGTCTATTTGTCGAAGCTGCCAACAAATGGTGACGGAAGTCAGAACAGCAGCAGTAGGTGCTGCTCGTCGGCATGCGGTGGCGGACAGTAGCAAGGCAGCACCTCTTGCTGTTTGGATGGCGCCTGCGACTTCAGCCGACGTCGAGACATCTGTTGCCTGGCTTTGGGACTTGCCGGAGGGGCTGGGCATGCAGGAGACGAGAAGCCGAAGCTTCTCATGGTCGACGCCGTGAAAACGAACAGTTTCATTTTTCTTTCTTTTCGACCGATGAAGATGAAAAATAAGGGAGAGGGAACTGTTGGTTGCTACTCGGAATACCGTTCTAGTTCCCCTGTACAAAATTTTATACAAGCATAGAACTTAACCTAGATACCCATGTGCTTTACTGAAGTTAAAATTGGATTGCAAATGATGCTTATCATTATTAATCCAAGTTGCTCTTCAAAAGTTAAACTTGGATTGGAAACGATACTTAACATTTTTACTCCAAGTTTAATCGATTTAATATTCCTAAGTTAAACCATATTACAGAAGTTAATTAAATATCTATTTCAAAGATCAGCTTCCAGGTTAAACATGACGAGACACTAGGCCTTCTTGGGTATGAGATCATCCACCACTTCCTAGACAAAGCCTTTCAAAGAAATCAGATATTTAACTTCTTACAGTAAACTAGGTTTAACTACAGAGACCTCAATAAAAGCACAATATTGAAACATGAAATCGAAACACAAAATCGACAACAAAAATGATAACATAAAATCGATAGTCTTTTGTGTTTGGTTTTTCAAGATCTATAAAGAACATGAACTAGTTATGATGCGGAAACAAATAACTAGTTATACCTTTCTTTGTAGCTTATAGATCTCTTGATCTTTTGTTGTATTCCTCTCCTTCTCTTAGATGTCTTGTGGGCGACGATCTACCAAGATGAAATCCACCCAACCTCCTTTTCCTCCAAGACTCTTGAGCCACCAAGAGATGCCAAAATAGGAAACTTTCTTCCTTTCTTCTCCTTCTTCTTCTCCTTCTAGTAACCGACCACCTATGTAGAGTCTTCTCCTTTTTCCTTCAAGTTTCGACCACCAAGGAATATGGATGCCGACCTTAGAAAGAAGAAAAGAAGAGGAAAAGGAAGGTGTGCCGCCAACCTAAGGAAGAGAGAGGGAGGAAGGGGCTGGCCACACCAAGGAAAAGAGAGGAGAGAATAAGGTCGTGTCTCTTATGAGGCACCCTCTCATTCTCTTTTATAATCCTTGGTCAAGGCAAAAAAGGAAAGTTTTAAACATAATTAAAACTTTCTTATTTGTGACCTCCCTTTAAAAAAGGAAATTTTAACAACAATTAAAATATCTCTTTTCTAAATTTACTATTGTACATGACAATAAAGGAAAGTTTTAAAATTAATCTCTCTCTTTTAAAACATGTAGACAACTACAAAAGGAAAGATTAATTAAAACTTCTCTTTTTAAAACATGGTTAAAAAGGAAAGTTTTATCAAAAATTAAAATATCTCTTTTAAACATTATAGATAACTACAAATAAGGAAAGATTTTAACAAAATTAAAATCTCTCTTTAATCCTTTGTAGATAGCTATAAAAGGAAAGATTTTAAAATTTTAAAACTCTATTTTAAAACCATGAGGATGACTATAAAAGGAAAGTTTTTAACAAAATTATTATTTTTTAACTATTATAGATAACTACAAAAAGGAAAGATTTTAACAAAATAAAATCTCTCTTTTAACCATTGTAGATTACTACAAATAAGGAAAGATTTAATAAAATTTTATTTACAAAACTTCCTTTTATTTTACTTTGGTCGGCCCCATGCTTGGTCACCAAGCATGGCTTGGCCGACCCCTACTTGGGCTCCATGAAGGGCTTGGCCGGCCTTAGCTTGGGCTCCAAGCTTGGCTTGGCCAACCACAACAAGATGGGTAAGAAGCTTGACTTTAAGTGGATATAAGGCTTTATAAATAAGAGGCTACAACAGGGACCGAGAGGAGGAATTGGTTTTGGTCTCCCGATGAGCTTGAGCTTCTCGTGTTCACCCCGAACACCTAACTCAAGTTCATCAATAATACCACCAATCTCATATTACCATATGGGCTCCTTCTTATCATGAGTGTGTTAGTCTCCCTGTATTTAAGATATCGAATGCTCACTGATTAAATGAGTTACTGACAACTCAATTAATATCTAGCTCCAAGAGTAGTACCACTCAACCTTATTGTCATGTCGGATTAAGTCTACCTGTAGGGTTTACATGACAATCTTTATGAGCTCCTCAAGGGGACATCATCAACCTAGATTACTAGGACACGGTTTCATTCTATAATCAACAACACACCATATAAATAATATCATTTCTCAACTTATCGAGCCTATTGATTTAATGAACTAAATCACACCCTTTGATAAATTAAAGAAATAAATATTAAGTATACGCGCTTGTTATTATATCATGATTAAGAGTATGCACTTCCATAATAACAGAGGTTTTGTTCTTTTATGTAGTTAGTATAAAAAGAAACTACCTCAAATGGTCCTGTTCAATACACTCATAGTGTACTAGTGTAACTTTATAGTCAAGATAAACTAACACCAAATTACACTACAACCACTCTAATATTTTGTCCCATTCCATCTTGGTCGTGAGCTACTATTTATAATTTATAAGGAACTGATAACATGATCTTCTGTGTGCCACCTCACACCATGTTATCTACAATATAAATTAAATGGACAACTACACTTAACATAAATGTAGACTTTTAATCGATGTGTTTCTTATAAATGTTTATACAAAAAGCTAGGCTTTTAGTATACATCCTAACGAACAACAAGAGAGAGACCTACGTGTTTTTTCTCTCCATCTTATATATATATATATATATATATATATATCGATCCACTGATTGATTCACCCCCGCTGGATCGATCCAGCAGGCGCGAGAAGACGAAGCGGGGCTTCAGCCCCGCTGGATGTCGGAACCCCTTGGGTTCACCTTCCCCTCTGGTTATAGTAAAATTCGGGGGCAGGCGGCCGGAGGCCGCTGACGGTGGGAGGGCATGACTGGTACGACGGGCGCAAGAAAACAACCGGGGCTGAATCGATCCACTGATCGATTCAGCCCTGCTGGATCGATCAGTGGATCGATCCAGCAGGCGTGAGAAGATGAAGCAGGGCTGAATCGGATTGATTCGGCCCCGCTGGATCGATCCAGCGGGTGCGAGAAGACGAAGCGGGGCTGAATCGATCCACTGATCGATTCAGCCCCGTTGGATCGATCAGTGGATCAATTCAACCCCGCTGGATCGATCCAGCATTAATTTTAATACGCGCTGCACTAAACCGCACGGAGCGTGCCGCAGGGTAGCTTCTCTCTCTCTCTCTCTCTCTCTCTCTATATATATATATATATAGAGAGAGAGAGAGAGCATCCGCAACGCTAATTCGTTATAACATCCACCACCTCATCAAAAAGTATGGGGGCCCATTGTCACATACTCATTATAACAATATATCTCTTTCACTCACATCCCTTTTAACATTAACACTCATTATTTATGAGCCCCACCGTCCACTCACTCATCTCTTTTACTATTTTTTAAAATAATATTAAAAATTTTATAATTTAAAAAAATAAAGAAAATAAAAAAAATTGAGAGAGAGAGAGAGAGTGTTTAAAGGTGTTCAAACCTTTGAACACTCTCTCTCCTCTCTCTTGTTAGTGAGCATTATAATGCCCACTCACAATGGAAAGGGGGTGTTAAATGGGCATTATAATGCGGGGTGTTAAATGGGCATTATAATGTCCATTTAACACCCCATTGAGGATGCTCTAATAACCTTAAGTTTGGTTCAAAAGCAAATCATCTTGGTTCAAAACTAAGAGCCCCTTTTGATTAAACCAAACTAATTTGGTTCATAATTAAACCAAAGAGAGTCCAACTCATCTTTAAAAGATGTGATTCATCCTCGCTTCTGTTGCACCATTTTGATTCCATATTTACTCTTATTATGGTCTAACCAGACTTAATCTCTCTCGATCTGAGAATCAAATTCTCAAACTCGTTTTATGTCTGTTAGATAAACTCGTAGTACGTGTGACCTTATAGATTCCTAGTTATATTGGTTGTCCATAATTAACTATTAATTATGGAACGATCATGAGTGACACCTAATAGTACATCATGATCCCCAATTAACTGAAAAATCATAGGTTGATATGGGAACCACTTCCAAGCCCTTTAACAGCTACAGTAAGTCGTGCCTCGTTCCTTTCACTCATTTTATACCCACTTAGTTCAGGACATAGTCTATGTGTCAGTCTCCACTAGACTGACTACGTCACACCTAACCTAAGTAATACTTCCTCGTTCTACGAATTCAAATTACTTTGACATGTGTCTAAGAGTCTCGTACTCTTAACATGCGATATTTTGGTCAAAGATTTTAAGTAATAATCCTAATGAGTGGCTATAAGGTATACGTTTCCTCACAAAGAATGATAAATCCTCTGTTATCCAAACACCTTCGGGCACTTCAACTTATTCCCAATCATCCTGGGTCCACACCTCAATGAGATGCTTGCTTAAGATATCAAAGTATAAGCCTCCATGACCAAGGTGACTTGTATACCTCAAGTCGAAGGAAACTTACACTCGAGCTACAATAAGAGTTTCATTAACATATCTATATATGTAGAGAACCATATGAAGTCTTACAGCAGACCACTTCAATGAACTAGTTACTCTAACTAGCATCCACGTTTAACTCTTGACATCCTAATGTCTCCAGGCTATGAGAAAATAGCTGCTTGGCCTAACCAAGGAGTATAATCTGTGCTAGTCTATCAGAATCGATGATGTCCAAACTCATCAATTCATCAAGTAGGGAATATTCCAATACATTCATAATTGCACAATGTAAAGATACTCATAAGTTATGATCCAATCACAAGTTCTCTCATGCTATGAATTGTATCGCGAACATTCAGTATGTGAGTTTAAGATCCAATCATATATATAGAGAATGTGCACTCAAATAGTGAATATATATATTTATAAAATAAATAGTAAAAATCATAAGACGATTATCTTACGACATCCCTCAAAATCCAACACCTTAGATACTATTCATCCGAGGTGAACTTTTGCCAAACTAACTCCTTCAAGACACGTTAGTTCAAATAATAAATAACCTATAAAATAAAGTTAGTAAAATAAGATAAAATTATTATTAATTAGATCCTGTCTTCGCAAGACTAGGATCTAGTCATGGTCTCAGCTTAGACATTCGAAATGACTCTAAGCTGGAAAGCGCCTATAGTTCCATCGAGGCTCAACTTCACTAGATCACTTTTCTCCAATGACTTACCTTCACTTATCATTTACAATCACTTAACATGTCTCTTGACCCACCAGGTCTTTCTGCCAGTTGTTAGGTCCGCAGATCCAACTGAACTTCAGCCATCTATCTAGTCCCACAGACTCAGGTGGACTTTTTGTCATATATCAAGTAATACCTTGACCTATCTAGATTTCGTGCCAGTATCAAGTCTTCAGACCTAACTGGACTTCAATCTAGTATCAGGTCTTCTAGATCTGTCAATTCCTGCACACTCAGTAACAATATCATATAAACATAACATCTACTTTAAGCCATTTATCATTCATCAAAACCTAGGTTTGACTATTAGTGCCAACTGCACCAACTCCTGTTTGATACAAAGCAAAATGTTCTTCTACTAATGCCAAAGAGGATCAAGAGCAACTTCTCTATAAGAGGAGGGCTCAGACAATTGGTGAATAAAAGAAAAAAAAAAAAGAAGATAAAGAACCAGAGATGACATAGGAGGAGGATATACAAAATCAGTTAATTGAGTGAATTTAATAGATCATTGAGGGTAACAAGGAGGAGGCTCTGCTATCATAGAAGCATCATGGGAAATAGTAGGAACAAAGGGATCATCAGTAAGTTGATGACTAGAATTTGTGTGAGTGTTAATCTTGCCAGTAACATCATTAGAAGAAGATGTGCTATAGTGGTCTAATTATGGGAAAACATGAGATGACATATTATCGGAGTCAGTGCAAAAGAGATCAATACAAGCGAGATCATTTTTTTTTGAAGGTTAGGAGTGTTAGAGGAAATGGAATATAATGTGATGTGTTCAAGAAAATAACATGACATAAGACATAATATTTTTGACTAACTAGATCATAACATCTATACTCCTTTTGACTCTCATCGTATCTAAGAAAAGTAAAAAAGAGCATACCGAGAACTAAGCTTACTATGCTTAACATGAGGATAGAGGATAAAACATGTGGATCCAAAACTCTTAAAACAGAATAATCAAGAATATAACCATATAGTTTTTCAAAATGAGACAAACTGGATGTAATAGAAGATGAAATTATACTGATAGAATGGACTACAGTAAAAATCGCTTCCCCTAGAATTCTCTAGGAACATATACTGATAATAGGAGAGAACATGAAGTTTTAACAATATGTTTATGTTTTCTTTCAGCAACACCATTTTGTTCTAGAGTTTTAGTATAAGAACTTTCATAAAACACACCATCTGAGGCAAGTAGTTCAGCAAAAAGATTGGATATATATATATATATATATATATATATATATATATATATATATATATATATATATATATATATATTTACCATCTAAATCACATCGAAAGCATTTAAAAATAACACTATGTTGAGTTTTTACCATGGCACGAAACATATAATAGATACCCAAAAAATTAGAACGATGTTTCATAAGATAAACTCAAGTCTAACTAGTACAATCATCAATAAAGAAAATATAGTAATGGGATCCACCTTTTGTACGAACAAGAAAAGACCCCACACATCAGAATGAACAAACTCAAACAATGCAAGAAAAATAGAGATACTTCTATAGAAAGGTAAAGCAAAATTTTTTATCAATTTTCATCCACAATAATTTGAAATATCATGAATTTGTAATTTCCCTTAATTTCCTATAGAAGCTAAGTATTTCAAATGAGAAGAAGAAATATGTCCAAAACGAGAATGCCACAAATAAAAATTAGAAGAATTAGAGCTTAATTGAAAGGATGCCAAATCAACACTAGAAGCTACAACATTTGGAACTTTCAACTATTCCAATACATACAATCCCCCTACCTATGGCCTATCCCAATCTACTTTTGGGATCGTGGATCCTATACATAACATGAAGATGTAGTAAAAGATTTGAGAAACCAGAATCACATAATCCATTAACTGAGACAAGATTGAAGGTAAGATTAGGAATATGATATACAACATATAGAAATAGATTAAGTGTACAAATAGAACCAACACCAGCTAATAGCATGAGCGTACAATCAGCGGTCATGACTAACATAAATGGAGATGAATTTATAGATACAAAAGAATTGACATTATGTGACATATGATATGAAGCTCCAGAATCAAGGATCTAGATAGGAGAAGGTATACCTGAAGTACCACTAGAGGACAAACCTATATAAGAAGAGGCAGACATGACATATGGTCGAGATGCAAGGAACTTTTGAAACTATTCAGTAAAAGCAACAATTATAACATTGGATGATTGAGTCACTCTAGAGTTTATAGGAAGAACTGCTCCTACCATATTGGGTGCTCTAGGTTTGAAAAATCGTTGTTGTGGTTGGCTACTGGATTTCCAAGGAGAAGACTATTGTCGTGGTAACATTTTATTTAGCAATTTTGGATATTGCGCCTTCTAATGACCCTTTTGCTTGCAAAAACTACACTCATTATAACAAACTTTTGTTTAAGATCTATTCTGATTGGTGGAAGGAGGCCTGGGCAACAAAAATAGAAGCATTGGGAAGAATTCCTTTTTATGTGCTCACTTTTTCACCTCGAGACTTTAGACGAATTTTTTCAGTTAGCAACTCATTGACTATAGAGTCAATAGAAGAAAGTAAATTGATATACAGAATGTTTTCATGAAGGCCCTCAAAATCATCTTGAAGAGTCAATAAAACTGAACCAAGCGTTGTTCTTCCCTATGAGCAACATATGGAGCAAACTCTCTCAATTGTGCAAATTCTGTAATTGCTAACTGATCCCAAAGGTTAGACATTGCAGATGAAAATTTCTAAACACTCATACTATTTTGTTGTAGAGCATGAGTGTCTATCTCTAATTGATGTTGTTTTACAAAGTTAGATTGAATATACAATCTCTCTAAGTGATTCCAAACTTCCTTGGTGGTTTCATACTTTGCAAGTTGGATGCAACACAAAGTTGTTGATCCAACTGATAATTTTTGAATTGCAAGCTTCCCAGACATCTAATTGTTCTACATATTTTTCATCTTCACTATAGACAAGTTTGACAAGGGTTCCTAAAACATACCCCCACATTCGTTTGCCTTTCAAAAAATTCCTCATCACATTACTCAATAGGAGTAATTTTACCCATTCAATTGCACAGTAATAAACTAAAATGAATTATCTTTTGCACCGGTCATTATAATAATAAAAGTATATGCTATAATTAACCATTGCATTTTTCCATCGTCAGATGGATTTAAAGGACTCAAAATCCTATCTCCACCCTTCAAAATATAACTTGGATGTGAGAAATATTGTCTTAAAGTTTCAAGACGATCTAACAGTTGAAACTCAAGAAAATGAAATTCTTCTTAGCCGTCTAAAAGAATTTCGCATATAAAATTCTTTTCTTCCTTGTTATGCAACGAGATGGATTCACTTTGATACCATATGCATAAAGCAAAGAATACAAATAAAATATAAAAGACAACATAAAAAGAAGAGAAAGAGATAATTATAAAAGGAGACTATCAAATTATATTACAAGTCTTAAAGTTTACAAAGGAAAGAATATAAATAGATAAAAATAATAACAAAAAACTAATCTATCCTTACATAATAATAGTCAGCTATGCTGACATCTTTGTATCTTACATAATAATAGTCAGCTATGCTGACATCTTAGTATGTGAAACCTATGGAACTTAGTTCATCTTCAAATATTTGAAAATTTTGCTGTCCCATTTTTTCATGTTCCATGTAAAACTTTATCCATTGGGATGTCTTTCTTTCTTGTCATCATATAGATTCTATTTGTTATGAAAGATGGCGAACAGCAAAGCTATAAAGGACAACCAGGGATTAAAGTAGAAAATCTTCTTGTTCCAAACTTCACTAGAAAAGCTACTTGTTTCGAGAAAATCCAGGAAATTATCTCGTTACTTTGGAATCTACACACAAACAAAACAACTACACAATTTTTGTTGAGAGAATTTTTGCATTGTTGATCCGTCTTGTAGACCATGCCTATAAATCAATCCAACTACTCCAACTCTCAATCTACCGCGGATGGAGAAATCGATGGCCATCAATCTCCTTCTCTTCCTTTGCTTGATTTCCTCCTTTTTCCTCTGCAATGGCGTAGTGATAGTCCCTAGATCCGCCGCGGCCGCCCATAGAACAGTACTGGAGCAACGCGGGGGAGGGCCGTACGAGACGAGGTACTTCACGCAGACATTGGACCACTTCAACTACAAGCCAGACGGGTACATGCAGTTCCGGCAGAAGTACCTGGTGAACGACTCGTTCTGGGAGGGAAGAGGCTCCCCCATCTTCGTCTACGCCGGCAGCGAAGCCAGCATCGAATTCATCGCCGACAACGCCGGCTTCGTGTTCGACGTCGCTCCTTCCTTCAAGGCCCTCCTGCTCTTCATCGAGGTGCTTTCATTACGCAGTCCATAACCATCTTCACTACCTTATTTGAATCAGGTACGTGCCGTGACAGCATAGGTACTACGGGGAGTCTCTTCCATTTGGTGACGTTGGCAACTCAAGCACTTTGGGTTATTTGAGCACAGCACAAGCTCTTGCAGATTACGCAGCTCTAATCACTGACTTGAAGAAGAATTTGTCTTCAGAGCACTCTCCTGTCGTTGCCTTTGGTGGTTCCTATGGAGGAAGTAAGATCGTGTACAACTAACTACGTTTTGTCCGATATATTGAGACCATCACTGATTGATTTTTATGCTGGACACTAGTGCTGGCTGCTTGGTTCAGGCTCAAGTACCCGCACGTAGTGATTGGCTCAGTGGCATCATCTGCACCGATTCTTCAATTCGATGACCTCGTTTCACCTTACACCTTCATTGACATCGTCACCAATGACTTCAAGGTCTGGATATCAAAACTGGTTGCACTGTTCTTCTTCTCTGTTTGATTATCTGAATCGCATGGCTTGTTGAATGATTTAGAGTGAAAGCGAAAGCTGCTTCAAAACAATAAAGAATTCATGGAAGGAAATGGATGACGCCTTGCGACAACCAGGAGGACCTCAGAAATTGGGCAAGGCATTCAAACTATGCCCGTAAGCTAAGAACATCTTCCATTATCACAACAAGATGTCCTCTTCGTGCAGTAGCTAATTCTCTGGGCTTCGTTGTCGTTCACAGCGGTGCCAAACCAAAATATGTGCCTAGTTGGATCTCCCGTGCTTTCATTTATGGTGCCATGACAGATTATCCCACTGCCTCTGACTTTCTAACTCCTCTTCCAGCCTTTCCTGTGAAACAAGTAAGTAGTTTAGTTCACCTTCAACCATGAAGAACAACACAGGAGTTAGTTTTGGTGCTAATGTAACTCTTGTAGATGTGCAAGGCCATTGACAATCCAACAGCAGGGAATGATACTCTCTCCAGATTATACGCAGCTATGAACATATACTACAATTATACTGGCACTGCAAGCTGCTTCGATCTCGACTCGGGTAGCCGTATCGGATTCGATTCGTGGGATTTTCAGTTAATTGCACAATTCTCTACTGCTTAACGAGCAATTTGCCTGACAATGAGTAAATCAGTGGCACTTTTGGTCCACAGTCTTGCACAGAGATGATCCTTATTGTGAGAGGCAGCAGAAATGAGAGCATGTTCCCTGCGGAATCTTATGATTACCAGAAGCAACTGGCCTACTGCAAAGAGGCCTACAAGATATCGCCTCGACTGCACTGGATCACCACTGAATTTGGAGGCCATGTGAGCTTCCTCAACAATTGAATCACATATTTCTTTTGTTGTTCTTGCCATTGCCATTGACCTCTGTTCATTGGCATATATAGCACATTAAGAGGGTGCTGAAAAGGTTTGGAAGTAACATCATATTCTTCAATGGACTAAGAGATCCATGGAGCGGTGGCGGGTAAAATCATCATCCGTCATGCCCATCTATTCAAGTAAACAACTGTAAATCGATCGATAAGGTTCCTCGATCGTGTTCTATGCAGGGTGCTGAAGTCTATCAACCCAAGCCTCATAGCCATAGTTGCACCTCAAGGTACATAGTGAACAACTGTCTGAAGATTGTCTCTTACATGTTTGACTACTGAAACAAAAAAAAAAAAAAACATTTTGTTTTGTTGATTTTAACAGGTGCACATCATGTAGACCTTAGATTTGCCACAGAGCAGGACCCCGTTTGGCTACAAAATGTGAGGAGAAAGGAGATTCAGATTATATCCAAATGGCTTAAGCAGTATTATGAAGACTCGAGAATATAAAAACAACCTCTTCCATAACAAACAATGAGAGAAATGACCTTTTGTATTTTTATTTATTGTCCAATAAATTCTTAAAAACGAGTTTTTTTCTTCTTTACTATCCAATTTAATAATATAAATCAACTATCAATTTAGAATTTTATTGATTCAATCAAAATTTCACATTAAAAAGATTTAGTAAAGATTATAGATTTAAAAAGATATATAATATCTCTATTAGCATGAGACATTTTGGATAGAACCCAAGAGTAAAGTCATGAAGGTATAGGTCTAAAGTGGACAATATCATATCATTATGGAAATATGTGAACACTCTTTAAATACAACAAATGGTATCAGAGCCATGGTTCAGACCAGATGCCATGTGGGTGGCCTTGAACGAAGTTGAGGATGGACCCGGAGCAGATTAGGATGACTGGATGCTTGCTCGTGGGACGATCCAGACCATAAAAATAATTGTAATCCTTCATTTGAAGAAGGACCATGCTCTCCCAGCCAACTCGACTGGACGTGGCTTCCGTATCAACGATATCTCTTGGAACATCCCGACTAGGTGCCTCATCTAAGCTCGCACACTATCTTTGGGAACATTTTCACTATGACTCGTACATTTTAAGAACATCTAATTGAAAACATCCCCGCTTATGCTCACATGTTATCTTTAGTAACATTCTAGATCTAGGACATCCCTGTTGCAACTTATATATTTTTTAGAAATATCTTTGACTGAGAACATTCCTACTATGACTCATACCTTCTCTAGGGGCATCCTTGACTGGAAAGATCCCTGCTATGACTCATACATTCTCTGAAAACATCTCCGACCAAAAATATCCCCATGCTCACATGTTACCTCTAGAAACATCTTGAATTGGGAACATCTCTGTTATGCTCATATGTTCTCTCGGACATTCCTGATAAGAAATATCCCCGTTATGCTCATACACCCATTCTCATGCGTCCGATTAGAACATTCCTACTCGAGCACATCCTTGTAAAAGCCCTCCTCAAGGGATGGATCCATGTCCATTTGCACAAAGCTACATGGACCCTCGTCTGCCTCCACTTAACCTAATGGCACTACATTTAACATGTTCCTCCATGGCTAGTCGGCGGTTCAACAACTACCAACAACCACTACCTAACACGATTAGTCGATAGACCTTACCTTGATAGTAATGGCAAATTGATAGTACAAAGTTGATGCTGCAACTGCATGGGTCGACCTTTGTTGTCACTTGACCCAAATAACTTCATGAGTTATTGTTGGGTTTCTTGTAAAATTAAAGCATTAAAATAAGCACAACAGAAAAAATAATCCACTAGAGATCTAAACCAATTCTAATTATATTGTTGGTGTAGAATTTTTACCTCTTGATGCGTAAATTTTTGCGTATCTAGAGAGTTTGATCCATGTCAGCACGATCAATACGTTTGCGCTTTGAATGGTATCCACATGAGTACAATCATCACCCGTCGCACGAGGACAATTAGAGTCTCTCAAAATTATATACCCATAGTGCTACCTACCATGCATATATATAAGTTAAGATAAAACTCTAACTTTTAAGGTTGTCTTTTCAGATAAGACATGTTCGCCGCCACTAAGTCTTATCTAATAAGACTTTTTAAAATGTGATCAAGTCTTATTAAAAATGACTAAGTTTTATCTAATAAGACTTTATCTAATAACGTGGTCAAATCTTATTTACTAAAAATTATCTAATAATATGTGCTTCATTTGATTTGAGTTTATTTGAAAACTCAAACTAAATATTAGACTAACAATTAATCCAATAAATTTAAAATTCAATTAGATTAACCTATTAATCTAATAAGAAGATCCAATTAAATTAAAGTGAGACTTTTATTGTATTCCTAACGGTTAAAGTTAAGGCCCAAGTGATGACCTGAATAGTACCATCAGTATAATGTTAAATAGTAATTTGTAATTGATTAGCATGAAGCATTAATTATGTTTATGTTTCTTAGGAGTTAAGTTTAGGTTGAGTATTAAGTATCTTTATCTTTTCCTAGGTAGTCAAAGTTTATTTCCAAGGCTAATTAAAGTTCAGTTGCAATTTATATTTTCCATGCAATCAATGTAATTCTAAAGCATTTTCTCTATAAATTCATGTACTGCATATCCATAAAAGTAATGGGAAAGATAAAAAGTTAGAGAAGCATATTTACCTCTTCTCTTAATTTCCTTTTTTCTTCTTTTGTCTCCAACAAATTTGGTATCAGAGCAATTATTAGAAAAGATATCTTTATAAAATCCAAACTCTGTTTTCTCATACACAGCAAGCAGATTCCAGTTCTCAATGGAGAGCATTATGATTATGGAATTCTCAAATGGAAATCATCTTTCTTTCACAATATTTATGGGACATGATTGAAGAAGGTTATATGGAGAGACAAGACTAGCAAGGTTCTTCTTCTCAGGCAAGAGAAAAAGAGAATGAATACAAGGAGAATGTGAAAAAATGCTACAACATTGAGGATCATCCAACAAGGGGTAAGTGAAACTATTTATCCCAGAATTTATGACATCAAGAAGGCTAAAGAAGCTTGGGAAACTCTACAAATAGAGTTTCAAGGGTTAGAAAAAGTCATCTCCATCAAGTTACAAAGCTTATGGAGTGAATTTGAAAATTTATCAATGAAAGAAGAATTTGTTAAAGATTTTTTCTCTAGAGTTGCTGAGATTGTCAATCAAATCAAGAGTTGTGGAGATGCTATTCCTGAAAGGAAAGTTGTTGAGAAAATCTTAAGAGGGCTTCCTCAAAAATTTGAGCAAATAGTTGTTGTTATTGAAGAAACAAAAGATCTCATAATGTTTACACAATATGAACTTATGGGATCTTTAGAAGCACATGAGAAAAGAGTAAGCAGATACAACAATCAACCCATGGAGCATGCTTTTCAAGCAAAAGTGAACAACTCTAGAAATTTCAAACCATAACCAAAAGGTAGAGGGATCTCATTTCATGGACAGTTTGACAATAGAAGTCGTGGAAGGTATTTTCAAGGTAGAGGAAGAGGAGGAAGAGATTCTTCATGGCAGCAAAAAACTAGTAACTCTGATTCTTTATGTTTCATTTGTAAGAAAGCTGGCCATGAGTCCAAGAATTGTTATTTAGAATGCACTAGATGCAAAATTCCTAATCATTCTTATAAGAATTGTTGGTATAAAGAAAAGGAAAAAAAAATCAAAAAGGTAGTTAATTTTTCAGCAGAAGATGATAACAATAAATTATTCTTTTCTACTATAGATAATGAGAAATCTAGTGAAATATGGTATTTAGATAATGGTTGTAGCAATCACTTAATTGGAAATTAGTCAACATTTGAAGAGCTGGATAAAAATTACTATTCTCATGTTGAACTTAGTGACGGAAAGCAAGTTAAGATCGAAACAAAAGGAGTTATTGCAGTTCATACAAGTGTAGGTAACAAAAAATTTATTCATGATGTGCATTATTTTCCTAATATTTCCCAGAATCTTTTGAGTATTAGACAAATGATGAGAAAAGGTTACAAGCCAATCTTCGATAATGATAGATGTGAAATTTTTTACAAGAAATCTGAAGAACAAATTGTTGTCATGATGTTGACTTCCAATAATCTTTTTCCCTTTCATATGAAATCATTTCAAAATACTGCTTTTAGAAGTGAAAGTGTTGATAAATCTTATATTTTGCATTTGAGATATGGTCATTTGAATCTTAAAGGCCTACCATTATTGAAACAAAAGAATATGGTTGTTGGACTTCTAGAAATTAAGCAACAACATGAGGTTTGTGAAGGTTGCATTTATGGCAAAATGCATCGATTTCCATTTCCAAAAATAGCCTAGAGAGCTCATTTCTCTCTTGAGCTAGTACATGCAGATTTTTGTGGTCCAACTAGAGCTCCTCTTAGTAACAAAAGGTATTTTCTGATATTTGTTGATGATTTTACTAGAATGATTTGGGTTTATATTCTCGAGAAGAAATATGAAGCCTTCACCAAGTTTCTACACTTTAAAGCACTAGTTGAAAAGCAAAGTGGTTGTCTTATAAAGACCTTAAGAACATATCATGGAGGAGAGTTCATTTACAAGCCTTTTCTCAATTATTACAAAGAAGAGGGCATTCAAAGACAACTTACAATCAGATATACACCACAATAGAATGGTATCATCGAAAGAAAAAATAGAACAATTGTAGAAATAGCTAGAAGCATGTTAAAAGGTAAAGGACTTCCCAATAAATTCTGGGCTAAAGCTGTAAATACTACTGTGCATATTCTCAATTAGTCTTCTACCAAAGCAGTTCAAAATATAACTCCTTTTGAAGCATGGCATGATAGAAAACCAATTGTAAGTCAATTTAAGGTCTTTGGGTGTGTTGCTTATGCTCTTGTTCAAAATAGAGAAAAGTTTGATGAAAAGGGAGAAAAACTTATTTTCATTAGTTATGCTGATGAATGCAAAGATTATCGACTTTCAATCCATTAACTAATCAATTAGTTCTTTCAAGGGATGTGATTTTTGATGAAACAACAACATGGAAATGGGAAACTGAAGAAGTTACTGAAGTACCTATGGAACACTTATTTTTTGAACCAAAGCAATCAGTTAAAGATGTTGGTTTGTTAAGGAATAATTATGAAGATGATTCAGATTCAGAAACTCCTCCAGAAAGGTTTTGTTCCTTAGTAGATATTTATGAATCCTGTAATGTTGTATTTTTTACCTACGAGCCACAATATTTTGAGGATACTATAAAAGAAGAAGTCTGAAGAAAAGCCATGAATGAAGAAGTAAGGAGCATTGAGAAGAATCATACTTAGTAGTTAATAGACCTTCCAGAAGAAAAAGAAGCAATTGGCTTAAAATGGGTATATATGACTAAGTATAATGAAGCTAGCAGTGTGCAAAAACATAAGGCAATGTTAGTGGCAAAAGGCTATTCTCAACAACCTGGTGTGGATTTCAATGAAACTTTTGCTCCCGTAGTACGAATGGAGACTATTAAAATTTTTCTTGCCTTGCCAGCTCAACTAGAGTTACAAGTATTTCCACTTGATGTTAAATCAACTTTTCTAAATGGAGAGTTAGAAGAAGAGGTTTATGTGAAACAACCTCAAGGATATGAAATAAAAGGGAACGAAGAGAAAGTTTATAAGCTACACAAAGCACTTTATGGGCTTAAACAAGCTCCAAGAACATGGAATACTAACATGATAGGAGTTTTGCCACTCCCAGCCGGGCAAGCTCAAGCACCCGGTTAGCCACAACAAGAAGCAATATTAGTGCGACAAGAAGAGAATCGTAGCAACACCCCCGAGGTAATATTAACATGATAGCTGGAGGACCAAAGGATGGTGATTCCAACCGGGCGAGGAAGGCACATGCTCAGCGATTGGAAATTCATGCTGTGGGATGTAGTGCAGAAAAGGCAGCCGAACTAGAAATTAACTTTGGGCCTAGAGATCTGGAAGGGGTAGAAGTGCCCCATGATGATGCATTAATAATCAAGGTTGTTATAGCCAATTATAATATTTCTCGTACCTTCATTGACATTGGTAGTTCAGTTAATATTATTTTCAAACAAGCTTTTGATCAGTTGCAAATAGATCTGAGCGAGCTGTAGCCCATGGTAACTCCTTTATATGGGTTCATTGGAAATGAAGTCCAGTTGTTGGGTCAGATAAAATTAACTATATCTCTAGGAGAGGAGCCTTTAATGAGGACGTGTCGTCATATTTTATAGTGGTGGATGCGCTCTCTGCCTATAATGTTATCTTGGATCGATCGACCTTAAATGAATTATGGGCGATCATTTCTACCTTCTGTCAGAAAATTATATTTCCTGTGGATGATCAAGTAGTAGAGGTAAAGGGTGATCAATTAGTAGCTCGCAAGTGCTACATGGAGATAGTCAGGACGGAGGTCAATGCTATACGGAAGATGCAAAGAATGGGAGTCAATGTCATTCAGGAAGGATCGTCTGCCCTGGTATATGAAGAAAAGGAAGAGGTACAGATTCAAGTTGGCCGACCGAAAGCTGTTACTCGTGTGGCATCAATTCTGGAATCAAAACTGAAAGTCGAATTGCTCCATGGACATTTGCATGGACGCCTAAGGAAATAACAAGTGTATCTCCTATGGTCATGGAGCATGCTCTTCATGTGTATCCTGATATCCGACAGGTCAAACAAAGGAAGCGGGATGTTGGTGTTGATCAAAATAAAATCATCACGGAAGAGGTGGATAAACTATTAGAAGTTGGCTATATTCGAGAAGTTTAATTCCCTAGTTGGTTGGCTAATGTTGTCCTTGTCTCCAAGCCTAGAAACAAATGACGTGTGTGTATAGACTTCCGGGATCTTAATAAAGCTTGCCCAAAGGATTATTATCCCTTGCCTCACATCGATCAGGTGGTGGGTTCTACTGCTGGGTGCGAGTTTATATGTATGCTAGATGTTTATCAGGGATATCATCAAATCCCACTTGCTAAGGAGGATCAAGAAAAGGTTAGTTTTATAATTGCTGAAGATACTTATTGTTATAATGTTATGCCTTTCGGATTAAAGAATGCAGGGGTCACGTATCAGAGGTTCATGAATAAGGTTTTTTAGAAGCGGATTGGAAGGAATATAGAGGTTTATGTGGATAATATTATTATTAAATCTCTAAGAGTCTCAGATTTATGTGTGGACATAGAAGAAACCTGCGGAAGTCTGAGGCGGTATGAGCTCAAACTCAACCCTTACAAATGTTTATTTGGAGCCAAAAGTGGAAAATTCTTGGGATACATGGTATTCAATTCTTTGGTGTAGTTAATGGGAAGCGTGGACAATATTACAAGGAAATATACACATTTTCCTGAGCAAATAGATTGGTTTCCCTTTATTCAGTCGATCGGGGATATTAAGGGGTGACCGGGCAGGCTCCCTTAAGGGGAACCAGAGACTTTAAACCATCATTTAGTCAACCGGGGACCTTAAAGGGAGACCGGACAGGCTCCCTTAAGGGGAACCGGAGACTTTAAATCATCATTTAGTCGATTGGGGATCTTAAGGGGTGACCGGACATACTCCCTTAAGGGGAATCGGAGACTTTAAATCATCATTCAGTCGATCGGGGACCTTAAGTAGTGACCGGACAGGCTCCCTTAAGGGGAACCGGAGACTTTACACCATCATTCAATCGATTAGGGACCTTAAGGGGTAACTGAACAGGCTTCCTTAAGGGGAACCGAAGATTTTAAACCATCATTCAGTCGATCGGGGACCTTAAGGGGTGATTGGACAAACTTCCTTAAGGGGAACAAGAGACTTTAAATCATTATTCAGTCGATCGGGGACCTTAAGGGGTGACCGGACAGACTCCCTTAAGAGGAGCCGGAGACTTTAAACCATCATTCAGTCGATCAGGGACCTTAAAGGATGACTGGATATGCTCCCTTAAGGGGAACCAGAGACTTTAAACCATTATTCAGTCGATTAGGGACATTAAGGGGTGACCGTATAGGCTACCTTAAGGGGAACCGAAGACTTTAAACCTTCATTTAGTCGATTGGGGACCTTAAGGGGTGACCGGGCAGACTCCCTTAAGGAGAACCGGGGACTTTAAACCCCAACGAGTTAATCAAAGCATATAGATTGTGAGTATTATATTTAGCTCATTTCATTCGGTGGCATAAGGCCTATCGGCTCATCAGGTATAGTTATTTCGTCCAAGAATATATGCTCAACCGACTTATTAGACAACTCGAGGATCCTTTATACGAGCAAGGTGCTCAGCCCATTGATAGTTAGTATTTTTGTGCATAAATTTGGCTCTTTAATTGAGTATTTTGCATCTCCTCAGATGATGAATTCTTGTTTTATCTTATATCTTATGAGTCGAGAATTATTTAGAGCCTTGTTGCATTTTCTATATATTTCTTGTGGAATCCTATCTAATAATGGTACTTTATTTGTTTTGAAGGAATAAGCTCATTGGACTACAAGAATTTGGATTGGGCCCGATCCATTAAATGGAGCTTTCCTCTTGAGCTAACCCATGTCAAACCTTCTCATCAAATCCCTAATTTTCCTCCTAAACTAAGCCCTAAACCAAATGCAAATCCTGGTTCAAACCTTGGTATAAAACCCAAAAGAATCGCGGATGAACAGTGGCTGCGCCTACTGTTCATCGTGCCATCGGCGATTTCTTCTCCGTTAGCGCGCGCGCAAGCCCCCGATTCCAGTAATAATCTCATCTTGAGCTGCAGATCCATTGAGGAAGAAGCAAGGAAGCTGCTGACCTAATTTCCTGAAGCTGGAGGTTCGCCAAAGAGGTCTCGACGGCAAGCTTGGCTGCGATTCAAATCTTCATTTCCGCCCCTGTTCGAATGGTATTGACAGCAGGAGATCATCAGCCATCATCGGGAAAAGTTAGAGAGGTCTCTCTAATGTTTTCCGATTTACATCCAGTCACCATCAGAGCCCCATCAGCAAACAACTGCTGAGCCCAGATTTGAATCGCAGATCCAGATTTCAACAATTCTGTGCAGATTCGAACTTGTATTTTGTCAGAGAGGTTTCTTTGATCAAGATCAGCAAGTTTCAGATCTGAACACAAACCAGCTGCGTTTTTTTTCTGCTTTTCTGGATTTCACATTTGAGGTTTCGAGTGAGGACTCTTGTTGACGCCAAGAGTTGTGATTCAAGAATTGGTTGTGATTGGAATTGGTTTAGTTTAATCCTGCATTTCATTACTGTTTTTAGCTAGATCTAGATCTCGTTTGTAGCTCAGTTTAGTGCTTAGATTAGATTCTTTCCAAAATTTTGTTTGCTGTCCCTGTTCTTTAGTGCAGAATTATTAGCAAGTTTCTGTTAATGAAAGTAGTTACAGTTCTTGATATCAATTCAACAATTTCAATGGATTTAAGTGAGTTTAATTGGTTACTGGTCTTGTAGTTGCTACAGATTTGATTGTAGATCTTTGACACAGAAATTTCCAGTAGAATACTTAAGTGGAATCAGTTCTGATTTTATTTTAATGCAGTAATTCCAGTAGGTTGCTATGAAGATGATTAGGTTTCAATCTGTGAGTTCGATACAGTTAGTCTATAGGTTCTATTAGTGTAATAAGTTGTTGTCCTTGTAGTTTTTGCAGACTTCCTTATTGTTATTTGACGCAGTACTTTCAGCTAGTTTTCATACTTTCATTGTTCTCGATGCAGTAATTTTAGTTAGTGTTGTTTAGTGTAATGGATTCCAGATTTTAACTTAGAGAAGAATGCTAGTGCTTTAGCATTAAAGAGTAGTTTTTGTTCGACTGCATTTGACTTTGGTTGTTTCAATTTATTTGAATCGTTTCAGTTTTGAGTAGTTGCCGACGTAGAAAATTGCTTTGTGTTTACCTCATCTTAGATTTCATTCATTAGTGTGTACTCAACTCAGCTAATCTAGTTTAGGAATAAATGAATACCATAACACCTAAAATGAATATTCGTTTACTAGTTTCCTTGAGAGACTCGACCTTGGCTTTATACTGCAACAATCTGGAGTAGTTGGGAGTTTTTGAGATTAATTAATTTGGAGTTCATTCGTGACAACCAATTCGAACGTACCAAATTTTGGTGCCATTGCCGGGGAAACTAGTAGAGTTTGTTTGTTTTTAGATTTTGTTATCACTTGCTTAATTTTAGTGCCAATCTACTTTTGTTCTAATCGTTGATTTTTGGTTGTATGACCAGGTCTTCGGGTGATAAGTTACTTGATCTTGATCCAGAGATTGAAAGGACTTTCAGAGCTTTGAGAATTCAGGAAAAAATTTCAGAGGACTCAGGAAGTTCTTTATCATCTTCAGATACCCCCATGGCTGATCAGAGCAGAACAATGAAGGAGCTTGCAGCTCCTGATGAGGCTTTCAAGTATTCATGCATCACTTATCCAACTTTAGCTGCTGATTTTGAGCTGAGATCTGGGTTGATTCATTTGCTTCCCAAATATCAAGGATTATCTGGAGAAGACCCAAACAGACATTTGCATGAATTCCATGTGGTTTGCTCAACCATGAAGCCACAAGGAATTTCAAAAGAGGATATCAAGCTAAGGGCTTTTCCATTTTCATTAACTGGAGTAGCAAAAGATTGATTGTATTATTTGCCACCAGGATACATTACTTCTTGGATTGACATGAAGAAGGCATTCTTGGAGAAATTCTTTCCAGCTTCAAGGACTGCAACTATCAGGAAAAGCATCTGTGGGATTCAACAAGTGGTGGGAGAGACACTTTATGATTATTGGGAGAGATTCAAGAAACTATGTTCAAGTTGTCCTCAACACCAAATCAGTGAGCAGTTACTAGTCCAATACTTCTATGAGAGTTTATTACCTATGGATAGAAGTATGATAGATGCAGCAGCTGGAGGAGCTTTAGTGAACAAAACTCCAGAGCAAGCACGGGAGCTAATTTCGAACATGGCTGAAAATTCACAGCAATTTGGAAGTAGAGCACTCACGACCAGAGGAGTTGGTGAAGTTCAAATGGTTTCAAATGATCAAAAGGAGATAAAGAATTCATTGATGGAATTAACGACCTTGGTGAAACAACTAGCCTTGAACAACGCTACGCAATCTTCTAATGTGCCAACTATGCAATTTCCATGTAAACAAAGTGTAGTTTGTAGCATTTGTTCAAGTCAAGATCACCTTTCAGAACTTTGTCCGAATCTCCATCAGGATGAGTCTTTAGCAGCCTTTTCTAGAGCCCAATTCCAACAAAAATATGATCCTCATTCTTCTACATACAATCGGGGTTGGAGAGATCATCCAAATTTGAGGTATGGTAATTCATTTTATCAACAACCATCTTCGAATCAGCAAAATCAGCAGCATAATCAGAATTTCCAGCAAGGTTTCCAGCAGCATCAGCAAAGTTTTCAGCATAATTACCAACCTGCAAATCAATATCAGCAATCGTATCAGCCTTATCAGCAATTCCAGAATCAGAATCAGCATTATCAATCTCAAAATTAGAATTTCCAGCAAGCAATTCCAGCACTTCCAACACCTACAAGGATGAGTTTAACTCAAGGAGGTTCCAGTAATGCTTCAAATTCAGATCCACAGCAAGCTAGATTGGAGGAATTAATGCAGCAAATTCTTCAGCAGCAACAAAATCAGGAAAGGCAGATTGGGCAATTGGCTTCTAGCATTAATCAGATTCAAGCTCAGGGATCGAGTCAATTGCCATCTCAAACAATTCCGAATCCTAAAGGGAACGTTAGTGCATTAACTTCAAGGAGTGGGAGAAAAATTTCAGAATCTTCAAGAGGAAGAGCTGCTGCTGAAAATTTTTCAGAAATCCAGCCATCCAGTTTCAGCAATGAAGAATTTCCAGAAGTGCAGAATGTGCCAGTTTCAAGTTCTCATCAAATTCACATTGATCCATACGGTTTGGAGCATTCACAAGGAGATGGAAGCTTAATTTCGGAAAATTCCAGCTGCTTTTGTCCAGCTGAGCCAGTTCCAGCAGGAAACCCAGATCTCAACAAATCTGGAATTTCAGAGTATCATCAGTCAGCTCAGAAAGATTCAGAGCCGAGCCTTCCCTTACCCTTTCCTCAACGCAAAGTTCAACCAAGAAGAGATGCAGAGGAGGAGAAAGCTAAGGAGTTCCAAGAGCTTGTGAATCTATTTAGCAAGGTAGAGGTTAATGTTCCCTTACTCACAATGATCAAGCAAATTCCAAAGTATGCAAAATTTTTGAAGGATCTTTGTGTGCACAAGAAGAAGTTGAAGGGGAATGAGTTGATTAGCATGGGCAAGAATGTGTCTGCACTTCTTCAAACAGTTCCTCAGAAATGCGAAGATCCTGGAGTTTTTACAGTCCCTTGTGAGATTGGGAGTAGTCTTTTTAAAGATGCCATGTTGGATTTGGGGGCTTCAATTAATGTGATGCCAAAATCAGTTTTTCAGACTTTGGGCATTGGACCATTGCAACCTACAGGAGTAGTCATTCAATTAGCTGACCGCAGCCAGACTCACCCAGCTGGAGTTATTGAAGATGTATTGGTGAAAGTGAGAGAACTTATCTTTCCTGCAGATTTTTATATCCTTGACATGGAGGGAGACTATCTGGCCAGTAGATCTCCACTCATTCTAGGACGACCATTTTTGAAGACTGCAAGGACCAAGATTGATGTTCATGCGGGCACACTTTCTATGGAGATAGGAGACACAATGGTCCGATTCAGTATTTTTGACGCTATGAAGCATCCTAGAGAAGATCATTCTATTCTTAGTTTGGATATTTCAAAGGACCTAGACAGTATAGATTTCTTTTCAGTGATTGATTCAGACTCAGATGCTGCAGAGGGTGGTATAGGTGATTTTTTGTTTTCAGAAGAGGAGGATATTTCAGCCTTGGTAGGGGATGATGAGTCTGGTGGAGTATTTCCAAGTGAGAGAGAGAATTTAAGTGTAGGGGATTGCTTAGGAGAAGCTCTATCCCTAGGATCGCTCAGAGAAGAGAAATTATGCGTAGGGGATTGCTTAGGAGAAGCTCTACCCTTAGGATCGCCTTCCGTTGACCAGACACAGGATGAGTTGAAGCCATTGCCGCCACACTTGAAGTATGCTTATTTAGGAGAGAATCAGCAGCTACCTGTCATCATAGCCCAGAATCTAGAACCAGAACAAGAAAGCAGATTATTGGAGATTTTGAGGCAGCATAGAAAGGCCATTGGATGGACTTTAGCAGATATTCCTGGCATCAATCCTTCTATTTGCATGCACAGGATTTACTTGGAGGAGGATGTGAAACCAGTGAGACAACCCCAGAGGAGACTTAACCCACTGATCCTTGATGTAGTAAAGAAAGAGGTGACTAGACTTCTACAGGCAGGTATCATTTACCCTATTTCTGACAGTAAGTGGGTAAGTCCCATCCATGTGGTTCCAAAGAAATCAGGGGTAACAGTTGTGACTAATGAAGAGAATGAGTTAGTGCCCACTAGAGTAAAGAATTCTTGGAGAGTTTGCGTGGACTATAGGTAGCTGAACCAAGCAAGCAGAAAGGACCACTACCCCCTACCTTTTATTGATCAGATGTTGGAGAGACTAGCGGGCAAGTCACATTATTGCTTCCTTGATGGTTACACGGGATATTTTCAGATTTGCATCGACCCAGAGGATCAGGAGAAGACCACCTTCACTTGTCCTTTCAGTACCTTTGCCTACAGACGGATGCCATTTGGATTATGCAATGCTCCAGGAATTTTCAGCGATGCATGGTAAGCATTTTTGGTGATTTATTAGAGCATTGCATGGAGGTTTTCATGGATGATTTTTCTGTATATGGTTCATCATTTGATGCATGTCTAGAAAATTTGTCTAAGGTTTTAGATAGATGCATTGAGACTGACTTGGTACTTAATTTTGAAAAATGTCATTTTATGGTTGAGCATGGTATTGTTTTAGGACACATAGTCTCTAGGAAAGGTATTGAGGTAGATCCTGCTAAAGTTAGCGCTATATCTTCTTTATCTTACCCCGCATGCGTGCGGGATGTTCGAGCTTTTCTTGGCCATGCAGGATTCAACAGGAGATTTATTAGGGACTTCAGTCAGATCGCTCTTCCATTGTCTCAGTTGCTTCAGAAAGATGTGGAGTTTCATTTTGATCAAAGGTGTAAGGAAGCTTTTCAGAGATTGAAGGAGGCTTTGATTTCTACTCCTATCATCAGGCCACCAGATTGGGCTTTACCTTTTGAGCTGATGTGTGATGCTTCGAATCTTGCCATAGGGGCAGTACTTGCACAGAGAATAGAGGGAGCACCACATGTGATCTGTTATGCATCGAAGACCTTAGATTCGGCTCAAGCAAACTACACCACAACAGAAAAAGAGCTTCTTGCCATTGTTTTTGCTTTAGATAAATTTCGATCATATTTACTTTGTTCTCACGTGGTTGTATTTTCTAATCATGCAGCGTTGAAGTTTCTCCTCAAGAAGCCAGATGCTAAGCCCAGATTGATTAGATGGATGCTTCTCCTCCAGGAGTTTGATTTGGAGATTCGTGATAGGAGTGGGAAGGAGAACTTGGTTGCAGATCATTTGAGCAGAATTGAAGGGGATTTGGATCACACGGTTATTGATGATGATTTTAGAGATGAGCAACTCTTTCGGATGCATGATGAGTTACCATGGTATGCAGATCTGGTAAATTTTTTAGTAGGTAATGTTTTTCCTGCACAATTTTCAAAAGCTCAAAAGGATAAATTGAAAAGTGATTCAAAATATTATGTGTGGGATGATCCTTATCTGTGGAAATTTTGTAGTGATCAGATTATTAGGAGATGCATACCTGATTTTGAGTTCCAGTCGGTACTTACATTTTGTCATTCATTCGAGTGTGGGGGACATTTCGGACCACAGAGGACTGCACGGAAAGTTTTGGAGTGTGGATTGTACTGGCCCACCCTTTTTCGTGATGCCTATGTTTTTTGTAGATCATGTGATAGGTGTCAACGAACTGGAAACATAGGACCTAGGAATGAAATGTCTCAACATTTCATGCTATTTTGTGAGGTCTTTGATATATGGGGCATTGATTTCATGGGTCCTTTTCCTGTCTCTTTTGGATTTTCATATATTTTGCTAGCAGTTGATTATGTTTCCAAATGGGTGGAGGCCATCCCCACCAGGACTGATGATTCTTCAGTTGTTTGTAGTTTTGTCAGGACACATATTTTCTGCAGGTTTGGCGTGCCCAGGGCAATAATCAGTGATCAAGGGTCATATTTTTGTAACAGACGCATGAAGACTATGCTGAGCAGATATGGAGTTTCACATAGAATTTCCACTCCCTATCATCCCCAAACAAATGGACAAGCCGAGGTATCAAATAGAGAAGTGAAGTCAATTTTGGAGAAAACAGTGAGACCTGACAGGAAAGATTGGAGTAAGAGATTAAATGATGCACTTTGGGCTTACAGGACAGCTTTCAAAACACCAATAGGGATGTCTCCATATAGGATGGTGTATGGTAAAGCTTGTCACCTTCCAGTGGAAATTGAACATAGAGCATTTTAGGCGGTAAAAGCTTGTAATTTTGATGCTAGCACAGCTGGAGAAGAGAGGAAATTACAACTCCAAGAACTTGAAGAGATTAGACTTGAGGCATTTGAGAACTCAAGGATCTACAAAGAAAAGACCAAGAATTTTCATGACAAACACATTATAGGGAAGGAGTTCAAAATTGGTGACAAAGTGCTTTTGTATAAATCCCGGCTTAAATTGATGAAAGGCACATTGAAATCTCGTTGGGAAGGACCCTTTAGTGTGACTAACATTTTCCCCTATGGAGTCTTGGAGATAAAGGAAGAGTCTACTGATCGGAAATTTAAAGTGAATGGACATAGGCTAAAGATATTTCATGAAGGAGCAAAAGGGATGGTGATGCAAGAAATGAACAGTACCAAGGCCATCTATTCAATGTGAAAGGGAAGTCTTGTTATTTCTCATTATTTCATGTCTTTGAAGATATAAATGTCTTTACATATTTACATGAATAATTCACTTGTTCGTTTTAGTAGTCTTTATGCTTTCTAATAATGAATTCGGTCATAGTGAATAAGATGTCATCATTTGGTGGCCGGTTTAACTTCTTAGTTTTCTTAGTAGTTTTACTTTCACATATAATAATTCAAATTTTAGGAATCATGTCCCTGTAAAAACCATTGAATCAAATTTGGTAGTTTTGGGTTAATAATTGATAACCCCCTTACACTTCTTTATATCATTTCAGAGGTTTTAAAATAGAGTTACATTTGAGCATGAAGTTTCAAGTCTTTGTTGCATAAATGAATTCTAGGCTTGCGTAAGGTTAACATTTAGTGATGGATTCTAATTGATAATTTGAGATAATAACTTTTGCTTGCCTAGTGATGATTGAGCCTAATTGTGTGATGCACTGATGGTTTTTGTCACTCTAGAACTTGCTTGAATCTTTTCAATATTCCACTTGATCAGAGATTAAATTATTTGAATGAAGGTTATTCCAATTCCCCACTAGTTATCACTAATTGTCTTTTCCTAAATCATCATATCATTTATCTTTCCCTTTGTTTTATTATCTTGGATATGGTTACAAGGGATGTTGTGTGATGCTTTTATTTTGACCGGGACGCCAAAAATTTAAGTGTGGGGGAAATAATTAGTCTTTGAGATATTTAGTCTTTGATTCAGCAGAAGTAATCATTTACAGCAAATGAAGGACCTGTTTTAAGGGAAGAAAGTTATGATTTCAATTTATGGAATAATCAGCATCAAGATTTGGATGAAAAGCAGAACTCAGATTCTGGAATTTGCCATTTTGTGAAGAAATGAAGTGCTGGTACTTGATATGAAAAACATTCTGCTGATACTGAATTGTTGAAGCTGAAAAATGATGTACAGTTTCTAAAATTTTTAGAAACTGAACCTTAATTCCAAATTGCTGCAGAAGCATAATTCATGTTTAATCTGTGCAGAATTGGAATGGAATTCTCAAGCAAATTGGAATGGAATGTCAACTGTTTAAGACATCAAATTAGCAAATTGAAAAAAAAAATGGTTGCAGAAGCAGAATTCATGTTCAATCTGTGCATTCAGTGAAGTTGTAATGCATTGGAAGGAAGTACAGTAGAATTCCATTTCTGAAAGTGAAAACTAAAATTGCAGAATTCAGAAATGGCTTCATTTGGTTTAAACTTATGGTTGCAGAAATCTGTAGAAGTTGAGTTTTGAAATTCTGATACAATGGTTGCTGCTGTTCGTGTTTGCACATCATGTTTTTCAGTAGCCAGAGGTGATATTGATAGTTAATGAAAAAGCTAAGAATTGTCAGTTGGAGTTGAAATGTGTTCAGTTTCAATTCCTAAGTTTCAGATAGAGCTGGAATTTAGTATCAAGGTGTATCACAAATCTGATGCAGCATCTCAATGACTGATACGTTCAAGGAAGCCTTGCAAGATGCAGAAACAAATGGTATTTCAGATTTGTCAGGTCCATTTTGATCTCAAGAAACTGAGTACATGTGTGCAGGAAACAGTGGCCAGTTGAGAAATTGGATGAAGGCTAATCTGTGCAGAATTGGATTAAAAAAAAAACAGAAATGTATTCAGTTTTGTGCAGAAATACAAAAATACATATTTGTGCAGAGTTGCAAAAGCTGAGAGCTGTTAGCTGAAGTTGAAATGTATTCAGTTTAATTGATTCTTAAGTGCTGATGGAACGAAATGGGACAAGTAAGATCAGAGAAGAGAGAGCAAGGATGTTGGTCCTGAGATAGAAACAGGTGCAGATAATTCTTAACTATGATGTGCAGAAATATGATGTTATGTGCAGGAATGTGTAAGACTGCATACTGAGTTTTATACATCAATTAGTTGAGCTTGATCGGACTGAATGACAACTAACTGTATTTGAATCAAATAAGAAGATAGTCTTTTGAAGATTCAAGTTCAAACAGATTCGGAAAGGTTAAGAGCAATTAAACAGAATGCCCAGAATTTCTGCTAATAGTCATTTCTGTGCCAATTTGGGGATCAAGTTATAACAAGTTAGAATTGTTGAAGCTTGTAATTCTATGAAGTATGCATCAATAGAGATCACAAGAAGTAAGATGAAAAGGAATTGAGATTTTAGGGCAGCTAAATGATGTGTAGTTGGTACAAAGTCAGGGCTGTATGAAAAATTCAGAATGGCACTAAATTGTGCTATATGGTGTAGAGCTATTGGATCACTGGAAAATCAGAACCCAGCTGTTGTTTGAGTACGATTAAATGATGATCTTGTCTCTCTACAACTTGCATGATTTGTAGGTGGTGAAATAGATATGAAAAACAGAAACACAAGTTGAAAACTGGAAACTGAAACTTATTCTGCAGTTTGTGTCTGTTATAGAATTTTAGCTAGTAGGAATTAAAAATTCGAGTTGAATTCTTGTGTCATTTGCAGAAAATAGGGTTAAGTCTTACTGTAGATCAAATTCAAAGGAGGATTCCAATAAAGAAAAAAAAGAAAATGGCAAGGACTGCAGCTACAATTCTGAATTGAACTTTGTTTTTCAAGAATATTCAATTTTGTGCACAAGTTCTTTTTGATGTCTTTGATCCGAATGGATGGAATTCAATGTACTTTTGATACAATTTTGGTACAGAATGAAGGGAATCAATAGCATGTAATGGCTGAATCAAATTACAGCTTGACCAAATGTTGTGAAAGAAATTTTGGAGCCATCTGCAGAACCAAATCTATTTTATTTGATTGAAAAAATTCTGAAAAATTGTTGAATCTGCAGATTAAAAGAGGGAATGAAGGATATAGCATGGAAATGTGCCAACTTTCAAATTTAAATACAGAATGCTGGAAACGGAAGTGAGACCAACAAGGAAGTGCTAATTGAAGTATCTGCCATGAGTAAAATCTGCAAAAACATTGATCAAGACTAAGAGTACAGAATTGGAAGCCATGGCTGAAATTTAGTATCACATAGCATCCTAACTCCATGTCTTCCACTTCTACTTTAACCTCTGTTCTCTTTATGGTTTTTCTAATACTAATGCTTCCATTGCATTTGCTTTTGCTTTCGCTTTTACTTTTAATGAACCTTCATAAGAATGTATTTTGATAACTGTGATGGAGGTGAGAATTAGATGAAGAGCAAGCATATGGTAGTGCCTTTGCCATAAGTAGCTTGAGTGATCTCTACCATTACATGAAATTGAAATTAGGATGAGAGCCACTGAAAAATACCATGTGAGAATTAGTTGTGTTATTATTTTCATTTTATTCATGATGGATGAAATCATTGAGTGATTAACCGAAGTAAGAATAGAGTTCATGATTGCTTGAGTCTTTGGAACTTCATAATTTTAGGTGACTTCTTTTTACTATCTTCTGAATATGATTAAGGAAAGCAAAGGGGGGTGCGACTTAAGTCGTGTTTTTAGTCTGTTCACTTGCCCGGGACGAGCAAAAAGATTAAGTGTGGGGGAGTTGATAGTTAGTATTTTTGTGCATAAATTTGGCTCTTTAATTGAGTATTTTGCATCTCCTCATATGATGAATTCTTGTTTTATCTTATATCTTATGAGTCGAGAATTATTTAGAGCCTTGTTGCATTTTCTATATATTTCTTGTGGAATCCTATCTAATAATGGTACTTTATTTGTTTTGAAGGAATAGGCTCATTAGACTACAAGAATTTGGATTGGGCCCGATCCATTAAATGGAGCTTTCCTCTTGAGCTAACCCATGTCAAACCTTCTCATCAAATCCCTAATTTTCCTCCTAAACTAAGCCCTAAACCAAATGCAAATCCCGGTTCAAACCTTGGTATAAAACCCAAAAGAATCGCGGATGAACAGTGGCTGCGCCTACTGTTCATCGTGCCATCGGCGATTTCTTCTCCGTTAGCGCGCGCGCAAGCCCCCGATTCCAGTAATAATCTCATCTTGAGCTGCAGATCCATTGAGGAAGAAGCAAGGAAGCTGCTGACCTAATTTCCTGAAGCTGGAGGTTCGCCAAAGAGGTCTCGACGACAAGCTTGGCTGCGATTCAAATCTTCATTTCCGCCCCTGTTCGAATGGTATTGACAGCAGGAGATCATCAGCCATCATCGGGAAAAGTTAGAGAGGTCTCTCTAATGTTTTCCGATTTGCATCCAGTCACCATCAGAGCCCCATCAGCAAACAACTGCTGAGCCCAGATTTGAATCGCAGATCCAGATTTCAACAATTCTGTGCAGATTCGAACTTGTATTTTGTCAGAGAGGTTTCTTTGATCAAGATCAGCAAGTTTCAGATCTGAACACAAACCAGCTGCGTTTTTTTTCTGCTTTTCTGGATTTCACATTTGAGGTTTCGAGTGAGGACTCTTGTTGATGCCAAGAGTTGTGATTCAAGAATTGGTTGTGATTGGAATTGGTTTAGTTTAATCCTGCATTTCATTACTGTTTTTAGCTAGATCTAGATCTCGTTTGTAGCTCAGTTTAGTGCTTAGATTAGATTCTTTCCAAAATTTTGTTTGCTGTCCCTGTTCTTTAGTGCAGAATTATTAGCAAGTTTCTGTTAATGAAAGTAGTTACAGTTCTTGATATCAATTCAACAATTTCAATGGATTTAAGTGAGTTTAATTGGTTCCTGGTCTTGTAGTTGCTACAGATTTGATTGTAGATCTTTGACACAGAAATTTCCAGTAGAATACTTAAGTGGAATCAGTTCTGATTTTATTTTAATGCAGTAATTCCAGTAGGTTGCTATGAAGATGATTAGGTTTCAATCTGTGAGTTCGATACAGTTAGTCTATAGGTTCTATTAGTGTAATAAGTTGTTGTCCTTGTAGTTTTTGTTGGACCCCGTGGTAGTTTTGATGTGATCAACCAAGTTGGTTAGGTCCTGCTGTGTTTGATCCCTGTATCTGAATGTGTAGGAGCTTAGGAACACAGGAAGTCGAGCGGAAGACGCAGCTAGCGAGAAGGACGGCACGGGAAGGGAGCCGACGGGCTCGGTGCGTCCGAAGGACGAGAGAGCTGCGGAAGAGTACTCCGGTGGGCGTGAAGAGCGTGCGCGGCGTTCGAGGGACGTTAAGCCGGGACGGAAGGCTGCTCGAGGAGAAGGCCGGGAATTGGGTTCGGGTGAGCCCTATTCCGGTTGGTCGCAATCACCCAAAAGAACGGAGCTTCGGAAGCTAAAGAGGAGAAGAAAAGAAGACAAAAGAGGCTGAAATTACTGTAGCAGTAACCTTGAAGGCGCCTTAAACACATTGAAGGCGCCTTGAATACATTGAAGGCGCCTTGAATGATTGTTTAAGGCGCCTTGAGCAGTCCAGTTTGACCGTTTGCGCTGCGGATAAAGTTTTATCCGCAGATCGAGTTGGAGGCGCCTTAAACCTTGTTGGAGGCGCCTTGGACCCTCGAGATAGACTTTCCAGGAGCTATAAAAAGGCCCCTGGAGCTAGGAATTCAACAACAACTCAAGCAATCATTGTGTAGCCATTCCTAGCAATAGTTCTAAGCTTCCAAAATGTAAAAGGCTTCTCCGCCTTCAGAAAGGAGATTTTTTCAGTGAGCTTTTCATTGCCCTGGATTAACAACCTCCTTGGTTGTAACCAGGTTAAATCCTGTTTTCTACTTAATCTCTATTTCCTTGCTTAGTTTAATTTTATTTCTGCCTTTACTTATTTACTATTGCATTAATTGAGTTGAAATCCGAGGAGGGTATTTTTATTTTGTGTTTTCAGTAATTCACCCCCTCTTGCCGGCCTCCATTGCACCAACAAGTGGTATCCGATCGCCTCGAAGGACTAACCGCCAACTGAAGCACTACGATCAAGATGATGGCCGGAGCGAACATCCATCCCCAAGTTCGACGGAGACTTCGCCACATGGAAGCGCAAAATGGAGGTATTTTTAAAAGCAGACTTTGATATTTTAATTACTATGAAATATGGTTTTGCAGCTCCTAAAGACAAAGAAGAAAACACGTGGAGCAAAAGGAGCAAGCGATTTCGTCACTTGCTGAGTTTGCTGCCGCTGCAGGAGGTAAACCGGATCGGAAGCTACGACTCCGCGAAGATCTCTGGGAAAAATTCACGGAACTTCACGAAGGTACCTCGGAAGCTAGCGAAGCGCGACATCCTCCGGAACCGGTTGACGAACCTCCGGATGAACCAAGGCGAGAAGGTAGCGCAACTCAAGCGATCAAGGAGCCGATAATGCAACTAACGAACCTTGGAAGAGGTAACCAACCGGGACTCTATCCGACACGCTCAATGCCTTCCCGAGGAACTCAGTGGGCCTCCTTAGTAGATGCATACTACATCTCTAAGGACCTCGAGGTAAGTATAGAACAGTTATTTTCGACTTTTGAACTTCACGAATCTCGAGTTTCGAGCCAAATGGAGTAGAGAAGACCGGTCGAACATAGCTCTAAAGGCAAAAGTAATCGGTTCTAACTCCAAGCCTCGGGCGATGAATCCGAAGCAGCACTATTGGTAAAACGGTTCAATAAGTTTTTAATTCTAATAAATTTAGACCGCAGAAAAAGAGGCATCAACAAAGAAAAGGACGGTTCATTGCTACAACTGCAATAAAGAAGGGCACATCAAGGATGACCGCCCGAAATTAAAGAGAAAGGAGAAAGAAAGGAAAAATCAAACAAGAAACCGAATCCTCCAAGCACAAGAACATGAAGGCTACTTGGTCGATTCATCATCCTCCGAGTCGGACATCGAAGAATTCTCGGGACTAGCGATGATCAACCATCAGCTAGAAGAAACGTCTAGCTCGAAATGAGCATAGATGAAGGGGAGGAACATCGAAGGAGAAAGCAATGATGAAGGGGGAGCATCGCAAGATGAGGTAAGTAAGGTACGTTCCCTAAACTCTAAACAGTCTTTTGAGTTTATTAAAGCTTTGTCTAAAGAATTAGATCAATTAGAAAAAGAAAATGAAAATTTAAAATCTGAAAATAAAAATCTAAAATTAGAAATTGAGAAGTTAAGAAATAATACATGTTTAAATAGATTTCCAAATTCAAAAATTAAAGTTTATGGAAAATTGAACTGGTACATTAGAAACCATCAGGGTCAACTTAAAAGAATACCCAAAAATTATGTACCCCCTAAGTATCTGAATAACCCTGTAGGTAGAAACCTCTATTGGGTTCCAAAATCTGTGCTTAATTAATTTTTCAAAAATTAAAAGCTTACAATGAGAAAATTAAATATTGAAATTCTTTATGGAAGCTTTGTCTAAGGAAGTGGTTGTTGCTCAAATAACCAAGAAGGCCTAGTGCCTCGCCACGACCTGGAAGCTAAAATATTGAAAAAAAAAATGTTTAATTAACTTTCTGAAAAAGCATTAAACTAGAATTAAAAAATGCTTTAAAAGTTCTTAAATCTTTTTAAAATTCTAAAAAGTCAGATTGTGAAAATTCAAAAATTTAAATTTGACTTAGAAATTTTTTTATTGACTTAGAATTTTTTTAAAATTCAAAAATTTGACTTAGAAATTTTTTTTGGAAAAATTCATATTGACTTAGAAATTTTTTTTAAAAATTCAAAAATTTGACTTAGAATTTTTTTTTTTGTTTGGAAAAATTCGTTTTTGAATTAGAATTTTTTTAAAATTCTATACATTTCACTTAACTTAGGTTATTTTTCTTAACCCCATTTTTGCTGTGATCAAAGGGGGAGAGAAAAATACAAGTTTAGGGGGAGTTAGAAAATTTTGAAATTTCTGTTATTATAAAAAGTGTTGCAATTTTACTAATTGCAAAAAATTATGCTTAACTTGTTAGTTTAGTAATTTTTTCTTTAAAATTACTTTTTATGTCTATTTTAACCCTAACTTGAACTTGGGTTGATGCACATCAAAAAGGGGGAGATTGTTGGACCCCGTGGTAGTTTTGATGTGATCAACCAAGTTGGTTAGGTCCTGCTGTGTTTGATCCCTGTGTCTGAGTGTGCAGGAGCTTAGGAACACAGGAAGTCGAGTGGAAGACGCAGCTAGCGAGAAGGACGGCACGGGAAGGGAGCCGACGGGCTCGGTGCGTCCGAAGGACGAGAGAGCTGCGGAAGAGTACTCCGGTGGGCGTGAAGAGCGTGCGCGGCATTCGAGGGACGTTAAGCCGGGATGGAAGGCTGCTCGAGGAGAAGGCCGGAAATTGGGTTCAGGTGAGCCCTATTCCGGTTGACCGCAATCACCCAAAAAGAACGGAGCGTCGGAAGCTAAAGAGAAGAAGAAAAAGAGGCAAAGAAATTACTGTAGCAGTAACCTTGAAGGCGCCTTAAACACATTGAAGGCGCCTTGAACACATTGAAGGCGCCTTGAATGATTGTTTAAGGCGCCTTGAGCAGTCCAGTTTGACCGTTTGCGCTGCGGATAAAGTTTTATCCGCAGATCGAGTTGGAGGCGCCTTAAACCTTGTTGGAGGCGCCTTGGACCCTCGAGATAGACTTTCCAGGAGCTATAAAAAGGCCCCTGGAGCTAGGAATTCAACAACAACTCAAGCAATCATTGTGTAGCCATTCCTAGCAATAGTTCTAAGCTTCCAAAGTGTAAAAGGCTTCTCCGCCTTCAGCAAAGGAGATTTTTCTACTGAGCTTTTTCTTACTGCCCTGGATTAACAACCTCCTTGATTGTAACCAGGTTAAATCCTGTTTTCTACTTAATCTCTATTTCCTTGCTTAGTTTAATTTTATTTCTGCCTTTACTTATTTACTATTGCATTAATTGAGTTGAAATCCGAGGAGGGTATTTTTATTTTGTGTTTTCAGCAATTCACCCCCCTCTTGCCGGCCTCCGCTGCACCAACAGTTTTTGCAGACTTCCTTATTGTTATTTGACGCAGTACTTTCAGCTAGTTTTCATACTTTCATTGTTCTCGATGCAGTAATTTTAGTTAGTGTTGTTTAGTGTAATGGATTCCAGATTTTAACTTAGAGAAGAATGCTAGTGCTTTAGCATTAAAGAGTAGTTTTTGTTCGACTGCATTTGACTTTGGTTGTTTCAATTTATTTGAATCGTTTCAGTTTTGAGTAGTTGCCGACGTAGAAAATTGCTTTGTGTTTACCTCATCTTAGATTTCATTCATTAGTGTGTACTCAACTCAGCTAATCTAGTTTAGGAATAAATGAATACCATAACACCTAAAATGAATATTCGTTTACTAGTTTCCTTGAGAGACTCGACCTTGGCTTTATACTGCAACAATCTGGAGTAGTTGGGAGTTTTTGAGATTAATTAATTTGGAGTTCATTCGTGACAACCAATTCGTACGTACCACCCATCATAGAAACCCAGAGGTCATAAAAAAGAATTCATTCGGCATTATATATCACTCAGGAGATAACTATGAGGTCTACTTCTTTTGCTTATAATTTCTTTATGAGATCTTTCTACAAGATATATATGGCAAATATGCTGAAGGAGTTAATTTATATGGATACTTGAGTGGTTCCGAAGACATGGCAAGCTACACAAGCAAAGATAGGTAAGTGCAAATTTTCATTAATATTTGATATATCATGAGTAGTATACAATAGTGATAAAATGATAAGAAAGTACAAATACAAGATTTTAGGTTTATTCAAACCTACTTAAGAAGTCTTTTGGGAGCTCTTTGTTTAATCATCGGCGGTTACAAATAAGGTAGGAGGTTCTCCCGATAGGTAACCCCCCTCTTTTAATTATTGAACTACCCCTTCAACAGAATGGGTGAGGGTCCGTATGATGCATAAAGCATACTCCTTATCAAACTCAGGGGAATCTAAATAAGATCTGCGCCTGCTTTGCTAGTGCTCCTCCTCACCTGCCTTATATGTCTAGAGTTCAAATTGTATGCTATCTTTCTCTCATTATAGGATAGTTTTCTCTGCTTTAACATTCTCTAACTCTTTCAAAAGTGAACTTATTTGTGAATCTTGGGTTCATAGTCTTTCCTGTTGTTGAAACAAGGTAAAATCTTTATAGGTTAATTCTTGAGCCAACTCAGGGGATCTAGAGCCACGGGATAGTTGTAATTGTTCCAAGAGAGTAGTTTTGTGGGATAGATCTGAGAGAGCTTTGTCTTTCAGAGAGTGAGTTGAGGAAGACGAAGAGTAAAGAAATGAAAAAGATTTAGGGTTTTAGGGTGGTTTAAGGATTGTCGTTAAATTGAAATAGCTCATGATAGGAGAAGTGTTGATTCACTAATAAGAATGTGATAGGACATTGATAAAGAAGCATGTTAAAGGTTGCTTCAAGAAATAGGAAAAAATGCTACATGACGCTCACCCATAAAGAGGCATTTATGATAGACAGAACAAACCAAATCATATGTTGAGATGACATATATTCGAACGCCTCTAACATTCTCTTTTCGTTAAATGACCAATTACCAATGAAATAATTTTGAAAAACCACACAACTCTCAAGATATGGTTAAGAGAGAAGAAAAAAAATATAAAATAATGAGTTATACGAGTAGAGCAAATAAACAAAATTGAGACCTGTGTCTAGTAAGTTGATCATACCTCTTTCGACTAGACTTGAAGGGGAGACTAGTGATATGGGTTATAGCGGATCAGCCTGGCAAATGAAGTAAAGGTTATGGTCGAGAAAGATAGGAGGGGTATATAGCTAGGTGAATGTATGATTAATAGAATAATGAATGACCAAATAAAAAGCTTTTTGCAGGTGCTCGATCAGGCAAAACCCGACCAAGCGTAAAGGTATTTAGCCTTATAGAACTTTTAGTAAATTATCGACCGAGTGAAGGCCGAGCAAGCACCAATGTGCTTACACATGCTCGACCAAGTGAAGGCCGAGCGAGCACCAACGTGCTTACATGCGCTCGGTCAGGCGAAGCCGGACCGAACGTAAAGGTATTTAGCCTTATATAGCTTTTAGTGTATTACCGGTCGAATATAGGCCGAGCAAGTATCAATGTGCTTACATGCGCTTAGCCAGACAAAGCCCGATCGAGCGTATAGATATTTATTCTTATACAACTTTTAGTATATTACTGGCCAAGTGAAGGCCGAGCGAACACCAATATGCTTACATGCGCTTGGTCAGGCGAAGCCGACTAAGCGTAAAGGTATTTAGCCTTATACAACTTTTAGTATATTACCGACTGAGTGAAGGCCGAGTGAGCACTAATGTGCTTACATGCGCTCGGCCGGACAAAGTCTGACCGAGCATAAAGGTATTTAGCCTTATACAGTTTTTTAGTATATTATCAGCTGAGTGAAGGCCGAGTGAGCACCAATGTGCTTACATGCGCTCGGCTAGACAAAGCCTAATCGAGCATAAAGGTATTTAACCTTATACAACTTTTAGTATATTACCAATCGAGTGAAGGTCGAGTGAGCATCAATATGCTTACACACGCTCGGCCGAATAAAGTTCAACCGAGCATAAAGGTATTTAGCCTTATAAAGCTTATAGTACATTCCTAGCCAAAACATGCTTAATAGAAGGTATTCTCAACATATATATGTGGCCGGCTTGAATGACCAGTAGAAACATGCTTAACAGAAGGTATTCTCAATATATATGTGGCCAGCTTGAATGATCGACCGAGACACGCTTAATACAAGGTATTCTCAATATATATATATATATATATACGATCGGCTTGAACGACCGGTCGAGACATGCTCAACAGAAGTATATAAGTATGACAGCTTGGCAAATTTAATGGGAAATATCTTCTAGAAGCTTCTTCAGTCATAGTGATGTGTTCTTATGCATACTTTATCATGAATATGAGTCACAAATGACAAAAAAAGGTACATTTGGGGTACAAAAAAGATTCCTTAAAGCATTATTACACGAAGACTAGAGGATGATTTCATCTTCTAACAAACCAGGGACCACCTTATGACTACGGAGGTTATATGAGGTAATATAAAATGGGGGATTCTCTTCGTTGGCAAGGTAAGCAAGTTCTAGTATCCAAAACTTGATTTCCAGGGATCCTCACCCCGGTCCTAGGTCACTAATGCTTTTTTGGCTTGTCTCGTTGTGCGTAGGATCGTTGAGGAGTTCTTTTGGATCTTCAGGAGTTCGTCTTTGTTTGTGCGGGAAGCATCCGACGATCAAACTGGTGTTTTGATTATGTCAAAGGGTTCAAGTTAAGTTGTTTTTTTATCTGATGTGTTTGAATGAGCTTGCAGGTAAAGTCCTAAGTGAACTTAGGCAAAAGTCTTAGCTGCGGTTAGGCAAGTAGAAAACCCTAGGGGGTGGTAACCCTAGGTGAAGAAAAGTCCTAACTGTGATTGGGCAAAGGGAAAACCCTAGGGTGTGGTAACCCTAGGTCCTAGGGGGTGGTAACCCTAGGTGGGAAGTCTTGGCAAGTCGAAGCTTCGGGCAAAAATCCTAGGGGACGGTAACCCTAGGTTGAAAGTCCTAGTGTCGCGAACCGGGTGAAAGTCTAGGCGGGTCGTGGAGCGGATGTCTAGCATAAAGACCGGAAGCTTCAGGTGCTGAACAAAAGCCTAGTCGATCTGGAGGATCGAACTGGCAACAGGTATACTCTCCTGAGTGGAGTAGGTGAGAACGCGTTCCCCGCTGAGGGAACAGTAGGTGTCAGTTCGACCTAGGATTTTCGGTCAAAAATCCGAAATCAGAACCGGATAGTTTGGTGACTGTCGGATATTTATTTTTTATGTTATTATTATGTGCTAACTTTGTTTTGCAGGATATGTTGTTGTTTTGTGGACTAACGTATCTTACAGTACGTAAAAAGAACTCAACTTCCCGGATGAACAGTGTCCAGGGCACCTCCATGGAGCTTGGAGCTGCCTCAGGTGCTTTGGCAGAAGGAGCACGTAAAGTCAAGCTGGAGGTGCCCTCAAGGAGTATGGAGGCGCCTTGAACAGCCTTGAAGGCGCCCTCCATGGCATTGGAGGCTCCTTCAAGAGGATAAGCGACGACTTGTTCTGAGCCCATCTACGCTGCGGATTCGGTACAGATGAGGGCGCCCTCAAGGAGGTTAAAGGCACCCTCAATGGGCTTTATAAGGAGGTCTTGAGCAGCAGCATGAATGAATCAAGTTCTAAGCAATCTTTCTTCAGTGCACTGCTAACGAGACGTTCCGGTTGAGCTACAACAAGACCCTGACAACTCGAAGCTGCGAAATTTTGATTCTTTGTTGTCGGTATAGATTTTTCAATACTGTCCTTGTAATAATCTATTGTAACCTTTTGCACGATTATAGTTGTTGCCCAAAGTAAATGCTCAACGAGCGTGTGCCTTGGAGTAGGAGTCGCCACAGGCTCCGAACTAAGTAAAAACACTTGGTGTCTTTCTGTGTTGTGTTTTATAATTTCCGCTGCATTTACTCGATCGTCTTAAATACGAAAAGTGAAAGTCATGAGGGCTATTCACCCCCCTCTAGCGCGTCTCGATCTAATAATTGGTATCAGAGAGGGGTCACTTCGATTTGGTGCAACCACTAGTCAAGCAATTTATTCGTGGTGAATTTTTAATTTTTCAGAGTCGATCAGAATCGGGATTCTTGCTGCCTTCCGATCTAGTTTTTCGTAATCGAATTTTTCCTCGAAGTTGGTGCAACACCACTCAAGATCGCGTGTTCATCCTTCTTTTAACCCACACTACTAATCCAGGATCAAGTCCTGGGACAAGCTTTCTTATTTTTCTTTGTGTGCGAGATTTCATTTTTATGGCTCTCTAAGAAGGCTTCAGCACCACCCGCCCACCGCTCTTCACCGGAGAAGACTTTAGCTACTGGAAGGGCCGAATGGAGTTGTACCTTCAGACTCATTTCGAAGTATGGATGATCGTCAAGACTGGCCTTGAACTCCCAACTGACGACAATGACAAACTGATATCGTGCGAGAACTGGGATGCAACTCTGATAAAGAAGGTAGAGGCAAACGCCAAAACAACATATACACTTCAGTGTAGCCTAACCAAGGAGGAGCTGAACCGCGTCGGCCCATTCTCGAGCGCCAAAGAATTGTGGCAAAAGTTGATCGAGTTGCATGAGGGCACGTCCAACACAAAGGTAAGTAAGCGTGACTTACTACTTAATAAATTATATAATATTAAAATGCAGGAAGGTGAGACGGCTAGCCAGCTTCATGCATGTATACAAGATCTGCTCAACGGACTCCACGCAATCGAACAGAAAGTGAAGAACCGCGACATCTTAAGGTACGCCCTAAATGCCTTTCCGAGAATACCTTGTGGGCATCCATGGTAGATGCTTACAAGGTATCTAAGGATCTATCTTTAATTAAACTAGATGAATTGTTTGCTGAATTTGAATTACATGAAAAAATTAACGCTTGATCGGCCGAGAAGGGTATAGTTTTGATTGCAGGTACAAGCAGAGCGTGTGAACCAAAAGCAAGACGCAGAACCGAACCGGAGTCAGAAGAAGAACCAGACTTAGACGATGATGACAATAAAATTACCGCCAAGCTCGTGAAACTGGTTCGGAAGATGTGCAAGAAAAAGAAAAAGGTGACTCAAATGAACACGAAGGTCAAGACTGAAGTTACTTGCTACGGCTGTAACCAGAAGGGGCACTACATGCCGGATTGTCCAAACCAAAGGCAATGAAGAAGGAAGGTGTTGAAGGCAACATGGTCCGAGTCATCAGACGAATCCGAATTCGATAAATAAGAACAAGCAAGCTTTCTCGCTCTACCAATACAAGCAAATATTGTTGAAACCGAATCCGAGTTCAAGTCCGAAACGGAGAGCGAATCAGAAACTGAGTCCAAGCGAAGCCACAGATCCACATCCGTTTCCGAAGGACCTAACCCCATAGTAAGCTCTCTTATTTCTGGTATTAATTTAAAAAATTTAGTTTCTTATTTGTTAAAGAAATTAGCTAAATCCAACGTCTGGGTCAAGTCACTCCAAAAGGAGGTAACAACCCTTAAGGAAGTGACAAACTTGAGTTCTTTGGTTAAGCCCGTTCAAATTGGAAGCTCAAATCAAGTCCAACAACTTGAGGAAGAAAAATCCAATTTGAAAACTCAAGTTAAAGAACTTAAAGACACATTGGAACGGTTCACGTTGGGTTCCAAGACTCTTAATCTGATTCTTGGAAAACAAAGAGTCATTTACAATAAATCCGGACTTGGATTTAAGCGTAAAGAAAAATTCAAATCATATTTGTCAATTATGAATAGATTAAACAGAAACATAGTCCAAGCATGGGTCCCCAAGTCAAACTTGGTTAATCAAGTTGGACTTGAACTATATTGGGTCCCCAAGGATCAGATACACTACCTTGATAGACCATATCGAGGCTATGATCCAGGAGGAGCCAATAGAAAGACTATTTTTAAAATTGTTTGATGATTGCTTTTACTGTTTTTATATAAATACTTAGATTAGGCTAGTTTAAGGACTCAGGTGTGATTTACATTTGACTATTAAACCTAGTTTAAGGACTCGTCATAATTAATTTCAATCAAAGTATTAATTCTCTTTTTATAATTTTAAAATTCAAAATCATTATTTACAAAATTATAATTTTCAAATCATAATTAAATTTCAAATTATTAATTATTAAAATTTTAAAATCTTAAGTAATTTTCAAATTATATTTAATTCAAAGTCTTAATTTCTAAAATCTTAATTAATTTTCAAATCATATTTTCAAATTATAATTTCAAACTGAATTAATTTTTATTATATTTTCAAAATCATCAAATTTTTAAATGTTTACTCATTTGAAATTCAAACTCACAAAAAATCCAAACTTATCTTAATTTCAAATATTTTAAATCTCAATTTCAATTTTTTTAAATAAAGTTAATTCCGTCTCAAACTCACTCATAAGCTGAACATGCTTGATAATCTAGAATGGGTGAGATGGAAAATTAAGAAAATATGAAATAACTATTATGTTTTTTTTTTTGCATGCTTGGACTCTAGGATCATAAGGATTTATTTTGGTATTAATTAAGGGAGAGTGCATGACACATTATTTATTTTTAAAAAAATTTTTTTTTTTAGTTAAGCTTTTCAAAAAGGTTCAAAATAATTCTAAAAAGTATTTCTAAAATATTTATCAAAATAGTTGTAAAGTTAAGCTTTTATCAAAGTTAAGAAAGGGGGAGTTGCAAAAGCTTTATAACAAGTTATTTTTGTTTTAAAATAAAAATTATTTTTGACTTATTTTTTTACTTGACTTTAAAATAAAAATTATTATTTGACTTGTTTTAACTTGGCTTTAAAATAAAGATTATTTTTGACTTATTTTTGAAATGAAAATTATTTTTAAACTTACGGTTGGATAAAAATTATATTAAGTTTGATATTAAATTAAAATTATTTTTAAAGCTCGAATTAAAGTTTAAGCTTAGTGTTTTTCAAAGTTCTTAAGTGTATACTTATATAAGTTCTATTTATGAATTTTTTTTAAGTACTTACTTGGGCTTCCTTTTCACATCTTTTAAATGCTACAGTGCTTAACTAGATTTTCTAAAATTCTTTAAGTCTATTTCTAAAGTCATTTTCAAACTTCAAAAAAAAAACAAGGGGTTTTGCTAATTTTCTCTCTCAAAACAATTATTGTCAAAGTTTAGCTAAGTCTTTATGAAAATCTAAGTATTTTTAGAGCTAAGAGTGTAGCTAAGTTTTTTTGAAAAAGCTATGAAAGTTTCAAAACTTAAGTTTATCTAAGTTTTGTTGAAAAAGTTAAATATTTTTCAAAGCATTTCTAAATTAGCTAAGTATTTTCAAAGCTAAATCTAGCTAAGTCCTACCCTTCAGGGGGAGCTTTGAGTTACATAGAGTTATATTTTTCTATTTTTACAAACTTATTCTTTTTGATTTATGTTAAAGGGGGAGAGAAAAGTCAAAGTTAAGAAAATTAAGAATTTAAATAAAATGGAAGGGGGAGCATAACATAAGTTACTTTCATGCTCATGTTTAAATTTTTATATTTATTGTTTGTTATATTTTTTACTTAACTTTCAATCGTGTTGTCATAATCAAAAAGGGGGAGATTGTTGGTGCGGGAAGCATCCGATGATTGAACCGGTGTTTTGATTATGTCAAAGGGTTCAAGTTAAGTTGTTTTATTATCTGATGTGTTTGAATGAACTTGCAGGTAAAGACCTAAGTAAATTTAGGTAAAAGTCCTAGCTATAGTTAGGCAGGTGGAAAACCCTAGGGGGTGGTAACCCTAGGTCCTAGGGGCCATAACTCTAGGTGAAGAAAAGTCCTAGCTGCGGTTGGGCAAAGGGAAAACTCTAGGGGGTGGTAACCCTAGGTCCTAGGGGGTGGTAACCCTAGGCGGGAAGTCTTGGCGAGTCGAAGCTTCGGGCAAAAATCCTAGGGGGCGGTAACCCTAGGTTAAAAGTCCTGGTGTTGCGAATCCGGTGAAAGTCTGGGCGGGTCGTGGAGCGGACGTCCAGCATGAAGACCGGAAGCTTTGAGCGGACGTCCCAGTTGATCTGGAGGATCGAACTGGCAATAGGTATACTCTCCTGAGTGGAGTAGGTGAGGACGTGTTCCCCGCTGAGAGAACAATAGGCGTCAGTTCGACCTAGGGTTTTCGGTCGAAAATCTGGAGTCAGAACCGGACAGTCCGGTGACTGTTGGACATTTTTTTTATGTTATTATTATGTTCTAACTTTATTTTGTAGGATATGTTGTTGTTTTGTGGACTAACGTATCTTGCAGGACGTAAAAAGAATTCAACTTCCCAGATGAACAATGTCCAGGGCGCCTCTATGGAGTTTGGAGGTGCCTGGGGTGCTTTGGCAGAAGGAGCGCGCGAAGTCAAGCTGAAGGCGCCCTCAAGAAGTATGGAGGTGCCTTGGACAGCCTTGAAGGCGCCCTCCATGGCATTGGAGGTGTCTTCAAGAGGATAAGCGGCGACTTGTTCTGAGCCCATCTACGCTGTGGATTCGGCGTAGATGAGGGCGCCCTCAAGGAGGTTGAAGGCACCCTCAATGGGCTTTATAAGAAGGTCTTTGTTACGATTCCGCAAGTGCATGGATTCATCGTCAGTAATATATAAGATTGTCGAACCACAGGGACTGTTGATTAAGCACTAGAGATGTCGCAAAGTAAGTTATCTAGATGGTCGAAAGTTGACTTTGGCGCTTGCAAACTAACGAGAGTGATTGAAGAGAGAAAGAGAATGATGAGAGAATCGATCTTGGAGGGAATTGAGCTTTAGGAAATGGATTCTACGATTTCGGTTTCGTTGTGGTGGAACCTGATGCATCATGTTCTATCTTTTACTCATTGTCAATCAACATACCTTCGTCGAAAGTTAAAGCTACTATCCTTAAGTACTAATCAGAGAAGATCCCTGTGAAATCCTATTATGATTAACCCCTGTCACTAGAGTGCCTCGGTAGATCACAAGAATACAAATCTAATCGGTATCATTAGCGATGGAGATAGGGGTTTGGTTTGGTTTCTTACTTCCTTGTGGAGAAGTTGCCTCTCCTTTCAAGGGAATATCCTAGACGTCTGTGAACAGGTTACCCCTGTCACTATGACCCCTCGGGTATACGATCTAAGATCCTCTCTTTACGAAATTAGCAATTCCTATACAATTAATTAACATGACAAGGCAACAAGTCTCATGTATATCAAATAGAAACGAAGTAAGAGAAATCATCCAACGAGTAAAGGCACAAACATGAGTCTTACATCAAACCCTATCCAAAACTATTCCCTACATCCATAGAAAAGGAGATCTACTTCATTGTGAGGAAAGAACAATCCCAAAACATAAAGTAAATCATACTTACAACCCTTGATGTGAGAAGAAGGGGAAGAAGAGATATTTGTCGAGGTTTCCGATGTCTTGGGGATGCCTCCTTGCTCTGGAGATGTACGGAACGTCGAGTGACGGCAGTGGATGAAGCTCTAATGTTTCCCCCGAAGGGGAAAACCCTTTCCCAAGGAGAGGAACGAAGTCCCGAACCAAAGATCCCCAAGAATAGGGTTCTTGACCCTTTTTATAGGTTAGGGCATGGGCGTCGCACGACCCGTGCCACAGCCATGCGAGATCCACACGACCAACATTTTCCTCCCTTTGGGTTGAGTGGCACGGCCGTGCGAGATCGCACGGCCATGTCTTCCTTCTACTCTGGCTGCGCTACACGACCTTGCCAATTGGCACGGTCGTGCCTTCCTTTGCCTCTGGCCACTCTGCACGGCCGCGCGAATTGGCACAGCCGTGTCTCTCTCCTGCTCTGGTTACATTGAACGATCGTGTGAATTGACACGACCATGCCTTCCTTCTGCATTGGTTACACCGCTCGACCGTGCGAATTGACACGGGCGTGCCTTCCTTCTGCTATGGCCGTGCAGAATTGTATCAAGGTCGTGTAGATCATTTTAGCACATCTTAACATGGTATTCTTGAATTGAGGTCTTTATCAAAGTTGTAGATCTTGAAGTTATCTACAATTCGATATAAAGAACAACCCAAAACTCCAACTGAGCAGAAGGTTATGGCCATTTTAATTTTAGTCTGCAGTGTAGAAATTTCACACGGCCTGGACACGTCACCTTGGAAGATCTAGACTCCACTTAAGCTTTGTTTTTTCTCCAAATTGTGTACTGTCAACAAGGAAACATACAAAGAGTAGATCTCCAAACAAAAGAGTATTTATGCTGAATATATGCTAAGAGAGGTGAACATGCACAAAATATACGTGAATAAAGTAAGTGAATGTGCGTCAAAACATGTATAAATGATCATAAGATCTACGCATATCACACCCCCAGACTTGAACCTTTGTTTGTCCTGAAGCAAAACTCACAATCTAGATTTATGTGTGTAGATGGCATGTAATAATCCCTAATGAATCAGTATAAACCTATCATATAGCTTTATTAATGAGCATGATACAAAAATTATTTGAGTGTAGCCTAAGTAGAAGTTCTCTGTGTTCAGTGTAATAAGTGGCTTAACTTTTTCAAGTGTGAACCTCTAAGCCTAGTCAATTTTCCATTTAACCGTGTTCCTCATACTTCCGGCGATAGACACTTACCTACCACACACAAGGTTCGTTCCCCTCAAAAATACTATACATCATCTACACAAGGTCTCAAAGGAATATTCAGTATTAAGAGAAACATAGCATTCATTTCCCCAGTAAGCTAACTCGGTCTTAAAGGGGTGAATTGCTAGTTTTCATTCACGATAACTATTTTTTATCCCTTATTATTTTTTCTTCTTCTTTTTTTTTTTATGTTTGCAAAGTATCAAACTTGAACAAACTTTCATTTTTTTTGGGGGATTGATTTTTCTAAATGAGCTTACATGATATGAGTTTATTCAGTAACCAAAATGTAGTTGAGAGGTCACCATAGAAGCAAGAGTACTAGTCCAGTTCTATGAATCATGAATATTTTAAAAAATATCTACCATCAAAGTCAAGCATAATGTGAAGAGATCCTAAAACTAGGTCGACATTCAAATTCTTCTAGTAATAACAATACTCACTTCATGCTACTATGGATAGGAAAATAAAGTTCAATAAGCATACTAGCATACCAAATCACACAACATAAATATCTAGATGAAACGTGCTAGTATTTTACATTAAGGAACAAACAATCATGATGTGATGAATGATGCAACTAGGAAAAATTTATTATGCAAAAGAAATAAGCAAAAACTAAACTAAATCAAATACATCTAACGCATCCCCCCAGACTTAAACTTTTCATTGTCCCAATGAAAACTAAAAACAATGTAGAGGAGATCAAAAGTAAGAGAAGTTATCAAATAATGCGCGCCAAATGCCCATGTCATTACCTTCTCCCTCATGTAATTGCATTCCTCCTAATCTTTGAGTCCTATAAAAAAAATTTGACAACAAAAATTAAGTAGAGGATACATGCTTATTATGAGGAAAGAAATGAAACTAGAAAGGAACTAAAAACATGAATGAAAACACGATTGAACTTGGGTTGCCTCCCAAGAAGCGCTTGTTTAAGGTCATTAGCTCAACCACTTCATTAGATTTATCGAAATCTCGCTCTTGGAGGGGTAAGATATTTCAACACCCTCCTACCAAGGGCTCTTATTATGGAGAGAGCTTTCATCAAAGGAGCTACAGAGTAAAGTATAACTCTCTCCATCTTCGTCTTCTTTGAAGTTCTTCTAGGTGGTCGAAGACAGTTTAGTCTGAGCTTCCAATTATTGGCCTCTTGAAAACCTACACACCCAAAAGAAAGGCAAACCTCCCACAAGCATGTAATATAAGAAAGAACTAGAACCGTATTAGTATGAACTGAATATGTATCCAAAATTGAATCACATCTAACAAAATCAATTATAGGTATCTCTATAAAATTTTCCAAAAGATCACTAGAAATACTAACCTTGCTTTGTTGAGAGGTACCTGAAAGTTCTAAACATGTGGATGTGACTTCTGAATCTTGTATTGGTTCTAGCTCTGGCTTAAGTGGTGGTGCCTCTAAAAATAGTGATTCTTGGGGCTTTGCTTCTATTGCACAAGTCCCTATACATTGGTCCACAACATGTTCAATCCTTGCAACTCTCATAATCTCAGAAGGTTGTGTGGATAAAGGAGGTGATTCTTGAGATGTTGCTTCCACAACACAGCTCCCTACACTTCCTTTCATAACATCATCATCAACACAAGCATCAAAAAAATAAACCAACATCAATATCCTCAGTGGAAGAGTCATCTATAGGAGGATCACTAACTTCATTTGCAGTTTTGAGTTGATCTACCACATCACATTCATCATCTGAAAATTCAATTTCATCATAACACCTTGTAAACTCAGAAGGTAAATCAGAAAACTTATTATCCACTGCATTATCATCACAATCCTCATCTGAAGAGTCCTTATCTTCATATACATCTAGAAATCTACACTCAACCATATTAGTGTCACAGAATTTGCCAAAGTCTTCATTTTCATTAACCCTCACTAGCCTTTGTGGAAAAGGAATCTTTAGTGAAGGTCTTAGGAAAGGTACTTCCTTTTTCCCATATTCCCTTTGAACTTGCGGAGGAGGTCCAACTTGCTTACCTAATGTAGGTGTGATCAATCATTGAGGGAAAGGTACTTGTTGCCTTTAGGAACTTCCTGGAGTAATGAAACTGAGTTCTTGATGTCTTCTATTGTTCTTCTCCTCAATTCTAAACAAATCCTTCTTTAGTAGTTCTTCATGATTCTTGCCACTTCTCAACTTAAAATTATTATTATTTACACTAGATCTTGTCTATGTAGGAGGAAGGTCTTCCTTGAACCATTTTGAAACTATGCTATTAATCTTTTCCCCTAAATGTTTGAACTTCTCATTCTGTGACTTGCGAATTTGAACATTCTTGGGTGGTTGAACTACATTTTGTTTGACAGACTCTCTTGTATATATGGCTTGTACTTCTTGAATTTTTTAGGGAGATTCCATCCAACTTTTGCTTGATCATTCATGGAGGTTTAATGTTACTTGATCAATCAATATATATGCTTTGTCTACACTCTTGTCCATAAAAGAACCTCCAGCTGATGAATCTAACAAACACTTATCTGAGAAAGAAATTCCCCTATAGAATATGTGCAGGGTCAATCATTTTTCTAAACCATGATGAGGGCACTGTCTTTGTAGACTCTTGATCTGTCCCATGCGTCAAATAATGATTCTTCATATACCTGAGCAAAATTTGTGATGCAATTCCTCATATAAATTGTACTACTTGGAAGGAAAAAATGATCTAAAAATTGCTTCTCCAATTTTTTCCAACTTGTGATGCTTTGAGGATGGAGGGAATATAACCAAGTCCTTGCTTTATCCTTGATACTGAAAGGAAATGCTATCAATTGAACTGCATCTGCTGACACTCCTTCACAATTCACCATATCACAAAGCTCTAGAAATGTCTCAAGGTGCAGATAAGGACTTTCTGATACTTCTCCTCCAAATTTGTGACCTTGTATCATGAAAATTAACTCTGGGTCTAGTTGAAAATTTTCTGCTTCAATATGATGTTGCACAATGGGAGATAAAAATCTTACAGGAATGGGTGCAGAGAAATCTCTTAAGGACCTGCTTGACATGTTAGTGCTCATGGTATCTAAAAAAAATTATGAGAAAAGAACAAAAATGAAAAATTAAAGACAAAAAATAAAATACTATATGAAAAGCAAGAAAGAAAATGCAGAATTTAAATTACAAGAAAGAAAGTGCATAATGAAAACAAGAAAGAAAATGTAAAAGAAAAAGAAAAATATCTAGGGTAATTCATATGCTAATCAACTAATGTTAATCGAAAATAATCCCTGGCAACGACGCCAAAAACTTGTTACGATTCCGCAAGTGCACGGATTCGTCGTTAGTAATATATAATATTGTCGAACCACAGGGACTGTTGATTAAGCATTAGAGATGTCACAAAGTAAGTTATCTAGACGGTCAAAAGTTGGCTTTGGTGCTTGCAAACTAACGAGAGTGATTGAAGAGAGAAAGAGAAGGATGAGAGAATCGATCTTGGAGGGAATTGAGCTCTAGGAAATGGATTCTACGATTTCGGTTTCGTTGTGGTGGAACTTGAGGTATCATGTTCTATCTTTTACTCATTGTCAATCAACATGCCTTCGTCGGAAGTTAAAGCTACTATCCTTAAGTACTAATCAGAGAAGATCCCTGTGAAATCTGTTGGGTTTTTCGGGCCGCAAAAATTGCTTTTTGCGTTGCGGAAACCCCGAAATTCCCATGCCACCGGATCCGTGGAAAGATTTAAATTTCATAAAAACTTTCACGTACGAGTTTTCTATGCCTAGATCTACTTTAGATCTACAAGATAAGAATTTACCCTTGATGTGATGCCCTTCGCTAATCCCGCTCGTCCAAGGTTCGTCGGATCTCGAGAGTATCAAAGTAGATACTCCTCTATGTGTATCCACACAAGCAAGAGATAGAGAAGAAATCTTGAGTGTGCTAGCACTCCAAGAAGTCTTGGCCAAAGAGGAGAGGGAGAGAAGAGAAGAAATCAATGAGGAAGAAGATGGGAGTTACACCAAGCACATCAAATGCACACATCAAGTGGTCGGCCACTTCATGAGGGGATTTTATCTCCATGGGATACCAAGAGTCACAACTCTTGATCTCCCTTATGAGGTGGCACACCACTTAAGCAACTATGATGATGTGGAGCATCATCATTGGTCCACTCTTTGTCAACTCACCAATGAAGTGGCAAATGGTCAAGTCAAACTTGACTCTTCATCTTCCTCTCAAGTCAAGTCAAACTTGACCACTTCTATCCCATGGTTGATCAAATCTAACCATTGGTTCAAGTCAATTTTAATTTAATGAATCTTTATTCATTGAATTAAATTGACTCAATGAGTCTAAGTCCAAATTAGACTCATCTAACACATGAACCAAATTGAGTCCAACTCAATTAGCCTAATTTGGATTACTCTTAATCCAATTTGGTTCATCACATGAACCTAATCTTTTAGGTTCATCAAATGAACATAATCTCCATCTAATTGCCCTTTGTGTGTGACCCTATAGGTTCTTATAACATTGGCAATGCTCCTAAACTCATTTAGAAGCATAAGTAATGAGCGGTATCTAGCAACACATCATTACTACCCAAGTTATAAGAATGTTGAGATCCAACATCACCTTGTGACTACTAATTGTGACTCTTCACAATATATGACAAGTGTCCTTCTAACCTTCACATCTAGATTGATCAATGTGAGGCATAGACCGTGTCATCCTATAATTAATCTAAATCTTGAATCCCAAGTAGACTCACTCGATCAAATGAGCTCAATATCTCATATTGACTCATTTGGGCATGGGTATGCACTTCGTGGTCTCACTATATCAAGAATATCGATGTCACTCCTGTCATATAAGAGGGATAGATCACATCTACATCACTCACATCCCTCCGCATAATTTGTTACATACCCAGTAATCGCTTTTATAGTCCACCCAGTTACGGGTGGCATTTGACGGAACCAAAGTATGCAACTCCTTATGTAGGGAACCATTGTGACTTCAGGTCCAAGGACTAATAGTCATACTAATAGCCACATGAGAAAGTATATGACACTCATATAACGATCCATGATACTTTCTCATGGCGGGTCATTCAGTATACATTCTCCAATGCATACTCATGTATCAACTTGATATCTCCATATCCATGACTTGTGAGATTAAGTCATCGAGTTGACCTACATGCTAGTCTCGTCGCATTAACATTGTCCTTGAATGCCAATATTTTACTAGGAATGATTAAGAATAGTGTTCCCTATATCATCTCACTATCGATTCAACTAACCGATTGATATAGGTAAGAACCTTCTACTTAAGGACGCTATTATACTTAGTTATTTGACACCAATACAAGTAAGCATAATAACCAAAAATAAATGTCTTTATATATATAAGAATATGATACAATGAGTCCATACAATAATCATCAAATGATTGGCTCTAGGGCTCTAACTAACAATCTCCCACTAGCACTAGTGTCAATCTGTATAGGCTCTAAGGCCCAATGACCTAGTGTGGCCATCATGTTTTCTCTGTGCCAAAGCTTTGGTCAAGGGATCTACGATGTTAGCCTCAGTGGGTACTCTGTAAATCTTCACATCTCCTCTATCGATGATCTCTCGAATGAGATGGAAGCGTCGTAGTATGTGTTTGGACCGCTGGTGTGAGCGAGGTTCCTTAGCCTGCGCAATTGCTCCATTGTTGTCACAATAGAGCTCAATAGATTCAACGATGCTAGGAACCACCCCAAGTTCAGTGATGAACTTGCGGATCCAAAATACCTCCTTTGCTGCTTCTGATGCAGCAATATACTCGGCCTCTGTTGTAGAATCAGCGACTGTGTCCTGATTCGAACTCTTCCAGCTCACAACACCACCATTTATGCAAAACACGAACCCTGACTGCGATCGATAATCATCCTGGTCGGTTTGGAAGCTGGCATCACTGTAACCCTTTACAGCTAGCTCATCATCACCTCCATATATCAAGAAATATTCTTTAGTCCTTCTTAAGTACTTAAGAATATTCTTGACTGCTATCCAGTGACTTTCACCTGGATCTGACTGGTATCTACTCGTCATGCTCAAAGCATACGAGACATCAGGACGAGTACATAGCATGACGTACATGATAGATCCTATGGCTGAGGCATAAGGGATATGATCCATGTGGTCTCTCTCCTCTCTAGAAGAGGGACCTTGAGTCTTCGAAAGACTCACGCCATGTGACATCGGCAGAAATCCCTTCTTGGAGTTCTGCATGGAAAACCGTAGTAATACCTTGTCAATGTATGTACTCTGACTTAGGCCAAGCAATCTCTTAGATCTATCTCTATAGATCTGTATGCCTAGAATGCGGGTGGCTTCACCTAAGTCCTTCATTGAGAAACAAGTCCCTAGCCAAGTCTTGACAGACTGCAGCAAAGGGATGTCTTTCCCAATGAGTAGTATGTCATCCACATACAATATAAGGAAGACAACTGTGCTCCCAACAATCTTCTTGTAGACACAAGGTTCATCTTCATTCTTGATGAAACCAAACTATTTGATTGCATCATCGAATCGAAAATTCCAGCTCCGAGAAGCTTGCTTTAGTCCATAAATGGACCTATGTAGCTTGCATACTCTGCCAGTATATTGTGGATCTACAAAACCCTCAGGTTGTGTCATGTACATATCCTCGAGCAGGTTTCCATTCAGAAATGTGGTTTTAACATTCATCTGCCATATCTCATAGTCATGGTATGCTGCAATAGCAAGCATGATCCGAATGGACTTAAACATCGCTACTGGAGAAAATGTTTCATCATAGTTAATACCATGAATTTGCTTGAAACCTTTAGCTACCAAGCGACCCTTATAAATAAGTCCATCCATGTCAGTCTTTCTCTTAAAGACTCACTTACACCTTATGGGTTTTACGCCCTCAGGTGGATCAACCAAAGTCCATACTTGGTTGGTGTACATGGATTCCATCTCGGATCTCATGGCTTCTAGCCATTTCTCAGAATCTGGGCTCATCACAGCTTCCTGATAAGAGGTGGACTCATCCTCTATGAGCACAACGTCATCATGGTCAGACAAGAGAAATGAGTATCTCTTAGGCTGACGACGTACCCTATCAGACCTGCGAAGAGGTATGTCTACTTGAACTGGTTGTGGTTCCTCAACTCCTTGTGGAACAACATCATCCACAACACTTTGTGGTTCCAGTTCACCTTCCATCAAGGCTTCAGTGCTATGGTTCACATCTTGAACTTCTTCAAGATCGAACGTACTCCCACTAGTCTTTCTAGAAACAAAATCCCTTTGTAGAAATACCCTAGTCTTAGCCACAACTATCTTGTGTTGACTGAGAATGTAGAAGTAATATCCCTTTATTTCCTTGGGATATCCAATAAAGATTTGGGTCCCAGTTTATCCGAGACTTGACGTCGTACGTAAGCCTCACAACCTCAAATCCTCATAAAAGACACCTGGGCATCTCTCCCAGTCCATATCCTATATGATGTCTTTATTACAGCCTTAGATGGAACTCGATTGAGAATGAAGGCTGTTGTGTCTAGAGCATAGCCCCAAAGATACATAGGAAGATCTGTGTGACTCATCATAGACCATACCATATATAATAGGGTACGATTCCTCCTTTCGGATACATCATTTCACTGTGGTGTTCCAGGAGGAGTGAGTTGAGATAAAACCCCACACTCAGCTAGATAGTCACGAAACTCATGGCTAAGGTATTCACCACCTCGATCTGATCGAAGTATCTTAATACTCTTGCCAAGCTGGTTTTGTACTTCATTCTTGAATTCTTTGAACTTTTCAAAAGATTCTGACTTATGTGTCATCAAATACACATAGTCATATCTACTAAAGTCATCAGTAAATGTAATGAAGTACCTATAATCACCTTTGGCAGCGACATTGAAAGGGCCACATACATCACTATGTATAAGTCCTAACAAGTCAGTCGCTCTCTCACTGTGTCCACTAAAGGGAGTCTTAGTTATCTTGCCTAGAAGGCATGACTCACATGTCTCATATGATTGAAAATTAAATGAGTCCAGCAAACCATCTTTATGGAACTGGGATAAGCATTTGTCATTTATATGACCTAAGCGACAGTGCCAAAGATAGGTTTGGTTCATGTCATTTGACTTGAACATCTTGGTACTTATGTTATAGATGAGGTTCTCAAGGTCTAGAATATAGAGTCCGTTCATCAGAGGTGCACCACAATAGAACATATCATTTAAAGAAACTGAACAACATTTGTTCTTTATTATAAATAAAAAACCTTTCTTGTCCAAACAAGAAACTGAAATTATGTTATTAGTTAAAGCAGACACATAACAATATTCATCTAATTCTAATACAAGCCCAGAAGGTAGAGATAGATGATAAGTTCCTACAGCAATAGCAACAACCCGTGCTCTATTGCCTACGCGTAGGTCCACCTCGCCCTTTGTCAATGCCCTACTATTTCTCAGCTCCTGCACATTAGTACAAATGTGAGAAGCACATCCGGTATCTAATACCTATGATGAAGAAATAGATAGATTAACTTCTATAACATAGATACCTGAAGTGGAAGTCTCACTTCTCTTCTTCTTAAGATCTTCCAGGTACACTTTGCAGTTCCTCTTCTAGTGCCCGGTCTGACCGCAGTGGAAGCAGGTAGCATCCTAGGCGACCCCTCCTTTGGGTTTCAGTGTCTTGCCTTTGCCCTTGGCTTGGGACTTTCCCTTACCTTTAGGCTTGCCCATGCCTTTTCCCTTTTGCACCATCAAAATGGAGTTGAGCTTAACCTTCTTAAGGTTGAGCTCAGCAGTTCTTAACATGCTAAGCAGCGCAGGCAGTGATTTGTCAATTTCGTTCATGTTATAATTTAGAACGAATTGACTATAGCTATCTGGCAAGGATTGCAAGATCAGATCAGTGGCCAGCTATTTGCCAAGTGGGAATCCCAACCTATATAGGTTTTCTATGTACCTAATCATTTTGAGTACATATGGGCCTACGGGAGTCCCATCTTGCATCTTACACTGAAACAGTGCCTTAGAGATCTCGAATCTCTCGTGCCTCGCTTGTCCTTGATATAGTTGACGAAGATGTTCAACCATATCATAAGCGCCCATCGACTCGTGTTGCTTCTAAAGCTCAGAGTTCATGGTCGCGAGCATAAAACATGACACATCTAATGCGTCATCTTGATGCTTCTTGTAAGCATCACGGTCAGCTCGCGTGGCAATGGCAGGAGGTGCCTCCGGAATGGGCTGCTCCAGAACGTATAGTTTACGTTCTTGTGTGAGAACGATTCTCAGATTCCTGTACCAGTCCAGGAAATTAGCTCCGTTGAGCTTGTCCTTCTCAAGGGCGGAATGCAGGGAGAAAGAGTTTGTATTTGACGTCATGGTTATCTACAACAGAAAAATACAGAAAAATAAATAAATATCATATTCTATTAATCATCTAATTAGGCCTTTAATTAAATGATGCTCCCACTGAATTCTATAATTCATGTGGGACAAGATCCACATCATACTATGCCCTAAGTTAGCTTTAGCTAAATCGCCGAAGACTTAGTATGATCGGTAGGTAACTAATTACCAATTACATCTCTATGCAACTCTTGTTTATATGATCAAGATCCACATTTATATTAAAACTCGAGTTAGCTTTGGCTAATACGCCCAAGAGTTAATATAAACGTGATTTTGACCTATCTACCAACCATTGGAAAAATGCCTATAGTTAAACTCAATCCGATTGAGTTAACTAGTTACTCAATCTAATTGAGTTGTACTCATCCATGCGTTGATAGGCGGGACCAAAATTGTCCCTCCATACCCTACCAAGATAATATGTGTTGCTCTGCTTTGGCAGATTCAACAACATGTGATCGAGGTAGTATTATGTATCATGGCATGGTAGGCATTACGAGTTGACGCGATTGAGATCTAATCTAATCGACGAGGTGTATCATATACGTGATTTAGATCTAATCTAATCAATAGGGCGCATCATGTACGCGATTTAGATCTAATCTAATTGTTAAAGCGCTAATTAATTACTATTCTAGCATGCATCACATATACACACACAAGCAATTAATTAAATATTTTATAATTTGTCATGGCCCTACTATGATCTTCTCAAGCCAATGAGAATATCGGATGGTCAACCTAAGGTCAACAGCTTCTCAAGCTCCTTCCTTTGACCACCTTGTGTTGCTCGCGCTCTCCTCGTAACTCCGTCTCGAGTGGACCTTCCACCGCTCCATTTTGTACATTACAAAAGTGAAACTCGAGTTACATTCGAGTCTAATCTATTTACAACAGGAATAAATAAATAGAAAGGCACGACGCGCAGGTCGAATATCAAATATACAACACGCACAATCACATGACGACACGCAGACCGTATTATGAATTACAACACACAATATCCAATCAAATTGGGTCTTTTGGGCCATGACCATCGTAAAATAATACATAATTCTAAATTATGTAATTTCTATAAATTTCTGTAATTTTTCTTACAATTTTTACAATTTTTATGAGTAAAAAATTTCCGGCGGTCCCGTTTAGCGATTTTCGGGCGCAATCGCGGAACGAAGCCCCTTGCGGGGTCAGGGGCAGCACCCCTACCCGCGATATAACCATCGCGAGTGTTCCTAAGCGATCCTACAACGCCTTAGTCCGCTGTCCCAAAACGATTTGGGGCGAAACCTTGTCGTTTCGGAAATATTTTCTCGGTAGTCGAAGCCTACAAGTGTCTAAACACTTGTGCTTCGCTTCTACGAGAAAATTACCCATAAAATCTATAAAAAACATAAAAACACATAAACTTACAGATCTGTAGAATTTCATAAAATTCAAAATAAAATTCGTATGCACTTTGTACGTGGCTCTGATACCACTGTTGGATTTTCCGGGCCGCAAAAACTATTTTTTGCATTGCGGAAACCCTGAAATTCCCAGGCCACCGGATCCGTGTGAAGATTAAAATTTCATAAAAACTTTCATGTATGAGTTTTCTATGCCTAGATCTACTTTAGATCTACAAGATAAGAATTTACCCTTGATGCGATGCCCATCGCTAATCCCGCTCGTCCAAGTTTCGCCGGATCTCGAGAGTATCAAAGTAGATACTCCTCTATGTGTATCCACACAAGCAAGAGATGGAGAAGAAATCTTGAGTGTGCTAGCACTCCAAGAAGTCTCGGCCAAAGAGGAGGAGAGGGAGAGAAGAGAAGAGAGCAATGAGAAAGAAGATGGGAGTTACACCAAGCACATCAAATGCACACATCAAGTGGCCGACCACTTCATGAGGGGATTTTATCTCCATGGGATACCAAGAGTCACAACTCTTGATCTCCCTTATGAGGTGGCACACCACTTAAGCAATCATGATGATGTGGAGCATCATCATTGGTCCACTCTTTGTCAACTCACCAATGAAGTGGCAAATGGTCAAGTCAAACTTGACTCTTCATCTTCCTCTCAAGTCAAGTCAAACTTGACCACTTCTCTCCCATGGTTGATCAAATCTAACCATTGGTTTAAGTCAATTTTAATTTAATGAATCTCTATTGATTGAATTAAATTGACTCAATGAGTCTAAGTCCAAATTAGACTCATCTAACACATGAACCAAATTGAGTCCAACTCAATTAGCCTAATTTGGATTACTCTTAATCTAATTTGGTTCATCACATGAACCTAATCTTTTAGGTTCATCAAATGAACCTAATCTCCATCTAATTATCCTTTGTGTGTGACCCTATAGGTTCTTATAACATTGGCAATGCTCCTAAACCCATTTAGAAGCATAAGTAATGAGCGGTATCTAGCAACACATCATTACTACCCAAGTTATAAGAATGTTGAGATCCAACATCACCTTGTGACTACTAATTGTGACTCTTCACAATATATGACAAGTGTCCTTCTATCATTGACATCTAGATTGATCAATGTGAGGCATAGACCGTGTCATCCTCTAATCAATCTAAATCTTGAATCCCAAGTAGACTCACTCAATCAAATGAGCTCAATATCTCATATTGACTCATTTGGGCATGAGCATGTACTTCGTGGTCTCACTCTATCAAGAATATCGATGTCACTCCTGTCATATAGGAGGGATAGATCCCATCTACATCACTCACATCCCTCCGCATAATTTGTTACATACCCAGTAATCGCCTTTATAGTCCACCCAGTTACGGGTGACGTTTGACGGAGCCAAAGTATGCAACTCTTTATGTAGGGAACCATGGTGACTTCAGGTCCAAGGACTAATAGTCATACTAATAGCCACATGAGAAAGTATATGACACTTATATAACGATCCATGATACTTTCTCATGGCGGGTCATTCAGTATACATTCTCCAATGCATACCCATGTATCAACTTGATATCTCCATATCCATGACTTGTGAGATCAAGTCATCGAGTTGACCTACATGCTAGTCTCGTCGCATTAACATTGTCCTTGAATGTTAATACTTGACTAGGAATGATTAAGAGTAGTGTTCCATATATCATCTCACTATCGATTCAACTAACTGATTGATATAGGTAAGAACCTTCTACTCAAGGACGCTATTATACTTAGTTATTTGGCACCAATACAAGTAAGCATAATAACCAAAAACAAATACCTTTATATATATAAGAATATGATACAATGAGTCCAAACAACAATCATCAAATGATTGGCTCTAGGGCTCTAACTAACAAAATCCTGTTACGGTTAACCCCTATCACTAGGGCACCTCGGTAGATCACAAGAATACAAATCTAATTGGTATCATTAGGGATGAAGATAGGGATTTGGTTTGGTCTCTTACTTCCTTGTGGATAAGTTGCCTCTCCTTTTAAGGGAATATCCTAGATGTCCGTGAACGGGTTACCCCTATCACTAGGGTCCCTAAAGTATACGATCTAAGATCCTCTCTTTACGAAATTAGCAATTCCTACACAATCAATTAACATGACAAGGACACAAGTCTCATGCATATCAAATAGAAACGAAGCAAGAGAAATCATCCAACGAGTAAAGGTACAAATATGAGTCTTACATCAAACCCTATCCAAAACTACTCCCTACATCCATATAAAAGGAGATCTACTCCATTGTGAGGGAAGAGCAATCCCAAAACATAAAGTAAATCATACTTACAACCCTTGATATGAGAAGAAGGGGAAGAAGAGATGTTTACCGAGGTTTCCGATGTCTTGGGGATGCCTCCTTGCTCTAGAGATGGACAGAACGTTGAGGGACGGCGGTGGATGAAGCTCTAGTGTTTCCCTCGAAGGGGAAAACCCTTTCCCAAGGAGAGGAACGAAGTCCCAAACCAAAGATCCCCAAGAATAGGGTTCTTGACCCTTTTTATAGGTTAGGGTATGGGCGTCGCACAGCCCGTGCCACGTCCATGTGAGATTCGCATGACCAACAATTTCCTCCCTTCGGGTTGAGTGGCACGGCCATGCGAAATCGCATAGCCGTGTCTTCCTTCTACTCTGGCCGCGCTGCACGGTCGTGCCAATTGGCACAGCCGTGCCTTCCTTTTCCTCTGGCCACTCCTCACGGTCGTGCGAATTGGCACGTCCATGTCTCTCTTATGCTCTGGTTACACCGCACGACCGTATGAATTGGTACGGTCGTGCCTTCCTTCTGCACTGGTTACACTGCACGACCATGCGAATTGACATGGTCGTGCCTTCCTTCTGCTCTGGCCGTGCAAAATTATATCAAGGTCGTGTAGATCGTTTTAGCACATCTTAACATAGTATTCTTGAGTTGAGGTCTTCATCAAAGTTGTAGATCTTGAAGTTATCTACAATTCGATATAAAGAACAGCCCAAAACTCTAACTGATCAGAAGGTTATGGCCATTTTAATTTTAGTCTGCAGTGTAGAAATTTCACACGGCCTGGACACGATATCTTGGAAGCTCTAGACTCCAATTAAGCTTTGTTTCTGCTCCAAATCATGTCCTGTCAACAAGAAAACACACAAAGAGTAGATCTCCGAACAAAAGAGTATTTATGCTGAATATATGCTAATAGAGGTGAACATGCATAGAATATACGTAAATAAAGTAAGTGAATGTGCGTCAAAAAATGTATAAATAATCATAAGATCTACATACATCAGTCTCGAGCAGCAGCATGAATGAATCAAGTTCTAAGCAATCTTTCTTCTGTGAAATGCTAACGAGATGATCCGACTGAGCTACAACAAGACCCCGACAACCCGAAGCTGCGACATTTCGATTCTTTGTTGTTGGTATAGCTTTTTCAATACTGTCTTTGTAATAATCTATTGTAACCTTTTGCACGATTATAGTTGTTGCCCAAAGTAAACACTCAACGAGCGTGGGCCTTGGAGTAGGAGTTACTATAGGCTCCGAACCAAGTAAAAACACTTGGTGTCTTTCTGTGTTGTGTTTTATAATTTCCTCTGTATTTACTCGATTATCTTAAATACGAAAAGTGAAAGTCATAACCCCTATTCCCCCCCCCCCCCCCTCTAGCGCATCTCGATACAACAGTCTTCATCAGAAATCGTCGCTCACCGGGGCCAACGCACCATCTCACGGGTTTCAGATAGGATCAGCCACCATTAAGGCCCTATTTATATGTGTTGTTCAAGGGCCTCTGTTGATTGGATCTTTTTTCAATCTCTCAAAAATGAACTTGTTGGTGTAGAAAGTACCAGATGATCGAACCTGTATTTTGATATTTGCAAATAACGAGGAAGGAAGCTACCTCAGAGTAATCGAAGGTGACCGCCCTAAAGAAACAAGCAGCTAAACTCCAAGCTTGTGTGAAAAAAATCGAATCTTGGGGCATTTATCGAGTTGGAGGCAAGGAAGACTAAGGTGGGGTCCGAGATAGAGACCCTCGAAGTTGAACTAGATGGCAAAGTGGCAGAACTTGTGGCCAAGGATGTGTTGCTGGAGAGTCAGAGAACGACATTGGAGAGTCAAATGGTGGAGTTGGAGAGTCAGAGGGCAGAGCTAGAGGCCCAAATAATAGAGTTACAGAGCTATAGAGCTAGGGAGGCTAAGCGTTGGGCTACGAAGAAGATGGAGTACATGTGATTAGAAGAATTCTATGATCTTATCAACACTTGCACTATCAACATGCTCCTGTATAGTGCTGAGGGTACGATCAAACAACTCTGAGAGATAGGATATCCATCCACTGAATCCCCCCCCCCCCCCAAAAAAAGGGTTTCTTAGATCTTAGTAAGGTCTATAATGGTTTCCTCCCGAGGCATTTGACGATATCATGTATCTTCCAATGTACTTCTTGTCCCTCTCCGAAATTTTATAATGCACTCGGCACACCTTTTGAATTTAAATGAAACATTACTTTCCCCAGGATCCTTGTGTTCTATTGAGTTAAAATTGTGAGTAAGGTAGTTACAAGGAGAGTCAAACTAAGGAGTCGATGAGGAGAGTCAGACTGAAGAGTTGATGAGGAGAGTCCGACTAAAGAGTCGATGAGGAGAGTCTGACTGAGGAGTCGATGATGAAATTCCAATTGAGAAGTCGATGAGAAGAGTCCAATAGAGGAGTTGAAGAGGAGAGTTCGACAGAGGAGTTGATGAGGAGAGTCTGACTGAGGAGTCGATGAGAAGATTCCACCTGGGGAGTTGATGAGGAGAGTCCAATTGAGGAGTCAATGAGGAGAGTCCAAATAAGAGTCGATGATAAGAGTCCGACTAAGGATTCGATGAGGAGAGTCCAACTGAGGAGTCGATAAGGCATTGAGTTTGAGATGAGTACTGGAGTTCGATCCACGACTATGTCCAAGTCAGGAGAAGTTAGACTCTAAAATGGACGATAATTGCTGATGGAGCAAGTTTGAGACTAGAGGGATATAAGGGCTTGATCCACAACTATATCCTAGTTAGGCGAAGTTGGACTCTGAAAAGAGCAATTGCTAAAGGAGCTAGTCCGAGTCCAGAGGGATATAAGGGCTTAATCTACAATAATGTTGATTCAGGAGAGGTTGGATCCTAAAAAGGGCAATTATTGATAAAGTTGGTTTGAGACCTGAGGGATATAAGGGTTTAATCCATGACTATGACTGAGTTGAAAGAGGTTGGACCCTACAAAGGGAAATTAATGATAGACCTGGTCCGTGACCAGAGGGATATATAAGGGCTCGATCCAGAATGATGTTCAAGTCAGGAGAGGTTGAACCTAAAAAAGAGAAATTGATGCAGGATCTAGTTCGAGACCAGAGTAATATAAGAGCTCGATCCGTGACTATGTCGAGTCAGAAATGGTTGAACCCTAAAAAGGACAATTATTGATGGAACTAGTCCGAGACCATATGTATATAGGCGCTTGATCCGCGACTATGTCCCAGTCGAGAGAGATTAGACCATGAAAAGAACAATTGCTGATAAAGCTAGCCCAAGACCAGCTGAATATATTCTGAGAGGAGATGCTAGCTTGAGTTATTTCTATTGATAAAAATAAAGGATATGTACAAAGTATTGAATACTTGTACCTAGTGAAAAATATATATATATAAGGATACTTCTTAAACCCGATAAGACCACAAGTGAGTGGAGTTCCAAGGTAGGATCACAATATCTAACTTAACTCACTTGTCATTTATCAAAACCTGAATTAGACCGTTAGTGCAAAACTACACCAACAATCTCTCCCTTTTTGATACAATGACAACCTAGGTTAAGTTAGGAAAAAAATCTATAATAAATACACATAAGACTATTCTAAGAGAGGTGACACAAAAAAATGAGATAGTTGGTTTCGTTCTCTTTATAATTTTTGGAGTTAAGTTATTCTGATTTGCGTTTGTTTTCTAACTTAACCCTTAATCCTCCCCCTTTGACATTCATCAAAAACATGAGTAGATAAATGAGTGAACAAAAAAAAATGTTAAGTAAAGCAATTGGGGAAAGTAATAAAATTTTGACAACAAGTAACCCTTTAGGATTATTGGTGGAAGGAGTTAGAGAATTTTATTACCCTTTTCAAAAGAACTTTCTAAAAAATATTTTTCAACGTATTTTTAAAGCAGTTTTCACAATACTTGTATAACATATCAGAATTTGTGTAAGGAAAGTTTAGAAGGCTTATACTAAGTTTTGAAAGTTAATATATACCAAATTAAATCTAAATTTTAAAGTTTAAATAGCTTTTAAGAAACTTTCAAAGTAACTTTAAAAAAAAAATAGCATAAAAGTGGTTTGGAAAGTGTTCTGCAAAATATATTTCTAAAAAATTAGTTTTGAATGAAACTTTCAAAATAAGGAATTTCAAACTATTTTAAACAGAATTTGGAAATCTTTTCATAATTTTCAAAAAAAAAAATTAAAATACTTTTAGCGAAATAACGTTTTATGAAAAACTTTCAAAGTACTTTTTAAAGAAAGATTTATCAAAGAAATATTTCCAAAGTAATTAAAAAAATTCAATGTAAAAAATATTTTCATAAATTTTTAGGTAAATGTTTCCCAAACAAAAATAATTTTTTAAAATATTCTAAAATTCTTTTTCTAAGCTTTCTAAGTAAAAAGTTTGAAAGTAATTTTGAAGAAAATTTTTCTCAAAAAGATTGTCAAAATAATTTTAAGGAAACTTAATTCATACCCTTGAGGTAATAATTAACTTTCTTACCTTTAAGTTAACACTCTCCCTTAATTTAACACTCCCCCTTGATTTACCACTCCCCCTTAATTTAACACTCCCCCTTGATTTAACACTTCCTCTTTATTTAACACTCTCCCTTAATTCGTATTAAGGTTTGGGTATGTTAAATTTCAAGGTTTCAGTACATTCTGATTATCTCTTAATTCATTTATCAACTTAAATTATGTATTAATTGATTAATAAATATTAGTTTTAAGTAAGTGTCTAAGTTATAAATAATTTTTAAAAGGAATTTTAAAATAATTTTTAAAAGAAACTTTAAAATGATTTTTAAATAATTTTTAAATCATTTTTAAAAGTTTTTAAATGATTTTTAAAAGAATTTTTAAAAGAATTTTTAAAAGAATTTTTAAAAGGATTTTTAAAAAGATTTTTAAAATGATTTTTTTAAAATAAAAATAAAAATGATTTTTAAAATAATTTAATTTAATTTATTTTAATTTATTTTTAATTTATTTTTAATTTAATTTAACTTAATTTTAATTTAATTTAATTTATTTGATTTAATTTAATTTATTTGATTTAATTTTTGATCCTTAGTTATCTCACCTGATCTATATTTTCAATCAAGGTATCCTATAATTTTGTGAGATAAGTTTAGATGGAATTTTTAGGGTTGGGTTTAATTTTATGTTAGATTCAAGTTTAGCTTTGGGTTCAACAAATCGATATTTTTTGGATAAACTTCTGGTCTATGGTGAGTCACCTGGACATCATTAGAGTAACCATGCCTTCGAGATTTTCCAAATAGTTCTATCCATTGAACTTAGTACAAAACTTTAGTTTAACTAGTTAGGATTTGTAAGGGGTAGCTTCAGTTAGTTCTAATAAGTCATATCTTTCTAAACATGCATAAACAGAGTTTCCCTAACCTACTATCATCCAAAACTTCACCAGTACCGTTGATCAAGTTAAACTTTTGTCCCTTTTTGACTAATCCTAATTACCCAGCCGAGTAAACTATTTTTTTTAGGTGCAAGCTAATTTGGAGTCTCCCACTAAATTATTGATCTTTTTTAGGTTTTAGGTTTATGTCAATTACTTTTATAATTATAGTGAACTTGATGGTAATTTAAGTTATTTATTTTGTCAGTTTGATTTTGACTTTATTTTATCTTTTAGATTTAGGTTTGATTTATTTAATTTTATTTTAGAATTTATCTTTTTTATTTTGGTTTGGTTTTGAATTATTTTTTAGGTTCAGTTTTGAATTTATAGTTTTAGTTGGATTTGGTTTTAGACAGTGGATTTCATTTTTAGGTACATAAAATTGATTGAGTCCTACTTGTGTGGTTAGACACACTTTCAGAACCCAAGCTTTTAGTTAGTTTCTTATTTTGATCTATAAGTGATATAAAGGTTTTATTAGTCGAGCTAGATTTGTATCCGAGATCGAGCTTGTTGTATACAACTCTTTGTGATCCAAGTATCCTGTCAAGGTACTTCGATCTAGATGTAAATTTTTCTAGTAGTTCTTTAGTTCAAGTATTTTGCCTTTCAATTTGGAATTATTCTCCTCAAGTTTTGCAACATGAGTCGAAGTTTCAGGTTGAATTGGCTTAACTATTGAGTTTGAGTTCAATTGATCATTAAGTAATTTATTTTGTAGATTTAGTTCATTTATTTTATTTTCAGGCATAGTTAATTTTTAATTTAAACATGCTATTATTTTAAAAAACTTTTTGCTTAAAGTAAATTGTACCTTATCGGAACCTTCAGAAACGAGTGCGGACTCATTGCTCGATTCGGGTTCGGACCTGCCTTCTGAGTCGCTTTCTGATTCTGGTCCGTAAGCCATCAGTGCGAGGTAGTTGGTGTGCTTTGGTTCGTCGCCATCTGATTCCTCCGCAGATGATTCATCCCAAGTTGCCTTGAGGGTTTTCTTTTTCTTCAAATTTGAGCAGTCATTCTTGTAGTGTCCCTTTCTATTGCATTCAAAACATGTGACATTCGTCTTGTTGTTACTGGAGTTTGAGGTTGAGTTGATCTTCTGTAGGTCCCTTTTTGTGAAATTCTTCTTTCTCCTAGTGAACATCTTTCTTACCAGGTTCACCAGGTATTCTTCATCGTCTGAGTTTTGGTCAAACTCAACTTCAGGTTCCGATTTGATTCTGGTGTTTTCTTTTGATATTCCTGCAATAAAAGCAGCACCTTTCTTGGGTTTGGCGTTAGTCTATTCGTGTAGCTCCAATTCACAAAAAAGTTTATCTAACTTTAACTTGGATAAGTTCCTCGAAATCTTTTAGGCATCCACGATGGATGCCCATAGTGCATTTCAAGGAAATGCATTTAGAGTGTACCTTATAAGATCACGATTCTCCATCTGGTCGTTGATTGTGTGAAGTCCGTTGAGGATGTTCTTGATCATCGCATGTAGATGATTTGCAGTCTCATCTTCCTATATTTTTATATTAAATAATTTACTTAAATATAGATCTCTTTTTGTTACCTTGCGTCGTTGGTTCTCTCGTATAGTTCTATGAGTTTGTCCCATAGCTCCTTGACGTTTTCGTGTGGGCCGACATGGTTTAGCTCCTCCTTTGTTAACTCGCACTGGACTGTGTTGAGGGCCTTAAAATCAATCTGGGTCTTCTTCTTCATTTCCATATTTCAATTTTTCGGGTCCATTGGAATCTAGCGTTGTCAATTAGCGCCTTGTACCATTTGGTGATGCTGAACCATTAGTCGAAGTCAGTTTTCAAGTACACCTCCATCCTCTTCTTCTAGTATAGGAAATCATCCTCATTGAAGAGTGGGGGATGAATAATATTGTACCCTTCATTTTAAGCCATTTAGAACTGTAGATAGAAAACTGAAGAAATGTACCAAGACTTGGTCTTAGATTAGCAGAGTTTGAGAAGAAGAATAAAATTTTGGGGAACTCAAGTAGTGTTGCACCAACTTCGAGTTAAAAATCAAACGAAAAAATGTTATTTGAAAGGGTAAGTTCTATCAATTAAAATTAAGTACGAAAAACTAAAATTTGAAAAGAAAATAAAACAATTCCCCCTTGCTTGATTGGTGGTTACACCAATTCAGAGCAGAACCTGCTCTGATACCACTTGTTGGATCAAGTCGCACATGAGAGGGGGGTGAATCTTGTGGTTTTGAAAACTTGTTTATTTTTGAAATTGAAAAGATAAGTACGCATTAAAAAATAAGAAGAAAAAGAACACAAGAAAACACGGTCGATTTTACTTGGTTCGGAGCCTTCAGCAACTCCTACTCCAAGACCCAGGTCCCATGGACATATCGATGGGTAATCCACTAAAATGCCTCTTCCAGTACCTCTGAAAGAGGAAATCGAGTACAAAGAAAGTTAGTGTTGGGACCGGAAAGTAGCTAGAGGGGGGTGAATAGCTCGTCGCGTGCTCGTGTGCTTCGTTGCTTGTTTCTTCAAGGATGTGCAGCGGAAATACAAAGAAACAAAAGCATACAACGCTAACAAATGGATTTTACTTGGTATCCACCTCACAAGAGGTGACTAGTCCAAGGATCCACACACACACACCCACCACTATGAATAACACTCCTTTATGGTAACTACCAAAGGCGAAGAAGCCCTACAACACTCTCAATACAAGAAGAAGGAAAGGGAAACAAAATACAAGCAAAAGCTTACAAGTTATGCAGTGAAAACCCTAACCCTAACTTCTTGTTCTTGCTTTTGATCCGCCTCTTGACTTGGAAGAGCCTCCAAGAATCTTCAAGAACTGGCGATCTGGAGCTTGGAGAGAGCTGTGGAGTTGCGGGAGAGGATCAGAGATGAATCGTACGAGCTCTCAAGATCTCTATAGAAGGAATCGAGCGCCTACAGCTAAATATGACGCCAACGGTCGGATCCCGATCGATTGGAATGCTTCCAATCGATCGGGGAGGCTTTGGATCGATCAGTGGATCGATCCAGAGCACCTCTGTGCTCTGCGGGAAATGCCTGGATCGATCGGCCAATCGATCCAGCCTTTATCGCGTAAAAACGCGCCACCCCAATCGATCCACTGATCGATTGGGGTCTCTGGATCGATCCACTGATCGATCCAGAGGCGTTCTGTGCGCTCTGCGACTTGCCCACTCGAGGCTTATCGCGGGGACCTTCCCAATCGATCGGCCGATCGATTGGGCATCGGCCAATCGATCGGCTGATCGATCCAGACTTGGTTTTTGCCCAAAACCAAGTCTCAAGCCCCCAAACCAACATCCGGTCAATCCATGACCTGTTGGTTCATCATGCTTAGCATCCGGTCACCCTTGACCTGCTAGGACTCCCTCACCAAGTGTTTGGTCAATTCCTTTGACCCACTTGGACTTTTTCTCATCGTGCCAAGTATTCGATCACTCTCTTGACCTACTTGGACTTTTACCTTCTTGCCAAGTATCCGGTCAATCCCTTTGACCTATTTGGACTTTCACCAGATGTCTGGTCAACCTTGACCCATCTGGATTTCCCTTGCCTGGCTTCACTCACCAGGACCTTCACCTAGCTTCACTCACTAGGACTTTCCAACTGCCTGGCTTCACTCACCAGGACTTTCACCTAGCTTCACTCACTAGGACTTTCACCTGGCTTCACTCACCAGGACTTTCCTCCTGCCTAGCTTCACTCACTAGGACTTTCTTCTGCCTGGCTTCACTCACCAGGACTTTCCAGTCAGGTATCCGGTCAACCTTGACCTACTTGACTTTCCTTCACATCTCAACAGGTCAACATTAACCAAGCGGGAATTGTATTAACAATCTCCCCAAATGAACAATTGCACCTGCATTGTCCATATCACCTAAACCCAATATATTGTCAAATATCGAAACTCAAACTAAGACTCAAGCTTGGTCAACCAGGTCAGCCTTGACCTAAAGGATATTGCACCAACAGTTAGAACAAGTGCAACACCCTACACTTGTTCTTTTACAATAATTAATTACAAAAAACAGCTTTCATTACTGACATGTATGAATCGAAGTGACAACGCTCGAGTGTTAGTGTCAATGTGCCAGCCGCGATCAGAAGTCCTCAGAGTAGTAGTCGGGCACAACATCTTCGCAGCAAAGTCGCAGCAGGATGCCGAGCAGGCGGAACCTTAAATAGACGCGTAGTAGCTCGTATAGTAGCTGTTGAATGAAGCTTGGTCGAGACTGCCTTAAATAAGGCATGGAAGGCGCCTTCGATTGGTGTTGAAGGCACCTCAAATGAGAGAAATTTTATCCCGACTTTGTTGTGCCTTATCTGCGTCGAGATCCAAATTTTATCCCTTGGAAAGTGCCTTCAAGCCATTGAAGGCGCCTTCTATGAACAGTACAAAGACATCTTCCAATACTTGAAGGTGCCTTCGGGTACTATTCATCTAAAGATTTTTTGCTCCTTTTGCCCTGCAAGTTGTGTTAGTTCAAAACTAAAACATCTAACTTGCAAAACAAAGTAGTATAATGAAACTAAGTAGTAATTAGCTCATGTCCTCCTAGGATCAGGAACTAGTCAAGATCTCAGATTAGGGATCCAAAATAGATCTAACCTGAACCGATGTCTACTGTCCTTCAACCGGGACGCGTCCTCACAAAGTCACTCTCCTCCAGTGACTTACCTTTACTTACCATCTTGCAATTGGTTAACTAGTCTTCTGACCCACCAGGTCTTCATGCCAGTTGTTCGGTTCGTAGACCCAACTGGACTTCTGTCGGTTGTATGGTCCCTCAGATCCAACCGAACTTCCTACCAAATATCCAGTCGGTCCGTTGACCTATTTGAACTTCGTACCAGCTATCTAGTCCTATGGACCTAGCCGAATTTTAGTCGGATGTCTGATCCTTTGAACTCATCAATTCCTGCACACTCGGTAAAATAATTAGATCACAAAATACCTAACTTAACTCACTTGTCATTCATCAAAACATGAGTTAGACCATTAGTGCAAAATTGCACCAACAGTGTTAGTTGTAAAGCTTCGCCAAGTGGACTCCTCGTCGGCCTCTAGGATGACAACTTCTCTGTCATAGACAAGATGGAAGTGCGTCATTCTAGTGCATTCCTGGTGGTTCAGTAGGACCACAAAATCTTAGTAATTCCTCCATCCAGCTGCCTCCGACATGGTCAAGTTTAATCTTGAGCCCTCAGACATCAGCTTGCCTGTTGCTTTGAGGATAGGCGATTGAAGTGAAGGTTTGTAGAATGTCAAAACGTTCGCACTATTCTTTCAATTTGTGTCCCTAAAATTATTGATCGTTATCGGAGATAAATTTGTGAGAATTCTATACCAGCAGATAATGTTCTTCTAAAGGAATTCGAGGACAACATCTTCCATTATCCAATCCAGAGTTTCAATCTCCACCCATTTGGAGAAATAATCTATTTCTACCTAGAGGATTTTCTTCTGGTTGAGCCTAATTGGAAAGGGACAAACTATGTCCATCCCCCATTGGTGGAAAGGGCAAGAATTTATTGAAGTCTTCAGGGGCTCTGTGGGTTTCTTGGTGAGGTATTGGCGTTTCTAGCAATGAGTGCAGGTGGAGACGAGGAAAGCAATGTTGGCTTGTAAGGTTGACCAAAAGTATCCAGCTAGTAGAACCTTCAAGCGATCATTTGACTGCTAACATGATTTTTGTAGAAGCCTTGATGAATTTCTTATATAACATAATTGTTATCTTCTAGGCCAAGGTATTTGAGCAGAGGGCAAGAGAAATCTGTTTGTATAAACTATCACTGATTAGTGTGAAGTGAGCGGCTCCCTTGATGGAGGAAGAAAATGAGAGGAATTTGCTAATCAGCCTACTCCTCCCGACTTGGCAACTGATTAATTAAGCAACCAACAGAGCTTAGGTGACTAAATCATCCAAGGTCCACATGACTAGTGAGTTAGCCATTTTATCCAATTTGTCCACCTTCTGATTCTCAACTCGAGCGATCTTTTAAAGACTAACTTCTTGGAAATCAGCTCTAAGTCTTATAAAAGCTTCAACGTAGCATCTCAATCGGTCATTTTTTATTTCAAAACTATCTTTCAACTGTTGAGCTACCAATTGAGAATTCGAGTGTATAATGACTCAGAAAGCACCAACTCATTTTGTTGCTTAAAGGCCCACAAGCAAAACTTCATACTCAGCTTCATTGTTAGAGGCTCAAAAATTCAACCAAATAGATAATTGGAGCACATTCTCTAATTGTGAAATCAGCAATATTCCAACATCACTGCCCTATCGAAAGGCTAATCCATCCACAAAGATTTTTCATATGCCTTCTGACTCTTGACCTTGAACTTCAATTAAGGAGTCCACTAGGGCTTGAGTTTTAATAGCAGTTCGGGATTGATATTGGATGTCATACTCACTTAACTCTATGGTTTATTTGATTTGTCATCCTAAGCCTCCAGATGTGTTAACACTTGCCCCAATGTACTATTGGTAAAAGCAATGACCGGATGAAACAATAAGTAGGGTGTTAATCGGTGAACCATTAGGACAAGTCCTAAGGCCAATATCCCCAATATAGTATATCTGTTCTCGAGCTGAATGGATAGAGACGAGACGAATGAGGATGAGCAAAGCATCAAGTCAGTGGAGACTAGCTAATTGAGTGGCATTGGCTTGTCGGATAGGCAGAGCTGAAGTAGTCGGAGGAGCCGAGCGTAAGGAGTCGATGTACCAAGTCAAATGATGTTGGCTTATTGGTTGGTGAAGCTGAGCTGAAAAGTTAGTGTGCCAAGCCGAATGGCGTTGGTTTGTCGGGTCGATGGAGCTGAGCTGAAGGAGTCGATGTACCGAGCCAAATGGGGTTGGCTTGTCAGGCCAGTGAAGCTGAGCTGAAGGAGTCGATGTGTCAAGCTAAATGGCGTTGGCTTGTTAGGTCGATGGAGCTGAACTGAAGGAGTCGGTGTCGAGCCGAATGGCGTTGGCTTGTCGGGTCATGGAGCTGAGCTGAGGAGTCGAGTGGGCCAAGTTCCCGGTGTTAGGGTGAACCGAGTCGAAGGAATCAAATATCAGGGTCTACTTTGACTTCCATCTCTGCTAGACCTTTAACTAGGTAGCAAGGACGATGGACCTCACCACGCGTACGCCTCTACTATCCTCTGCATCATCCCATAAATATATCCAATAAATATCCTCACTCAACCAAAATATCTTACAAAACCTTATCTATCAAGATATCTTTGTTGTCATCAAGCCTGACATAGACTATTAAGGCCTATACCTACAGTCCTAATTTTATTGGGAACCATTATTATTAAAAAAATTTAAAGATATTTAATAACTAATATTTACATTTAACAACCCTGTTGCCCAGTGCCCAAGCTACATCATGCACGTGTGTAGATTTTGCTCCAGATTTGGCTTGCTTCGATTTCCATTTCAATGCTCTTCATATTTTGCTTGTTTCCAATGCACACGATTTTGCTTCAGGTTTTGCTTGCTTCCAATCCACAAGATTTTGTTAGCTTAAATGTCCGTAGTGCTCTTCAATTAATTCTTATGACAACTACATTTAAATACATATTAATTATAATTATTATATTCTCTAGTCCTAAAATTCTATCTAGAGCTACAATATAAATATACAAGACCTTAGACCTAATTTCATTTTGTAATTAGCTAATTATCTACTCATTTTCTCATTAGTGCTCGATCTATATTTTTTCCCCTTGTCGTTGATTATATAAGAAGACATCCTTCTCTTACCTCAATCGATAATTTTTTTCTTTTTTGCTCTTTTCTTTTCCTCAAAATATTTTTTATTGTTCTATATAAATGATAAATTATGGATGAAATGGATTATGAACTCAAACATAATTGGAAAATAGATTATTAGCAATTGCATGAATTTTTTTTCCCTATTTTTTCTGTTTCAATGCAACTAAATTTACTATATTTATGATTTATTATGCACTTAAAAATCATAAAATATAATTCATAGATTTTTCTAATATATTTTTAAATTCGCGTTATTCGTCGTCCAAAAAAAAGTAAGAAAAATCTTATTTTTTAAAAAAAAAATTATTAAAGGCCTAAAAAAAATTTTTTTTTAAGCTTAGGCCCTGGTTGTCATCGTAATAAATAGATGAGGAAGAGGACCAAAGGGATTAAGGTGCACTTGGTCAACAGTCGACACAATGAAAGATGGCAACAGCAAAGACAAAGGACAACCAGGGATTAAATTAGAAAAGCTACCTGTTGCCAGAGAATTAATCCAGACATATTCTGACCTACACACAAACAAAACTACTTCCATTACCTCCCTGCCTAATTTATTGACAATAATAGCATTGTTGATTCCGTCTTGTAGACCATGTCTATAAATTAATCCAACTACTCAAACTTCAATCTACTACGGATGGAGATCTCGATGGCCATCAATCTCCTTCTCTTCCTTTGCTTGATTCCATTTTCCTTTTTCGTCTGCAATGGGGTGGTGATAGTCCCTAGCTATGCCGCGGCAGCTCATAGAACACTAGAGCACCGCGGTGGAGCGCTGTATGAGACGAGGTACTTCATGCAGACTTTGGACCACTTCAACTACAAGCCGGATGGGTACATGCAGTTCCGGCAGAAGTACCTGGTGAACGACTCGTTCTGGGAGGGAAGAGGCGCCCCCATCTTCGTCTACGCCGGCAACGAAGGCAGCATTGAACTGTTCGCGGACAACACCGGCTTCATGTTCGACGTTGCTCCTTCCTTCAAGGCCCTCCTGGTCTTCATTGAGGTGCTTTACGTAATCATCTAATTCACTGTTTTGCTGATGATTTTAATAGAAGAACGTGTTATATTTGAACCACGTATATGCCATGACAGCATAGGTACTACGGGGAGTCTCTTCCATTCGGTGACGTTGGCAACTCGAGCACTTTGGGTTATTTGAGCACGACACAAGCTCTTGCAGATTTCGCAACTCTAATCACTGACTTGAAGAAGAATTTGTCTTCAGAGCACTCTCCTGTTGTTGCCTTTGGTGGTTCCTATGGAGGAAGTAAGTGTAAGAAGAAGAATAGAGAGAGAGAGAAAGGAATAAGATGAGAATGATAAAATCTATTGTTCATTGATATTTGCTCTAAGATCAATACAATATATAATGTTCAAAAGTACTTGGTCAAATAACTAATTAATAAATAACAGAATTATTCTAAGAATAATTCTGAGAATAATTATAACAGAATTATTAGAATAATTCTGAGAATAATTATAACAGAATTATTAGAATAATCCAAATATTAATATGATTTGATTTGGTAATTTGATCCGGTCAATTTGGATAATTCTGTTATATCTCTTTTACCCCCCGACAAACTCAACGGGAGATCTCTGACGTTGAGTTTGCTTGCTAACTTGTTGAAGCGTTGTCTGGATAGTGGCTTGGTAAATATATCAGCGATTTGATCTTCAGCAGAAATATAAGAGACAGATAATTGCTGAGTTGCCACACGTTCACGAACAAAATGAAAATCAATTTCCACATGTTTTGTACGAGCATGAAAGACTGGATTTGCTGTGAGATATGTTGCTCCAATATTGTCGCACCAAATTTTTGGTGCAATATTTGAAGTAAGATGAAGTTCGGAGAGAAGTGATTGAAGCCAAATAATTTCTGACGTTGTATTGCTTATAGCTTTATATTACTTTCGATGCTTGAACGAGATACCGTAGGTTGCTTTTTTGGGAATTCCATGAGATAATGTTTTGCCCAAGAAATATTGCATATCCACTAATAGAGTGTACTATCTTTAGATGAGTTTGCTCAATTTGTATCATTATAGACATGCAAGTATTGAGATGATTAACAATATAAAAGAAGACTATGTAGAATAACACCTTTGAGATATCGAACTATTATTTTCACATATTCCCAAATTTTGTTTAGTGGGAGCACTAGTGAACTAACAAATATGATTTACTATAAAGGTAATATCAAGTTATGTGATAGTGACACATTATACGGATCTAAGAATTCATTGATAAATTTGACGATCAAATATAGCATAAATGGATGAAGTTGCAGATAAGTTGTTTATAACAATTGGTGTGAGAGATCAGACGTGCTCCATCAGCTCTTTCGAGAAGCTCAGTATTATATTTGCTCTGAGAGAGAAGACAACCATCCTCATGTATGATAAGCTCAATACCAAGAAAAAAAGACTCCAAATCTCTAGTAGGAAATTCTTGATAGACTTAATAAAGTCGTGATACCCTTGTGATCATTGCGGTTATCAGAATGTCATCCACATAAATAAGAAAAAAGATCATATTTTCATCATTATATTTGTGAAATAGAGACGAGTCAGTCTTTGATCCAGAAAATCCTTGAGCTTGTAACCATTTAGATAGTCGATGAAACCATGCACGAGGAGCTTGTCGAAGACCATATAAGGATTTCTTGAGTTGGCAAACATGAGATGGAAATTGTGGATGAATGAAACCGTGGTTGCTCCATAAATATAGTTTCCTCAAGATGACCATGGAGAAATGTATTTGAAATATCCAATTATCGTACAAGCCAATCAGAACTAATAACTATTGATAATAATAGTCTGACAGATATAATTTTGATGACTAGGCTAAAAGTGTCATTGAAGTCAATACTTGGTTGTTAACTAAATCCTTTAGCTACAAGTCGAGCTTTGTATCTTTCAAGAGAACCATCACTCGATGCTTAAGACGAAATACCCATTTAGAGCCCACAACATTCATTGAGGGAGTGCGCGGAACTAGAGTCCATGTTCCATTGCGAAGAAGTGCATCAAATTCTGTAGCCATTGCACTACGCCAGTTTGGATCCTTGTTTGCTTGTGTAAAACAGGTTGGTTCAATAGATTTGGAAGAAACCACTAGAGCTCGTGGAAGGGGATATCGAGTTGCATTTGGTGGGCAACGCTCATAAATATCACTAATGGGAAGCATGCGACGAGGAGCATTATCATCTGAATCACTTGTTGATGACGACGAGGAAGTAGGCTGACATGGTGATGTAGATGACGGACTTGCATTATCCGAGGAACCAGAGAGCATATTATCTTCGATCGGCGAGACTTCTAAGATTGGAGCAGCAACCGGAGGTGATTCTGATGGTATAGGAGAGTTATTAGAGAGCTCCGGAGCAAGATTCCATCACTTCTGATAATATTAGGTGGCATTAAGAAGGTGCCACTTGTATCTGGAGGAGAGATTGAAGAAGCTACCGAAAAAGGGAATAAAGACTCATCAAAAGTAACATGTCGTGAAATATAAATTCGTCCTGTTGGTATATGCAAGCAACGATAACCATGGTGCAAATTGCTATAACCAAGAAAAACACATTGTAGTGAACGAGAGTCAAGTTTGTGTTTAGAATAGGGGCGTAACCATGGATAACATGCGCAACCAAAAATTCGAAGGAAAGTGTAATCAGGGGTTTGATTATAAAGTTTTTCAAAAGGACATTTATGATTGAGCAATGGTGTAGGAAGTCGATTTATGAGATATACTGCAGTGCTAACAGCTTCATCCCAAAATTTGCGCGGAACTGATGCATGATGAAGAAGAGCTAAGGCAGTTTCAATTATATGTCTATGTTTTCTCTCAGCAGAGCCATTTTGTTCTGGAGTGTGAGGACAAGAAACTCGATGAACAATTCCACATGATGATGGAGAGCTTGATATTCGCCTCCCCAATCAGAATGAAAAGAGAGTATTTTACGATTAAAAGATCGTTCAACTTGAATTTGAAAATTACAAAATATATCAAATAAATCAGATTTCCTTCTCATAGGATAAAGCCAAGTATATTTACTAAAATGATCAATGAATGTAACATAATATTGGAAACCTTGATTAGACAAAATAGGTGCAGGGCCCCAAACATCAGAATGGATTATTTCAAGTGGAAAATTAGAAACATGATCAGATAAAGAGAAAGGTAGCTTATGACTTTTAGATTCCATGCAGGCCCTACATGAATAAGATGGAGAGGAGGTAATAGAAGTAGGTAAACCATACCTATTGATGATTGACTGAACAATACGAAGGGAAGGATGACCAAGTCGAGCATGCCAAGCTGGTTTATTTGTGCGTTCACCAACAAAAGCTTTGATTGAAGAACTCTGAAGACAATAGAGGCCATTTTTGATTCTCCCATAAAACACAATAGCATTTGTTCCTCTATCCCTTATAAGATAATGATCATGATGAAATTCAAAAATGACATTGTTATCAAGACAAAACTGGCGTGTAGAAAGTAAATTTTTAGTGATAGATGGAACATGAAAGACATTGCGCATGTGAAAAATTCGATTAGATAAATGAACATATGTGTTTCCAAGATTAGCAATTTGCAAACCTGAACCATCGCCTACTTGCACCGTATCTGAGCCATAATATGACATTACGTCTGTAAGGATATTATAATCTGATGTGACATGATGAGTTGCTCCAGTGTCAATATACCAATCAGTAGATGAGAACTCTGGATTTTTACCACAAGTAGGCACAGACGAAAGAACTTTAGGATATACTTGTGAAATAGATGGTTGTCTTGAGGCTGTAGGACCACCAATGAAATTTGAATCAAATGGACTAGGACATTGAATACCAAAATGTCCAATTCCAAGACAAATTTGACATTTTACCCTAGACCAATCAAGTCTTTTAGGGCATATATTTCTAGTATGACCAACGATGTGACAAATTTGACATCGGTCTGGACTTTGCTTTTGTCCTCTTTGATGTCGTCGAGTATTTGACATCTAAAGTAAAAAATAACTTGTCCGATGGTAGTGGAAAAAAAAAAAAAAAAAGATTAAGGAAGAGGAAAGAGAAGCAAAGGGGTTGGCAGCGGAAGAAAATAAGTATTTTTCGTTTGCTCTGAAAAATAGAGAAGAATAAGAAAATTAAAACACGTAGGAGAAAATAAAAGGCTCGAGGGAAAAATTTAAAAATTCGCCGTTTATACGATCTCCGCCTCAAGAAGTTGAGGGAAGATAAAAAAAAAAGAGAGATGGCTCTGATACCATGTAAGAAGAAGAATAGAGAGAGAGAGAAAGGAATAAGATGAGAATGATAAAATCTATTGTTCATTGATATTTGCTCTAAGATCAATACAATATATAATGTTCAAAAGTACTTGGTCAAATAACTAATTAATAAATAACAGAATTATTCTAAGAATAATTCTGAGAATAATTATAACAGAATTATTAGAATAATTCTGAGAATAATTATAACAGAATTATTAGAATAATCCAAATATTAATATGATTTGATTTGGTAATTTGATCCGGTCAATTTGGATAATTCTGTTATATCTCTTTTAGTAAGATCGTTTACAACTAACTACGTTTTGTCCGATATATATTGAGACTATCACTGATTGATTTTTATGCTGGACACTAGTGCTGGCTGCTTGGTTCAGGCTCAAGTACCCGCACGTAGTGATTGGTTCAGTGGCATCGTCTGCACCGATTCTTCAATTCGATGACCTCGTTTCACCTTACACCTTCATTGACATCGTCACCAATGACTTCAAGGTCTGGATATCAAAACTGGTTGCAGAGTTCTTCTCTGTTTAATTATCTGAATCGCATGGCTTGTTGACTGATTTAGAGTGAAAGTGAAAGCTGCTTCAAAACAATAAAGAATTCATGGAAGGAAATGGATGACACCTTGCGACAACCAGGAGGACCTCAGAAGTTGGCCAAAGCATTCAAACTATGCCGGTAAGAACATCTTCCATTATCACAGCAAGATGTCCTGTTTGTGCAGTAGCTAATTCTCTGGGCTTCGTGGTCGTCCACAGCGGTGCCATACCAGAATATGTGCCTGGTTGGATCAATAGTGCTTTTATTTATGGTGCCATGACAGATTATCCCACTGCCTCTAACTTTCTAACTCCTCTCCCAGCCTTTCCTGTGAAACAAGTAAGTCGTCTAGTTCACCTTCAACCATGAAGAACAACACAGAGTTAGTTTAGGTGCTAATGTAACTCTTGCAGATGTGCAAGGCCATTGACAATCCAACAGCAGGGAATGATACTCTCTCCAGATTATACGCAGCTATGAACATATACTACAATTATACTGGCACTGAAAGCTGCTTCGATCTCGACTCGGGTAGCCGTATCGGATTTGATTCGTGGGATTTTCAGGTAATTGTACTATTCTCTACTGCTTAAGAGCAATTTGCTTGACAATGAGTAAATCAGTGACACTTTTGGTCCACAGTCATGCACAGAGATGATCCTTATTGAGGGAGGCTGCAGAAATGAGAGCATGTTCCCTGCGGAAACTTACGATTACCAGAAGCAACTGGCCTACTGCAAAGAGGCCTACAAGATATCGCCTCGACCGCACTGGATCACCACTGAATTTGGTGGCCATGTGAGCTTCCTCAACAATTGAATCACACATTTCAGTTTTCTCTACATTTCTTTTGTTGCTCTAGCTATTGCCATGTATTCTATATGACCTCTGGTTATTGGCATGTACAGGACATTAAGAGGGTGCTGAAGAGGTTTGGAAGTAACATCATATTCTTCAATGGCCTAAGAGATCCATGGAGTGGAGGGGGGTAAAATCATCATCCATCATGCTCATCTATTCGAGTAAACAACTGTTAATGGATCGATAAGGTTCCTCGATTGTGTTCTATGCAGGGTGCTGAAGTCTATCAACCCAAGCCTCATAGCCATAGTAGCACCTCAAGGTACATAGTAAACAACTGTCTGGAGATTGTATCTTACATGTTTGACTACTGAAACAAAAAACATTTTGTATTGTTTATTTTAATAGGTGCACATCATGTAGACCTTAGATTTGCTACAGAGCAGGATCCTGTTTGGCTAAGAAATGTGAGGAGGAAGGAGATCCAGATTATATCCAAATGGCTTAAGCAGTATTATGAAGACTAAAAAATATAAAAATAACCTCTTCCATAACCAACAATGAGAGAAATGACCTTTTGTATTTCTATTTATTGTCCAATAAATTCATAAAAAAAAAGAGTCTTTTTCTTCTTTACTATCCAATGGAATAATATAAATCAACTATCATTTTAAAATTTCAACTATTTTTTTTTTCTCATTCTTGCAAACACCATCTAAATATATAAGGGGATCATGCTCTCTGAGAATATCCCGATCATTAACATCTCCGACACTGGCACGTTATCTTTAGGAACATCCACGATTTCACGCTATAACTCATACATTATGGGAACATCTCCAACTGACAACCCCACATTCCCAATCGAGAGTATCCTCATTGTGACTCATACATTCTCTAGAAATATCCTCTACCAAGAGCATTCCTACTATGACTATACATTCTTTGAGAACATCATGTTATCTCTACAAATATCCTTAATTAATCGGGAACATCTCCATTATACTCATACGTTCTTTGGGAGCATTCCCAACAAGGAACACACCCACCATGCTCACATGCTATCTTTGAAAACATACACAGTCGCGAACATCCCAGTTAAGCTCATACGATCTTTGAGAACATCTTTGATAGGGAACATCCTTGCTATGCTTATACACTCAATCAAAACATTCCTACTCGAGCACATCCTTGCAAAATCCCTCCTTAAGGGATGGATCTAGGGGTGTAAATAAACCAAGCTGCTTGTGAGCTATTCAAAACTCTATTCAAAGTTCATTAAAACCAAACTCAAGCTTCACAATACTCGGCTCGTTAGCTCGTGAACATGTTCATTAATAAGCTCATAAATCAACTTTTAAATGAAAAAATAATAGTTTTGATATTGAATTTATAGATTTTATACTCTACTTATAAAAAATATAGACAAATATATTAAATTTATTTCTTAGAATTGATCATGTCCAAAAGCGTGAAGCTGGAAAGTCGGGGATGTGGCGGCTTTGTTGACTGGATGAAGACCTCGCTCCTCTTCTAGCACATCTTTAGAGGTTCTCTCCATCGATTTGTTCGTGTGAATACACATAGAGGGTTGTACACTTGACAACCTTGAGATCCGGCGAACCTTGGACGAGCGGGATTTGCGAAGGACTTCGCATCAAGGGTAATCTCTTTTTCTTTGTAGATCTAGTGTAGATCTAGGTTAGAGAAACTCGTACACGTAGAAAATTTCATTTTATAACTTCGCACGGATCCGGTGGCATGGGATTCGGGGTTTCCGCAACGTAAAAGGTAGTTTTTGCGGCCCGAAAAACCCAACATGGACCCCAGTTCGAACTTTTCCAACGTTATCTTGAGTCGCTCGACTTGACATTTTAAGTTAGAATTTTCTTCCTCAAGTTTTGCAACTTAAGTTGAAGTTCCGGCTTGAACTTGATTGGTCGAGTCACTCAAGTTAACTTGCTTCTTAAGGTGGTCTATTTCCTTAAGTAACAAGTTGTTTTGTTTTTTAGATTTTGATAATTTCTTAAATAAGCATTTAACTACTTTAAGTAAGTTAGACTTTGAATAAGAAGTTACCATATTTGGACCTTTGGATCTGTGGCTTGTCTCGGACTCGATGTCGAACTCGGACTCTTCATCGAACTTGGAGTCGGAATCTTCATTCCTTGCCATAAATGCAAGATGGCTCGAGTGCTTTGTTTGCTCCGGGTCAGATTCGTCAGAAGAAGTCTCATCCCATGTCGCTTGGAGAGCTTTCTTTCTTCTTGTCGACTTCGGTCTTTCTTCCTTCCGATTTGGACATTCATTTTTGAAATGCCCCTTCTTGTTACATCCGTAACAAATCATTTCTGATTTGTTTTATATCTGGTTGAGTGGTGTCTTTTTGGCACTTCTTCTTAATTTCTTCTTCATCAACAATCTCCGGACCATGTTGACTAATTCTTCTTCATTTGTTGAATCGAAAGATGACTCACTTTCTGACTCGTTCTTTGTTCTTGACTTGGTTTCCTTGCTTGGACCTGCATACAAAGTGACTCCTTTCTCGACATGGCTTAAGTTAGATTGTTCATGTAATTCCAATTCACAAAATAACTCATCTAACTTAATAATTGAAAGATCCTTAGAAACTTTGTAAGCATCTACAATTGATTCCCACAAAGCATTCCGCGGAAAGGCATTTAGCGCGTACCATATTGCGTCATGATTTTCTAGGTTGTGTCCGATCAGATGGAGGTCGTTGAGAATGTCCTTTAGTAGAGCGTGTAGTTGCGAGGCCGTCTCTCTAGGAAGCATTTTAATATTAAATTGATTATTTAAAAGTAAGTCTCTTTTATTTACCTTGGACTCGTCAGTCCTTTCGTGTAGTTTTACTAGATAGTCTCATAGTTCCTTGGCATTGTCGTAGGGATCGACTCGGTTCAACTCCTCCATTGTGAGTCCACATTGAATGGTGTTGATCGCCTTGTAGTTTAGTTGTGCCTTCTTGATCATTGGAGGAGTCTAATCTTCAGGATCTAGTGGCGTTCTATCTTTTGTCGGAGGTGTGTAGCCTTTCAGTATTGTGAACCAAAGCTCGATGTCTGATTTCAGATAGCACTCCATTATGTTCTTCTAATAGCTGAAGTTCTCCTCTTTGAAAAGAGAAGGTCGGACAGTACTGTAACCTTCTTGATAGGAGTTCGACATCCTTGAATAAAAGAAAATAACAAACCAATTTCCAAGACTTTCGTCTTGGGATTAGTAGTGCTTAAAAAATAGAAATAATAAGAGGAAAAAAATATTCTAAGAAAAGAAAAGAAATTGATGAAAAGAAAGTTTTAAAAGATGCTTTGAAAAATGGTTAAGTAATTTTTGAGCTACGAGGCTCTGATACCAATTGTTGGATCGGATGAGTGCGATAGAGGGGGGGGGGGGTGAATAAGCCGCTTTTAAAACTTTTCTTTTACTTTAAAAACAAAGTCGTGCAGAGAAAAAATAGAGAACAATTCAGTTACTTGGTTCGGATAGGTCAACTCCTACTCCAAGGCCCGTGATCCTTGATCGCACCGATGGAAAATCCACTAAGATTCTTCTTCCCGAAAACCTTGGAAAGAAGCAATGCGTACAGTATACAATAAGATAGTAACAAGACTACTATCTTACATGAGTTTAAGTGCAATACAAAAGTAAAGTATACCGACAGTTATGTGAAAGTTGAAGCTCGGTCGACACTTGCTTGCGTGTAGAAGAGTTGTAGAGTAGTAGCACGAACAGCAGCAGCTAGCACAAAGATTGACTTCGAACCCGAACAGTGTTACTCAGCCTCAAACCTCGAGCTTCAATTTATAAGATCGTTGATGTTCGGTCGACCGATCCAAAGGTTCAGTCGACCGAACCAGCTCCCTTCCTTCCTAGCTGATATCCGATGCTGATTCGATCTTCGGCATTAACTGTCCATTAAGGGTTCGGTCGACCGATCACTCCTTTCGGTCGACCAAATAGGCTCCTTCCTTGTTCGTCGAGATTTGTCGAGATTTGCATTTACTATGCATTTAATTGTTGATCGTTCGGTCGACCGATCCTCTGGTTCGGTCGACCGATCAGTGTAATTTCTTTTTGCTTCTGATTGTTGCTGACAGAATCGATCTATGCTGAGTCAACTTGGTTCGGTCGACCAATCTTACTGTTCGATCGACCGATCAAGCTTTGACCGGACTCTGATCTGTTCTGGTATGATTTGAACACTGGTTTGACTTTGCCTTGTTCGGTCGACCGATTCTCCGGTTCGGTCGACCGATCCAGCCGAACCTACAAAACAGTGTTAGACAACAAACCTATAAAATAGATGTTAGAACAATAATATATATTATGCATGAATAGTATTAGACAGTAGAACTGTCTTGATCTCAACTTGGAAACCTTCCCGGTTTCTTCAGTTGAATCAGCGACCTTAGGTTGTTCCCTTCAGGAACCCGACCTCACTGTCGCTCCTCCAGTTGTTTACCTCAACCTACCTGCCAAACTTTGATCCTCCATATCTAGTTTGGACTTTTCACTCAGCCTTGATCGGCTCCCCAGGACTTTTCTCTTGATCTTTGGTTCTCCAGACCTCTCGATCACATCGCCAAGATCAGGTCCTCTTGACCCACTTGGACATTCACCTAGGTTCCACGATCTGCTAAGACTTCTCCTGCCTAGCCTCCAACTAGGTTTTTCCCGGTTGAGCAAATAGCCTGCACACTCAGTCAACTTGTTAGATCATAACAAGACTTAACTTGAACCTTTGACAAGATCAAAACTTAGGTTTGATTCTGGTGCAACTTGCACCAACATACTACTCATCTCACCACAGGAAGACCGGATGCAACTATCTGTTGGGCTGGACTATAGAGCCACCAACAATGAATCTGAATATGAGGCACTGATAGCCAGCTTACAGGCAGCTGGGCACGTGGGAGCAGTTAAAGTCCTCATCCACTCGGACTCCCAGTTGGCCGCTCAGCAGCTATCTAGGACGTTCGAGACTCAAGCTTTATACGGAAGCCTTCGAGAAGCTGAAGACCAATTTTCAGAAGGTCATTATACAGAAGATCCCCCGATTGGATAACCAGGTGGCAGATGAGTTGGCCAAACTAGCCAATTCGTTGTCGCAGATCGTCATAGCATAGTCGATCGAACAAGTATCGCTGGTGGTGCACATTGACCGAATGGAAGGGATCACCTTCCCGAACGACTGGAGGGCGGCTCTAATGGAGTACCTACGGTCGAGAGCTACATTGGCCAATCAGGAGGGTGCTCGCCTGTTGAGGAAGAGAGCAGGACAATTCACCCTGATCGGGGACCAGCTATATAAGAAAGCATTTTCCAGACCCCTAATCAAGTGTGTCGGGTTGGAGGATGCTGAGTACATATTGCAAGAGGTGCACCAAGGATCCTGCGGAGGACATCCGAGCTGCCGCTCATTGGCGCGAAAGATACTCCTGGTCGGGTATTTTTGGTTGACCCTCCAAGAGGATGTCGCTCGGACGGTAGCCACTTGCCTGTCCTGCCAAAAGTATCCCTTTCGCACCAACCGACCGAGGAAATGAAGGCGTCCACAGTATCCTGTCCGTTTGACCAATGGGGCATGGACATCGTAGGGTTATTCCTAATGGTGATCGATTAGCGGAAATTTCTAGTCGTCGCGATGGACTATTTCTCGAAGTGGGTTGAAGTCGAGCCGCTTGCAAGAATAACCGATCAGATGGTCATTAAGTTTATATGGCAAAACATCATATGTCGGTTCGGCATCCCACATCAACTCGTATCAGATAATGGGAGACAGTTCACCGATCAGAGGCTCAAAGAGTGGTGCGAGGGCTATGGCATCCAGTAAGCCTTCACCTCCATAGCCTACCCTCAGGACAACGGACAAGCGGAGGTTGCCAATCGAGAGATTTTTCAAATTCTACATGCTCGGCTCGACCATATCAGAGGCAGCTGGGTCGACGAGCTCCCGAGTGTGTTGTGGGTACTCCGCACGACCCCGAAGGAGGGAATCAGTGCAACTCCTTTCCATCTGGTATACAGCAGCGAAGTAGTCATCCCCGTAGAAGTCGGAGTGGAATCCGATCGGGTGAAGCATTACGATGAAGGAAATGCCGAGCGGAGGCTTATGAAACTCAACCTGGTGGACGAAACGCGAGATAAAATAGCCGTTTGGCTAATGGTGTATCGACAATGGATGAGGCACAATTATAATCGGAGGGTGATCCTGAGATCCTTCCAGATCAACGATCTCATCTGGAAGAAAGTGAAGTCGGTCGGCGATGTTACCAAACTCGAAGCTCCATGGGCAGGACCCTTCAAGGTCATGGAAAAACATCGTTCAGGCGCCTACTACTTAGAAGATGAGGAGGGAAGGCGGCTCGAGCGGCCATGGAGCTTGAATCACCTCCAACCCTACCGAGCCGGATGAGAGGTGCATGAGTGAATAATAATGTATTTGTACGTCCTCTTTGAATGCATGATGAGAATAAAAACAAGGTTCTACACTTTGAGTCGAGCGGCGACGTTAAACGCGAGTCTACATCAAACCATCGAGCTGCGACGTTAAACGCGGGTCTACATCAATTCGTCGAGCGATGACGTTAAATGCGGGTCTACATCAAACCGTCGAGCGGCGACATTAAACGCGGGTCTACATCAATCCGTTGAGAGGCGACGTTAAGCGCGGATCTACATCAATCCGATGAGTGACGACATTAAACGCGGGTCTACATCAATCCGTCGAGCGACGACATTAAACGTGGGTCTACATCAGTCCGTCGAGCGGCAACGTAAAACGCGCGTCCACATCAAACCGTCGAGCGGCGACGTTAAACGTGGGTCTACATCAAACCGTCAAGAGACGACGTTAAACATGGGTCTATATTAAATCGTCGAGCAGCGATGTTAAACCCTTGTCTCCACCGACGGTCGAGCGACAACCTTAAACCCTTATCTCCACAGACGGTCGAGCGACGACCTTAAACATGAGTCTTCACCAACGGTAGAGCGGCGACCTTAAACGTCGAACTCCATCAACCGTCGAGCGATGACGTTAAACCCTGGAGCTGAAACTTCAATCTTGGACTTCATCAAAGGTCAAGTGGCGACCTTAAACCCGGGACTTCATCAACTGTCGAGCGACGACGTTAAACTCGAGTCTTCGCAAACCGTCGAGCGGCGATGTTAAACCCGAGTCTTCGCAAACCGTCTAGCGGAGACATTAAACTCAAGTCTTCGCAAACCGTCGAGCGGCGACGTTAAACTTGAGTGTTCTCAATCCATCGAGCGGCAACGTTAAACTCGAGTCTTCATCAACGGTTGAGCGACGACCTTAAACCCGGGTCCAAGTAAACAATCAAGTAAGAACGGCGAATGGCCGACTATGAACACGCACTTCTCAAAGCTCCCCAATCTTCAGGTACACAACCCGTTCGGGAGTATGTACCAAAATGCTAACTTCGTGCAACTATAAAAACAAAACAGATCGAGCGGATAGACATACAAGGCATTGCCAATCGGGGGAGTCATAAGGACATGAGACGTTTGAAAGAGAAGGCGAGAACACAAATACAAGAAGATAAAGCTTGGCCGAACAGGCAAGCATTCATTAAGACTTCAAATTTACAGAATGAAGATTACAAGGATGGAGCCATCAACCTCACTCAAGGTAATCCAGGGCGTCATCAGGCAACGACTCAATCATTCTATCTCGACTGATGACACTGCCTGTCAGAGCAGCGGGTATATAACTGCCTTCCTTAAGCTGGCTTAGGGTCCCGTTGATCGCGAGGTCAAAAAGGTGAAGGGCCCGGTCGGCGACCTTGTCATTAAATGCGTCCGAGCAGATGTAATTTTGCTTCATCACTTCAAAGCGACTCTGCTTGGTGTCTTAATAGGTCTTCAGGGCCGCTCAGGAGGCCTCCAGCTCAACCTTCGCAGTGGCTAGCTCATCATTCTTGGCAGAGAGCTAGCCTCGGAGAGTAGTTTCTTCAGCCGACCTGCTCTTCTACTCGGCAACCAGGAAGTCTTCAGCTTCCATGAGTTTTTTGGCGAGGGTCCGGGCCTCCTTATTCTTCAAGTCAAGGTCTTCGATGGCCTGGCGCTTCCTCGCATTCGCTGATTCGATCTTGGAGTCGAAGGTGGTGACTTGTTTATTGAGTCGAGCTAGCATAACATCCTACCCTGCGGTCTTTTCCCGCTCGGCCTCAAGCAGTTTAGTGCTTTTCTCCATATCGACCTTTAGTTTGGCCACTTCTTGCAGATCAACGGGGGACTAGCCGCTCGAAGCCTTCAGCTTCTTGACCTCTTCTTCCAAAAAGGCGAGCCTTTGGCACATGGTCAGGCTCTCTATCCAGTACTACGGACAAGAAAAAGTAAGCGTCGATCGGAGGTAAAGAAAGAAAGTACAATAAAGGTAACACTTACCCCAGTCGACATCTGGGTGTGGTTGTTCGCTAGCGCGCCCAGAGGCATCATCGCCACACGAGCTCGGGCGTCCTCCCAAATCTTGGCGAGCGGCCCCTGGATGATGATCTGATGCTCGAGGGCCCGCGACTCGGAGCTCGACTCGCCATACTCTTCCGTCAGCAGGTGGAGGATCGTCGTGATGTGGCGCTGGCCGCTCGGGGCCGATTGAGCCGAGGATCTTTGGTCGGCCGGAAATTTGACGGATCAGACGGAGAAGAAAGAACGATTTGATGATTGGAAGGAATTTCAAAAACATCGTGCAAGCTCTCAGCATCGCTTCCATCGAACCTAAACTCCATGAATGTGTACCAGAGTCCAGGGATGGAGGCAGACGGCTACAAGGAACTTGTCATCTCCAAAACAAAGACGAAAAGGGGAAGTTGAGGGGAAGAAATGTGATCGAAAGAGGAAAAAAGCTACTGGAGTATCACCGGAACATAAGAAGAAAGGCCGAAAAGATCAGAGACAGGTACAATTGGAAGAAAGCTTACTGGAAAGAGGTCGTCGGAGAAGAAACGCGGAGCATCGCCGAAGAGTGTGGATCGTATAGGAGCAAAGAGACGGTCGCCGTAAGCACTCAAGGAAGACGGAAGCGTAGAAGAGGCGGCGACGCAACGGGCTTATAAGCCTTAGGATCGGCCGACCGGAGTCGTCCGATCTAGGTCGCAGAAACCTAGGCTGAGATCGGGTCGTTGAATTTGAACCGTCAAATGTCACATCATCAGCAGATATCCGCCTGTCACATCAGGCGTACAGTGGCAACGGTCGAGACATGTGGCGGTTTACCACAGGTCGATATTTAATGAGAGCAATTAAAAGGCATAGGGGCGCACTCAAACTTAATGCACTGAGATTTGCATGATTTCCCATAAATCCGAGTGACGCAAGCCTGGTTCACGCTCATCCAGAGAAGCCAGAGGAAAAATGTGTAGGACCGTTGGGCCAGCTAGAAGGGTTGGTAAATAACCTGTCAATTAAAAACAAACAACCCTTCCTCGAACGATTAAGCTAACACTTGTAAAATGAATTAAGCAGATAAATAAAAGCATAAAAGAAAAGACGAGGCACCAGATGTTTACTTGGTTACAACCGATGTGGTTGTTAATCCAAGGAAGATTAAGCTCAAAAACTCCTTCAGGCGGAGAAGCCTCTTACAGCGTTTAGGCACATAAAACAGAAGCTTAACTACAACTAAAGCATACAAGTGTTTGGAAATAGAATGATCGTGATTGTTGAAAAGCTTCTGGACCAAGGCTATATTTATAGCCTTGGTCGGGGCGCCTGGAAGGGTTCCGGGCGCCCTGTGGGGGATAAAATTTATCCCCCAACGGTTGAATCGAGTCAAAGCTCGATCCTGTGAAAAAGTCACTTCCGGGCGCCCCGGACAGTTTCGGGCGCCCCGGACAGCTCCGGGCGCCTCGGACAGTTCCAGGCGCCCCGGAGCCAAAAGTCAACCCAGTTGACTTTTGGTCCGTGCTCTCTTCTCCGGTTCAGCTCGCCTCTGGTCCGGGTCTTTCTGCTCTAGCTCCGCTTGCTTGGGTGATCTCTGACATCCGGAATAGGGCTCACCCAAACCCATCTTCCGGTCTTCTCGAGCATGCTTCCCTCTGGCTTCTCGTCCCTCGGAATTGCCGCGTGCCCCTTCTCGTCCACCAATGTACTCATTCGCAGACTTCGTCCCTCGGTCGCACCCCGTGCCGACCTTCGCGCTAGCTGTGTCTCTTGCTCCCCGAGCAATCTTCCGCTCCGGCTTTCGTACCTCGGAACCACCGCGCGCACTTCCTTCTCGTCCGCCGGTGTACTCTTTCGTAGCACCTCGTCCCTCGGACGCACCGCGTGCCGTCCTTCTCGCTAGCTGCGTCTTCCGCTCGAGTACTTGTGCTCCTAATCTCCTGCACACTTAGACATCAAGTTAGAAACAGACAGGACCTAACTTAACTTGTTGGTCACACCAAAACCAACCTTGGGGTTCCAACAATCTCTCCCTTTTTGGTGTGTTCAACCCAAGTTAAGCTAGGGAAAAAAAATAGACTTAAAACATAAACTAACTTATATTGCAATTAAGTGCAATAAGATAGAACAAAATTAAATTTCAATAGAAAATTTTAATTTTCAATAATTAAGTGCAATAAGATAGAAAAAATTAAATTTTAAAAGAAAATTTTAATTTTCAATTTTCTCTACCTCCCCCTAGACTTATACTTCTTCTTCTCCCCCTTTGATCACAATAAAATGGGGTTTAAAATTCTAAGGGTTTAAAGACTTAGAAAATTTTGAAAAGTTATCTGTTAAAATATTTCTAAGTCAACAATAGCTTTTTGAAAAGTTTCCAAAAAAAAACTTTCTAAGCCCAAAAGACTTTTATGCAAGAAAATTTAAACATTAAAAAATTTCTATGCATTTATTTTTTTAGTTCTTAATTCTATTTATCAGAAAGTTTTAAATTTCTATTTTAACTTATCATAATTTCTTAAATCAATCTTTTTTAGATTTAATGCCACAAAGATTATACATGCAGAAATTTGTATCATGTTAATTTCTATTATTTTTTGAATTTCACAGAAATATTCAGATGGCATAGATTTTAACTTGATAAAATTTTTCGACAATATAAAAAATTCTTTCGACAATGTACAAAATTTATTTGAAGGAATATTTTGTAATTTGCAAGAATTTTTTAACAATAAGAGTTTGCAGGAATCTATTAATAATAGATTTCTTAATATGAAAATTTTGTTTGATGAATCAATTTCTAATTCACAAAACTTTTTCAGTAAAGTAATTTGTAATTCGAAATTTTTAGATCCAGAAAAAGTTTTTGAAAAAATATTTTGTGATTCGCAAGAATCTTTCGTCAAAATATTTTGTAATTCGAACAAATTTTTAGATCCGGAAAAAGTTTTCGATAATATTTCTAAGTTGCATAATTCTTTCGTAAAAATATTTTGTAATTTGCAACAATTATTTGACCGAAGATTTTCTAATCCAAAAAGTTCTTTCGATAATTCAAATTTTAGTTCACAAAAATCTTCAGGTAATTTGATTAATTGAACCAGTTGTTCAGAGGGTAGAGGTCATACCTTACTTACCTCGTCGGCCGTTGGTTCTCCCCCTATTGAATTAATTTCTTCCGAAGATTCTACCCCTTCCTCGATCTCGGGATGTACTTCGGCTGTTGGGGTTGTCTTGGTAATTTCTTCCGTCTCGGATTCTTCTGATGACGGCTCGATGTCTATTGAGGAGACGACTTCAATTGGTTCTTCATAGAGCATTAAGAACTTTTCCCAAAGTTCTTTCGCGCTTTTGTACTCTCCGACTCTGTCGAAATCTTTAGTTGGTATTGCGCTTAGAATGTGAAACTCTGCCCGAGCATTCGCCATGGACTCTTCACGTTGCTTCTCGTTCCAGAGGCGTATGCCGATTTTCTCTCCGTTCGTGTCTTTCGGTGCTTCATAACCTATTTTCATTATTAGAGAAATACCAATATCAGAGTTAAGGAATACCTTCATTTGTTGCTTCCATGAAGAAAGCTCCCCCTCAAATGCTGGTGGGTAGTCGCTAGCTCCGGCCATTGTTGCTTCAGACGGCGGTTAGTCCTTCTGAGGCGTCTCGGCTCTGATACCACTTGTAGGACCGTTGGGCCGGCTAGAAGGGTTGGTAAATAACCTGTCAATTAAAAACAAACAACCCTTCCTCGAACGATTAAGCTAACACTTGTAAAATGAATTAAGCAGATAAATAAAAGCATAAAAGAAAAGACGAGGCACCAGATGTTTACTTGGTTACAACCGATGTGGTTGTTAATCCAAGGAAGATTAAGCTCAAAAACTCCTTCAGGCGGAGAAGCCTCTTACAGCGTTTAGGCACAGAAAACAGAAGCTTAACTACAACTAAAGCATACAAGTGTTTGAAAATAGAATGATCGTGATTGTTGAAAAGCTTCTGGACCAAGGCTATATTTTTAGCCTTGGTCGGGGCGCCTGGAAGGGTTCCGGGCACCCTGTGGGGGATAAAATTTATCCCCCGACGGTTGGATCGAGTCAAAGCTCGATCCTGTGAAAAAGTTACTTCCGGGCGCCCCGGACAGCTCCAGGCGCCTCGGACAGTTCCGGGCGCCCCGGAGCCAAAAGTCAACCCAGTTGACTTTTGGTCCGTGCTCTCTTCTCCGGTTCAGCTCGCCTCTGGTCCGGGTCTTTCTGCTCCGGCTCCGCTTGCTTGGGTAATCTCTGACATCCGGAATAGGGCTCACCCGAACCCATCTTCCGGTCTTCTCGAGCGTGCTTCCCTCCGGCTTCTCGTCCCTCAGAATTGTCGTGTGCCCCTTCTCGTCCACCAACGTACTCATCCGCAGACTTCGTCTCTCGGTCGCACCCCGTGCCGACCTTCGCGCTGGCTGCGTCTCTTGCTCCCCGAGCAATCTTCCGCTCCGGCTTTCGTACCTCGGAACCACCGCGCGCACTTCCTTCTCGTCCGCCGGTGTACTCTTTCGTAGCACCTCATCCCTCGGACGCACCGCGTGCCGTCCTTCTCGCTAGCTGCGTCTTCCGCTCGAGTACCTGTGCTCCTAAGCTCCTGCACACTTAGACATCAAATTAGAAACAGACAGGACCTAACTTAACTTGTTGGTCACACCAAAACCAACCTTGGGGTTCCAACAAAATGTTCCAAGTGCGAAGGCCAGTTGCACCTATCGGCTTAAGGGAGAAGACCTATGGTCGATCGACGATCTTCAATAGACCATCCGGCCAAGGGCGGTCACATAGCAGACCGTCGTGTCGTGTCATACCGATCGGAGTCCAAGGAAGGTCGACAACCGATCGGAAGGAAAGCTTCATAGACAACTTTGTCCAGTTAGTCGGACTTACAGTCTCCTTCGACTAGACTTGAGGGGGACACATGTGATGTGGTGATAAGGAGAGGCCCACCCGGCGGAGGATCATTGCCACGGTGGAGGTCAAAGTCAAGTTGGTCAACACATCATTGGCCGGTCGGACGATCATGTCCCAATTGGGAGGAGAAAGGCCCGATCTGACATCACATTTGACTCTGTAGTGCGCCGAGCACCCAACACTCAATAAGGGAGAAGTCACCAAGGTTATGTGGAAGACATGCGCCCCAGCAGGAAGAGAAAGGCCAATGATTGTGGCCGAGCGGACAATGGAGACCCGAGCCGAGCGGTTATCCCTCTCGGCCCAGCAACAAACACAACACCATCTTTCGACATCCTTTTGGGAGCTAGTGCCGCTGACAGGTGGCATGGTCAGACAGAAGATCGTACGACGGAGCCTTCCACTGTCACTTCAGAGATATGCTCGGCTCGTTAAGGTACTGTGTCAGATACACTTTACCGGCAAGTCTTTTCAGGGAAAGCTTTGAGAAGCGTGCACACTTTGGGAAGCGTGCACACGCGCTAAAGGAGCTCTATATAAAGGGAGGTCCAAGATTCAGCAGAGGTATGCGCAATACACTATTGTTGCTATTGTTTATTGTTCTAGTTGCTCCGCTTTTATCTTCATCGTCGGTGATTGACTTGAGTGTCGGAAGGCCAACGCCGGGGACTCCATCCCTGGCTCGGCACTGACGTAATCTGTGTTGTAGGTTCGAATGGAGTCTACATACGATCAGTAAGAGCACCGTATTTTCAACATTTGTCTCTTTGACTTTCAAACAGAATCATACATACATATATGAATGAAAAATTTAGACTGTTTTAAGTCATTTTGTCTAGCTACCCAGTGTCATTTTTATGAGTTGGAATGTTGTAGGGGATGTATTGCGAACATGACAATCTCAGAAATCGATGTAAGTTACAAAATAGTTTAATTCTCTCTCTCTCTCTCTCTCTCTCTCTCTCTATATATATATATATATATAATACAATCTTTCTCTTATTCTTTCATTTTTTTTGCCCTCTTGGATTCATTGCCATAAAAAGAAAGAGTTATGATACGCTCAAGGAAAAATCTTAATGAAATGCTCAAGGATAAACACATAAATTCATGACCCACCATTTCACTTTTTGTGGGCCCCATCATTTTATGTATCTATCCTTGAACATTTCATTGAGATTCTTTCCTTGAGCATATCATTTTTCAAAAAGAAAATAGAGATGTGGAAGATTTGATTGTAATGGTTACTTTTGTTAATGGTGAGGATGGTAGGAGAGACTTAGTTGTGGCCAATCTTCTATGATTCTAAATGTGCTAATGTATAGGGTCTAGGATTTGCTCCCATGCCATGATTAGGGGTGTAAATGAGTCAAGCTGCTCGTGAGCTATTCGAAGCTCGATTCGATAAAAGCTCGTTTGAACTAGTTTAATAAGGCTCGTTAAGATAAACAAATCAAGCTCAAGTTTCACAATATTCGGCTCGTTAGCTTGTGAACATATTCGTTAAGCTCATGAATCAACTTTTAAATAAAAAAATAATAGTTTTGATATTGAATTTATAGATTTTACACTCTACTTATGAAAAACATAGACAAATATATTAAATTTATTTATTATAATAAAATTATAAATTTTAACAAGAATATTATAATTTTTAAAAAATATATAATTTAGTTTTTAATGAATATTTAAATTTATAATTTATATTTATTAAGCTCGTTTAGGCTCCAAAAAAGCTCAAATAAACTCGTGAGCCATGAATATATTCATTAAATAAAGCTCGAGCTCGGCTCGATTATAAACGAGTCAAACTCAAACATCCAAGAGTTCGGCTCGACTCGGCTCGATTACACCCTTAGCCATGATACAATAATAAGGCACTCGAGTAGTTTCTTACACATCCGCAGTTTAAATCCCAGCTATAGGGCATTATATGGATAACAAAAATTAAGGCATTGATTGTTGAATAAGAAATCGTTTGCGCTACCTGATAGTCAATTTGTAGGACTGAGTGGTTCATCTCCTGAACTAATTAGATGGCACATATATATAAGGGTAGCCCGGTGCACAAAGTGTTAGGATGTATACTAAAAGTCTGGCTTTTGGTATAAATATTTATCTAAAAATAAGAATCACATTGGTCAAATGTCTACATTTATGATAAATGTAGTTGTTCAATTAATTTATAGATAACATGGTGTGTGGTGTCACACACAGAGGATCATGTTATCAACACCTTATAAATTATAAACAGTAGCTCACGACCAAGATGGAAAGGAACAAACCATTGGAAGGTCATAGTGTAATTAGATATTAGTTTATCTTAACTATATAATTACACTAGTACACTTTTAGTGTATTGAGTAGGACCATTAGAGGTCGTTTCTTTTTATACTGACTTTATAAATGAACAAAGACCTCAGTTATTATGGAAGTGTGTGCTCTTAATCCTAATATAATAACAAGCACATATATTTGATATTTATTTCTTTAATTTATCAATGGGTGAGATTTAGTTCGATAAATCAATAAGCATGATAAGTTGGGAAATGATATCACTTATAGTGTGTGTTGTTGATTATAGAAGGAAACTGTGTCCTAGTGATCTAGGTTAATAATGTCCTCAAGAGGAGCTCCTAAGGATTGTCATGTTAAACCCTGCAGGTGGACTTAGTCCGACATAACGATAAGGTTGAGTGGTACTACTTTTGGACTAAGATATTAATTAAGTGAGTTGTCAGTAACTCATTTAATTAGTGGACATTCGACATCTTAAACACAGGGAGACTAATACACTCATAATAAGAAGGAGCCCAAAATGTAATTTGGGATTGGTGTGGTAGTTCAATAATAGTTCTTTAGTAGAATGAATTATTATTGATGGAATTAAGTTATGTGTTCGGGGCGAACACGGGAAGCTTATTTTCATTGGGAGACCAAAACCAATTCCTCCTCTCGGTCCCTATCGTAGCCTCTTGTATATAGAGATTTATACCCACCTATACCCACCTTTCTACCCACCTTAAGGTGGTCGGCCAAGCTAGCTTGGAGCCTAAGCTAGGGCCGGCCAAAGCTATTGGTGGAGCCAATTATAGGTGGCCGGCCAAAGCTTGGGTCCCAAGCTTAGGTGCTCAACCACTAGAATATTAAAAAGGATTTTTATTAAAATTATTTCTTATGTGGATATCATGTTTTTAAAAGAGAGTTTAAAATTTAAATCTTTCCTTTTATAGCTTTCTACAAAAGATTAAGAAAAGATTTAAAATCTTTCCTTATTTGTAGATTGAAAAGATATTTTAATTTTGAGAAAACTTTCCCTTTTAACCATGATCATAATTTAAAAGAGAGTTTTAAAAATTAAATATTCTCTTTTATTAGTTTCTATAAAAGATTAAGAAAAGATTTGATATCTTTCCTTATTTGTAGATTGAAAGGAGATTTTAATTTTTAGAGATAACTTTCCTTTTTGGAAATCATCCACATGTTTAAAAGAAAGATTTTAATTTATAAAATTTTCTTTTTATAATCCACCATGAAGGGAAAATTTATTGGAGAAATTTTTTATAAATTTCCGAAAACAAATTAGGAAGTTTTAATTTTTGTTTTAATTAAAACTCTCCTTGTTTTGGGGAAATAAGTGGTCGACCATATAATAATGAAAAGGAAAATTATTTTTAATTAAAATAAATTTTTCCTTTTCATGGCAAAAAAATTAAGAAAGTTTTTAATTAAATTTCCTTATTTGTCAAGACCAAGGATTATAAAAGAGGGGGTAGAGGTGCTTTCATAGCTAACGACTCTATTTATTTTTCTCCTCTATTGTTCTCCTTGGGTGTGGCGGGCCCCTCCTCTTTCTCTCTCCTCCATCTTGTGGCCGAACCTCATCTCATCCTTGGAGTCCTTGTGGTGGCCAGATCTTGCTTGGAGAAGGAGAGAAAAGGAGGCAATATTTCTAGCATCCCTTGGAGCTTGGTGGTGGTCGAGCCTCTTCATCTTTGGAGGAGCTCTTGGTGGCCGAAACCTAGAAGGAAGAAGAAGGTGCTTGATGGTTCTCATCTCGGAAGATCGTTGCTCACACAACGTCCGAGGTTAGAAGAGGAATACGGTAGAAGATCAAGAGGTTATTTTTGCTTACAAAGAAAGGTATAACTAGTAATTGTTTTCCGCATCATACTAGTTTTCTTTGTATAGTTATTTTTAGAAATGCCAAACACAAGAGGCATATGATTCTAGAGTTTTCGAATTTGTTTCGAAGTTGTGTTTATTTTATTTTATTTTTTCGAATTTGTGATTCGATTGTTCTTTTTGGTTAACCTAGAATTATTTAAGGAAATAAATATTAGCTTTCCTTAAAAGGCTTTGCCTAGGCAGTGGCGGTTGCTCTCATATCCAAGAAGGCCATGTGCCTCGCCATGCAGTCCTGGAAGCCAATTTTGAGAATTCATATTTATGGAATTAATAACTTAGGTAGATTTGAATCAATAGTGTTAAGTTCAACTTGCGATTCAAATCTAAATCATTAAGAACAGATAAGTTAAATTTGGAATCAATGATGTTAAATTTGGAATCAATGATGTTAAGTTCCGTCTGCGATTCCTAATTTAACTTCTAAAGAACACAATAGGTTATTTAAGGAAAGGTTCGACACTTGTGCAAAAAATTTTTGTACAGTGGAACCGGTATGATTTTCTTAGAACTAACCAACACAAAGCTCCCGCCATGCGGGATCCCGGGGAAGGATTCATTGTACGTAATTTTACCCTACTTTTTTGCAAGCATTTATTTCTAGGATTCGAACCCGTAATCTTTTTATTATAAAATAATAATTTTATCATTGCATCAAGATTCCCCTTCGATATATACATATAAATTATTAAAAAAATGATAATGTATAAAAACATTTTGGATCTCCTTTTTCTAAGGGTCTTCTGCTCTCGTGTCCAACCAATCACTTTGATCGATGCACCATCTTTTGACTCCTAACCCTCCCTCTGCATTGCCTTTGCCTAGTTGCTTTGACCCTTTCATCACCACATCTACCATTGCATTTCATCTATTTGTTTCATGACTTGTTGACTCAGCTTGAGCTCATATATGAAAACCAAAACCTCTGGTACCGTCTCTTTAGCCATGGTATGTTTGCCCCCATAAGTTATCGTAATTGATATATATATGGATAATTACTTTAATAGATTTTGAAGTCAATTCTTAACGAGTGTCGAGTGTAAAATGTCTTATTGGATGCTTAATATTTCTCCAGTAAAGAGTCGTTACATAGGACAAATATCCCTATAATTTATCCTCTTCTAAAAATTATGAGATTGTCTTGAAGGAAGGTAATGGCGTTACCTTTTGACTCTAATGGTATGTTTACTAAAATGATTAGGTATGCAGGGATGTTTCGTTGGAATTCTAATGCTATGTTTACTCTAGAGTGTGGATGAAGAAAAGAAAAGAATCAACGATAGAAAGTTATCTTTGGAAGAAGAGAAAAGAAAGGGTGAAGAAATCTTTTCCTTTGCACACTTGTTTACCTTGTTAGAGAAAGGTGAATACTTATGATGTAATTTTGTAAATAAAAAAGGGTGCATGCATCATTTGTTTTTGTACATAGTGTAATTTTGTGAGTTAAAAAAACTATATGCGTCATTTTTTTTTGTATATGGTGTAATTTTGTGAATGCAAAAGGGGTGCATGCGTCATTTTTTTCCATCCGTTGCTTTCCGTCCGATTTTGAGGTGATCGATTTTTGCTCCAAAATTATCCGTTGATGGATTACGTTACTTTTCCTTCGGAAAATTTTAATGAAGTAACGACGAAAATTTTTCCATCATGAAAATTTTTCCTTAATGTTACTTTCCACTCTCTCGAGTAAACAGAGCCTAAATATAAGGGGAAATGGAAAATAATAATTTGAATTGATAATTATTGATGGGAAAGAAAATACTAAAGTAATAATAGTTCAAATCAAACCTCAAAAATCCATTTGGTGTTTAAGTGGAAGTCACTACTTTCTAGTAAGCATGGTATGGGATACTATCGAAGCAGTAGAAATAAACTATGTTATTTTTCTAAATATTTATTTGAGTGGATAAATTGGCATAGATAAGTAAGCTTAAATTAATGAGTTAATATTTTTGAAGTATCATCATTTAACCACGGATGGATGTGAATTGACAAGGTGATAAAAATTAAATTTCATCTAACATATGTGATAAATTTAGAGCAACAAGTTGTCACAAATTAAAAGACGTAAGACACAATTCTTTTTTCAATTTCTACAAAAATAATTAATGTTGTGAAGACAATTATAAATCCCAATTAATAGTTTAGAAAAAGAGACCAACAAATACATATGAAATAGGGGATAATAATATCCATCGAATCATTTATCAATACATTTAAACAAGTTTGTTAAAGAAAACTTGTTAAAGAAAACTTGTTAAAGAAGGGGCACTCAATAGTAATTCAACCTCCTCCCTTTCTTGTAGCCTCCTGCGCCGATTCCAGCGCGCGTCGTCATGGCTTGCTGCTACAACCTCAATTGGTTGTTCCAACAAACGAGGACAGATCCTCTGGACCGCAAACGAGGGCAGATGGCCTGCGCGAGTGGTCCCGTTCTTCGAGCAGTAGAGGCTACTTACTTTTCATCTTAATTAATATGTTCTAATTCCTTCACAGCTAGCGTTGTCAATTGTACTTGGCTCCACAATTGGCAATGGCACTCCAATAACTAGGTCAATTATCCCGGCCGTTTAAGCTTGTGGTGGCAGTAGCAGCAAACCACAATAATTGATGGTTTCACTAGACCAATGATTTGTTATGCAAAATCTAAATCTTATGATAGATTTATCACTTTCAAACGTTACGATATAAATTTAAATTCGTCCAAACAATTATTGAGCAATGAAGATGGTCAATTGTTGTGTTGGTCCTTGTAGCTAGCTGCAAAATCATATCCTTAAATTTCAATCGCCGCCGTGATAATAATGTTGTGTCGGCACGCAGACAATTGGCAATTCCAGGTGCATGCAACATGGCGTGTCTGGGCCACATTTATCTCTCACTTTCTAGTCCCATCACTTCCTCCTCCTCCCTTGGTTACGATTCCGAAGACTCGCAGGCTCTTTTCTCCACGATTTGCCAGCGCCATGAAAACAAACAAACAGAATCCAGAGAAAACAGGAGAAAAACACAGGACATTATATTCCCTTAATGCGTCCCTAGAACAAACACCACTGGATGCTTGCTCTGCTTTCGTTGCTTTCAGATTTTGCCCATTCCGGTGGACTGCTCCGAGTTGGGAGGGCAGCGTGCGTATGCACGGGACCAAACTGCGACTGTGACGAGAGAGACGGAGACAATTACATTTACTATCGTATTGACTATGTGTTTGATACGGTGTGTTATGATAGGGACGTGACAATCAAAAATTAAAAAGATGTGATAATCAAAAGTCAAAAGGATATGACAGCCAACAGATGGAGAAAGATGGGGTAATACCACCGTGTCGGCAGTCATATAATGTCAGGTCAGGATTTACAGATCAAGATCCCAGATCTACGGCATGAGGCACGATTAGGGAAAGGTCTGGATTATCCCAACCGGTCGGGTATTCACAACCAAGTCTGCATATTCCAACCTGATACTCCTAGGCGGGATTTTGCAGGTCGGGACCTCCGATCTGAGCACCCATAACTAAAACCTGGGGCATAATCCAGATAACGTCTGATCTACTCCGCTTGGTCGGATTTCCACAGCTCAACTATATCCAAGCCTGGTCCTTCAATTACTGATCATCCTGAGCTTCTCCCATTCATACCCGGTCGGGAAGGTGTTACACGACGATGAGGCCAAGTGATCGTAATCGCCTATCAGAGAATAACTGCTGCATGACAGAGAATATTCCAATAGCCTGTGGTCCTCTACCAATCGAACCTTCCTCCAGTCTATCAAAGGATGTCGCGTGGCATCCATCACCAGACAGATTATGACACCCAACATTCCCTGACACCCGTCAGATCCTAGAGGTACGCACTGTCATATAAAAAGGGAGGTCCTCTCCCTTGTGCAGGTACACTCACTCACACATTTGCACTTGTCTTCTACTTTTCTTCTTCTTTCGTACACTGTTCTTCAGGGGAAAAAATACCTGACTTGAGCATCGGAGGGCCTGCTCCAGGGACTTTTTCCCTAGTTCTTGGCCTCTAACGTCGGGTGTACTCTGAGTGTGCGCAGAGGTCGGGTACCTCCAGTTTGGTCATCACCGTCCGTCAGCATCACGTGGGGATTTGTTCTCGAGGTTTCCTACGAAAAGGGAGTTTCAGCCACCCCCTCGTCAACGTCAACGTCAACGTCAATGCCAACGACAGCACATCTAACCTTCATCTGACCCAGATTCTAGACATGATCAATTTGGCATCGTCTGTGGGAACATATTCACCTGTTCTGGAGAGTGAAGATGGAGGATACCGGAAAAATCAACGTGGCCATGACCATGGGGAGTATGAACTATTCAAGGAAGCCAAGAGGCGGGCAATTCCCGACAAACAGACCACCGCTTCCAGACCACATAAGATGCCTGAAGTTTCTAAAGACCCGACTCATATTTCTGACAGAGGATCTAAAAGGAAGCAGCCCGAGGAGTTCCCCCCGGCCTTCTTTAGGGAACCCGACCTGGACTATTATCACTGGGGCCCAAGGGGCTATAACAAAAAAGAGCACCTACCGGCTTCCATGGCCGAGAGCTCCCCGCCCAGGGATTCCAGGAAAGGGAAAGCCCTGATCCTTAAGGAGGAGCCCCGAGGGGAATCCGAGGAGCAAGTGCCCTTTTCCCCAAGAGTTCTCGAGGAAAAGTTGCCTAAGGGGTACAAGCCCCCCGCTATAGGAGAATATGATGGTAGCAAGGACCCAGAGGACCATATTCACAGATTTAGGAACGCTGCATTGCTGCACCAGTATAGCGATGCCATCAAATGCCGAGTATTTCTAAACACTCTGTCTAGCTCGACACAAAGGTGGTTCGATGGATTGTCGAATGGGTCTATCACATGCTTCCAGGACTTCAAAACCATCTTCCTACATTATTTCGCCAGCAGCAGGAAGTACTAAAAGACGGATCACTGTCTCTTCGCTCTCAAGCAAGGCTCTGCTGAGCCCCTAAGGAGCTATATCAAACGTTTTAATCAGGTAGTCCAAGATGTTCTGTCCGCTACTTCGAAAATATTGATGAGCGTCTTTTCCCATGGACTGGTGGAAGGGGAATTCTTCCGAGATCTCATTCGAGATCCCGTTAAGAACTTTGATGAGATGCTGGGAAAGACGGCCAGTTATATCAAGGTGGAAGAGGCTCAAGCAGCTAGGCGGAAAGCGGACAAGGCGCCGGCTCCCGCCAACAAACCAGAGAAAAGGGCACCCTAACCACTAGCTCAACCTCTTCCTCGCGCCCGGGAGGCCAGGCCACCATTCTCGCTCGATCAAGATCCTTGGCCAGCCCAACGTGTAACGGCTGTCCAAGCTTCCAGACCTAGTTCGTGGGGCCCACGTTATTGTATTTACCATCGATCCCACACTCATGCCACCAACGACTGCTTCCAATTCGCCCGTGACTCCTAGCGCGCTGCTAAGCTGGGCCTATCTCCACCTGAGCTTGCTCCTCAACTCCAGAGGTTGGTAGATGGCCAACAGGTCACAACCTGTTAGACTGGTAGACCCCGAACAGATCATGTTGGGTAGGGTATTCAGCAATTCAGTCACGACCAAGAACTAGGAGAAGCCCGGGAGGAGGAAAACAGGGGCAATGTTGTCATCCAAGAGATCGGCATTATCTCCGGGGGGCCCACGGATGGAGATTCCACCAGGGCTCGGAAGTCATGGGCGTCGTTTAAAAGTACATGCTATAGGAGGCAACCAAAAACAAGCTGTGGGGCCCATTATCAGCTTTAGGCACAAGATTTGGAGGGGATGGAGCTCCCGCACTATGATGCTTTGATAATCAAGGTCGTCATCACCAACAGTCTCATGGCCAAGGTTTTCATGGACACTAGAAGCTCTGTCAACGTGCTGTTCAAAAGCGCATTCGAGGGCATGCAGATTGAAGCTAGTGAGCTCTAACCTATGGCTACTTCACTGTACGGCTTCACCGCCCATGAAGTGAGACCCATGGGCCAGATCAAGCTGGCCATATCTTTAGGTAGCGAGCCCCTAGTACAGACAAGGAGAAGCACCTTCACAGTGGTAGATTCACCGTCTTCGTACAACGTCATCTTGGGGAGACCAGCCTTGCATGAATTCCAAGTGGCAGTCTCCACTTTTCACCAGAAGATTAAGTTCCCGGCGGGAGACCAGGTCGGAGAAGTCAGGGGTGAGCAACTAGTCTCCCACAAATGCTACATCGACATGGTGAGGGTGGAGGCTCGCAAAGCTCAAAAAATCCAGAATGGCGACATCCACGTCATCTAGGAGGAGCCCCTTATTGGTGCGGGAAGCATCCGACGATCGAACCTGAGTTTTGATAATGGCAAAGGATTCAAAGTTAAGGTGTGTTGTGATCTAACGTGCTTGACTAAGTGTTTCAGGAAAGTCCTAACTATGGTTAGGCAGGTAAAAACCCTAGGGGGTGGTAACCTTAGGTCATAGGGGGTGGTTACCCTATGTGGAAAGTCTTGGTGGGTCGAGTGCTTCAGGCAAAAGTCCTAGGAGAGGGGGGTAACCCTAGGTGGAAAGTCTTGGTGTCGCGAACTAGGTGAAAGACTGGACCAGCCGGGAAGCAGAAGTCCAGCAGAAAGTCCGGAAGCATCGAGCACCGAGCAAAAGTCCAGTCGATCTGGAGGATCGCACTGGCATCAGGTAAATCTCCTGAGTGGAGTAGGTGAGGACGCGTTCCCCGAACAGGGAACAGTAGGCGTCGGGTCGACCTAGGGTTTCCGGTTGGAAATTCGAAGTCAGACCCGGACAGTCTGGAGACTGTCATTATATTCTGTTATCATATCTAATATTATCTCTGTGCTAACTTGGTTTTGCAAGACGTGTTTTGTAGTTGTGGACTAACATGTTTTGCAGGGCCAAAATTCAGAGTTTAGCCTCGGATGAACAATGTCTGAGGCGCCTCCATGGGGCTTGGAGGCGCCTCGGGTGCAAGCTAGCACATGTCTGCGCAGAAGACTTGGAGGCGCCTCAGACGTGGCTGGAGGCGCCTTGGACCAGACGCTAGAGGTGCCTTGGACCAGACGCTGGAGGCGCCTTGGAGCAGCCTGGAGTCGCCTCAAGCAGGATAAAGCGCGACTTGTTCTGCACTTATCACCGCGGCAGACTCGGTGCCTGGAAGCGCCTCGGACAGCCTTGGAGGCGCCTCCAGCACACTATAAAAGGGCACTTCGAACAGTAGCTTAATCTAACTCACTCCAAGCAATCCTTCTGCGACTAGCTGCTAACGACACGATCCCGAAGTGCTGCGACGGTCCCCCGACGACCCGGAGCTCCGAATCTTCAGTTATTCATATTGTCGTAGGTATAATTTATTGATTATTGTACTTCACTTGTAATTCTATTCGAGCTATTAGTTGTTGCCCACGGAAAGTTATCAAGGATCGCGAGCCTTCGAATAGGAGTCGATCAAGGCTCCAAACGAAGTAAATTCCCCTGTGTCCCTGTGTCCCTGTGTTTGTGTTTCTTTATTCCGCTGCGTATTTTAACTCCGACAGTTTTACGAATCGAACGAAATAGCCGCGAGCGCTATTCACCCCCCCCCCCCCTCTAGCGCTTCTCGATCCAACACTCTGGTCCACAATTCAGCAAATCCTGGGAACTTAGCTCCTGAGTCATACGCTCCATCTCATGCTTATGTGTAACTTTCAGGTTATCCAAAGCGACTAATCACTAAGTTTGTTCTGAGTGGGCCTCTTGGCATTTTGCCTCAGATGTCTTGAGTAGAGCTTCAAGCTTGTTCTTTTTATCTTGGAGGCGACCGATCTCCAGTTGGGTCTCCCCTAGGGTTTGTTCCTGGGTAGTGTTTACCCTCTTCAAAGTTAATATTTCTGCCCTCAATTGGTACCCAACTAAAGCAGGGTCAGACAGTTGAGATTCCAGATCGACCACTATATCCTTCAGAATTTTGTTTTGTTGATACAGGAGGGAGAGCATCTGACTCAACACCAGGAACTCAGCAAAAGTCTATGCAGAAAAACAAAGGGTTAGAGTGAAGAAAAAAAGGAAATCAATAAGGGAAAGCAAGAACCACCTCTTGCCTGGATAGACATAGGACCACACAAATCAGAATGAACCAGTTCTAACGCATCTTTGGCTCTATACCCCTTGGCCTTAAAAGGTCTCTTAGTCATTTTACCTTCCAAGCAAAATTCACAGGTTAGAAAATTTTCCAACTCTAATGAACCCAAGAGTCCATCGGCTATGAGCCTTTGAATCCTACTTAAGTTAATATGACCAAGCCTTAGATGCCAAAGATATGTTTGGTTCATTTCCAAAGGTTCTTTTCTCTTATTAGAGTTAGAAGATGTGTTATTAATTTTCATTTGTTGTTTTGTGGGAGAAATTGGATTAAAGTATATAAATTTCCAACCAATGCACCAGAACAGATAATAACCCTATTTCTCTTTATAACCACATTGTTACTAAAAGAAACAGAATATCCATCCAAATACAGTTTAGAAACTGAAATTAAATTCTTTCTAAAACTGTGTACATAAAGACAATTTCTTAAAATCAAACTTTTATTCCTATCAAAAGATAAGTAGATGTCTCCCACTGCAACAGCCGTCACCTTAATAGCATTGCCCATGTAGACGATTATCTCTCCTTCAAAATAGTCGTCGGGTTTCCTGGAACCCCTGCAAAGAATTGCAGACATGATTAGTGGCTCCCGTATCTACACATCAGGTGCTGGTAAATAACACTGCTAAATATGTTTCAACTACTAGAGCATGAGACATACCTTTATTGTTCTGATTCCTATGAGGACAGTCTGCCTTACAATGTCATGTCTGCTTGCAGATGAAGCACTTGCCCTTCGGCTTCCTCATTCCAACTTTTTGTCCTGTACCCTAAGGTTTATTCACCTTCTTCGCTGAAAAGACCTATTTCTTCTTCTTCTTGCCTTTTGACTTAGAAGTAGAACCATTTTCAACATAGTGAATCTGAGAACTATGACGAAATATTCCTTCTACTGCCTGTAGTTCTGTCAGAAGTTCTGCCAATGTATACTCCCTTTTATTCATGTTATAGTTCAGGCGGAACTGCTCAAAACTTCTGGGTAGCGTTTGGAGAATTATATCGACCTGGGTTTCCCCATCGATTTCTCCTCCAAGGACTTGTATTTCGTTCAGATAAGCCATCATTTTAAGGATATGATCCCTTACGGGTGTCCCCTCAGATATGGTGGCTGTCATTAACTTTCTCATTGTCTCTTGCCTAGCAATCTGACTCTGGTGCCTAAAGAGTTCTTTGAGATTGTTCATTATATCAAGTAGTTGGTAAATCTTGATGCTGATGTTGCAATACATTTAACATTGTAGCCAAAATGTAACACCGCGTCATCTCATCTGCTTTTACCCATTTCTTATGATACTCAATCTTCTCTGGGGTAGAGTCACCATTAGGTGTATCTGGGCATACCTCTGACAGTACAAACTTATAGCTTTCAGCAGTTAAGACAATATCCAGGTTTCTTTTCCAATCTATATAGTTGGGACCAATAAGTCTATTCTCTTTCAGAACAATGGTTAGTGGGTTGAAAGTCATCCTAAGAATCACAAAAAAAAAATAAACTTTGGTCAAGACTCTAAATTTAGAATAATATTGATTCCTCAAACAATACTATTTTCAATTAACCAACATCTCAAATCACCGTGAATATTGCATGTCACGTTAGTGTGAACATATACAAATTCAACATTTGTAAGAGGAGGGTGTAACCCATTAATTTTATTATCTTGTCATCCTAACTTTATGACAAATAAAATTAATAGTTGATTTTACTTTGGTCATGCAAAACAATAGCAGTGACTCCGTTAGGGAGGATACTATTGAATACGTCTAAGTGTATACCATTACTTGATACTTAGTCCATTAAATAGGATTGTGCCCCTTCAGTTAGAGAAGATCACACGCTCCTAAATAATTTCCTATAACCATCCATAAAGGAAGTTTGATCTAGTGATCCGCAACAAACTCATCCGTTGTGGAGGGAGGCACTCAGAGCCAACACATAAGCTTATTGCATCACTTATAAACCAGTAATCGAGACCATGAAATTTATTTAAAAATCCCTCTCCCACTTAGTTATTTAAGGTGAGGAATTTTAACCTATGCTAGCATACATCACATGCATATATACATCACAGTAAATAAAAGCAATAAATTTGGAAATTAATTTTCCAACTATTATGGCCTTTTCCATCACTATCTTCAGTATGCTCCAACCCTAACTGCTGCCATCTTTAGCTACCGTCATCGGGTCGAGTTGTCGCATCTATCTTGCTTCTTATTCCGCTGCGCTTCTGGTCCTCCAATAGCACCACGCTTCACAAAGATACGATCCGCGACAAAAATAGAATTTTACATATCTCGATCCTATATTCCATAAAGGAATGTACATGTATTCTAGATCGAACAAAAAAGTAAAATTATAAAATTAATACAGCTCCTGCTGTATTTAATACATACAATCATGCACACACAAAATAATGCCCTTGACATGTCCAAGGGTCCAATCACACACAATATCTATATATCATAATAGTTAGAGCCTGCAACCACAAAGTTAGCACATCCTACTATTATCCTGCCTAAATTATGTATGACATGTGCATAATTAATTTGAAAACCAAAACACACAGAGGCAAACCCTAGCTCTGATACCAATTGTTGGTTAGTCCTAGGAAGATCGTACCGGTTCCACTGTACAAAAATTTTGTACAAGTGTCGAACCTTTCCTAAATAATCTATTGTGTTCTTTAGAAGTTAAATTAGGAATCGCAGACAGAACTTAACATCATTGATTCCAAATTTAACTTATCTGTTCTTAATGGTTTAGATTTGAATCGCAAGCGAAACTTAACACTATTGATTCAAATCTACCTACGTTATAAATTCCATTAAATATTAATTTCTAAAATTGGCTTCCAGGTTAAACATGGCGAGGCACAAGGCCTTCTTGGATATGGGAGCAACCACCACTTCCTAGACAAAGCCTTTTAAGGAAAGTTAATATTTAATTTCCTTATATAACTCTAGGTTTAACCAAAAAGAACAATCGAATCATAAATTCGAAAAACAAAAACACAAATTCGAATAGTAAATCCGAAAAACTAGAATCTAATGCCTCTTATGTTTGGAATTCTAACAAAGAAAAATAACTAGCATGATGCGGAAGAAAATTACTAGTTATACCTTTTCTTTACAAGCTAATGACCTCAAGATCTTCTGCCGTATTCCTCGCCTCGCCTTGGACGTCGTGTGGGCAACGATCCTCCAAGATGAACACCACCCAAAAGAACTTCTCCTCCTTCTAGTATTCGGCCACCACCATTAAAGAGAAAAAGAGACCAAAGGGAGAAGATAGGGAGAGAGAGGGCCGACCACTTGAGAATCACCAAGCAAGAGAATAAGAGTTGTGTTCTCATAAGGCCTCCTCACCCCTTCTTTTATATTACTTGCCCAAGGCAAATAAGGGAAGAATTTTAAATAAAAATAAATATCTTCCTATTGTTTTTCCTTTCCCCTTTTTATTTTTCCTTTTCTTTCCTCTTGATTGAATCAATCATCAAACCTTGATTGGTTTGATTTGGCCGACCCCTTGCTTGGGCACCAAGCAAGGGTGGCCGGCCCTAATAGGAAAGGAATAAAATCTTTTGTAAAAATTTTAAAAGCAAAGAAGGAATGCTCTTATAAAATTTTACAAGCTCTCTTTCAATATCCTAAAGTGGAAGTTAAAAAGGAAATTTTTAAAAATTAAAACCATGTTTTAAAATTTAAAACTTCTCTTCTAAAAATTTCCTTTTTTTTAACATGGTTACAAAAATTAAAAATTTAAATTTTAAAACTTCTCTTCCTTTTTTCTTAAAACCATGAGGATGGTAAAAAAGGAAAGTTTTAAAACTTTTAAACTTTCTTTTAAACCATGTGGCCTAATTCAAATAAGGAAAGTTTTATAAATTTAAAATCTCTCTTTTACAACTTGTAGATTTCTACGAAGAGAAGATTTTAAAAATTCAAAACACCCCTCCTATTTGAATTAATCATGATCGACCCCTACTTGCTTGGTCACCAAGCAAAAGGATCGGCCCCCATAGAGGAGGATGTGGTCAGCCCTTGCTTGGTTACCAAGCATTGGGCCGGCCCCCTTCTTGGACACCAAGATGGGCTATTATTTGGATGGACTTGAGACTTTAATGAGACTATGACAGAGACCTAGAGGAGAAATTGGTTTTGGCCTTCTGATGAGCTTGAGTATCCCGTGTTCGCCCCGAACACACAACTCAAGTTCATCAACAATAACTCATTCCACTAGAGAGTTATTGTTGCACTACCGCACCAATCCCAAATTACATTTATGGGCTCCTTCTTATCATGAGTGTGTTAGCCTCTCTGTGTTTAAGATAACGAATGTCCACTAATTAAGTAAGTTACTGACAACTCACTTAATTAATATCTAAGTCCAAGAGTAGTACCACTCAACCTTATTGTCATGTCGGACTAAGTCCACCTGCGGGGTTTAACATGACAATCCTTATGAGCTCCTCTTGGGGGCATTCTCAACCTAGATTTCTAGGACACAGTTTCCTTCTATAATCAACAACACACACTATAAGTAATATCATTTCCCAACTTATCGGGCATATTGATTTATCAAACTAAATCTCACCCTTTGATAAGTTAAAGAAATAGATACTAAATATATATGCTTGTTATTATATTAGGATTAAGAGTACACACTTCCATAATAACTAAGGTCTAGTTCTTTTATTAAATCAGTATAAAAAGAATTTACCTAAAATGGTCCTACTCAATACACTTAGAGTGTATTAGTGTAATTTATTAGCCAAGATAAAGTAATACTTAATTACACTACGACTTTACCAATGATTTGTTCCTTTCCATCTTAGTCGTGAGCAACTGTTTATAATTTATAAAGAGCTGATAACATGATCTTCTGTGTGTGACACCACACACCATGTTATCTATTTTATAAATTAATTGAACTATATTTAACAAATAAATATAGACATTTGACCAATGTGACTCTTTTATTTCAAAAATAAATGTTTACAAAAGCTAGGCTTTTAGTATACACTCTAACACCTGGGTCTTAGGTATAGGGTCGGGCCCGGTAGATCGACGCTTAGGCCTGCGTGAGAGTGGCTGGTCATCTGAGTCTGACTCTTCCGGTGGAGTTCGGGGCCAACAAGCGGGAGGAATATGCCTTGGACTGGTAGCAAAGCGAACTAGAGTAGTTCATCAGGCGACCGAATGGGGGGTAGTTGAGGCAGTTGCCCTTATGGGAAGAGGGGCAAAATGTGAGAGACCTCTCTGATCCAGTATGATACGTCCCCGTCGATTTATTTCCATGTCACTCCAGGGAAGAGGATGGATCTTGGAGGCGCAAACTAGGGTGTCAGCTGTATGAGAAACTCTAAAATCAGAAGCAAACATCAAAGGCAAGTTAAGGTAGGGTCGGTCTTACCCAAGGAGTGAGGTAGCTCTGAAGGGATTCGACTCAGTCGGAATAAAAACAACACGTCCTCAACCAACAGCGTCAGAAAGTCCAAATGCCAGCCTGCCAACTCCAGAGAGGCCTCCATAAAGGTAGGGTCGGTTTGAAAATTTCCCAAATAGGGCGCGAGGGGAGAGTTGATTGCCACTGCGTAGGCCACTCCACGATGGAAGGGAATTTCAGGAAAAGGTACTTATCCTTCTATTCAGCATCCGAAGAAGGGAGGTGAGCAAAGAAAGTAGTGCGGAGGCGGGCCTGGAGGTGAAAAAGGCCCTCACTGTGCCGTCCGGGAGTGAAAAAGCAGTGGAATAGGCAAGGAGACCAGGGAATGTCACACACTTCACAGAGTACAACAAACCCGCACAGGTCCTCATGGGATTAGGAGTCAGTTGACCAAGAGGAATTCGAAAGTAACAACTCACTACGGAGAAAAGAGAGTGGACAGGGAGATGGAGACCAGCGACAAATTGCTCCTTGAAAAAGGTTACATACCCCACAGGAGGGGAGGAAACTCGATGGATCTCAGAAGGTATAATGATGTGCACGTCTCTGGGGACTTCATTGGAGTAGCGAAGATCATCCAAATCCACACCCATGAAAGTTGAGACCCCAGGGGTGTAGGTAGATGTCGGAGAATCCATGAGAGCGGTAGAAGCAAAGTGCAAAGGATAGAACACGGCAACGGAACCAGGAAGAAGGCTAGAGTCGAAGACGAAAAAGTTCAACAAAGAAAAGGGGGAAAGATATTTATAGTCGTTGTTAAGGGATAGGCTCAATTGGCCTCTTTATCCTCGCCCATCGGGTTGTTCACGTCTCAGGTAATTGGCGTCATCAGAGCAATGATGGTCGTCGGATCATCCTAAAAAATTGATCCAAGAGAACGTGTCAGAAAAAGTTACTACAAAGGACATGAGGGGAATAAGAATTTATTGCAATCTCGGGAATAGGCGATGTTACAATAGTGCTCCCTTAGGCCTATTAACAAACTTGCAAGAATCAAGGCGTAAGATAAGGATAATGGACCAGTCAAGGAAAATAGGTGATTGAATGGCCTAGTCAATAAGTCCGATCAGGATACCAATAAATCAGGATAATGACCTGGTCAAGATATTAATTAACTAATCATAGATAGCGCCCGGTCGAGTAAAAGGACTTACTCAGGTAAAAAGGAAAACACTCGATAGGGCATTCACAAGTAATGGGGACTATAAGAGAGTATACTGAGTTAGCAATACACACAGCACACCAGAATAGTAAGACCAAAGGCATACTTCTCATAATGTTCAAACCTGTGTTCATATGCTTGTCAATAAAAGATATAGAAAAAGCAAGGGTTAGTCATCAAAAGTAGGAAAGGCGCCGTCGAGGAGCTCTTGAAGAAGGTGAGTCCGGTTCAAGAAGTCCTCCCTGGGGGTTGATCGGAGGAGACCTTGCTCGTGGAGCTGTCGCAGGGCGCCCACACCTCCGTAGCAGACCATCCGGTCAATGAGACTACATATCTTCTGTTGGTTGCTACTCGAAAAACCTAGAGGTTCCACTGTACAAAAACTTTGTACAAAGGTCTGAACCTTTTCCTAGCTACCATGTGTTCTTTTAAATTAAATTTTGGATCGCCTGCGGAACTTAACACGTTTGATCCAAAACTTAATCTATTCGTTCTTTTAGGTTTTGACTTGGGTCTCCTGCGGAACTTAACACGTTCGACCCAAATCACCTTAAGTTATTAATTCCATTAAATATTAATTTCCATAATTGGTTCCCAGTACTGACGTGGCGAGGCACATGGCCTTCTTGGATATGGGAGCAACCACCACCGACTAGACAAAATCTTTTATGGAAAGCTAATATTTAATTTCCTAAAATAACTTTAGGTTAACCGAAAAGAACAATCAAATCACAAGGGAAAGAAAAACAAAAGAACACTATATCGAAAACAAATTCGAAACTCTAGAATCGTACGCCTCTTGTATTTAGTATTATTTCCAAAAATAACTAGTATAATGCGGAAACAAAAATTACTAGTTATACCTTTTAGAAAGACCTCTTGATCTCCTACCGTATTCCTCTTCTAACCTCGGACGTTGTGTGGGCAACGATCTTCCGAGATGAGAACCACCAAGCACCTTCTTCTTCCTTACAAGTTTCGGCCATCAAAACTTCTCCTAGGATGAAGAGGTTCGGCCACCACCACCATGCTCCAAGGGATGCTAGAAAAGAGGCTTCTTTTCTCTCCTTCTTCTCCTTCTTAGATCCGGCCACCAAAGCTATCTCCACCATGAGAAGGTTTCGGCCACACAAAGGAGAGGAGAGGAAAGAAAGGGCCGGCCACACCCAAGGAGAAAAGAGAGGAAAAATAGAATAGAGTCATTAGCCTTGAAGCCTCCTCTACCCCCTCTTTTATAATCCTTGGTCTTAGCAAATAAGGAAAATTTAATAAAAACTTCCTTAATTCTTTTGCCATTGAAAAGGAAAATTTATTTAATTAAAATAATTTTCTCTTTTCAAATTATAATAATGGCCACTCTTCTCCCCAAAACAAGGAGAGTTTTAATTAAAACAAAATTAAAACTTCCTAATTTGTTTCTAGAAATTTATAAAATTTCTCCAATAATTTTAATCCCTTCATGATTGGTTAATAAAAAGAAATTTTATAAATTAAAATCTTTCTTTTAAACATGTGGATAATTTCCAAAAAGGAAAGTTATCTCTAAAAATTAAAATCTCTTTTCAATCTACAAATAAGGAAAGATATTAAATCTTTTCTTAATCTTTTGTAGAAACTAATAAAAGAGAATTTTTAATTTTTAAACTTTCTTTTAAATCATGAATATAATTAAAAGGAAAGTTTTTACCAAAATTAAAATCAACCTTTTAATCTACAAATAAGGAAAGAGATTTTAACTCTTCTCTTAATCTTTTGTAAAATCTTATAAAAGGAAGGATTTAAATTTTTAAACTCTCTTTTAAATTATATTATCCACATAAGAAAAATTTAAAAATTAAAATTCCTTTTTATTTTAATAGGGCCGGCCACATGAATTCTCCCATGAACATACCCATGGCCGGCCCTAGCTTGGTCTCCAAGCTAGCTTGGCCGGCCCCTATAGGATGGGTAAGAAGGTGGGTATAGGTGGATATAGTACTCTATAATTAAGATGCTACGATAGGGACCGAGAGGAGGAATTGGTTTTGGTCTCCCGATGAAATTAAGCATCCCGTGTTCGCCCCGAACACACAACTTAATTTCATCAATAATAATTCATTCCACTAAAGAACTATTATTGAACTACCGCACCAATCCCAAATTACATTTTGGGCTCCTTCTTATTATGAGTGTGTTAGTCTCCCTGTGTTTAAGATAACAAATGTCCACTAATTAAGTAAGTTACTGACAACTCACTTAATTAATATCTAGCTCTAAGAGTAGTACCACTCAACTTCATCGTCATGTCGGACTAAGTCCACCTGCAGGGTTTAACATGACAATCCTTATGAGCTCCTCTTGGGGACATTCTCAACCTAGATCACTAGGACACAGTTTCCTTCTATAATCAACAACACACACTATAAGTGATATCATTTCCCAACTTATCGGGCTTATTGATTCATCGAACTAAATCTCACCCATTGATAAATTAAAGAAATAAATATCAAATATATGTGCTTGTTATTATATTAGGATTAAGAGCACACACTTCCATAATAACTGAAGTCTTTGTTCCTTCATAAAGTCAGTATAAAAGGAACAACCTCAAATGGTCCTACTCAATACACTCTAAGTGTACTAGTGTAATTATATAGTTAAGATAAACTAATACCTAATTACACTACGACCTTCCAATGGTTTGTTCCTTTCCATCTTGGTCATGAGCTACTGTTTATAATTTATAAGGAACCGATAACATGATCTTCTGTGTGTGACACCACACACCATGTTATCTACAATATAAATTAATTGAACAACTACATTTATCATAAATGTAGACATTTGACCAATGTGATTCTTATTTCTAGATAAATGTTTATACCAAAAGCTAGGCTTTTAGTATACATCTTAACATCTTCATCCCAAATTCCTTAGAGGATATGTAGGAGATCTTATAAGCTTTTAGACGGGCAGCCTCACCTGCCTAATATTCTACCAGCTCACCTTTGGCTTTATCTGCGTCAACCCAAACTAAGGTCAGCTCTTGATGGGTGTTATTAGCCTCATCCTTAGCCTTGGAGAGGTCTGCTTGCGGCAATTTGAGGGTAATTTTGCCGACTTACCATTATTTTTGAAGGGTTGCTTCCCGATTAGTGCTGGTAGCCAAGTCTGCCTTGGTGTCTGCCAGTTCACTCTCTAGAGCCGCATAAGATTCTTGTAGATCCTTCAATTTCAAAGAGAGGGTGGCCACTTCCGATTCCTTTTCATCCAGATCGGCCAAAATTTGGACACGTCGCAGCCCCTCCGACTTAAGCTTAGACTCGCTTGTCTTCAGCGCAGTCTCTAAAGTCTTTATTCTCTCCGACTCTGCCTGAGTCAGGATCCTAGCCACTTGGTCCTTCTCCCCTACAGCTTGAAGGCAAGACTGCATTGGAACATCTGAAGAGGTTGGATCAAAAACTTGCCTGGGGGTCGCAGGCAATTCAAGCTCCCGAATACGAGCCCTCAGAGACTCAATCTCTTACTGTAGACCGACCACAAAGTGAGATATGCTCATACCCATGGCGCAGGCCTGTCAAAAGTAGAAGAGGGTTAGTGTTATCCAAAAAATCTGAACAGAAAATAGAGAAAACATACTGAAACCAGCCATTGAGAAAATGAGTCGATCGACTTCAGTAGGGAGCCTTCCCAAATCTGATCGGTAGATGTCTTCCAAGGAGTGGGCCAAGGCCCAATGGAGTTACACCTGGCCACAAAGAGGAGGGGTGTTGGCCGATGGAAGAGGACCCGACCCTTGCAGAGATGGCAGTTGGAAGATGGAGGTGAAAGCATACTTGCTCCTTGGATGATCCCTAGTGCGGGAAGAAGAAGTTGGAGCTGCCGGAGGATCAGAAGGTGGAAGAGCAAGATTGGGAAGCTCCTCGGGCTAGTCCACTGTCGAGGAACTAGCCTGGGGGGGGGGGGGGGACAAAAATTAGGGTTGGAGAAGAGACCCCAGCCTCTGTAACGGAAGAAGAGGACACCCAAACGAGAGTCTTGGCCTTGACCTTGGAGGGGGCTTGCGCGATAGAAGGCCTGGATGGAGACACTTGGATTGAGGGGGTTACGCGTTTCCTTTTGCGCTACGGGTGCAAACGCTTTTCAGGAGGTGGAGAAGGGGCCCTCTCATCCTCGTCCGCTTCCACGGGTAATGATCTGGTGTCCAAAGTCCTAGGCTCCTCGGAAGGTTGGGCGGACGCCCTGTTGATGCGCTGGCTTGAGTGGCCTGAGTAACCTCTAGGCCCCTCACAATGTCTCCCCTATCTTCTTCAAGACATCACTGGGCAACTTGGAAGAATCGACGGAGTATGCACGAAACATGGTAGTCTTTGCAAGACAAGCGGGAGATACCTCAATTAGAGAAGAGTTGGAAAGGAAGATGTGAAATCTTACCAAAAGGAGTGCTTGTATGTGACTGGATAGGGCTGAGCCTAAAAGCATATAATATGCTCTCTCATAATATCACAGAGAGCTTAAGCCACACACTCTCCAGTTTCTCCCAAGTTGAGAGGCAGACTGATTGATGTTGATGATCATGTAGCTCAGCGGGAGTTGAAAGAGTATAGCGCCATTCAACAGGCCCTGATACCACCTTAGGTAACTGGATATAAAAAAATCGAGATTTTCAGCCTTTGTTAAAGGCATATCATCAAAGAACTTGTAATTGGGAAGGGATTGCATCATAAAGACGTCGGGTTCTGAGCGCTTAAGGGTATAAAAATGGTGAAAAAGCTGGGGGTAAGGGGAATCTGATATAAGAGACAAAGGATCACCATTCCCGACATGGCGCGGAAGGCATTAGGAGCAAACTGAGATAAAGGGATGCCGAAATATTGACTTGCGGTAGAAAGGAATGGATGAATGGGAAAGCGAAGGTTGGCGGTAAGCTGATCCTTGAAAAAAGTCGTACAGTCGACAAGAGGAGAAGAAGGGTGATCATCACACCCCGGAGGACAGAGCCTGTAGGCTTCAGGAAGTTGTAAACTCGCTTGGATTGCCCTAAGGTCGCTCCTATCCAAGTCCGAGCAGAAGTATGCGTACCAAGGCATTTCCACTTCTCCAGTCATTAAAAGAACGAGAAGGGAAATGGGAGATGAAGAAGGGAGAGTACTTACAGGGGAAAAGCATGAAGAAGAAAGCGAGCAGACGAAAGCAAGAAGGTAAGGAAAGGTCAGAGGAAGACGAAGCGGTAAGAAGCAGCGGCGGACGACCTTTAGGGTTTATAAATCAAAATCCCTAGGAAACATCGAAAAGCAAGTCGGGTGACTGAGGCGGCAAAGCACACGTCAACCGTCAGATCGAGAAGCGGAAGCTATCTAGGGTCGCTTGCAAAAAGTGTGCATCATACATTATGAGGAATGAATTTTGTGGGGCACGTGTCGCTCCCCGATAAAAGGTATTTATGATGGAAGTGATAGGAAAATCATGAGGGGATTTGCGTACAAGAGTGCCTTACTTCGTGAAGACCATGCCTCGAGGATTAGGAATTCCATGCACGAACCTCAGGAAATGAAGAAGAAGACAGCGGGAAGTGTCGATCAAAATTCGACGCCTTTATTATGCCTTTCCTCCTCCTCGAAATCAAAGTAAGGTTTCCAAATTTTGATTAAAGCCTTATGTATTGCATTTTGTGACTGCAGGAGCTTTTAGGCTAAATCTTGAAGCATAATCCCTTCAAGCCACAAATGCTGCTCACTCAAAGCTGCCTCTTGGCTAGAGCACCCCCTGGTCAGACCTCCAGATTATTTCTTGGTCAAGTCTCCAGAGCATTCCTCCAGATAAATTTTTGGTCAGGTCTCCAGAGCACTCCCTGGTCAGACCTCCAGATTATTTTTTGGTCAAGTCTCCAGAGCACTCCCTGGTCAGACCTCCAGATTATTTCTTAGTCAGGTCTCCAGAGCACCACCTGGTCAAACCTCCAGAATGTTTCCTGGTCAGGTCTCTAGAACCTAACCCGGGCACATCTCCAAATTGATTCTGGGACATTATTTCATACTCTCGCTTAAGTGCGAGTTATAAGTGAGCATGCTCTCACAACCAACGACCTCTCGGTCGGTATTCCAGACTCTTACCTTAGTACGAGTTATAAGTGAGCATGCTCTCACGATCAACGACCTCTCGGTCGGTACTCCAGACTCTCGCCTCAGTGCGAGTTATAAGTGAGCATGCTCTCACACCTCCAGACTCTCGCCTCAATGTAAGTTATAAGTAAACATGCTCTCACGCCCAATGACCTCTCAGTCGGTATTCCAGACTCTCGCCTCAATGCGAGTTATAAGTGAGCTTGCTCTCACGCCCAACGACCTCTCGGTCGATATTCCAGACTCTCGCCTCAATACGAGTTATAAGTGAGCATGCTTTCACCCCCAACAACCTCTCGGTCGGTATTCCAGACTTTCACCTAAGTCCGAGTTATAAGTGAGCATGCTCTCACGCCCAACGCCCTCTCGGTCAGTATTCCAGACTCTCGCCTCGGTGTGAGTTATAAGTGAGCTTGCTCTCACACCCAACGACCTCTCGGTCGGTATTCTAGACTAGTGCGAGTTGTAAGTGAGCATGCTCTCATGACCAACGACCTCTCGGTCGGTATTCTAGACTCTCGCCTCAGTGCGAGTTATAAGTGAGCTTGCTCTCATGCCCAATGACCTCTCAGTCGATATTCCAGACTCTCGCCTTAGCACGAGTTATAAGTGAGTCAACTCTCACACCTGATGACCTTTCAGTCAAGAAACCAGACCCTCACCCTACGCAAACATACTCTCACACCTACCAATTCATAGGTCTGCGTAAAGTAAGAAAAGTGCCACGAAAGAAAGGGAAGAGAAACATGAACAAAAGTCGGAACCCAATTAGATTTGCATTTTTTGACAAGCTACAAATCTCATTTTTTACATTAAAGACATCTAAGTAGTTAGAGATCTCTTCTAACATCGACAACTGGGTGGCACCTCGGGCAGAAGTGCTCCGTCTGACCTACTTGTTCCAGACGAGCTTGCGCTTGAGTTAGTTCCGCCTTGGTGTACTGAATAATGTGACGATGCTGAGCAATGATTTCGTCTTTAAGCCGATTTTCTTCTTGAAGAAGGATTACAGAAGCAGCGTGTTTATCTTTCAAATAGATTAGGAATTGGGCCTAGCTTTCCAAGTCTGAGTAAGCCTTCTGTTTCAACGCTACTTCAGCTCGGACTCGAGATTTGGCAGCTAACCAAAGTTCTTCGATTTTCCGACGGAGGGAAATCTAAAGATCCCGATCCTGCGTCATCTCAACTAAAGCAATATCCTTCTGAGTAAGTAACTGGGTTAGATGGCTCAGTCGCTGGCGTAGAAGTAGTATCTCATCATACTGAAAGCTAGATTCCATAATCATAAGAAGTTAGTAAGAAAAGTGCAAGGGCATAAGGGGAGTCAACCCCTTTTATAACGGAAGATGCGAAGGGTCGACCTTGGCGAAGGGATTGCGAGGCCCTTCCCTCGAGGTTGATTGGGTGATTAAATAGGTTACACAACCGAGGATCTAGGAAAAGGGAGCAACATTTAAAGATATAGAGGCATAATGGCGGAATAAATGAAATCTAGGTCTGAGTCTAGTCAGTTGAACTTGGGTCTCCTTCGACTAGACTTTCGGGGAGGTTTGTGATACGGTGCATTATGGTAGGGGCATGGCAGTCAGAAGTCAAGAGGATGTAGCAATCAGAAGTCAAGAGGACGTAGCAATCAGAAGTCAAGAGAACGTAGCAGTCAACAGATGGGAAAAGACGAGGTAGTGTCATCGGGTGTCGGTAGTCATATAATGTCAGTTCGGGATTTACATATCAGGATCCTAGATCTGCGGTATGAGGCACAATTAGGGAAAGGTCTGGATTATTCCTACCGGTCGGGTATTCTCAACTTAGTCTGCATATTCCAACCTGATACTCCCGAGCGGGATTTCGCAAGCCAAGACCTCCAATCTGAGCACCCATAACTAAAACCCGGGGCATAATCCAGATAACGCCTGATCTGCTTCGCCTGGTCGGGTTTCCACAGCTCAACTATATCCAAGCCTGGTCCTTTGATTACCGATCATCCTAAGCTTCTCCCATTCATACCCGGTCGGGAAGGCGCTACACGACGACGAGGCCAAGGAATCGTAACCGCCTATCAGAGAATAACTGCTGCACGACAAGGAATATTCCAATGGTCTGTGGACCTCTGCCAACGGAACCTTCTTCCAGCCTATCAAAGGATGTCGCGTGTCATCCACCACCAGACAGATTCTGACACTCAACATTCCCTGACACTCGTCAGATCATAGAGATACGCACTATCATATAAAAAGGGATGTCCTCTCTCTTATGCAGGTACACTCACTCACATATTTGTACTTGTCTTCTACTTTTCTTCTTCTTTCGTACACTGTTCTTCAGGGGGAAAAGTACATCGGAGGACCTGCTCCGGAGACTTTTTTCCTGGTTCTTAGTCTCTAACGTCGGGTGCACTTGTCTAAATGTGCGCAAAGGTCGGGTACCTCCAGTTAGGCCATCTCCGCCCGTCAGCATCACGTGGAGATTTGTTCTCGAGGTCGCCTACGAAAAGGGAGTTTCAGCTGTCCTCTCGTCAACATCAATGACAACACATCCGATCTTCGTTTGACTTAGATTCCGAATAGGATCAGTGTTCATTTTGTACCTTAGACATCCGTTTCATCTCGCTCGTTGCGGATGTTGGCCGGGGGTGATCTTTCCTGGTCCTGGACGCCGACGTTTGTCACCTCAATCCATCGATAAGACAGAGAAAATATTTGCTACGTATTAAATATGTGTCCATTTTGTGCCCCCTTGATTTCATCTCGATCGTCGTCGGCAATGATGGCTATCTTTTCTGGTGCTCGACGCTGATGTTATTTGTCATCGACATCCCAATTGCAAGAGAATTAGCTAGCTAGCTGGTCTGAACCAATTGAAGTTCATGCGCATCGCGATTTTTCTGCAGGCATTAATTAGACGATGGTGTGTTTTGCCGGAGTCTTTAATTGAGCGGAATCTTCCTCGATCGCTCAGATGCTGACTCCGGTTCGTATTTACTCGAAGCAAATAGTAGATAAGAACAAGTTAGAGGTCGCATGATTGATACAGCTAATTGTTAAATTAAAATCTAATATATTGTTTTATTTTTTTAAAAAAATAGTCTAATATAATATTTTCAATTTAAGTTACAATTTAGCACATAGTATTATGCTCCTTCTAAGCAAAATAGCAATTCGCGCGCGATCGATTGAATTATTGATTTGTGTTAAAATTCACTATTTTTACTGAGTCGGTATACGTCACGTGGGCATCACATCAATATTTAATAGGTATTTAATTTTTAATACGAATTGTAAACGCTATATTAAATTTAAAAATAATAATAGCATAGTGCAGTAGTAAATGTATGAAGATGTCTTAATTAAGTTTATCAGATAAATCATTTTAAAATGTAAGAAAGCATACAAAACAGAAATGTCTAAAAATTTAATTATTATCCTAAAATTTAATCACAGTATAAAATTATTTCAATAACAGGCAATAAAAATAACAAATCTTAGATTAAATAGAACCTCAAAAAAAGGCATTACTTATTTCTATTTCTTTATCCGTTTTCACCATTTCATTACTTTCCAATGAACTTAACTTCGTACGTGCACTAAGCTTAGTTATTAAAGGCAAAAACTCATTTTCATGGGCAAGTAAATAGATTTTATTTAAAAAGAACTGCAGTCAGTTTTGCATAATATTTTTACAAGAGGCCAGGAGTAGTTAATATTAAGACCTGCAAATAACCATGAGTCGAAGCGGATGGTTCCAGTACTGGCTTAGCAGCTACCCACTAGAAGTTGAACAAGCTTCATCCATCACATCCAACCTTTGAACCGGGATAGGAGAATAAGCGAGAGGCATTTTGGAAACTTAGCTCAGCTAGTAGTTCCTCAGGCATTTCCAGCAACGTCGCAACATAATTCAAAACCTGAAAGGTTTGAGGGGGGGTGGGGAGATAAGATGAAGAGGAGTGTAACAATTTAGAGGAGAACTATAGCTAAGAAAGAAATATAATCTTTTTTTTCTCTATCTATTTTTCATGATACAATTTGGCTTATATAGTCGTAACAAAGGAAGTGTAATGATATGATTATAGTAACATAGTAATCTAATCTATAATTACACCAATAAATGACGAGCATGCAATAAACGGTAATAAGAGTAGGGTTAAGAATTTGTGTATCTCCGGTTGAAGCGTCAGGCTTGCCGACTGTCTTTAGAGAACTTATTGCCGCTCACGGTGCAGAGGCTCTCCGGCAAAATCCTCCCAAGATCCGACAACCGCTCGCGCCGTTCGTAGGTGCACTCCAAGACGAACGCCGCACTCGGACTCAACCTCAGATCGCAGAAACCAAGTCTCAGAACTCGAACTCGGGAAGAAGAAAGGAGAAAGCAGAGGAATGCTTTGCTTTGGAGTGATTTGAGAAGGAGCAAAGGAAGTGTATAAATACACTTCGAAACAGTGCACGCACCAAAGCGTACGTCGCTTTGCTTCCTCATGAGAACATGACCGCGTCGCTTCGTTCACGTGGACAGAAACAGTGCATCACGCTGTTTTGCTTTCTCACGGGAACAGAACCAAACCGGAATAAATAAACCGGACTGGCAAAAACAAACCAGGCCGCCCGCAAGCGTGAGGCCCACGAGCTGGGGATTTGCACCCCCCCTGCGCGCGATGATCGTGTGCGTCGCACCCGATTTATGTATTTCCGGCTCGAACCCCCCGAAATCACCCGATTTGGGTTCAGCCCGCGTATGCGTGTAAGCCCCCTTAACATTGCTAAGCATGGATGGAAGGGTTCCATATATAAGTCCTTCCAACCTTCTTAGCTTGGCAATGTGAGACTAAAAACCAAAGGAAATAGTTTGAATTAAAACTTCAACAATCCCCCACTAATTCAAATTATTTTGATCGAAAATAAAGATATGTTCTGAGGCTTGGTTGCAATGAGCTTTTAGTGAAAATACCTTCCTGTTTGAATTTTCACCTAAGTACACCAATCTTATTCACATAGGTTTGAAGAGAACTAAGTCTTGATCTTAAACCTTTTATATGTGAAGATCAATTGGTAACAACTCATCACTGGTGACGGTTGAATCCTTCTGGGTTGGTGCATTACGACCATGCCACCGAATCTTGTTTCATAAGTGCTAAGGAGAGTTGCCTAGATCCCCCACACTGCGGCCCCACAGTTACACTTACATAGGTGAGTTCTCCAAGGATGTACTGCAAGCATCCTGTCATTAAGACCTTGAACTCATTAAGAGCTCCTAAGCTCATCCTTACTAGCAGTCAAGCATCTATCCAGGGAAGAGACTATGAGATTACATCTCAATCAATTTGATGTTTACGATTCATCCTTATAGCTTGTTTATACCACATTGAACCTACTTCTTGGGATCTCCAATCAGATAGGTTGGGTTGCTGCTATAGATGAATCCAGGACAGGTTTCAGTCCCATTCCCTTACTGGATCTCTTGATTTTCTCAGAATCAAGCCCTTTAGTGAGTGGATCAGCAATATTGTCCTTTGAACTTACAAAGTCCAATGACACCACTCCAAGAGACACTAACTCACGAATAGACTTTAATCGTATTCGTACATGTCTCTTCTATTTCTGGTTATACTTGGAGCTTCTAATCTGAGCTATTGTTGTTTGATTATCACAGTGTACTGAAATAGAAGGTATTGGCTTCATCATCAAGTGAATTTCAGAAAGAAGACCCTTCAGCCAATCAGCTTCAGTTACTGTGGTATCCAAAGCACACAATTCTACCTCAGATGTAGAACGGGTTATAATCGTCTGTTTAACAGACCTCCAAGCAACTGCACCGCCTCCAAGTGTAAAGACATAACCATTAACGCCTTTACACTCAGCAGTGTCCGCTATCCAACTAGCATCACTATATCCCTCCAGAACTGCAGGGAATCTCCCATACCACAAGCCCAAGGATATAATGTCTTTTAGGTATCTGAGTACTCTGTCTAATGCATCCTAATGCGTTCTGTCCGGACAGCTGGTAAACCTGCTCAATTTCGATATAGGAAAAGAAATATCAAGTCTAGAACAATTTGCTAAATACATTAGACTACCTATTATTTGTGAGTATCTTAATTGAGACACTGCCACACCACTCTTATTCTTGTGGAGAGTTTTTGAAGGATCATACGGTGTGACTACAGATTTAACTTGGCTATAGCCATATTTCTCTAATACTCTCTCAATATAGAGTGACTGAGAAATTACTATTCCATCAGTTGATTGAGTCAACTTCAGCCCTAAAATCATGTCAGCACAATCCATATCCTTCATATCAAACTTACCACTTAAGAGGGTCTTAGTCTTATTAATAATAGAAAGGTTAGAACCAAAAAGTAGAATATCATCTACATATAAACATAAGATAATACAACTATCACCTTTCATTTTAGCATACACACATTTATCAGAGTCATTCATTTCAAAGCCAAACGATAGCATAACACTATCAAATTTTTCGTGCCACTGCTTTGGGGCTTGCTTCAAACCATAAAGAGATTTAACTAACCTACAGACTTTATTCTCATTTCCAGAAACTACATGTCCCTCAGGCTGATCCATATATATCTGTTCTTCAAGATCTCCATTAAGGAATGTCGTTTTGACATCCATTTGATGAACCTCAAGATGATATATAGATGCCAATGCTATCAACACTCGGATTGTAGTAATTCTAGTAACAGGAGAATAAGTGTCAAAATAGTCAATCCATTCTTTCTGTTTAAATCCCTTAGCAACTAGGCGGGCTTTGAATTTATCTACTGACCCATCAGGTTTTAGTTTTCTCTTAAACACTCATTTACATCCTATAGTGTTACACCCAGGAGGTAAATCTACCAACTCCCAAGTGGCATTAGAGATAATAGAGTCCATTTCATTTTTAATGGCCTCTTTCCAGTGCTTAGCTTCAGGAGAAGCCATAGCATCTCTATATGTCACAGGGTCACCTTTTATATTATAGGTGATAAAGTCCTGGCCTAAATCCGTAGACACACGTTGCCTCTTACTTCTCCTCAGTTCTGTACACTCACTAGATTCATCTAGTCTAGAGTGACTTGAGGAAGGTATACCTTCTACGGATAATGGGGCCTCTTCGGAAGTAGGCTTATCTCTAGTAGGAATACTAGATATAGACTGAGGTGTTCTTGTCTTCATAGGAAATATATCCTCAAAAAATATAGCATCGCGAAGTTCGACAATAGTATTTGCATCTATTCCAGAAATTTCTGATTTAATAATCAGAAATCTATATACAATACTATTTTGAGCATAACCCAAGAAGATACCATCTACAGTTTTTGGACCAAGCTTTTTTCCTTCTGTGTTCAGGTACTAGTACCTTTGCAAGGCACCCCCACACTTTAAGGTATTTCAAACTTGTCCTCCGGCCTTTCCAAAGCTCATATGGGCTTTTATCCCTAGATCTCATGGGGATTCTATTTAACACATGGTATGCAGTGTATAGAGCTTCCCCCCACATGAAGTTGGGTAACCCAGAACTGCCTAACATGGAATTAATCATATCTTCAAGGGTTCGATTTTTTCGTTCTGCTATACCGTTGGATTGAGGACTATATGGAGCAGTTACCTCGTGAATTATACCTGTATCTTAACAAAATTTTTGAAATAGGTTCAAGGTAAACTCTCCACCCCTATCAGACCTTAGTCTCTTAAAAGATTTATTTGTTTGATTCTCAGCTTCAGATTTAAAAATTATAAATTTATCTAAAGCTTCATCCTTAGTTTTCAGCAAATAAACATAACAATAACGAGAGTGATTATCAATGAAGGTGATGAAATGCCTTTTATGATCTCTCGTTATTACACCGTTAAACTCACAACAGTCAGTATGGATCAATTCTAAAATATCAGAATTTCTCTCAACTGATTTGAAGGATTTTCGGGTTTGTTTATATTGCACACAAACTTCACATTTTTTCTTATCATTTATAGCATGCTTAGGAATCATGTCTAGGTTCATCATCCTTTTCACGGTATTAAAATTGACATGTCCTAATCTGTCATGTCATATATCATACGACTCAATGTTATATAAACAACCAATATCAGTAGATTTATTTAAGGTAGCATTTTCTACATTGAGTTTAAATAAACCTTCATTAAGGTAACCTTTTCCAATAAAGGTTCCTAAATGTAATATTACAACTTTATTACAATTAAAGTTCAACTCATAACCAGCACGGACTAACTTTGACCCGCTAATCAAATTCCGACAGACCGCTGGAACATGATGCACCTCATGCAGTGACAGGACTTTTCCAGAGGTGAACCTCAGGTCAACTTGTCTTATCCCAAACACCCTGGCTGCAGAATGGTTCCCCATGGTCACGGAAGTGCCTTCAATTACCTGATAAGTAAGGAAGGGAGAGCGATCAGCACAACAGTGCACATTATCAACTAACCATTCATTAGGTTGATAGATCAAGTTTAGTTCGAGTTTGAAGGTAACAAACCTATTGCTGGTGTCGTCACTAGCAGTCACGATATTTGCTTGTGCCTTGATGTTGGACGTATTGCTTTGGTTTTTCTCCTTGTCCTTCTGCTTAGGGCAGAATTTGGCATAATGTCTAATTTGTCCACATGCCTAGCACGACTTGGTTACATTTTTCTTTTGAACCTTTGGTTTGGGTTTTATCTTGTTCTTCATTTTCTGATTTTTGAATTTTTTCTTATCAGATGAGACTACTACATTTGCCTTTGGAATAAAATCCATAGGCATTCTTGTATCATCATTTTTATGTTGCTTCCGATGTTCTTCTTCGATATTTAAGGCAATCATCAAATCTTCTAGAGAGATTTTACCTCTCCGATGTTTAAGAGTCATGCCAAAATCTTCCCAACTCGGAGGCAATTTTTCGATGATTGATAAGACCTGAAATTTTTTAGGTAATGGCATATCTCCTTCGGCAAGACCATGAATTTGAACTTGGAATTCATGTGTCTGCTCAATTACAGATTTGCCTTCAACCATTTTGAAGTTTAGGAATTTTGCCACAGTGTACTTTTCTAAACCAGAATCTTCGGAGTTGTATTTTTTATCCAAAGATTTTCACAGCTCTTTAGCTGAAGAGGTTGAGCAGTACACATCAAATAGTGCGTCTGAGAGGGCAGACAGGATCCTCCCATGGCAGAGATAATCCCTTTGCTTAAACCTCTCTATGACAGCACTACGGGCAGGTTCCTCTTCATTAGGTGAAGGAGGATTTGTTTCTATAACGGAGAATAGCCCTAGCATAGTAAGCCAAAATTTCATCCGTTGTTGCCAACGTCTGAAGTTTTGCTCGAAAAATTTTTCGGGTTGGGAGCTAGCCTCATCAGACCCTGTTACCCTATCATTCATCATGTCTATTGATGCTACAATAAATTCTCTAAAATTGTAATGATATGATTACAGTAACACAGTAATCTAATCTATAATTGCACCAATAAATGACGAGCATGCAATAAACGGTAATAAGAGTAGGGTTAAGAATTTGTGTATCTCCGGTTGAAGCGTCGGGCTTGCCGACTGTCTTTAGAGAATTTATTGTCGCCCACGGTGCAGAGGCTCTCCGGCAAAATCCTCTCAAGATCCGACAACCGCTCGCGCCATTCGTAGGTGCACTCCAAGACGAACGCCGCACTCGGACTCAACCTCAGATCGCAGAAATCAAGTCTCAGAACTCGAATTCGGGAAGAAGAAAGGAGAAAGCAGAGGAATGCTTTGCTTTAGAGTGATTTGAGAAGGAGCAAAGGAAGTGTATAAATACACTTCGAAACAGTGCACGCACCAAAGCATACGTCGCTTTGCTTCCTCATGAGAACAGGACCGCGTCGCTTCGTTCACGCGGGCAGAAACAGTGTGTCGCGCTGTTTTGCTTTCTCACGGGAATAGAACCAAACCGGAATAGATAAACCAAGTAAGCAAACCAGACTGGCAAAAACAAATCGGGCGGCCCGCAAGCGTGAGGCCCACGAGCTGGGGATTTGCACCCCCCCTACGCGCGATAATCGCGTGCGTCACGCCCGGTTTATGGATTTCCGGCTCGAACCCCCCGAAATCACCTGATTTGGGTTCAGCCCACGCATGCGTATAGGCCCCCTTAACATTGCTAAGCATCGATGGAAGAGCTCCATATATAAGTCCTTCCAACCTTCTTAGCTTGGCAATGTGGGACTAAAAACCAAAGGAAATAGTTTGAATTAAAACTTCAACATGAAGTCCATAAACAATTTGGTTCTTCCTACATTAAATACATTGTTATATCAAATACATGTACTTGACAATTTAACTCATTATGCTAACTTAATTAGACACTAGATAATTCAATCCAACTTGACTTGATGAAGACCAAATCAATTTGGTTTTGAGTTCCGATCCAACAATACAATTTGGTTTAGTCTTCAAAGCAATATGCAATTTAGTTTAGACTTCCAACAATGCCTCCCATAAACCAAACTTGCTCTTCATTCCTAAGCTTGCTACAATTTTTATGAAAGTAGGTCCTCCAAGTGGTTTAGTGCAGATATCAGCCTTTTGTTCATTAGTCTTGTAATATTCAACATGAACAATATTTTCATTCACAAGCTCCCTTAAGAAATGATATCGAATTCGAATATGCTTTGTTTTTCCATGAAGAATTGGATCCTTCGAAATTGAAATTGTTGAGCTGTTATCACAAAACAAGGTTGTTGGACCTTCTTTATCATGCTTGAGATTTTTCAAAATTCCACGCAACCAAAGTAAATGACATCTTGCAAAAGAAGCAGCAATGTATTATGCTTCTGTAGTAGAAAGTGCAATAGTAGATTGTTTCTTTGAACACCATGCTATAGCTCCACTTCCAAGATCAAGATATGAAGATCAAAAACATATCTTGAGCTTAATTTCAAATTAATTATTATTTTTAATTTCAATATGTTTATTTCTGTTATCCTTTATATTAACAAATAAATTTAGGTTGAGTTAACATCTTATTTATATTTATCCAAATAATATGATCTCCGGTCAGGATTTACTCTCAAAATAAACAAGGCATACTTCTATTATGTAAGCTTAGTCCTCATGATTCATTCATTGTTACCTACTAAACCAACTTGAACCTTATCATATTTGAATTTGACTAGGTTTGGATAGATTCAAGTCAACGACCTATTGGATATATGTAAAATATCTTTCACAGTTGGCTCTCTTGAAAACAATATGCTACTTAGGTTTCTAGAATCTATGACTAGATAACCATTTGTAGTTGGCATAGGCGTTATTCCACTTGTAGGACATAGATCTAGGTAACCCTATGTGAAATGCCAACATCTCGCCTTAAAACAGACTCCTCTTGGGTTAATTTTAATTGTTCTTTTTTCCTTTATATTTTTGTGTAATTTTTGTATTAGATTTATTTATTGAAATCAGTGATCACAGAAACTGCTTCTGAAGGAGTTGCCTAGTACTAGCATTAAACATTAAAATGCAATACTAACTGACCGGATGACTTTCTTTGCTTTCTCTGGCTTCATGGATGTGAGGTGCCCAGAAAATGAAAAATATGAGCCCAACTTTGCTAAACGGGGGACCAACTCAGCCGACCCTATATAGGAATGTAGAATAACGCCTGCTTCGAAAGGCCCAGTACAGCTGGTCATTCACATAAAATCAATGTTGAGATGTTACAGCATAGGTAAAGATATCGAAAGATATAAATAAATACACTAAGAACCATTATCAGAAAAAACAAGTTCTTAAACGATTTAAAAGCAATGATGATCTCCATTTCATTTTCAGTACATTAACAAATACTGAATTATAGAGGACTATCACAAAGAATGCAAAGAAAATCCTAGATTACTGAATTTGAAGGCTAGTTTCCACCCAGTATGCTGATCAACTTTCAAAGATATCCAGCTTTTGGTGGAAATTCTGCCTGTAGCTCCAAGTCCATCTTAAACCGATAGTTTACAGTCAATTATGCCATCATGGCACATAGACTGGACAAAGTAAACAGATTGGATATCTAGTAGTCCCTCAAAGTCTATTACAAGTTTGTCATGCTAGCTCACCTTGTTCTTAACAGGACAGAACGCTATTAAAGCTAAACCTTACAATATTAGAAAATAGCTTATATTAATGTTTTCTATTTTCTTATATTAATTATATATTTACCTTTTATACTTTTTATTTATTAAATTTCATAAAAAGAGGATTATGTCCTCTAAACCCTAGACTTAATCTGTTATGTCCTCCACGGCTGTCGTTGGGCCTAGTGCCAGATCATGCGGGTGTCGGTCAGCCGGTGGAACGAAATATTTTGTCCATTTCGATCGGTCAGCACGATATTTAATGTCATTTTCCTTAAAATAATCCAAATGAAGGAAGGAGAAAAGAAGCAAAGAATTTTACAATTACTTTGTTTTTCCTTTGTGACATGTATTAAAATCTCGTTTGTTGTCGATTGACATAAGCAAAACTTCTAATTTCACCTTCTAACCAACACATGAAACACCTAAATACAACGAACCTTTCTTCCTCTAAGAAATCGTATGTGTTTTCCTTTTTAGACATCAAATCAAACATAAGGTAAGCTTCTGAAGTTAAATTGAATACAAAGAGGGCTTCCAACATTGAATCAAACACGAGGTGAACTTTTGGTGAAGGTGAGGCAACCTTCCAACATCAAATTAAACAAAAGCCGAACTATTGTTCGTCTCCATACCATCTTCTAGCATCCGTTCTAGCCTTCCTCTGTGTCGTTTTACAATGTTAACACTACACTTGACTCTATGTCATCTTTATATGTGATTTCATCTATCTCTATGTTCATCTTCCATCATTAATTATGGTCTTCCTCTGTATTCTCTTCCACACGTTGACGTACATCGTCCCCTTGGCACAACACATGTCCAACCTCTTCCCCACTTCTTCTCTTTTTCCGCTTATCTTCTACAGTTTGACACACTACTGGCACTAACACCTGACATGCTTGATTCTTCTCATTTGACCAGCGAGCCAAAATCCTAATTTAAAATGAGATTTCAAACGTTAACTTTCAGTGAGCTTATGCATACATTATTGTTCCAATCAACCAACTTATTGCGTTTAGTTTCTTGGAAAGGAACTTCTCGTAAACAAACATTATTTAGAAACTTTTAATTGCCAATAATTAAATTAAACCTTACGACATGATATCTAGAAGTTCTACGAATGCACCAACACAATGGACAGAAACAGGTTTCTCTAACACTTTTGCAAGTTCAAGTTGTTGCTTGAACACATCAACCTAAAAGAAAGACAACGATCAATAGAAACAGGATAAGCAAATGAAGACCCATGGGTCATCTGAGATGGTAAGTGGTGATTTGCTTTCTACATGTGAGGTCGCGGGGTCGAATCGCAGGGTTGTCAGAGCATAAATTCCCAGATCCTGTGCACCTCACCCCACCACCACTTGCCCTCTCGACTGTCGTGATTTACCTTCCTCATGATTGCTTGGGGTCGAGTATGACAAAGGCGCTGGGGACGAGCGATTTTGACTTTTACCATAGGATAAGCAAATGAAGAATGAGAACCAAATGTCAGTATACAATACAGGTTAATTGATTGAATAGTACATAAAGTGGACAATACCTAATATGGGAAATCAGTCAGTTTACTATGTGCACCTTTATGAAGCTCAATCTGTACAATATAAGTTAGCATCAGTCATGTTTTTAAGGAACTGAAGTCATCCTTACAATGACTGGCTGCAGTATACAAACGTGAGACTCAGGTCCATATAATCTTGGGTCCATTGTCAAGTTTTTAGTCAGACTCCTATTGATCAAGATTATTAGATTCCCTAGAACTTAGTGAAATCTAGTGGTTAAGAATCATATATAAGGTTTAACTTTTATATCTTAAATGATTAATATGGATTTTGGGCTTACGTTAAATGTTTTATTAAAGACCATTTAATCATATAATTCATCATAATCATTATCAATCATTGTGATCATCATCAAGCAATATTTCTACCTATTATTTGAGGTTGGCTTACATTTTTATTATCCAATGAATTATTGTGCAAAACTATGCACTAATTATTAACATAGCATACACATTGTCTTAATAAAATGCTTAAGTCAATTGAAAATATTAAGAAAATGCAGTAAATTAATGTGTAACAAATTAATGTCATATTTTAAGTTGTATGCAACATAGCCACATTGCTTCTAATGTAATATAATAGATTATTCTCATTTTTAAGGCTATGCTTACCCTCATGGAAGGGAGAGGAGAGGAAAGGGAAATCTAATCCTCCTCTTTGTTTACCTGGATAAAGGAGAAAAATAGAAAAGGAAAAGAGGGTATATGATGAGATTGTCCTCATCCTCCTCCTCCTCCTCCTCTTGCACTGCCTTCCCTCGTCTATTTCCTTCATCCAGACCCACAACCCTTTGTTGACCTCAACCACCCTCGTTTGAGCTACCTCATCAGCACTATTGTATCTTTCGCCTGAAGTGATCACAACCTCACACTTGTTGACCTTGTCTGATCCCACCACCCATGCCTATCACCCCTGGTTGACCTTGTTTGAGCCCCAAGCCTGATTGTCGCTCCTCATCAACTACAACCACCCTTCTGAACTACCTTTAAGCATCATTGCACCTTCACAGTATGACCATGGAGGGAAAAAGTTATTTCACAGCAATTCTGCCTGAGGGAGCACACTTTCATCCAATTTTTGGCCAATGCAAAAACCTCAAAAATGCTCTACAGGATCCTAGAACTTTACTGTGTGCACTCCTATACTCTACTTTCCTCTCCCTCCTACGAGGATAAACATAGCCTAACGCAAGAATAGATCTCTAGTATGATTGCATAAATTATAAAATTCACTTCCAAGATCAATACAATTCGTCCAGAAAGATGTACTTATCAAAAACCAAAAGAACAATTTAGAAGGATGAAGTAGTTTTGTTTTTGAGCGACCAATAAGAGGAAGTTTCTAGCAATGAATGTAGGTGGAGACGAGGAAAGCAATGTTGGCTTGTAAGGTTGACTAAAAGTATCCAACTAGTAGAATCTTCAAGCGATTGTCCGACCACCAACATAATTTCTGCAAAAGCCTTGATGAATTTCTTACATAACATAATCATTATCTTCTAGGTCAAGGTAGTTGACTAGAGGGCAAGAGAAAGCTGTTGGTATAAACTATCGTCGATGAGTGTGAAGTGAGCGACACTCCTTTTAAATAATCGAGCATGTTTTGAATCGGCAGGCAAAGTCCCTTAATGGAGGAAGGAAATGAGAGGAATTCGCTAGTCAGACTGTTCCTCCCGACTCAGGAACTGATTAATTTGAGTAATCAACAGAGTTTGGTATTAGTATTAGCCCTAGTACCAATTATGAGATGATTGTAAAGGACACATTATTGTATCATATTTCATTATAAATAAAAAAGGCAAAGTTGGTTATTATATTTATTTTAGTTTAGTGTCGATTGAAAAAATATAATAATGTCCTTGGGTAGTAGGTTCTTATCTACAGTATATCAATTGGTTGAATTGATAGTGAGATATTGTAGAGAACACTGTTCTTAACTATTCCTAGTCGAGCATTAATATACAAGGACAATATTAATGCGTTGAGACTAGCATTTAGGTCAACGGATGACTTGATCTCACAAGTCATGGATATGAGATATCAGGTTGACACATGGGTATATATTAGAGAATATATACTGAATGACTCGCCATAAGAATATTTCATTGATCGTTATATGAGTATCATAAACATTCTCATGTGACTATTGGTATGAATAGTCTTTAGACCTGAAGTCACTACGGTTCTCTACATAAGGAGTTGTGTACTTTTGTATCGGCAAACGTCACCTGTAACAAGGTGGACAATAAAGTCGATCACTGGGTATGCAATGATTTATGCAGAGGGATGTGAGTGATGTAGATGGGTTCTATCCCTTCCATATGACGGAAGCGATATTTGTGGGCCCCTTGATTAGTAGGACACAAGAAAGCATGGTCATGCGCAAATGAGTCAATATGAGATATTGAGCTTATTTGATTGAGTGTGTCTACTTAGAGATCAAGAAACACAAAGGTTGATAAGAGGATGACACGGTCTATGCCTCATTGATCAACCTAGATATCAAGGATAGAGGGACAAAGTCATACAAGATAACAACCATAGACAGGTTAGGTCGGATCTTGACCTTCTCGTCACTTAGGTAGCAATGATGTCTTGCTAGATGTCACTCATTGCTTATGTATCTAAATGTTGATTTGGATACATTGCCAACGTTACGAGAACCTATTGGGTCACTGATAATGTGCATTTTTATTGGTTATTTTGGCTCTTAGACTTAGCATTTTTACCTTCTCACATGTTTAATTTGGTGTTTATATTATATTTTGTGAGTAGGAATTCATTTTGGACTTAAATGTAAATTTCCTATAATTATGGAATTTAATCTCATGTTTTTATGTGGTTTTGTAGGAAATATAAAGAGCCATTGATGAGGGTCGAGGCGAATCGAATTTGGCTTGATTTGGAGGTCAAACGGAGGAGATCAAGCTGAATTAATGTGGACCGTTGATCAAGATCCAGTGAAATCCTGCCCCTTCATTCAGATCTAAGTGATCCAACCCTTCATCATGATTTAAAGCGATCTGGACCGTTGATCTAAAGCTTAAGGCATCCAAGGGTTCATCCAAGAAGTGGAGCTCTAATTCAAACCCAATCCAAAAATCCACTCTTCAAGCCCAATTTCATCCTCTTAATGGATCCGGATCCCATTAACCCAAAACCTCAACTTCTCAACCCAATATCCAAAATCCAAAAGTCCACTTTTAATCCTATTGGTTATTGGATTCGGATTCCAAACCCGAAACCCAAACCCATTAAAAAACCTACCCTTCTTCTTCTCCTCACGCACGGCACAGGAGGGGGGGAACCATTCTGTTCGCCTCTTCCAGCAGCTAGGGCACGCTCCTCCCACACAGCACCAACATCTTCCTTTCTTTCTCCAGCCGGCGGCTCTCTTGTCTTCCCTTGCCGCCGGCCGGCCATCCACAGCCCATCACCTCATCTTCTAGATCCCAATCGGCGACGGCAGCGGCACTCTTCCAGGCGGTTGCAAGCGACGGCGACGATTCCACCTCACCGGAGGGGTTCTCCGGTGAGACCTCCACCTCCCGGCGTTCTTCCTTCAGTTCTTCACCACCTGGGGTTCAGTTGGCAGCAAGAAAAAGGCAGCACCGGCAGCCCATTCACAGCACCTTCATTTCCAGCCACTTCCATTCGAGGGGGTTCCTTGGTGGAAGATTCGTTCATCCTATCATCGTCGTAGAAGCTAGCAGCAATTCCGGCAGTGGGCAACTGTTCACCGGCTTTGGGGGTTCCGAGCCGGGTCCTTGTGTGACGGCAAGGGTAGTCATTGGTAATCGGAAGCGGAAATGTGGATTGTGGTTGGATTAGTTTAGATTTTCTTAGTTTAATTATGTTAATTTTGTTAATTTGCTTGTGTTGAAGTTCTATTGTTGAATGCTTGTAGCTAATTTGACCTTTCATGTTTAAATTGTACTTACTATGCTTAATTAGTTACATGCATACAATGTGTTCGATGAAATGCTTCAACCAATAGTTAGGTTTATTTTGATACATCTTAGTTTGGTTAATTCTTGCTTTATTTTGCTCTTTCAATTTCATCAAGTTCTAGTCTTCATTTGAATACCGTTAGGTTAGATTAGATTTCTTAAATGCTCTAGGTTTAATTCTATCCATTGATAGATAATCTTATATCGTAGTGTGACAATGCGATGTAGGAAAATCTTCAATGGTTAGTTAGGGTAGACATAATTTTCTTTACTTGCATTGTCTTTCATTTACTAGATTAGGTTTCATTTGATGCTTTGCTATTTCATTCCCTAGATTAATCGTGTTGATGATTAACCCATAATGTAGTGTGACAATGCGTTGTGGATTAATTATTCGCACTTAGTTAGATTTCATTCCGCATTAGGGTAATTTCCTACTTGTCTTGCTTTTAATTTGTTAAGTTTAGAATCAAAATCCAAACCCCCTTTTCCATATTGAAAACCCCCAAAAATAGAAATAATATACGATCTTAGATTACCATCCTATCGTTGCTTTCGTTGGCGGACGACCCGAGTCATTCCTATGCTACATTAGTGTAGGAGGGGTTTGGTACTTCATCATTTGATGCCCAATTCGCGACAAAATTGGGACTTAATCAGTCACACACAAAGAACAAGTAGATTTGGAGATGGGTTCATATGATGAATCATTGGATTAGGTCTAATTCGAATTGGACTTATTGAGTTGGACTCAAGTGGATCTAATTATTGGATTAAGTCCAATTCAAACTAGACTCAAGGAGTCAATTCGAATTAATGAAATAGTGATTTATTGAATTTGAATTGCATGAGATCAATTGAGTAAAACTCGATTGAATTATACTTGAGTTAGACTCGAGTGAATTAGACTTGAGTTAGACTCAAGTGAGGAGACTTGAGTTTGACTCAAGTGAAGATTAATGGAAATAATCATTGAATTTCGAAATTCAATGATTATTTATCCCATTCAATTTTCGAAATTGAAATGAGGAGTTACACTCAATCAAAATGAAGAGTTACAAGTTTGATCCTTAATGGAGTGTAAATGTTCATTAAGGCCATTAATGCTAATTAAGTGTTTCATTGGATGAAAATACTTAAGCTTTTTGCTCTTTATTTTGGACTTAATCTTCATTCTTCTTGCTCCTCTTCTCCTTGGCCGAAATCCACCTTCAAGGTTGCTAGCACAACCTTTCTCCTTTTGTGAGTTTGTGAGACAAACGAACACTTGTTCGTATGGATACCGTAGAGGCGCGAACGCGAGATCGTGTTGTGATCCGAGCTGTCGGGAGTCCGTGAGCACGCACCAAAGGTATACTTCATCATGTTTTAGATCTAACTTAGTATAAAGTTTTATTTCCCTTCGCATGGATCTTCTGGGGTAATAGATTTTTCCGCTGCGCGTTTGCGTGTTTAGCAACCTATTACCTTACATTTGGGTGACTGAATCATCCAAGGTGCACGTAGCCAGCGAACTAGCCATTTTATCCAATTTGTCCACTTTCTGATTCTCGGCTAGAGGAATCTTTTAAAGACTAACTTCTTGGAAATCGACTCTATGTCTTTTAAAAGCTTCAACATAGCATCTCAATTGGTCATTTTTTATTTCAAAACTATCTTCCAACTATTGAACTGCCAATTGAGAATTTGGTACAATGACTCAGAAAGCAACAACTCGTTTTGTTGCTTAAAGGCCTACAAGAAAAACTTCATACTTAACTTCATAGTTAGATGCTCAGAAATTCAACCAAATAGTGGAGCACATTCTCTTGTTGCGAAATCAGTAATATTCCAACATCACTGCCCTGCCGAAAGGTTGATCCATCCACAAAGATTTTCCTTATACCTTTTGACTCTTAACCTTGAACTTCGATTAAGGAGCCCATTAAGGCTTGAGCATTAATGGCAGTTCGGGGCTGATATTGGATGTCATACTCACTTAGCTCCGTGGTCCATTTGATTTATCCTCCTAAGGCTCCAGATATATTAACACCCACCCCAATGTACTATTGGTAAAAGCGGTGACCATATGAAACAAGAAGTAGGATGTTAATCAGCGAGTCGTTAGTGTTGGATCGTGACGTTTCGATAGAGGGGGGGGGGGGGGGGGGGGGGGAATATCGAATACGAAAATTCTTTCAAAAAGAGTTAAGCGCAGCGGAAAAAGTAAGCAATGCTAACACAGACCAATTTTACTTGGTTCGGAGCCTGTGTCGACTCCTACTCCAAGGCCCACACTCGTTGAGTGCTTTCGGTGGGCAATCACTAGCAGTTTGAAAATTATTACAAACTAAGTGTTGAAATGCTAATGAAAATAAAAACAATACCGACAAAGGAATAAACCGAAAAGGAAAAAGCGCATTGTTGGAGTTTCGTTAGCGTCGCAGGAGCGCAGAGTAGCAGAGAAAGCAGTAGAAGATCTTCTTGTCAGTTGTTGTCCTTAGGCTCCACCTCTAACCCTCCTTTTATATGAGGCTCGGGGCGCCCCGGATCCCTTCTGGACGCCCTGGTGTGACGTAACAAGTCCAACCAACGAGCTCCACGTGTCGACGCTGCGTTTGGGATAGAGTTTGCCTCCGGGCACCCGGATCCCTTCCGAGCACCCGGATCCCCTCCGGGCGCCCGGACCACCTTTCTCCAGAAGTCTCTTTTCCTGCAAGACAAGGTTAGTCCAAAGCAATGTATATCCCGCAAAACAAAGTGTTAGCACAGTTTATAGTTTGACAAAAAGAGTGTGACTTAGATTCCGTCTTTCCGAGACCGGAATCTAGTCACGATCTCGACTTAGATATCCGAAATGGATCTAAGCCGGATCGACGCCTAATGTTCCCTTCCCGGGAACGCGTCCTCACAGTCACTCTCTTCCAGTGACTTACCTTTACTCACCTACCAGACGTCCGGTCAGCCCTTCGACCTGTCTGGACTTCTCGCCAGCTATCCAGTCGACCTAGCTGGACTTCCTGCCAAATGTCCGGTCAGCCCGTCGACCCATTTGGACTTCGTGCCAAACATGCGGTCAGCCCGTCGACCTGTCTAGACTTTACCTGCACACTCGATCAGAGTGTTAGATAATGACAAACCTAACTTAACCTTATTTGTCATTCATCAAAACCTGTGTTGAATCGTTAGTGCTAACCGCACCAATAATCTCCCCCTTTTTGATGGAATAACAACCTGGTTAAGTTAGTGTAAAACAATTGCAAGTATAACAAGCAAGGTTTTTAAGTTACTTTTAAAATGTTTCATTTTGTTGCTCTAACTTAACTTAATCACCTATCCCTCCCCCTTTGGCATTCATCAAATAAGAACATAGATCAAGTAATCAATATTGCAGACAAGAGATGATGTCAAGTTTGTTGGAACCCCGAGGTGTTTTGATGTGATCAAACAAGTTAAGCTAGGTCCTGCGTAGTTTAACCCTTGTGTCTAAGTGTGCAGGAACTTAGGAACACAGGAAGTCGAGCGGAAGACGCGGCTAGCGAGAAGGACGGCACGGGAGAGAGCCGACGAGCTCGGTGCGTCCGAGGGACGAGGTGTCCGCGGAAGAGTACACCGGTGGACGAGAAGAACGTGCGCGGCGTTCGAGGGACGAGAAACCGGGAAGGAAGGCTGCTCGAGGAGAAGGCCGGAACATGGGTTCGGGTGAGCCCTATTCCGGATGGCCGAGATCACCCAAGCTAGTGGAGCCGGAACAGAAGACCCGGACCGAGACGAGCTGAACCGAAGCGGAGCGACCGGACGGAAAAAGTCAACCAGAGTTGACTTTTGGGGTCCGGGGCGCCCGGAACCCTCCGGGGCGCCCGGAATGTGGTTTTTGACCAGATCGAGTCAAACTCGATCTGAACGTTGGGGGATAAAGTTTTATCCCCCCCAGGGCGCCCGGAACCCTTCCAGGCGCCCCGACCAAGGCTATAAATATAGCCTTGGTCCAGAAGCAAAGAAATTAATCAAGAACAACTACTTGTAATCCAGTGCTTTCATTTGTTATTTCTTTCTGTGCTTTCAATGCTGTAAGAGGCTACTCCGCCCAGAGGAGAATCAATTAGTGCGCCTTCTTTGCCTTGGATTACCAATCCTCTGATTGCAAACCAAGTAATTCCTCTGTGTCTATTTTATGTTTTAATTAGTCTCTGCCCTTTTAATTACAAGTTCTTTTAAGTTAGTTGAATATCCGAGAAGGGTTTTTTTTGTTTTATCTTGTAGGGCAATTCACCCCTCCCCTCTTGCCGGCCTCCAAAGGGACTAACAAGTGGTATCAGAGCAAGGACGCTTCAGGAGGACTAACCGTCGATCGAAGCAACAAGATGGCCGGACCAAGTATCGTCCCACCAAAATTCGAGGGGAACTTCGCAGACTGGAAGCGTCGTATGGAGGTATTCCTAAAAATAGATTTTGAAATTCGGTTTATTATGAAATATGGTTTTATAGCTCCAGTAGATAAAGATGGAAAAGAAAAAGAAGAGAGCGATTGGACAAAGAAGGAGCAGAATGAGTCGGTAGCAAACAGCCGTGCGGAACATCACCTGCTGAGTGTATTACCGCCTCAAGAGGTCAATCGCATCGGAAACTATATGTCTGCTAAAGAACTTTGGGAGAAGTTCTTGGAACTCCACGAAGGCACGTCTGAAGCAAAGCTCGCTAGAAGGGACATCCTCCGTAACAAACTGATGAACATCTGTCTGGAAAAAGGTGAGAAAGTAGCCAGTCTACACGCGAAGGTAAAAGAACTAATTACTAGTCTCAAAAACCTCGGAGAAAAGGTATCAAATCGGGATACAATACGCTACGCGCTCAACGCATTTCCTCGAACTCCGGAGTGGACTTCAATCATCGACGCCTACTACATCTCAAAAGAGTTGGAGGTAAGTACATTAGAGGAATGCTTTTCTACCCTTGAATTACACGAAACTAGATGTGCAGAGACATCAAAGGACACAACCCAGACTATGGCGCTAAACGCAACCAACAAGGATGAACCCGAGTCAGACTCCGAAAACGACAAAGAAGCATACATGGTAAGAAACTTTAAAAAGTTTTTTAGATCTAATAAATTTAAAATGCAGAATCAAAAGAATCAAAAAGGTAGAAGAAAGGTGCGGTGCTACCAGTGTCAGAAGGAGGGACACCTAAGGGAAGACGCCAGAACTCAAGAAGGTCAAAATGAAGACACCCAAGAAACACAACCTAAAAGCAACTTGGGACGACACTTCTTCATCCGAATCGAAGCTCAAGAATATGCCGGGATAGCGATGGCAAGTTACGAAGGCAAAGCCTCAGAACCTAGCATCGATGAAGGGGAGCGACCTCGGATGGAAGCAGTGAGCGGGGGAGATTCGGACTTCAAGTCCGATAAGTGAGGTATACCTCTTACCCCCTGATCAACTTTACTCTGGCATTAAGGCAATGACTAAATCCATGTATAGATTAGAAAATGAAAATACCAAATTAAAAAATGAAATTCTGGAAACAAAAAGAATTTTAGCAAAATCATGTCTAATAGAGGATTTTGATAAATTGAAAATTCACAATGAAAAACTAAAAGAAGAAATAGAAAGATTGAAAAAATATAAAAGTTCAAATATTTCTACTTTTAGAAATTATAGAGGTTTAAATTGGTATTATAGATTTCATCAAAGTCAAATTAGAAATATATCAAAAATCTATGTACCTAGGAAATACTTGGTTAACCCTGTAGGTAGGAACCTCTACTGGGTTCCAAAAACCTGTTTAATTTAACTTAGCATTTTCAGCAAGGAAATTAAACGACTAATTTCATTATGAGGCTTTGTCTAAGAAAGTGGTTGTTGCTCCAATAACCAAGAAGACCTAGTGCCTCGCCACGACCTGGAAGCCAAGTATCGAAATGAAAAGTTTAATTGACTAACTGAAAAAGCATTAATTTAATTTACCTAATGCTTTAAAAGAGTTATTCAATTTATATATTTAAAATTAATTTATAATATTTTTTTTGGAAATTAAATTTTTTTTTTAATTGACTTAGAAAATTTCTGAAAATTATTGACTTAGAAATTCTTTTTGGAAATTGACTTAAATCCTTTTAAATTAACTTAGATATTTTTTTTAACTTAGGAATTTTTCTATGAATATTGTCTTAGACATTTTCCTTTGAAAATTGCCTTAGAAATCTTTTATAAAAATTCACTTTAAAATTTTCTGAATATTGACTTAGAATTTTTTTTTAAACTAGATATTCTCTTTTGAAACATTGCCTTAGAAATAAATATTAATTGCCTTAGAAATTTTTTTTTTTTCACTTAAATTTTTTTTACCTTAGACTTGTTTAGAGAACCCCTATTTTTTATGTGATCAAAGGGGGAGAAGTATGTTAAGTCTAGGGGGAAGTATATACTTATTAAATTGAAATATCTTTGGACTTAATTGCAAATTAATTGTTTTTATTGTATTTGTTTACCCTAGCTTAACTTAGGTTGCTCACATCAAAAAAGGGAAGATTGTTGAAACCCCAAGGTGTTTTAATGTGATCAAACAAGTTAAGTTAGATCCTGTTTTGTCTAACTCTTGTGTCTAAGTGTGCAGGAGCATACGAACACAGGAAGTCGAGCGGAAGACGCGACTAACGAGAAGGATGACACGGGGAGAAAGCTGACGTGCTAGGTACGTCCGAGGGACGAGGTGACTGCGGAAGAGTACACTGGTGGACGAGAATAATGTACGCGACGTTCGAGAGACGAGAAACCGGGAAGGAAGGCTGCTCGAGGAGAAGGCCGGAACTTGGGTTCGGGTGAGCCATATTCTGGATGGCCGAGATCACCCAAGTTAGCGGAGCTAGAGTTGAAGACTCGGACCGAGACGAGCTGAACCGGAGCGACGGTCCGACGAAAAAGTCAACCAGTTGACTTTTGGGTCCGGGCGCCTGGAACCATCCGGGCGCCGGACCCGGGGCGCCGGAACCCTTCCGGGCGCCGAGAAGTTTTTGACCAGATCGAGTCAAACTCGATCTGAACGTTGGGGGATAAAGTTTTATCCCCCCAAGGCGCCCGGAACCCTTCCAGGCGCCCCGACCAAGGCTATAAATAAGCCTTGGTCCAGAAGCAAAGAAATTAATCAAGAACAACTACTTGTAATCCAGTGCTTTCATTTGTTATTTCTTTCTGTGCTTTCAACGCTGTAAGAGGCTACTCCGCCCAGAGGAGAATCAATTAGTGCGCCTTCTTTACCTTGGATTAGCAATCCTCTGATTGCAAACCAAGTAATTCCTCTGTGTCTATTTTCTGTTTTAATTAGTCTCTGCCCTTTTAATTACAAGTTCTTTTAAGTTAGTTGAATATCCGAGAAGGGTTTTTTTTTGTTTTATCTTGTAGGGCAATTCACCCCTCCCCTCTTGCCGGCCTCCAAAGGGACCAACAAAGTTAACTTGGGGGAGTTTAAACTTTTGAGAATTTGTTTAACACATTAGCTTTTAGCCTTTAGAAAATAGCTAAGTTTATGAAAAGTGGCTAATTGTAGCAAGATAATTTTGAGTAAAATTAGTTTTTGCATTTTGAGTTAGTACATTTTGAGTAACTTTTAAAGATAAATTTTTTAAAATTAATCTAATTTTCAAAATGAATTTGTAAACTCCAAAAAAAGTTTCCAAAAAAAAGTTTTAGACAGTCTAGTTTTCAAACATAAGTGTATAAGTTCCAAATTTCCAGATCAAGTTTTAAATTTTCAAACTAAGTTTCAACTTTGAAACACTTTTCAAACATAAGTTTTTAAAACCAAAATTTCAAAACTAAGTTTGAAAAATCTACATTTCAAAAATAATTAAAATTTATTTTTTCAAAACTAAGTTTACAAAGGATTCAATTTTCAAAACTTTAGTTAATAAAATCTAATTTAAAATCTTAGTTTTATAAAAGCTAATTTTCAAAAATAGATTTATCAAATTAGATTTCCAAAGATCAGATTTAAAGGCTAAGTTTCGATAATTTTCCAAAATATAGTTTGTAGACTGAAATTTTCAAAAACAGGAAAAATCTAATTTTGAGAAATTTAATTTCTGAAATAATTTTTCAAAGAGAAATTTTTAAAATCACAGCTTGCAAACTTAAAATATTTAAAACAGAGTAGACTTAAACTTTAAAATTAAATTTTCAAAAGTAAGTAAACTCTGATTTTCAAAGCCAAGAAGGAGAATTCAATTTGCAAAATTAAGTTTGTAAAATCTAGTTTACATAACTTAGTTTGTAAAATTTAATTTTCAAGTCCAATTTTTTTTTTAAACTAAGTTTTTTTTTAAAATAAATATGAAAATAATTAACCCTCCCCCTGAACCTGACATAAAATTTTGAAAACATTTACTAAAAATATTCAAAGTAGGATTTTTTTTTTAATTTTTTTTATAAAATTGAGGTAGGATTTTCTAAAAAAAAATTAAAGAGAAATTTTTTTAAAAAAATCTAAGAAAAAAATTAGGAAAATAAAAAGATTTTTTTTAGTAAATATAAAAAGATGTCAACTTCCTCGGAATTTGATATTTTTTATTTATTCATTTATTACTCGTCCTTAATTTATTTCTCCCCCTGAATTTGATACTCCTTTAATTTATTAATCCTCCTTATTTTATTACCCCCCCTAATATAATGCTAAGGTTTGGGTGTGTTAAATTTCAAGACTCTAACACCTTTTTATTTACATAAGTATCTTTATGTACTTGGTATAATTATTTATTTAAGTTTAATTACTCAATTATTCTAAAATTAATTAACCTTAACCTCTAGTTGAAAGTTAAATAAGATAATTTGTTATTAATTTAATAACAATTAATCATTATCAATAATTTATAGATTAAATTTTACTTGATACTTTTTAAAATAATTTAAATTTCATATTAATTGATTGAGTTGATTTATTGAATCAATCGTTAATAATGATAAATTGTGATTTAATTATAGTAAAAGTAAGATATTGATTAATGTTAGAATTAAGATTTATTGAGTTGAATTAAGGTTAAGAATTAATTAACTGTTTAGTGTAAGTTAAAATGAATTTTTGAGGTTCTTGTTTCAATTATTCACTTATTAAGTATTTAATTAAGTATATAATCTTAAGTTAATCAAAACTTAATTATTTGTTAATAATATTATTAAGGTTTAGTTTAATATATTACGTTTGGTTGGGTGTAATGTAATCGAGCTTGTAATGTAATCAAATTTGTAATGTAATGTAATGTAGTCTTGATTACATTACTACGTTTGGTAATATAATGTATGTAATCTTTGATTACAAGGATGATTACATTCTTTTGTTTGGTATCTATTATTTATTATAAGTAATGTAATTCATATTATTATAAAATGACAAAAATATCCTGCGACATCTACCGACGGCTGCCACACCTCTGACGGAGCTTGCGGTCGTCGATGGCCGGCGACCGACGACGACGGCGACCGACAACCGACGACCTACGACGGCTGGCAACCGACGGCGGTGGCGGACGGCGGCCACCGTCGATCGGTGGTGGCAGTGGTCGACGACCGGTGGCGATCGGCAACCGACGACGGTGGCGGCCGGCGACGGCTGGCAACCGACGGCAGTGGCGGCCGGCGGGCACCGTCGATCGGTGGCGGCAATGGTCGACAACCGGTGGTGGCGGTCGACGACGGCCGACGATCGGTGGCGGCGATCGGCAACGGCCGGCGACGACCGGCGACCGAAGGCGACAACCGGCGACCGACGGCGGCGGTCGGCGACCGGCGACGGCGACCAGCGGCGGCGGCTGGCGACCGACGGTGGCGGCCGACGACCGACGGTGGCGGCTGGCAACCGACGGCGATGATCGGCGACTAAAGCGGCAAGCAAGCGGCAGAATATAATCGATTGCAATGATGGATCGGCAATGAGATCGGCAATGTAATATAATGCGATGATAAACGATCTAATTAAAATGAAGGGCGAATATATCCGTAATTGTCATCAGCCGGCCATTATCGAGCCGGGCATCAATGGCTCGTTGATGGCGGCCGCTTGGCGTTGGCGGCCGTCGACTGGCGACGGCGACCGACGGCGGCGACCGACGGCGGCGGTCGACGACCGGCAGCGGCGGTCGACGACCGACAGCGGCGGTCGACGACCGGCGATGGGCGATGGCTAGCGATTGGTAGCAGCGAGGGGTGGTCGATGGGCGGGCGGTGACCGACGGCCGTTGGCTAACTAGGGTTATATTCGACATTCAAATTTTGATTAAACAACGACCTCGTAATATAATCGGATTACATAGTATTACTTTGTAATCAAGATTACAAAACTTCACTCTCTTTTATAATCGACATTACATTACATTACAGGTTTAAAGTTAAAGGAAACCAAATAATCAGTATTATAATGTAATCCTAATTAAATTACAAGACAATTTATACCCTACCAAACGTAACCTTAATGTAATTTGAATTTTATTTTATTTTATTTAACTTTAAGTTTTCTTTAAAAAATTTTCAGTTAAAAAGGATTTTTAATATAATTTTTAAAGATGATTTAATTTTAATTTTAATTGTAAATTTAAAATTAAGATTAAAATTTAAGTTAATAAAATTTAAGTTTTTTTTTTTACGTGTTTAAGTTTTAAATGGTTTTAAAAGAATTTTTATTATTATTTTTTGAGAGATTTCTAACAGGACAGTGTTTAAAAGGTTTTTAAAATATTTTTTAAATAATTTTTTAAAATACTTTTTAAAAGGTTTTTAAAATGATTTTTTAAATAATTTTTAAAAATATTTTTCAAAGGTTTTTTTTAAATGATTTTTAAATAATGTTTAAAAGGTTTTTGAAATGTTTTTTAAATAATTTTTAGAAGACTTTTTAAAAGGTTTTTAAAATGACTCCCTAAATAATTTTTAAAAGAATATTTAAAATGATTAATAATTTTTAAAGGAATTTTAAAAAGTTTTTAAAATAAATTTTTTAAAGGAATTTTTAATGTGATTTTTAAAAGTTTTTTAAAATACTTTTTAAAGAATTTTTAAAAAGAGTTTTAAAAGTTTTTTAATTAATTTTTAAAAGAAATTTTTTAAAAGAATTTTTAAAAGAATTTTTAAAATGATTTTTAAAATTTTTAAAAGAATTTTTAAATGATTTTTAAAAGTTTTTAAAATACTTTTTAAAGAATTTTTTAAAAAGAGTTTAAAAAATTTTTAAATTAATTTTTAAAAGAATTTTTTTTAAATGATTTTTAAAATTTTTTAAAAGAATTTTTTAAATTATTTTTAAAATTTTTTAAATAATTTTTAAAATAATTTTTAAAAGTTTTTAAAATACTTTTTAAAGAATTTTTAAAAAAGAGTTTTAAAAGTTTTAAATTAAATTTTAAAAGAATTTTTTAAAATGATTTTTAAAAGTTTGTAAAATAATTTTTAAAGAATTTTTTAAAAATAGTCTTAAAAATTTTTCAATTAATTTTTAAAAGAATTTTTTAAAACGATTTTTAAAAGTTTTTAAAAGAATTTTGAAAAGAATTTTTTAAAGATTTTTAAAAGTTTTTAAAATACTTTTTAAAGAATTTTTTAAAAAGAGTCTTAAAAATTTTTAAATTAATTTTCAAAAGAATTTTTTAAAATGATTTTTAAAAGTTTTTAAAAGAATTTTGAAAAGAATTTTTTAAATGATTTTTAAAAGTTTTTAAAATACTTTTTAAAAGAATTTTTAAAATAATTTTTAAAAGTATTTAAAATACTTTTTAAAGAATTTTTTAAAAAGAGTTTTAAAAGTTTTTAAATTAATTTTTAAAAGAATTTTTTAAAATGATTTTTAAAAGTTTTAAAAATAATTTTTAAAGGAATTTTTTAAAATGTTTTTTAAAAGTTTTAAAAATAATTTTTAAAAGATTTTTTAAAATGATTTTTTTAATGAAATTTTAAAATGATTTTTTAAAAGAATTTTTAAAGTTATTTTTTAAAAAAAATTTAAAATAATTTTTTTAAAAGGAATTTTTAAAATGATTTTTAAAAATTTTTAAAAGAATTTTTAAATAATTTTTAAATGTTTTTAAAATACTTTTTAAAGAATTTTTTAAAAAGAGTTTTAAAAGTTTTTAAATTAATTTTTAAAATAATTTTTTAAAATGATTTTTAAAAGTTTTTAAAATACTTTTTAAAGAATTTTTAAAATGAGTTTTAAAAGTTTTTAAATTAATTTTTAAAAGAATTTTTTAAAAGTTTTTTAAATACGTTTTAAAGAATTTTTAAAATGAGTTTTAAAAGTTTTTAAATTAATTTTTTAAAGAATTTTTGAAAATGATTTTTAAAAGTTTTTAAAATAATTTTTAAAATAGTTTTAAACTAATTTTCAAAATGATTTTTAAAAGAGTTTTTAAATAATTTTAAAATAATTCTTAATATAGTTTTTAAAATGATTTTTAATTAATTTTTAAAATAATTTTTAAAAAGATTTTTAAAATAGTTTTGAAATAATTTTTAAAATAGTTTTTTTTGTTAAAAGGATTAAAATAAATTTTAAGTTAAAAGGTTTTTTTTAATATAAATTTTGCAAATAACTTATTTTAATTTAATTAGACTTAGTTCGATTCGATTCGATTTGTTTTGATTTGTTTTGATTGGATTCGATTTGATTCGATTCGGTTGGATTCAGTTTGTAGTCCTTAGTCATCTCACCGATCTATGTTTTCAATCAGAGAAACCTATAATTTTTGTAAAATAAGTTAGATTCAGTTTTAGGGTTTGGTTTAACTTTGTGTTAGATTCAGGTTTAGCTTTGGGCTCAACAAATAGGCATTCTCTGGATAAACTTCTAGGCTCTGGTGAGTCACTTGGACATCATTAGAGTAACCATGCCTTCGAAGTTTTCCAAATAGTCCTATCAACTGAACTTAATACAAAACCTTGGTCTAACTAGTTAGAATCCATAAATTGTAGCTTCGGTTAGTTCCACTTAGCCAAATGCACTAGGTCGAAATCATATCTTCCTAGACATGCATAGACAAAGCTTTTCTAACGTACTATCATCCAAAACTTCACTAGTACCGTTGATCAAGTTAAACCTTATCCTTTATTCTAGTCCTAATTACCTTGCCGGGTAGGTTGGTTTCGGTTACCCTTGTCGGGTAGATTATTTTTGATTACCCTGCCGGGTAGATTATTTTGGAGGTGTCAGCTATTCTGGAACCTCCCCCTAAATTATTCCTTTTAAGATTTTTTAGTTTTAGTTAAGATTTAATGTTTAATTTGTAATTTAGATTTAAGTTTTTAATTTTGAATTAATTAAATTGGTCAAATTATCCTTCTTTAAGAGAATGTATTTAATATTTGAATTTTCATTCAATTTTAATTTTATTAAGTTAATTGAATTGTCTTTATTTAATGGATTATCGTTAATGATTAAGTTTTTATTATTTTTAAATTTGAATTAATTAAATTATATTTCTTTAAAGGTTTATCTTTTAATCTTTTATTAACGTTTAATTTTAAATTTTTCAGATTATTTTTGTTTAATATGTTATTTTTAACATTTAATTTTAAATTTTTTAAATTTATTTTTGATTTTATCATAGTGTTTGAGTTTATCCTTATATTTTCTTTACCTTTTAAGTTGATATAATTAGTGGAATTTATTAGATAAGTTTTATCTTTAATATTTAATTTTTTGTTAATTAGATTATCTCGAGTTTGGATAAGACTTTCTAGATTAATATTGTCTAGATTAAATAATTTATTAATTTTATCTAGATCAATATTAACCTTGTCATCTTTTTTGTTTGAATTTTCAAATTTGTTACGTTTAAATTCAAATTTTTAGATTTAGTAATTATTTTCATATTTTCTGTATTTTCTAAATTAATTATATTTGTTTTATCAGAAAATGTCGTAGGGTATTTTCTGAATTAATTATATTTGTTTTATCAGAAAATATCCTAGAGGTATTTTTGCAAGCATTGTCATATACATTATTTTCACATATACTTTCAGACATATCCAAATTAACATGCACATATTTTAAACTACTACTAGCAAGGGTATTTTGGTAAATATTACTAACCTTGAGCACAACCCCTAATTCAGCAGGCTTCTCCGTTAGATCTAACTCAAGTTCGGATTCAATTTTGACTTGATCGTCTGACTCCAACGGCTTCTCGTGAAGCTTGATCAACTGGGTCTAAAGCTCACACGCATTCTTGCACTTTTCTAGTCTGCATAAAACATTGTTAGGTAAAACACTACAAATAATTTTACTTACATTTTTATTTAGTTTCGAGTCCTGAGAGGGTTTTCTCAATATTAGCACATAATCAAAATCTAAGTTTCCTAAGAAGCATTCCATTAATCACTTCCAGTAGTTGAAATCTTGATCGTATGGTGGTGGTTCGTGAGGGTTCCGTCCTTCTAGAAGATTCATTAAATGCTGAAGATGGAAAACTTAAAAAGTGGTGCCAAGACTTGGTCTTGGATTAGCAGTGCGGGAAGAAAAAAAATATAGTATTGCACTAATTTCGAGAAAAATAATAAAATATTAATAAAAATATTATTTCAAAATTTTGAAAATGTAATATTTTGTCAATACTAAACAATGGTGAAAAGATGATGATGTATTTTTCAAAATCAATTTTGGAGGGAAAAAACGAAAGGCGTAAGGTTTTATTTTAAAGACAAACGATATCTAAATTTTTCTTTAAAAAACACCCCCTTTGCCTGATTGGTGGTTGCACCAAATCAGAGCAGTACCTGCTCTGATACCACTTGTTGGATCGTGACGTTTTGATAGAGGAGGGGTGAATATCGATTACGAAAATTCTTTCGAAAAGAGTTAAGCGCAGCGGAAAAAGTAAGCAATGCTAATACAGGCCAATTTTACTTGATTCGGAGCCTGTGTCGACTCCTACTCCAAGGTCCGCACCCGTTGAGTGCTTTCGGTGGGCAATCACTAGCAGTTCAAAAATTATTACAAACTAAGTGTTGAAATGCTAATGAAAATAAAGCAATACCGACAAAGGAATAAATCGAAAAGGAAAAAGCGCGTTGTCGGAGCTTCGTTAGCATCGCAGGAGCAGAGTAGCAGAGCAAGCAGTAGAAGATCTTCTTGTCAGTTGTTGTCCTTAGGCTCCACCTCTAACCCTCCTTTTATATGAGGCTCGGGGCACCCCATATCCCTTCCGAGCACCCTGGTGTGACGTAGCAGGTCCAACCAACGAGCTCCACGTGTCGACGCTGCGTTTGGAATAGAGTTTGCCTCCGGGCGCCCGGACCACCTTTCTCCAGAAGTCCCTTTTCCTGCAAGACAAGGTTAGTCCGAGGCAATGTATATCCTGCAAAACAAAGTGTTAGCACAGTTTATAGTTTGACAAAAAGAGTGTGACTTAGATTCCGTCTTTTCGAGACCGAAATCTAGTCACGATCTCGACTTAGATATCCGAAATGGATCTAAGCCGGATCGACGCCTAATGTTCCCTTCTCGGGAACGCGTCCTCACAGTCACTCCCTTCCAGTGACTTACCTTTACTCACCTGCCAGACGTCCAGTCAGCCCTTCGACCCGTCTGAACTTCTCTCCAGTTATCCGGTCAGCCCGTCGACCTAGCTAAACTTCGTGCCAAATGTCCGATCAGCCCGTCGACCCATTTGGACTTCGTGTCAGACATCCGGTTAGCCCGTCGACCTGTCTGGACTTTGCCTGCACACTCGATCAGAGTGTTAGATAACGACAAACCTAATTTAACCTTATTTGTCATTCATCAAAACCTGGGTTGAATCGTTAGTGATAACTACACCAACAGTTAGGACGAGTCCTAAGGCCAATTTCTCGCTCTCGACATCCTTCAACGAATGACTTGAAAATTAAATAAATGGAGTGTTGTGTGTTGCCTCTTGTCATAGGAGGACTGAGTCGACTGCTTTCCCAGTTGTGGATAGGTACACCCATAGTATCTCTCCTATTACTGGTTTGGAAAAAAGGGGCAAGTGGGCTAGGTACTCTTTGAAGAATGAAAGACTCTAATCAACCCATCAGAAGATGAACCAGGATAGCATTGTGATCCAACCAACTAACCTTTGTTCTTCTCTGAGATTTTGGGAAGGGGACATATTCTGAGCGCTTGAATTCTCTGGATTGGCTTCAATCTTGCGTTCGGTCACTATGTACCCAAGAAACTGACTGCTCTTAACTCTGAATAAGCACTTGCTAAGATTCATCTTGAGTCCTTATTGTCTCAGTGTACTGCAAGTTTCTTCAACATTCGAGATTAAATTCTCAGCTCAAGCAATCTTAACCAAGATGTCATCCATGTATACTTCAATATTATTGTCAACTTGATGCTTGAACACTTGATCCATTAGTCATTGGTAAGTTGTTCATGCATTCTTTAGTTTGAACGACATAATATTATATGAAAAAGTTCTATCAGAGATGACAAAACTTACATTTTCTTGATCCTCTAGAGCTAAAGGAATTTGATGATAATCTTGGTCTAAAGCCTGTAAACTTACATTTTCTGTAAACTTACATTTTACAGATGACCTTACATCCAGAAGTTGAATCTATTAGTTGAATCTGTAGCAGCAGCTAGTGTCTTCCCTAATCGTCCACAATATCAGCAAAGTAATCAACCAATTAAGTACGATCCTATGTCACCTACTTATAATCCAGGATGGAGAGATCATCCAAATCTGAGGTATGGAAATATTTCAGCTACTCAGTAGCCTTTTCCACAACAAATTCAGAATAACAATTTTTCAGGAAATCAGAGACCACTAGGGTTTTACAATAGCACAGTTCCGAACAAAATACAACCGTTTCAGCAGTTTCAGCAACCTGTTCCATCATTTCAGCAGCTAAGAAAGTCTTTTCCCTCAACTCAAGCTGATTTTTCAGTACAAGACATGAAAGAGATTATGCAACAAATGATGCTTCATCAACAACAGTTTTCATTGCAGTGTACTCATTCAATTCAGCAACAACAGAGGACTGATGCAGCATTACAGAACATCGAAAGACAAGTGAGTCAATTGGTGTCTGCACAGGGACAAACTCAGTTACAGACCTCGAGCCAGCTGCCTTCCCAAACTATTCCAAATCCAAGAGGAAATGTGAGTGCTATCACTCTACGGAATGGGAAAAACGTTTCTGAGAATAAACAGGAAGATTCAGCTGAGCGTTCAAGAGATTCGGATTCAATTTTGCAGATTAAATTTGGTTCTGTTCCTAAATCCGTTGCAGTGCAGATTCCAGTGGTGGAACAGAAGCAGACAGAGATTCAGCTACCATTTCCTCAAAGGTTGGTAAAACCTGGGAAGGGTAAGGTTATTGTAAAGTCTAGAGAATTTCAAGAGATGATAGAAATTTTTAGTAGAGTAGAAGTAAACATCCCTCTACTGAAAGCAATCAAACACATTCCAAAGTATGCAAATTTCTGAAGGATCTATGTGTTAATAAGAAGAAGCTTAAGGGTGATGAGCTGGTTAGTGCAGGGGAAAGTATTTCTACATTATTTCAGGCTATGCCACAAAAATGCAGGGATCCGGGAGTTTTTACTATTCCATGTAAAATTGGAGAAAACTGTTTTGAAGATGCTATGGTGGATCTTGGGGCATCTATTAATGTAATGCCAAAATCAGTGCTTCAGACTCTTGGAATTGGTCCTCTTTAGCCAACAGGGGTTGTGATCCAATTGGCAAACCAAAGTTTTGCTCATCCAGTAGGAGTGATTGAAGATGTGTTGGTCAAGGTTAAGGAATTAATTTTCCCTGCAGATTTCTATGTTTTGGATATGGAGGGTGATGCCTTATCAAGTCATGTGCCAATTATTTTGGGAAGACCATTTTTGAAGACAGCAAAGACTAAAATTGATGTTCATGCTGGAACTTTGTCAATGGAATTTGGTGAAACTATAGTTCAGTATAACATTTTGGATGCTATGAAATATCCAGTAGAGGATCACTCTTTGTCGAGTATAGAGTTATTTGATGAACTGGAAGATAGGTTAGATGGTTACTTGCTGGAATGTGCTGCTCTTTTTAATAACTTTGGGGATGATCTGAGTACAGAATGCAGTGACTGTTGGATCGTGAAACGTCGATAGAGGGGGGGGTGAATATCAATTCGAAAAACAGCGTTAATAAGAGTTAAGCGCAGTGGAATAAAAACTTAGACAAATGAACACGATGTTTTTACTTCGTTCGGAGCCTGTGACGACTCCTACTCGAAGTCCCGTACTCCGTGAGTACTTTCATTGGGCAATCACTATCAATTCGAATATTACAGAGTTAAGTACAAGAATTGACAGATAAAGAAAATACCGACAATAGAATTAAAACAAAACCAGCACTGAGTCGGAGAGCTTTTCGTGGCGTCGCAAGAGCAAAGAGCAGCAGATCTTGGATTCTAAGTTCATGTCGAAGCTCTACCCTTGCCCCTTCTTTTATATGAAGCTCAGGGCGCCCCGGATCCCTTCCAGGCGCCCTGGTGAGACGTGGCAGGTCCAACCAGTGAGCTCCACGTGGCGACGCGCAATCGGGATAAAACTTGCCTCCCGGGCGCCCGGATCCCCTCTGGACGTCCGGACCACCTTTCTCCAGAACAGGTCCTTCTCTTGCAAGACAAGGTTAGTCCTAGGCAAGTATAATAAATTTTCTGCAAAACAAAGTGTTAGCACAGTTCATGAGTTTGACATGAAAAAGTATGACTTAGATTCCGTCTTTCCGAGACCGGAATCTAGTCACGATCTCGACTTAGATATCCGAAATGGATCTAAGCTGGATCGACGCCTAATGTTCCCTTGCCTGGAACGCGTCCTCACAGTCACTCCCTTCCAGTGACTTACCTTTACTCACCTGCTAGACGTCTGGTCAGCCCTTCGACCCGTCTGGACTTCTCGCCAGCTATCCGGTTAGCCCATCGACCTAGCTGGACTTCTCGCCAAGCGTCCGGTCAGCCCGTCGACTCGCTTGGACTTCTCGCCAGCTATCCGATCAGCCCGTCGACCTAGCTGGGCTTCGTGCCTGACATCCGGTCAGTCCGTCGACCTGTCTGGACTTCTCCTGCACACTCGATCAGAGTGTTAGACAACAATAGACTAACTTAACCTGATTTGTCATTCATCAAAACCTGGGTTAAATCGTTAGTGCTAACCGCACCAACAGTGACAGTTTGGATCAGTATGTTTTTGCTTCAGAGACAAAGGACTGTGAGGGAGTCTGTGTAGTTGAGGTTGAATATGGAAAAGCACTTCCTTCTGTCTTGCAGTCACCAAAGTTGGAGTTGAAAGTTCTTCCGAGCCATTTGAAATATGCTTATTTAAGGAAGGATGAACAACTACCAGTCATTATTTCTAAAGATCTTGATGCTGTACAGGAGGAGAGATTGTTGAATGTTTTGAGGCACAATCAAAAGGCGATTGGGTGGACTCTTGCAGATTTAACAGGGATTAGTTCTTCTATTTGTACACATAGGATTTTGCTGGAAGAAGATGCTAAACCTGTACGACAACCACAAAGGAGACTTAACCCAATTATTCTTGATGTAGTTAAAAAAGAAGTTGTTAAGTTGCTAAAAGCTGGGATTATCTATCCTATTTCGGACAGCAAGTGGGTAAGTCTGGTGCAAGTGGTGCCTAAGAAATCAGGAATTACTGTGGTGGCAAATGAGGGCAATGAATTGATTCCTACAAGGGTACAAAATAGTTGGAGAGTGTGCATTGATTATAGGAGACTTAATCAATCAACAAGGAATGATCATTTTCCATTACCCTTTATTGATCAAATGTTGGAGAGGTTGGCGGGGAAGACACATTATTGTTTTTTGGATGGATATTTAGGATATTTTCAGATTTGCATAGCACCTGAGGATCAAGAGAAGACCACTTTTACATGTCCTTTTGGGACTTTCGCTTATACAAGGATGCCGTTTGGACTGTGTAATGCCCCAAGTACATTTCAAAGGTGCATGGTAAGTATCTTTGCGGATCTTCTTGAGCATTGCATGGAAGTGTTTATGGATGATTTTATTGTTACGGTTCTTCATTTGATGCATGTTTGGATAGTTTGTCTTGTGTTTTGCATAGATGTGTAGAAAATAATTTTGTTTTGAATTTTGAAAAGTGTCATTTCATGGTCCAGCATGGTATAGTTTTGGGTCATATTGTTTCTAAAAAGGGTATTGAAGTGGATCCAGCTAAGATTAGTGTGATTGTTGCTTTATCATATCCCACATGTGTGCGGGAGGTTCGTTCTTTTCTTGGGCATGCAGGTTTTTATAGAAGATTTATCAAAGATTTTAGTATTATTGCTTTACCTTTGTCACGGTTGTTGCAGAAGGATGTGGAGTTTGTGTTTGATGAAAAATGTAAGGAAGCTTTTGATAGACTCAGGGAAGTTTTTATTTCTTCGCCTATTATGTGTGCCCCTAATTGGTTGTTACTTTTTGAACTTATGTGTGACGCTTCTAATTTTGCAGTTGGAGCGGTTCTAGCTCAAAGGGTTAATGGAGCGCCTCATGTTATTAGCTATGCATCAAAAACATTGGATTCTGCTCAAAGCAACTATACAACAACTGAGAAAGAGCTTTTAGCTATTGTTTTTGCTTTGGATAAATTTCGGTCTTATCTTCTTTGTTCTCATGTTATTGTTTTTTCTGATCATGCAGCTCTCAAGTTTCTTCTCAAGAAAAAAGATGCAAAGTCTCGATTGATTCGTTGGATGCTCCTACTTCAAGAATTTGACATTGAAATACGAGATAGGAGTGGGAAAGAGAACTCGATGGCGAACCATTTGAGTAGGATTGGGAGTGAAATGGATACTATACCAATTGTAGATGCATTTCCTGATGAACATCTTTTCCGGCTACAAGGTAGGTTGCCATGGTATGCTGATCTTGTCAATTATTTGGTTGCTGGTGTTTTTCCTGTGCATTTTTCAAGTATTCAATGTGATAAACTTAAGAGTGATGCAAAGTATTATGTGTGGGATGACCCTTACCTTTGGAAATTTGGTAGTGATCAGGTGGTAAGGAGATGCGTATCTGATGATGAATTTCAGTCTATACTTTCCTTTTGTCATTCACTTGCGTGTGGGGGGCATTTTGGGCCTCAACGTACAGCTAGGAAAGTTTTAGATTCAGGATTGTATTGGCCTACTCTATTCAGGGATGCTTTTGAGTTTCATCGGATTTGTGAGAATTGTCAAAAGATGGGGAATATAGGACGTAGACATGAAATGCCTCAACAACCTATTTTGTTTTGTGAAATTTTTGATGTATGGGGTATTGATTTCATGGGTCCTTTGCCTATTTCATTTGGTTTTGTTTACATTTTATTAGCTGTTGATTATGTGTCAAAATGGGTGGAGGTCATTCCCACCAGAACTAACGATTCTTCTGTTGTTGTGAACTTTGTTAGGTCCCATCTATTTTGCAGATTTGGATTGCCTAGAGCTATTATTAGTGACCAAGGATCTCATTTTTGTAATAAGTATATGAGGACACTCATGAGTAAGTATGGTGTGGTTCATAGGGTTTCTACTTCTTATCACCCACAAACAAATGGTCAAGCCGAAGTTTCTAATAGGGAGATTAAGCAAATTCTTGAAAAGACAATAAAACCGGATAGGAAGGATTGGAGTAGGAGACTTGATGATGCTCCTTGGACTTATCGAACAGCTTACAAAACACCTATTGGGATGTCTCCATATCGAATCGTTTTTGGAAAGGCTTGTCACTTGCCGGTTGAGGTAGAGCATAGAGCATATTGGGCTGTGAAATCTTGTAACATGAATCTGGGAGAGGCTGGTGGTGAGACGAAGTTACAGTTGCAAAAGCTTGAGGAGCTTAGGTTAGAGGCTTATGAGAGTTCCCGGATTTACAAAGAAAAAACAAAAGCTTTTCATGATAAACAGATATTGAGAAAGGAATTCCATAAGGGAGACAAGGTTCTGCTATTTAATTCTAGACTTAAATTGATACGGGATAAGTTGAAGTCTCGATGGGAGGGACCTTATTGTGTTACTAATGTGTTTCCTTATGATGTTGTTGAGATTTAGGAAATTTCTACTGGGAGAGTTTTCAAGGTGAATGGACATCGTCTCAAAGTGTTCTTTGAAGGTGCTGAGGGAGGATTCAAGGAGAAATTGTATTTTGAAGAAGCTGCATATATATCTTGAGAAAAATAAGGGAAGTGTGGTTTGTTTGTCTTTCCTTTTAATTCTGTTAGTTTGCAATTGTTTTGGTTTTTTGTAGTTTAATCGTTTTTTATTTCACTTTGTGCAAATAAATGGTTTCTTTAAGTAGTACTGATGATTCTTGTTTTAGATTTGTAAAGGGTTTTATATATGATTTATCAGTGCTAAATTCTTTACATATCTTGTTGGATAACTTCATGAGTTCAATGAGTAAGATGGTGGATTTTAACTTGAGTAGTTGAGTTCATTTAATACCTAGTGAGGATCATTCTGGTAGCCTATCTACTAAATTTTATGTGATATGCACTTCAACATGGATCTCTAGAATTTGCCTTGTTCCTTTTCAAAATTGTAATTGTTATACATTAAGCATGAGGATGATGAAAGATTTTCTGTTCTTGGTCCTGTTTTTCTTGAATCTTTTTACCTTATCTTCTATTTTCTTATTCTTCTATACATTTCTTTAGTGTGTTGGGATTGTTTTTGATGAGTTTCTTTGTTCGAGACGAACAACATTCTAAGTGTGAGGGGAGGTGCATGTGATACAAATGTTTTGCTATAGGGAATGCTTGGATTTTTGCTGACTTTAAGCTGTTGTAGTTGATTTCTGTAAGAAGTGGAGTTTTGGTACCAAGAGAATTAAGTTGGAATTTTGAGCAATGAATTTTAGAGAAATATTGAGTTGGAAGAAGTGCTATTGTAGTAAACTGGAAGAGATTTAAGTTTTGACCAAGGGATTCAATTTTTCTTAGTCCAGTTTAAAAAAAAAAAGAAAAAAGAAAAAATCTTTGAATTCTAGAAATTTTTGTAATCAATTTGGTCAAATATTTTGGATGTGGTAGTTAGTTAGAATGGGTAATCATTTCATTATATTTTTCTGGAAATTTGGACTTGGAATTCTTTGAAGCTATATAGTTTGTGCAGCTAACTTGGGTGATATTATGCAAACTATTTGAGAAGGAAAAGGAAAACTATAATTGGACAAGAAGAGTTTTTGAATGAATTCTGGAATGTGCATTGTCTTGTAGGCTGAGAATTGGATGTTCAATAAAGTTTTTCATTGTATTAATTTGGATATTCTAGTGATAATTTCTAGTTCCAGGAGGTAGAGAATTAAATAATGAAGCTTTATAACAAGAACTGTTGGGAAGTTTCAATTGTTGCAATCCTGTATTATTCGAATTTTGAATTTAAATCTGGATTCAGTTCAGGGAATTCATGTTTTGTTGATAAAGAATGTGATTTAAGTCACAATTGAATGTTTGGAAACAGATGAAGGATTCTTCTATACAAAGTAAAGTTGGAAAGTGAAAACTAAGCAAGAGGATTGGGTTATTATGTAGAACCAAGATTGGAGGTGCAAGGAGATTACAAGTTGAATTTATTCATTTAGTCATTTAGGAAGTTTAAACTTCATTGAGTTTGTATACTTCAGATGATATTATTCAGAAAGTTGGATATCTAGATTTGAATTTTATGGGTTGTTGTTGAATGGGAACGGCAAGCTTGATCACGAATCTTGGTTACTTAACAAAATCCTTAAGTGGAAGAGTTAGTTGATAGAGGAATGATGTTTCTAGTAATTAGAGTGGTAAAAGAACAAGTAGGAATTTATCAAAGATAGTTTCCAGCACTACTATTTCTTCCTTATCTTCATGGTCTACAATCAGTGTCTAATACAATTTCAATTACTCTTTTGACTTTAATTTCATTGTTAAAATCTTTTTGATTCATGTTTTGTTATATCAGAGTAGTAGAGAATGAGGAAAAAGGCAAGCATATGGTAATGAAGTGTGTAAGTAGCATAGAGTGGAACTCTACTTCAGAATTAGATTAGGAGAGTGTTGGAGATTAATTCTCAACCGGGAAGGATGAATTGTTCTCGACTATTTGAGTATCTGAACTCATTTTCTGATTGAACTATGAAGGTTGTAGGACTTGAATGTTTTGATTAGATTAATGGACATAGATAATTACTTTTTACATTCTTTAATACATTGTCAGTATGGCTCAAAGAAGTGATACTGAGTTTTCTTCAGAGTCATTTTAATTTGTCGGGACGGTCAAAAGCAAGTGTGGGGGAATTTGATAGAGTTTATTTGTGGTTAATCATTTTTAGTTGTTTTCTTTGGAATCTTATTCTTTCATCAAGTTTTAAGTGCATTTTCATTATGTTTAATAACTCTAGTCATTATTTGGAATTATGATATGGAAATGCAAGTACGGGGTATTTTGTTGACAAATTTTAATTAATCTTTGTAGAATATTGAAGAGGAGGTTTTCATTCAGATTCAAGTTGTGGAGTTTCTGGACCGTGGGATTCGAGCTTTGGAGAATCTAGGCCGTATAAGAAATCTAAGTTCCGAAAACACTATAAATTAGAGAGGGATGCCGCAGAAAAGGGGATCGGTGATTTTTCTCTGGAAAAGAAGGAACGGGAGAACGGAGTGTAGAGTGGAGTTCATCTTCAACAACTTTCCTGCAGTCGCCACTGATCCGGAAGAGAAAATGCAGATCCACTGAGACTCGTTTTCCCGATCTGGAGTTGGAAGGGCTGGGTTAGTTACAATCCAGATCTGGATCAAAATACTTCATCAGAGTTTGGTTGTATGTTTCCTAGCTTTGTGAGTGCTTGGGGGATCCTAGCTCATTAGATCTATACTCTATTTCTTTTCTTTAGATTTAATTCGATTCCTTTCTTCGTAAGAATTTTCTGTTAGTTTCACTTGCGTCATTTTGGTTTAATATCGTGGATTATCTTATCCTTGTTTTTGGTTGTAGGCAATAATCTGATCTTAGATGCAAAACTTCCACTCTTGGTTCCATTTGACTTTGAATTAGAGTTTTGTAATTACTATGTGATTTTAATCTGTTTCTTCTGGTTTTAATCCGTCAGATTCAATCTCAGTTTTAAGCAGAATTTTATAAGTAATGTTTTTGGTTAAATAGATGCTTCCAGAACTTGGATTTAATAATCATTCATCTTTTAAAAATGTTAATCGTGGAAACTTAAATGCGGGTAGGAATTTCTAGTCAAATTGGTTTTGCATTATCAAGGAAAATTCCATAGTAGCTGTGAAATAAATCAGATTAATGAATTAATAGCACTGTGAAGTCTTTGCGAATCGATCCTGGAGTCTACTTACCAATTTAGGTTGAAAGAGACTTTAGTTAACATTTGAAACCAAGATTTTAACGACACTAATTTTGGTTATCACCCAACTAACTATCAAAATCTATCAGAAGCTTCTTCACCACAGACCGAAAGAAATCCCCTTCCACTAACCCCTAAGAGAAAGCACTCACTAGCGATTTTGAAGTGGCCAAGGGAACATCTAAAGCAACCTAATTGAATCATTGAATATACTCTTTCAAAGTTTCCTTTGTCTTTTGCTTGAAAATGAACAAGTTAAGTGGGGTTTTGTGGTACCTTCTGCTACTAGCAAAATGATGTAAGAAGGTGGTATTGAAATCTTTGAAAGACCGAATGAAGGAAGTAGAGAGTCAGTTAAACCATCTTTGAGACAAGCCAAAAAGCATTGCTAAGAAGACTCAACACATGATGCAATCAATATACTGTTGCGATAAGGTAGCATTTTCAAACCGACACAAGTGATATTCTAGGTTGCTTGCTCCTGTGTACTTAGCGAACTGCAACAGTTAGAAATGACATTGCAATTCATCTTCAAGGACATTATTGGAAAAGGGAGTGCCTTCAGAGACTTTCACTTTCATTATGGTAGGCCCTTTACTTCGAAGAGGGTCTCGAGGAGGCGTTTCTCCCATTGAATACTTAAGAGAATGCTCGTGTCTCATGGACATTCCAACAGGAGTCAGGTGTTGGATCGAGAAGCGCTAGAGGGGGTGAATAGCGCTCGTGGCTTTCACTTATTTCGTATTCGGAAAACGTTCGAGTTAAAGCAGCGGAAATGATAAACGAAATAAGCACAAACACAGAGAGACACCAAGGGTTTACTTGGGTTCGGAGCCTAGGGTGGCTCATATTCCAAGGCCCGCGATCGTTGGTCGCTTTCGGTGGGAAACAACTATAATATCACAAAGTATACAATTGAGTATTACAATGAGTGTAATAAAAGAAACTACACCGACAACTCAAAAATAGAAATCTGGAAGCTCCTGGTCGTCAGGGACTTGTCGTAGCTCAGCCGGATCATCTCGTTAGTAGTGTGTAGCTCAAAGATGTCTTAGAAGGTTGTCATTGTGTTGCTGCCTCGAGACTGCCTTTTATTGGCTGTTGAGGGCGCCTGGAGGCGCCTCCAACGCCCCATAGAGGCGCCTCCAACATGAAATATGATCCCGAGTTAACCGCTGCGATTAAGCCTTCGCCGCTGCCTTTTATCCGCTTGAGGGCGCCTCCAATGCCCCATGGAGGCGCCTCCAAGAAGCAGTCAAAGGTGCCTCCACTGTCTTCTAAGACGCCTCTGAGTTCACTGCGCAGACAACTCCAGCCTTGTGCCCGAGGCGCCTCCAAGCTCCACGGAGGCGCCTCGGACACTGTTCATCCGAGGCTTAGTTTGTTCCTTTTATACCTGCAAGACATGTTAGTCCCAAAACAACCACATACCCTGCAAGACAAAGTTAGAACAGATATAAAAAATGGATAAATCAAGTGATTGACAGTCATCGGACTGTCCGGGTCTGACTTCGGATTTCCTTCCGGAAATCCTAGGTCGACCCGACGCCTACTGTTCCCTCTGCGGGGAGTGCATCCTCACCTACTCCCCTTAGGAGAGATTTCCTGATGTCAGTTTGGTCCTCCAGATCGACTGGACTTTTCAGTCTAGGGTTACCACTCCCTAAGACCTAGGGTTACCGCCCCCTAGGGTTTTTCTCCACCTAGGGTTACCACCCCCTATGACCTAAGATTACCCCCCCCCCCCTCCTTTAGGATTTTCCTTCACCTAGGGTTACCACCCCCTAAGACCTAAGATTGTCACCCCTTAGAGTTTTCCTCCACCTAGGGTTACCACCCCCTAGGACCTAGGGTTACCGCCCCCTAGGGTTTTCCTTCACCTAGGGTTACCACCCCCTAAGACCTATGATTACCACCCCCTAGGATTTTCACCTGCCTAACCGCAGTTAGGACTTTCCTAAGACCTCATTTAAGCACGTTAGATAACAAAGAATCTTAACTTTGAATCCCTTTGCCATTATCAAAACTTGGGTTTGATCGTCGGATGCTTCCCGCACCAACATTGGGATCAGAGCTTCAGGGTTTTTAGTTGGTCATAGTAGCTTCCGATGGAGAATTTGATGTACTTCAACTACTACCAAGGGTATCTTTGAAGGCGAAGGATTTGACAATTGCTGCTTCTGCAACTCCTTTTGCACTTTGGCTGTCGTAAATTGGTTGAAGTCTTCTTGTGTCATGATGGTAGGTCTTTCAGTGTCATCTATTTTAATGTCTTAGCTCAGGATCTTAGTGTTCTCATAAATGACGTCACAGGAAAAGGAGAGTTACAATGGATGCTAGAGGTGCCCCAGTTTAGCTACTCTGATGCTCAAGTCAATCTCCGACGAGAAAGAAGGAGAAGATTAACAACGAGTAGAAGATGCAATGGTTTATGGGCGGTTATGTGTGCATGTTTGCGTACCTTCACTTGCAAATGCAGACTCCTTTTATAAAACTTCTAGAATAGTACTTCTCTCCTCATGAGTTGAATGTCACATCCTAGTAGGAAAAATATCATGTCGCAACACCACCATATCATACAATCATGTTGTCAACCTTCTGTATTTATAAAAGATCTTGTGGGTCATGCTACGACAATCATACTACCTCACGTGTTTTGACAATCCATGTGCTATCCCACATGATCTGCCAGCCCACGTTCTAGGACAACCCACATGATACTAAGGTAGTTGAGCCAAAGGGCGTGGCTTGATAGGCAAAGAAGCGTCAGATCGAGAGGTTCAACGGGATTAGAGGATCGACATCCGATCGGTGAAGCCGAGTGGATAGAGGCTAAGCGTCCAATCAGCGAGGCCGAATGAATAAAGACAAGCCGAATGAGGATGAGTAGAGCATCAGGTCAGTGGAGACTAGCTGACTGAGTGGTGTTGACCTATTGGATAGACAGAGTTGAAGTAGTCGTGGGAGCTAAGTGTAAGGAGTCGATGTACCAAGCCGAATGACGTTGGTTTATTGGGTTGGTGAAGCTGGGCTGAAGGAGTCAGTGTGCCGAGCCGAATGGCGTTGGCTTGTCGGGTCGATGGAGCTGAGCTAAAGGAGTCGATGTACCGAGCCGAATGGGGTTGTCTTGTTGGGTCAATGGAGTTGAGCTGAAGGAGTCAATGTGTCAAGCTGAATGGCATTAGCTTGTTGGGTCGGTGGAGCTGAGTTGAAGAAGTCGATGTGTCAAGCCGAATGACGTTGGCTTGTCGGGTCGTGGAGCTAAGCTGAAAGAGTCGAGCAGGCCAAGTTCCTAGTGTTAGGGTGAACCGAGTCTAAGGAATCGAATATCAGGGTCTACTTTGACTTCCATCTCTACCAGACCATTGACTAGGTAGCATTGTTAGAGTGTATACTGAAAGCCTAGCTTTTGTAAATATTTATTTTTAAAATAAAAGAATCACATTGGTCAAATGTCTACATTTATTTGTTAAGTGTAGTTGTCTAATTAATTTATATTGTAGATAACATGGTGTGTGGTGTCAGACACAAAATATCATGTTATTAGTTCTTTATAAATTATAAACAGTTGTTCACTACTAAGATAGAAAGGAACAAACTATTGGAATAGTCGTAATGTAATTAGGTATTAATTTATCTTGACTAATAAATTACACTAGTACACTCTAAGTGTTGAGTAGGACCATTTTATGTAAGTTCTTTTTATACTGACTTAATAAAAGAACTAGACCTTAGTTATTATGGAAGTGTATGCTCTTAATCCTAATATAATAACAAGCATATATATTTAGTATTTATTTCTTTAACTTATCAAAGGGTGAGATTTAGCTCGATAAATCAATAGGCCCGATAAGTTGGAAAATGATATTACTTATAGTGTGTGTTGTTGATTATAGAGGGAAACTGTGTCCTAGTTATCTAGGTTGAGAATGTCCCTAAGAGAAGCTCATAAGGATTGTTATATTAAACCCTGCAGGTGGATTTAGTCCGACATGACGATAAGGTTGAGTGGTACTACTCTTGGACTATGACATTAATTAAAGTGAGTTGCCAGTAACTCAATTAAATTAATGGGCATTCGATATCTTAAACACAGGGAGACTAACATGTTGGTGCAGGAAGCATCCGACAATCGAACCTAAGTTTTGATAATGGCAAAGGGTTCAAAGTTAAGCTTACTTGTTATCTAATGTATTTGAGTGAGTGTTTCAGGAAAGTCCTAACTGCGGTTAGGCAGGTGAAAAACCCTAGGGGTGGTAACCCTAGGTCATAGGGGGTGGTAACCCTATGCGAAAAGTCTTGGCGGGTCGAACCTTCGGGCAAAAATCCTAGGGGGTGGTAACCCTAGGTTAAAATCCTGGTGTTGCGAACCGGGTAGAAGTCTGGAAGGGTCGAGGACCGGATGTCCAACATGAAGACCGGAAGCAACGGACGCTGAGCAAAAGTCCAGTCGGTCTGGAGGGCCGAACTGGCAAAAGGTAAATCTCCTGAGTGGAGTAGGTGAGGACGCGTTCCCCGTAGAGGGAACAGTAGGCGTCGGATCGACCTAGGGTTTTCAGTAGGAAACCCGAAGTCATACTCGGACAGTCTAGAGACTGTCAAACTTTCACCTTTATACTATCACTTATGTGTTATGAGCTAACTTTGTACTGTAGGGTATTTTTATGTTTAACATATCTTGCAGGGACCAAAGTGCAAAATTGGCCCAAGCAAGGGGTCGGCCAATCAATCAATCAATGATTGATGATTGAATCAATCAAGAGGAATAAAAAGGCAAAATAAAAGGGGAAAAGGAAAAACAAGAGGAAGATTTTAATTTTTGTAAAAATCTTTTCCTTATTTGCCTTGGGCAAGTAATATAAAAGAAGGGGAGGGGAGGCTTCATGAATTATCAATTCTTATTCTCTTGTTGGAGCTCTTCATTGTGGCCGACCACTCTCTTCTTTCTTTTTCCCTTGCTCTCTTTTGTTCCTTGGTGGTGGTGGTGGCTGAATACTAGAGAAGGAGGAGGAGCTTTGGGTGGTGTTCATCTTGGAGGATTGTCGCCCACACGACGTCCAAGAGGAGGTGAGGAATACGGCAGAAAATCTCGAGGTTATTAGCATACAAAGAAGAGGTATAACTAGTCATTATTTTCCGCATCATACTAGTTCTTCTTTGTTAGAATTCCAAACACAAGAGGTATATGATTCTAGAGTTTCGGATTTGTTTCGAAGTTGTGTTTTTTTTTATTTTTTGAATTTGTGATTCGGTTGTTCTTTTTTGTTAAACCTAATGTTATTTAAGGAAATTAAATATTTAATTTCGTTAAGAGGTTTTGTCGAGGCAATAGTGGATGCTCCCATACCCAAGAAGGTCATGTGCCTCGCCAGTTTTGTCTTGGGAACCGATTTTTGAAATAGATATTTAATTGAATTTGTAACATAGGTTGATTTGGATCAATAGTGTTAAGTTCTGATTGCGACCCAAATCTAAACCATTAAGAACAGATAAGTTAAATTTGAAATCAATAATGTTAAGTTCCGTTTGCGATTCCTAATTTAATTTCTAAAGAACACAATAGGTTGTTTAGGAAAGGTTCGACACTTGTATAAAATTTTTTTTACAGTGGAACCGGTACGATCTTCCTAGGACCAACCAACAGCAAGGACGACGGACCTCACCATGTGTAAGCCTCTACTATCCTCCGCATCATTCCATAAATATATCCGATAAATATCTTCTACACAACCAAAATATCTAACAAAACTTTATCTATCAGGATATCTTTGTTGTCACTAGGCCCGACTCAAGGCATAGACAATTAAGGCCTATGCCTAGGGCCCCAATTTTATTGGGGCCCATTATTATTTAAAAAAATTAAAGATATTTAATAACTAATATTTACATTTAACAACCCTATTGCCCAATGCCCAGGCTACATCATGCACGCGTGCAAATTTTGCTCCAGATTTTGCTCGCTTCAATTTCCACTCTAGTGCTCTTCAAATTTTGCTTCAAATTTTGCTTGCTTCCAATACACAATTTTACTTCAGAGTTTGCTCGCTTTGATTTCTGTCGTGCTCTTCAATTAATTCCATGACAACTATGTTTAATTACATATTAATTATAATTATTATATTCTCTTATCCTAAAATTTTATCTAGAGCTACAATGTAACTACAATGGATCCATTGTATATAACCTTACCCTACTTTTTACAAAAGATTGTTTCCAGTATTCTCATTCTTGCAAACACCATCTAAATATATAAGGGAATCCACAACGACGTTAATGCCTGAGACATTAACACCGACGTGGACATTTTTTTTTGGGTACTGTAGCATTAACGCGTTCAAAGATAACGCGTTCAAATCATTGAATGTGTTAATGCTACAGATTATATATATATATATATATATAAACACATTTGTAGGTTAAAAGTATTACGGATGCTCTAAGGGGATCATGCTCTCTCAACCAACTCAGCAAAGAAGACAACTCCGCCGGATGTGGATTGTGACTCATACATTCCCTAGAAATATCCTCTACCAAAAATTCTTTGGGAAAATCCCCACTACACTCACATGCTATCTCTACAAACATCCTTAATTGGGAGCATCCCTATTATGCTCATGCATTCTTTGGGAACATCTTGCTAAGCTCACATGCTATCTCTAGAAACATCTTTAATCAGGAACATCTCCATTATACTCATACGTTCTTTGGGAACATCCCCAACAAGGAACACACTCGCAATGTTCACATGCTATCTTTGGAAACATACACAATCGAGAACATCCCAGTAATGCTCATACGATCTCTGAGAACATCTTTGATAGGTAACATCCTTGCTATGTTTATACACTCAATCAAAACATTCCTACTCGAGCACATCCTTGTAAAATCTCGTGGGAGCCAAGCCAGGGGGTGTGCCGCTAGACGAGATTGTCGTTGGAGCTGGCGTGGACCTTGCTTTCGCCGACGACGAGCTAGACGTAGCACATTTCGAGGGCCATCTGCCAGAGGACGAAGCTGTCGGACTCGATCGGATCGAAGCGTCGCCTTTCTTCACCACTTTGGTGGTTGTTTCGAACTCTAACACCACCATCCACACCTTGCCCATGTTGTAGGATGTACTGCATCGACGTTGTTTCCTGAGAAAACATAAACGCATCGATCATTAAGGAAACACAAACATAAAATTGGATCTTTTGCTCTAGAACAGAGGAACAAAACAACGAGATCAATGAAATTAACAACACTTGAGAGTGGTCGAGATCGAGGCTTACAATGGGAGTATCTTTGATGCTAAGGTGGGGGAGCGGATTGCTAGCGTTGACATGAACAAGGGCGAGCGACGCCGCCATGACTCCTAGAAGTAGGAGGAGGTCGGAGCGGCGAAATGACGTTGCGAACACAACAGAGGGCTTCCGGGTGAGATGGCCCCAGACCCAATGTCCCCACCCTTCCCTCCGCGAGCCACCGACACCCTCCGGCCTGTCGCGTTGGGGGCACTCCGCGAGCGGCATGAGGACCTCCCTTCCGGGATGAATGCTTGTCAATCGCTCGATTAGCTGTAACTTTGACCACTACCTCTCAATCGGCTGCCACAGGTCGTGTCCGGGTCCCTACCATCGCCGCGGAGGAAGTGCAGTGTGGTGGAGACAGAGTAGTGTCTCCTCTCTGACGGACCCTTCAGCTGCGGCCTCGCCAGGGATAGGCCTCGAACCACCACCTCCTCCATCACCGAGAAGAATGCATGTTGACCCCACGGTGTTGAATAAGTGAATGGAGAAGAAATGGAATAGGAAAGATGCTCCATTGTGAATGGGACTTTAGTCCCACATTAGAAGTTTCAAGACACTTTTGTTGGTATATATTGATTCACATACATTGAGGTTATAAACAAATGCATGGGGAGAGACTCTCTTTCATGTGTGGGTGTGCAAGGGGGGGGGGGTGCAAATCCAAGGCCCGGATTTGTACTGAACCAAGTTGACTCATGTGTGAGCGCGACCTGCGCACACGAATGTCGAACTGGTCGGGGCAAAATTCGCCCAAGTAGAACAGCCAACATTTTGCCACGTAAACCTTTTTGTTAATTGTGTAACAGATGCATTAAAGGAAGATTAATGAAGGATGTTTCGTAACTTGGTGAGTAATGTGTAGGACCGTTAGATTCGATAGAGGGGGGGGGGGGGTGAATATCGATTCGAAAATACAGAATATAAGCGCAGCGGAAAAGTAAAAATAGACACAAATGTTTTTTACTTCGTTCGGAGCCTGTGACGACTCCTACTCGAATGCCCGTGGTCCTTGACCACTTTCGTTGGGCAATCACTAACAAATCGAAATATGATTACAGAATGAATACAGGAAATGCTAGTGAAAATAAAGCAATACCGACAAGGAAATTAAATAGAAACTGAAGGAGCACTTTGTCGGAGCGTTGTTAGCATTGCACTGAACGTCGAGCAGCAAGACCAGCAGTAGAAGAGTTCTCAGATCAATTCTTGATGAAGCTCCTGCCTGGGGCTTCTTTTATATGCTGTTCCGGGTGCCTGGATCTCTTCCGGGCACCTGGAATGCGACGTAGCTGCACAAACCGTGATGCTCTACGTGGCGACGACTCGGCTGGATATAATTTGCCTTCCGGGCGCCCGGATCACTTCCGGGCGCCCGGATCCCCTCCGGGCGCCCGGACCACCTTGTTCTAGAAATCTCCTTTTTCCTGCAAAACAAAGTTAGTCCGAGGCAATATATATCCTGCAAAATAGATTATTAGCACATTTATAATAGTATGAATTAGCATAAGTTAGTATGACTTAGATTCCGTCTTTCCGAGACCGGAATCTAGTCACGATCTCGACTTAGATATCCGAAATGGATCTAAGACGGATCAACGCCTAATGTTCCCTTCCCGGGAACACGTTCTCGCAGTCACTCCCCTCCAGTGACTTACCTCACTTACCTGCCAGACGTCCGGTCAGCCCGTCGACCCGTCTGGACTTCTTCCGCACACTCGGTCGACCCATCAGGACTTCTCGCCAAGCGTCCGGCCACCCCGTCGACCCGCCTGGACTCCAGCCCGTCGACCTAGCCGGACTTCTCGCCAAGCGTCCGGTCGGCCGTCGACCGCTTGGACTTCTCGCCACTATCCATCGACTGTCGACCTAGCGGACTTCGTGCGGACATCCGGCCGACTGTCGGACTTCTCCGCACACTCGATCAAAGTGTCGGACAAAAAAACCTAACTTAACCTGATTTATCATTCATCAAAACCTGGGTTAAGTCGTTAGTGCTAACCGCACCAACAATCTCCCCCTTTTTGATGGAATGACAACTTGGTTAAGTTAGTGAAAGCATATGCAAGAACCATGCATTTATGTGGTTTTTAAGTTAGTTTGAATTTTCAATTAGGTTCAGCTAACTTAACCTAACTTAACCACCTAACCCTCCCCCTTTGGCATTCATCAAAAATAAGCATGGATTAAGTAATTATAGACTTTAGACAAAAAAAATGTCAAGTTAATCTGGGGGAGTTTAAGCTTTTGAAAATTTGTTTAAAGCATTAGCTTTTGGCTTTTAGAAAGCTAGCTAAGTTTAGATAGTTTCATTTACAAACATAAGTTTTCAAATACCAAAATTCCAAAACTAAGTTTGAAAAATTTATTTTTCCAAAAACTGATTTATTTTTCAACACTAAGTTTGTAAACGATTTAATTTAAAACTTAAGTTTTAACAATGATTTAAGTTTGAAAAATCTAACTTTCATAATTTTCAACACTGAGTTTTTGCAAATCAAATTTCAGTTTGCAAATATTGATTTTGAACTTTACTTTTAGTTTTCAAAGGAGTTTGGTAGAACTAATTTTGATAAAGTAAAATAATTAAATCTAATTTTCAAAAATCAAAATTTTAAAGTTCAAAAGTATTAGTTTCAAAACCATGGTTTAAAATACTTGAAAAGTTGAGTTTTCAAAGACTAAGTAAAAAGGATAAAAAGTTTGTGATTTAAAACAAACAATTTTGAGTTGATTTAAAAATTTTCACAATTTTAAGCAAGTTGATTTTGAAAATTGATTTTTAAACTTTGATTTTCAAAATTAAGGAAAATGATTTTGAGAAGCTTAGTTTGTAAACTTAAGTTTTGAAAAATCTAATTTCCACAATTTTCAAAACTAAGTTAAATCTAATTTTCAAAATAAAAAAAAAAGTAAAACCCAATTCTTAAAAACAACTTAGTTTTATAAGAGTTAGTTTTCAAAAGTAGGTTTAAGAAATTTTTAAGAAAACATTTTTTAAAAAAAATTAAAATATTTTATATAAAGGGAAATTTTTAATTAATTCCTCCCCTGAACCTGACATAAAATTTGAAAATATTTGCTAAAAATATTCAAAGTAGATATATATATTTTTTTAAATTGAGGTAGAATTTTAAAGAGAAGATTAAAAAATAGCACTTAAGGAGATAATTAAAAAATAAACCTCCCCCTTAATTTGATACTCCTTTAATTTATTAATCTTCCTTATTTATTACTTCCCCTTAATATAAAATTTTACAACCGTAACATATTTTCGTACCTAAGTATTTTAGACGATTGTATAATTATCTTTATAAAATTGTTCATTTAAATTTGACTAACCGTAATTAATGTTAGATTAAGTTGAAATAAATTAACCTTTAGTGTAATGTTAAGTAAGATAAATTGTTATTAATTCAATAATTGATCAATATTAATAATTTATTGATTAAATTTTGCTATGATCTAAATTTTGTATTAATTGATGAAGGTATTAGTTATAATTTAACTTTTCTTTACTTCCTTTTAAGTTGGATTGACTTAGTTTAAAGTTGGTGGTAATTTGAAGTTAAACTCGTTATTAAACAAGGTTAAGTAAGCTTCAATTTAAGTCAAACTTTAATTATGTTTTAATAAAAATAATTAATATTTTAAAGGTTGATTAAGAAAAATGACTTAGAGTAATTTTACTATTTTTACCTAGGTTCTGATCAAATCAAACTTAGTCCTCAAATAAAGTTAAACTTAAATAGTTAAGTTCTACTTATTAATTACATAATTAAGTTTAAAGTTAAAGTTAACGGAATTTAAGTTTTTAAGTTAGGTGTCTAAGTTTTAAATGAATTTAAAAGAATTATAATAATTATTATTTTTAAGGGATTTCTAACAGGATTTTAAAATGATTTTTATAATTATTTAATGACAATTAATATACGTTCAATTCAGTTTTGATTTTAGATTAAAATTAATATCAGTGATTAATTTAGCTTTAAGTTTTAAGTTTAAGTTAAATTTTTAAGTTTTAATTTTCAGTTAGGTTAAATTAAGTTGAAAAGTAATGTTTAAATTAAGTTTTAATGAGTTTTAATTTAAGATCTAATTTTCAGTTAAGTTAAATTAAAAAATAATGTTAAGGTTAAAATGATGTTTAAGATTAAAAATGAGTTTAAAGTCAAAATAATAATTTTTAAAGTGAAAATAGTCTATAGAAATAATTTATTATTATTACTATTTTTTAAGTTAAAAGAATTTTATTTTAGTGAAAAAAATAAGAAGAATTTTTCAAAATGATACATAATTTTTAAAATAGTTTTTAAATGATTTTTAAAAGTTTTTAAAATAATTTTTGAAATAATTTTTAAGTTAAAATAATTTAAAAATATAATTTTTATATTACAATAATTTTAAGTTAAAATAATTTTTAAGTTAAAATAACTTTTATGTTAAAATAATTTTTTAAATAACAATAATTTTTAAAAGATTTTAAAAGAATTTTTAAAAGAATTTTTATAGTTTTTGAAAATGATTTTTAAAAGAGTTTTTAAAATAATTTTTAAAATGTTTTAAAAGAATTTTTAAAAGTTTTTAAAATGATTTTTAAAATAGTTTTTTAAAATAATTTTTAAAAGAATTTTTTAAAGTTTTTAAAATGATTTTAAAATAGTTTTTAAAATAATTTTTAAAATGTTTTAAAAGAATTTTTAAAAGTTTTTAAAATGATTTTTAAAAGAGCTTTTTAAAATAATTTTTAAAAGAATTTTTTAAAGTTTTTAAAATGATTTTTAAAATAGTTTTTTAAAATAATTTTTCAAAATGTTTTAAAAGAATTTTTAAAAGTTTTTAAAATGATTTTTAAAAGAGTTTTTTAAAATAATTTTTAAAAGAATTTTTTAAAGTTTTTAAAATGATTTTAAAATAGTTTTTAAAATGTTTTAAAAGAATTTTTAAAAGTTTTTAAAATGATTTTTAAAAGAGTTTTTTAAAAGAATTTTTTAAAGTTTTTAAAATGATTTTTAAAAGACTTTTTTAAAATAATTTTTAAAATTAATTTAATATTAATTTTTTTAAAATTAATTTAGTTTTAATTCGAAATTTAATTTTTAATTAATTTAAAATTGAATTTTAATTTGAAATTTAAAATTTAATTTTAATTAATTTTAATTTAATTTGAAATTTGAAATTTAATTTTCATTAATTTTAATTTAATTTGAAAATTAATTTGATCCTTATTCATCTCTCCCGATCTAGATTATCAATCAGGGAATCCTATAATTTTGTGAGATGAATTAGATTTAATTACAGAGTTTGGTTTAACTTTTGTTAGATTCAGGTTTAGCTTTGGTCTCAACAAATAGGCATTCTTCGGATAAACTTCTAAGCTTGGTGAGTCACTTGGACGTCATTAGAAGTAGCCAACCTTTCGAGGTTTTCCGAATAGTCTTATCCACGGAGCTTAGTATTAAACATTAGTCTAACTAGTTAGGATCCATTTAAGGGTAGTTTCGGTCAGTTCCACTTGGCCAAATGCACCAGATCGAAGCCATATCTTTCTAGACATGCGATGCCCAAGCTTCCCTAACGTACTATCATCCAAAAACTTCACCAGTACCATGATTCAAGTTAAACTTGGTCTCTTTTTAACTAATCCTAATTACCCTGTCGGGTTAGTTTGTTTGGGTTACCCTGTCGGGTAAGTTAGTTTTTGAGGTGCCAGCTATTCTGGAGCCTCCCCCTAAATCATAGGTCTTTAATTTAAGATTTTTTTTTTTTTTTTTTTATAATTAGAGTTGGTTTTAGTTAAGTTGTAATGTTTAATTTGTAATTTAATTTTAATTTTGAATTAATTAAATTGGTCAAATTATCTTTCTTTAAGAGAGTGTATTTAATATTTGAATGTTCTTTCAATTTCAATTTTATTGGGTTAATTGAATTATCTTTCTTTAATAGTTTATTTTTAAAGTTTAAGTTTTTATTTATTTTTAAATTTGAATTAACTAAACTGTTTGAATTATATTTTCTTAACGGTTTATCTTTTAGCTTTTTATTAATTGTTAATTTTGAAATTTCTAGATTATTTTTGTTTAATATGTTATCTTTAACATTTAATTTTAAGTTTGTTAAATTCCGTTTTGATTTTATCAAAGTATTTGATTTTATCCTTATATTTTCTTTGCCTTTTAAATTGATATGGTTAATTGAATTTATTGGATTAGTTTTATCTTTAAAGTTTAATTTCTTATTAATTAAATTATCTTGGTTTTGGATAGCATTTTCTAGATTAATATTGTCTAGATTAAATAATTTATTAATTTTATCTAGATCAATATTGACCTTGTCATCTTTTTTGTTTGAATTTTCAAATTTGTTTAGGTTTAAATTCAAATTTTTAGATTTATTAATTATTTTCAGATTTTCTATATTTTCTAAAGTAATTATATTTGTTTTATCAGAAAATATCCTAGAAGTATTTTTGCAAGTATTGTCATATACACTATTTTCACATATACTTTCAGACATATCCAAATTAACAGGCACATATTTTAAACTACTACTAGCAAGGGTGTTTTGGTAAATATTACTAACCTTGAGCGCAACCCCTAATTCAGCAGGATTCTCCGTTGGATCTGACTTGAGTCCGGATTCGACTTTAACTTGATCTTCTAGCTCCATCGGCATCTCGTGAAGCTTGATCAACTGGGTCCACAGCTCATATGCGTTCTTGTACTTTTCTAATCTGCATAAAATATTGTTAGGTAAAACATTACAAATAATGTTACTTACCTTTTTGTTCAGTTCCGAGTTTTGAGAAGGTTTCCTCAAAATTAGCATATAATCGATGTCTACGCTTCCTAAGAAGCATTCCATTAATCGCTTCCAGTAGTTGAAGTCTTCATGATCGTATGGTGGTGGTTCGCAGGGGTTCCGTCCTTCTAGAAGAGTCATAATTTCTTGCACACAGAGAAACAAACAAAAGATCCCAAGACTTGGTCTTGGATTAGTAGTGCCGAAAAAAAATAATATTTCACTATTTTCAAAAAAAATAATAAAATATTATTAAAATATTAATAAAAAATATGATTTCAAATTTTTGAAAATGTAATATCTTGTCAATACTAAGCAATGGTGAAAAGATGGCGATGTATTTTTCAAAAATAGTTTTGGAGGGAAAAAAACGAAAGGCGTATATTAAATAGTTTTGAAAGATGGCGATGTATTTTAAAGACAAACGATATCTAATTTTTCTTTCAAAAAGTCCCCCCTTTGCCTGATTGGTGGTTGCACCAAATCGAGGCGCGCTCCGATACCACTTGTAGGACCGTTAGATTCGATAGAGGGGGTGAATATCGATTCAAAATATAGAATTATGCGCGGAAAAGTAAAAATAGACACAAATGTTTTTACTTCGGAGCTGTGACGACTCCTACTCGAAGGCCCGTGGTCCTCGACCACTTTCGTGGGCAATCACTAACAAATCGAAATATGATTACAGAATGAATAGGAAATGCTAGTGAAAATAAAGCAATACCGACAAGGAAATTAAATAGAAACGAAGGAGCACTTTGTCGGGCGTTGTTAGCGTTACGATCGAACGCCGACAAGACCAGCAGTAGAAGAGTTCTTAGATCAATTCTTGATGAAGCTCCTGCCCGGGGCTTCTTTTATATGCTGTTCCGGGTGCCTGGATCCCTTCCGGGCGCCTGGAATGCGACGTAGATGCACAAACCGTGATGCTCCATGTGGCAACGACTCGGCTGGATATAATTTGCCTTCCGGGCGCCCGGACCTCCGGGCGCCCGGACCCTATTTTCCTGCAAAACAAAGTTAGTCCGAGGCAATATATATCCTGCAAAACAGATTATTAGCACATTTATAATAGTATGAATTAGCATAAGTTAGTATGACTTAGATTCCGTCTTTCCGAGACCGGAATCTAGTCACGATCTCGACTTAGATATCCGAAATGGATTTAAGCCGGATCGACGCCTAATGTTCCCTTCCCGAACGCGTCCTCATGATCCTCCCCTCCGGTGACTTACTTCACTTACCGCCAGACGTCCGGTCGGCCGTCTCGGACTTCTTGACTATCCGGCCCGTCAACCTAGCTGGACTTCTCGCCAAGCGTCCGGTCAGCCCGTCGACCCGCTTGGACTTCTCGCCAGCTATCCGGTCAGCCCGTCGACCTAGCTGGACTTCTCGCCAAGCGTCCGGTCAGCCCGTCGACCCGCTTGGACTTCTCGCCAGCTATCCGGTCAGCCCGTCGACCTAGCTAGACTTCGTGCCAGACATCCGGTCAGCCCGTCGACCTGTCTGTGTTGGTTGCTATTCGGAAAACCTAGAGGTTCCACTGTACAAAAATTTTGTACAAAGGTCTGAACCTTTTCCTAGCTACCATGTGTTCTTTTAAATTAAATCTTGGATCGCCTGCGGAACTTAACACGTTTGATCCAAAACTTAATCTATTCGTTGTTTTAGGTTTTGACTTGGGTCTCCTGCGGAACTTAACACGTTTGACCCAAATCACCTTAAGTTATTAATTCCATTAAATATTAATTTCCATAATTGGTTCCCAGTACTGACGTGGCGAGGCACATGGCCTTCTTGGATATGGGAGCAACCACCACCGACTAGACAAAACCTTTTATGGAAAGCTAATATTTAATTTCCTAAAATAACTTTAGGTTAACCGAAAAGAACAATCAAATCACAAGGAAAAATAAAACAAAAGAACACATCATCGAAAAACATATTCGAAATACTAGAATCGTAAGCCTCTTGTATTTGGTATTATTTCCATAAATAACTAGCATGATGCGGAAAGGAAAAATTACTAGTTATACCTTCTAGAAAGACCTCTTGATCTTCTACCGTATTCCTCTTCTAACCTCGGACGTTGTGTGGGCAACGATCTTCTGAGATGAGAAACCACCAATCACCTTCTTCTTCCTTGCAAGTTTCGGCCATCAAAACATCTTCTAGGATGAAGAGGTTCGGCCACCACCACCATGCTTCAAGGGATACTAGAAACGAGGCTTGCTTTCTCTCCTTCTTCTCCTTCCTTGATCCGGCCACTAACAAAAGCTCCACCAAGAGATAAGTTTCGGCCAACAAGAGGAGAGGAGAGAAATAGGTCGGCCACACCACCAAGGAAAAGAGGGAGAAAAATAGAATAGAGTCGTTAGCCTTGAAGCCTCCTCTACCCCCTCTTTTATAATCCTTGATCCTGGCAAATAAGGAAAATTTAATAAAAATTTCCTTAATTCTTTTTCCATTGAAAAGGAAATTTTATTTAATTAAAACAATTTTTTCTTTTCAAATTTCAATGGCCGGCCACAACAATAAACTTCCAAGCAAATAAAATTTTAAACACCAATTAAAACTTCCTTATTTGCTTCCGGAAATTTATAAAATTTCTCCAATAATTTTATCCCTTCATGATTGGTTTATAAAAAGGAAATTTAATAAATTAAATTTTTCTTTTAACATGTGGATAAAAAGAAAGTTATCTCTAAAATTAAAATCTCTTTTAATCTACAAATAAGGAAAGATATCAAATCTCTTCTTAATCTTTTGTAGAAACTTATAAAAGAGAATATTTAATTTTAAACTCTCTTTTAAATCATGAACATGGTTAAAAAGGAAAGTTTTCTTAAAATTTAAAATCCTCCTTTAAACAACAAATAAGGAAAGATTTCAAATTTTAAACTCTCTTTTGTAGATGATTTACAAATAAGGAAAGTTTTTACCAAAAATTAAAACCATCCTTTTAAACTACAAATAAGGAAAGAGATTAATCTCTTCTCTTAATCTTTTGTAGAAAGTTATAAAAGGAAATTTTTAATTTTTAAACTCTCTTTTAAAATCATGATATCCACATAAGAAATAATTTTAATAAAAATCCTTTTAAATATTCTAGTGGTCGGCCACCTAAGCTTGGGACCCAAGCTTTGGCCGGCCACCTACATGACTCATCCACTTTGTCTTGGCCGGCCCTAGCTTGGGTTCCAAGCTAGCTTGGCCAGCCCCATTGGATGGGTAAGAAGGTGGGTATGCGGTGAGTATAAATCTCTATATACTAGAGGCTACGATAGGGACCGAGAGGAGGAATTGGTTTTGGTCTCCCGATGAAATTAAGCATCCCGTGTTCGCCCCGAACACACAACTTAATTTCATCAATAATAATTCATTCCACTAAAGAACTATTATTGAACTACCGCACCAATCCCAAATTATATTTTGGGCTCCTTCTTATTATGAGTGTGTTAGTCTCCCTGTGTTTAAGATAACAAATGTCCACTAATTAAGTAAGTTACTGACAACTCACTTAATTAATATCTAGCTCCAAGAGTAGTACCACTCAACTTTATCGTCATGTCGGACTAAGTCCACCTGCAGAGTTTAACATGACAATCCTTATGAGCTCCTCTTGGGGACATTCTCAACCTAGATTACTAGGACACAGTTTCCTTCTATAATCAACAACACACACTATAAGTGATATCATTTCCCAACTTATCGGGCTTATTGATTCATCGAACTAAATCTCACCCATTGATAAATTAAAGAAATAAATATCAAATATATGTACTTGTTATTATATTAGAATTAAGAGCACACACTTCCATAATAACTGAGGTCTTTGTCCCTTTATAAAGTCAGTATAAAAGAAACGACCTCTAATGGTCCTACTCAATACACTCTTAGTGTACTAGTGTAATTATATAGTTAAGATAAACTAACACCTAATTACACTATGACCTTCCAATAGTTTGTTCCTTTCCATCATGGTCGTGAGCTACTGTTTATAATTTATAAGGTACTGATAACATGATCTTCTGTGTGTGACACCACACACCATGTTATCTACAATATAAATTAATTGAACAACTACATTTATCACAAATGTAGGCATTTGACCAATGTGATTCTTATTTCTAGATAAATGTTTATACCAAAAGCTAGACTTTTAGTATACACTCTAACAGTCTGGACTTCTCCTGCACACTCGATCAAAGTGTCAGACAAAAACAAACTAACTTAACCTGATTTGTCATTCATCAAAACCTGGGTTAAGTCGTTAGTGCTAACCGCACCAACATAATGATCATTAATCGATCATTAATTTTGTCGTTCATTTAAGCTCCTATAAAAGGAGGCTGTGACTACAAACATCATAAGAAATGGGTAAAAGCTGATGAGATGGCGCGGTGTTATATTTTGGCATCAATGTCAAATGTATTACAACATCTGCATCAAGATTTACCAATAGCTTATGATATAATGAACAATCTCAAAGAACTCTTTGGGCACTAGAGTCGGACTGCTAGGCAAGAGGCAATGAGAAAATTAATGACAGCCACCATGTCTGAGGGGACACCCATAAGGGATCATATCCTCAAAATGATGGCCTATCTGAATGAAATACAAGTTCTTGGAGGAGAAATCGATGGGGAAACCCAGGTCGATATAATTCTCCAAACGCTACCCAGAAGTTTTGAGCAGTTCCGCTTGAACTATAACATGAACAAAAGAGAGTATACATTGGCGGAACTTCTGACAGAACTACAGGCAGCAGAAGGTATATGTCGTCAAAGTTCTCAGATTCACTATACTGAAAATAGTTCTACTTCTAAGCCGAAAGGCAAGAAGAAGAAAAAACAGGTCTTTTCAGTAAAGAAGGTGAATAAACCTCAGAGTACAGGACAAAAAGCTAGAATGAAGAAGCCGAAAGACAAGTGCTTTATCTGCAAGAAAATAGGGCATTGGAAGGTGGACTGTCCTCGTAGGAATCAGAACAATAAAGGTATATCTCATGCTCTAGTTGTTGAAACATGTTTAGCGGTGTTATCTACCAGCACCTGGTGTGTAGATACGGGAGCCACTGATCATGTCTGTAATTCCTTGCAGGGGTTCCAGGAAACCCGACGACTATCTAAAGGAGAGATTACCGTCTACATGGGCAATGCTACAAAGGTGGCGGTTGTTGCAGTGGGAGACGTCTACTTATCTTTTGATAGAAATAGAAAATTGGTTTTAAGAAATTGTCTTTATGTACCCAGTTTAGAAAGAATTTAATTTCAGTTTCTAAACTGTATTTGGATGGATATTCTGTTTCCTTTAATAACAATATGGTTATAAAGAGAAATAGGGTTATTATCTGTTCTGGTGCATTGGTTGACAATTTATATACTTTAAAATCTAATTTTTCTCACAAAGCAACAGATGAAAATTAATAACACATCTTCTAATTCCAATAAGAGAAAAGAACCTTCGGAGATGAACCAAGCGTATCTTTGGCATCTAAGGCTTGATCATATTAACTTAAGTAGGATTCAAAGGCTTATAGCTGATGAACTCTTTGGTTCATTAGAGTTATAAAATTTTTCAACTTGTGAATCTTACTTGGAAGGTAAAATGACCAAGAGGCCTTTTAAGGCCAAGGGGTATAGAGCCAAAGAAGCATTAGAATTGGTTCATTCTGATTTGTGTGGTCCTATGTCTATCCAGGCTAGAGGTGGTTTTGAATATTTTGTCTCTTTTATAGACGATTATTCAAGATATGAATACATTTACCTGATGTGTCGCAAGTCTGAGTGCTTTGATAAGTTCAAAGAGTACAAGGCTGATGTGGAGAAACGTTTAGGTAAAAGTATCAAGACACTATGGTCTGATCGTGGTGGCGAATACCTCTTAGGAGAGTTTAGGAATTACTTATCATAAGTCGGGATTCAATCCCAATTGTCCGCACCTGGTACACCCCAACAGAATGGTGTGGCAGAATGAAGGAATAAGACTCTTATGGAGATGGTTAGATCGATAATGAGTTATTCAGAATTACCAAATTCATTTTTGGGATATGCTCTGGAAACGACAACACACATTCTGAACTTAGTACCTTCTAAATCAGTATCTTCTACTCCCACAGAATTGTGGAATGGGCGAAAGCCCAGTCTAAGACATATTCGGATTTGGGGTAGTCCAACACATGTGCTGAAACCAGATGCTGATAAGTTAGAATCTCGTACAGAAGTTCGTGTGTTTGTGGGTTATCCCAAAGGAACGAAAGGTGGTTTATTTATAGTCCTAAAGACCAGAAGGTTATTGTTAGCACTAATGTCTATTTTTTAGAAGAAGACTATATAATGGATCACAAGCCCAGTAGCAAAATTGTTCTAGAAGAACTTAGAGAGGACACGTCTACTTCAGTACCAACAATACAAGATGAAGTACCACAAGAGACTGCAACACGTGTCACACATGATACATAACCACAGAAGGTGCCTCGTCATAGTGAGAGGGTTGTAAGGCAGCCTGAGAGATTCATATTTTTAGAAGAGTCTTCAGACTTGATTCCGGGTAAACATGAACCTGATCCCCGGACATATAATGAAGCACTCCAAGATATAGATGTAGTATTTTGGCAAAAGGCAATAAATTCTGAAATAGAGTCTATGTACTCTATTAAGGTCTGGGAGCTTGTAGAACCACCTGATGGTGTAAAAGTCGTTGGATGCAAGTGGATCTACAAAAGGAAAAGAGGGACAGATGGGAAGGTAGAAACCTTCAAAGCAAGGCTTGTTACGAAAGGGTACACTCAGAAAGAGTCATTGCATGGAGGAGTGTTAAGCAGAAATGCGTATCGGACTCAACCATGGAAGCTGAGTATGTGGCAGCCTCTTAGGCAGCCAAAGAAGCTGTATGGCTCAAAAACTTTCTAATGGACTTAGATGTGATTCCTAGTTTGCCCAAGATCATCACAATTTATTGTGATAATAGCGGTGTAGTTGCAAACTCGAAGGAACCATGAGCCCATAAAGCAAGTAAACATATAGAGCGCAAGTACCACCTGATACGAGACATCGTCAAGCGAGGAGAAGTTGTGGTCGCCAAGATTGCATCAGCAGATAACCTGGCAGATCCTTTCACTAAGGCCCTTCCGGCGAAAGCTTTTGATTGGCATGTGGAGGGGATGAGAATCAGATGTATGGCAACAGATATGGTAGCTTAGTCTTTTAGTATAAGTGAGAGATTGTTGGAGTATATACTAAAAGCCTAGCTTTTGTAAACATTTATTTTTGAAATAAAAGAATCACATTTGATCAATATCTACATTTATTTGTTAAATGTAATTGTTCAATTAATTTATATAGTAGATAACATGGAGTGTGGTGTCACACTCAGAAAATCATGTTGTCGGTTCTTTATAAATTATAAATAGTTGCTCATGACTAAGATGGAAAGGAACAAATCATCGGAATAGTCGTAGTGTAATTAAGTATTAATTTATCTTGATTAATAAATTACACTGGTACACTCTAAGTGTATTGAGTAGGACCATTTAGATAAGTCCTTTTTGTACTACCTTAATAAAAGAACTAAACCTTAGTTATTATGAAAGTGTATGCTCTTAATCTTAATATAATAACAAACACATATATTTAATATTTATTTCTTTGACTTATCAAAGGGTGAGGTTTAGCTCGATAAATCAATATGCCCGATAAGTTGGGAAATGATATTAAATTGATCCTGCCCGAACGCTGATTCAATGGACGCTGGGCACGTGGCGCTTCCTGGCTGCTAGTGTGGATCTTCGGACGGCGGCACGAAGCTCCGGCGAACCTGCACAGAAGTTGAGCCGGGAAGGGGTTCCCGGCGGCGACCCTCCGACGCTCAAGTCAGGCGAAGCTCAAGGAATAAATAATGGCTTCAAAACGCGTAGAATGCATACCTCCGGCGAAGAATGAGGGCCTTTATATAGGGCGGCGAAGAAGTGAGTGTACACCTGCCGAGGTGTACACGTGTCCATGGCCCATACCCCAGTAAGGACTTGTCAGTGAGCTTCCCTAACCCATACTGCTACAGTCTCGGCATGTCCTCGATGGGACAACGAAATCCCCTGTCACAGGATTTGGAGCATGGCCTACACGTGAAACATACCTGCTGTCAGAAAAAGACGTCCCCTGTCCTTTTCCCCATTGCTCCAGATCTGGCGTCCGGGCGGACAGCAACCTCAACATCCGGCCGGACATATGCGGTGGTTTACTTGGGGAGATTTTCCATCATATACTTTGTGGAGACTATTAGCAGTGTTACCTTATGGCTTTGGCCGAGCGTGAGGTCCGCTCGGCACCACGACCTTTTCCACTGAGCGCCGGAACCCTGATTTCGACAGGGTGCCTTCTAACTATCAGCCGACTATGGTCTGATCGGGACGTTCGATTCCACCGAACGGCCGGCCTGCCGCCCGGTCGGACCCGGCCTGCCGCTCGGTCGGACCCGGCCCTGTCGTGCGGTCGGACCCGACCCTCTCCGGATGGACAACTGCCACTGTGACTTCTACGTGGCGCTGACTCCACAGGGTGGGGTCCCCTGTTCTTACTACCGGATCACTTATAATGTGTGTTGTTGATTATAGAAGGAATTTGTGTCCTAGTTATCTAGGTTGAGAATGTCCCCAAGAGGAGCTCATAAGGATTGCCATGTTAAACCCTGCAGGTGGACTTAGTCCGACATGACAATAAAGTTAAGTGGTACTACTCTTGGAGCTAGATATTAATTAAGTGGGTTGTCAGTAACTTACTTAATTAGTGGACATTCGTTATCTTAAACACAGGGAGACTGACACACTTATGATAAGAAGGAGCCCATAATATAATTTAGAATTGGTGCGGTTGTGCGGTAATAACTCTCTAGTGGAATGAGTTATTATCGATGAACTTGAGTTGTGTGTTCGGGGCGAACACGGGATACTCAAGCTCATCGGAAGGCCAAAACTAATTTCTCCTCTAGGTCCCTGTCGTAGCCTCATTATAACCTCAAGTCCATCCAAAGAAAGGCCCATCTTGGTGTCCAAGAAGGGGGCTGGTCCATTGCTTGGTGACCAAGCAATGGCCGGCCACATCTCCTCTTAAAGGGTCGGCCCTATTGCTTGGTGACCAAGCTAATAGGCGCCGACCACAATAATTCAAAAGGGGAGGGTTGTTTTGAATTTTAAAAATCTTCTCTTTGTAGAAAACTATAAGTTTTAAAAGAGTGATTTTAATTTTTAAAACTTTCCTTATTTGAATTAGGCAACATGTTTTAATAGAGAGTTTTAAAAGTTTTAAAACTTTCCTTTTTTAACCATCCTCATGGTTTAAGAAAAAAAAGGAAGATAAGTTTTAAAATTAAAATTTTCTATCATCATGTTAAAAAAGGAAATTTTATAAGAGAAGTTTTAAATTTTAAAACATGGTTTTAATTTTTAGAACTTTCCTTTTTTAACTCCTACTTTAGGAAAGAGAGCTTTAAATTTTATAAGAGGATTTCTTCTTGTAAAATTTTAAAAAATAATTTTCCTTTTTCCCCTTGATGAGGTGGTCGGCCACCTTGCTTGGTGCCCAACCAAGGGGTCGGCCATAATTAAAATAAATAAAATCATCATCAATTAATTTTGGTGATTGATTCAATCAAGAGGAAAGAAAAGGAAAAATTAAAAGGGAAAAGGAAAAACTAGAGGATGATTTTATTTTTTGTAAAAAGTTTTTCCTTATTTACCTTGGGTAAGTGATATAAAAGAAGGGGTGAGGAGGCCTCATGAGACACAATTCTTATTCTCTTGCTTGGAGACCCTCTTGGTATGGCCGACCCTCTCCCTTCTCTTTTCCCTTTTGCTCTCTTCTCCTTGGTGGTGGTGGTGGCCGGATTTTAGAAGAAGAGGGAGAAGCTTTTGGGTGGTGTTCATCTTGGAGGATCGTCGCCCACACGACGTCCAAGGCGAGGCAAGGAATACGACAGAAGATCTTGAGGTCATTAGCTTACAAAGAGAAAGTATAACTAGTAGTTTTCTTCCGCATCATACTAGTTATTTTCTTTGTAAGAATTCTAAATACAAGAGGCAATTAGATCTAGTTTATCGAATTTATTTTTCGAGTTTGTGTTTTCTTCTTTTTCGAATTTGTAATTCGATTGTTCTTTTTGGTTAACCTAGAGTTATTTAAGGAAATTAAATATTAGCTTTCCTTAAAAGACTTTGACTAGGCAGTGGTGGTTGCTCCCATATCCAAGAAGGCCATGTGCCTCACCATGCAGTCCTGAAAGTCAATTTTGGAAATTAATATTTAATGGAATTAATAACATAAGTGGATTTGAATCAATAGTGTTAAGTTCCGCTTGCGATTCAAATCTAAACCATTAAGAATAGATAAGTTAAATTTGGAATCAATGATGTTAAGTTCCGTCTGCGATTCCTAATTTAACTTCTAAAGAATACAATAGGTTATTTAAGGAAAGGTTCGACACTTGTACAAAAATTTTGTACAGTGGAACCGGTACATTTTCCTAGGACTAACCAACAGTCATCGCGGTGAGGTTGATTTGCGAAGACACCGTAGGTGATCGATCTACTTTCAATGACAATCTTTCACAGTATTTGTCGCATGCCCGGTTTAGGGATTAAAACTTTGGCTGGAACCATTAGGGCAAATGATAATTATATAATATAATTTTCCTTTTATGCCGTGCATGATAATATATATTAGGATTAGAGGGAATTACAACATAAATTGAAAAGACTTATTGTTCTTGTCTGGAAGCTGAGAAGACGAACCTGCCGGTATGACGTGTCTGGAGGGTTGACCGCATCCTCTTGACCCGGTGGCGATCTGTCCGCTGCGTTGACCAGATCGTCAGAAGTCCTCCTCCGGTCAACTGTACCTGTATCCAGCGATCGGGTTTCCCCGGTCTCTGGTACCTCGATGCTCGAGGCGAATCCCACAGACATATAAGTAACCGCATAATAGTATAGCAATAAAATGAACAGATATCGAGTACGAGAACTTACCCTAGCCCAGGGGGGCGCCCTCGGATGGATGGATGAGCTGCTCGGACTACTGATCGAGTCGTAGCGGCCCTGCCGGATGGATGGATATGAGTCAGCAATGGAGCCGGATCACCATAGCAGCAATACAAATAGCAGAGCATCGCGGCTCGATGGCCGGAAAACACGATGGAAGTCCAGAGACACCGCAGAAGGCCGGATCTAAACCAAAAGCAGTGGAGACAACTACTATACAGCCAACAAAGTCAACTATGGGAGTGCCGGAGTCTACTGTAGGCTCGCCAGAAATGGCTGTAACGACGATGGTTACGAGAGGCTAAGGCAGCGGCTGGCAGATGTGTCGGCCACGGGAGGGGGCGGTGCTGGACCCCTTGAGACGCTGGGTGCCGGAGATGCTGTAAGGGGCAGCGGCGGCCGCTATAGGCGGCGGTGCGGACTGCTGGACTCAGCGATAGGAAGGAGTCGCCGGCGCTGTGGAGCACGGTAGAGAAGAAGTCGATGCTGTTTCGCGGCGGTCGCGGCCCGAAGGACACCAAGCACCTCCTGTGCTTGACGGAGATGCTCAACCAAAAACCACCTCTCTGTGGAGGGGAGAAGAGATGGAGACCAGAGGTATGCGGTGGTCGACAATCAGCGTCGGCACCGGCGCTGAAAGGAGGTAGGGTAGAGAAGAAAGGCAGCGCCGGTGGCTGAGTCAGGCGCCGGCGAAGTACGCAAGGAACAACTCCCTCCTTGGCTGGCGGCGGTCCCAAAAGGCCCTCCATCGCTTCCTCTTTTCTCCCTTCTTAAAACCTAAACCCCCCCTCCTCAAAGACCAAAATGTCCTTCACTCATCCCCTAATTACTCTTATGCCATAAAGGCCACATCCGTATCACTTATCATTGAATGGTTTATGGGAAATGATGTTTAGTAATCTTGCAAATTATATAACCAATAATGGTAAGAAAATATTATTTGTAGTGTCGAAGTAGCTACTATAACATATAGTAGTTAGTTGTCGAAGTAGCTGTTACAATATGTAATAACTAATTATCCAAATATCTGCTACAACGTTATAGCAGTTAACTATCGAAGTAGCTGCTATAACGTTATAGCAGCTAACCGTCGAAGTAGCTGCTTCAACGTTGGAGAAGTTAACTATCGAAGTAACTGTTATAACGTTTAATAGCTAACTGTCAAAGTAACTACTACAACGTTGTAGCAGCTAACCATTGAAGTAGCTGCTATAACGTTGTAGTAGCTAATCATCGAAGTAGCTGTTATAACGTTGTAGTAGCTAACTGTAGCCGCTATAATGTTATAGCAGCTAACCGTTGAAGTAGCTGCTACAACGTTGTAGCAACTAACTGAAATAGCTGCCACACGTTGTAGTAGCTGGTGCAGGGATTTTATGTTGTAGCCTAAATCCTTATAATATATCTGGATTAGAAAAAATTGAAACGACTTATCATCGAATAAAATGTGGGAAATTAAAGCTCCCCAAATTGGCAAATTTGTTTCAAATTATATAACAAAAAAAGTTAAATTTTATCAAAAAAAGATTATTAACATTGTAAGATAGTACGTTGTAGGCTTCAAAAGCTCTTATTGCATCTTATTTACTTTCAAAGGACTGGTGTATAAATGCCCTTAAAAAGATTAACTTATGTAAAGGCTTCTATTCAGGTGTCATAAATATCCGGTTGACGTCTAATAAAGGCAATATATGTTTTCCCTTATATTAATTAAATAGATTATTTAGAATCGCTTATAAAGAATATATTAGGAATAGAGGGAATTACAACTTAAAATGAAATAACTTACCAAGTAGCTATTATACGTTGTAGCAACTACTTGGACTTTTAACTGCTACATGTTGTAGCAGTTACTTGGACATTTAGCTACTACACGTTGTAGCAGCTACTACAACATGTAGCAGCTAAATGTCTAAGTAACTGCTACACGTTGGAGCAACTACTTGAACCATTATCTACTACAACGTGTAGAAACTAAATGTCCAAGTAGCTGATACAACGTGTAGCAGCTAAGTGTCCAAGTAGCTGTAACATTTCTGTAGCAGCTAAATGTCTAAGTGGCTGCTACATGTTGAAGCAAGCATCAATCTTGTACATTGTAGTATAAATCCTTCTAATATATATTAGGATTAGAGGTAATTACAACTTAAAATGAAACGACTTACCATTGGTTATGAAATGTGAGAATTGATGTTTGGCAAGTTCCCTGCAAATTATATAAGTAAAGACTAGCAAGAAAACAGCCAAGGCTTGTATGTTGTAGGATATATCAGAACTAAAAAAATATTGTACATAGCTAAAAAACAGACAGTGGAGTGGAAAAGCTTACGATCGAGAATGGAGAGAGGTGCTAAGCAAAGCAATGTCGGCTATATTTTCGGTGGTAGTTTGGAGAGCTTCTAGCTAGCTCGAGAACAAGTATGCAACTATAAGTTGTGTTTAGCTTGCAGCGCCTTTGCTTTGCTTGCTGGCAGGAGCAAACTGTTATAGAAGATAGCGACGAAAGAAGGAGCGAGTGAAATTTAGATTTGAGAAAGTCTCGCTGCCATTTTGAATAGAAGGTAAAAGGGGAGAGAGAATAAAAGGAATATTTTTTACAAATAGCTGGCAATGCCATGTATGCGTATCGCTCACAGTCGTGCACGAAGTGTTATATATATATATATATATATATATATATATATATATATATATATATATATATCTTACTATTTTATTAAAAATCTCTCCCCTTTACTAACTAACTTTGGTGAAGCCTAAAATGAATTTACGTTACTGTCCTTTTTTCTATTCACACTAAAAATAATTCCAAGATTTATTAGTAATTCCACAAGCGAAACAATCAATGATCTAGAGTTCGAGACTCAGCTACGACGTATTATTATGAAATTTTCTCATCATTAATTTTCTCTGATTGTTTTATATAAAAAAATATAGTTCTCTTTAGTCCCACATCTTAGAATTGACAATACTATGATCAAAGAAACTTCTATAAATATTTTAGGCCGATGATGTTAAAAAATATACTTTTCTTAGTTTCTTTTACTAAGATAAGTATAATATTAAATTAAAATATTTTTTTACATAGGGAAGCCCATTACAATAGTAAGACCCAAATAATTTATATATTATTATATTAAACACGCAACGCGTTCACGATCACACTAGTATATATTAAGAATTATATTAAGAATCTGTACCCTTTACTAATTAATTTGGGTGAAGCCTAAAATGAAATTATATTAATGTTTTTTCCTTTTCACACTAAAAATAATTTTAAGATTTATTAGTAATTTTTTTTATTATTTTTATATAAAAATATGCACTGTCATGATTCCCTTTAGTCCTATATTTTAGGATTGGTAACATCGTGAGTGAAAAATTTCTATAAATACCTTAGATCGATAATATTAAAAAATATATTTTTCTTGACCTTTTAATCTTACTATTTTATTAAAAATCTTCCCTTTTTACTAACTAACTTTGGTGAAGCCTAAAATGAATTTACGTTAATATCCTTTTTTCTATTCACATTACAAATAATTTTAAGGTTTATTAGTAATTCCACAAGCGAAACAATCAGTGATCTAGAATTTGAGACTTAGCTACGACATATTATTATGAATTTTTCTCATTATTAATTTTCTCTGGTTGTTTTATATAAAAAAAATATAATTCTTTTTAGTCCCACATCTTAGAATTGACAACACTATGATCAAAGAAGTTTTTATAAATATTTTAGGCCGACAATGTTAAAAAATATACTTTTCTTATTTTTTTACTAAGATAAGTATAATATTAAATTAAATTAATTTTTTTTTCATAGGGAAGCCGTAAGGGTGACACTCGAAAATCCAAATAATTCGGATTTTCGAAAGTTAGTTATTTTACCCTGACTCTACTTTAGTATTTTAATACTAAAATACTTTAATTAATATAATTTCATTATAAAAGATCAATGTGATTTCAATGTATTATATTACACATCTGACGTAAGTGCATGTGCTAATTAAGTATAACATCTATTAATATCTATTATTATTAATTTAATATTTAATATAAAAAATTAAATTAAATTTTTTTAATAAGGAAGAGTCCTTTTAGTTATATAGATATCTAAAAGTTTTTACAAATATCATATTCGATGATGATAATTTTGTTCTAATGGATAAATTCGGATTTAAAATTTTCAGATTATTAAAATCTCGTTTCAATCCGAACCGAAACCATCCCATCTATCGACACCGCGACTTCTCTGCCTCATCTGCCTAGGTACACCGTACACTAGCCCCCGCCTCGACTGCACCCTAGTCAATCAATCGCATTATACCCCTTCGGGCCTCCAACCCAGGGATCTCTCGCCGCATTGATCGATTAATGTTCCGCTTCACGGGTCGATCATGGAGATGAGTTCCACCCTCCTCTCTTGTTCCCCGTCCGCGTGCCAGCGGCTATAAAGTTAAGCTAAGCTACTGCCTCCTCCCTCCCTACCTACCTGTGAGCATAAGACGGAGCCGCCCTTTTTCTCGATCTGACAGTGGCTCCGCGAGCGAGCGCACATGAAGGCTGAAGCGGGGATGTTGTTCCTTCTTCCCCGTCTGTGAGCATTAGACGAAGCCTTCCTTCTCTAGATCTGAGCAGCCTCTCGTGTGGGATCCGGCAGTGACTCCTATCCGAGCTTCTCCGTTTTGCGATCTAGAGTAGGCGAGTAAGGTTTCATCGTAAGTTTTCCCTGTTTCCTCTGCTTTACTTACCGAGCAACCATTGCACTTTCTTCTCAGTCGGCGGAAGAGTCGTTTCCATGTTTGTGTAAGAGGTTTGATCTAATCTTGGCAATCCTCTGCATCTGAATGCATAATTTTCCGTCACGTGAGTGTTTGTATTTGTGCATTGGTGTTTGCTACCCTTCTTAGATCACGTAAAGAGTGTTTTCTCGTGGTTTTTGTCTGGTGCTATCACTTCTCGATTTGGGGCATAGCTGTAAAGATGCAACAGCCCCTCTCCTCTTGGTGGGTGTCTATCGATTATGATCTGTTAGTTGTGAGCAGGGGTAAGCCTTGTGGTCACGGGTTCTGAGTCATGGAATGTGTGCACCGGGCTGTCCTTGTATGAAACTGCAAATCATAGCATATATGATAAAAATGTAGAGTTAAAATGGTAAAAACTTACTAAATGGTGATTGTTATACAAGAAATATGTTAGCAAATAAATAATTGGTAATGGTGAGACCTAAAAGCCAAGCCATTTGATATAGGATTTTGGCCCATAAGCACGTAAGTGGATCTTTGGAGCTTCATCCATTGAAATATTTTTGGTGGGTCTTCAGCACTTTTGTGAGTGTGCTAGGATTTCAGACCATATGAACATTAGTAGGGGCTTCAATCCATCTATATAGTGCATTTGCAAGGGCATAGATGATACACTTTTGATTGACTATAGTGTCTTTTACCCAATATAAGAGATGTAATCAATGATAATTTGAAATTAATAATGGGTGATGACTTAAAATTAATAATTGGTGATAAAGTGATACTTGGTGATGATTTAAAGCTTGATCATTGGTGATATCTCAAAGTGGGTAAATTATTGATAACTTAAGGATTGATAATTGGTGACATCTTGAGATTGGTGTCAACTTAATGCTTGTTAATCTTAATTAGTATTTGTAGTAGAAATTTAATTCATATACATCTATTATTTAAGTTTGTTTGCTTTGATATTGCTTCAGATGGCACACGCCTTGCAAAGTTTGCCTTTTGGTGGATCAAACTTGAGTGGGACTTGATGTTGATGGCAGAACTTCATGTTTGATTTTGTTTATTGGTTTAGATATATCTATTTGATTTATGGTTATTACATTTCTCAGAAACTTGTATGCAGATAATGGAAGATTACACATCAAGCAGTGGTTATCGTTTTAAAAGGATACAACACCGGCTGTGTGCTTCTAATTCAGAGTTGGAGCCATTGGTTTGTCTAATCTTTGTATTAAATTCATTTTATTATTTTCTGGTAGAAGCTTTTTGGTTTCTGGCACTACCCACATTCATTAAAAAACTGTTTAATTAAGTACCACAATAGATATTTTGTTTGAAAGCTTATTTGGTCAACTTGTCTCTTTTATCTTGATGGATGAAAACTTCTACTTGACACAGTTTGGCTGACTGACTACAGATTTTGAATGGATGCGATTATTTATAGATTGCTTTAGAAGAATTAATGCAGTTTTTATGCAAGTCTATCTCATATCTATTTTGTATCTATAGTTATGGTGGTCCATCCTTTACATTACTCAGTTGTGCCAAAGATTAGGCGACTTGATTGCACTTTGGATGTTCTTGTAGAATTTTTAAATGCTTCTCATTTTTTAGGTGGTTTGGTTGTTCTAAATGAACCAAGATAAAGTGACTCCACTTATTTTTTCTGAATGACTTGTAGTTGTGCCAAAAGTTTGGTTGAAAAACTTTGTTTCAACATTTTGTTGTTCTTTTCATTTAAGGAATTATATTTTCTTTTGGATAAAAGCAGAATGGATATTTTCATCATAGGATATGTGCATCCTCTCTAGTTTTAAAACATCAATTGGTCAATGGGGTCAAATGCCACCATTCCCGGTTTATGCTAAACTTTGTCTAATCCAACTTCTCTTGTTATAATATGAACAGTTAATATAATCTTTTGAAACCGTCTATTTATTTAGATAGATAAATAAAAACAGTGGATAAATTATGCTATAGGATTGATGATAGAAAAGACGAATGAGAGACAAATGTTCCCGACATGCTATTTACTTGTATGGAGGGATAAGGAGGGATAAGAAACAATAAAAATTTAAAGATGGATCAAAGGCAACAGTGGGAGCTGCCACGCCTACTTTTCCTTCACTTCCAACCTAAGTATACAACAGGATGGATCAAAGCTTAAGTGATTCATCCACTCTGACATCCATCCACTCAATTATTCACAAAAGCAAATGGATCTTAAATGCTCCTATATTATAGCTATATATGAGAGGTGAACTGGTTGAGTTTGTTATGATGTAGTGATTGGTTGAGTTAATTGATAGGTAAGATGCATTATTGTTTAGAGAAGTATTATGCCATGTTCTTCCGAAGGTTGATATGCTAAATGACAAACTTTGATCAACATTTGCGATCCACAATAATGTTAGAGCAAAATCATAAGCAATAACATGCCTCAATCAATATTTGATAAATAACACCATGTTGATATGCCAAATGGCAAACTTTGATCAATGTTTGTGATCCACAATAATGCTAGAGTAAAAGCATAACCGATTGTTGGGGTTGCAAGGTTGCAAACATAGTCTCATATTGAAAACACATGGGAAAAATCATCGGTTTATAAGAGAAAGATATCTCCATTGGATGAGGCCTTTTGGGTAAAGCCCAAGAGCAAAACCATGAGGGCTTAGGTTCAAAGTGGACAATATCATACCATTGTGGAGATATCTAAATTTCTTTTGGTCCTATAATTGGTATCAGAGCTCGGACTGCCAGAAGATCTAACCTGCACAAAAGATATGGTCTAATTGAGCCATGTAAGTAGAATATTGACCTCGAACAAAGGAAGTGGGAGCTCCCATATCCGGATCAAGAGGACTAGACACCAGGCAAAAAGTCTTAGTTGCGGCTAGGCAAGAAAGTCCTAGTAGGTCGGTTGGACTGAAGGGCAGGAAGACCTGGTGGGTCGAAAATCGGACGTGGGGATCCTGTGGTTCTTTGTCTAAGGGGGGAGATTGTTGGGGTTGCAAGATTGTAACATAGTCCCACATTGAAAACACATGGGAAAAATCATGGGTTTATAAGAGAAAGATATTTCTATTGGTATGAGGCCTTTGGAGTAAGACAACATCATATAATTATGGAGATATCTAAATTCCTTTTGGTCCTACACTAATAACATGCCTCAATCAATAATCCATAAACAACACTCAATGCATGAGCATCTAATGGAGCAACTTGATACATATCATGACACTAGAGACAACACTAGTAAACAAATGTGTATACAACAACAATCAAATCTTTAACGCATTAAGATTGGCTATATGGATCCTCCTACATAATTAGACCCGGTCTCGTATTATATTCTCATTTATATTTAAACAAATTTTATCTTGAATTGTTATTACTAATCAGGTCTTCTTTGGTCCCTTCTTCCTCAGTTAATGTGCATATTGTCATGGTTTCATATTGTCTAACTTGGGTATTTGTTGGTCGCGTATATATCCATATTATCTTAAATGCGCTTTTCAGAATTTTTCCTTAATAGGCACAATCTGTACTTTTTCTCTAATATTTTCATTTTTTATTTGTCCATCCTTGTATATTTTCACATCCACCAAAACATTCTCTTTTTTACGACTTTCATCTTCAGCTCATGTGCTCAATTTATAGCCTAACAATTCATCTCCAAATAATATAGCAAGTCTAATTATCGTTTTGCAAAACTTTCCTTTAAATTTTAGAGATTCCTTACGATTACAAAGAGCACTGATGCCTTCCTCCATTTTAATAAGCCTACTTATATCCTATGTAAAACATTTCTATCGACTCCTTCATCTTTTTTGCAAAAAATAATCCTTGATACTTAAAGCTTTTAATTACAAGAAATTGCCTTGCTATGTTTACTACTAAAGGGGCAGCTCGGTATACGAAGCTTCTGCCAATTCGAGGTCTTGGGCAAGAGTCGAACCATATTGAGTCTATTGTATGCAACCTCATCTTACATTTTGCAAGAGGCTATTTTCGCGACTTGAACTCTTGACTTTAAGGTCACATGTAACAACTTTATGGTTACACAAGGCTTGCATTTTGCTACATCTACTACTAATACTAAATTTAAATTCCACATATTTTGACTTTACAATATTAAGTTTAAAACCTTTTACTTTTAATGTTTCTAGCTAAGATTTAAGATTCGCAAACTTTTACTTTTTGCTACATCCACCTTATATCATCGACCAAAACAATGCCATCTGCAAATAACGTGCACCATGATAACATGTCTTGGATGTGCTTGGTGAGTTCATCTAGGACGAGTAAAAAGATATGAATTTATAGATTCTTGATGTAACTCTTTGTTTATATAAAGGCTCTTGTTAATCCGCTTGAAGTTTTCTTACATTCTTGTACGCATTTTTAATTATTTTAATATATGCTAGGTTTACACCTTTATTTTCTAGAATTCTTCATATAATTTCTCTTAGAATTTTGTCATAAACTTTTTTTAGGTAAATGACTGTGATGTGTAAGACTTCTTTTCCTAATAATTTTCAATCTATTTTATGAGAAGATTTATATCTCTTATCATCCACCCTTCAAACATGAAACCAAATTAATTTTTGGTCACCTTTCTCCTTTCTTTATTTGTTTATATCATTCTTTACTAAAATTTTGTGGTATGACGCATAAGCTTAATGCCTTGTAATTCACATAATTTTGTACATTTTCTTTGTTTTTATACGGGGATTAGAGTAGTTACCCTCCACTAATCAAATATTTTTTTCGTTTTCAATATTGTTGAATAATTTTGTAAGTCATTCTATACCTTTTATCTCTAAACACTTCTATACTTCTATTAGAATATTATCAGGTGTCTTTTTCATTTTTATCCCATTTTACATCTACTTTTGAAATTTCAATTCTCTAATAAAAATTTAAATTTATATAATTATCTGATTTACTTAAGTATCCTAATGTAAATTGGTCACCTAAATTTTCATTAAAAATTGACCTCTTCTATCGTTCCTTTATTTTCTCATCCTTCACTCATATGCTATTAGATTCATTTTTAATGCATCTTATTTGGATAAAGGGTAGCCTGATGTACAAAGTTCTCGTTAATGTGGGTCCAAGGAAAGGTCTATTTTATGCAGCATTACTCCTCTTTGTAAGAAGCTATTTTCGAGACTCGATTAGGTCACATGACAACAACTTTACCATTGCGCCAAGGCTCTCCATCAATGTATCTTATTTGGATACGATCCTTTTTTCCCTCTCTGTTACTTTAGTTATTCTATACATGTTCCTTTCTTTTTTTATCAAATTATTAGTGTTGAAAATTTTTGTTTTTAGCTTCACTCATTGCTTTCTTGGCTACTGTATATTTTTTAAAGTTTTCTTTATTTTTACAAGTGTATAGTAATTTATAGGTTGTTTGTTTTTCGTTACCTGCTATATTTTTTTATTCCACCATTAAGATTCTTTATTTGGTGATGTTTATCCTTTTAACTCACTGAGTACGCTCTTAGCCACATTTTAAAAATTCTATACCATCTTATAGGAAAGGTCTATTTTATGCAACATTACCCCTCTTTGCAAGAGACTGTTTTCGAGACTCAAATCCGTGACCTTTAGGTCACATGACAACAACTTTACCATTGCGCCAAGGCTCCCCATCAATGTATCTTATTTGGATACGATCCTTTTTTCCTTCTCCGTTACTTTAGTTTTTCTATACGTGTTCCTTTCTTTTTTTTTTATCAAATTATTGGTGTTGAAAATTTTTGTTTTTAGCTTCACTCATTGCTTTCTTGGCTATTACATATTTTTTAAAGTTTTCTTTATGTTTACAAGTGTATAGTAATTTATAGGTTGTTTATTTTCCGTTACCTGTTATACTTTTTTATTCTACCATTAAGATTCTTTATTTGGTGGTGTTTATCCTTTTAACTCACCGAGTACGCTCTTAGTCACATTTTTAAAATTCGATACCATCTTATCTTATATTATATTTGAGTTACTATGTTTTTTTCTAATATCGGTGCTTCTACTCTCTCTTTAAAAAATACTTTATTTTTCTTTAACTTCCATTACTTATCCTATGAGTCAAGGAAAGGTCTATTTTATGCAGCATTACTCCTCTTTGCAAGAGGCTATTTTCGAAACTCGAATCCGTGATCTTTAGGTCACATGACAGCAACTTTATCATTGCGCCAAGGCTCCCCATCAATGTATCTTATTTGGATACGATCCTTTTTTCCCTCTCTGTTACTTTAGTTATTCTATACACGTTCCTTTCTTTTTTTTTTTTTTATCAAATTATTGGTGTGTATAGTAATTTATAGGTTGTTTGTTTTCCGTTACCTGCTATATTTTTTTATTCCACCATTAAGATTCTTTATTTGGTGGTGTTTATCATTTTAACTCATCGAGTACGCTCTTAGTCACATTTTTAAAATTCGATATCATCTCATCTCATATTATATTTGAGTTACTATGTTTTTTTTCTATTATCGGTGCTTCTACTCTCTCTTTAAAAAATTCTTTGTTTTTCTTCCTTTAACTTCCACTACTTATCCTATGAGTCATACATGCTTTCCTTTCTATTGATAAATAATATCACTAATCTATGTTGGTTACTTAAGTTTTCTCTTGAGCTAACCTTACAATCTTTTATAATTTTTTATATTTCTCATCTTGGCCATAAGAAAGCGCGATTTATTATTCTCACTTTTGTGTGTAATATGTATTTGTAACTATGTGTTCTTCTTTTTTCTTTAAAAATATGTTAGCTATTATAAGTCTATATGTTGTCACTAAATCCAATATAACTTTTCCTTCTTCATTTCTTATTCCAAAACCATAGTCCCCATGCACTTTTGTATGTTCCTTATTTTTTGCTCTTATATGTCTATTTAGATCTCCTCTTAATATCATCTTGTTTGTCAGATTTTTTTGTACTACCTAGGGTTTGAGATCTCGTGCCGAGGTGAAACATTTCGTTCCGCCTGTTGATCGGCACCGACACAAACCCAACACCATCCACGGAGGTGTCGCGATGCCCATGATCGCTCAGATGGGCGTTGTTATGCTTGCGACTGCGCAGGAAGGGCGTCGCGACGCTAACAGGCGCACAGGAAGGGCGTTGCGATGCCCATAACTGCATAGGAGGGGCCGCGCGACCCTTGCAGCCGCACTGGAGGGGCTATAGTTGCGTTCGGTTAGTTTTTTAAATTAAATATATTTTTTTTAAATTAAAACAATTCCTATGGTCGATGAAGATAATTCAAAGAGGTTTAATTAAATCATAATAAAATTATTTATTTATTTAAATATTTTATTTATTTTTAATTTTAAAATATATAATAAATATTTTATTTATTTATTTATTTTTTAATAATCTAATTATCTCTAATTTAAATAAATAATCAATTTTTTAAAGTTCTAATTAAATTAATCCATTAAAATATATAAAAATTAATTTAAAATTTTAGAAAATTCTAATAAAATATTATATAATCCTAAAATCCTTCGTAGATATCGAGCCGGAGGGACCGCAATTTTTTTAAGTCTTTTTGGTTTAGTTAATTTTTTATTTTTTAAATATCTATTTTTTATAAATAAACTATTATTAATAATAATTATAAAATATTAAAAATTATTTCAAAATTTTTAAATACTTTTAAATTTTAATAAATATTACTTGGGATGCATATATTATAATTACATTAATAGTATTTTTTACTCCCATTATTTTGAGAACTATAATCCTATCTTCCTTCCTAACTATCCCTACTACTTTGTCCTTTAATAAACTATTTATAACAATACCTAATTTGGATTCTCTATTATTGGTTTCCTTGTGAGCATTTATACGTTTCTATGTTCCAAATCTAAAACAATTGGTATTCTTATAATGTCTAATGTCGGTTCTGATTCAATTTAGGATGTGAGAATTCTTATATATTTAACACTACACCTTAGTTCTTATAGAGATATAGTGTCTTTGTCGAGATGTTGTTGTTAGACTCTGTAATGCGTTTGATCCGGTGCGTTTTCCGAGCGGCATTGGCTTCTGCTCGGACCATCTCGATGTAGCATCGCCGAGCTGCTAGTTGATCTCCTCGTACTTCTCCCACTTTGTCCTCGACGGAGAACTTGATCTTTTGGTGGAAAGTGGAGACGGCCGCTTGGAATTCACTGACAGCTGGTCGCCCCAATATGACGTTGTATGTCGACGGAGAGTCCACCACCACGAAGTTTGCTGTCCGCGTCCTCCTGAGTGGCTCTTCTCCCAGCGAGATAACCAGTCGGATTTGTCCGACCGGCTGAACTTCGTTGCCCGTAAACCCGTAGAGGGGGGTCGTCATGGGCAGCAGCTCGGCCGGATCAATTTGGCGCCGTCTGTGGGAACGCTCCTGCATCCGATTGGAAGCAATGGACGAAGCTGGACGACAGCACTCGGTGATGCTCTCCACAGTCGAGCTCCGACGTTAAAAATCGAGAGACGAGCCGACGTCTATAAACCCTCCGAGCGAAAGACCGTCGTCCAGGTCCTAACTTGGTAACAAGGCAAGGGATGCCGATATAAATCCAAGGGCACACCTGTGTGAGCAAGAAAGCTTTTAGAACCTCCTAAGCTGTAAGCCACAACACTTAAGAATGATAGACTATAGGGTACAGTTATAATTGTGTCTATGTCTAGACGTTGGGAAGAACATATACAGGAATGGTATACTAAATCCCATACCTCGAACCTAGAATACCTTGATCTAGCAAAAACAGAGAAGCAGCCTACAAAAAGAGAATTAGCTCACAACCTCTCAGTAATATACGACAGAGTTTGTCTCTCCTGTAGAATCCACCTCAAAAACTTTAAACAGATACAGGAACAACTAGAAGAGCTGAAAAAGGAAAACCAAAAACTTAGTGAGGCCGTACAAAACATCACTAAGGAGGTTTTAGAAAATAAACCATTAACCAAAAAGCAACTTGAGGATCTTATCATAAAGATAACTGAACAGCCAAAACGAAAAGAACAACAAGTGCTACAGTTATCAGAAGAATTGAAACAAAAGGTTGACAAGGTAGAAACCTTGTTACAAAAGGTTGAAGGTTGGGTGTTTTCATGAGCTATATAAACACTAAAGCCACAAACTCATACAAAGAGGCACTTCAAGCTACTGAAGGCATAGAAGCACCAGCTGTAGGCTTTTGTAAACCGGCCGACTACAAAGGAGGTATTAGCAGCAATAATATTCTTATTAAACAAGCTAATACACAGATACAGCTTTTAGTCACAATCCTAGAGAAACTTGAATCTCTAGAAGAAAGAATCAAGAAACTTGAAGCAAAAGAAGCTCCAGCCCAACAAGCTCTTCCAGAGGAGATTGTCAAAAATCTTTCTGAAAGAATCCAAGCCATCTCTATTCACGAAAAGCCGAAGGAGGCAAAAGGAAAGCTAAGAGTTTTTACATATCCTTTTCAAATATTGAAAGAAGAACAAGCAAAAACTACAAAGAAGTGATGGCTACGCAAAATAGAAACCCTCCTGTAACAACAATCACCAGAACAGAAGGGGCGCCGCTTTTTGAAGACCAAGTACGAGAATACAGACAAGGTCAAAGGCGTAGATATAACGCACAAAGAGCCATACAGCGAGTAACAAGAAGAATGACTGGTAGAAGCTACAACAATGCCCTAGAACAACAGCTCGACCCTCAGACTCAGCTTCGACTTTCTATGCAAGAAAGAGCCTCAATAGTACCAGCTGAAGTCTTATACCATTCACGAAGAGATGATATACACCATAGGGTGTATGTTCATAGATCAGAAGAAGCAATACTTGTCACCAGCAATCAAGTTGATAGAGCCTTCATACAACCAGAAAGTTTTACTCAACTCCAAAGGAGGGGTAATACAAGTAAGAATCCAAATCCTGCATAGACAAGAAGAAGGAACATTAGCACTGGTTGTTTTTAGAGATAACAGATGGCAGGGTGATCAGGCCATCTTTGCAACTATGGAAATTGACTTAACGCATGGGAGTCAATTGGTTTATGTAATACCTGATACAATGCTTACAATTTCTGATTTCTACAGAAATATACAGGTATCGATACTGACACGAGGATATGAAAACTGGAGAAATGGAGAAGCCAACTTACTAGTCACACGAGGATTGGTAGGTCGATTATCTAATACACCTAACGTTGGCTTTGCATATGAAATACAGAATGTAGTTGACTACTTAGCAAGCCATGGTGTAAGGGCTCTCCCAGGCAGAAGTTATAACACCAGAGATGTCTTAGGGCATAACTGGGTTATAAGGCAATCAACTGTTAACCTGCCTTTGCAGCCTATAGAAGTCAACACAAGGAACATGCTTGATGGAAGTGTGTCATTACAGTTTAATCAATATCAGGCAGCAACCACATCATCTCCACCCAAATTCAATTCAAGGGACGAGGAGATACAATCAGATGAAGAAGAGTTGACGAGCCATACTATTGCAGTACTTGTGGAAGAAGAAAGAGATTCTCCTGAATTATTGGTCAAAAGAATATCTTCGCTCGCACAACTTCCTATTAGACGAACACCAGGAGCTGCGGGGTATGATATCTCTATTACTCATGCACAAGATATACCTGCTCTTGGCAGATCTTTATTATCAACTGGCATTTGTATACAAATTCCACAAAACACATATGCACGAATAGCTCCCAGATCAAGCACTGCCTTAAGGGGCATTATTATAATAGGAGGCGTCATCGACTCAGACTACCGAGGAGAAGTCAAGGTTATGGCCTTCAACACAACAAATGAAGATATATTTCTTAACAAACAGGAATGCATTGCTCAGATTATCATAGAGCATATTGCTACACCAGATGTAAGGGAGGTTGAATTATTGGGTTCAACGGACAGAGGAACATCCGGATTTGGTTCAACAACGAGGAACCAGGTTTGCTCTAGTCATAAAGCTAATCCTAACTGCCTTGGTTGTCATTACTGTTACAGTGATGAAGATTATGCGGCAGAATATGATAAATATGTGGCTCCTTGTTTTGAAACTCAAAAACAAAAGGAATCTGTCTCTGAAGAACAAATATTAGCAATGCAAAAGAAGGCAAGACAGTATGCAATAGAGCAGCATAAATTTTATGAAGAAGAGGCATATTTGAATTTATTAGACGACCCTCCATCAATGGAGCGCAGTTTCGCTATTTCCCGACGGCAATTAAGAAGTTCAAGGGAATATAGACGACAGTTACAAGCAGAACTTGACGCCATGCCATCCTCTTCACAAGCTTCATCAAATTCAGGGCAGTTTCTGTGTATGTTTACAGAAATAACCACTGATACTGATGATAATGATTATATTGATTACCTGCAATATCTAGCTTTGCAGGATTCACCTCATTATCCAATTTCTGAAGATGAATTTATCAATCCATTCGCGGAAGATGGTGGGGAAGAAGTAATAGCCGCTGGCAGCAGTAGTGGTATTACAAAACCAACGATTGGGTTTCTGATTATCCACAGTTACAGCAGCTGCAAGAACAAATCTATTCTCAAGCAGAATCTGCATACAGGCCACCTGCTGACACAACGATGAATCCTGTTGGTTACCCCCCAAACCGTGCTCCCAAAGATGAGCCCATAAGCATTGCAGTTCCACCCACAGCTAAGACAAAATTCAAGCATAATGATCAAAATGAATGGTGGAATTTACCTACAGCTCATCAACAAACAGGGGCAATCCTTACACTCCCACCTCAGCTACATAGAATAGAAGATGTTTTTCTAAGATGGGAAGCAGTTACTAAAAATGTAGTAGCCTTACAGAATTTCACAGACACTCAAGACAAGGCTGACTATATTGAAAACTTACTGGGAGAAACAGAAAGATTAACCTGGATACAGTGGCGAATGGCCTACCCAAATGAGTATCAAGAGTTAATCAATTCTAGTGACGGAAGAAATGGCACGCAGAATATTATTTCCCAGATAAGAAGAGTATTCTTACTAGAAGATCCATTTCAAGGATCAACTGATATGCAAGATAGGGCATATAGAGATCTGGAAAGACTTAGCTGTCAACAGGTAAAAGATCTCATTCCATTTCTAACTGATTATATGCATCTTGCTTCAAAAACAGGAAGGCTATTTACTGGACCAGAACTATCTGAAAAATTCTGGCTCAAACTTCCTGGAGAATTGGGTCGTCGTATTAAAGCAGCATTCGAAGAAAAGTACCAGGGCAACACTATGGGAGTGCATCCCAGAGTTATATTTACCTACAAATATCTAGAGGAAGAATGTAAGAAGGCAGCTTTTAGCAGATCTCTTAAAGATTCATCCTTCTGCAATTAAATGTCCATCCCTGGATATTATAAAGACCCAAAGAAGAAATATGGATTCAGGAAGTCCACCACTTATAAGGGCAAGCCTCATCAGACACATGCAAGAGTAGAGAAAAAGAAGCATCTACTACGAAACAAGAAGTGCAAGTGTTTCCTTTGTGGTGAGGAAGGTCATTTTGCACGAGATTGCCCTAAAGAATTCAAGAATACAAAGAGAGTGGCTCTTTTTGAAGGATTGGAAATTCCTGATGACTATGAAATCTTGTCTGTACAAGAAGGAGATGAGCCCTCAGACGCTATATTTAGTATATCAGAGGGAGAAGACCACCAGGTGAACACTGTTCTTAATCAAGAATTTCTATTTGTTTTTATAGAACAAACAAATTCCTACATGATAGGAAAAACAGAAGGGTGGCAACCTATGGTAAAAATACCGAAGGTTCAGCATGACTGCAATCATATATGGGAAATCAATGGAGAGATAGCATCCCCCTACCAAAAATGTACGTGCTGCAAAAGGGAGACGATGCAGAGGCACCGTATGCACTGTAGTACTTGCCATAAACTTCATGGGGTATGTGTACAAGAAATTATTTTGACATGAGCATACCTATAGAAAGGTCAGTACCAATTCCTTTCTCTCCCACTACATTGATCCAAGAGCAACAAAATTATATTGCATGGTCAGCAGCAGAAATTGAAAGGTTAAAGCAAGAAGTTATCAGTACCAAATTATTAGCAGAAATTCAGATTGAAGCATTAAAGAAAGAGTTTACCGCTGAAAAGGAAGAAATGCTGAGGATTAGTAATGGCAACACCTTAGAGGTATGTACTGAAAATGAAGAACTTCATTTTAAAATTGACCGCCTGGAATTAGAAAACAAAGATTTATTAAAAAGATTGGAGAAAGGCAAGGAATTCTTCAACCCTGAGGAAGAAGATGAAGAAATATGTGAAGAAGAGATACATGTCCCGATTGATTCAGGAAGAGAGAAAATATTCTCTATAGAAGAGGCAAAGCAACCAAGACCCAAGACAAATGGCCTTTTTAACTTGGTTGTAGAGCTTTCTATCCCAGGGGTGGATAGCTTCAAAGTAAACGCCATCCTTGACACCGGCGCTACCACCTGCTGTATTGATCAGGTATCCATACCTCCTCTTGCCATTGAAGATAATACTTTTGTTGTAAATTTCAGTGGTATAAACTCAAAGACAACAGCTAACAAGAAGTTGAGGTACGGAAATATGAAGATAGGGGAACATCAATTCAGGATACCCTATACTTATGCTTTCCCACTCACATTGGGAGGAAACATCACTATGATCCTAGGCTGTAATTTCATTCGAGCCATGCACGGAGGAGTTCGTATTGAAGGAAACGAGGTAACATTCTACAAAAATGTTACAACTATACATACTCAACAAATTGTTCCTGCAGCTCCTATTATTGAGGAACTGGAGCTAGAAGAAGAAGAATATAATCAAATCCAGGAACAGGTATGTTTATGGCAACCTGGACAGCATCTTCAAGACATGATTGCAGAATTAACCAATACGGGTTATATTGGGGATAATCCAATGAAGTATTGGGAGTCTAACCTAGTAACCTGTAAGCTTGAAATCAAGAATCCAGATCTGATTATTGAGGATCGACCACTTAAGCATGTTACCCCTCAAATGCAAGATTCTTTCCGAAAGCATATCAGATCTCTGCTGGACTTAAAGGTTATCAGACCAAGCAACAGTCGTCACAGAACGACTGCGATTATAGTATACTCAGGTACTACTATAGACCCCAAGACAGGGAAGGAAACCAAAGGAAAAGAAAGAATGGTCTTTAATTACAAACGGCTCAATGACAACACCCACAAAGACCAGTACAGCCTTCCAGGTATCAACACTATAATACATAGAGTTGGAAGAAGTAAGATTTTCTCAAAGTTTGATCTCAAAAGCGGGTTTCATCAAGTGGCCATGGATCCAGACTCTGTATCATGGACGGCCTTCTGGGTACCTGACGGACTTTTTGAATGGCTAGTCATGCCATTCGGACTCAAGAATGCTCCTGCGGTCTTTCAACGCAAAATGGACAACTACTTTAAAGGTACAGAAAAGTTTATAGCAGTTTACATTGATGATATCTTGGTCTATTCAGATACTGAAGAGGAGCATAGAGAACATTTGAATGCCCTTCTCAAAATATGCCAGAAAAATGGACTGATACTAAGCCCAACGAAGATGAAGATTGGCAGCCCAACTATAGAATTTCTAGGGGCCACTATTGGCAATTCAAAGATTAAACTCCAACCGCACATTATCTCCAAAGTAGCCAATTTCAGCAATGAAGAGCTACAGACCACCAAAGGGTTAAGATCTTGGTTAGGGATCTTAAATTATGCCCGTTCCTATATCCCTAATCTGGAAAAAATCCTTGGTCCCTTATATTCTAAGACATCTCCAAATGGGGAAAAGCGCATGAATTCTCAAAACTGGGCGCTAGTTAATAAGGTGAAATCCATGATTAAAGACCTTCCAGATTTAGCAATACCTCCTGCAAATTGTTATGTTATAATTGAGTCAGATGGCTGCATGGAAGGATGGGGAGGGGTTCTGAAATGGAAACCTCATAAGTATGATCCCAAGACTGCAGAATTAATAAGTGCTTATGCAAGCGGAAAATTTTCCCCACTAAAATCCACCATTGACGCGGAAATTCATGCCATAATGAATTGCATGAATAGCTTCAAGATATATTATCTTGATAAGGAGGAGCTTCTTATTCGCACAGATTGCCAGGCAATTATAAGCTTCTTTAACAAAACCGCGCAAAACAAGCCTTCGCGTGTCTGTTGGATAGCATTTACGGACTTTATTACTGGACTAGGCATTCCTGTCCACTTCCAGCACATAGAAGGTAAAGACAATACCTTGGCTGACACATTATCTCGTTTGGTTTCTTTTATTGCAGGGCCATGGACCCTTTCAAACGAAGACGAATTGATAATACAACAATGGGAGGAAGCAATTCATCAGTTGCAGGCCAAGCCCAGCAACAAGGCGGCTTCATATCTGGAGAACCTTATCACTTTCTGGCTCAGTACAAAGAAGTCTCCTGTAGCCGCGGCCCAAGGGTATGCACTATCCTTGAAGAAGACGCCAGAAGACACTTGGCCGACATTGAAAAGACCGTTGCCGACCAGCTCATCCACAATATCCTGGAGCTCAAGCTTATCCACGACATCAAAGAAGCAGATTTCAGCATCAGAAGTGAACACCCCAAAGGACTCTACTTTAAAGATACCTTACCCAGACATCATCCAGAATATGGTGGACACACCACCATAACAAGACAGAGCGTGGTGAGCCCAACAAATCCAAAGTAGATTTGCTTTAATAAAAGCAGATTTGAATTCACATGGACTGAGCCTCGGGGAGCCGTCCAAATGAAAAAGAATCTAGCCTTAGCTGTAAAGACTATAGGCTGTGTTGTAAAGCTTGTAAAGGGATAAGAAAGAGGAACAGATAAGGATACCCATGAGTGATGACGAGGCCCACAAGTGCACTCAGCTCATCTCTATCCTTCTCCTTCTCTCTTCTATATAACCCTCCAGTTAGCTCATTGCAGAACACACACCGCTTCACGGTACAAGTTCTACTCTGAGAAGTCTAGGTTTGTAAGTCTTTAAGCTAAATTCCAAGTTCCTTTTCTTATAATTTAGTCCTGTACTTTTCTCTTTGGTACATTATCTAAGTTATTGGAAAAGAAGACGTTTCCGCACTTTATGGTATCAGAGCTAATTTTTATGGCTGAGTAAACCCTACTCAGGATATTCACAGGGGAGAGGATGGGTAAAAGTAGTAATTTCCTTTATGTGTTTTTCTTCAAACAATAAAAGACATCTTTCTTTAAAACTCGGATCTAGCGAATTGCAACTGTTGATCAGTTATAGCAAACTCCGAAGGCATGTCTAGCGAATTGCAACTGTTGATCAGTTATAGCGAAAACATGAACTGATATAGTGTCTGAATAACAGGGTCCTAAAGTTTATCAAACTAAAAGTCTAGTGGTGATAAGGCGACCGGGGAACGACGAGTGGATTGCAAAAGAACAGGTCCTAACTTGGTAACAAGGCAAGGGATGCCGATATAAATCCAAGGGCACACCTGTGTGAGCAAGAAAGTTTTTAGAACCTCCTAAGTTGTAAGCCACAACACTTAAGAATGATAGACTATAGGGTACAGTTATAATTGTGTCTATGTCTAGACGTTGGGAAGAACATATACAGTGATACCATAAAGTGCGGAAACGTCTTGTTTTCCAATAACTTAGATAATGTACCAAAGAGAAAAGTACATGACTAAATTATAAGAAAAGGAACTTGGAATTTAGCTTAAAGACTTACAAACTTAGACTTCTCAGAGTAGAACTTGTACCGTGAAGCGGTGTGTGTTCTGCAATGAGCTAACTGGAGGGTTATATAGAAGAGAGAAGGAGAAGGATAGAGATGAGCTGAGTGCACTTGTGGGCCTCGTCATCACTCATGGGTATCCTTATCTGTTCCTCTTTCTTATCCCTTTACAAGCTTTACAACACAGCCTATAGTCTTTACAGCTAAGGCTAGATTCTTTTTCATTTGGACGACTCCCCGAGGCTCAGTCCATGTGAATTCGAATCTGCTTTTATTAAAGCAAATCTACTTTGGATTTATTGGGCTCACCACGCTCTGTCTTCTTATGGTGGTGTGTCCACCATATTCTGGATGATGTCTTGTAGTTGCAGAAAAGCTGTGAATAAGGACGTCTTTACAGCTGAGACGCTGGGTAAGGCATCTTTAAAGTAAAGTCCTTTGGGGTGTTCACTTCTGATGCTGAAATCTGCTTCTTTAATGTCGTGGATAAGCTTGAGCTCCAGGATGTTGTGGATGAGCTGGTCTGCAACGGTCTTTTCGATGTCGGCCAAGTGTCTTCTGGCGTCTTCTTCAAGGATAGTGCATACCCTTGGGCCGCGGCTACAGGAGACTTCTTTGTACTGAGCCAAAAAGTGATAAGGCTCTCCAGATATGAAGCCGCCTTGTTGCTGGGCTTGGCCTGCAGCTGCTGAATTGTTTCCTCCCATTGTTGCATTATCAATTCGTCTTCGTTTGAAGGAGTCCATGGTCCTACAATAACAGAAACCAATCAAGATAATGTGTCAGCCAAGGTGTTGTCTTTACCTTCTATGTGCTGAAAGTGGACAGGGATGCCAAGTCCAGTAATAAAGTCCGTAAATGCTATCCATCGGACACAAGAAGGTTTATTTTGCGCGGTTTTGTTGAAGAAACTTATAATTGCCTGACAATCTGTGCGAATAAGAAGCTTTTCTTTATCAAGATAATATATCTTGAAGCTATTCATGCAATTCATTATAGCATGGATTTCCGCGTCAATAGTATATTTTAATCTCCCCATCCTTCCATGCAGCCATCTGACTCAATTATAACATAACAATTTGCAGGAGGTATTGCTAAATCTGGAAGGTCTTTAATCATGGATTTCACCTTATTAACTAGCGCCCAGTTTTGAGAATTCATGCGCTTTTCCCCATTTGGAGATGTCTTAGAATATAAGGGACCAAGGATTTTTTCCAGATTAGGGATATAGGAACGGGCATAATTTAAGATCCCTAACCAAGATCTTAACCCTTTGGTGGTCTGTAGCTCTTCATTGCTGAAATTGGCTACTTTGGAGATAATATGGGGTTGAAGTTTGATTTTTGAATTTCCAATAGTAGCTCCCAGAAATTCTATAGTCGGGCTGCCAATCTTCATCTTTGTTGGGCTTAGTATCAGCCCATTTTTCTGGCATATTTTGAGAAGGGCCTTTAGATGTTCCCTGTGCTCCTCTTCAGTTTCTGAATAAACAAGAATATCATCAATGTAAACTGCTATGAATTTTTCAGTACCTTTAAAGCAATTATCCATTTTGCGCTGAAAAACCGCAGGAGCATTTTTGAGTCCGAAGGGCATAACGAGCCATTCAAAAAGCCCGTCAGGTACCCAGAAGGCCGTCTATGGTACCGAATCAGGATCCATGGCTACTTGATGGAACCCACTTTTGAGGTCAAATTTGGAAAAGATCTTGCTTCTCCCAACTCTATGTATTATAGTGTTAATACCCGGGAGACTATATTGGTCTTTGTGAGTATTGTCATTCAGTCGCTTGTAGTTGAAGACCATTCTTTCCTTTCCTTTAGTTTCTTTTCCTGTTTTGGGATCCACAGTGGTTCCTGAGTAGACAATAATTGCAGTAGTTCTATGACAATTGTTGCTAGGTCTGATAACCTTTAAGTCCAGCAGAGATCTGATATGCTTTCGGAAAGAATCTTGCATTTGAGGGGTAACATGCTTAAGTGGTCGATCCTCAATAATCAGATCTGGATTCTTGATTTCAAGCTTACAGGTTACTAGGTTAGACTCCCAATACTTCATTGGATTATCCCCAATATAACCCGTATTGGTTAATTCTGCAATCATGTCTTGAAGATGCTGTCCAGGTTGCCATAAACATACCTGTTCCTGGATTTGATTATATTCTTCTTCTTCTAGCTCCAGTTCCTCAATAATAGGAGCTGCAGGAACAATTTGTTGAGTATGTATAGTTGTAACATTTTTGTAGAATGTTACCTCGTTTCCTTCAATACGAACTCCTCCGTGCATGGCTCGAATGAAATTACAGCCTAGGATCATAGTGATGTTTCCTCCCAATGTGAGTGGGAAAGCATAAGTATAGGGTATCCTGAATTGATGTTCCCCTATCTTCATATTTCCGTACCTCAACTTCTTGTTAGCTGTTGTCTTTGAGTTTATACCACTGAAATTTACAACAAAAGTATTATCTTCAATGGCAAGAGGAGGTATGGATACCTGATCAATACAGCAGGTGGTAGCGCCGGTGTCAAGGATGGCGTTTACTTTGAAGCTATCCACCCCTGGGATAGAAAGCTCTACAACCAAGTTAAAAAGGCCATTTGTCTTGGGTCTTGGTTGCTTTGCCTCTTCTATAGAGAATATTTTCTCTCTTCCTGAATCAATCAGGACATGTATCTCTTCTTCACATATTTCTTCATCTTCTTCCTCAGGGTTGAAGAATTCCTTGCCTTTCTCCAATCTTTTTAATAAATCTTTGTTTTCTAATTCCAGGCGGTCAATTTTAAAATGAAGTTCTTCATTTTCAGTACATACCTCTAAGGTGTTGCCATTACTAATCCTCAGCATTTCTTCCTTTTCAGCGGTAAACTCTTTCTTTAATGCTTCAATCTGAATTTCTGCTAATAATTTGGTACTGATAACTTCTTGCTTTAACCTTTCAATTTCTGCTGCTGACCATGCAATATAATTTTGTTGCTCTTGGATCAATGTAGTGGGAGAGAAAGGAATTGGTACTGACCTTTCTATAGGTATGCTCATGTCAAAATAATTTCTTGTACACATACCCCATGAAGTTTATGGCAAGTACTACAGTGCATACGGTGCCTCTGCATCGTCTCCCTTTTGCAGCACGTACATTTTTGGTAGGGGGATGCTATCTCTCCATTGATTTCCCATATATGATTGCAGTCATGCTGAACCTTCGGTATTTTTACCATAGGTTGCCACCCTTCTGTTTTTCCTATCATGTAGGAATTTGTTTGTTCTATAAAAACAAATAGAAATTCTTGATTAAGAACAGTGTTCACCTGGTGGTCTTCTCCCTCTGATATACTAAATATAGCGTCTGAGGGCTCATCTCCTTCTTGTACAGACAAGATTTCATAGTCATCAGGAATTTCCAATCCTTCAAAAAGAGCCACTCTCTTTGTATTCTTGAATTCTTTAGGGCAATCTCGTGCAAAATGACCTTCCTCACCACAAAGGAAACACTTGCACTTCTTGTTTCGTAGTAGATGCTTCTTTTTCTCTACTCTTGCATGTGTCTGATGAGGCTTGCCCTTATAAGTGGTGGACTTCCTGAATCCATATTTCTTCTTTGGGTCTTTATAATATCCAGGGATGGACATTTAATTGCAGAAGGATGAATCTTTAAGAGATCTGCTAAAAGCTGCCTTCTTACATTCTTCCTCTAGATATTTGTAGGTAAATATAACTCTGGGATGCACTCCCATAGTGTTGCCCTGGTACTTTTCTTCGAATGCTGCTTTAATACGACGACCCAATTCTCCAGGAAGTTTGAGCCAGAATTTTTCAGATAGTTCTGGTCCAGTAAATAGCCTTCCTGTTTTTGAAGCAAGATGCATATAATCAGTTAGAAATGGAATGAGATCTTTTACCTGTTGACAGCTAAGTCTTTCCAGATCTCTATATGCCCTATCTTGCATATCAGTTGATCCTTGAAATGGATCTTCTAGTAAGAATACTCTTCTTATCTGGGAAATAATATTCTGCGTGCCATTTCTTCCGTCACTAGAATTGATTAACTCTTGATACTCATTTGGGTAGGCCATTCGCCACTGTATCCAGGTTAATCTTTCTGTTTCTCCCAGTAAGTTTTTAATATAGTCAGCCTTGTCTTGAGTGTCTGTGAAATTCTGTAAGGCTACTACATTTTTAGTAACTGCTTCCCATCTTAGAAAAACATCTTCTATGACCAGTTGGAGATCTACGTCAGCAACTAGGAGAGCGCCACGTGCCCAGCGTCCGTTGGTTCAGCGATTCGGACAGGATCAGCGTTCCTTATGAAGAATAATCTAACATTAGTGCATCAAACCCATAGATCAAAATAAGGCTTAACAACGATAACAAAAATAGTGGTTTGCTATTAAGCATATATGTTGGTGCAAATTAATGATCTGGAAGAATAAAAACAAAGTTTTGTAACCATCAATTAAAATCATTTGTTGTTTTGGTTGACTCGACTAGATTTATACGTTCATGCAAATAAAAATTGATATTATGTTGTCACGACCCAACTTATAAACCCCAAGTTGACCCTTTCCCTTGACAACGATTAAATCGAAGGTGTATTAATGCGTTTTTAGGTGATCAACCCTTTAAGTTATAATCCATATTAAAGAATGTGTAACTAGTGTGATGCTGCAATCTAGTGAATTCAAAACAAGTCTAGTTCTCTAGCAAAGCTTTGGAAGATCGCATGGTATTGTGTTGAGTTTAAATGAGGAAAAATATACAAATGGTTGAGAAAAAAAAATAAAAAGGAGAAGATAATGGACGCACCCATAGAAGAGAATAAAGGGCAGATGACAAAAAATGGTTGTTGAATGCTAGTGTTTGGCAAATAAGTCGTTTGATGATGTCAAGCAAATAGTGACATTAGACATACAATTTGAATGGTCGATTGGGTAATTAGGGGTTTAATATTTTTTTTCCAAGTGAATCGATTTGTAAACCAAAACCCTTTTTTTTCTAATGAAGTTGTTTGAACCACTTTTTGAAGACTTCTTAATTACTGGGAAAAGTAGTCCCTTTCTATTCTCCCTGTGTACCTACTTTTAGACCAATGATGATATCCATTAGCAATCACCTATTCAATTTCTTTATTTTTATTCAATAGTTTAGAAAATAACCAGAGCAACATAAACTTCTTTCAAATTTATGATAAGTAAAATATGGAAGTAACTAAAATGATCAAAATTTAAATGTAGCTGAGAGTAGCTACACAAACACATGCTTTGAAAGTTTGGTCAAAGAGAAACTCCAAACCCAACAACAAAAATGTGTTTGAGAATCTACAAGTCGTCCTTAGCATGTCTCAAGAGAATTTAGAAGCACCAAGAAAAGTGCATTAACTAGGAAAAAGCTAAATGAGAATGCAATAATATGAAATACCAAGAAACAAAGTTCTAAATCTCAAACTGTGTTGATGTTTTAGGTTTTGATAGGAACCATATTGCTTTGGTATCATATCGATGATCTAATGTATGGTTCAAGTGGGGGTGGAAGGAGGAAAGAGATAAAGAAGAAAAAGATATACTAATTATATAATTAAATTCAATGTATACTTTTCATTTGGAATGCTACGATTTTGACATTGGATTGTATAGAGACAAACTATAAAAAAAATAATATTATCTTAATTTTAGGATGCTGATGGATGTTGAGTGTTGACATGAAATAATACTTGTCGACAAAATTAATACAATGACACCTGATATATTGTTTCAATGCTAGGTGATATCATTATCTTAATTTTACCTTGCCAAGGGATGTTGAATGTTGACATTAAATGACACTCATCGATATGATTGAGACAACGACACAAGAGACAATGTGTCAAGTAGTATCGAGTTTCAATTATTTATTGGAATGATATGTTTTGAATGTTTTGTCCGACACAATGCAAGATTTTAAAGGTGAGGAGTATCATAACACATGCAACATAATTTTATCAACATAATTTATAACCATTTTCTAATTATTTATCACCATGCTAAAAAAGTCTAAGGAAGGATACCATAGTGATCAAAAACTAATTTGAATTCATGCTTAGAAGGTTGATAATCGAAGTTATATATCTTCCCATACAACTAATCAAAAAGTATAAGGTTGATAATCAAAGATATATATCTTTCCAAACAACTAATAAAAAAGTATGAGGAAAAGAAGCAAGATGATATTTGTCGAGAAAAAGCGAATAATAAAATTCCAAGAGAAATTATGTGGAGAATTATTAAAAAAAAATGTGGTTGTGTAACGTATATTGAAATAATTAAGGATATACACGAGAATATAATAAAGAGAGTGAAGATTTTAAGCAGATTGATTGAAACGTTTTTGAAAAGATAGGATTATATAAAGGATAAATTCTTTTACACTAATTATGAATGAACTTACTAGACATATTCAAGATACGTTACCATGATGTATGTTGTTTGCAGATAATATTTTTTGATAAGTAAGATACGTGAAGGAAGGAGTAAATGCTAAGCTCGAATATTGGCGGAAAATATTAGAACTGAAAAATTTTAGGGTTAGTAGAGTAAAGACAGAATATATGAAATTTAAGTTTTGTAATATTAGATATTGTAAGACAATTATTAAGAAAGAGATGATGAGGAGCCTATAATTAAGAGATTTAAGTATTTAGGATTCTTTTTACAAAAGGGTGGGGGTTGAGAGATGTCTTTCATAATATACAAGTAGGATGATTGAAATGAAGGAGAATATTAGTTCTTTGTGATCGTAAAGTATCTTTAAAATTTAGAGAAAAGTTATACAAAATGGTACTTAGTTGTGCTATATTATATGAAGTTGAATAATGGTTATGACTTGAGCACATGAGCAGAAGATGAGAGTCGCAAATATGAGAATGTTAAGGTGGATATGTGAATATATGAGAATGGATAGGATACAAATAAGAATATTAGAGAGAAAATTGATGTTATGCTTATTGAGAAAAACTCTGAGAGACGTGTTTAAGATCATATAGACATGTATTTAGATGACTAATAAATGTTCTAATTAGGCGATGTGAAATTATGACAAATACACATTTAACGAGAAGAGGAAGATCAAAGAAGACCTGGTTAGCAATGATAAAATAAGATAAATATAGATGATGATATATTTAGGGGATAGAGCTCAATAGCGTAGGAGGATTCATATAACCGACTCTACATAGTGGGATGAAATTTGATTATTGTTATTGTATTTATAAGCATTAGTAACACTCTGTAGGCGTGCCACTTGTTTATATATCGAGCGTTGGACTTGTGGTTTTTCCTAGCTCCCCAACACTATGTAGAGGTGCTTCGCGCGCTTAAACACAACTATGACTATTGAAATGCTAGCATTTTTAGATGTATATTCACCATCCATTAGTCGAATTTGCTAGTGACATAATTCTTATATAATGAGCTAACTAGAGGATCATGTAAAAATTTAATTATGTTCGCCATAATTATAATTTTCTTTTTCTCCAACATTTTCACAACTCAATTTATAGCTTTATTTCATGCTACTACCAAGGTATTGCTTTTAGTGATACACTAATGGTATATAAACTTGCTCAAAAATTCACTATCACATAAAATCACCAAGCATTTGATTCTATTCAAATTAGTTGGCATGCGTAGTTTCAGATCTTCATGCAAAATCATTAAATATTATGCACAAAGAAGATAAACATGGAATTCAATAAAATTTCAAAGCAACAAGTAGATAAGGGAGTTAACAGTAATATAGGTAACCTTTTCCTTGATTATGCTTTCCCAATTCTGGCATCATGAATCCTCCTCCTTACTTTTAGGTTCAAGTTATATGGATAGACATCATGGTGAGGGCACTAGCCATTTCTTTGCTAACTCTCAAATGTAAAATCAACCGATTTTGATAAGCCATAACACTTAAAGTCAATATTACTACACTCGGATGCAATTTGAGGCTAATATAAATAAAAAATAGCTCGAGAGACTTGTTATCTGTAACTGTACAGCAGCTATTGAAGATGAAGTCACTATGAAAATCTCCTCAAAACTCATTCAAAATAACCATGCATTATTTGCACCCAGTCCCCTTTTTGTTCCCCAAGCACTTCCTTGCCCCCTGACTTTTCCAAATATCCCACAACTCAAGGATTATAAGAGGTAGATCTGTAAATATTTCTATTCAAGCTAAAAACAAATAGGTTTCAGATCATAGGTTTAATGGGATTCTAGAAAACCATCATCCGTGCAACTGAGTTTCGAACGTAATCTATTGATGGAGGAACAACATAATCACAGAGGAGAGATCAATTGACAAAGATAAAGATTTCTTCTCAAGATGGAATTTGCTGTTGAAATGAAGCTCTCAAGAACCCAGAGCAATTGCTGATCTCAAGCACAAAGAAAACAAAGGATTAGGGAAAACTTCAAGGGTCCCGAAGGGGGAGAGATTGTGCTAGGGAAAAACTCTTGTGACTGGAAACACTATTAGTCATTTCCAAGTTCCAAACACGAAGAAGGGGATTTCCAATGCTTCACATGATGTCCATTGCAGGCATGGATATGAGAGGATGATTAACTTGCTGCTGCTTTCTTAGCTATGGATGAAACCTCAGCACATGAAGCCTTCGCCTGAAGTTGAAGCTGGAGGGTGAGGGGGAGAAATTGCTGCATCACACAGATGGAAACTTAGAAGAAAACTGAGAAAAGTCAATATCCATGTCACAGTTATTGTTGTGTTTGCAATGCTTATCTGTCATCTGCTAGAGGAAGGGAATTGTGTGATTCACTATTGTTTTCCAATAGAAAGGATTTGGTTTGACTTGATGGAGGAATTGCCACCATAAAGCTTAAAGAGTGTCGCAGATAGAATCCAGAGCTGAGGGAGAGTGTCATCTGCAATACAACATAAAATCACAGGAGATTGTGCTAGGGAGAGAGATTAGGGTTAACTTTTGTGTCAAATTGAGGTAAATGGTTTCAGGTTGGGTCTTGGTTTTTAAAACATAGCATAACATGTGCTAATTGGTATCACATGATACAAAATGAGATTCTTCATGTCTTGACCTGTATCGATTGAGACAACTATGAGTCAGATATAAATAATTGTGCGGAGAAGAGATTTCACACACTAAAGTAGTAGTCATTGGTTGAAATTTTATGCCAGTTTGCTTGGCTTGGGCTACAGTTTTGTTTCTGTTACTGAGAAAAATGGATACTGTCTTGGCATTGACATTCTATTGATGTATCACTCATGCTAATTGATATCACGTGGTACTGGATGAGATTTTCCATGTCTCTATTGGTAGTGGTTGAGATAAAGATAATTGATATGAGAACAAGTCAATTATCAAAAGTTGAGGAGATCTCATTGACCTTGTAGTAGCAATGAAGATCAACAACAACATAAGCCAAGAAATCTAAGGAAGTGTTGTTGGAGCTTGCCCCAATTCAGGTGGGGGTGGGGGTTCACAAAGTGGAGATTAAAAGGAGTAAGATTGAGGGTTAGGGGAACTAAAGTGATGGTCAACACAGAAAGGCTTGGATTTCTACAAAAAGGCTTTGATTTTAGTATGTTGGGTTCAATTCCATGGGTTGTGGGGTGAGTACGAATAATTTTTCGTGTAAGAAGATTTTCTATATTATTGATAATTATAAGTCAATTTAACAAATTATATTATAAGTATTAGTTATAATTATAAGTTATATTATGTCATCTAAATTTTAATTAAAATATAATATTAGTTAACTCAAAGGGTATAACTTTATGTTAATGCCTTATAAATTGAATGCTACTAATGTATAATTGGTCAGTTAATTAATTGTGCATAAGTTTGTTAATTAATTTTGATATGTATGTTGAGATATTACTTTGTTTAATGATTAATAGCTTTTTTTCGTTAGCATAGTCACAAACTCATATATAATATAAATATTATTAATTATGCTATTTGAAAAATATAGATTAATTAAATATATTAATTAAATGTAATACAATATAATTTTATAGATTAATATTAACTTCCATATGAATATTATATCTTTATAGGCTATTATATAGTTAGTTAATTTATGATTTAATTTAAATTAATTGGAATATTTTATAGTTAATTAATAATATTATATTTATATTCAATTAATTAAGCACTTAAATTTAAGTATATACACTAGGTAACTTTAAGTAAATATTAAATAGTTATATTTAACATGAAAATTAAATTTATCCATTTGGTTCAACTTATTTCATTGTCTAAATTTTTCTTAAATATTAATTTAACATAAAAAATTAAATGTGATTAAACTCAATATCTAACATTATTGGAGCAAAAGGTGATATCGCTCACTCTAAGTGACCAGTATCGCCGACCCATGACAAGATATATGTAGATAAATCATGGGAGACATTTTGCCCAGAACAACATAATATCTAACATTATGGCATATACAACATGTGAGATGATGGATCAAAATGTGATAATCAAGCTGCCATTTACATTGCAAGCAATTTAGTATTTTATGAATGCATTAAACTCATTGAAGGAAGTTGATGCCACTCCATTTGTGATGTTGTCAGCCAAGAAGATTGACAAACTATCCTAAAGGACACTGTGTTGATATATTATAATTACCAAGTATCTTTCGGCCTACATTTATGTTTTTGCATAGCAACCTGGGAACTATGGATTATATTCATACTCCAACTCAGGGATTATATTCATACTCCAACTCAGGGAGAGTTTTAGAAAAAACAAATGGTTTAGTCTCACTCCCAATTAGTTGCTGAAGTGTTATTTGGCTTGGGTATTATTTGTACCTGGGTCATAATCACTAGTTTGATCAATACTGCAAAAACTATATTATTAACTTTATTGTTACTCAATTTCTTTAATCATACTTACTAGTTATCTGTGTCTGTAAATATGCAACTTTGATGTTCAAAATTTAGTCCTATGTATCCAATGGTTTATGATACAAAACTGATAAATTTGAAGTTTTCATGCTTTCTTTTGATTTGTATCACTACTCTATGTTGTCATATGAGAAATAATTCTTTTTTTCCTTGTTTTCAGCTAAATGAAAATATCGACCAATGGCCACATCTTAATGAGTTGTTACAGTGCTACAAAGCTGATTGGGAGGTGGATGAAAACAAATATGGACATTATGAAAGTGTTGCACCATCATCTTTTCAAAATCAAATATTTGAAGGGCCTGACACTGATATGGAAACTGGTGTGCGACATGTTTGTTAAATATGTTTAATTGTAAATCCTCATTTGTAATGATTTTATCCTTTGTACAGAGATGCACCTTGCCAGTGAAAGACTTCCCAAGAATGACAATGTTACTTGTGATGATGTCCCTAGTACTTCAGGCAGACAAATGTCTGAAGTCAGCTTACATAAGTCATCCTTCAATTGTCAGGACATGGTACTTTTATATTTTTGCCTTAGATATATGTTTAATGGATGTATTCTGTTCTGGGCAGGAAAAGATGATTTTGCGTTATCTTCCATTAGTTGTTGATGTTAATAAGGAAAAGTCTTGAGCTAAATGGTGATTTTAAAAAGATATGATAAATTTTTAGAGTTTATCTCATGGACTGATTGTCTTATTCAGCCTAAATAAGTGTTGTAACTAGATTGAACTTTTAAAACAATGCATCTAGCTACAAGTTTGTAATACCCATATCTAATCTGAGGATATACGACATTGATACTTCCAACATATGAATCAAACTTACATGAATTTGGAAGCAAGAAGGCTACTTATGCTGCATCATGAACATCATAATTTCAAAATTGATATTGGTTTTGAGATTGGATGGTTAGAAGATCTGCTGGTCATTTCAGATCTTTATGATCAATAAAATAAAATTGGCAAAAATAATCCTAAAAATGAAAAGTAAAATATAAGTATTCCACATACAAGACAACGGATGATATTTTATCACAATAAGAAGGATGCATTTATGTTTCATAAAATATCTGATGATTATTAAGACATAATATTAACAATAAAAGAAAGTAATTGCAAAGTTAGATTGAGGATTAAAATTGCATTTAAGAAATATGTCCGACACACAACAAAGGGCACATATATGCCTAAGAGAAGGGGTGATGGGGAAGACAGGGTCCCCTTAGATAGGGAAATTAAGTTATCTACAATCACGAAGGCAATAGCATGCCATACTAGCCATTGAATTGTTTTTTTTTCCATTATTGTCTTACAGACTAGCACACTACACAAACTTATAACCTGTATGGTCCTCATCAGGTTCAGAAGTATTTTACATCCTATTACTATGTTGCTGCATTCTGAAGATATTTCCTATGCATTGTACAATAAGAATTAAGGTATAGGGGATCATGGTCAATTTAAATTGATACTGAAAATAAACCTTTTTTGGTGCAGGTTAAATTCATTTATCCAAGACAATCCTTGTCTTATTCAGCATAACATGTGTCTACACGGTTAACAGTAAACTGAAGCGTCTAATGTAATATAATGCTCATAGGTGGTTTGGCATTATTTGCTCTTTATGAAGATTACTTAAAGAGGAACACATAGAAGGAAAAACTCCTTTCTTCCCACTAATTAGTAATTTCAAATTGAACATGATGAAGTTTTCTTGGAAATCAGTACAGGACGTGTGTTGTCTCTTTTGCATTTTAGGGGCAGTATGGATTCTTTTTTGTGTTGGTAGTTAACATGATTTTGTGTAATTTTATGTGCACGAAGAGAAAGTTGTTGGAATTAATGATCCTTGAAAAGGAATTACATTCAGGGAAAAGTAGATTTTATCCTTTAATGAAACATAAAATATTTTTTTTCTTGTTTTTCATGAATGTATTGCCATACAATTTACACTTTGCCATATTGCAAAATATCAGTCTTTCATGTTGTGCCCTACTGAGTTAATAGTAAATTAGAAATAACAAAGGTAAACAATTATTTTGCAACAATGTAACATGGCTCAGTGTGCTTTGGTTTCCGCATTTTTTCCCTTTCCAGTGATTGGACATTTGAGCTTTAGTGTATTCTTTTATTTTCATTGAGTCATCCAAGCCCTCCTCTTCTTCTTTTATTGAATCTCTTGAAGTGATATTGAGCACTAATGCCTTTTTATATTTCTTTGAATTTTTTGTTGGTTTTGCTAATCATTATCCTCTATTTTGTTATGCTTTTCTAAATCCTCTAGTTGAATTTTGTCACTTTTTTTGTCTAATTTATATTTCAAGGATTGTGATTTTCCATTATCATTGCTAGTCCTTACTATCTTCACTTGTCCTCCAGCATTTTGGTGAATCTCCTCTCCCACCTTATGAACCAACTTTTGACTGGGAAAATGAAAGGTCACTAATAGTTGGCCAAAGAACTCCTGAAACTCTTCCAACCCATACCAGGTTCACATAACTCCAAGGGTGTATCAAGATTAGAAACATAGCATTAATATGCTTTCTCACTTTTTGGCCATTGCTTTGATAAATCTGTGTTGTTGGTCCCAGTAGATTGAAGATAACTGTAAAGGTGATGTCATTATCATTCCAAGCTGGACTGATTGGTGAGTGCATCTTATTGATTGGTCTTCATATGCCAATCTACATCTGTACTCATTGAATCTATGTTTAATCTTTGGTCCGTTTATGTTAATTCTTGATCCTTGGGGATTCTTTTTGCAGAGCCCTTTTATGGCACAATTTGTTTATATAACAGAGACAGGAAAGAAAAATTGTCTGAGGACTTTCACTTCTGTATTTTGCCAACTGAAGGACAGGATGTAAGCTTTGCTTGTTCAATTTGATTTGTGGTTAAGTGAAGCTATCAGTGGACCTATTTTTGCTAGTTTTTACTACATTGTTATGACAATGGTTCATTTATCTGAAAGGATGTTTCCTTTTACCAAAACTCCTTTTGTAGGGTAACACTTCCTTGTTACGTCGTGCTGTTTTCTCCTTGGATGCACCATCGATGTCAATTTGCCTACTTATTCAACTTGAGAAGACAGCTACCGAGGAAGGGGGAGTTACAGCTTCTGTTTATTCTCATAAGGAACCTGTAAGTCGAAATTTGCAAATTTTGATCTTTTACATATTTTATTATATTGTGTTTTATTCATACTTTGAAGACAATTGAAACAGGATTCACTGTTTTTTTGCTGTGTTAAAATTCAATCTTCTAAAAATTTGTTTTCTTTCCTGGTTTTTGTTGAGCATTGAAATTTGCAAAATCGTCACTCCCTAACTATAATAGAAATTCAACTGGTGCTAGGGAAGCCACTGCTAGATTTCCGTTGCTTATGATCCTGGTCATTCTTCAACTTTATGAAGGAGTCTGGCACTCATGATTTGAAATATTTTGGGTTTTTTAACTTGTAAGCTATCTCATATGTCAGATTCATATGACTGAGAGAGAAAAGCAGAAGCTCCAAGTTTGGTCAAGAATCATGCCTTGTCGACAATCATTTGCATGGACAATTATTCCGTTGTTTGAAGGCAACAATTGCACTGCCATTGGTGGTTCTGCATCTCCTAGTAGTCCTCTTACTCCAAATGCATCAGGCCCAACCTCTCTAGATACTTTTGCTGAACATGTTTCAAAAATTGCTTTGGATGGGAAACAGGCTCAAAATTTAACTGGAGACTCTGTGATTATGGAGATATCAAATTTAAACATGGTCAAAGAGAGCTATACAGAGGATTTATTTCTGGTGATTTCTCTGCACAAACTCTTCATGATTTTAGTTATTCTTTTGCTGGTAGTTATAATGATTAGATTTTTTGGCATGTTGTTTCACTGTTGAAAAAAGGAAAGTAAGCAATGTTCTTCTGTGTATATTGGATGGATTCAGATGTTTGTGATAATTAATTTGTTCCAGTGATTTCTTTAGGATCCTAAAAGAAAGGTACATAAGCCTGTGAAAGGTGTACTGAAATTGGAGGTTGAAAAGCTTCATATTACACTTGTTGATGCGGACTATATCTCTGAAGGTGGAGGCAGAATCATAGACTCAAATGATATTGGTGATCGTTTCACTGAAACTTCTTTAAGAAAACATCACAATCATGATATCCTGGGGAATGGTAGTTTGAAGTTCATTGGCACCAATCGAATAAATATTCATAGGAATGTGTTAACTCCATCTGGAGAAGATCATCTGAACTTCAGTGATGATGTAAGTAGTATTTTGTCTGCTGTTTATCAGTATTTGATCTGTTGCCTTAGTTTATCACTTATTCTATTTCTCTTTGTGCCTAGGAAGTTCAACACCATTTTTTCTCTCACTTTTCTCAAAAGCATAATGTTTGTAAATTGGAGATGCTACTTTCCTAGTATTGTTTTATCATATTTTCTTTAGAGACACCACGATTCCTGATTCTTAAAATTGGTCTGTATGCCATCCTCTTGAATTTTCTGTTCTCACTCGTGAACATTATTTTCTGGAGAGATTCTGGTGTCTTGTATTAAGTAAAAAACACTCTATATGTTGAGTTTTTTTTCTTTAGCTGTGCACTTAGTTATTTCAACCTGGAAGCTTATTTTTAACTGATTTTCATTTTTTTCAGGTTGCTATAGCCTTTTGGAATATTGAATAAAATTAGCTACTATTTCTCCTAGTCAGCTTTCATTTAGCAGAATAATCCATCATTCACTTCGTTTAATATCCTCTTTCTCTTATTTCATCCTTAGGCAGTCCCAATCTGCATCTGTTTAGTTACCTCTATTCCATATCAGAATTTCATGTATAAAGGATTTTTTTTCATTAGGCGCACACATGATTAGTTAGTCCAGTTTATTTAGATTCCTATCAGCTATCTTTCTCGCTATATTTTGTGATTTTATCAAGACTGACAGTCTGACATTAAATGTACACGTGTGTGACAGTTAGAAGTTTTTGATTTCCGGAGGATGACTAGAAGTGAGCCATTCTCACAACTGTTCCATTGTCTTTATGTTTATCCTTTAACTGTTAGCTTGAGTCGCAAAAGAAATTTGTTCATTAGGATAGAAATGAGAAAGGATGATGCTGACATTCAAAAGCAGCCACTAGAGGTTTGTGTTGATGAGAAGTGTTAGGTTCTTGTTTATCACTTTCACTTTAGAATTCTTCAGCTTGATGAGCTACTTGTTTGATTGATCAGGCTGTGTTTCCAAAGGACCAAGGCCATACTTTTGAAAACAATGCTCATACGCAAATTGCGTTTGGGGCTAGAATGGCTTGCTATCATGATGAAGTTAAACTTTGCCTCCCTGCTATTTTGACATCCCAGCACCATCTCTTGTTTACCTTTTTTCATGTCGATCTTCAAATGAAACTCGAAGCTCCCAAGCCTGTAAGTGCTAATCATGCTTTTGGTTAGTTTTATCGGTGGATTCTTTATTATCTATTGATTAATATGTGTAGAATAATATTCCCATTCTTTGCTGATAGTTGTTCATTATGTAGGTGATTATTGGTTATTCTGCACTTCCTTTGACTTCCCATATTCAGTAAGTGTGGCGTATCTTAATACACTATGCCTGTTACATATTTCTGAGCTTAACATGCTTTTAGTTAAGACACATCATATTGATCCTACTTATTATTATTTATTTGGATTAACTTGCAATATGATTTTCTAAGTACCTCAACCTTGTTTATCTTGTAGATATCTATTGGTCTTTCTCTTTTATGGTTTTCTGGAATGAAGGTTTCAAGCTTTTCTATTCTATTGCTAAAAACACATTCCCCTATTGTATAACTGATGTTTGAGTCAGGTCATTAATGTACTGCAAGGTATAATTATAACAATAATTTGAATGTAGAGCTTGGTATAGATATTTCCTCTTGCATATATAATTTCATTTTAAAAGCTATTTTCAAAATTTTGACTTTTGCAAAATTATAGCTATTTTTCTATGGTGTTCCGTAACTATCACATTGGATTGAACTGTTATCCTACACAAGTGGTTTTGAGCATTCTATTTGTATTTATATTGTTTGTTGAGGGAGCTATACATTCAATTTTGTGGGAGCCTACTATGAACGATAAAGGATTTAGTGAATGTACATTTTCATGATTTTAAGTGCCATACCTAGGCATTTTTCTTGAACATGAGAAACATAACCATGTGTTGCTAACTGCTATATTAATATTTTACTTTGAAGCTAATACATCTTTAGATGAGAAGGTATGCACACTCCAAGAAATATATTTTGTGATAAATACTAATAAATGCTGATTTTGAGATACAATCTTGATAAAAGAGCAGTTTTTGCACTCAACTTTCCATATCCCATCTTGTTTTCTTAATGTTCCTTTTTCTTTCTAATGAAAAACTGTAAAATAAGAAATTTTCTTTGTAGTAGTTTATCATGGTCTTCGTTAAAGATGAACACGCAGGATGGATTGAAATTCAATTTACCAAAAGGTGGTAATGTAGTCTAAGGGTCAGTCCGTGCATAAAGTTTCCGCTAATGCAGGGTCTGGAGAAGGGTCAGATTATATTGGGTCTATTGTATACAACCTTATCATGTACTGCAAGAGGCTCTTTCTGCGACTCGACATGTGACAACAACTTTATAATTGGGCCAAAGCTCCCTTTGTGTAATGTAATCTTACATGCCAAAATATAAATCTTCCAAAAGGGACAAAAGCAGTGACATAGCCAAAATTTTCAATGGGCGATTTTAAAAAATTTCAAATATTAGTGTAGATCGATTTTCACCATCCAAAAGCCCAAATTTTGAATTTAAGGAGTTGAAACGAACTTAAATTCTAAAACTTCGACCATAGCCTTTGGTTCTAGATGAAACAACAATGATTCCCAAAGCTTATGACTCAAAGTAAAAAAATCATTTGTGATCTTGCTTATATTTAGCATTCCTATGAAACATTCATTGCGATCTAAAACCTAATAAAATAAAGTTTATATTTTACAACTCTCATTTAATTAATGAAACATTAAAAAAGAAAGGAATAGATTACTCCTCTTGGAAGACCGTTGCTTTTGAGTAAAATAGAGAAGAGACGACACGGAGGAAGAAGCAAAAGAGAACTTTATCGTCTTCTTTAGCAACCTCAACTAGTTTTGGTGAGCTCGGCAACAACACAAAGAGAGCAAGGCAAGGCAAAACATGACTTTTCTTGCGGTGCGAATAAAATCCTAAAAAACATGAGAAGATGAAGAAGATGGAGGGATGAGGGTTGCTCTTGTTATTGGAAGAGGGCAACAGTTAGTGCCGCATTTCTTGCTTGCTGGAGAAGAGAACGGAGAAGAAAAGAGAACTCTTGTGCGCGAGAAGAGAAGAGGAAAAATTGGTAGGTTTACTACTGTTGGAGATGAGAAGGAGAAGAAGCAAATGGGGAAGAAGAGAAAGAGAAAAATAAAAGAGAGGGATGGATGAAGGGGTGACATATTGTATGGCGGGGTTGCAACATGCATACGGAGAAAAGGGAGAGAAAAAATAAAATAGAATATTTACTCAAAAAATATCATAATTCGTTTTAAATCGATTGAATCCGTTGGAGTTAGTTCGGCCATAACTTGACCAAATCAACTCCAAATCAATACTGATTTGAACCAACACAATCCTTATCTTCGCACCTACCCGTTGGAGTTAGTTCGAACCCGATTCAATTTTAATCTAGTGCCCTCACTTTGTGTTCTACGATTTAGTTCATTCGTTTATTATTATATATTTTATTTTTAAAAATCAATATTTAATATTTCACTCTGTGATATTTTCTAATAAAAGTGGTATCAATGGATAGCTTGGGTCGTGGGCTTTTCAAATATGTGATTAATTTTAGTTCCCGGCAACAAACGGTGATGAGTCAACCAATCAAAGTGATGGAAGACTTTTAAATATATAATATTATTTTTTTAACAAAATGTGAGAGGAGGCGGTCGCACCCCCTCTTTTTCATGTGGCTACGCCCCTGGATAAAAGCGTAATCCAAGATCAAATATAAAGACTAATTAACGAAAGTAATGGTTAGTGACCATGATTCGTACTTGTTTGTTATCTTTTGCCAAGCTAAATTGTAGAAAATTATTTGCAAGTTTATAAAAAACCATGATGTTAGCTAATACAATGGAAAGGCTTACGATAGATCCTTGTATTGGTTCTATGTTTGTTTGTGTTACAATTTCTTAGGGAGCCCAGTCTAGCCCAAAATGCTAAGGCACTTAGGAAGTGGATCTTTATTGAAGCATGCTAAATAAGTGACAATGTGAGTGTAAAGGGATGGAGTTTCTACCTTCTTTGACATGGCTTCTTTTAATGTTCACCATATTTAGGTTTTCATAGTTTAATGATATTTGATATTTTACTGACATGACAGTAGCCAGTAACCAGAATGCTGAGTTTGATTATAAATAAAATTGACTGGCTTGGCAAAATTTCTGATTTCTTGTGATGATTGATAAAATGTGGTATCTGGATTGCACTCAGCTTACCACAACGCCATGTGGAGTTGGATTAGTCTGATTATGGACACCATTGTTAAATGTATTCATCAACATATAATTGTTTTTCGAGTCAAGATTCTGTTGGATAGTCTAGTAACTTGTATGTGCTACTTCTGGAGGTGCATTTACATTAATATTAGGCTGAATGTGATTGTATTAAGCCACTATTATAACTAAATGATTTCTGAATGAGTGCATAAAGTTATGTGATGGCTAGATGCTTCTAAATCAGCTTATCTGTTCAGACATGCTCATTTCAATTAGCTATATACATGATTCAAGCATAAGGCAAAATACTAAGATGGTTATGGTGGTATTTTAGGCCAGGAAAGTCATGAAGAATTTTGTCTCAAGCAATTTGTATTATTGATTGACTTCTTTATCTTGCCAATGTTGACAGACTGAGCTGTATCAGTATTACTTTAACTTATATTTTTGCTGTCCAATAACATGATTGTGTTTCCCTTGAATTGTAAAAATATGTTTCTTCATTTAAAATTTCCTTCTCTCTTTTTAGGCTGTTCTCTGACGTATCTTTACCTATTTTAAGAGAGCTGGTTCCTCATTATCTCCAAGTAAATAGCAAGGTATACATTTGCCTCATTGTTCCCTGTTGTAATATTCAAGCTAAAAAAATTTATGTCAGTTTTTTTTTTATCATTTCAATGTCATCAGAGTCGCCTTGAGTTTTCATGCTGAATTTTGCATAGTTTGACCTTTGACTTTTTACTTTGATTTTTTTTTCTCAGGAGGGATTTGACTTTCTAGAGGATGGAAAAAATGTTTTCAAATTACGCTTGAGGTTGTGCTCTTCTTTGATTCCTGTTAATGAACGAATCCGTGATTTTTTTCTTGAGTATGACCGGCATAATCTTCGGACAAGTCCACCTTGGGGATCAGAACTTCTCGAGGTACATTCTTGCACTTAGAGTTATGTTTTGGCTTCTTAAATTTGGACTAGAAATTAAGTTATGCCCCTATGCTTAATTTATTAAGAATGTCAGTTTGCACCCATACTTTCAAGACTCATTTTATCATGCTCATAAGCCAAATTTCAATAGTTATCCATCTTGATTGCTCAAAATTTATTTGCTGATTTTATGGTTATTCATAAAGAATTATTTTGGAATTAGTTTTGATAAATTATAAGAGGCAAGAAATTTGATTCATGTCATTAGCAAACTTAATACTTCCTGTTTTTCATTAGTTTATGTCATTACTCACTATACTAAATAAAATAAAATATTTTATAATGAAAATTTGCTTAAATACAGTTGTAGATTGTTCTTGACACAATGTCAGTAACTTACATTACTTTCAAGTTCCATATTCCTACCCTTGTTTATGTCAAAAGTATGACCCAGAACAAGACAGAAAGTTTTCTAGAAAATCAGAATACTTCCTAGGACAAAGTAGCATGTTGTGGATTCTTTTGTCTATAGGAGAATCTACGTAGTCAACATTAGTGTTCCTACACCTTAATCAAAATGCAAAGGACCTTGGGGCTAACATGTATTTTCAAGGCTTCCTCCATATAATCATGATGCAGTCTTAACAGACTAACTCATTATTCTCATTGTGAATGATATCATTTCAAATGACATATCTGATCTTGTACTTGTAAGGTAGTTAGTTCCTTAACAGGCTCCTATATCTTCTTGGATCAATCAATGGCTCCTCTTATTGTGGCATCAACTTGACATTCAAATCCATATTCTTAGCTCCTAACATACCAATCTCCTCTTTAAGTTTTCAGTTGAAGCACAATGCCAATAGGGCATGCCCAAGGTTGTCAGATCGAGATTCAAATTGTAAATCATTTTGGTGAATTTATGAATCGTGAATAATATCAAATTGTGAACCATAAGGTTCACGTTGAAAAGATAAATATGTAAAAAAAAGCTTACTGAAATTTCCGAGAATAATAGTATGATTCACATTGTCACAAACAATAAAATGCATTATGTAATGGAAGAGTTAAATGTCCATATTATTAGATTAATCTCTGAAATATTCTCTCTATATATAACTATCAAGATATACATCACAATCACTCAAGGAATGCCATCATCCTCATCTTGCTCTAGCATAACCATTTCTTCCTCTTCTTTTTTGTCTTGAACTTCTTCCTCAATAATAATAAGCCTCTAAGTTGCTCAATAGGTTAGCAAGTAATCAACGTTGGTTACTGAGGATAAGGACTGAGTGACATCATAATCATCTTCTAGTTGAAAAGGCTTAAGGAATACATTTGGATTGTAGAGGACAATAGAGGGAGGAAAGATGTTCTCTGGTCGTAGACACTTAAGGAATATAGATGTGGATGAGGGTTGTTGATGACTAGGGATAGAATACTTCCTTTAGTTAGTTGATGTTGATTATTGAAAATGCTCAAGGAATACAAATGTCACACGCCCCCTAATGATGATTGGTGGTTGAGGATGAGCATTAAGAGTTATCCTTTGATTGATGACACATGAGGAGGAAGTAGCGGTGTCAAAAATGAACCGGACCCCACGACCCAACATGAGTCGACCCAAAAAAAATCAAGTTCGGGTTGGGCATTTTCGAATTCCGGTCGGATTCGGGTTGACCCGGGTTGACCAAAATATAGGGTTTAGTGGATTTTTTTGGGATTAAATCAAATTTATTGTGAAAATTAAGATGTTTTTATGTATATTTAATATCAATGTTAGTATGATAATGATGGAGTATTGAGATAAAAGTGAAGAATTATAGGGAAAATAGCTAAAAAAAGTCATTTTGAATTAGGTTTTTGGGTTATCCGGGTATGGTTCGGGTTTAGGAGTTTTGGGTTGAATTCAGATTCGGGTTGGGTTAAAAAAAAAAATTCAACCGACCCACCCGAATTGACACCCCTAGGAGGAAGTGAGGAGGAAGTCACTAAAGTGTCGAACAAGCTCAACAGTTTGAGAGATATCCAATAAGGTTTAAGGATAGCATGTCACTATTGAAGAAGCAAACTTTAATGAGCAAAGGGTCATAATAGACAATGAGCCGTTGTTAAAGAAATAGTCTCTTGTGGACAAAGGATCAAAGATAACATAACGTGTGAAGGATCAAAGATGTAGAATAAGACACGTTTTATAGTTGTCTGCTATAGGTCTTGCACGGTGGATACTCTAGTGGTTGTGATGAGAAGGTAATGGAGTAGACAAATATTAAGGAATTGGAAGCTCCCATGTCATAAGTAATCACAAACTTAAATAGGTGAGAAGTTTCAAAAGAAGGGAGTTAACATAAAAAAGGTGACATTCACGAAGATAAGTACACATTGTAACTTAAAATAGTAGCAATGATAATCCCACAATTTAAAATAGCCAAGGAAGAAACATTTAACTACTTTAGGGGAATTCATCTTTGTCAAGAAATAAATAATGGACAAACAAGTATACCAAATTACCTTAGGTTGAAGATAGTTGACTAACTTTCATAAGAACAATATAATAAAGGCTTGAACATGGAGAATAAAAAAGGGTATGCACTTTATAAGGTAGTGGGCTGGAAGAATACATCATCTCAAAACTTATTAACACTCGTGTAAATGGTAAGTGTATGAGTTATCTCAACAAATGATCCTTTCTTTTAACTATCTCATTTTTTGTTTTTTGGATTGATAAAAAATGACTTGGCTATAGATGAAATATTAAAAAAGTGAAAAAAATATTTCTTGGCATATGGTTACGTAACATCTTAATGGATACACTAAACTAAGTTTGTATTTTAATATAAAGGGAAAGAAAAATAGAATAGGCTTCAAAATGTTCATTAATAAGATCCAAGTCATTATATAAGAGTAGCAAAATTTTGAACCAAGTTTGAAATATATCCTACTTGGACCTTAAATATTTATATAACTAAAGAGAATGGTCTAGAAACATGATCTCTATAAACACTCTTATGCAATATAGGGTGTACATATTTTCACTACTTATAGTATGAATTAACTATTTGACACCAAAACTCTTAAAAGGCTAATATGACTAAGGTGGTTCATCCATAAAAGTAGATGGGGTGGTGCAGATAGTTGACACAGACCCCAAGATTTAGGCTTGACACTAGTTGCCCTGCTTGTGAATCTTAAATGGAAATATAATTGTTGGTAAATGCTGTCGGGCAATTTTAAGATTTAGTACTAATAGGGAAATCAAACACAAAGAACAAAGCAAGATGGAGCAATAGTAACTTACTTACTCAATGCTCTTTTTCAACTTTAAAAGAAGTATTGGCAACCATAACATAACATTCATTTGAGAACTGCATGTGATGTAAGAGTCAAGGTTCAAAATATCAAGTTATTGGTCTTTGATTAGAATGATACTAATTTGGTATTGTGCCGACATTCCTATGCATGGTACCGGTGGCGAATTGGAGGTAGGAAGAAGAAAGAGAAGGAAATAAAACAATTATATATTCAAACTTTGTTTTCCATTTGAAATGGTGTGATTTTGACAAGGGGTGTTGAGTGTTGGCATGAAATATACTTATCGACATGATTGATACAACAATATAAGCGGTATTGTTGTGCCGAGTAGTATCGAGTTTTAGTAATTTTTCAGAATAATATAGTTCGACTATTTTGGCTGGCACGGTGCGAGTTTCAAACCATGGTAAGGTTAGAGAACTAATGGATGCTTACTATACATGAATTTAGAGGCACCTTACTGAATGATCTAGTTAGAAGGCACTAGTGGAAAGTGTACCTCTATGAGATAATAGATTGAAGCACTGTGATATTATAACAATTAGAGCTAGAGGAGATGGAATGGTCCATAGGAACATATGGACTATCGTAAGTAGTTATGGCTGGTTGCTGCATGTGCACTATGATAGTAATAAAGGGAGTAATATATATCGTTGACATGACAAATTTTCTTTAGTGGTTGCATTTGTACCTGTTCTATCCACTAGAAGTTATATCCACCAGGGTGATTGTCGATCTCCATGATCTTGCACTATGAGGCCTTTTCTATTAAATTTTTCACAATTTAAACTAATCACATTGGGATCACCAATGAAGGCTAACAACTACTCGGCATTGGACTGGCTGCTGTTGCTGAGATTTGCAAAGGCAACGTGGGAAGAGGTGCATGAGTTGTGCTGCTATCAAAAAGACAAAATTGTAGACAAAAAGATGAAGAGGAAGTTTCTTCTTTTCTCAGTGTCTCCCCAAAATTGGGACAAAAGATGAAGATGTGGAGATCCAGAAAAAACTTGATAGAAGATCTACAGAGAAAAAAAATGATTTGGTGATAATGTGCTGCTGATCAGTGTTGTCAGAAAATTTGCAGGATGAGGCCGCACTAGTCAGGATATAGTGGCAAGAGTCAGGATGTTACATGTAGATTAATAGATGGTGTGAGAAAAGACAACAATGCCAAAAAAAAAAAAAACTATGCAGTGGGGGTGTTGTGTAGGAGATGTTGCTTGAGCTTTGAGGAAATGTCATGTGTGGAGATGGTGTACATGGGGTTTCTCAAAGTAGGGTTCTTGGTCGTAGGCATCACATATAGGAAGCAACCTTAGGCAGGAGGTTGTTGACAATTGCAGATAGGAGGATAACATGTAGATAATGGTCAAAGACGAAAGCAAATTGATGTGTCATTGTTGGAGGTTGATTTCACTATAAATCCTGATGACATGTATGGGTATCATGGCAGTTGCTCTAATACTATCTTAGGAGTACTGATAATGTATGTTTATTACCCATGGTAGTCCTCTCTGACTATTTTATTCCTTCAATTAGTTCCCTAACAGATTTCTGACATTTCCTTAAGCCGTTAAAAACTTAAGTTGTGTTTATGGGAAGGGAAAGTTCTGATTAATTTGTTAGTTCTCTTCTAATTTCTTGTTTATATCCAATGATGATGCAGGCAATTAACAGCTTCAAGAATGTTGATTCCACTGCCTTATTACAATTTCTCCATCCAATACTTAATTTGCTCCTCCGTCTTATTGGTGATGGTGGTGAAACTCTGCAGGTTGTTTTTTCTTAGCCTTGTGGAAATAAATGCATGATTGCATATATGGATCTCTAATCTTTTTTCACTAAATACCATTTTCTTTAGTGTAAAGAGTTATCTTTTCTTTATTCTCTCCCTGCAGTCAATTTGAATGCAATTTCTTGTTTTAACTATTATTTATTCAGGTCGCAGCATTTCGTGCTATGGTCAACATTCTAACCAGGTGTGTGTCTGTATTGTTTTTTTATAAGTTTCTTACCATGTATCTTTTATTTATTCAGGTTGCAGCATTTTGTGATTCTGGTGCTGCATCATGATGCCTCTGCATAAAACTTAAATTGCTGAAAATGAATCTTGTTGGAAAAGGTTCAATAAGCATCAAACATCCCATCCCATAATATCAAAACTTGAACTTAACATTCTGTTAGGATCGTTGGCGGCCGGCTAGAGGGAGGTGATAGTCCTGAAAAAATAAAACTAAACCTTTCTCGGACGTTATAGCTTAATTAAACACTTGCATGATATAAATTAAGCAAATAAAGAAAAGAAGAGACACGAAAGAGTTCCCTTGGTTACAACCAGGGAGGTTGTTAATCCAAGGAAGTTGAAAAGTGCACTAAATTTTTCTTTAGGCGGAGAAACCTCTTTACAAGAATAACAACACTCAGAAATCAAAGCTAGACAGAAGTTGTTGTTTACAAGTGTTCTATCTCGGCTTCTGGGACCAGGGCTGTATTTATAACCTTGGTCGGGGCGTTTGGAAGGATTCCAGGCGCCTAAAGGGGGATAAAACTTTATCTTTGTCGCAATGGATCGCGTTTGACGCATTCCAAATAAGACTCCTAGTCCAAGTGTTCTGGGCGCCCGGACCAAGAAGGTCAACCTCTTGTTGAATTTCGGTCCAGTCTTCAGCTCTGGTTTCACTAGCCTTGGTCCGGGTCTTCCGCTCTGCTCCTCTTGGTGATCTCGACCATCCGGAATAGGGCTCATCCGAACCTAACTTCCGACCTTCAAGCAAGCTTTCGCTCCAGCTCCTCGTCCCTTGGAACGTCGCGCGTCTCCTTCTCGTCCGCCCGCGTACTCTTCTGTAGCACCTTGTCCCTCGAATGCCCCGAGCCTGTCGACTCTCTCTCGTGCCGTCCTTCTCGCTAGCTGCGCATTTTGTTCGACTTCCTATGCTCCTAAGCTCCTAAGCTTCTACACACTTAGACACAGGATTAAACACCAACAGGACCTAACCTGACTTAGTTGATCACATCAAAACCACCTTCGGTTACCAACACATTTAACATTTCAAATATATATAACTTAATAGTAAACATATATAGCAATAAAAAATTTATTATTTTTTAATTAATACATTCTAAATTTAAAAAAGTACCGAAACCGTAATAGTATGATATGATACAATTCTGAAACTATATCGTCTTGATCATAAATCGAAATTCTGCCATCGCTCGAAATTTTAAACCTTGCTTTAAAATTTGTTAGCTCCAATGATGAGTTAATGTTGTTGCTTACTAGGTATTTGAGAGGTCTTACGATAGAGTATATTGTCACAAGCTGAATTTTGCATGATATTTTTGAGCCATCTGGAGGAAGATTGTTAGAAACTCAATATTAATATAAGATGTTTATTGTAAGATCACATAGATTACCTGTAGATGAACCCTGTTTTTTCCTTGTTACACCAATGAAATATATTTTATGTTCAATTGTATTCTACACTCTACTGTTGTTTTTTTTCTAACTAATTTGGTACCTATTTTAAAAATGGTGGGCACCCAGATGCCTCGCGTCTTGCGTGCACTCAGGCACCTAGCATATCATATCTCTCTCTCTACATATATAAAATGGTTGTGCTCAGGAAAACAAAAGTTGTTGGAATTGATTTATAAATTATCATTGTTATATTGGCTCAAGTGATGCACAAGTGAATATGTATGCTCTTCATACTTGTTCTTGCAAATTGTTTTATGATATGTTTATTTCCTCATCTGATGCGTTGGTTGTAATCTGCCTAGGTGACTCAGCCTAGATCCTCTGGTCTGCTTTTTGTGGACCAGAGAAGGAGCCACTTGTATGTATTGGTGGGGAGTCAGCCCCACCTGTAAAATAGGTGGAGCCATGACTCCCCACCAATGCATGTAAGTGGTCCTCTCCCGGTCCGCAAAAAGCGGATCAAAGGATCTGCCCTCTAGATGATTGCCCTTGGCAATAATAATAATAATAATAATAATAATAATAATAATATATAGCATACAAATACTTAGTGACTATTGCGGTGTCTTCATAACATCTCTGTTATCTGGTTTGATTCTTGAATTTATTATTTTAACTTCACTATTTGAAAGATAGTCATCCCATACCCACACAAAATGCGATTAAACATTCGCTAAAAGATTCAGTATTTGTCTGTCTTTTTCAGAGATACTGTATGTTTCCTGTTTTAACATAATGATTTATGGATTATTGTGCAGAGTACAACAAGAGTCATCTGATGGAGCAGATAGAAATAGTTTTCTAGTGAAATATGTTGACTATGCATTTAATGATTTTGGTGGTCGGCAAGCACCTGTTTATGCTGGTTTGTCTACAGTATGGGGTAGCTTGGCACGTAGTAAGGTAACAATAATTTGTATTTTTTATATCTTATATTTGCTTCAATCTCATGCACTGGTATTAGTTAACATAAGAATCATGTTTCAATCTTCCATTTTTGAAATGATACATGCATTCAATTGGTTTTCAAAATTGAGAAATTCTCAATGCTATGCAATTTTATCTAGTATTGCTAGTAGCTAATTTCTTCACTTATTTATGACATGGAAACAATGTTGATTGCTGAACAAGAAGAATCCGTTGACTTACTATTATCTTATTGAACTTCGATTCAAAATCAAATTCATTTGATTCTTTAATTGAATGGGTTATTAGTTCCTCACATTTATGCAAGATTGCAATGATTGACATCAAATTTTCTTAGATTGTAGAATGTTAGGTAGAAAATGATATTCTATTTTGGTTGGCATTAGCGAACATTTTGTTTCACCTGGAGGCTGAAACCAAAATGTTATTGGCATGGATGAGACCTACTTTAACCGTGTTGTTAATCTTCATGCATTATCCTTTCTTGGTCACTCCTTGTCGATTGTCTATGAACTAGCTCTAATGTCATTGGCCATTTATATTTTACAGTAAACTTGTAGAAAATGAGTGACTTTAACCTAAAACTAATATCCTAAATTATTACCGGTAACCCATGAACATATTAAACTTATCCCTACATCCTAATCTCTATCCCTCTTCCTCCCACAACTCTCTCGATCTCTCCTTCCTCGAATAGGGATGAATCCTATAGGCGACTAGGGTTTTCTCATCTATGTGAGATTCTTCTCCATCGTTTCCTTTTCCTTCTGCTTTGTAATCGGTACCCTTGACACAGTGTCAGCATGCTAGTACGACACTGACACGTTTCATCTAGGAATTTATATTGGTTCAAATTAATGTTGTTAACCTTTCAGATGTGAATGCTAAAATTTTTAGCAACAAATACTAATTCTTACAATAATTGTATGTACACTATTCTTTTGGAATTATTTTTGGATTTTCTATCATGATGTAAATCATGTCAATGAGAATTCTCCAATGAAAAAATGAGCATTTAGATAGAAATGTGTTCTCAAAATAAGTGGAAATCATTTTCTCCTAGTCATCCGCATGTTGTCGATGAGTCCTTTGCTCATGTCATTGAGCTCTTTCTCTACCCTTGCAACTGAACCCTACATTTGCTCTCTTCCACAAGCCTTTGCTATCATTTATAATATCTCCTCTATAGTCCAGCCTCATCTATGAGCCTCCTCTTGCTCTCTATGCCTGTTATTTAGGACATCTCCAATGTAAGAACCTCAAAAGTGTTTTTTTTTTTGTTTTTTTTATGATTTCTATATGCCATATCAAAAGTAAAATATCTCACTCTTCTCTCCACTATAAAAAAAAACCTCCCTACAACTTTTTATGCCCCCACACTCAACAATTCACAAATCTTTTAAAAAATCCGCAATTATTTGTTTACGGGCCCTACTCATATATCACATGTCTTCATTTATCTTTAATGATGTATATATGTATAATTTATCATGATGTATATTTAATATATATTATTTATATTTTATATATAATGAATCTATAATTTTTATTGAAAATAATAATTTGTTAAAAAGACATTATTGAAAATTTATAAATTTTAAAAAAAAAGTACAACATTAAATAATGAATTATTACAAATACAACAACCAAGCCTTATCCCACTAGGTGGGGTTGGCTATGTGGATCTTTTTATACCATTGAGCTCTATCCCCTATTATATTATCATTTATATTTAAATAAATTTTATCTTGTTTTATTAGTGTTAATCAAGTCTTTTTTGGTCTTCTTCGTTTAATGTGCATATTTATCATAGTTTCACATTGCCGGAGCATTTATTGGTTGTTTATGTACATGTTCGTACAATTGTAAACTTGTCTCTCGAAGTTTTTCCTCAATAGATGCAACTCTGACTTTTTCTCTATTGCTCTCATTTCTTATTCTGTTCATCCTCGTACGCCTACACATCCATCTTAATATCCTTATTTCTGTAACACTCATCTTCTGCTCCTGTGCTATAGCCCAATATTCCGTGTCATAACACAGTAGGTTTAACTAACGTTTTATAAAATTTCTCTTTAAGTTTTAGAGGTATTTTACGATCACATAAAACACTCAACGTTCTCCTCCATTTTAGCCATCTTGTTTGTATTCTATGTAAGACATCTCTCTCAATCCTTCCATTATTTTGCAAAAATGATCCTAAATACTTAAAGCTCTTAATTCCAAACAACTTATCATTTCTTATCTTAACAATTGTCGCGTTACGTCTAATATTGCTAAACTTAAATTTTATCTATTATGTCTTTACTAAGCCTAAAACCTTTTATTTTTAGTGTTACCCACTAAAATTCTAGTTTAACATTTACTCCTTCACGTGTCTTATGTATCAAAATAATATCATTTACAAACAACATACACCAATGTGTCTAGTGAATTCGTCCATAATTAGTGTTAAGATAGAGACTTGGAGTTAATCCTGTAATCCTATTTTTATTGGAAATACTTTAGTTAATCCGCCTGAAGTCTTCTCTAGTCGTTACATCCTCGTACATATCCTTAATTAGTTCAATATATGTTACCGTTAACATCTTTCTTTTCTAGAATTCTCCCTATAATTTCTCTTGAAACTATATCATAAGTTTTTTCTAAGATGAATATCATGTTTAGATTTTGTTTTTTTGCTCCGATACTTCTCAATTAGTTGCTTAGAAGATATATAGTTTATATTGTTGTCTTTCCAAGCATGAACCCAAATTGATTTTCGGTCACCGTGGTCTCCTACTTTAATCTTTTTTTTTATTACTCATTTTTAAAGTTTCATGGTATGACTCATTTGTTTAATACTCTGCTATTTTGCACAATTTTGTACATTTCCTTTGTTTTTATATAAGGGAATTAGAGTACTTACCATTATTTTCATTTTCAATATCATGTTAAATAACTTTGGAAGTCATTCAATACTTTATTTCCCTAGGCACTTCCATATTTTATCGGAATATCATCTGATCCAATGGTTTTTCTATTGTACATCCCATTTAAAAATTGTTCAACTTTTGAAGTTTAAATTTTACGATAAAAATTTAAATTTCTATACTCATTTGACCTATTTAAATTACTTAAGTTAAGTTGACCACCTCAACGTTCATTAAAAAGTTGATGAAAATATTTTTTCACCGCTCTTTTATTTCTCCATCGTTTACTAGTATCCTTGTCTTCCTTTCTCTCACTTTATCTATTTTATAAATGTCTCTTTCCCCTTTTTTTTAATCTAATTTTTGATATAACCGTTCAAAAGTTTCATGCTTTGCTTCATTACTACTTTCTTAGCCTCTTTCTCCGATATTGTATATTTTTTTAAGTTTTTCTCGTTCTTACAAATATATAATTTCTTATAAGCTGTTCGTTTTCCTTTCACTTTCTCTTGTACTTTCTCATTCCACGATCAAGATTCCTTGGTGCATCTCTTCGACTCACCGAGTATACTCTTAGCTAGTATTTTCAACTTTAATTCTATTTTATCCCATATCATATTAGAGTCATTGTATGTTTTGCTTTCTATCTTTTAACTTCCACCATTTAATTCTATGAGTCGTATATATTTTCTTTTTATAGATATTATATTTGAGGCGTATATCCAACACTACTAATATTAATATTAATATTGGTATTAATACATGGCAGTTAAACTTTCACCTCCATGGATTGCAATTGATGATACAATGGCTACCATTTTGGTGTTTCTGTGTCTGTGATTTGTTTGGGTTAATATTCTACTGTTTCTGGTGTCTGTGGTTTGTTTGGGTCAATTTGGAAATGGGGCGGGGATGGGGAATCCCCGAACCCGAAAAAATAAGAATGGGGCGGGGATGGGAATGGCAAACCCGACCCCGCCCCGCCCCATTGCCATCCCTACTACTAACCTAGTTGGATAGTTAAGCTTTCTTCAGGGATGACCATGCAATCTTTATAAATCTTTCTATCTCTCTTCCTAACCAAAGAAAGTCAATTTGCGATTTATTATTTCCAGTTTTGAACGTAACCAAGTGTTCTCACCAATGAATTATTATAAATAATTTATAAAAATGAATCTTTCACCGATGTTCAAATGTGCTCAACCAAATCGGCTCAAAGTTGATAATGTACTTAATTATCACGTAGCTCATAGTTTCTCCAAAGGTATTCTTTAAACTCTTGGGGAGTGGCCTGAATTATTTGTGTCGGAGGATCTCCTTTATTATTAGACCAATTGATTATTGCATTGTGCGAAATAATATACATATGCATGATATCCTTTAAGTTATTCATGTACCAAAATTGTCCTGACCCTTTGATCATTGCCTAAGAGATTGGAACACCCTAAATGCTCTTGACAAAAGTAGTCCATTCTGGTATATCCCATTAGTTAAATAGTACCCTTTTGTATATTTGCTATAAAATTAACCTGCGGTGCATTTCTTTATAGAACGTTGTTGAATAAAGGTGATTCGTTAAGCATATTGATATCATACGCAATCTTGCGATTCCAAAAAAAAAGTGTCATATTCATAAGTCTATAAATGTGATTACTTTAAGCACAATTATTGAGACCCTATGATCACCTCGAGTAAAGTGACCTTTCCAAGCAACGACACAATTTTTCTATTCACAATGCATACAATCAAGACTATTCAACATTCCAGGGAAGTTGTCTCTGTTTATGTATTTCAACCAAACGTTGGATGTCATAAACATTAGGCCTTCTTAAGTATTGTGGCCCAAATACTTCAACCACACACGACAGAAGTTGACCAAGCAATCTAGGGCAGTTGTTTCACCTATTTGTAGATAATCATTACAAATGTAGGGGATCTATACACCAATTGACGGGTAACAACTGTGCATTTCTGAAGGGGTGACAAACCATGTCTTCCCATTGCATCAACCATCTATTCAAAATATTTTAAATGATTTCACAAGGCATTGACTATGCTAAGGAATAACTTTCTTTGCATTTGAAATCATCGTTGGAATACTTCATCGGGATATACCGATTGATCAAAAGAGTATTTATTCAAGAGATGATCATGTCCGACTTCACGATCTCGATTTAAATATCTTCTATGAGTTCCTCTGGAAGAACTTTGAGCTGCTAGAAGTTTCATTTTCTCATGATCAACGTCATTTGATCCAAGTCATCTGAATCTTCCAAAAAAATTTCTCCACTAATTGGGAGAATAGAACGCCTAGAAAAAAATGTAGTACCCCACGACATTGAGAGAAGTTCAGTCGAAACCTAAATTGACAAGTGCATATTTATAAAAATTTGTCATTTTTATAAAGATCATCAAAAAAACATCTACATACCACATCTCTTTTTAATACTTTCACAGAATTTAGAATGTAAATTAAGCTCCCACTAGTATCCTTCATAAAGATTTTATACCCTTTCTGTGGAGCATAGAACTTGCCAAACATGTTCATAGTAGGACTTTTTGTCATGATTTTCCTGCCACATTTTATGTGCTCTCAGGAGCACATCCTCATCGCTCCACCCACTTTCACGATATGTATAAAAGTTGTTGTATATGGTTGTAAATTCATTCATCATCGGATGAAGCCTATAGAAATTTGATTTTAATTTCACCCAAGGTCACTCCACAAATCTATCAGGCCGATACTTGTAGTAATCTACGATTCGTTTCCATAAAGTTTGTTCCTTTTGATCATTACTAATGATTGGATTGGTGCTAATATTGATCCATGCCTTTGTAAGGTGTATCTCTTCGTCCATTGACCACTTTTTTCGTTTGGTATCATGCACACCCAAACTCGCTTCATTGCGAAACCTCAGATGGTATTACTGATTCTTTGTCAGTCCTGAAAATGTCTATGCTAGCCTTCCTTGATTCGTTCGGTTGTGGCGAAGAAATTCCATAAGAAGAGAGTGACATTATGAATTGACTTGCCATGGACCGTCAATATTCGGGCGGGTACATATAAAATGGAGGTTGAGGAACATTACTTAGAGGAGCTTTAAAGTTTAGAGAACTTTAAAAATTTGGAGGAAATTATAGAATATATTGAACATTTGAAAAATTGTATGGAAGTGAAAACTTGAGAATATTAAACTAGAAAATTAAGAATATTGAACATCAAGATGATTGCGTGAACTTTACAAAATTGCATTTTCTTCATCATTTTCAGATTTGAATTTTTTTTCTAAAATATCCACTATTTTATTTGGATTCATTTAGGAAGAATAAAGGATGAAATGGACTAGAAAAAAACAAAGATAATAATAGGAATGGAGTGACTTGATTGGGTATATGATGAATGAAAAAAATTAAAAGATGATAGAGATATATAGGCAGCCAAAACTAGCCATTTGCAAGGGCAAGAAACCTCGGTTCCAATGCTAATGGTTAATTAATGTCAAACAAATATATATATATATATTAATGGTGGGTTCGCTGTCTATGAAAAACTTGGGTTCGAAATATTGATCCAGGCAAAGGTTTCAAAAAAAAAACCTGCCTTTATAATAGTTACAGGTTTTTGACATATTGTTTTAAAAAGAGAAGCTTATCAAAAAACTTACGAGATGCCCTCAGTCCTCCCTTCACCCTCATTGTCAAACCACTTTTCTACCTTTCATCCTTGTCATTTGAGTAAAAGAAGCTTAAATATAGTAGAGTCATATCCTATATTTTACTTTTACTCTTGATATTATCCTTACAATTAGCCTTTTTGCTTTCCAATACATCATATTCCCTACTAAAAGAAAATACTATAATATTGTTATACGTTGTTACATATATCTATTGAAGAACTGACGTCGGACAAAATAACGATTATCCTACGGGCTGACGAGAAAAGGAAAATTGAGAAAATGAAAAGTGGAATCTCCAAGAAAGAATTTTTTTATTAAAACTAGAGGGTTAATTCCTCAACATCTAAATATGACTCTTATATAGACCACAATCTAAGACTCAAATAAAGAAGAAATTACAATTAACATATCTTAATTTCAATCTTATAAAGGAAGAAAATAAATTTTTATTCGAAAAGGAGAGTAATTAACTTAATGATCTTAATTCAAATTAAGACGCGGATCAAGACAAATCCTCTCTAAAAAAATATCAGAAATATTAAAATTACTCTAAATACTCAAAAAATAAAATTGATCAAAAATAGTTATTCGATGGTTGCTAATTTTTGATCAAAAAATAAAGGATCTCCTTTATTAGCAACCATCGAATAACAAGTTAGATGCTTCATTGAAGATATCAGAAGTCTTCAGATGGCTAGGAAGGCGCAACTGTAGGCATTATCGTTAATCTTCTGCAATATCTCGTATGGTCCGATTTTTCAATTCTTTAGTTTAATATATTCTCCAGAAACGATCACGTGTCAATACAGCCCAGACAAAATTTCAAATATCAAAAAGTATCTGTCAACGATGACGATTGACCCGAGCCTTATACTTAGTATTATTTTCCATAATTTGCCAGTTTCATCTGCTCATGAATACCTTAAAGACGTTCTGTCATCTCATCTGCTTTAGGACTAATTTGCCCTACATGTGGAATAGGGGCTGAGTCTAGAACTCCTGATGGATTCCGGCCATACAATCTCTAAAGGATTCAATTCCGTGGTCCTATTTTTCGATATGCTGTAGGCAAACTTTGCTTGAGGTAACTCCCACTGCTTTGGTTTAGTTCCTGTAAGGCATCTTAAAAGATTGCCCAGATTTCGATTCGCCACCTTGGTTTGTCCATCTATGTGAGGGTGGTAAGCATTGCTAAAGTCTAACTGTGTTTCTAATTTCCCCTATAAGCTCTTCCAGAAGTGACTGATGAATTTGGTTTCTCGATCTGAAGTCATGGACCGAGGAACGCTATGCAAACTCACGATCTCCTTGAAGTAAAGATGGGCAATCTGAGTAGCATCCATAGTCTTCCTGCAAGCTGTGCGCCATCTTTGAGAATTTGTCAACGACAACAAGAATTGAGTTTGAAGTTCGTTAGGTGCGGGTAATCCCAATACGAAATCTATGTTGACATTGAGCCAAGGAGCTTTAGGAATGGGTAGGGAAGTGTACAAGCCTGCATTGGTTAGAACCCTCGCAGACTGCTCGCATACAAAATATCGATCAACAAAGTAAGCCACATCACTAGTCAACTTGAGTCAATAGAAATTGGGAGAGATGAGGGCCAACATCTTATCACGTCCAGTGCCCCTCATTATGAAACTCACTCATAATTTGCTGCCTTAGAGAGCAGTCTTGAATGAATAACTGCAACCCACGAAATAGATAACTATTATGCAAAATAAAATCATGTCGGCAACCATCATGTATTTCTTGGAATATCTTTCCGAATGATGGGTCAACTGCATATATATCTAGAAAAACCTCAAGCCCAAAACTCTAATGTTCATAGTGGTGAGTAATGAAGAACGCCAACTCAGGACATCTGCGACACGGTTTAGACTTCCAGCTTAGTGCCTTAGTGTAAAGGTGAACTTTTGCAAGTAAGCCACCCACTTGGCATGCTACTTGCTTAGCTTGTGTTGACCATTGATATACTTTAATGCTTTATAATTAGTGAACAGGTTGAATTCCTTCTGTACTAGGTAATGTCGCCAATGCTTCAAGGACTGCACAATGACATAGAACTCCAAGTCGTAGGTAGAATAATTTTTCTTGGACCCGGAGAGCTTCTCGCTGAAGAAAGTAATTGGTCGCCTAGATTGACTCAAAACACCCCCGATACCTATGCCGGATGCATCACAGTTGAGCTTGAATAATCTGTTAAAATCAGGAAGGGTCAGAACTGGTGCTTCAGTCATCCTCTGTTTGACCAATTGAAAGCGAGCATCTTCTCCTTCAGACCACTTGAAATCCCTTCCCTTGAGACACTCGATGATAGGAGCAATCAGAGTGCTAAAATTTTTGAACCAGCAGTAGAAAGCAGCTAAGTCATGGAAGCTTCTGACATCGTGCAAGGTCCTCAGTTGAGGCCACTCCATGACTGCATCTATCTTTGTTTGATTTGCATGTACACCATCAGTAGACATAATAAAGTTGAGGAAAATTATCGATGTAATAAAGAAAGAGCACTTCTTGTTTACAAATAAACACTCTATTTTTAGCTTTTCGAAGACAACATGGAGAAGATCGAAGTGTGATGCCCATGTCGAACTATAAACGAGGATGTTATTAAAGTATACCATTAAAAACTTTCCCATAAAGGGCCATAATATCTGATGCATAAACCCCATGAAGGTACTGAGCACATTGGACAGTCCAAAAGGCATGATCGCCCACTCATATAGCCTATGCTGTGTCTTGAATGTCATCTTCCATTCATCACCCAACCTTACTCTGATATGGTGGTATTCACTTTTAAGGTCAATTTTTAAGAAGACTCTAGAACCGGATAGTTGATCCAACATATTGTTCAAGCGGAGAATTGGAAACCTGTACTTCACTATAATCTTGTTGATGGCTCTGCTATCGACACGCATACGCCACGAGCCATCATTTTTCAATATTAGTAGGGCAAGAACTAAACAGGGCTCATGCTTTCTCGGATGTGTTCCTTTTCTAGCAACTCCACCATCTGATGCTGTAATTCTTCTGCTTCCTTAGGGCTAAGGTGATAAGCCGGCCGATAGGGTAAACTCGACCCTGGAACAAGGTCAATCTGATGTTGGATATCTCGCATAGGTGGTAGCCCAGAAGAAAGATCCTCAAACATCAACTCATCAAAATCCGTTAACAGGTACTTTAGCTGGTAACTCAGTGTCTATGGTCGGAGCAATGCTTTGGCATGGTAGCAAAGCATATACAACTCCTTGCTCCACTTCATCTAAAAACTTAGATATAGAAAGCAGATTAGTATTTTTAGCTATCGGAATTGGAGTAGTTCCTTTCCGTCACGACGCCAACATAATTTTTTTTTCCTTTAACATTAAGGGTATAGGTATTCTTCCGCCCATCATGAACAACATTGCGATCATATTGCCAAGGTCGCCCCAACAATACATGACATGCATCCATGACCACCACATCATATCAAGCACTATCAAAATATTTGCTAATTGAAAAGGAAACGAGGCATTACCGGTCTAGTGTTACCTCGCTTTTTTTTATTCAGCTAGGATAACTTGTAGGGTTTAGGACTACGGTCTGTCTTCAGTTGTAATTTTTACAATTGCCGTTGTCGATAATCATCTTGTAGCTTTTATCCACGATGATGCAGGTAGTATGAAAAATATTAGTTCTAACCAATCATTTCCCGAATCGCCCTTGGGAGTCAGTAGACTCTTACGAACGATTAAAGTCTCATGTCCATTGCCATAAATCACTTCGTCAGATGCTTAAGACATCGGATCGCCAATTGTTGTTGTATCTTCTATTCTTCCTTGATCAACAAGTTTTTGTCCTTCGGATAAGTAGAAGAGAGCTTCCTGCATTGGTGCACCACATGTCCTTGTTCACCACATTGATAACATCTGACAAGGGCCTAGGGTAAACCTGTGGTGACCGTTGCGGTGGTCGCTACGATGGCTCCTGTGAAGGACGAGAATTTTAAGGGCGAGCTGGCCGATTGTTCTGGTCGCCTTTCCCACTGGTTTCCTATTTTGTTGCTTTTTAGCCACCAGTGCACGCTGAAAGACCTTTGACACCGTCGAGAGTGAATGAAGACTGAGGGTATCTTGTAAGGCCAAGCGCAAACCCCTTAAGTAACGTGTCACCTGTTGTTGCTCCTCCGTCTCGGATAGGTCATTTTGGGCCATCGGCTGGAAAAACTCTTCTGTATATTCGTTGATTGATCTCGCTTCCTGTCTTAATGGGTTCTCGAAGGAAAACTCAGATCCACGATTTAAAATTTCACGATCTTCGAGATCTCATGCCACCATACGCTGGGTTAAATCTGCAACTTGTCTCTGTAAATCCTCAATCGTCATTATGTCCTAGATGCTACGACCACGGTGCTCAGCTTCCTCCATCGAAGCCTGCCTATTGTTGCAACCACGACGACCTACCATTGGATCTGCTGATGACCTTCTCGGACTCTGATACCAACTGACGCTGGATACAATAGCGATTATCCTGCGGACTAATTAGAAGAGGAAAATTGAGAAGAAGACAAGAGGAACCTTCGAAAAGAAATTTTTTATTAAAACTAGATGTTAATTCCTCAAATCTAAATATGACTCTTATATATACCACAACCTAAAACTCAAATAAGGAAAGAAATTACAATTAACAGATCTTAATTCTAATCTTGTAAAGAAAGAAAATAGATTTTTATCCGAAAAGGAAAGTAACTAACTTAATGATCTTAACTCAAATCAAAACACGGATCAAGGCAAATCCTCTCTAAAAAATATCAGAAATATGAAAATTACCCTAAATATCAAAAAAAAAATTATCAAAAATAGCAAAAAAGCCCTGAAAAGGGTTTAAACGAGGGAATTTGGGGCTGAAAATTTGCTAGTTACGGTTTCACCAGTAACAAACCTAGGCTTTTGAATTCTGCACGTGTGACGACAGGCAGAGCCTGATTCTGAGTCCCGATTTAAAAATTATGTCCGTTTGAAATTTGAAGATCCATATTGGGCTTCAACATGCGTTGAGCCTGCATAACATCAAGAACTTGCCCGTGTATATCTACATTGTTGTACATGATCACCTAGATTGTAATATAGGAGATCCTCACCTAAGGTATTCTTCAACTATCAAAGATTCGTTTTAGAGCTACCTCCCAATTGCCATAGCACAAAGTTGTGAGAATTGGTTGATTACATTCAACAAATTAGATACTAGTTTTAATAATTATAAGAGAGTTTAGTTTACCAACTAAGCTGCATTACCTCCTCGAGCACATAGCACATCTTGGCCAGCTATTCGATTGATATTTGGGCCATAAGAGCATCACAAGGTCTTGTACCTACCATATAACATCTTCCAACATATAAGTGTATAAATTTTTCCACTTGAATGGACAACTTCTGTCTAAAAAATAATTCACATTATGGGTTGACAATATTGATATCAATATTAGAAATTCAAAAACTTGAATATTGACCATATTGGATCTGTGGGATTGGATTCACTATAAAAAATTTCAAAATTCAATAAAATAGAATAATTAGATCAAATTAACATAGAAAGTATATAAAAACCTAAAAAATCATGCATTTATATTTGATGTATATATATGAATACTATGAAATGTTAGTTTTCTTACATTATGAATAAATCGATACACCCTTACCTCACTTTATTAATTATGTTTAAATTAAATTTTAAATATGATTCAAATCAATTTTAGTTAATTTAATTCTGTCAAATCAATGTAATACTAATTAAATTAATTTTAGTTAATCAATTCTAATTTAATCAGTTTAATTTTGATCAAATCTTTTAATTAATTTACTTAATTTTAGTTAACTAAATTAATTCTAACTTAATTTTAATTAATCTCATTATTCTAATTAAATTTAATGAATCTAACTAGTTTTAGCTTCAATATATGATTAAAATACATTGTAACTAATTTAATTAGAATTTAATATTTAAATTATTTTAAAAAATTCAATTAAATTAATTAAAAATCTGTATTAATTTCATTTATTAATTTAAAATCAGAATTTAATTTAATTATTATAATTATTAACCAATGTTAATTAAAAATCTAACATAATTTAATTGGTAAAATTAATTAAATTCAATTAGTTTAATTAATTAAGTTATTTAAATTAGTCTAATTAATTAGATAAAATGATTAGTTATCGATAAATTACTAATAACAATTAAAGATATTAACTTGATACGTATTTTGTTACATATTAATTTAATGTTAATTAATAATATAGTTTTTAAAGTAATAATTAATACATATGTGTGGCGGGTAGGAGTCGTGACTTCCTATTTTGTACTTGGTGGCAAAAGGTGATAACGCTCATCCCAAGCACCCCTCCTATTTTGTACTTGCAACAACAATGAAGATGCAGGACTCTGCTGCCCGTGTGAATGTTCAAAGAGGACATAGAATGCCACTCATATTTCTCCTTATGAACGATGAGAATGGCGATTTGCATATTAGACTCCAGCCTCTCCGCTTTCACCGCTACTAAATCTCTGATCTTTCTCATGTTGAGCTTTATTTCTTTCAAATATGGTCATTTTTCCCATATCAATTTCCCTTTGAATAATCTAAAGTTCACAAATCTTGTTGGGGCGACCAATTTCTCGCTCAAAAGAGGATCAATATCTGCCAATTGATCTTTTTCAGCTGATTCTAAATAGGATCAACTGATTCTGCTAACCATGCTTTGCATTATCTAAAAATGCTCGACTTGAAAGTGCTCATTAAGAACATGAGCGGTTGTAGATATGTAGATTTATTGGCCATTGTGGGAAAGAGATGAACTATGTAATCTTAGCACAATAGGGAATGTGTTTGCACATATATTTGTGTACACATTTAGCACTAATTTGGCTTTGAGTTTATGTGATACGCCGATGGATGTTTTAATAATAAACATTCAATTGCAACCAAGAAAGGTTTAGTAGAAGAAAGAGTAACTAATTCTTGTATATCAGTAAAATGCAATCTGCGATTTCATCTACTATAAATTGTTTCCAGCTTGGATCAAATAGAGCATATAGTTTGGAAAATCATAACACAAGCTAGAGAGGAATTAAAGGTAGAATGTTATGGTGACATGGAATTACAAGGAATTCAATAAGAAAGATAGTTCCCATGGTAGCCCTATAAAGATTTGCAATGTGAGAAATAATTTTTGCTTGATTCATTTAATAAAAAGGAACTTTATGAAATTTTATTTTTAATATTTTTTCTCTTAGAGCGGACTAAATTTTTCTGAGTATGAAACATTAAATTAAATTTTGATGTCCTAGCATGTAACTTCTAAGTATTAACTTAAATACTTAGCAAGTGATTGGCATTTAAGATATTAGTTATAAAATTACCTATTTTACATTGGCGCACGATGAAGTTGTTGCTATGTGATCAAAAGGTCACGGGTTTGAATCCTGGAAACAACCTCTTGCAAAAAAGCAAGGTAAGACTGCGTACAATGAATCCTTCCCCGGGACCCACATGGCGGGAGCTTCGTGCACCGGGCTGCCCTTTTGTTTTGTTTAACCATAGATTAGAAATTTCGATTAACATACGTTGTTTGATATAGTTTAGTCATTTTTTTATTATTTCGAAAGCGTATGCATACTGCATATGTGCTATACAGTAGGCCAACTAAATACTACTTGCATTCACCTTTAAGATCTTGCATATGAAAGCGCCAAATTGTGTTTCTATCTGTTTATAATGAAAAGATAAAACAAAGAAATGTTCATATTCTTCGTCATCAAGAAGATCCATATTATACAAGAATAGTCATAATTGATGGTGTCAAGGTACCTAAATTCAAATTTTAAAGGAATACTACCAGTATCCAATACCCAGAATATCAGAGTGGACTTAATCTATTAACTGACTATGAAAAAGCACTGAAAAAGTTTTTGAAGATTTGAGAACCTGGGACCTTCTATAATATTCAAGCCTAGATCTCCTAAGCGACTCTGTATTTTAAAAGAGAGGAATTGGCCACTACAACTAATGAATATGCAATCAAATTCAACCAGTACATTGCTAGAGTGACAGTGCTAAAATAAGATGCTGGTTTTGGTTCACTGTTTGTAAATTTGATTCATGAAAGCAAGCTTTAAATTCTGCTATTAAATATGAGAATTACTTCTGCTGCTAGCCATCTGGAACCTTTTTGTATATCTCTCTTTAACTAGCTGTACCTTAGCTACAGTGATTGTGTTATTCAGTAAGCATTTCTTTCTAGTATGTCATCTGTATTTTTAAAAGTTACTAAAGATGCACTTTTGAGAACTATTCTACTTCATTTAGTCATTATTCATGATGAAGTCCTCATATGTTTTTTTTTTCCTGAACAGGCCAAGGGCTATAGGGTTGGGCCTGTCTATGATGATGTGTTGGCAATGGCATGGTTCTTCTTGGAGTTGATTGTGAAATCAATGGCCTTAGAACAAAGTCGTCTGGTCTACCACAGTCTTCCTTCAGGTACTTTAACGATGTTAGAGAGATTTTAAGTAAAATCAAACATCTTGTGCCATTGTTTGTTGACACAAGTAATCTTGCTTGAATGTTACAGATTGTTTTATAGTTGGCAAACTCAGCTGATACTGTAACAGATTGATTGAGCTGTATTGGGATCAGCTTCCAATTTCTTGGGAATAGGTTGAGAGTTGCTATAATCATGAAACTGAACCTTAATATATTTCATCTTAAACATATTGTTGAGGGTTGCTAGAATTCAGAAATTGAAAGCTTAAATCTATTACATCCTATCTAAAGTTGATTGAATTGTGCAAAATTTGAAAGGAATCAGGAAGTCAATATTGGTGGATTTTAGTCAACCAAAATAGAAACGTTTCTTGCCAACCTAATGACTGAAATTGAAATCCTTTCAAACGAACAATTAGGGTCAAGAATAGAGAAAAAGAGAAGGGTAAAAGGATACTCAATCTAGAAGGGAGAGGAGAAAAAAACTCAGATCCACCGATTGCCTTCTTCCTTTAGCAGCAAATCAAAGACATTCTTTCATGGCGACGCAAGGTGTGATTATCAATAACTTGCTTTCCTTTCTTGGGTTCCTTTTGGGGTTCCTTTTTCAGGCATCGTGTGATTTGAGAAGGCTCTAGTAAATTAGTAAACGCAAGGAGGTAAATAAATCATTTATTAGTTAACAATTATCACTTAATGAAACTAATTAATTAGGTGTGTAATTGATCAAAATTAGATTAAATTAAACTCAATTTTACTAAATCAGTAACTAATATCAGATTAAGTGTTTGATTTAGATTAATTTGATATGATTAACTAAAACCATATTAATGAGATCAATTTAACATAGATATAATTCAATGGTTAGCCTCAAGAACTTGAATAAAACCCCCTGGGTGAAGTATATAGGTAGGGCATTGATTCTCTTCCTCTGCCTTGTTGCATGCTGGTGGACTACTAATTGAATTGATTTCCGTTTGTAGGCTGTAAAAACAGCTTATATCCAATGTTTTTTTTTTTTGCTGGATGAATATAAAAGTATATTAAAGCTTAAATAAAAGGCTCTAAGGCACAGTTGGGCCTTGAATAGGATTTTTCTAGGTTGATATCTTGCTTTTCATCCTGTTGCTACTTCCTATCTACAGTTAGCATAAGATCAAATCAGGTTCCATACTAATTTGATTGAATGTACTCATTTGATCAGATCAAGGTATTCATTTTAACTAATTTAATTTATTTATTAAAAAATAGATTTAATTGCATGAGTTTAAATTTAATTTAAATCAGAATCAATCAAATTTATTTATTTAAAATTTAACCAATATTATATTTAGTTTAGTTATATATTATTCAATTAAAATCAAAATTAGGATTTAATTTAATTTGATTAACTTAAATCTGATTAATTTAATAAAGGTATACTCTGATTAAGCTGATTCATTGTAACTAATTTAATTATGTATTAAAAAACTTAGATTTAACTAAATCAGATTAAGTCGAATTTAGCTTAACTGATTTATTTTATTTATTTAAAATTTATTGAAAGACATATTTAATTTTATTATGATTTAATTAAAATTAGCAAAAAACGAATTTAATTTAATTTATTTTGTTTAAAATTTGATTAATTAAATCTGCTTTTATAATTAATTAAAATAGAATTTATTTAAATTAATTAATTTAATATATGAAAATAAAATTATATTTAATTTAATTAAGTCAAAATAAATCACATTTGTTTTTATTGATTTAATTTAAGCATTTAAAATTAGATGCTACTAAATTTGATTAAACTGAGATCCAATTAAATCAAATTTACGTCAATTTAATACATATTAAGTTTAGATTAAAATATATTAGATTGTGGGACCAGACATATCTATGTTTTGTTTTGTGCAGTACTGGTGGATCCAGCTCCTCAAGTGTTCATCATAGATATGCATTGCCTTATCACTATGTGTCATTGACTTTTAAACATCATTGCTGTTGAAGATGTTATAACAGGAAGTTCAACTTGTGTTATGAGGCTTTTCACAAATGTTTTACTTTGCTACATTTTGTTTAGGTGAAGATGTACCACCCTTGCAGTTAAAGGAAGGTGTTTTTCGGTGTATCATACAGCTTTATGATTGCCTCCTGACAGAGGTCCATGAACGTTGCAAAAAGGGTTTAAGCTTTGCAAAACTCTTGAATAGTAGTCTGGCTTTCTTTTGTTATGACTTGTTGTCCATAATTGAGCCACGCCAAGTTTTTGAACTGGTATGTATCTCCTTGTGTTCTTTTCCTTGGTAAGGTGGTGTTTGTTATTTAATGAAATGGTGATCAATTACTATCTAGAATTTTTCTCTTATTCAGATATGCATGGATGATAAGTAATTTTTCCTTTATTTCTGAACCATTAAAATATTATCCAGGATCAGTAGTTGGTTTTTGTCATAAGGTGTCTGGAATTTCATGAATGTAATTTTGTTTTACATACATATTTAGAAAGTTATTGTTTGTAAAAGAAGGCAATTAAGGAACCATGATGGAAAAAGAGACCCAGGAACCTTTGGGCTTGTTTCCTTGTGGAGAAAAACGAGAGGGTGTAGGAAAAGTGGGGCAGGTTACGAGTTACTCTCTGTTTCTTCAGGAAGAGGGAAAGTTTTCTCCCATTTTTCACCATTTGGCTTTCGCCTAGATTAGGCAAAAATACAAGTATTATGTTGGCACAATCTAGAGGATCCTGGTACACAATCAAGAAAGGATATTTGCCAGTGTCTATCACAATCTGCAAATCCAGTCAACTAACCATGGTAATTCTGCACTATAGAAGAGTACATAGATGTAAAAACAACTTATTTTATTGAATTCCATTCATTTAAGATGAAGCACTATGTTATTACATCCTTCGAAGTTTCTATGTAAAACTATATTAGTAAAATTTGCTCGCTCATAAAACTAAGAACATGTTTTGTTCTAAAAAGGAATATGTGTGGAAGGAAATTAAAATCAACTACAAATATTCAAGATAAAACCAGTTTTCAGCATAGTTTGTGGATATCTTTGAGCAACCAAACCTTAAAATTCCATCTCTGCCTGTGCATATGTAGCCTAAATAAAACAGTGAATGAGCACAATTGTGCACAAGGAGGTTCAGGATAGATTTGTAGGAATTATCTCTTTAGACATACTTCAAGAAATATAAACATGTTAAATGTATTTTAACCATCTTCAAATCATTTAATTCTAAACTATCACCATTTATCCAACTTATGATATCATTATTTTTCAAGATTTGTGTGAAATTCATCTCTTTAATATGGTGAAATATAATAGTCATATCCACCAATCATAATAGTATCATAAGATGATATCCACTGACCATAACAGCAACAAAAGATACATGGGCTGATGCCCCCCAAAAGCTGAAGCATATTTATAAATGTGTTGATGAACCCCTGGGGCATTGGTGCAGCGGCAGAGCACCTTCTCAAACTCCGGGCACTTAAGGATTGAGTCCCAGCTTTGGTGAATTAACGGATGAATTTCCTTTAATGGACAGTTGACCTAAAAGTGCTGGGTTGATGGGTCGTTTGCTGTGAGCGCTTCCCGATTTATCCGGGTGGCCAATGGGAAACTTCTGTGGGGTTGGATCAATCACCCCAGGATTAGTTGGCGTAAGCTGGATACATGTGCCAACTAAAAAAAATTGAGAAAAAAAAGCTTTTGTTGCCGCATGCACAAGGGTCCAAAGCTTAGCAATAATATAAAGATGCGCTAAAGTCCCGAGTTCTGTACTAAATGAGCTAAAGCCGCTATGCTGGAGCATGAAAAGTACACCACAAGAAACTCAAACTCACCAATAAAAAATTCATAAATTGGAGGATGAATATTACATGGGTTCCTAATCGTTTTTATAAACTATAATTGGACTAATTCTTCATAAAATAGTGACCTAGTTTATTCCAAAAAATCTCTAATAGTAATTCTCCCCTCCTGGTTTCACTGCTATGACAGATGTACATGAACATTGGTTGCTTCACAGAAGTTGCCCATAGACTCCTCATGATGCACAGCTTGAAGAAGTTGAGTAAATAATAACAGACGAATATCTGCAATTTGGAAGATGCAAATTGATCTAGCAATCACCCAAGACAGAAATGATGAGGAACAGTGTTCGCTTCTATCTGCTTGTCCAAATACTATTAACACTATTTATTGATTACTTAGCCCACGCCTATGTTCTAACTTGTCATTTGAACAAAAAAAAATTGCACTGCCATTTTAACATATACACACCTCCTGTTTAATGAAAATACAATAAATTTGATGAATAATCATTTAACCCTAACCATAAAATCGAACATACAAGTTCTAGAATTGTTAACTAATAAGGAGTATGTATCGAAAGAAATGAAGATTAAGTATTGGAATAAATAATTCTCTTTTGTGGAAATTTTGTAGATCTATACCGATTCCTGGAATGGACAAACAACAGTAGATTATGTTTCTTGAAATTGAAGAAAAAAAACTGCTCATAATGAAGGAGAAGGTGAGGGTGATACTGCTCCTAGTGGTAGGAAAATAAGTAGACATGGTAATAGGCGAACTAAGAATCTACGACCCATGAAAATGTTTCTTTAAAGATAGTATTTTGATGGTGTCCAGAAAAAGATATCAAAAGCTTTTGGCAGGTTTTGACTGTGGATTGTAATGTTGATAACAACTGGGGTGGGCAATCACTTTTAAGGTCTGTGTTTGCAGAGAAGCAAGAACTATGCTTTTATTTTGTTTCTATAATGTTGCATAGACTAATTTCGGCTCCTGAAACAGAAATGGATGTGAAAACTTAAAACTACGTCTGCCCAGCAAGGTTGGAGGCCCCACCCGTAAAAGCAGTAAGAGCAGTCAGAAAAGCATCTGCGATAGAGAATGCGGAGAATCAATCCAACAGTTATCAGATTGATTGTAGAACTTATGAGGAATAATCAGACTTAAGGTGGTGACGATTCTTTTATGAGCCTCAGATATTCTGCCTACATGCAACAGATGGAATGTTGATTGATGGAGAAGTATGCACCACCACAATTGGTACACTAGGAAATAACTATAAGACTGTTGAACTTGTCGTCAATGGGGATCATCACCAGTTCTTGGGGAAGCAGATAGCAACCTTGTTGGCACATATGGTGGCTTGTACATACAACAACTGATCCAATCTCCATGGGATTCTGAAATTAAGGAAAGAAGTTGTTATGGTGGGTTGGGTCTCAACTGGACTCCGAGGGATCTGTGAGAAGAGAGAGAAATGAGGCAGTACATGGATCCCGTGCAGTCATAGTCATAATTAGGAAGCAAGGGATGGAAATGCCCTCAAATTTGCTGGATCTGCCAGTGGGTGAGGGGACCACGGAGGTGGGGTGGCAAAGTTTGGGGAAATTTGACACAGGTGCAGGCATGCAGCTGCCATAGAGGCATAGGATCTGAGCTGGATGCATCATGGCTATTGGGGAGGCAAGCATCCTTGTTGAGGAAAGGTGGTTATGGATGATCTTGAGCATCAGCAAGAGGTGGAAAGATGGGTTGATTGTGCATACTGGAGAGGAGATGCTCAGTCATGAACATGGTGGATGATTGGGCACCATGAGACTTCATGAGTTGTGACTGGAGCATTGAGCCTCAAATGCATTGACAGGGAGGTCAGCTAGGCTTTGTGTGAGAGAAGTCTGGAACGATCAGAGCTTCTCATAGGTTGCACCTCTAGGTGGAGAGAAAGTGAGGAGAGAAGATCACGAGATGTGTCTTAGAGGAATACCATTTTCTAAAAACCCTAATATAAATGGGTAGCTTTGATATCATGTAGAATTTATGGAAACTAGAATAATTGGATTGCTTATATTAATGGATAACCATTAAATGGATACGTATAGGATTTGGACATAACCCTAAACCCAAACTACTAATGCAAAACTGAACCTGCTAGACTAATAACACTATTAATATTAATACTCTTATAACATACAACACCTCATACCAACTCACTATGTTGGTCTGCTCTAAAATCCTACTGCTTCATCCACTATTTTGAACATTGCTGATATCTTTCCTGCTGATGATAGTTTTGTGGTGGATAATTCTACTTTGGGTGAGGTTCAGTTAGCATGAATTTTCTTGTATAAAAGACCTGTTAGATATTGGATCATTTTATTGAATTTGGTATTGTCTTTTAACACGAGTCATGTATACCAGCAAAGATCCTTTCATGTATAGGTTTATACATATTGCAACTCATTGATAATGGCCCTAATTAATGTAATGACCATAACAAATACATTGAACTAAGTGACAATGACTTTTGTATTTGTTCTAGACTGACATACCTAATCAGTCTAATCTCTTTTTTCTTACTAAAAAAATGATTTAAGCACATTTCCCCCTTCTTATTTGGTTTTATTCTACTCTAATTCCTTTTTCTTTATGGTTTTTCAGGTTTCATTATATATTGACAAATTTGCTGGTGTTTGCCAATCAATTTTGCATGATTGCAAGCTGACATTTTTGCAAATTATATGTGATCATGATCTCTTTGTGGAAATGCCTGGGAGAGATCCTTCGGACAGGTAGAATGAGCTGGTTTCTCCATAATTACAGTTTTATGTATTGATATTGAACCTATGCCTCTAGATTTCTTCCACTATTTTACTTATAATGTTTACAAAATTGTGATGATAAGGAAGATGTTTCTAGAAATATATGATTCAAGATTTTGCATAGATATGCATTGTTCTTCCCATGGCTTAAAGTGCCATGATCTGTCAGCCGGAACAAACATAATTTGCCATTCCAACCATTGACTTGTGTGCAAGTAGACTTCAACACTGGAGACTTGCAAGTTGACTGGTCTTCTCACTTGAGAATTCCCAAGTGGTGGTAGTGTGTGTAGTGAAAACAAAGGAACGGAGAGAGATCAAGGAGAGAGACTGGTACAAGCACCCTAAATGTCGCACTATGGGTGTATCAAATTACAATTAAAGTTACCGAACATCTCTATGCTAATGTAGCAAAGGGATGACTCAGGCCGTTTCTCAACGAATGTAACGATAGGATGATAACTCTAACATTGATGTGTTATGGCTTAGGGTTTTTTTATATCAAAGTGGGGGGGGAGCTAAGAAATGAAATAACAAAGCGAGTATGAAATGAAATCTAATGAATGAAAGACAATGCAAGGAAAGGAAATCTAGCCTAACCTAAACTACGATTGCACAGGAAAGTAAAAACACATCAAGTGAACATATGACAAAACGAAACCTAGAGCATATAACAAAATCTAAACTAATTGCATTCAAATGAAAAGCTTAAACATAATGGGTTGAACACTAACAAAGCAAGGGAAACAACTAACTAAGGAATTACCAAACTAAAGCCTAACCACTTAGAGAAACATTCCATCAAACAACTTGCATGCATCATCCTATTAGAACCAAATACATGAAATCCTAATCATGTGAACCGAATCAATTACAAGCATTCAAACATGAATTCATTCAAGCGATCAACACATCAAAGTAATGCACTAATTCAGATCAAATCGACTTCAAGTAGTGTTTGGGGGAATTTATCGAACACTTGGCAAGCGTCAAACAATTCAAACTTAATACATGACATCTTAGGCATGAAACATTGGATCTACTACAATCAATCAAATATGGAGATCAACCAACAACTAAATGAAACAAAGCAACACAACAAACAATCAAATCCAAGCTTCCTGAAGAAGGGATGTTACGATTTGGATGGATGCGCTAGTGTCGGGAACTTTTAAGGACCTGTATTGAGCTAGGAAGGACATAATCTAGGATGAACTGAGGCTAATGGAGGCTGATCGGAGAATAGATGATCGGCCGGTGGCGGTGAGAAGGTGGTGGAGCTGTCGGGCTTGGTGGTGGAGAAGAGGATGTTGTGCGTCGATTGGAGAAGATGCGTGATTGAAGACGATGATCCGAAGAAATGGCATAATTGTTCCTCGTCCCATTTGATCAGACAGCTCTGATTAATCCAGATCTGATGGAGTGGCTGAGATCGGATCTAAGTGGATGGTCAAGATCAATAGATCTCGATAGAGGGTCAGGATGACTGGATCAGAATGGGTGACTCAGATCATCCAGATCTATATTCATGGCTCAGAATCAATCAGAACTTTAATGAACGGCTGGAATGGATCAGATCGGACCCCTTTGATTAAATTGCTTCAGATCTTGATGAAGGGCTCAAACGTTTCCCGATTTGGCTCCACCATTGACCCAAGCCTTTAAGCCCAATTTGATCTAACTTGGGTTCAATCAAATTGTCATCTTGATTCCCTACAAATAATAATTGCACAAATTTAAGTAAAAATACATAAAAAAATAGGAAGAATTATACCAAAGCCCTAAAAATGAATCTAACTCAATAACATGATATAAATTAACAATTAACCATATGAGAAGATTAAAACGTGGAAATTAAGGCTAAAATAATATGCAAAAAATGGTGTTATCAATTCTCCCACACTTATTCTTGCACGCCCCGAGCAAGCAAAGAAAACTAAATACAATTAAAACATCTCCCAATTATCCCCGAACAATACTTTGAAAATAGTAAAAGAAATTTACCTAGGACCATCAAATTTACAAGGATTAAAACATTCATAAATCCAAACTTACACCAGTCAAACAAGCATGGTGATATCAAACTACTGACTAAGCATGAAAAAAGCTTCACAAGGTAACATCTCATTTCTAGCTCTAAAAACATGTGCAAATGTGGAGTTCCACTCAAGGGCCTACTCATAACATTTCACTACCATAAACTTACTTATTTTCTACTTCTCCGCCATTGTAAATACATAACATACATGAATTAAAAAGGAGATATTAAGAATTGAAATAAATTCAAAAGGAAATTGAGCTAAACAAACAAAATGGTAAGAGAGGAAAGATTTCAATGCAAGAATTAGAGAGTTGGAAGAATAAACCTGATGAGTTAGCCTAATGATGAATATAAATATACATCCACTAATGAAGCCTACTCAATACTTATCTTCCATGTCTTTGGTCAAATGTACTTCACTTTGTTGGCTTGTTCTAGCTTAACCTCCACACTTCACATCTCTTAAACCGACCAGCTTTTCAATTAGCTCAGCAGGTAACCACAATTACATCAACCTCAGAGGTAGCTAGCTCTGAAAACTTGAACCAAATCATTCCCAAACTGCAATGGTCAAGTATTTAAACTCAACATTTCAATCCCTGCTACTTCCTCAGATCAATACCTTAAGTTTTTCACTGATTATATGACTGTAAAAGAAGTTTGCATGAAGCATTTCAGATTGATACACCACACTGCAATTTTCTTTTCCATTCAAATTCATTATTTCGTAGCACTACTGTAGGTAAGCTTCCATGAGATCACATTTGATTCATTTTCAAAGAACCATACAGTCCAGCAATTTCAAATCCAAATCATAGGTACTGGCTGTTGTTGCTAAGAGTTGAGTTTCAGTTTCAATATTTACTGTGGTTCAAGCTTCTAATAATGAAAGAATTGAAAAAAACAATGACACCGATTGATAATAAATGTGTAGGAGCTTCCCTTGAGGTTGTCATTAATAAAAAATTGCAACAAAACTTGACTTATCAAAACCAGGACAGATTTATTTTGGCATACTCAGAATTTTTCACAGCTCAACTTCTCAATCTCTCTTGAGCCCTGTTTTTTTTTCTTTTTCTTTTTTCTGTTGTGCCATTAACATTTGTTTCTAGTATATCTTGAGATTGGCATCAACTTGCATCAATTGGGAACCAAAATTAAGCTTTTGAAAATCACAGCCCCCCAACTCAATTTACAGCAACTCACAGAATTTTTTTTCTGTCCTTTTTTTTTGTGCCATGAATCAACTTGGTATTCTTCCAGAATTTCAGAGAATAATCCACCTTAGATGCTTCTCTGTTGATTCTAGTAGAATTGCTGGAATTCAAGGATTTTAGGGATCAATTTTGGACTCCAATCTCAAATTCAAGAACTGGCTTCAGTTTCAAGATCTGGACTCCCTGGAATCTCAGGTCAAGCTATGAGGTTTAATATCGAAAGAAGATCTCATTTAACACCAAATCAATAGGGGCTTGAATTCAATTCATTTCGGATCAGAAAACAGCTTGAAAGATTGGCACAAACGGGCACATCTCCTGTATATTGTCTCACTGCTGCAGCTTTCAGCATTCTTCATTTCTGCATCTCCTTTATTGTTAAAAAAAAATCTCAATCAAGCATCTCTTGGAGGTCGGCAATAAGAATTCCATATTAGCAGCTCTGAATTACTGGAAATGCAATTCAATTCCTGCATTTCTAACTGCATTTCTGTTTTGGTACAGATTTCAAAACATAAAACTAGAATTCTAGTAACAGCTTATTAAGATGTGTTTCCCTCATTTGTAGCTGGTACCTATTCCTTGGTTAAGAGGGAAATGAACTCATTTCATGTGATTGGGAAGACAAACAGATTTGATGTCCCACAACAGCAGCTTTTCATCCTTTTAACCTACAAGTGCCAGATCTCCAATTTGCAACTCTATTCTCAAATTCTGCAACTTGTTTCATTTCTAAATTTTTTCTTGGTTTTTTTTTTCACAATTTTTGTTGTTTTCTCTTTTTTTCTTTCCCTGTCAACATAATGTAGCCTTCACAAACAAATGAAACATCAAATGACTCTTTAAACCAAGTCATTGACTTGGACCAATCACTGTTCAGAAAATTTGTAAGGAACATTGGCACAGACAAATTCAAATTAATACAAAGCTCTTGTATCACTATGTTTTTTTTTCTTTTCTTCTTCTTGAACTGAACTAAATTCTCCAAATGTTCCATCTTTTAACAACTCAATCCCACAAAACTATGAGCCAACCTAATGATTAAATAGAATCCTCAAATTTGGTTGAGATTCTCACATCATGCTAAAAAATCCCACACTTCAATGCTCATGAAAACATCCACAATCTCCAACATATCCTAACCCCTCCCCCACACTTAGGATTTGTCCATCTCAGGCAAACAAACATATCGAGTTATTAGCCAAACTCTCAAGGAGATAGGGCAAGCAGAGAGATGATTAAAGATAGAAATGATATATGAAATTGTTTTTTTTCTTTTGAAGAAAATTGTGGGAAGGAAATTGAAAATTATAAGGAAATAAGAATGAAAAATATCCTCTATCATTTTCATACATGCATATGTTACTATGGTTTCAAAAAGAAGCAAAATAAGTTCTAGAGTATTGCTATGAGTGTCATCACACAAAAGAAAAGATATGCAACTCTGATAGTTGCATTAGTTTTTTCTTAATAGATGCAACTTGCTCTCTAATGCTCCCATTTTCTTATTCTGTTCATCCTCGTATGTCTACACATCCACCTTAACATCCTCATCTCTGCAACTCTCATCTTTTGCTCATGTGTTTGAGTCATAGCCTAATATTCAGCTTCATATAAAATAGCTGATTTTGTAGAATTTTTCTTTAAGTTTTAGAGATACTTTACGGTCATATAAAACACCCGACGCTCTCCTCCATTTCAACCATCCTACTTGTATTCTATATAAGACATCTCTCTCAATTCCCTTATTGTTTTGATCCTAAATATTTAAAGTTCTCAGTTCCGGGCAACTCGTCATTTTCTATCTTAACAATTGTTTTATTACGTTTAATATTCCTAAACTTAAATTCCATATATTCTTTATTTATTCTATTAAGCCTAAAACCTTTCCGTTCTAGTGTTTTCCGTCAAAATTCTAATTTAGCATTTACTCGTGTGTTTCATCTACCAAATCAATATCATCTGCAAACAACATACGTCATGATATTGTGTCTTGAATGTGTGCGGTGAGTTTTTCCATAATTAGTGTAAAACGATAGAGACTTAGAGTTGATCCTTGATGTAACCCTTTTATTGGAAATGCTTCAGTTACTCTGCTTGAAGTCTTTATTCTGATTGTTATATTCTTTCACATATCCTTAATTAGTTCAATATATGTTACGCTAACACCTTTCTTTCCTAGAATTCTCTATATAATTTCTCTTGGACTCCATCATAAGTTTTTCTAAGTCAATGAATACTATTTGTAAATCTTATTTTTGCTCTCGATATTTTTCAATTAATTGTCTAAGAAGATGTATAGCTTCTATTGTCGACCTTCCAGACAAACCTAGATTGATTTTCGGTCACTGTGGTTTCCTTAAATCTTTTTTCTATTACTTTTCCCCAAAGTTTCATGGTATGACTCATTAGTTTAATACCCCTATAGTTTGCACAATTTTGTACGTCTCTCTTGTTCTTATAAGTAAACTATAGTACTTATCCTCTATTGATCAAACATTTTTTCCCGTTTTCAATATCATGTTAAATAATTTTGTAAGACATTCAATATCTTGTTTCTCTAGGTACTTCCATACCTTAAAATATCATCTGGTCCAATGAGTTTTCCATTGTACATCTATTTAAAATTTGTTCTACTTCTGAAGTTTGAATTCTACGATAAAAATTTAAATTTTTATGCTCATTTGATCTATTTAAATTATCTAAGTTAAGATTATCACCTAAAGGTTTTAAGCTTAGTAGTTTAAAGACAGAATATATGGAATTTAAGTTTAGCAATATTAGAAGTAATGAAACAATTGTTAAGATAGGAGAGGACGAGTTGCCCTGAACCGAGAGATTTAAATATTTAGGAGAGAGATGTCTTACATAGAATACAAGCAGGATGAGTGAAATGGAGGGAAGCGTTGAGTGTTTTATGTGACCGTAAAGTACCTCTTAAACTTAAAGGTAAGTTCTATAAAATCGCAGTTAGACCTGCTATGTTATATGGAGCTGAATGTTGGGCTATGACTCGAACACATGAGCAGAAGATGAGAGTTGCAGAGATGAGGATGTTAAGGTGGATGTGTGGACATGCGAATATGGACAAAATAAGAAATGAGAGCATTAGAGAGAAAGTCGGAGTTACATCTATTGAGGAAAAACTCCGAGAGACATGTTTAAGATGGTACGGATATGCACTTAGACGACCAATAAATGCTCCAGTTAAGCGATGTGAAACTATGATAAACATGCATATCAAATGAGGAAGAGGAAGACCAACAAGACTTGGTTAACAACAATAAAACAAGATAAAATTTATTTAAATATAGATGATGATATAATAGGAGATAGAGCTCAATGACGTAAAAGGATTCATACAGCCGACCCCACCTAGTGGGAAAAGGCTTGGTTGTTGTTGTTATAAGATGATCACCTAAATTTTCATTAAAAAGTTGATGAAAATACTTTTTTTCACTGCTCTTTTATTTCTTCATCATTTACTAGTACCCAATTACATTAATCTTTAATACATTTTATTTGGATAAGATATCTTGTCTTTCTTTCTCTCACTTTTGCTGTTCTATAAATGTCTCTTGCCCTTTCTTTTGTATCCAATTTTTGATATAATCGTTCAAAAGTTTTATTTTTTGATTTCATTCACTACTTTTTTACTTCTTTTTTGGCTATTGTATATTTTTTAAGTTTTTCTTATTTTTACAAATATATAATTTCTTATAAGCTATTCATTTTTTCTTCACTTTCTCTTGTACTTTTTCATTCTACCATCCAGATTCCTTACTTAGTGGTGCATGTTTTCAACATATCATCTTATCCCATGTCGTATTAGATCACTATATATTTCACCTAATGTTTGTATTTCTACCTTCTCCTTAAATATATTTTGTTTCCCATTCTTTAACTTCCACCATTTAATTCTATGAGTTGTATATATTTTCTTTCTATTGATACTATATTTGAGGTGTATATCCAACACTACTAATGTATGTTGGGTAGTTAAGTTTTCTCTAAGGATGCCCTTGCAATCTTTACAAATCTTTCTATCATTCTTCCTAACTATAAGAAATTTAATTTGCGATTTACTATTTCCACTTTTGAACATGACTAAATGTTTTTCTCTTTTCTTTAAAAAAACGTATTAGCTAATATAAGGTCATATGCTATGCAAAATTTAATATAATTTTCTCTTCCTCATTTCTCATTCCAAACCCATAACCCTCATGCACTCTCTCATATTCCTTATTTTTCACTCTAACATGCCCATTTAGTTTACCTCCTATTAAAATCATTTTATTTGGCAATGTTTTGTAATATTTCATCTAAGTCGTCTAAAATCATTGATTTGGTAGTTTCATCTAATCCTACTTGCAGTGCATATACACTAATTATGTTTATAATTTCTTTCGTCACTATTATCTTAAGGGCTATAATTCTATCCCGTTTTCTAACTAATTCTCCAACATATCTTTTAACGAACTATCTACAACAATATCTATTTCATTTCTTGCTTTACTCTTTTATGTGTACTATAACTTAAAATCCGAGTTCTCTATCATCTTTGCCTTTTCGTCTATCCATTTTGTCTCTTGTATACACAAAATATTAATTTTTCTTCTAATCATCGTATCTACTACTTCCATTGATTTACTAGTGAGAGTTCCTATGTCTATGTTCCAAATATTAGACTATTAGTTTTCCTATCATATTTGTTCTTTTCCAATCTATGGTGTGAGAACTCTTGTCTATTTAATACTACATCCAAGTTCACAGAGATATAGCAGTCCTTGCTGATACGTTACAATCGGATCTTGCAATGCAAATTCTTGCATATTTAACACTATATCCGTGTTCTGGAGATGTAGCAGTCCTTGCTGAGATGTTACAGTCGGATCCTGCAACGGGTTCCTTTCGGGGAACAACCTAGCATTAGCATAATAGTTTAATGGATCTATATATTGAATATTTGTCATAGTTTTAACGTGACTGGTAACCTAACACAACCCTCCTTTATCTGGGCTTGCGACTGACTATAGTTTTAAACATGATATTTGTTGATTTAGAAAAAGTTTTTGATAGAATCCAAGAGAAATGAAATTATACGGAGAATTCTAGAAAAGAGAGGTGTTATCGTAACATATATTGAACTAATCAAGGATATATACGAGGATGCAACGATTAGAGTGAAGACTTCTGAAGCATTTTCAATAAAGATAATATTACAAAATTGGTCATGTTGGTTGCTACTCGGAAAATCTAGAGGTTCCACTATACAAAAATTTTGTACAAAGGTCTGAACCTTTTCCTAGCTACCATGTGTTCTTTTAAATTAAATTTTGGATCGCCTGCGGAACTTAACACGTTTGATCCAAAACTTAATCTATTTGTTCTTTTAGGTTTTAACTTAGATCTCCTGCGGAACTTAACACGTTCGACCCAAGTCACCTTAAGTTATTAATTCCATTAAATATTAATTTCCATAATTGGTTCCCAGTACTGACGTGGCGAGGCACATGGCCTTCTTGGATATGGGAGCAACCACCACCGACTAGACAAAACCTTTTATAGAAATCTAATATTTAATTTTCTAAAATAACTTTAGGTTAACAAAAAAGAACAATCAAATCACAAGGGAAAAAAAAACAAAAGAACACAACTTCGAAAAACATATTCGAAATATTAGAACGTAAGCCTCTTGTATTTGGTATTATTTCCATAAATAACTAGCATGATGCGGAAAGGAAAAATTACTAGTTATACCTTCTGAAAGACCTCTCGATCTTCATCAGATTCTCTTCTAATCTCTGGTCATGTGGGTAACGATCTTCCAGACGAGAAACCACCAACCACCTTCTTCTCCTCCTAGCTAGGTTCGCCAACAATAAGGAAGCTTCACCAGGAAGAAGATCAAAACACCAACCAAGCTCCAAGAGACGCTAGCTTTCTCCTTCTTCTTCTTCTCCAAGTAGTATCCGCCACCACAAGAGCTCCAAGGAGAGAGAGGTTCGCCACCACAAGAGGAAGAGAGGAAAGGATGATGATGGCCAGCCCAAGGAACAAAGAGGAGAGAAATAATAGAGGTTCTATCTCATGAAGGCACCTCACCCCTTCTTTTATATTCCTTGTAAATTAGGAAATTTAATTACAATAAAATTTCCTTAATTTCGATACATGATTTAATTGAGAAAATAAAATAAAATTTCCAATTAAATTCTACATTGCATGAAATCAAATTAGACATGTTTCAATCAACAATTAAAACTTCCTAATTTGTTTCCTAAATTTTAAAAATAAAATTTCTCTTCAAAATCTCTTCACGGTTGATAAAAGAAATTTCCATAATTTTAATTTTACAACAATGAATAATTTTAAAGAGAAAATAAAATATCTCACCAATTTACAAATAAGAAAGAGATCTAATCTCTTTAATCTTTGTAGATCTTTTACAAGAGAGATAATTTAATTTTAATTCTCTTTAATAAATTATATCTTCCACATAATAAAAATTAAAATTAAAATTCTTTTAATTTAATTTACGCCCTCTAGCTTGTTGCAGCCCAATTTATACCTAGGCCGTCCTAGCTTGGTTCCCAAGCTAGCTTGGCCGGCCTAGAAGGTGAGTATAGGTGGGTATAGTATTCATAAACAAGAGGCTACGATAGGGACCGAGAGGAGGAATCGACTTTGGTCTCCGATAAAATATCCCGTGTTCGCCCTTAACACACAACTTAATTTTATGAATAATAATTCATTCCACTAGAGAACTATTATCGAACTACCGCACAATCCCAAATTACATTTTGGGCTCTTTCTATTATGAGTGTGTTAGTCTCCCGTGTTTAAGATATCGAACGTCCACTAATTAAGTGAGTTATCGACAACTCATTTAATTAATATCTTAGTCCAAGAGTAGACCACTCAACCTTATCATCACGTCGGACTAGGTCCACCTGCAGGGTTTAACACGACAATCCTTATGAGCTCCTCTTGAGAACATTATCAACCTAGTATCTCTAGACACGCTTCCTTCTATAATCAACAACACACACTATAAGTGATATCATTTCCAACTTATCGCTTATCGATTTATCGAACTAAATCTCACCCATTGATAAATTAAAGAAATAAATATCAAATATATGTGCTTGTTATTATATTAGGATTAAGAGTACACACTTCCATAATAACTGAGGTCTTTGTTCCTTTATAAAGTCAGTATAAAAGGAACGACCTCAAATGGTCCTACTCAATACACTCTAAGTGTACTAGTGTAATTATATAGTTAAGATAAACTAATACCTAATTACACTACGACCTTCCAATGGTTTGTTCCTTTCCATCTTGGTCGTGAGCTACTGTTTATAATTTATAAGGTACTGATAACATGATCTTCTGTGTGTGACACCACACACCATGTTATCTACAATATAAATTAATTGAACAACTATATTTATCACAAATGTAGACATTTGACCAATGTGATTCTTATTTCTAGATAAATGTTTTATACCAAAAGCTAGGCTTTTAATATACATTCTAACAGGTCAAACTCTAAGTCTTTATTTTTTTACACTAATTATGGACGAACTCATTGGACACATTCAAGACACATTATCGTAGTGTATGTTATTTGCAAATGATATTGTTTTGGTAGATGAGACACATGAAAGAATTAGAATCTTAGTGGGAAACACTAGAAATGAAAGGTTTTTGGCTTAGTAAAGTAAAAATAGAATATATGAAATTTTAGTTTACCAATATTAGACGTAATGAAATAATTAATAAAATAGGAAATGATGAGCTGTCTAGAATGGAGAGATTTATGTATTTAGGATTATTTTTGATAAATGATGGAGGGATTAAGAAAGATGTCTTACATAGATACAAACATGATGGTTGAAATGACGGAGAGTATCGGGTGTTTTATGTGATCGTAAAGTATCTTTAAAATTTAAAGGAAAGTTCTACAAAACGACGGTTAGACCTGTTATGTTATATGACGCTGAACGTTGGCTATGACTCGGGCACATGAGCAGAAGATAAGAGTTGCAGAGATAAAGATGTTAAGGTGGATGTGTGGACATACAAGGATGGACAAAATAAGAAATGAGAGCATTAGAGAGAAAGTACGAACATGTACTTAGACGACCAATAAATGCTCCAGTTAGGTGATGTGAAACTATGACAAATACGCATATCAAACGAGGAAGAGGAAAGTCCAAAAAAAGACTTGGTTAGAAATAATAAAACCAGATAAAATTTATATAAGTATAGATGAGAATATCATAGGAGATAGAGTCTAATGGCATAAAAAGATTCATATAGTCGACCCCATCTAGTGGGATCAGACTTGATTGTTGTTTTATATTTGCCAATCTTAAGTTTAAATATACCATTGAATGTGTGTTTTGAAATTTCTTATAGTGGAAACTAGAAAAAGTATCCACGTATACTTTGCTGTATATAATTCCCACAATATTTATCTAACTTGGATATTATTGCCAATCTGATTGGTCATGATGATGCAGAAATTGCCATCTTTTATTGCCAGTCTGATAGTTGATAGTGATGCAGAGACGAATAAGCTACTTCTTTTTGTCCTGTGAAGAATATTTTGTTTGTGGAGTATTAGGTTTGTACTTGCCACAAATCTTAAAATGAACATAACATAAAATTCTATGCAGACTAGCTGTGGTGAACCAATTACTCTGAAAACCTGGACATGTGGTGTATTTGTAACTTAGATTACCTAATAATCTAGGATATTGGTGTTTTGTTTTTGCATCTAATATTTAACCTTATAATTCTTAAATATTTTTTTGGACAGAAATTATCTTTCATCAGTTCTAATCCAGGAAATATTCCTTACCCTGGATCATGATGATTTATTACAACGGGCAAAAGTATGTTATTTTTCTTGATTTTTTTTTTTAATTCAACAATTCTGAACTTCCACTTAAACTACTTTGTTTCGATATATATAGGCAGCTCGGATCTTAGTGGTTCTCATGTGTAAGCATGAGTTTGATTCCCGTTACCAAAAACTGGAGGATAAGTTATATATTGCCCAGCTGTATTTCCCTCTTATTGGCCAGGTAGGCAAATGCTTAAATTTCCTTTTCTATTTTCTCCATTCAGTCGTTATAAATGAATTTGTGTGATAATAATTAAGGCTTAGTTAACTGATTGCTAGACACAGTTATTTGTTGTACACATTCCTTCATCTAATTCCCTTTATTTCCAATTGGGAAGAGAGCTTGAGGAGCTTGGATTTGAATTTAGACTTCTATTTTGGTTTAAAATAATAAAAAATATTAGTTAAGTTAAAATATCTTTATATCCATCAAATAATACATCTTTTATAAATATGCATACAAATATACGTTAATAGATTCCCATGTACATACCTATATAGATGAATCTATACACATACATCCTTAAACGGTTCAGGTTGATGCTTTGCTTTCCTGTTGTAGATTGCTTGTCCCCTTATTATTCAGTATTCAGTTTACAGAGTATGCTTGGTTTACACCATTCTTGAAATTTGGTGCCATGTTGGGTGAATTGGTTGAAACGTACAATTCTTCCTTTAAATTACTGAAATTTGATACTGATTGATACAAAAATGTCGCCTATGCCTCCATGTTGATTGTTTTAGTATTGAACTGTGCCAACACTCGAGCACACTTAGACATATGTCAAGATGAAGTATATAATCATTGTTTTTTTTGGAACTTTTTTAATTCTAATTTCATTATGTATTTAACTGAATTAAGTTGAAGAAGATTACGAGTAAAATTTATATGAATTCATTATACTGCATATTGAAATAAAAATAAGTAAAAATATTTTTAGTTCAATCATTTCATTGATATAGTTTTGAAAAGGTAGAAAATCTAGATGAAAGAAGATTAAATGAGTAATACCCATCTTAATTCATTGCGATACACTCAACATATGCCAAAGCATGTCAAGTTTCAATATTGTATAGCACAATAAATATTTTAATTTAATTCATTATTTAATTGTTATAGTTTTAAAGTGCTTTGAGTGTTTGCATGTGCCAAAATGTGCCAAATCTTAATATATGTCGAAATTGTACTAATTTTAAATGATTACCAAAACTTTTATAGCCAATAGTTTAAGTCTTACTCTCATCCAATGCATGATACTTGTTTGGTATTAGCAAGGTGTGTAAATATTAGTCTTGATAAATGTAATACTTTGTAGCTCATTATTCTAAAATTGAAATTTAAATGATTTTTTATTTGTTATAGACTTTATTTAGAAGTAAGAAAGTCAAATGGATGAGGATTGTTAAAATTTAATTCAATTGATGTCAGCATAATCGTAAATTTCAGAATCATATTGTTCTGATTAGAGATTTAAACTCCAACACAACTTTGATTTTTAAAATCTTTGTTTTACATATAGACTAGCCAAAGTAAGTGGTCCATGTGTTGTGATGGTCACAATATAAAGTAACACAAAAAAATATTTTATAATGTTCCTTCGTTGCAATGCTAAATCAAACCATAACAAATTACTAGAACAAAATTAGATTCATTCTTGTCTTATAAAATTAACACAAAGATTATCCAACTCTTATGTAATTCCCTTATTGTTTTGTAAAAATGATCTTAAATATTTAAAGTTCTCGGGACAACTCGTCATGTTCTATCTTAACAATTGTTTTATTACGTTTAATATTGCTAAACTTAAATTCCATATATTCTTTATTTATTCTACTAAGCCTAAAACCTTTCCGTTCTAGTGTTTTCCGTCAAAATTCTAATTTAGCATTTACTTATGTGTTTCATCTACCAAATCAATATCATCTGCAAACAACATACGTCATGATATTGTGTCTTGAATGTGTGCGGTGAGTTTTTCCATAATTAGTGTAAAACGATAGGGACTTAGAGTTGATCCTTGATGTAACCCTTTTATTGGAAATGCTTCAGTTACTCTGCTTGAAGTCTTTATTCTGATTGTTATATTCTCGTACATATCTTTAATTAGTTCAATATATATTACGCTAACACCTCTCTTTCCTAGAATTCTCTATATAATTTCTCTTGGACTCCATCATAAGTTTTTCTAAGTCAATGAATACTATCTGTAGATTTTATTTTTGCTCTCTATATTTTTCAATTAATTGTCTAAGAAGATGTATAACTTCTATTGTCAACCTTCCAGACAAACCTAGATCGATTTTCGATCACTGTGGTTTCCTTAAATATTTTTTCTATTACTTTTCCCCAAAGTTTCATGGTATGACTCATTAGTTTAATACTCCTATAGTTTGTACAATTTTGTACGTCTCCCTTGTTCTTATAAGGAAACTATAGTACTTATCCTCTATTGATCAGACATTTTTTTTCATTTTCAATATCATGTTAAATAATTTTGTAAGACATTCAATACCTTGTTTCTCTAGGAACTTCCATACCTTAAAATATCATCTGGTCCAATGAGTTTTCCATTGTACATCTATTTAAAGTTTGTTCTACTTCTGAAGTTTGAATTCTACGATAAAAATTTAAATTTTTATGCTCATTTGACCTATTTAAATTACCTAAGTTAAGATGATCACCTAAAGGTTTTAAGTTTAGTAGATTAAAGACAGAATATATGGAATTTAAGTTTAGCAATATTAGAAGTAATGAAACAATTGTTAAGATAGGAGAGGACGAGTTGCCCGGAACCGAGAGATTTAAATATTTAGGATCATTTTTACAAAATGATAGAGGGATTGAGAGAGATGTCTTACATAGAATACAAGCAGAATGAGTGAAATGGAGGAGCGCGTTGAGTGTTTTATGTGACCGTAAAGTACCTCTTAAACTTAAAGGCAAGTTCTATAAAATCGCAGTTAGACCTGCTATATTATATGGAGCTGAATGTTGGGCTATGACTCGAGCACATGAGCAGAAGATGAGAGTTGCAGAGATGAGGATGTTAAGGTGGATATGTGGACATACGAATATGGACAAAATAAGAAATGAGAGCATCAGAGAGAAAGTCGGAATTGCATCTATTGAGGAAAAACTCCGAGAGACACGTTTAAGATGTTACGGACATGTACGACCAATAAATGTTCCAGTTAGGCGATGTGAAACTATGATAAACATGCATATCAAACGAGGAAGAGGAAGATAAAAAAAGACTTGGTTAGCAACAATAAAACAAGATAAAATTTATTTAAATATAGATGATGATATAATAGGAGATAGAGCTCAATGGCGTAAAAGGATTCATACAACCGACCCCACCTAGTGGGAAAAAGCTTGGTTGTTGTTGTTGTTATAAGATGGTCACCTAAATTTAAGTTGATGAAAATACTTTTTTCACTGCTCTTTTATTTCTTCATCATTTACTAGTACCTTATTACATTAATCTTTAATACATTTTATTTGGATAAGATATCTTGTCTTCCTTTCTCTCACTTTTGCTATTCTATAAATGTCTCTTGCCCTTTCTTTTGTATCCAATTTTTGATATAATCGTTCAATAGTTTTATTTTTTTATTTCATTCACTACTTTTTTTACTTCTTTTTTGGCTATTGTATATTTTTTAAGTTTTTCTTATTTTTACAAATATATAATTCCTTATAAGCTATTCATTTTTTTTTCACTTTCTCTTGTACTTTTCCATTCCACCATCCAGATTCCTTACTTAGTGGTGCATGTTTTCAACATATCATCTTATCCCATGTCGTATTAGATCACCATATATTTCACCTAATGTTTGTATTTCTACCTTCTCCTTAAATATATTTTATTTCCCATTCTTTAACTTCCACCATTTAATTCTATGAGTCGTATATATTTTCTTTCTATTGATACTATGTTTGAAGTGTATATCCAACACTACTAATGTATGTTGGGTAGTTAAGTTTTCTCTAAGGATGACCTTGCAATCTTTACAAATCTTTCTATCATTTTTCCTAACTATAAGAAATTTAATTTGCGATTTACTATTTTCACTTTTGAACGTGACTAAATATTTTTCTCTTTTCTTTAAAAAAATGTATTAGCTAATATAAGGTCATATGCTATTGCAAAATTTAATATAATTTTCTCTTCCTCATTTCTCATTCCAAACCCATAACCCTCATGCACTCTCTCATATTCCTTATTTTTCACCCTAACATGCCCATTTAGTTTACCTCCTATTAAAATCATTTTATTTGGCAATGTTTTGTAATATTTCATCTAAGTCGTCTAAAATCATTGATTTGGTAGCTTCATCTAATCCTACTTGTGGTGCATATACACTAATTATGCTCATAATTTTTTTTGCCACTATTATCTTAAGGGTTATAAGTCTATCCCCTTTTCTAACTACTCTTATAACTTTATCCTTTAACGAACTATCTACAACATTATCGACTCCATTTCTTGCTTTACTCTTTTCTTTCCTGTGTACCATAACTTAAAATCCGAGTTCTCTATCATCTTTGCCTTTTCGTTTACCCATTTTGTCTCTTGTACACACAAAATACTAATTATTCTTATAATCATCGTATCTACTACCTCCATTGATTTTTCAGTGAGGGTTCCTATGTTCCATGTTCCAAATTTTATATTATTAGTTTTCCTATCATATTTGTTCTTATTCAACCTATGATGCGAGCACTCTTGCCTATTTAACACTACATCCAAGTTCTCACATAGATATAGCAGTCCTTGCTGATACGTTATAGTCGGATCTTGCAATGCAAACTCTTGCATATTTAACACTACATCCGTGTTCTGGAGATGTAGCAGTCCTTGCTGAGACGTTGGATCTATATATTGAATATTTGTCATAGTTTTAACGCGACTGGTAACCTAACACAACCCTCCTTTATCTAGGCTTGCGACTGACTATAGTTTTAAACATGATATTCGTTGATTTAGAAAAAGTTTTTGATAGAATCCAAGAGAAATGAAATTATACGGAGAATTCTAGAAAAGAGAGGTGTTAGCGTAACATATATTGAACTAATCAAGGATATATACGAGAATGTAACGATTAGAGTGAAGACTTCTGAAGCATTTTCAATAAAGATACGATTTCAAAATTGGTCAAACTCTAAGTCTTTATTTTTTTACACTAATTATGGACGAACTCATTGGACACATTCAAGACACATTATCGTAGTGTATGTTGTTATTTGCAAATGATATTGTTTTGGTAGACGAGACACATGAAAGAATTAGAATCTTAGTGGGAAACACTAGAAATGAAAGGTTTTGGCTTAGTAAAGTAAAAATAGAATATATGAAATTTTAGTTTACCAATATTAGACGTAATGAAATAATTAATAAAATAAGAAATGATGAGTTGTCTAGAACGGAGAGATTTAAGTATTTAGGATTATTTTTGATAAATGATGGAGGGATTAAGAAAGATGTCTTACATAGATACAAACATGATGGTTGAAATGACGGAGAGTATCGGGTGTTTTATGTGATCGTAAAGTATCTTTAAAATTTAAAGGAAAGTTCTACAAAACGACGGTTAGACCTGTTATGTTATATGACGCTGAACGTTGGCTATGACTCGGGCACATGAGCAGAAGATAAGAGTTGCAGAGATAAAGATGTTAAGGTGGATGTGTGGACATACAAGGATGGACAAAATAAGAAATGAGAGCATTAGAGAGAAAGTACGAACATGTACTTAGACGACCAATAAATGCTCCAGTTAGGTGATGTGAAACTATGACAAATACGCATATCAAACGAGGAAGAGGAAAGTCCAAAAAAAGACTTGGTTAGAAATAATAAAACCAGATAAAATTTATATAAGTATAGATGAGAATATCATAGGAGATAGAGTCTAATGGCATAAAAAGATTCATATAGTCGACCCCATCTAGTGGGATCAGACTTGATTGTTGTTTTATATTTGCCAATCTTAAGTTTAAATATACCATTGAATGTGTGTTTTGAAATTTCTTATAGTGGAAACTAGAAAAAGTATCCACGTATACTTTGCTGTATATAATTCCCACAATATTTATCTAACTTGGATATTATTGCCAATCTGATTGGTCATGATGATGCAGAAATTGCCATCTTTTATTGCCAGTCTGATAGTTGATAGTGATGCAGAGACGAATAAGCTACTTCTTTTTGTCCTGTGAAGAATATTTTGTTTGTGGAGTATTAGGTTTGTACTTGCCACAAATCTTAAAATGAACATAACATAAAATTCTATGCAGACTAGCTGTGGTGAACCAATTACTCTGAAAACCTGGACATGTGGTGTATTTGTAACTTAGATTACCTAATAATCTAGGATATTGGTGTTTTGTTTTTGCATCTAATATTTAACCTTATAATTCTTAAATATTTTTTTGGACAGAAATTATCTTTCATCAGTTCTAATCCAGGAAATATTCCTTACCCTGGATCATGATGATTTATTACAACGGGCAAAAGTATGTTATTTTTCTTGATTTTTTTTTTTAATTCAACAATTCTGAACTTCCACTTAAACTACTTTGTTTCGATATATATAGGCAGCTCGGATCTTAGTGGTTCTCATGTGTAAGCATGAGTTTGATTCCCGTTACCAAAAACTGGAGGATAAGTTATATATTGCCCAGCTGTATTTCCCTCTTATTGGCCAGGTAGGCAAATGCTTAAATTTCCTTTTCTATTTTCTCCATTCAGTCGTTATAAATGAATTTGTGTGATAATAATTAAGGCTTAGTTAACTGATTGCTAGACACAGTTATTTGTTGTACACATTCCTTCATCTAATTCCCTTTATTTCCAATTGGGAAGAGAGCTTGAGGAGCTTGGATTTGAATTTAGACTTCTATTTTGGTTTAAAATAATAAAAAATATTAGTTAAGTTAAAATATCTTTATATCCATCAAATAATACATCTTTTATAAATATGCATACAAATATACGTTAATAGATTCCCATGTACATACCTATATAGATGAATCTATACACATACATCCTTAAACGGTTCAGGTTGATGCTTTGCTTTCCTGTTGTAGATTGCTTGTCCCCTTATTATTCAGTATTCAGTTTACAGAGTATGCTTGGTTTACACCATTCTTGAAATTTGGTGCCATGTTGGGTGAATTGGTTGAAACGTACAATTCTTCCTTTAAATTACTGAAATTTGATACTGATTGATACAAAAATGTCGCCTATGCCTCCATGTTGATTGTTTTAGTATTGAACTGTGCCAACACTCGAGCACACTTAGACATATGTCAAGATGAAGTATATAATCATTGTTTTTTTTGGAACTTTTTTAATTCTAATTTCATTATGTATTTAACTGAATTAAGTTGAAGAAGATTACGAGTAAAATTTATATGAATTCATTATACTGCATATTGAAATAAAAATAAGTAAAAATATTTTTAGTTCAATCATTTCATTGATATAGTTTTGAAAAGGTAGAAAATCTAGATGAAAGAAGATTAAATGAGTAATACCCATCTTAATTCATTGCGATACACTCAACATATGCCAAAGCATGTCAAGTTTCAATATTGTATAGCACAATAAATATTTTAATTTAATTCATTATTTAATTGTTATAGTTTTAAAGTGCTTTGAGTGTTTGCATGTGCCAAAATGTGCCAAATCTTAATATATGTCGAAATTGTACTAATTTTAAATGATTACCAAAACTTTTATAGCCAATAGTTTAAGTCTTACTCTCATCCAATGCATGATACTTGTTTGGTATTAGCAAGGTGTGTAAATATTAGTCTTGATAAATGTAATACTTTGTAGCTCATTATTCTAAAATTGAAATTTAAATGATTTTTTATTTGTTATAGACTTTATTTAGAAGTAAGAAAGTCAAATGGATGAGGATTGTTAAAATTTAATTCAATTGATGTCAGCATAATCGTAAATTTCAGAATCATATTGTTCTGATTAGAGATTTAAACTCCAACACAACTTTGATTTTTAAAATCTTTGTTTTACATATAGACTAGCCAAAGTAAGTGGTCCATGTGTTGTGACGGTCACAATATAAAGTAACACAAAAAAATATTTTATAATGTTCCTTCGTTGCAATGCTAAATCAAACCATAACAAATTACTAGAACAAAATTAGATTCATTCTTGTCTTATAAAATTAACACAAAGATTATCCAACTCTTATGTCATCCGCGTGACTAGATTCTTGCAACACGGATGTGTTTTCATCCTTCTAGAAAGGAAACAACGATGTTAGCGCATCGCCGATATTACCAACAATGTCGGCACACAACAGAGAGAGAGAGAGAGAGAGAGAGAGAGAGAGAGCGTGTGTGTGGCTTAAAAGAATGTCCAATTCTGACATTCGTATGTTATTCATGTCGACCTTATATTAGGTTATATATTTATAAAGATTAACTTTTAATCTTGACCCTTGGATCTTATTCAATTATGAGCTAATTCCTAATTTTTCTCAATAGTTATTTTCAAAATGAAAAATTCACATTCTTCTTGTGAAATTATTTTTACTTCAAATTAATTTTGCTTGCCAAGCCTGCTTCAACCTCTAAGCTTCTCTTAATTTTTGATTTTTCATAAATATATTCGCCCATGAATATTATTGTAGATAGTTTGTTAAAGGATAAAATTATAGGAGTAGTTAGAAAAGGAGATAGAATTATAACCCTTAAGATAATAGTGGCAAAAGAAACTATGAACATAATTAGTGTATATGCACCACAAGTAGGATTAGATGAAGCTACCAAATCAAGGTTTTGGGAGGACTTAGATGAAATATTACAAAATATTCCACCAAATGAAATGATTTTAATAGGAGGTGATCTAAATGGGCATGTCAGAGTAAAAAATGAGGAATATGAGAGAGTACATGGGAGTTATGGGTTTGGAACGAGGAATAAGGAAGGGAAAGCTATATTAGATTTTGCGATAGCATATAACCTTATATTAGCTAATACGTTTTTTAATAAACGAGAAGAACACTTAGTCACATTCAAAAGTGGGAATAATAAATCGCAAATTGACTTTCTTATGGTTAGGAAGAAGGATAGAAAGATTTGTAAAGATTGCAAAGTCATCCCTGAAGAAAGCTTAACTACCCAACATAGGGTAATAGTGTTGGATATACATCTCAAACATAGTATCAATAGAAAGAAAATATATACAATTCCTAGAATTAAGTGGTGGAAATTAAAGGATGGGAAACAACATATATTTAAGGAGAAGGTAAAAGTACAAGCATTAGGTGAAATATACGATGACTCTAATACAACATGGGATAAGATGGTATCAAAGTTGAAAATAGTAGCTAAGAGTGTACTCGGTGAGGCAAAGGGACATGCACTACTAAGTAAAGAATCTTGGTGGTAGAATGAGAAAGTACAAGAGAAAGTGAAGGAAAAACGAATAGCTTATAAGGAATTATATATTTGTAAGAACAAGGAAAACTTAAAAAAATATACAATAGCCAAGAAAGAAGCTAAGAAAGTAGTAAGTGAAGCAAAAAATGAAACTTTTGAACGGTTATATCAAAAATTGGATACAAAAGAAGGGGAAAGAGACATTTATAGAATAGCTAAAGTGAGAGAAAGAAAAACAAGATATCTTAGCCAAATAAAATGTATTAAAGATGAATGTAATAGGGTATTAGTAAACGATGGAGAAATAAAAGAGCGGTGAAAGAAGTATTTTCATCAACTTTTTAATGAAGGTTTAGGTGACCAACTTAACTTAGGTAATTTAATTGGGTCAAATGAGCATAGAAACTTTAATTTTTATCGTAGAATTCAAATTCAGAAGTAAAACAAACTTTAAATGAGATGCACAATGGAAAATACGTTGGACCAGATGATATTCCGATAGAGGTATGGAAGTGCTTAGGGAAGTAAGGTATTGAATGACTTACAAAATTATTTAACATGATATTGAAAAGAAAAAAATGCCTGATCAATGGAGGATAAGTACTCTAGTTCCCTTATATAAGAATAAGGGAGACGTACAAAATTGTGCAAACTATAGGGGTATTAAACTAATGAGTCATACTATGAAACTTTGGAAAAAAATAATAGAAAAAAGATTAAGGTTCATGCCTGGCAGGTCGATAATAAAAGCTATACATCTTCTTAAACAATTAATTGAAAAATATCAGGAGCAAAAACAAGATCTACACATGGTATTCATTGACTTAGAAAAAGCTTATAATAGAGTCCCAAGAGAAATTATATGGAGAATTCTAGAAAAGAGAGGTGTTAGTGTAACATATATTGAACTAATTAAGAATATGTATTGATGGAGTAAAAAGACTTCATATTCATAATATTTCAGGATAATTACATATGCTTATATAGCCACATAACCCTAAGCATCACCTTATTTACAAAAGATAAAAAGACTTATCTATTTGCAGATGATATTATTTTGGTAGATGAGACACGTGAAGGAGTAAATGCTAAGCTAGAATCTTGGAGGGAAACACTAGAAGGGAAAGGTTTTAAGCTTAGTAGATTAAAGACAGAATATATGGAATTTAAGTTTAGCAATATTAGAAGTAATGAGACAATTGTTAAAATAGGAGAGGATGAGTTGCCTGCAACCGAAAGATTTAAATATTTAGGATCATTTTTGTAAAATGATGGAGGGCTTGAGAGAGATGTCTTACATAGAATACAAGCAGGATGGGTGAAATGGAGGGGAGCGTTGAGTGTTTTATGTGACCGTTAAGTATCTCTTAAACTTAAAGGTAAGTCCTATAAAACCGCAGTTAGACTTGCTATGTTATATGGAGCTGAATGTTGGGCTATGACTCTGAGCACATGAGCAAAAGATGAGAGTTGCAGAGATGAGGATGTTAAGGTGGATGTGTGGACATACGAAGATAGACAAAATAAGAAATGAGAGCATTAGAGAGAAAGTCGGAGTTGCATCTATTGAGGAAAAACTCCGAGAGACGCGTTTAAGATGGTACGGACATGTACTTAGATGACCAATAAATGCTCCAGTTAGTCAATGTGAAACTATGATAAACATGCATATCAAATGAGGAAGAGGAAGACCAAAAAAAACTTGGTTAACAACAATAAGACAAGATAAAATTTATTTAAATATAGATGATGATATAATAGGAGATAGAGCTCAATGGCGTAAAAGGATTCATACAGCCGACCCCACCTAGTGGAAAAAGGCTTGGTTGTTGTTGTTGTTGTATATTCGCCCATGAATTAATCTACTTGTTTCTTTTTTCTCTTTTTTTTTTTTTTTTGATAAGTAAAAAATTGTATAGCACTAACCAAGAGTGTCAGAGCTAGTTCTTTAGGAGTTACTAGTGTTCTAAAAATTGTCCTAGGTCGCCGCCTAGGCGCTAGGCGCCAACCAGCCGCACCGGTCAACCTAGGTGGCCTTGGCGCCTAGGTGAATTAGGCGGCCCTAGGCGCCAACTAATCCGTCTAATCGTCTAGTCACCGCGGAAATAATGCAGGGTTTTCATGATTTCTTTTAGTTTAGGCTTTTAAAGTTAAAATCCAATTAAAAAACTGAATTATAACCCTTTTTTATGTTGGACTTAAGTTTTATAAGCCCTAAACTTTGGTTCAGCAAGAATATCGATTTGTTGGCTAGCCCTAACCGCTAGCACCAAACTTCATTTTCATCATAGCAAATGAAGAAATCCACATTTTAGAGAAATCATAGAGTTAAAAGGCTGGAGAAAACGATTTGAAGAAAAATTTATTGTCTGATATTTCCTCAATTGAGCGACTTGAAAGGGATTAAATTGAAAGTTGGCCAAAGCCTAATCCTTTGGAAAAATCATTTCATTAGAGAACTCCGAAAAAGCTCTAGAGTGAGATGTTGGGGATTCAATCAAAGTTTCACATTGGAAAGATTTAGAAAAGATCATGGATTTAAAAGGATGTATAATATCTCCATTGGCATGAGGCCTTTTGGGTAGAGCCCAAGAGCAAAGCTATGAGGGCATTGACCCAAAGTAGACAATATCATATCATTGTGGAGATATGTGAATATCCTTTGGTCACAATGAATGGTATCAGAGCTATGGTCCAGACTAGATGTCATGTGGGATGACCTTGAACGAAGTTGCGGGTTGGCCCGGAGTAGGTCAGGTTGACTAGATGCTTGCGGGGAGACAATGCAGGTCAAGGTGACTGGATGCTCGCGAGAAAAGGTCAGGGTGTCTAGATGCTCGCGGGGAGACCCGGACCATGAGAGTAATTGTGATCCTTTGTTTGAGGGGAGGATTGTTTGTGATTCAATCAAAGTCCCATATTGAAAAGATTTGGAAAAGATCAAGGTTTAAAAAAATGTATGATATCTCCATTGGTATGAAGCCTTTTGGGTAGAGGCCAAGAGCAGAGCCATGAGGGTCTATGCCTAAAGTGGACAATATCATGTCATTGTGGAGATATGTGAATATCCTTTGGTCACAACATGAGAGAACTTCATGTGGATGATTTTACTTCCAAAGAAGAAGAGGAGAATCACAATGATGATATTGAATTTGTGTCCGATGAAGAACAAGTCGTTGAAAATTATGGAGAAGTAAAATAAATTTGTGATATTTTATTAGTTGTGTAATTTTAAACTCATTTTAAATTTGATGTTATTGAGTTGAAGTTATAGAATGTGATTTATTATGTCATATATGTTGATACCGTGGAATCGGCCTAGCGATGCCTAGTCCCCGCCTAGGTGGCCTAGGCGTTGGTTTGGTGCCCGCCTAGCGCCTAACGGATTTTAGAACCTTGGGAGTTACTTATGTCTAACAAAGTATCAAATCAAAGTAAACTCCTAAGGACCAGTATACATGAAGTTACACACTCCTGAAAATCCTTTCAATGTCTAACTATCCCTCTCCAAAGAAACTAGAGTTTTTAGCTCGCCATATATAATAAATAACAAATGACAAGGCTAGATAACGAGTCTTGTCAACACCCTACTCCTATGGTAATGTCTACGGAAGACTCATTGATCTCCGATAGATGGACATCTCCGATGTCATATGCAAACATCTCTAATCCTCCTCCATAATCCAACAATATGGGAGCATCCAAAGAATAGATGCTCCTGTGTCACCAGCACCTTGCATAGAAAGTATACTGTCCCCAACCACAAATTTGCTAACCTCTATCCAGCAGCCTTCGGGGATCTATATAAGATCTCGTATTTGCAGTAGTGGCCTGATCGAGAATTTAAGTGGGTTGCCTCGCATGTCCATATGTCAGCTTGTCGTAAATATAATTAACCCATTTGATCCAAAGGGCGTTCTCCTTTGCCTATATCTGCCAAAGGACCTTAGCAAGGAGGGTTAGGTTCCAAGTTCACAAGTTCCACAACTGAGGCCACCTTTATCCTTAGGTGTGCACATATCCACCCATGACACTAGAGGATGCTTAGACGTCCACATTAACTAGTAGTTCCTATATTTTGCAAGTGGTATTTAAGCTCTTATTTTGCAACCTTAGCGGCGGCTGATTTATGGTGAATCAATGGGAGGTCATCATTAACTATAACTAGCTTTTCAAATAGTAATTTTTTTATTCTATTATTAAGTAAGCTTATACCACATTATTCATGAAAATCCAATTGGATTGGGGTAGATGATAGTGTATGATTCCATCAACTAGAATTTTAGGAGAAAAGATGGACAATATTCCAACAGAATTCTAAAAAAAGGACTGGGGAAGTTATAATCAGAATATAATTTATGTAATAATGTCTTCAAGCTCTAGAGAGTTTCTATTCTTGCAACATCTAAGTGAGATCAACATTGCGATTTTCATTACCCAGATTGCTAACTGGACAAAAAAAATATTATCTCATCAAAGCTGTTAGGTTTGGGACAAGTATTACCACCCATACAAGGGTGTCTTAAGGATAAAACTATATAATTGGTCTGGTCTCTTAAATCCGTTTTATTAAAGCTCGACTTGGACAAGTATTACCACTCATTTAAGGGTATCTTAAAGAGAAAACTATATAATTCATCTGGTCTCTTAAGTTCCTTTTTTGAAAGCTCGAGTTTTGGGTATAAATGGTTAGTCCATCAACTTTAAGAGTCCTAAACTACGTTAGTTTAGAAATGTGATTTCAGGTCATTGTGCTATATGTTTGGGAAAACAAATAGAGAATACAGATTTTGATTAAAAAAGATTCAATATGTTTCTTGGCCTGTTTTTCTAGCTTGCTTTAATTTTTTCTGCAACTATGATAACAGCTTACACTATATATATTATCCTGCAGATATTGGATGAGATGCCGGTGTTCTATAATTTAAATGCCATTGAAAAACGTGAAGTTTTAATTGTGATATTGCAAATCATAAGGAACTTGGATGATCCATCACTTGTTAAAGCATGGCAACAAAGTATTGCACGAACCAGATTATTCTTTAAACTCCTTGAAGAGTGTCTTATTCATTTTGAGGTTTGTATTGTGCTTATTGAAAAGGGTGATATTACTAACTGTATTTCTACTTGTTGCCCTGTTTTGTAGTTGTGTTCTCCATATCTTTCACGTTAATGTAGTTGGTACATTCTTTATAGTAATCATTGACCATTCCTGATTTCTAGATGTCTAGTTACTGATTTTCAGTTTTCTATAACCAAATGTTGCATATTTGTAATTGTATGCTTGTCTATGTTGTGTGTTAGTTTGTATTATCGGTATATATTAGTTATCATATTTGTGTATATTAGTTCCTATATCTCTATATATTAATTACCATATTATCGGTACAAATTAGTTAATTAGCATATATGTGTCAATTAGGCTAATTGTCAATTAGCCTAATTATAGTTTCCTAAATTAGATTTCCTTTTCCCTCACCCCTGTTTCCTTTTCTCCTTCGATGCTCTTCGTTCGCTAGCCAAGACACGGATCAGCTTCGTCGGCAACACTTCCTCCTCCTCCCAACCAACCTGCTCCTGCTGCACTTCCTCCTCTACAGTTCTCCTTCGACGCCCTCTGCTCCTGCTGCTGACGCTCTCTGTTGATGCCCTCTCGCCCTTCGCTAAAACATGGATCGACTCATAGCATCGTATGAGGTTTCTCCTTCGACGGCCTCTTGATTAGGTTTCTCCCTTTTTTTTTCTTTCGCCGTTTTCCGGTGATCATGAAGAAGGAAAAAGGGGTGCTTCCTTTTTCCCTATTGCTGCCTCCACCTTTTGAGGACTGCTTGCTGCTGGCTAGCCAGTAGGTCCCTCTGGCCAGCTGGCAAACCAGACAACAGATACAAGGAGATTTGATCTCCTTGCAAGAAGACAGCAGCAGCTGCTGCCCTTGCCACCTCGGTGGCCTGCTGCTGCCAACCAACCTTCGACTACCTTCCTTGCTGCCTTGTGTTAGCCACCAAGCTGCCAGAGAGAACAGTCGCCGGACGACAGTGACAAGGAGGAAGGTCTTCCCTGCTGCCGCCATCGTCCAACAGGAAGCAACGCTGATTTGTCCTCAGACCCTCTCGGCACTGTAGCTGTGCTTTCTTCCTGTTGCTGCGTTCTCTTGTCCTAATTCACCACCATCAGTGTCTACCCTCAGATCCTCTCGACGCAAGTAAGAGATCAGTCCCCTGTTGCTGTGCTTTCTTCCACTTACTGCGTTTTGTCTTTCTAACACAAGCTACAGATCTGTGCACTCTATTTTCTGTTGCTATGTTCCCATGAGAGAAATCGTATGACTGATAATAAACTCTATCTTGTGACGGATGTAGTGCCCATGATGTCTAAGATCACAAGCCAAAAGCTTAATGGTTCAAACTATTTGGATTGGAGTAAGATTGTTCGTCTTTATCTACGAAGTATTGATAAAGATGGGCATTTGACTGATGATCCTCCTAAAGACGATTTAAAACAGACATGGCTAAGAGAGGATGCTTTCTTGTTCCTTCATATTCAGAATTGTATTGATAGTGAGATAATTAGTTTAATTAATCATTGTGAATTTGTTAAAGAACTAATGGATTATTTAGAATTTTTGTATTTCACGGGTTCGAATCCTGGAAATAGCCTCTTGCAAAAAGCAGGGTAAGGCTGCGTACAATGGATCCTTCCCCGGGACCCCGCATGGCGGGAGCTTCGTGCACCGGGCTGCCCTTTTTTTTTATGGAAAAGGGAATCTCTCCTACATGTATAAGGTTTGCAAAGCCGTTTACAATGTGGAAAAACAAGATCAGCCTCAGTTATTTTATGGTGTTCAAAAAGACATATGAGGAACTTAATATATTGCTACCTTTTAGCCTTGATGTGAAAGTTCAACAAATCCTACGAGAGCAAATGACGGTCATGAGCTTCCTTACTGGCTTATCTCCTGACTTTGAGTCTGCTAAGTCACAAGTTCTCTCTGGTTTTGAGCTCTCCTCTCTACAAGATGTATTTAGTCACATTCTCTGTACAAAAAATACTAAACCCACTCCGCTTTGTGGTGCTTTAGTAAGTCGCGATACTAATTATGTGCCTGGAAGATCAACTAGTCAGGATTTTCAAACTCGAACGCATAATTCTGATGGTATCGTATGCAATTACTGTTGTAAGCCAGGTCACACAAAGTTTGAGTGTAGAAAGCTTCAGTGCATCCACTAATGATACTTCTAATAAATCGGTCCTCATTTCTGTAGATGAATTTGCCAAGTTTTCAAAATATCATGAATCACTCAAGTCGTCATCTCCCTCTATCACTGTTATTGCTGATTGAGGTAAACAAAATGCATGTCTTCTTTCCTCATCCTCCAAATTGGTCATTAATTTTGGTGCAACCGATATGGCAGGTGCAACCGATATGGCAGGTAATTCTAGTCTATTTTCTACTTTTCAGTTCAAAACTAATACTCATACTGTTAATTTAGCTGATGAGTCTCCATCTTGTGTTCGTGGATTTGGCAATATCAATCTTACGCCTTTGCTTCCTCTTTCCTCTATCTTACATTTACCTAATTTATCTTTTAATTTACTCTTTGTTAGTCAATTAACTCGTAATCTTAACTGTTGCATCTCACTTTTTTCCTGATTGCTTGTTTCAGGATCTTTTGACGAAGAAGATTATTGTAAAGGGCATAAGTCTAGAAGACTTTACATTCTTGGCACACCACTCTCGAATTCTTTTGCTTGCTTGAGTATCACTTCTCTGTTTGAGGCTCATTATAGGTTGGGACATCCATCTTTATCTTTGCTCAAAAAGCTTTGTCCACAATATGGTAAGGTGTCTTTATTAGATTGTGAGTCATGTCAGTTTGCAAAACATCATCGTCTTAGTTAGAGTCCTAGAGTAAATAAACGTGCTACTATTCCTTTTGAATTAGTTCATTCCGACATTTGAGGTTCTTGTCCTGTTTTATCTAAAAATGGTTTTAGGTATTTTGTTACTTTTGTCTATGATTACTCTTGTGTAACCTGGTTATATTTAATGAAAAATTGTTCTGAGATATTTTCTCTGTTTAGTGCCTTTTGTGCTGAGATTAAAACTCAGTTCAATACATCCATCCGTACTTTACGGAGTGATAATGCTAAGGAGTACATGTCCAATGTATTCCAGTCGTATATGGGTCAGAATGACATGCTTTATGAAACATCTTGTGTTGACACTCCATCCCAAAATGGTGTAGCCGAATGAAAAAATAGACATCTTCTAGAAACTGCACGAGCCCTTTTATTTCAGTGAATGTTCCCAAATCCTTTTGGGTTGATGTAATTTCTACAACATGTTTTTTAATTAACCGCATGCCATCCTCTGTTCTTCATGGTGAGATCTCTTATAAAATCCTTTTCCCCAATAAGTCATTGTTTCATATTAACCCTAGGATATTTGGTAGCACTTGTTTTGTTCGGGATGTTCGTCCACATGTCACTAAATTAAATCTCAAGTCTTTGAAGTGTATCTTCCTTGGTTATTCTCGTCTTCAAAAAGGCTATAGGTGTTATTGCCCCAGTATTAACAAATATCTTATCTCAATAGATATTACCTTCATGAAAGATACACCTTATTTCTCATCCTCACCTATTCCGACTCAACAAAGGGAGGATGATGATTTGTTGGTGTATTCTCCTCACCTTATTTCCCAGCATTCGATCACACCCTCGGCACCTGTCTCGGAACTTGATCCTGTTAAGCCTCCTATTACTCAAGTTTATTCCAGGTGTCACCTCTAGATTCATGTCCTAAACCTACTACTTCATCATCAAATCCAATCCCGAGCAATGATCTTCCTATTGCGTTATGTAAAGGTAAACGACAGTGCACTTATTACTTCTTCTTTTGTTTCTTATAACAACTTGTCGTCTTCCTCTTATTCTTTTATTACTTCACTTGATTCTATCTCTATTCCTAAGACTGTGTGTGAGGCCATATCTCATCCTGGTTGGAAAGATGCAATGATAGAGGAGATGAATGCTTTAGATGACAATGGCAATTGGGACTTGGTCGATCAACCTTTAGGGAAAAGAGTTATTAGATGCAAATGGGTATTCGGAGTTAAAGTCAATCCGGATAGGTTAGTTGCTAGATTAAAAGCTTATCTTATCGCTAAAGGTTATGCTTAGATCTATGGGGTGGATTATTTTGATACTTTTTCACTTGTTGCAAAATTGACATCGGTTTGATTGTTTATTTCAATGGCCGCTATTCATCATTGGCTACATCAACTTGATATCAAGAATCATTTCTTCATGGTGATCTTCAGGAGGAGGTGTATATGGAGCAACCTCCTGGGTTTGTTGCTCAAGGGAGTCTAGGCAAGTTTGTCGTCTTCGAAAATCTTTGTATGGTTTGAAACAAAGTTCTCGTGCTTGGTTTGGAAAATTTAGTCAGATTAGAAAGTTTGGTATGATGAAAAGCAAGTCTAATCAGTCTGTGTTCTACAAGCAGTCAAGAGTTGGTATCATTCTATTAGTTGTATATGTAGATGATATTATTATCATTAGAAATGATACTACGGGAATCTCTCTTAAATCTTTCATTCATACTCAGTTTCATACGAAAGACTAAGTATTTCTTGGGTATTGAAGTTGTGAGGAGTAAAAATGGTATATTTCTATCTCAGAGAAAATATGTCCTCGATTTATTATCTGAGATAGGAAAATTGGGGGCAAAGCCTTGTAGTGCTCCAATGACTCAGAACATGCATCTCATAGAAGATGGAGAACTATTTGAACATTCTGAGAGATATCGAAGGTTGGTTGGGAAGTTAAATTACCTTACCGTGACTCGTCCAAATATTGCATACTCGGTCATTGTTGTTAGTCAGTTTATGTCATCTCTAACCATTCAACATTAGGCAGTGTTACAGCAAATTCTGTGTTACTTAAAGGGAGCATCCGAACGGGGTATCGTATATAAGAATCATGGGCACACTCATATTATATGTTTTTCAGATGCAGATTGGGCAGGTTCTAAAATGGATAAAAGATCTACTTCAGGTTATTGTATCTTTGTTGAAGGAAATTTAGTTTCATGGAAGAGAAAGAAGCAAAATGTTATGTCACGATCTAGTGCAGAGTCAGAATATAGGCCTATAACATAGTTTGTGTGCGAGATAATATGGATATATCAACTCTTGACTGAAGTAAGATTTAAAATTTCAATACCAGCTAAACTGTGGTGTGATAACTAAGCTGCTCTTCATATTGCATCAAATCCTGTGTTTCCTTAGCGAACTAAGCACATTGAAATTGATTGTCATTTTGTTCGTGAGAAAATTCAACAAAGCTTGATTTCTACTGGGTATGTGAAGAGAGGAGAACAATTCGGGGACATCTTCACAAAAGCTTTAAATGAGGTTCAGGTTGAATATCTGTATAACAAGTTGGGTATGATTAATATCTATGCTTCAACTTGAGGGGGAGCATTTTCAGTATATATTAGCGATCATATTTATGTATATTAGTTACAGTACAAATTAATTAATATATGGGGGTCAATTAGGCTAATTGTCAATTAGCCTAATTATAATTTTCTAAATTAGATTTCTAGTTTATATATAAATATGTCCCACCCTTCACTAAAGTGTATGTATTCTTTTTATCTCAATTTACCATCTGGATTCTTCTTCTTCAGTTCATCCAAAATTAATCTTTGAGCCAATCTGGCTAGCTTGCCATATATCCCAATTTTATCTTATTGACTGAATGTTGTTTATCAATCAATGATATTGGCGATTGTGGTAATTAATGTTCAAATACAATGTGGATCATTTTTTTATTATTTCTTCTGTTTGTCTACAGCACAAAAAACCAACAGATAACATGTTACTGGGATGTAGCTCACGTCTCCCTGACAATGAAGGACATGATTCTCCAAAGTACTCTGATTCTCTTTCGCCAGCAATTAATACATATTTATCTGAAGCATCTCGTCAAGAATTTAGAGTATGTTCTACTTAATATTATCTTAGTAGTTTCCATTCTTTAGGAAGGAACAATCCATCATCTATTTTGTGTGTTTTTTTTGTCTAACAAAGTTTTAACCAGTTACCCATTGTGAACGGTGAGCCTTGCATTATCTGGTTTGCCACTTGGGCAATCAAGTTTCAAGACATAGGAATAGCATCTTTCCTATGCAAGGATAAGAAATCGTATATCATAGAAACCATATAATGGGGGCCTCTTGGACTGGGACCGCCCTTCTATTGTGGATGGGCACAAAAGCCCAACTTGACCCATAAATTGGAAACAACCCCTTTCTATTCTTGTCAAATCGGTTTAATATTTTTCCTTTGATTTGAGCTATGATTTTAAGTGTTGATCAACATTGCTCAACATGGACAAAGTGTCATTCCACATGTCAATCGATACCAATATTCTATTGTTATGAGTAAATATCATTGTTGTCAATGCTAATATGGTTTCAATGATACCGACTGAGACATGAAATTTCTTGTTTTTCGAATACAATGAAAAGATGAAATACTAAAATAATAGGGGAAGAAAGAAAATCACCAATTGACAATGGTACCATCCAAGACTCAAAGATTTTCTTCACATGGCTAACCATTGGTTCCATCCAAGTTATGGAAAGACGATGATACACTAAAAAAAAGGAAGGGTTCACAAAATGAAGCATTGATAGTAGCAAAGAGGGACGCCATGGTCAGAAACCCCAAGATGTATCATATGCTAGAGTCCAACTCCCAATGGTTTAATGAGATATATTTGTGGACATAGGAAAATTCAATTCTAATTATAAATTTCGAGTCTTTGAAAATAAGATTAATCTTAGTAGGATGATACAAGAATTAATGCTCTTGTTCGCTGCACAACATTTATTTGGTATTAAGAAAGTATAGGACATAAAGGTGAAGGTGATATCAGATAATATTTTGCTATTATCTGATGTCACCATTTTATAATACCAGTTATCGATGTTTGCCTAACATCATGAAATAGTGGAACTCTTGAAAACAGCTGTGATGTTCTCAGTGCCAATTGTGATGGCAATTGCTTCTGTTATCAGCATTGTAACCACTGCACAAAAAAATCATTTAGTGATTTACACTGCTGAATGCATAGTCGGAATCTCTATTTCTTCTACAGGGAACACCTGAAAATGGATATCTGTGGCACAAAGTCAGTCCTCAGTTAAGTTCATCTAACCAACCATATTCTTTAAGGGAAGCTCTTGCACAAGCACAGTCTTCTAGAATTGGAGCAACAACTAGAGCTTTGCGAGAGTCTCTTCATCCTATACTGAGGCAAAAATTGGTACGTCTTGAAGTTCCTAATAGTTGTTTCTCAAATTGAGTGTATGATTTCTTTCACCTTACAAATTCTTGTAGGAAGTTTGGGAAGAAAATTTGAGCACAGCAGTCAGTCTTCAGGTTCTTGAGATTACCAACAAGTTCTCGGTTGCTGCAGCATCTCAAAGTATTGCTACTGACTATGGGAAACTAGATTGCATCACATCCATGATGATAGGTCTTTTCTCCCGGAGTCAACCATTGGCTTTTTGGAAGGCCTTCTTTTCTGTGTTTAACAATATATTCAGTGTTCATGGAGCAACACTGATGGCAAGAGAGAATGATCGCTTCATGAAGCAAGTAGCATTTCATCTTTTGCGCCTTGCAGTTTTTCGTAATGATTCCATCAGGAAAAGAGCTGTGCTTGGACTACAGATACTTATCAGGGTAGGATAGTGATTTCAGATGGCATCTTGAAAGTTTGCATTATCTGGCTCGAGTATTTAATTTCCTCCTTTTACTCAACATCTTGCCATCTTTGTCCCAACTATTTGGAACTGACTACTTTAATCGTATCTCTCCATTTTAATTGTTCCTAATATTCACTTTCCTCATGCAGAATTCATTTTACTATTTCACAAATACGACACGATTGAGAGTTATGCTGACAATTACCTTGTCAGAGTTGATGTCTGATATTCAAGTGGCTCAGATGAAGCCTAATGGAAATCTCGAAGAGAGTGGTGAAGCATGGCGTCTTAGGAAATCATTGGAGGAAATGGCAGATCAAAGGTTGAATGTGCAACTTATAAATGATTGTGGACTACCTGGAAATGCACTTGAGGCATTTCCTGAAAATTCAACAGATAATCTTTGGTCCTGGTCAGAGGTCAAATATCTATCAGGCAGTCTTCTTCTGGCCCTTGATGCAGCCCTCGAACATGCAGTTTTGGTATGATTTTAAATTGTTAATCTCTTCATAGATTCTTCAATAAAATGAATTATCTTATTAAACCATTACATAATAGCATAAGACACAATTGTCTCAGGATGAGAAACAAACACATGAGGAAGACTCATACGAAACACAATAACATTTTTCTCTTTCTCAATATAAGCAATTCAGAGTGCAACAGTAGTTATAATTTTAAATCCTTCAAAAAAGTTCTTTTGAAGCCTTAATGTCACTCAAGCATAAAATCCATAAAAGCAACAAATTATCAGATTTTACAGATATAATACATCAATAAAATACCTGAACTTCAACTTTGAAGTGCTTAGTGAATTAGTAAGGTACTGTAAAAATTTCACCTTTTTACAAAATGTCTAACAATCACAGCAAATTAAAGTACAGGATACACTAGCAATATTCAAGAATCGCCTTCTAAGATAAACCCACTTTAGTGGAACTCAAATATAAAGTATCAACTTTATTTTCATTACATTATTCTTAAAATTAAAGATTCTTCATTTTAGAGGAAGACTCACCTTAATTATCATCACATCAAACAAACAACCATTAGGAGAGTTTTTTTTTTGTCTCGACTGCACATTATTGACTTATAGATCCACCAAAAGCACCAGGATACTTATCACATCCCAGATGTATTTGCAAATAACATGAAACACATAAGGATGCTTAGTGAAGAAGTGACTAGTAGGCATACTAAGAACATGAAATACAATGCATGTGCATGTTTTGTCTCTATCGATGCAAAACTGTCTATCCATATAATCATATGTCACAAATCCCTAAATACAAATCATGTATCTGTAGCCACACGCTGTTATCCCTAGTTACATGCCCCTTGCTAATTAAACATCCCTTTCGACTCCCACTCTAGCAATTCTAAGAAATGTTTGAAATTTCATTTTGAGTTAGGGTCTCGATTCCCTACTAGAATGAGATGATGTTGATGTCGTACCAAAAGACCAACACGCCATGGAGAAGATGAATTAGGAAGAGTCGCCATCTTTAGAAGAGTCGTGGAGTTATAGAAGTTGGGAAGAGTTGTGGACTTTAGAACAGTTGATCCATACTCAAAAGGTCCTCAACCTAAAGTCTTCAGTAAGTTCCTTTAGTCAAAATATCTTTAGTAATTTCCTTTTACTGCATAGATGGCTCGACAAACTATCTAGCCTGTCTATTTAAAAAAATAACACCTAAGGAACTGTCTAAGTGCCTTGCTAAAACCATTCATGGAATACTCAACCTGTCAGGTAACCTGTCTTTGAGTATTTCATTTGAATTAATTAGAATTTTTGGGTGTCACCTTTTTTGTCAATTCGGACATTATTTATATACCTAAATAGTGTGCATAATATCTTTTTGCCCTTTTTTACTCTTTAGTTTTCCTTAGTTGTCCTTCAATGCCTTTAATTGTTAACCAAATTGGTTACAATATTTTTTTGGTCATTAATTTTGATTCACTGGTGCTTTAATTGCCAATATTTTTGCAAATTTTAGCTCTACATAAATAATACTTAAATCTTTGGTCAAAATTTCATGTTTAGTTATCTTAAATAGTCATGTCTTCCAGTACCCTTTTCATACCTGTCCAGCGTGTGTTGGGTACTGACAAAATTACCCCTCTATTATGGGTCACTCCTAACCAATTCTATTTCAATCCCTGCTCAAGTCAACTAGACCTCTAGTTAAGATTTGGGATGGACAACATGCATTTTCCATTGAGTTCCAAGTCTAGCTGGGCCCATATCAAGATTCTAAAGAGATTGCATATACACCTTTAGCCCTTGACAATTAAATCCATTAAAATAGATCTAAGCTGGCAAATCTAAATTGAATCAAAAAATTAGTTAAACATTAATTAAAAAATGCTAGGAAATTCTAAAAATTTGGTCACAAACTTTGTGGATGAGATCTCCGTTGCTATTTGGTTCTTCCTACTTATCATTCCCTATGAATTTTGTTAATAAAAAAAATAAAGAAATATCTTTCCTAACTCAAGCTCGAGATAACAAGTCAGTCAACCTTTCATGGTATTATGATATGATACCCTGTGCTCTGCTGATATTAGTAATTAAGAAACATATATTGTTAATTAGTTGGAGTCGTTTGTTGGATTTGAACCATTTCATTTTCCCATATGTAAATGGGGAGTGTTAACCATAATTGTCATGACTAACTCTTTTGCTTGCTTCTCAAGTTTTAGGAATAAGTAAGCAACCAGTTAACTTTAACAAATTTTAAGTTTTTGTAATCCTTTTCCTGACGTTTGTTATTTTGGATTAATTTCAGGCTTCTGTTATGACTGTAGATAGATATGCAGCTGCTGAAAGCTATCATAAGCTTGCGATGGCTTATGCATCTGTTCCCGATCTTCACATTATGTGGTTGCTGCATCTATGTGATGCTCATCAGGAGATGCAATCATGGGCGGAAGCAGCTCAATGTGCAGTAGCTGTAGCTAGTGTCATTTTGCAGGTGAGAGTTCCTTCGGTTGATTACCTTGGTTGGCTTGTTTTGTCTGATGACTTTCCCTTGGTTAGGCCCTTGTCGGGAGGAACGATGCAGTTTGGAATAGAGAACATGTAGCTTCTTTGTCTAAGATTTGCCCTATGGTTAGCAATGCAGTTGCCTCCGATTCATCTGCAGCCGAGGTGGAAGGATATGGTGCATCAAAACTCACTGTGGATTCCGCAGTTAAATACCTTCAGCTTGCTAACAAGCTTTTCTCACAGGCAGAGCTTTACCATTTTTGTGCCAACATTTTGGAACTCATAATCCCAGTCTATAAAAGCAGGAGGGCTTATGGTCAACTTGCCAAGTGTCACACATCCCTTTCCAGTATCTATGATTCAATACTCGAGCAGGAATCAAGCCCCATAACATTTATAGATGCCACCTACTACCGAGTTGGATTTTATGGAACTTGGTTTGGGAAGCTGGACAGAAAGGAGTATGTGTATCGGGAGCCACGAGATGTTCGTCTAGGTGACATAATGGAGAAACTTAGTCACATATATGAGTCCAAAATTGTTGGAAGCCATACCCTGCATATTATACCAGATTCTAGACAAGTCAATGCCGAAGAATTGCAACCTGATGTCTGTTATCTACAAATTACAGCTGTGGATCCTGTTATGGAGGATGAGGACCTCGAGAGTAGAAGGGAGAGAATATTTTCTCTGTCTACTGGAAGTCTGCGAACCCAAGTTTTTGACAGGTTCTTGTTTGATACCCCATTTACTAAAAATGGGAAGACACAAGGAGGCCTAGAGGATCAATGGAAAAGACGAACAGTGCTCCAAACTGAGGGTTCCTTTCCTGCTTTGGTGAATAGGCTTTTGGTTGTTAAGTCTGAATCCTTGGAGTTCTCTCCAGTAGAAAATGCTATTGGAATGATAGAAACCAGGACAGCTGCACTAAGAAATGAGCTAGAAGAGCCACGTAGCTCAGAAAGCGACCAACTCCCACGGCTCCAAAGTCTACAGAGGATACTCCAAGGAAGTGTTGCAGTGCAGGTAATAACAATTCGCTATTATAAATCCTGTAGGAAGTGAGAATCTTTTCTTTTTTTCTTCAAGGCTTCATTTCATATACACATTATCACAGTTTAGAACTGTGTAATGCAGGTGAACAGTGGAGTCCTTAGTGTATGCAAAGCTTTTTTGTCAGGTGAGCCTGCCACGAGGCTCCGATCACAAGAATTGCAGCAACTAATTGCGGCCCTTCTTGAATTTATGGCCGTTTGCAAACGGGCAATCCGAGTACATTTTAGACTGATTGGCGAAGAAGATCAAGACTTCCACACGCAGCTTGTAAATGGGTTCCAGTCCCTTACAGCTGAGCTATCACACTACATTCCTGCCATCCTTTCTGAACTTTGACCAGCTCTTTTCTTCTGTAACCTGTTTGCACGCAGCTTGTGTTCTATTACTAACAATGTTCTTTTTTGTAGCAGTTTTGTTGTATATGCTTTCTTTATTCCCACTTGCACCCCGCTTTTCCATTTTCTCCCATGTTATTCTTCTAAATATTTCCGCTAGGTGATAACCATTTATGTAGTTTAGTTAGTTCTCTCAAACTGATTGTTAATATTAGGCCCCTTTTTGGCGTTATTGTGAAGCATTGTATTGTTAATTCTGCTATTGAAGAACTGTGTTCAATGTCTAATGTTCTCCATTTAGTAGCCTCAACTTCTATGACCAAAATCTCCACGAGCAGGAACTATCTTAATAGATGTCATCAATATAACAATAGTTTTATCGACATCATTATTGCTTAAATCACTTGTATTGTTAGATGCAGTAGGAAAGCCAACCTGCCATTCATCAGTCAGAACAGAGTTAAACCAAGAGAATAGAGAAAGAGCAGCTCAAATCATTATATAAAGTTTTAACTCGGAGAGATTCTCATTTAGAACTTGAGGTCTGTCTCTTGACATTGTACGTCCATTAGTGTAAATTTCATTCTCAAAAAAGAATTTAAATGGTTATTTATTTTAGGTGGATTTGAATTTATAGGCTTTTTCATAAACCAGGATAAGAGCCGGTAAAAGAATGTAGGATGTTTGGACGGAGTGTTATTTTATGTTTGTGCTCTATGAGAATGACGGCAACCATCATCTAGTCTAAAGCTTTATCCATATTCCTAGTCAGAATGCAATATGCTTGAGCCAATGATATGTATGACTTGTCTCCGGGGTAATAGTGCAACGAATGTCTTTTTAGTTTTTCATACATTTAAGGATTAAGTCTCAATTTTAATGTATTAATAGATAATTTTTTTAATGGACTTTTTAATTTTTCATACATTTAAGGATTAAGTCTCAATTTTAATGTATTAATAGATAATTTTTTTTAATGGACGGTTGATATAAGGAATTGATAAATCATTTGTTGTTAGCACTTTCTAATTCATTTTTGTGGTGAATGGGAAATTTTCTATAGGGCACAAAACACGTTAATGTATAATATCTTTTTGATTTGTGATAACACTCTTCCAAGGAGAAACCTTTGCCCCAAATCTTAGGTCAACCTATCTTCATATAGAAGGACTTTCAAAGCTGACCTACTGAAAGCTCGAATCGGGTTACCTTTAAATTTTGGATAAAGACTTAGGTTGATCTACTTTTGACCTAAATAATAATCTTATCCAGAAGCTATAAATTACAATAGCTCTACCCATATAAATCTAAAATAATATGAAGAGTGTTAAGTAATTTGCCAGGTTAATGTTCTTCCATTGAGATAGAAGTTTCACGTAGTTGGAGTTCTCGCGTGGATAAGAGAAGGAAAATGACCTCTTTGCATTGCATGAAGAGGGGAGGGACAATGGGCAGCTGTGTCTTCTTAATTTCTTAGGTATTTAAGAATTAAATTTCAATTTCGATAAATTAACAGATAAATTTTTTAATAGATGATTATCATAAGAACGTCAGATTGATGGACTTTTCGATTTACATTAATAGTCGATGAAAAATTATCATAGAGTCGAATCGGTCACTCCAATATTAATTAACATAAGCTAAATACCTAATATCAACTATATAAAAAAAAACATAGAGGATAATTCTCTTTCGCATCATCTTATATGGGAAGATGACCTCTTCCACCTTGTATCATTGGCAGTAAAGGTGAAACTATTACCTCAACAGCCTCTTTAAAATGACCTCCTCAAATAAGGGAGATAAATCACGGAAGACTTCGTCCAATAAAAACCATGCATGCAATGAAAGATTGAGGCAAATAGCTTCCACCTTGTATCATTGCATGAAGAGAAAGGAATAGGATTGAAGATCTCTCCCTCCACCATATGGCATTGCAAGAAGATAAGAAGAACGCCCCACGGGGTTATCTCGGCTGGTAAAGGCGTGGAAGTTTGCCACTGAGAACATGGGTTCGAGTCCGCAGGGCAACGGGGATTTATTCTCTATCCCTGTGCAAAAAGTCTCGGCCCACTGCGTACTTGCCACCGAGCTACCGTGATTTACCTCCCTCGTGATGACCCTGGGCAGGGTGCGGCGGGGGCCCTGAGGGCGAGGGTTTCGCCTTTTGCCACCAAGAAGATAAGAAGAACTCTCCCTCCACCTTATGGCATTGCAAGAAGATCTCTCCCTCCCCCGTGGGTTCAAATCGCGGCGGCAGCAAGGGCGTAAATCCCTTATCCCCGTGTCCCTCAGTCCACTGTGCCCTTAACCCCTTCGGTTACCGTGATTAACCCCCCTCGTGATCACCTTGGGCAAGGTCCACGGGGACGCTGGGGGCGAGCGTTATCGCCTTTTGTCCAAGAAGATAAGAAGAATGTTCTCATGTTCCCACTGAATGCTCAGTTAGTTAGAGGATGACAGACTTATTATAATAGAGTAAGATCAATTTTCGACAGGTGCATGCCCTCAAAAAAATAAACTCTTCTCACCCCTAACCAACTTGATGATCGACTATAAATTGATCCCCCAATTTACCTTTTTTCACATAATCTAAGGACAAATTGTGAAGGATACTTGAAATGAACGTAATCACCTTTTACTATAAAAGAACATTAGGAGAATAAGGTTATAAACATGTTCCTCGTCTCCGTGCTAGGTTACATAGTCCACCTTGTTTGTCACTGATCCATCACTACCAAATGAGCTAAACCAAAACTTCCCTAATCCATGCTAGGTTTAAAATGCCAAAAAAGAACAAAAGATTACAATACAAATCCAAATCAAATTCAAGTTTATTCCTAGTATGGTCAACATAACCCTTAACCCTCACTAGAAGAGCCCCTAACCCTATTCAATTATATCATCGTGCTTAAAAATATATATATTCAGTGCAATGCAAAGTTGAATAGGAAATCAATAAAAGAAATTTTTCAGGTCTTCTCATCGAGACACCATCTCAACTATCAATAAACTAAACGTGCCTTGGGAAACAAATATATATTACTGATCAAAATACCATGATACAACTTCCCTTGAAATACTCATGCTAAAAATAATCCAGTCATTCTCCAAAATTTGTCTTTTTTTCTAGGCAATATTTTACAGTAATTAACACCCTGAAAACAAATACATTTACTAGTGATATGGGAAATTGGACTGCTCACCATTTTAACTTTTTGGCATGAAAGGAAATTGAAATCGACTCTGGAGATGTGCAAAAGTTAATTGTTTCCCAGCAAAAGAGCCTTAACGATAGCATCACTCATGCCGTCTGCGACAGGGAACATATGGCCTGCATCTGGAAGCTCATGGTAGTGAACCCAGGATAGCTTTTGGCTGATGTATCGTGATAGCATCACTGGCACAATGCGATCCTCTACGCCATGCCACAAGTGAACAGATCCTTCATTATTAGGAAAGGGGTTATCGAGTTCCAATGGGCTAAACTCCCAACACTGGAAGCCAAGCATCAGGTCACGATGCAGAGAGACATATTCTCCTTGCTGCCTTATTTCTTCCTAGAATGCAGATATACACAGTTGTATCAGCCAAACTGTTGCTTCGACAAAATCTGACTTTGAGGGATGCTTGGACTTTGTATGTGATTAGAAAACTAGAAAAGAGACAAAATAAAGACCTCCAAATAATGGGAGTGGCCTAACAATTTGGTCAGTTACACAGCAAGCTTAAGGCATCATTGTAATTCTTAAAATTGGCAAAGAAAAAGTTAACAGTGATCCACATTAGGAGCATGAAGCGCAATCAAAACAAACATGCCCTTATGGTAAAAGATTGCTAAAATATAAGAGGCAAATGCAAGTATCATGTATCACAGCCGGGTGAAAGATAAACAGAAGTGTAGCATCTATGCTAGCTTAAGCAAAATCTTCTCTCTGCGATAATATAAAGATATATTCCCTTTTTTCTATATTTAGTATGTTAAATCATCCAGATTCACATTTGTTAGTACTAATCATCTTTATATTACATATATACAAGATGCTTGTGTATAGGAATCTAAAGTATGTCAAGCCCCAGAGCAACAGAGAAAATTTAGTTCAAATTTGATGATAGAATTTAGAGAACGACTCAACATAGCTATCCCCGGAGGAGACGATTACTATTATTATCACAAAACAATCAAACCATTAAAGAGAGAATAAATAAATCAAAGCAATTTCAATCATGAAAGAACCATAAATGAGCTAGAAGCCAGTGCCTAGTGCTAAGGAATATAAATGGAGAAGAATATACGGAAGATTGTATTACCCTATATTTTTCTCTAGATTCAAGTTTTGGCGAAACCTTTAGATCTGAAGGTGAAAGACTATCAGTACGTTTATATATAAGACTTGATCCAGGAAACCATTTTTGAGTGTTCCACCAGTAAGTTAACCAAGGAGCATAATGAGTTACTCGAAGTGCCCATTTATCTTGTGGGAACAACAGGTTATAAGCTTCTGTAGTTAAATTGGAAGGAAAACCATGCCACCAGTAATTGAAAGCAGGGGCGACAATTGCAGCTCCAGCAAGCCTGTTAATATGTGCAATGGAAGATGTCAAAAGAAGTTAGATGTTTCACTAGAAAGGCCAAAACATAAATTACCAGATAAGAAAGAAATTGCTCTACTAAGAAAAATAAAATAGTATGTAATCATCGTCTACTTAAACTATCATTTATCTTTGTTGAGACTTGATTGTAATTTAACTGTGTTCACTCTTTTTGCTTTTTCTCTACCACACCTACCAAATATGTCTATAGCTGAGGTACTTGCTATACTGTGCATGTCCAACCATCTTCTACTTTAGAACGACTAAACATCATAAACTCTACCATCACAAACCTATAACAGATGACCATGATCCAAGCCTATTATAATCACTCTTCACAATCCTAGTACCCTACTAGAACCCTCCATGACTCAGGCCTACTTCTAATCTAACCTTTCTATGCTGCAAGGAAAATTACTCATAAATGCACCACCTTACATCCTTTCTCATTACATTCTTATTTTTCCTCATCTGTCTATTTTATTTCATCTTTAGATTCTTCTAAGATTTCGGAAGAACTATGATAAATGAGATGACAGCTTTGCACTGAACAAAGCACTTTTCTTATGGCAAATCTTCAGTTGGCTGCTATTACAACATCCCCTGATCGTTCAATTAACAAAGTTAGATATTGATTAGCAGCAAGGGATAAGCATAGATCCATAATTTTGATTATGTGAACACATTCCTTTGTATAGCTAAGATTACTTATGTATGTCGGTTAGTTACATGACAGCTATATACCAAGGGTGATTATATTAATTGAATAGCTAAAATACTTTTCTCCGTCATGCTCTGAATATGGAGATGTACATGGAGGAGCTGATATATTGTAACATAAAAGTGATTACGCTCACCCAGTGCTCCCCTCACAGCCTCCCCAGGTTATATGAATATGAAGGAAGGTAAATCACGGGGTCAACTTATAGCTGACCGCTAGGAGCAGCTGATATATTGCTCATACAGAGTATGGTTTTTAGTGTGTAAAATTGAAAATCTTCTGTGTGGATTGAAATAAATTCCTAGAACATGAATTGGAAAATATAGTTTTGGTCATCTCTAGTTGGTATCACTAGGAGTATTTCACATCATTCATTTCATATTACCTCTCAGTTTGAAAATGCATTCTTTTTATTGTTTATATAGTTAACATTATCAAGTGAGATGAGGAATCACAAGGTTGAAATTTTATCTTTATCTGCACTTTCAAACTAAAGATTAGATGATCATAAATATTTTCTAGTTATAAAGGTCACTCGTTTACTAGGAGACATATCTCACAAGGGAAACATATACTTGATGTGTTTGAAGAAAATGGTATGCTAGGTGTTAGAACTGTAGATAAACTCCAAATGCCAAGCTAATACTTGTGCAAGAGTTCACTATATAACCTGGGGAAATACAGAAGATGGGTTGGTAAGTTAAATATCATATAATTATGAGGCATAACATCTTATTCGTTGTGTATCGGTCAATTTTTCAACTTCCATTGTCATTGGCAGGCCATCATAATGATTTGTTACTATTTTAAGAATGCTCCAAGCAAGGTCCTATGTCACAATCGAGGTCTTTATATTATAGTGTACATAATGCACATTGGACAATTTCCTCCACAATTAAGCAATCTAGATCATAATATTATATCCTTTTAAAAGTGGATATGATATCTTAGAAAAGCAAAAGGTAGATTATATGATGAGATCAATTATAGAGACAAAATACACCATTATAACTCATCACTATTAATTATGTGCATCTCTTAGCCACCATTAAACCTTCAATTGATCCATAATGCTTGTAGATGATCTCTTCATTGTGAATAATCGTGTGCAACCTATTGTGGGCTCACTAAAGGAAATGGTAGTAACTCCTATGTAGTACTAAAATGTGACGTTTGTACCTCTTTGGCCATAGTATATCTATTTGGATGTGAAAACAATCTTAAGAATGTCACCTACAAAGTTTAGAACATGTGATATGATTATTCAAAGTCAAATATATACATAAAAAGTTTTAGGTAGCCAAAATTTAATTATATTCAGATTTATATGTTCAAAATATGATTTGAATCAAAAGGAACCAAAGAAGATATAAAGATAAAATAATTAGGTAGCATGCAGACAAGGTCAGAAACCTTGTTATGAGTTGAGTTAGTCCCAACCAAAACAAGACATGTGATTGAGTTGGGTGGAAGTTGTGAAGTCATGTCCCAAGGAACAAAGGAGGAAGGGGGTAAAAATCATGATTTGAAATCTCGTGCTATGCTGGGAGAAACAGTTGATATGTATCGTTCTACAAAATTATCGAAACTTGATACCACTTGGTACCAACAATGTCTCCTTCCTCTACTTTATCTCCTTCCCCCTTCAACCTCTAATCCATTATCGGTACCATGCATCAAAATGTTGGCACAATACTAAATCAGTATCATTTCAGTCAAAGACTAAAGCTTGGTTAAACTATCAGAGTCGCCCAACATTGAAGCATTTTTTAACATATGCATGCAATATAAGATTGGAAACAAGAAAAAATAATAATAGGTAGAAGAGTTATGAGTACCTTTTCAAAGAAAAATACAAAGATCCAAGTCAAAGTTTGAATATAGAATAAGAGATAAGAGATGGTGTTGAGTGAATAGTGGAAACTTATGGTTGTGTACTAAATAAGTCCTCAACAATGAGAGCTTTAGTGTGAGCAAGCTAGTAAGAAAAGGTAATGGAATGATAAAGGCAAAACAAAAAAACTAGAGGCACTTCGGTCATACACTTAGAAGCATATGAAAAGTATGAAAAAATGGGGTGGATTCAAAGAAAGCAACATCGATAGAAACAAAAACACATACCTTAAGAGAGTACCAATGGTACCTCTTTTTATATCCAAGAATGGTAAAGGAAGACACATTAGAGTACTCTAAATTTATTTATGTCGAGAGATAAGAAATGAATAAAACAAATATACTAAAATAGCTTGGGTTTATGAAATAGTAAAAAGCACCTAACTACAAAGAAGAAATCATATGGTTTATACGATAACATGCACCGTGTTAATGAGAAGTGTTTGAGTGGATTCATATCTCAACGAAAGGAAGAAATAAGAGTAGACTTTAGAACAAACTTTTTTCAAGAAAAAAACAAATTATATTTGAATAATCATAATAAAAGTAATAAACTATTTAAAACCAAGATTGGAATACACCCTACTAAAATCCTAATATCACAATGAACTAAAGAAGATGATTCACAAGCATATTTATAGATAATGGGAAATACAAACCAAAGATGTTTGCCTAATTGATACAACTAACTCTCAATACTTAATATGAGACAAACTAGAAATCATCTTCTGAATAATAGGAATACTCAGATGACCAAAGCGAGTTTAAAGAGAAAGATGAGTGTGTTCAACCACAAGAATATGGTGCAGATAGTTGATTTAGCCACCAAGTTTCATGCTTGTTGCTAATCACCTTTCTCATTCACTAATCTAGAATAAAAATAGAGTTATTATTAAATATTGCCCAGAAATGTAAAAATTTAGCAAGCTTAGTAACTAATAATAAATTTAAAGGGAAATCAACCACACGAATAGAGCAATGGCACAGATGGAGTAACAAAAGCCACCCAATGCCTTTTGCCAATGTATTTCAAAGTATGGTATTTGTACGTGAATTGAGTGATGTAAGTGTGGGAAATAAATAGATGTTACCAAACGTGACCAAAGGCATTGAGTCAAGGATTCAAATAGAAGGGTTAATGTAATATATCATAATGCAGTAAGTATGCCTCTTTATGATAGGTGACATCTTTGGAAGTTTGGTGCTGAAGAAGGCAGGTATACTTCTCAATAGGAACTATGACAGTCAAGCTAAAGCCAAAGGGAATCAAGAAGATGAACGATTCTGAGTACAGTTAAATGAAAAGGATAGCCTAGTAGATAGCCATGAAAAGCATAGCATAAGTCCCTGATATACCCTAATTTGCCGAAGTGTGTACATTTAGGCTTAATGTGTCAACTATTACAGCCTGAGCAACTCATCTAATGGCCTTTATTGTCATGAAATCCTCTGGATACCAACTCACTGAAGAGTTAGATGGTGCCACAAAGCTCGTAGATGTCCTCGGCATTCTCATGTTAACATAATGAAGGTGCCTCCCAAAATTTATGTCATCATGAGTTCCAACACTAGCTGAATTGTGCAAAGAAACATAAAGACGAGGAGTTGGTCAAAATGATATACATGGCCCTTACATCTTATGTGCTTAAGAGGACATTTTAGAAAAATAATAGTCTCGAATCCACTAATACATGTGATATTTGTCTCTGAGCATGAGAAGAATTATTGAAAGATGCTTATATAAAAAAAAAGGTAGATCCGCTACCTTAACAACCTCCCTAATGCCGGCCCCACAGATATTGAGGAAGGTAAATGCAGGTACATAGACCATATGCACATGGTGAGGTAAACCCTAAGTCGTCAGTTCCTGAGAATTGACCTCTGACCATAAAGCTACTACTAGCTATGGACTACCAGAGGAGTGCAAGCAACAAAGCAACTGGGGTGAGTGTGTGGGGGTCAACAGGGAAAGTAATAATAATAAGGAGAAAGAGAGAGAACTCACAAATATTATTACTCTCAAGGATCTTCTTACAAGCTTCCCAAGTAGGGTTCAAGTATTGCTTGAATGCCTTGCAAGGGTTGAGACCGCTCTAATTTATAGCAAGGATGCTGGGTGCTCATTGGGCCCCATCATCACATGCTCTGCTATCAGGATAAGAGGGAATCTTATCTTTATAGCACACTATCAGGATAAGAGGGAATCTTATCTTTACAGCACACTATCTTATCTTTATAACACACAAGCATCTTTCAGAGAACTTTATAGATAAGGGCGAATCTACTTTAGAGATTTGGGATGAGTCATTGGATTTGAAGGGTCCACCACTTCCGTTGAATCAAAGGTGGAAGGAGTTCATTCTAGAAACAACATCTTGCAATAGGTAGACAACCTGGGCAAGTTGTTCATCTGTTTGTTTGACAGCTGGGTACCAGTCGCCCCACCAATTATCCTTAGAACTCCTTCGTAGGCATTCCTGTCTTTTTAGTTCATGAAGCAACCTAAGCCGCTGGAGGGAATTTGTTGCTTGGAATGCTGCTCTCTGTTGCAATTCATGGAGAGTTTGGTCAATCTGTTGTCCTTCATCAAACGTGATTGGGTATGAGTTGTGCAAGGAGTTGAGTTGTTGCTGGTATTGCTGAGCAAGATACAGAGGGCCTGTAGGGCCTTCATCATCTGGTCCTGTGCCCTCGGGTCGGGATGCCCCTTGAGCTCCTGTAGGGCTGGTGCTATAAGCTCCAATTTGCTCATTTCCTCACCTGGCCATTCTGTCATAAGAAGTAAATTGATTAGTCTAGAGAGAGCGTCAGCTACTTGATTGTCTTTGCCATCAACATGCTCAAATTGTATTGTAGGGTCGGCTTCGGTAATATAATCTATAAAAGAATTCCACCGAACTCTAGATGGCTTATTATGTGTTGACTTGCTGAAAAAGCTGATTATTGTCTGGCAATATGTTCTGATGAGTAACTCAGACTTATCTAAATAATAAATTTTTAATGATTCCAGAGAATTCATTACTGCATGTATTTCAGCATCTATTGTAGATTTAGGAGGGATAAATTTTCCGCTGGCGTATGCACAAATTTTCTCTATAGTTTTAGGATCATGCTTTGCTTTCTTCCATTTACAGATTCCTCCCCAGGCATCCATACATCCATCAACTTCTAAAATCATAAAGCTTTCTTCAGGAGGAATTTCTAAATCTGGGAGGCTTGGGATTTTTGCCTTAATTTGTTTGATTAAGGTCCAGTCCTGTTTATTTAATCTTTTGTCACCATTGGAGCTGTAACTTTCCCAGATTCGGAATATAATTACGTGCATAATTTAATAGCCTAAGCTAGGATTGCAAACCTTTGGTGGTAGTCAGGTCATTGTCCTTGAAGTCTGCTACTTTTGTGATAATATGTGGTTGTAGCTTGATCCTGCAATTTCCTATCATGGCTCCCAGAAATTCTATCTCAGAGACTGCAACTTTCATTTTTGTTGGACTTAGAACTAGCCCGTGCTCTTTGCATATGCTAAGCATTTTCTTTAGATGCTGCGCATGACTTTTGTCATTAGGAGAGAAAACCAAAATGTCATCAATGTAAACGGCTATATAATTTTCTGTACCCTTAAAACAATTGTCCATCTTACGCTGACAGACTGTGGGTGCATTCTTGAGTCCAAATGGAGGGTAATATGATAACTTTCTATAAGAATTTAACAACATTAACACCTTACCCTCTGTAAATGCAACTGCCATAGAATAATTGGAATTGGAGGAAGATGAATATATACAAATAAAGGGAATGATTAATTTCTCTGCTAGAAGGACTAATCCAAGTTTTCAACAAAAATTTGGGGCAATACTGAAGGAGCTAAGTGACAAAGGCTATATTGTTGAAAATCCTTTGCAGCGCTGGAGTAAGAACAAAATTGTCTGTCAATTAGATATTAAAAATCCTGATTTTATTATTGAAGACAGACCCTTGAAACAAAAGCAGGCACAGAACAACGGCAATTATTGTTAACTCAGGCACTTCCATTGACCTAATAACCGGCAAAGAAATAAAAGGCAAAGAGCGTCTGGTTTTCAACTACAAACGCCTAAATGATCTTACTCATAAAGATCAGTATAGCCTTCCGGGGATAAATACAATCCTAAGAAAGGTCAGTAGCAACTGTATTTTCTCAAAATTTGATTTAAAAAGCGGCTTCCATCAAATAGCTATGCATCCTGACTCAATTGAATGGACCGCATTCTGGTTCCTGAAGGCCTATATGAATGGTAAGTTATGTCATTCGGACTCAAGAATGCACCCGCAGTCTTTCAGCGTAAGATGGACAATTGTTTTAAGGGTACAGAAAATTATATAGCCGTTTACATTGATGACATTTTGGTTTTCTCTCCTAATGAAAAAAGTCATGCGCAGCATCTAAAGAAAATGCTTAGCATATGCAAAGAGCACGGGCTAGTTCTAAGTCCAATAAAAATGAAAGTTGCAGTCTCTGAGATAGAATTTTTGGGAGCCATGATAGGAAATTGCAGGATCAAGCTACAACCACATATTATCACAAAAGTAGCAGACTTCAAGGACAATAACCTGACTACCACCAAAGGTTTGCGATCCTGGTTTGGGCTATTAAATTATGCACGTAATTATATTCCGAATCTGGGAAAGTTACTCAGTCCTCTGTATGCAAAAACAAGCTCCAATGGTGACAAAAGATTAAATAAACAGGACTGGGCCTTAATCAAACAAATTAAGACAAAAATCCAAAGCCTCCCAGATTTAGAAATTCCTCCTGAAGAAAGCTTTATGATTTTAGAAGTTGATGGATGTATGGATGCCTGGGGAGGAATCTGTAAATGGAAGAAGGCAAAGCATGATCCTAAAACTACAGAGAAAATGTGTGCATACGCCAGCGGAAAATTTAACCCTCCTAAATCTACAATAGATGCTGAAATACATGCAGTAATGAATTCTCTGGAATCATTAAAAATTTATTACTTAGATAAGTCTGAGTTACTCATCAGAACAGACTGCCAAACAATAATCAGCTTTTTCGGCAAATCAACACATAATAAGTCATCTAGAGTTCGGTGGAATTCTTTTATAGATTATATTACCGGAGTCGGCCCTACAATACAATTTGAGCATGTTGATGGCAAAGACAATCAAGTAGCTGACGCTCTCTCTAGACTAATCAATTTACTTCTTATGACAGAATGGCCAGGTGAGAAAATGAGCAAATTGGAGCTTATAGCACCAGCCCTACAGGAGCTCAAGGGGCATCCCGACCCGAGGGCACAGGACCAGATGATGAAGGCCCTACAGGCCCTTTGTATCTCGCTCAGCAATACCAGCAACAGCTCAACTCCTTGCACAACTCATACCCAATCACGTTTGATGAAGGATAACGGATTGAACAAACTCTCCATGAATTGCAATAAAGAGCAGCAATCCAAGCAATAAATTCCCTCCAGCGGCTTAGGTTGCTTCATGAATTAAAAAGACAAGAATGCCTACGAAGGAGTTATAAGGATAATTGGTGGGGCGACTGGTACCCAGCTGTCAAACAAACAGATGAACAACTTGCCCAGGTTGTCTACCTATTGCAAGATGTTGTTTCTAGAATGAACTCCTTCCACCTTTGATTCAGCGGAAGTGGTGGACCCTTCAAATCCAATGACTCATCCCAAATCTCTAAAATAGATTCGCCCTTATCTATAAAGTTCTCTGAAAGATCCTTGTGTGTTATAAAGATAAGATAGTGTGCTGTAAAGATAAGATTCCCTCTTATCCTGATAGTGTGCTATAAAGATAAGATTCCCTCTTATCCTGATAGCAGAGCATGTGATGATGGGGCCCAATGAGCACCCAGCATCCTCGCTATAAATTAGAGCGGTCTCAACCCTTGCAGGGCATTCAAGCGATACTTGAACCCTACTTGGGAAGTTTGTAAGAAGATCCTTGAGAGTAATAATATCTGTGAGTTCTCTCTCTTTCTCCTTATTATTATTACTTTCCCTGTTGACCCCCACACACCCGCCCCAGTTGTTTGCTCCTATGAGACTCTAATGGACTAGGTTGCAACCCATAAATCATAATTCTTCCATTAAACTTTTCTATGGTAATACTCATGGGACTAGAAAAGTTTAAGGATTGTATGATGTTGCCAAGGAACTTGACATTTGATTGATAGATTTTTAAATAGAAGTTTTTTTAATCAAGATCCACAATAGCTATGGAGGGGCTAGCCCAAATTTAGACGGGAGACTGAGACCTGCACATAGTGGCATCGCGGAGGCAATCAATGCAGATAATATACTTATGAGAGGAGGCGATGTAGAGGTTGCCAACAGGACTACAATAGGTGAGCAATCATGTAGTGGAACAGTGTAAAGGTGTGTTACATGTGTGGATGTTTATCGACGAGAGGTTGGTATTGGATAAAAATTCAAAGCATTATTTGAAAATGAGAGAGGGTGAGAAAAATTCAAAGGTGGAGGATGAAGAGGGATAGCATGAGAATTTAAATCTCATTGCACATATTGAAAACACATGAGGCTTGCCCTTATCATTAGACGGTGTCATTGTCTCAAGAGTGTAGGAGAAAGGAGCGGGAAAGAGGAGATTGATGTGACTTAGGGTATCACAGGATGACTCTAATATCATGACAAAATATAGGTTTTAATTAGGTATTTTGCTTATTTCTACCATTCATCATCGTAAGGTATTTATTTTGCTTATATCTATCATTCATCATTGAAATATTACATTTAATCACTATAATATATGTTATTCACAAAAAGGTCCTTAATAGATACTATGTTAAATTACTGTGTCCTTTATCAAAATTATAATGGTAGGTATGCAGTTAGGTATGGTTTTAGTATCATAGAATATCAAGGAAAAGTGAGAACCATAAAAGTTCCAAAGTTTAAAGAGTTTGGATGTTTAGGCTTTAAGCCTTTAACATAGCATCTGTTATAGAATATGGAACGCAATGTAGTTAGAAGCCAAGAAAAAAATCCTATTTGGAGAGAAAAGATGTACAAAGGAGAAATGATTCTTGTAAGGCTTCCCATTTTTAAAAAGCACATAAGTTGCTAGAATACAATAAGAAAACTATTCATAAACTAGTTGAACTGACTGGTTCATACCTGTGTGGAATGTACTTAAGAGTGGTCCAAGCAATCTCTCCTCCAATTGAAAACCCAATTACAAAAAATTGGGTTCCAAGTCCTAACTGATCTGCCAGCTCTTCAATATCTAATGCAGTGTTTTTTTCTGTCATCTTTGGGTTAGGGTCACTCTCTCCATATCCAGCTCTATCAAATGATAGTAGATAAATCCCTAGTTCTTCAATCAGTGCCTGAAAATACACAATCCATAACCCTTACAACTGGCCAAATATCTCATAGGAGAATATTTTGGAAAACTAAAAGACATAGAAAGATGATCAATACTGGAGATATTGAGAAGACGTCATATCTGCAACAGTCAAAACCATGGATGAACACAATCTTGTATTTGGCAGTTTCCTTTGGAACACCATTCTCCAAGTAGGCCAAATGCCTTCCATCTTTGAGTTTAATTCTGGGTGCAGTAACACGAGGGCCATCTTGGGAACCACAAATCTTAGCAGGTGGAGGCTGAATTGCTTGATATGACCAGGCTATTATGCCAATGAATAGAACAGATGAAAGTGTCTTCAACATTCCTGTATTGACATATTCAGTTTTTAGTCAATTTAAGAAGTAATAAAGGAAACAGATCAGAACCAAAGAACAGAAATGCTTGATTCCGAAACATGTTATTTATGTTCCTCCGTCATATGGAAAAATTTGTCTTCTAAGAAGCAATAATGAATTTAAAAATGACACAAATTTTATCAGTTATCAGGAAGGTTATTTCCAAAGAACTGGAAAGTAATTTTTCAAAGAAACATTTTTTTTTACTTAAGATTTCCAAAGTTATTTTAACCCACTTTCCAAGATTTAATTTGCATGAGTGTGAATTACATGAAAACTTACAGAACATACAGTATTATTATCACAGTGTCCACTAAAAGAGTCAAATCACTAGCATAAACTGAAACACAATATGAAAGACATCATAGGAAGGAATTGCTGTTTAGGAAAGATCTGCCACCTAATTTTAACAATATCTATGAATGTACTCTCATAGTTACGATTGAATAGTACCTCGAGTTCAAAAAAGAAGGTTCTATAATGCTTCAGTGGTCATGTGACATATCTTTGAATCAAAACATGAAATACTAAGCACTGCACAAATGAAAGCTGCAACCGCAAGTGTGGAAACAAATGCTGAAACAAAGAAAGAAAAAGAAAAGCACATGCATGCACTTAGCACAAAAATATCATGAAGTCAAATGAAGCAAAAGAAAATTTGCAGAGGCAATATATTTCTGTTGTGCAAGTGAATGCCAAATAATGAAATTTAAGCACACATGGAAGTTTTAGATTTGGTGAAAAAATATGAAAAGGATAACAGAATTTTGAAGTTTACTACATATTGTAATCTAATAATTAATAGCAGAAGTTGGGCTGAATTGGATGCCTAGTCTACACCATCTCACTTAAATCTCTCAAAGAAAACAAATGCCTCAACTCATGGAAGCCCCTCCAGGCAGAAGACATCCATGACCTTTAGGCATGCCTCACATACCCACATGGGCTCTTGCTCCTTCCAAATAACCAGACACTTAATCTCTTAAAGAAATCCAATGCCTCAACTAATGGAAACCCTTCTTGACTGAAGACATCCATGGCCTTAGGCATGCCTTTCATACCACCATCTTGGTCAAAAGGAGCATGGCCTCCAGTGACTAACAAGGTTCACATGGACTCTCCATACTTCCAGATAACCAAGAACTTTAATCTCTCTCAAAAAAAGGGGAAAAAAAAAACCCAACTCACGGATTCCCTGTGGGCTAAAGACATCCATGACCTTAGGCATGTCTCACATACAATGCATTAATTAAGAGAGTTTGCCTCACAATTGGAGCAAAAGGTGATAACGCTCACCCCAGATGACCTAGTATCGCACCCCCCCCCCCCCAAAAACCTCGATACAGGCAGGTAAATCACAAGGGCCATTTTGGCCCTAGCACAGTGGCCCTTTGCATTGGGGAGGTCAAGCACCCAACGGGGCATTTTACATCCAATGGGAATTGACCCCAAGACCAAGTTTGCCTCACAATTGATACAATTAATTGTGGCATTCAATGCTCAAGTCAAATGATAGAGAGGCATTCTTCACCTCACGTTCCAGCATGGCCAGACCATGTCAATCTCCTACCAAAAGGATGCTCCGACCTTGCCTTCTTAAGATTTATAAAGGGCCAGTAACATCATTTCTTATATCAACTTGCTCTCATAATCTGTCAAGCTCATTCCCACTCTATTGAACTCAAACAACAACAGAGTTCATTTAGTGGAGCACCTAGTGTCCAGTCTTGAAGAGAACAAGGGACGAAATTGTTATCTAGTCATTGAGGCCATCCTAAATCAATTCTTTCACAGAGTCAGGCCATCCATTGAACCACAAACATTAACATTGACACTAGAAAGAAAGCCCCTATCAACAAGATGAAATTGGTGACGCAGAGAACAAATAAGAAACACAGACTATTGTGACTTTAGGACTTAAGTAACATTTGGAGCCCTAGCTCGATGTGTGCTAACCTTCATGTCACCAACGTTGTCTCCACCATCCCTATGTTGGAATCCATCACTGTAATGGCTAAGAATATGTAAAGGTTACCAAATATCATTTATGGAAACCTGTAAAAGGATACTAGACATCCCTCACCAAAGCTAACATCCATGGACACTCCAAGAAATATAGTGAATTTATTAACCACCCAAGTTCCCATATCATCCATCCTCAAGTGATAAGACAAATGAATTATGGGATGAAGAAATCCCTTCAGCTAAATGGATCAAGGAGGCAAAAGTTTTAGCCAACTTCCAGTTGGTCACCAACCCAATCTACAATGGATCACCAGATCCAAAGACTATATAGGGGATTTCAAACTCAGATTCCATCTATAATTCCATAGACCTATTATGCCAAATGTTCCCCATCTGTTAATGGGATTATGGGGAAGTGAAACATGGACTTCCAAGAAGGCCCATCTTAAGGTTCTCTCAGCTCTCTCAGTGTTTGCTGAGCACTTTATGAGATATCAATGTTCAAGTAAGACTTGAGACACTGCAACATCAGATAGAAAGAGGGAGAATTCCTCAAAAACTACACCCGCTGATTCAATGCGAAAGCTAGGTCTATATTGGAGTAGAAATTTAGAATTTGCTTATTAGCCACCTAGCCAAGTTCTAGGACCTAGAGTTTATCTTTGATGCCCAACCCAATCCACAAGGAACTACAATCACTTTATCAAGTAACTCAATGAAGTCAAGTGGGCTCACGATATAAAGAGAGAGAAGATTTGATTCACTCAGTCATTCAAGGAAGATTTCAGGAAAAAGGATCCGGAGCATTTTTAAATACTGCACCTTACAGGAAGTATGTTTGATGAGCCTATAGCTCCCACTGAATTCGCACCCCTTAATGCCAACCAAGAGGAAATTTGCTTCCAAAATCCTCTCCTCTACAAACTCCCACTTCCTACCAGAACTTCCAGAAGTTATCTCAGCTTCATTTATTGAAACACCTGACAGACAACAAAAGAGTGCAAATGGTTGAAGCCAAAAATTAAAAAACAAAAAAACTCATCCAGCAAGGGCATCTAAAGAAAATTGTGGCTTGCACATGAAAGAAGGATGTATAGTGCCTATGGAGTTTTGGTTAAACACAATAATGCACCTAGAGAAATGACAAAGATTGCACCCAACTCACATTTGTTAGGTACTCAAGTCAACTTGCACCCAATCAACACCTCTGAGGCAAACTGACATATTATACTACTTTGCCATCACCAACATTGGTTGCACCACAGTCAACTTGCACCCAAGAAGGATGTATAGCTAAAGCCTCCACCCCTCACAATCTATAATCCGTGTGATTTTGGAGGTTCATTTGCTATGGGGTATTGTCCATGGATGAGCAAACTTATGCCCGAGTATTCCTCCAGTTGAGACCCAACACCTCTGAGTCGAGAAGAACACATCCCTTATCTTCTTTATGGATAATGCCTATGGAGTTTTGGTTAAACACAACAATGCACCTAGAGAAATGACAAAGATTGCCCCAAACTCACATTTGTTAGGTACTCATCAATACAAAAAAGTTAAACTGACATATTATACTACTTTGCCATCACTAACATTGGTTGCACCACAGTCAACTTGCACCCAATCAACACTGCTTCGGTTAGCGCTGCATTATAAGATTTACTAGTGAATCTATCCATGTTCTCAATGTTGTAGAAGCCCCATGGTGACATGATGTCACCATTTGGTTCTTCATCGTGGAACTTCCCACGGCTTACAATGTCATTATTAGTTTGTCACTCTGAACCAACTTCAGAAGATCATGTCAATGGCAATGAAGTTCCCAACTGATGTTAGAACCAAGGATATCAACGGCAACCATCAAGAAACACGAAACAATTACTTGGCTATTAGCCTTGGCACAAATGAATCTAATGGAAAAGGGATCATGAACCCTTCATTGAATGAACTATTAACCAACATGAGCATCCGTTGCTCTATGGACATACCATTTAGAATGAAGAATATAAGCACCACCTAACAACCCACCTAACAACGAATGATGAACCAAGCAAGGTTAAAATTTCGTGTTGTGTTGAAGTTCCAATCTCTCACCCAAACTATATGATTTTGGTACTAGGCTTTCGTAGAACTGAAGGCCTATCAGACTCAATGACCTATCTTGATTAGCCTAATGGTCATGTGTTGCCTATACTTGTCATCTTTGGATGGGATGGTATGTTCCTCCTTCCTTGTACAAAAACAAGAAAAGGTTTGGTAGCCAGTCTACTACTCTAGCCACACTTTGAAGGGAGTGGTGCTATAATATCTCCTCACGTTGGAGAAATTGCCACTTTCACACATTTAGTCTATGAGGAAACTCTGACCCTACTTTAAGAACTCATCCTTTCAGGGTCATGGATAACCAACCTTGGCAGCAAATTATGGGGAAGCCAAAACTTGAGTGAAGATTCCTAAATTGGTCAATCGGTCTCTAAGTTTGACATCAAATATTGACTATGAACACTCAAGAAGTCATGGATCCTCTCCAATTTCATCTCGAAGTTGTCATCCCAACCAAGTAAATGGACAAGTCCTGTAGAGACCGAGCCCACTCCCACTCCCGAATGGGATGTCTTTGTTGAAGGAGGCAACAATACTAGCTGCAACAAGTTAGAATTATATTTGATGATAATCAGATTTTGACGTATGCCCCTATTAATCTTTAGTGATTCCCAGCTATAGAATGCCAGATAGGCAGGGATGTTTGAGACTTGCAACCTGACTCTCAAAAAGTATGTTGAGCTACATCAGCAGCTAATCAAAAGGGTCCCAAATATACCCACGCCCATGTTCTAAGGGAACAAAACTCTGGAGAGGACCCAGTAGCCAAACTAGCAGCCAACCCAATAACCACCTTTGAAGGAATAGTACTGTGAAAGTGCTCAATTCGCAAAGCTAATACTAATCATTTGGTAGAGGATTATTAGCTAAATGAAGTGTTTGTGTACATAATTGATAGGACCCTTCTCGACAATTTTATCAAAACCATTAATATGCAAAGACAGGAAAAGAAATATGTGGTAGTGGACCGTCATTCTATCGAAGGTCCTTTGCTCAGGTACTGTTGAGATACTTAACGCTCAAGGAGGTCATTCTTGCCATCAAAAAAATTCAAAATAAAATTTGTTTAGTTCATCTAAAAGATTGTTCAAATAAGATGTTGTTGGCCAACTGGATAGGAAGTCAGTTAAGTTAATGAGGATGCAAAGAATGCCAACAGTGTACTCAGATGTAGCACATTCCAACAGTGCAACATAAGCCAATTCATATAGCATGGCCATTCAAACAATGTGAAATTTATCTAGTTTGGCCATGCTCCAAGGTGATTGGATAAAGACAACTCTTGATTGCCATGAATTATTTCACAAAGTGGGTCAAACACCTGTTTGGTCATCACAAGGAAGGCCACCAAGCAAATCCAGCACTAAGTATCGAGCTCGATCATTTCCTAGTTCAGTCAACCCAAGGTCATCATGTCGAAGACTGAGTTTGACAATCATATTTTTCAGACTTTTTCACCAATCAAACAACGGGTGATCATCCACAAGCCAATAGGTGAGTTGAAGTCACAAATTGAACCATCATGGATGGCATAAAGAAAAGGGTCATGACTTGCTTGCCCAGGAAGTCCCTGCGAAGTTTGAGTATGACTCCTAAATACAACAACAACCAAATCTTATCCCACTAAGTGGGGTCAGCTATCTTCTACGTCATTGACTCTATCCCCTACTATATCAGCATTTATATTTAAATAAATTTTATCTTATTTTGTTGTTACGAACCAAGTCTTTTTTGGACTTTTGCTTTCTCGTTTGATATACACATTTCTCATAGTTTCACATCGCATAACTAAAACATTTATTGGTCGTCTAAGTACATGGTTATACTATCTTAAATGTGTCTCTTGAAGTTTTCCCTCAATAAGTGTAACCCAACTTTCTCTCTAATATTTTCATATTTTATCCTATCTATCTTTGTATGTTCGCACATCCACCTTAACATCCTCATCTCGGCAACTCTCATTTTTTGCTCATGTGCTTGAGTCATAGCCCAGCATTCAACTCCATATAACATAGCAGGTTTAACCATTGTTTTGTAAAATTTTTTGTCAAGTCTTAGTGGTATTTTACAATCATAAAGAATACCTAACGCTCTCCTCTATTTCAATTATTCTACTTGTATTCTATGTAAAACATCTCTCTTTCAATCCCTCCATCCTTTTGTAAAAATGATCCTAAATACTTAGAGCATCCACAGTCATAGACATCCTCAAGGAGTTCCTTCAATGCCACGTCAACGCCACGTCAAAGTAAAATCCCTATATCTCTCCACTATCAAAAAACCTCTCAACAACTTCTTCGTAGGTCCACTTTTTTCATTATATATATTTTTTATCTCTCCTTCATATTTTACCTTATATATAATTAAATTTTTATAAAATTTAAATCCATAAATTGCTAACACCCGAAATAACATTAATAATTAAAAAAAACATAAATATTACCATACATCAAATAAAAATACATAAATTATAATAATATATAAAAAATAAACTTAAACACATCTACTCCAAGTCATGTCTCTATTTAATTTTTTTCAAACATTTTCTCATGTATCCGAAGTTGTCTTGGTGTCATCTCACTAGTATCCTTCATAAGAATTTCATAATCCTTATGAAAGATCTCAACTTTTTGCAAAGCCATTTTTTCCATCTGATATTCTTTAATATCTTGTCATTCTCTGTCGAGGATTTGTTCTATTGTGTCGCGCTCTCTGACTTTAGATTTGCCCTTCCTCTTCGCTGCCTTTTGACGAATGCGGGCTTCAGAGTCATCCACATCAACACTCGTATCTAGATTTGAATTTGATCCTGAAGTGTTCCCCCTGATTCTGATGTCCTTGCCTTCTTGTTAGAGGAATGAGCAACGAATTGTGGAACATATTTCTCATATTCTGAGAACCCTCCACATATGCATATACTTGAAATCTTTGTTTTTATTGTTGGCTTTCTACATATTCAGTGCGTTCTCCAACACATTCTCGTCACTCCATCCACTTTGACAATAAGTATACAAATTATTATAGGTTGTAGAAAATTCATTTACCATCGGTGCAAACTTATAGTAATGTGATTTTAGCACCTAATAGCTTCTCTTCATAGTTCCAATGGGTCGGTGCTTATTGTAGTGATCAGCTATACGTTTCCAGAAAGCTTGATCCTTCTGGTCATTTCCAATAATTGTGTCAGTTGCCCATGACTTCGCAAGGACCATGTCTTCATCAAGAGACCAAAATCTTCGTTTCGAATCATCTTTCTCCGATTCAACTTCACGCTCTTCTTGTGATGAGTGTGGCGGCCAAGATGTTGGAACAGACGATAGCGTTAGAGGTTCGTTGTCGTTGATAGATGGGTTGATATTAGCCCTTCTTGCTTCATTCGAAAACATGGCTGATGGTTGAGGAGGTGAAAATACGAAAGGCAGAGAAAACATCCCAAATTGGTTGCTCATGGCTGAACAATCTTGGCGTGAATACATACCAAATGGAGCTAGGGCGGCGTTACTCTGAAGGGGGAGTGAAAAATTTTGAGAACTTTGGGAATTTGGAAATTTTGGAAGACCTTGTGGAACATATGAAATATTTTGAAAATTTGGACGATATTGCGTGTGAGAGAAAAATTGAGGATATTGGGCATCATGAAGAAATGCGGATAATTTGAGAAGATGTATTTTCTTCCGCATTTGAAGAATTCAAAAGATTTGTAAAAAAAGTATTAAAATTTTCATCCATCTCGAATACAAATTGAGAATGAAAGGATGAAAGAAATAGAAAATGAAGAGATGAATGAAAAAATAAGAGTTCATGATGTATTTATAGAATTTTTTTTATTTAAAAAAATTTTTTGAACGTTGAACAAATTAGTCGTTGTTTAACATCTCATCTTCTTCAACGTTGAATATCTCATATTCAACGTTTGTTTTTTTTATATACAAATTTTAGAAAAAAAAATAATTAAAAACTAAAAAACTAATGACGGAGTAGCTCCGCAAATGTGGAGCCGCTTCGTCGTTTAAGGGATGAACCTCCCTCCCACTATGGGAGGGAGGTTCGTCCCATGTGCCAGCTCAGCAATGGGAGCTCCAAAGGAGCTCCCACTGCGGATGCTCTTAAAACTCTCAGCGGTAGATAACTCGTTATCTTCTATCTTAACAATTATCTTATTACGTCTAATATTGTTAGACTTAAATTCCATGTATTTTATTTTTACTCTATTGTCTAAAATCTTTCACTTCTAACATTTCCCGCCAAGATTCAAGTTTAACATATACTCTTTTACGTGTCTCATCTACCAAAACAATATCATCTGCAAATAATATGAGTTGTAGTACTGTATCTTGTATGTATCCCGTGAGTTCATCCATGATTAATATAAAAAGATAGGGAATTTGAGTATGACTCTCAAATAGAGCATAGAAATAAATATCATGCAAACATGGAATATTTGTAATCTACGGAAAAAATGAATGCAAAATGAAGAAGAAATACTCACAATAAACCTTTCGATTTTTATGAAAATGTGTTCATCCCTAGAGAATCCTTATCCTAACTTAAGTGGTATGTTGAATAGTAGAGGCACTGTTGGCATCAAAGAGCGAAAGGTTAAACATGAAATCACTACCATATGTTGTACTTTACCGCCAACCTAGCAAGGTCACCTAAACATATATGTCGAGTGATGGGCAAAATATGCACTTATCAATTCATGGTTGTAAGGCAATCCTTGACCTAACTTTGGTTGATACATTGAATAAGTATGGTCATTCTAAGCACTATCTAAATGCAAGGTTGGATGCAAGATACTATGTTAGGTGCGTACTTGACCGTCTCAACAAATTGAGGTTGTTGTATGTACATGGAGGGGAAATGACCATTAAGTGTGGTCGCTATACACACCCTCTAGGGTAGGATTAGACACAAAATTTGGTCAAATCAATCCAACAGCTTAAGGTCTCTCTATTCACTCGTTGAGAGTAGATGGCCAATAAACAAGGTTGCTATTTGAGTGGTTGGCACAAGGTTGAACATGAGGCAAGCAATGTTAGTTATGCACTAGATCATCCACCCGACTTAAGATCATTGTATGCATTTGTCGAGCCAAATGACCAATAAGCAAGGTTGTCGTATGCACCTATTAGGCGTAGGGTTGGATGAGGAAAATTTTACAATATTATGATTGTGGAGAAACTAGGAAAAAAAAAGTACTTGATATTCAAGAGCAATTGTGTAATTCCAGTAAATAATAAAATGGGAAGAAATAGATTGAGAAGGTATGGGTATGATCAAAGACAACAATAAATTCTATTAGGCATAGTTACATATATTAAAATAACAGAGATGTAGAGACAGTGACAAAAAAATCAAATAAAGATGATTTAACTAATTTGAATATTACTAGTTGCAACAGATATGGCTTCATAACGATGATGATGATGATGGTGATGATAATGAAGATCTGAAAACACAAGTTCTAAGCAATGGTATCATCAGAATCACCTATACAGTTAAGTTGTTGTGGAATCAGCAGTTCAATCTTACATGAGGGATCTAGCATCTGTTCCTTAAATTTAGTTTGTCATAATGTCTCTGGGAATCTAGCATCTTTTCCAAATTTCAACGGGATTTCATCATTTTAGATCAATTTAGAAGTATTATACTTTTACTCACGGAATCAGACATCACAATCCTTACATATCCACAAAAAATCTGTTTTTATTTTGAGCAAACATAAAATCCAACATGAAACTTACTGGATAAAGACCTCGAAGGATGTGCTTCAAAGCAAATATTTAAAGAAATGTACACAAGCATCTCACAGATCTGAGTATCCATCAATCAGAAGAATGGGAAAGAAGACATGGCTGGCAAATTAGAATCAACCTAAAGGTCCATCAATAGCATTTCCGAACTAGTTAAGTTCCAACTCACGGTCGCCAATGAACAAGACGAAACGTACAGGCAATAGAAATAGATGTTTCGTCATGGAATCTACACCGATTGACAAGCCACAACCTCGATCCACAACAGAAACCAATTCGAAACAACGGGGTGAACAAGTTGCATCTTTTTAGTATGTTCGGTCACGAAAAGTGACAAAAACGAAGCTTGCACAAAACACACCAAAAAAATGATGTATTCAATCCGATCGAAAGAGGGATACCTCGATGGAAGAAAGAGGAACCACCGCGCGCCTTCTTCCGAGTGTGAGATCGAGCTGATGCCGCCGAAATCTTCCGCGAAGGGCCCGCCATGGATTCGCTGTCTCTACTTCCCTTCCCTTCCTCCCACCCCGTTGACGACTTCAGTCGCTGTGACAAAGAGTGGCAATCCCCCTTCACCTGCGTCCCCTTAGAGCATCCACAATGACACCAAATATTTCCTCCAAATATTTATGGGGCCCACTTCCATATCATCAATCAAATATCTCACTTATCAAATATCCTAAAACTTACAATAAAATATCCCCTCAACCAAATATTTATGGGCCCCACCTACCAAATATTTTTATCTCTCAATCACAACTTGTGGGGCCCACTTTCCTACCCACCCACAATGAAATCACCGGGCACAACTTTGTGCCCGGTGATTTCTATTCTCCTTTCAAATATCCCCCACAATGGGGGATATTTGAGAGAGAGGGATATTTGGAGAAATATCCCCTCCAAATATCCCCCATTGGAGATGCTCTTATTTATCGAGACCAGATCTTTGTCCAAATAAATAAACGGATAGATCACTTGTAATAGAGGCAAGATCTCCTGGACCACTTTTTGTGATCCAGGGGATGTATCATTTGTATTTGTGGTCGGATCACGGCCGCGATCCGGTCGTAAATGGTTGTGATTCCTTTTTGGGTTCATCGTCCCCAATATGTTATAGTTTTTATTCGGAGCAGGCGGCCGGAGGCCGCTCGGAGGATACCCTCACTCTGCACTTAGTAATCTGATCACTTATCTACCACCGGAGGCCTCCGGACAGCTTCCGGCCGTCCGCTCCGAATAAAAATTATAACCTATTGGGGACGATGAACTCAAAAAGGGATCGCAACTATTTACGGTCGAATCGCGATCGTGATCCGACAGTAAATGCGAGTGGCATATCCCCTGGACCACAAAAATGTGGTCCAGGAGATCTGTGCTCCTCGTAATAACGTAATAACGGCTGAATTGTGACCGTCAGATTATAATTTTGATCGAGACGCTGGGTGAGAGTGGGGCAAGTGGCCAAGCTGCAGGCCAAAGTCAATCCCAAAAAGTATCACATTCAATTGTAGTCATCTGATTCACTCTACCTCATTATTTCAATCTGTTTATTTTTCTTTAAATGGTAGTCACCCGTGATTTACCTCCTCCGTGTTGCCCTAGGGGTGAGTTGGCGGAGGCGCTGGAAGCGAACGAATCGCCTTTTGCCACTTGAAATGGTAAATTTTAATGGAACTCTAAAATATTTATAATTTTTCTTTGGGTCAATTTAAAATTGGTAAACAATTAAGAGTGTCCTGATTAAGGGGAATATGAGATTGATATGGCGTCCTACTCCTATTGCTAATTGGATGTGTAGATTGTTCGAGTTTTTTTGGGACGGTCTAATAATTAACATATGAGGTATTGTCATTATGAGGTCTGGAGTTCGAATCCTAATAAAATCAAGATAAATACCTCTCTTATGTGCTAGTTACTATTCTAAAAGTTAGTAGCTGTCTATAATTTATCTTCTTTATGTTGGCCTGAGATGAATTGACGAAAACACTAAAGACAAACGTATTTATTTTTTGTCATCATATATAGATGGTCCGAAAATAATTTGGGCACTCAGATATTTGTGAGAGAAGAGAACAGGAATTTACCGGAATAACACTCTTCTTCTGTTAAAAGAATATCTCTTTTTCAGAAATTATCAAAATAGGACTTCATTCATAATTTAATACTTAAATAACCCTTTATGTTCTATAAATTATACTGTATATCGAGTTATTAAGCTTTCGACTTATATTGGTTGATCAAAGTTGGATCGGTAAATCCTATATATTTGATGTCTCGACGTCAAATAATACTTAAATCATATTGTCAAACCATTAAACATCATGGTTAAGTTTAGAGTGTCCTTGCTTCTAGAGGGCATTCAAAAGCTTTTGAATCAAATTATATCGTTTTCTAATCAATGTACTTAATGAAAACTTGACTTAGACAATCAAGGTACGTCATGGGAAGTGAGTGAGAACCCAATGGTTTACTTAAGCGTAGGCATTAGGGTTCAATTAAAGTCCACATTAAAAATATTTAATAAAGATCATGAAATTAAAAGGATGTATAATATTTTTATTGCATGAGGCCTTTTATAGATATGTGGACATCTTTTTGCACAATAAATGGTATTAGAGTCATGGTCCGGACCAAATGACATATGGGGTGACCTTGAACGAAGTTGAGGGTGGGTCTAGAGTAGGTCAGGATGACTGAATGTTTGTGGGGAGACCTGAAGTAAGTCAAGATAATCAAATGCTCGCAGGGAGGCCCGAAATAGATTAGGGTGACCGCATACTCCCGGGGAGGCCCGAAGCAAGTCAGGGGTGACCCCGAAGTAGACTAGGGTGATCGGATGCTCGCAAAAAGGGTGGACCTGGAGCAGGTCAGGATAACTGCATGCTTACGGGGAGGTCTGGAGCAAGTCAAGATAACTAGATGCTTGTAGGGAGGCAAGTAGGTCAGGATGACCGGATGTTCACAGGGAGGCATGAAACAGGTCAAGAAAGGCCCCGAAACATGTCAGGGTGATCAGATACTCGCGAGGAGGTCCGGGAGCAGGTCAGGATGACCAAATGCTCACAGGGGAGGCCTATAGTAGGTCAAGGTGACCGGGTAAGAATGCTTGTGGGGAGGCCTAAAGCAGGTCAGTGTGACCAGATGCTCACGGGGAGACCCGAACCATGAGAATAATTGTGGTCTTTCATTTGAGGGGAGAATTGTTGGGTTCAATTAAATCCTGCATTGGAAATATTTGATAAAGATCATGGGGTTAAAAATGATGCATGATATCTCCATTGGCATGAGACCTTTTGGAGATAATCCAAGAGCAAAATCATAAGCGCTTAGGCCCAAAGTAGGAAAGATTTAGTAAAGATCATGGGGTAAAAATGATGCATGATATCTCCATTGGCATGAGACCTTTTGGAGATAACCCAAGAGCAAAGTCATAAGTGCTTAGGCCCAAAATGAATAATATCATACCATTATGGAGATATGTGGACATCCTTTTATACAACACATCGTAATATACAACAAACTCTAAATTTAGGGCTTACACGTTGGTGATATTTCACCAATTGTTTTATAGTTTATCATTAAAGAATTTACAACAAATTACATAACCATATACATAAAATTTTGGAATATTCAAAATCACGTATTCTAAGTTTTAAAATTACCAAATTATGTATCCCATGTCCATTTTGCCCCTATGTGTTTATCTTAATCAATTTTTACAGTATAGTAATCGATTCGGGATAATATTTATCAGCATGATAGGTTCCCTAATCGATGGCTACATATTATAAAGTTCAATTTGTATTCAAAAAAAATTATTGATCTCAATATAGTATGTTAAATTGATGTTTGAGAGTATGAATATAATTAGGAGAACTAGACAAGCGCATAAAACTTGGTTTCATGTCATTCGGAGTTCTCTTGATCTGTTAGCCGATTTTAACTAAAATCGGTTGATGAACCTAGAGAATTTGGAATAACATAAATTGTCATATTTGTCCATATAATTCTTATGATTATATTCATGTATTCAAATATTAATTTAACACACTATATTAAAAGCAGTTATTTTTTAACACGAATTAAATTTTTTTGAACATATTTATGTTAAAAAAATTGTTGCTTTCATATGATGTAAAAAAATGACGTTTGAAGGTATGCATATAATCAAAAGAATTAGATGAACACATAGATCTAATTTCATGTCATTTCGAGCTCTTCAAGTCCATCAGTCGATTTTAATCCGTTTCGACCAAAATTGATTGATGTACCTAGAGAACTTATAATGATACAAAATAAGTTCTATGTATTCGTTTAATTCTCTTGATTATATTTATGCTTTCAAATAACAATAACCTATTATACTGAGAGTAGTGTTTTTTTCTAATATAAATTAGATTTTTTTTGAATATATTTATATTTAAAAAATCATCGTTCTGAATATATTATGTCAAATTATGATTAAGAGTAATATAGTTCCATATCATTCCAAATGCTCGGGATTCATCAGTTAATTTTAATTGAAACTAATTAATTTTAGGATTTAGATTTAAGACTCACTTGAATACAAATCAATTTGACTCATTTGGGTACGTGATTTATTTCAAAACTTTATCCGGTAATTTGCCGAAGAATTTAAATCACTTCATCTCCCAATTTATTTTAAGTAAATGGAGTAAATTAAAATAACAAAAAAATACGGGAAAAAACATAGATGACAGGCCAACATAAAAGAGCAGGGATCTCCTGGTCTCTACTTTTATGTACCAGGATATGGACCATATAAAATTATGGTCGGATAATGATCGCGATCCGGTCGTAAATAGTTGCGATCCCTTCTTGAGTTCATCGTCCCCATCAAATTATAGTTTTTGTTCAGAACAGATGGCCGAAGGCCGCTTGGAGACCTCCGGTGGTGGATAAAGGGCCAGATTACTGGGCACCGAGCGAGGGTGCCCTCCGGGCGGCCTCCGGCCGTCCGCTCCGAAATAAAACTATAACCTGGTGGGGACGATGAACCCAAAAAAAGATCACAACCATTTACGACCGGATCACGGTCATAATTCGACCGTAATTCTATGTGATTCATCCTCTAGTCCATAAAAGTAGGGAGCAGGAGATCCTGCCTGAACATAAAATACCTATAAATACTCAATTTACTGCAATTTCTTTTTTTTTATGTCCGAAACTGACGGACCCGTCTGGGGCAACCCTAATACGGGAACACTCTACTGTGGCTGCGCAGCCGGAGTCCTCCTAGCCTTGTTCAAAAACCCTCTCCCTTTCGGCCTCATCCCATCTACTAGGTTTTTGTATTCCCCTCCTCAAGATCCTTGCAGTTCCTCTTCTGTTTATCGCACACTCAAAAGCTTAATGCTCCTCCCTCGCCTTCTTCAGATCTCACTTGCTGCTGGATCACCGAACGAGGGGATCCGACGCGGCCTCTGACCGAACTGAATGGAGAGAAGACATTGAGGTTTGAAGTCAAAATTTAAGATATCTATAGTTTTTTTTAACTTAATAAGTTTTGAAAGAAGTGAAGAATTCTGATTGTCAGCGTTCTTTCATTTTTTTTTTTGTTTCGCTTAGTTTTCATAAGGAAAAAAGCATTCGACCGAAATAGTAGAGATAGTAACCTAATTTAGAAATTTTGTCGAAACTAAATTAATAGATAGTAATTCTATTCACATTGTGATTTTATGGCTATGATTTGATATTAGGCGGCATTAGCTGGGGTGGAAATTGATATCCCGCCCTACCCCATTCTTATTTCTTGCTTGATCTGGTTTGTTGATCCTCATACTCACTGATTGCGTTGCTGCTGGTGACTAAACAGGTGGAAGATGCACTGACATCATTATTAATAGGTTTTTTTTTCACTTCTCTTGTCTCTATGCGTGTTTTTATCTTCCTTTCTGAAGCTTAGATCCACTTGGGTTTGAACAATTTTAGCTTTTCATAGGGCATACATATGGACATTTAAAAAAAAAGGTAGTTCCGCTATCTTAGCGGCCCCCCTAGTGCCGGCCCCACAGATATGGAGGGAGGTTCATGCAGGTACACAGGCCATATACATATGGACATTTAAAGATCTACTTGGGGATGGAAAAAAACTCTCTCTTGTCTATGAGATGGGTCTTCGGCCTGAATGAATGTTAGTGGGGCTTCCATCCATTTATATACTTCTGCCAATGTATTAGATGATACTTTGATTTGTGGACATGGCTGTAGAGTTCAAATGGAAGTGATTATAAATGGTGCTTCATAATTTTACTTGATATTCTTTTTGTAGATTTTTAAGTTCATGCATATCTATTGTTGCCCACTGTATGCCCCTTGTTTTTGTTGACCTCTTGTTATACGCTGGTTATTGAGTGGGGTTTACCCTACTATTTGGTGGACTGAAATCGGATGAGGCATGACATATTTCTCTCAGCTGATGAAGCAGGGTTTACCCTGAAGATTAGTTTTTTAGTGATAGTTACCAATGTGTCATCTGCATTTCATAACATGACTGCGTTTCTACCTTTCCACTTTTGCTTAAATACATTTCTATCTGTCATAATCTAAAGTGGTTTTACTTTCTCCTTTTGTATGTATTCTATTACCACTGCTTGTTCAGTTCACAGACTCTTGTTCTCTTTAAACACATTTATTCTGAACTTGCTTCCACTAGATTGCTTATAAATAAATTTCTTTTGTGGCTGCATTTCTGCATTATGAAACTTCCTGGAGAATTCTATTATAGAGTTTTACAGCTTAATTTTTGTTTTTTGTTTTGTACTACTTGCCTAGCCGATCCCACCTAGTGGGATAAGACTTGTTGTTGTTGTTGTTGTTGTACTACTTGCCTATAAAGTCCATAAATGAGTTGGTGCAGTTTTATAGATTTGATGCCATTTTAAGGAAGGACATGATGGATGAAAAGTAAAAGGTCTGAAAAAGTAACACTGATAGCCATGATTTGGTTATTTCAATGAAGAGGACCCCTGCCCTTGCTCAAGTTTTAGCACTGTGGTTGTCGCAACCTCTCCTATATCAAATGCTCATGTGTATGCATGGCAGTGGGTTGGAAAAAGTAAAAGGCATGGGCTGCATTTTAATTATGAATGCTGGCTTAATCTCCTCCATATATCATCGGTGCAATTTGATAACAATCTCATTGCTATCATGTTACTTTCATGATCAAACTGTCAACTGATCCTTCAACTGGTACACTAACTTTTCTTTGGTTTATCTTCAAATATTGTATCTACCTTCTGAGTTTGTATTCCTCATCGTTATTTCTCTTAATAGCCATTCATGTATTTGGTTGTTAATTATTAGCACGGTCAAGGTCTTAAAAAACTATGCAAGCATTTTGTGGTTGAGCCTCTTCATAGCGCAAATGCAGTATGTGATACAAATGTAGTTGTATTGTCAACAATGTGCAAAAATCTGTATTTAAAAATATGGTTTCACGTTTATTATATAATACTTCAAATCAATCAATCTAAGCAATCAATATCAATGAAATTATATCTCACTTAATATTTAACTTTATCGTCCTAACCAATTCATATTTTCATAGAAATAGCTTATTACTCTAAGCAATGCATATGATACGAAACGCTTGTTTCTCTATTCTCTTTTTTCCTATTTTTATTTTTTTGCAAAAATGTGTTGGAGTGAACACAAGTTCACTTGAACTTAGCTGTTCTTTTTTCTTTTATGTTTCTTTTACCAAACAATATTCTCTATGTAACTGACCCCAAATGATTGGGACTTGCTACTTGTTTAGTTGTTTGAGTAGATAATTTGAAGTACTAGTTTATCTTGTTCTTATTCTGGGTGTCTTCCTTGCCCAAATGTGCTTAGTATGGTGATTCATCGGTGTTGCAATTTTCAAATGGGTGTAGGGCGAGAGTGGCTCCAAATTGAATAATGTACATTTGGGGGACAAATAGTTGGATAATTTCAATAGGTATGCTAAACCAAATTGAATAAACCACAGTACTTATCTGCAGATACTCTGATGTTTTTTTGTTTCTTCTTGTATTTGCAGGGAAAAGTACTGTGTAGTTTTCTAGATCTTATGCAAATCAGATGTTTTAAAGGAACAGATTCAAATTAACCTTTGATAAATCCATTTGTTTTATCAAAATTATGGAAAACAAATCAAAACATCAGCTTGATATTTTGCAGTGAGCTGATGCTGGTTTAGCTTTGTGTGGGTTCATTCTCTAATATTGTTAGACATTTGCTTGCTTTTAGCTCCCTACTAAGTTAATCAATTTCTGCCAGATGCAAGATCAACCAATTATTATGATGGATGAACCCTCCAATTTGAAGCCAGCAAAGAAGAAGAAATCAATGAAGCAAAATGGCTCTGCTGCAGTTGAAGTCAAGGGAGACTCGAAAGAAGCATCCAATCTATCCAGAAGGCCACAGAAGGGAAACAAGCGAGGCCTGCAAAGTGATGTTTCCCACCTGTCCGGACAGGCCGATCGATTAACTTCTGTTTCATTTCTTGATCCGTCCGGATTGAGTTATGTGTACAGGCAATTGAAACACAGGTATCTCTTCCTGGAGGAGGAAAGCTTCTCACTGGATAAAGAGCTTGATGAGGTGGACGCAGAAGTCAAGTCTCTGGAAGATGAGAAGCTCGCTCTGCTGGATCAGCTTGTCGTCTTGGAAGGTCTTGTCGATCCTTCGGAAATTAAGCGGGCAAAGATACCTGAAGGATCTTTCCAAACTCAAAAGTTTCATTAGGTGTAGCAAAGATAGTTTAAGTACGAGGGAAGTACCCCACTGACAGATGTTCTATGTGTCTTTTATCATGCTACACAAGCTAATCTTTTCAGAATGAACACTGAAAAAGTCCATCTCTTTATGCTTGGTTTCAGATGGTTAGGATGTGACTGAATACAACTATGCAAAAATGAAGTAGACCAACTGAAGCTCAAGAACTCGGACTTGCCTCAAAAATGATGACTCAGAATGAAGACCAATAGATGAAGAGCATGCTTTTATTTAAGGTCTATTTGTCTTGTAAAAAACAAACTGTTGTTGGCTTTAGGAAAAAAAAATTAATAAAAATTGTGAAATTTTAATTCGTCGTCCTTAGTTTTTAATTTTGCTCGTTGAAACTAAGCTATTTGTCTCCGAGTTGTTGTGCGCCGACAGATTTGAACCATAATTGCTGATTGATCATTGCGCGGTGTGACTTATTGATCATTGGCCCTTTCACTGTATCAACAAATTTTTGGTAGTATTTAAAATAATTGAAAATTAACTTTTTGGTTTGATTATTTAAAGATATTTTAAAAATAATTGAAAATGAACTTTTCCAAAAAGGTTCTTTCAAATTTTAAAAATAACAACTTTGGGCATCATGTCTCTCACATAATTCATTTAATAAAATGAATAATAATAATAACTAAACGATCCTAATTAACTTTAGTCGGCGGCTTGATTTGGTCCCGCCGATTACGTCTTTTTCGTGCTTCGTTGGACTTAATTATCTGTTAGCTAAAAACAATTAGCGTGTCATACATTGCAATCATTTCAACCTCTTCCCTTTTACTTTGCATTTATTCATTTTTAATTAAATCAAGTCAAGCAATCAATGTTTTTGTGTGAAATGCAATGTTTAATGCAAAAAAATGATATCTCGTCCCCTTTCTTCTCCAACAATTAATAAATACCATGGTCAAATTTTGACTACTAAAATATTCTCAACTGTTTTATGTAAAAGCACCATTAAATTCATCAAGAACTAATTCACATGCTTAAGAAATTATTAACAATTTTGACGAATATTAGAAAAATATTAAATTTGAAGTGCACCTTTAATAAAATTTTCTTTCACTTTTGCGGATCGGCCCCTGTTTGTTTGATAAACTAGTCAATCCAAAACAGAATGCTTAAATTTATTTATCATTTTTTTACTAATAGTTAAATAATTTTGCAAACATTATTTAGTAATTATTAATAGTATGTATATATATATATAGGGACCATCTCTCTCTTCTTTACTTCGTAATTATTATTTGTTTTCTTCCCTTCTCCATCCTTCACAGCGATCTGCTCGCCCTTGTGAAATGCGTTAAGTCACCTGCTGCTTCTCTCTCTCTCTCTCCAAAACCCTAGCAAGCGGCTCCTTAAAGATCTATCGCAGTCCTCCTCGGCTTCCGGTTTGAGCTCTTGATGGGACAGTAGAGTTGGCCCTTCGATTCGTACCAGGATCGGCATCGGCGGCGAATCTGTACGGATTCTTCTTGCTTATGCTTCCTTTTCTTCTTGCGCTTACTCTCTCGATCGATTATTTCCAGCTGGTTTTCACTCGTTTTATATATATGTTTTTTCAATATCTTCCTTCTCGACTCGTTCGTTTCAATTTCGATGGCAATGTGAGTGGCTACGCAGTCCTTTTCTACCCTTACTTGTTAGTTGCAATTTGTTCGTAATTTGTCTAACTTCGTACGATGAAAAATTCTCCGCTGCAGCATCGATCTGTTCAAAACAAGGAAATTTTGTTTGGAAAAATCGGCTTGCCTTACTGTAGATTTATTTTGGTGCCTGCTGTTCTGTGTGTAGATTTCGGGGGGAAATCTGTCAAAGAATCGAGAAAAAAAATCTCGGCGTCTAATTTCATTATTATTGTAGCTAAGCTTAAGATTCTTGTTTTGATGACGTTTTACATTTTTTTTATGAGACTTCTGTTCAGATTCTTTTTGATGTGAGAATGCCTCAATTCAGACAACTGGAAAGGTAAGTGTGGAAGTACACATGCCGCATGTTTACCACAAATTTTTTTTAAATGTACTTAAAGGCCTCTTTTTTTTTAAAAAAAAAATCACTGGATCTCTTGATCCACATTCTATGTTCTTGTGACTAATGCTGTGTTATCTTATTGCAGAACCGTTGTTTACAGTAGATTTAGGTCATTGCTTGGTTTCTCACAACGAAACTTCACTGCAAGATGGATTACTAGGAGAAGATCTATTCATTTGATATCTGATCTCGCCATTGAGGTTGTTCTTTCTCAAGTCAGTTGAGCCATTATCCAATATGTCTGGTTGTACTTCTGAGATTGTTGAGACAAATGAAGACCCAAATTTGGTTAGTTACTATGAGGAATCAAAGATTTCAAGTACTAAGCTCAAACCAAATCTACGAAATGGTAAATGCCAAGATATGGAAGATGAACTCAATCAACTTTTAAGAGCAATAGATCTCAGGACCACATCAAGGGTTCTTGGTCCTTCTAGTCATTCAGGGTTTGACTTGTTGCATAAGAATGTTTCAAAGAAGCCACTCAGAGCTGGTGCACCTCGATCCTCAGGAACAGGAATGCCGGAATCTGTCACCCTAAAACAGTCTTTGAGAAGATTATGCATTTCCCAGGCATCAGAGATGGCTGCTATGAAGAGGTTATCAGGGGCCTCTGAAGCTGTAACAATTGAGAGGCTTTATGCTTCGGTATTGGTTCAAACAAATGACTCTGATTTTCCTCAAAATGGGGAAAAGACAAATGTGGTTGAAATATCCATCACACCTCTGAAGGTATCTGCAGACTCATCAAATAAGCCAGTTCTATATGGTGAGCTGCAACATGTGGAGTCAGGAAATCAGAATGTTACTTCAGTATCCTCATCTGTAGTTCCCAATAAGCCTATTGTAACAAAAATCAGAATCCAAGATGTACTTCAATCTGTACCAGATGAAGCATTTGAAAGTACATCAGCAGCGAGGAAGAGGGATAAGAAGGGCAAATCAGTTTCCAAACCATCCATATTTAGCCCACAGGCTGTAACTGCTTCGAGCAATCCTATTGTGATTCCGCGTTTAATAAACTCATTTCATAGGAGTACTCTCACTACAAATAAAGCGAAGTGTAAACCAACTTCAGTGCCTAGTGGTTCCAACAAATGCAATGAAGTTAATAAAAGTGATACTACTTCATGTGCATTGAAATTGTGTTGTCCCAAAGAATCCATCACCCCTGCACTTGGCATGATTGATACTGTTCGAGAAAGTAACACCACAAACATTGATTGTGGTGCAAACATAACTATTTCCAGCATAAATACCTACGGTAGTACTCATGTTGGTGGAGTGAAAGTAAGTGAATTCTCTACGTCACAAGAGGAAGGGGAGTGCTCCCATAGTTCCAAAAGCAGCACTTGCGATTATAGTTGCAGCACTAGCTTCAGTGCAGAGAGCCATCAGAGTGGTATTATTGTTAAAGGATGTAGACCTCACATGTCAAAGGATGTGAGGTGGGTTGCCATTAGTCACATCTTAAATCAGCAAGCAAGATTGGATTTAAGTGATTTTAAGCTCCTCAAGCGACTTGGTTGTGGAGATATTGGAACAGTTTATCTTGCTGAACTAGTTGGTTTTGAGTGCTTGTTTGCTTTGAAGGTCATGGATATTGACTTTCTGGTTAGCAGGAAAAAATTGCTCAGAACGCAAAACGAAAGGGAAATATTGGAAATGCTAGACCATCCATTTCTTCCTACACTCTACTCTCATTTTACAACAGATAACCTCTCATGTTTAGTTATGGAATATTGTCCAGGTGGTGATTTGCATGTTTTGCGACAAAAACAACCTGGAAGGAGTTTTTCTGAGCCAGCAGCTAGGTATTTAGATTGAATTGGTGCATGATTTACTTCAGTAATGCATTTCATCTTCAAAGCTATTGTTTTTGTTTTGTTTTCATGTAACCTCATCTAAACCACGGCATGATGGACATGTAGAAATAGACACATCTCTACTTGAGCATTTAGGCATGAATGGATGTCTTTCTAACATGCCATCTGATTAAGATTTCTTCAATTCAATAAATGTATGTTCTGCATAGATGTGAACAGAGAATAGTTGGTCAAGGTTCCTTCAGAGATCATTTGCATAAATTAAAAAAAAAATGTAGAAAAATCCAGTTGAAAGTATATTGAACAATCACCATTTTGGTACTTTATGGGTACCCATGGAAGCAATGTTATTCATTTGGTTTTCACTTAATATAAAACCCTAAACCTTAAATCCTAATGTGGGACTAAACCCACTACACTAATAACCTAACAACACTTGTACTCTCTACAAAATGGTGCCATATGTGCTGAGTGCTGTGCCAGAAGTGTGTCAAACACCAAAAGAGGCGATAGAAGAAGGGGGAAGGACAAGAGGTAGTGGAAGGTTTCTCGTGTTGTCATGGTCATTGCCTTGGTGTCAAAGGAGGAGAAAGAGATGTACAAAGGTGTACCTTGAAGAAGTCTTGTTGCGGAATCCTAGTTGTGCTTCGTCACCTATGAACGCTCATGGAGGAATGCAGTTCTCGCAGTCGTGCTGACATAATTTTCACCTTTCACCTTTGTCCACCGTGTCACAATATCATGATTTGCATGCCAACTGGTGGGGAACGGTAAATTTAGCCTGTGTAGACTCAATTAACATTTTAATCTATGGTGTGCACAACATCACACAATAGAAAAAAGAGAAGGAAAGAAGAAAGGAATGTCAAGCATTGAGATAAGGCCCTAGATGATAAATCCCACCACTGGAATTTTTCTTGAGGCAACACATATAGTAGCACACAACAAACTAAAGAAAAGAAGAACAAAATCACTCAACAAGGGTCTTAGGTTGATAGGTGCCCACCAACATGCCTTGCATACCATCTAAGTAGTTGGTGGTGAGGACAACAAGTAGGAAGACAAGCTATGTTATGCGAATGTCAGAGGGTGTGGGATGCATTGCACATGATAATCATATGGTATGAAAATGACAATATTAACGATGAATTATCTTTTAGTTGAAAATTAAACTAATATTTAAAATAATTTAGTAAGTGAAATAAATATGCATTAATATTAATTTTTCTAATAATATGACTAAATAAATTAGACAAGAAGATTTTTTTAGGTGATTTGTATGAGACAATTAAGATCATGAACATAAAATGTTTGCTATATCACTAGGTACTTTATAATAATCATTAATTGATCTATTTTTTTCTTTGTTTTGGCAAGTGTTTGAAATAATTGGACAATAGGATTTACTCTCTAGCATGACAAGCTTTAGAATCATAATAATAAAGAACATATACGAATGAATGTCTTAATTGATTTGGTAATTATTAAATAGAGGTATAGGGTCTAATTTCATTGTGTCCATTTTCCTCTTTTAGCTCTTGAGAAGAATTGCAGATTAGTCTAATTTGTGAGCATAAATAGAATATTCTTGTTCTTTTAAGATTACGCCATTAAGGGACTCATTCAATGTATTCATCGGAGGGATCTTCTGAAGATAATGTACTGAGGTTTAATTAATTAATTATTCCTTATTAGAGAAGAGTTGCTTAGTTGGATAATAAGGTTGGTGGTCTTATGGCCAAAAGCTCTTAGTTAAGTTATGGTTGATATCGCTTGGCTGATCAAGGTGTATCATTTTGTCATCCATAAATGCCACTCATCCGCTTTTACATAGTTCCCATCTTTAAAATCGACGAGACAAAAGATTTTGCCCTATGTCTTGTCCTTTAATTACATCTATTGGTCACTATGAGGGCATTATATGCTATAAAAAGAGAGGAGATTAGAAGAGGAAAAACAATAACTAAAGCACCACCACCAACAAAAGGTAACACCGGATTGAAGAATTCAAGAAGTATCCATATCTTGTACCTATGCCTATTTTAATTTTAATGATGTTAGTCCAAGTTCAATGTCTAATGGTTATGCAAGGTGTATTTATTGATATGTGGTGAAATCAATTACAATAATTTTAAAAATTGTGGTTTTGATTTCACTATAATGTTACAAGAACCAATTCTATATTAGTTGGTGATAATGATTAGTTGAGATGAATGTAATTATTTTTCGAGTTTATTGCTTTAAAATTTTAATTCAAGTGACTCTCTAAATGTTATATGCTTATATGTAGAGGTAAATAAGTCGAACGGGAACTTTGGCGCAGCGGTAAAGTTGTTGCCGGGTGACCTTGTGGTCACGGGTTCGAGTCATAGAAATAATCTCTTGCAATGCAGAGTAAGACGAGTAAGACTGCGTACAATAGACCCAATGGGGTCCGAGCCTTCCCTGAGACCCTATTTTGGAGGAAGTCATGCACCGGACTGAAGGTAAATAAGTTGAATAGGCGAGATTATAGAATTAAAACTCATTTGAGTCAAACTTGGTATCCTTTCAAGTGCATTGAGTGTTAGTATAACAAGATATTGTAATTGTACTAATATGTATACAGATTGAATATCTAGTACAAGATAATGCTTTAAACCTTAGTAAAAAAAGACCAAATCATCCTTTGATGTATTTAGACTTTCACCACATGATTCAATTAAAGACCTTTGTTTTTAGGTGAATTGGAGGGGCAAAGGGCCTTTGGGTGTTGATTTTATATGTGTCACTTTTAGATGATATATTTTTCAATTTGAGCATTATTCTTTTGTTTTGTAAAAATTTATGTTTTATTTAAATAGTTTTCTTATACTCAAGGTAGAATTCAATATCTATAGCTTTATTGTAGCCTTCTGTGGAAGTAAATGAAATTAAATTATCATCCTTATGAATTAGTAGCCTAAGTCCACTCATGAATCAATAAATGGTCGAGGTTTCATCTTTCCCTAATATTGTGATATAATTTTTAAAACTAGGAATGACATTTTGTCACACTTAAAAATGATTGCTTAAAAATTTACAATTTATTATGCATTGACTCATAAAAAATTGGAATATATTTATCAGTTAGTATGTTTAATCTCGAGCCATTACAAGATGGGTTCCACTCCTAGCTTATTATGGTAGGCCTGAACAAGATGTAATAAGTGTGACAGTGGCACATTGTGCTTGTTAGTAAGGGTCATGATATATCTCTAAAATAGTCTTCTATTTCAAATAGCTAGTTAAGAAATGCATTTGAGTTTAATCATCTATTAAAGTTAGGGGCATTTACCCTAACATGTCTAGGCCTATATTGTTCTAGGCAATAATATGATTCTTCTCTAATACACCAAATAATGTGATCGTGAGCTGGTGGGCATGCTATTCATTGAATTATGTGGATAAATAATAGTGTTCATTAAAATCAGTCTACTGGCATAATATTGTTCCCATGAATCTAGGTTCATCCTTCATACAAGTGTATAATTGGTTTTATGATCCTTGCTCTGGATAATTTGTATTGGTTTTATTTTCCTCACTCTTAAATGTTAAGCTATATCTCTCATACATTCACTAGCAATGGTGGCATTTTCTCTTATTATATCAGGATAAGAATATCGGCGCTATAGTGCAATAAATTAAGAGTGACAGTCAATTCATTTTCAACATGATGAGTTTTGGTACTAAAATATAATGGATGATGGCTAAACTGGACAAAGGTAAAGAGATATGCAACTGGTATTTTCTTGATGAATAAGATATAATGCTATGCTTGGGGATTAAATGGAGTAAATTTTGGATATATCTTTGATCTTGGACAAGATCCCAATTAAGGATGGAGGTATGCCATCTTGTGGATTTGGCTGGGATGATTCACATGGCTTGTAGTAGACAACTACATGATGATGTGTGTAGGGGTCTAAGGTTCTGATCGAGGGCAAGGTGCTGCAATAGGAGCTGTGAGCATTGACATCAATCTGTAGTTGCAGGAGCCCTTTAGTTTCATTGTCTGCAGTCATAGTCAAAAGCTGCTTGTGAGTGCAACCACCAACAAAGAACACTGAAGGTTCTTGGGCCAGGTTATCCTGACAGGGAAAGGCTGTGGAGGAAGAAGGTGACTAAGTGGAGATGATCTGGTGGTGGCCACAACTGTCCGATAGAGATGTTGGTTCACTGGGGTTGCACAGATTAGTGGAAAAAATAGGCATGGATTGTTGGGGAGCTACAGGTGCTGCAAAAGTGGAGATGGTGGATTTGCAGGAACTACCAATTGCATCTTTCCTTCCAGTGAAAAAGGAAAATTCCCTTGAGTAGAGGGAAGCGTAAAGAGGAAACCTTCACCCCTCTCATGAGTTGAGAGTTGGGAAGGCTTTGTTTGTACTAGAGCATGAACAAATTTGGTTAAGTTGGTTGTGAGTCAGATTTGTGGAAGGGAAAAGGTTAGAAGAGGATTGAAATGGAGGATAGGTGTAATTTGTCACGGATTGTCGTGTGTAGTTGGAAGACTTTTAGTTAGAGGAAGTTGAAGCCTTCTCTCTAGTGCGGAAGGTCCCTTCTAGGGTTGGCAGTTCCAGTCCTTAGGTGTCAGATGCTTGGTGGCCAAAGCGGGAGTGCAGAAGTGGATGAGGTTAAAGGAAAAGAGGGTCTTGAGTCTGTTCCTTGGTGATGGGTTTTGCAAGAGGCTGTGAGAATTGCCGATTGAAACAAAACGAGCAAAGGAGAGGAACTGACAAGATGAGCAAAGGGAGAATGAGAAGATGTGAGTTGCAGATTGATGCAAAAGGAGAAGGATGCATGTTGATGGGGAAGACGATGGCAGCAGGTTTTGTAGGTTCTAGAGCAGCAGGAAGTGGAATGACAATGGAGTTGGAACACAGAAAAGAGAACGTCGAAGGTATCAAACACCAAATCATGAACTGAATTAGTAATTTGGTCCTAAAACCATTTGATGTAGAATGAGGCCGCCTTGATCCAAAATTGTTGTAACATCAAGGATCAAAAGTCTTTAAACAGAACAAATATTCTCACACAAGAGAACAAATTAACGAAGAAGAAATTTTATTATGCAAAAGATGATTAACATGGGGCTTGGGTGTCCCATTTTACAGACTCCAACCCAAATAAAATTTTAAGTAAACTAAAATTGTTCTAGGAAAGAATTATACCTAAAATGATGATCAAACTAGGAATTAAATCTTGTATCATCTAAAAAAGATAATTATCTAACCAAAAACTATCTTGGTCAACTAATTTTCCTTCAATAATAGCATCTACCAACATAATTTTTTGCAAATTTAAATATCGTATAAATAAATTCCTAATTTGCATTGTTAACAATGCATACTCTATGGATCATCTAGAAATCCAGGCATGCAACAAACAGTTTGCTTCAAAACTTTAACTACTACATGCCCATCTTTACTTTTTCTGTGGTATCCATTTCCTTAGATTGGAAAGAAAATTTACATGGAATTATACCTGATTTTTGTTGAGAAACACTATCATGTTGTTTATGTGGTCCTGAAAGCATAGTTTTTCTTGTAGTTGAAAGTTTTGGATGCACCTGAGCAGTTACGCTAACAATTTCTGTATATAAGACAGATGTTAGTCTGCAGTTTTTATTCGCATTGCTTTTTTTGCTCACAGTATCATGGTTTTCATGAATCTGTTTACACTACTCACTCAATTTCGACAATGATTACACCAGGTTTTATGCTGCAGAAGTTCTCCTTGCTTTGGAATACCTGCACATGTTGGGTGTTATTTATCGAGATCTCAAACCAGAAAACATCCTGGTCCGTGAAGATGGTCATATCATGCTCTCTGATTTTGACTTGTCTCTCAGATGCTCAGTGAGTCCCACTCTGCTCAGATCCTTAGATTCAGAAGAGTCCGCAAAGAAGCTCATAGGCCCCTGTGTGGAAAATAGCTGCATTGACCCTCTTTGTCTTCGGCCATACTGTGTTCAAGTTTCTTGTTTCACACCCCGATTGATGGCCTCCACAGCAGCAAGTACAGGAAAACAAAAATCTGACATGAGCGGCCAGGTAAGACTGCTTCCACAAGTTGTGGTGGAGCCCACTGATGCACGCTCCAATTCCTTCGTTGGAACCCATGAATACCTAGCCCCTGAGATCATTCGAGGCGATGGACATGGGAGTGCTGTGGACTGGTGGACTTTTGGGATCTTATTATATGAGTTACTTTTTGCTAGAACACCCTTCAAAGGGCTTGGAAATGATGAAACATTAACCAACGTTGTGACGCAGAGCTTAAGTTTCCCAGAGAACCCATGTGTTAGCTTTCATGCTAAAGATTTGATTAGGGCTCTCCTAGCTAAGGAGCCAGAAAATAGGTTGGGATCAGTCACAGGAGCAGCTGAGATTAAGCAACACCCTTTCTTTGCTGGGATAAATTGGGCACTTATACGTTCCGCTCCACCACCCGAGTCACAAAGCAATGATTTTGGGACGCCTGTGCTTATTCGCAAGAAAAAAGAAGGCAAGTGCCTCGATTTCAGATCGAACAGACATGATGTGGAGTTTGAGTTGTTTTAGTAAAAGATGTCCTTTTCAATGGAAGAGTTCTGGTGTGTTCCAGTTCCTCTCTGCTTCTATAAAATGTATGCCTAAGCTCTCATTCCTTGTTCATAACTCGTATGCGTTTATGAAAATGAGCTCCATCAGTTCTCTTTTGTACCCTACTCTTCTTGCACATACCAGCTGATCGATAGGAATTTAGTCAAGAAAGAGTTGGCCTGTGTGTACAAAAATTTCATGTGTTTCCCATCCTTCAATGACCATCACTGTGAGGGGCATTAGTATCATTTTCTTCGTATCTGTAAGTGAATAATGTTGCAGTGTGTTGGTAAAAGTAGAGCACTAATATTGCCCTCCATAGAATGTCTGTACCAAGTCAACATCCACTTTGTTTTCCAATCCTATTAATTTGGATGGCTGGTTTAACACACAAAACCGGCACTTCCCTAGTAGTATTTTTCTCTTGAAAGTACCTCGTGTAAGTGCACTTGTACAAGTACAATTTTCATTAGTGAAGGGATATTTTTGTGCAAGTACGATTGTGAAAGTATGATCTTTGTTGGTGAAAGAATATCTTGTGCTAAATTTTGAAGAGCTATCTTGGTAAATGAATAAAATGACTAGTTCAGGATAGATATACCATCATGTAGTACATTTGGAAGAGAACAAGGAATAGGGATAAACTAAGCCATCCATTGGCCTAAATGTGGAGTTCCCCATACACGTTCATGTAAGGCCCTTCTTCCTTCTTGCCTATAGTGGGCTAGATATGGAATCTGTTGGAAATGTGAATGAAATAAAGTAGAGATAAAGAGGTTCTATTATGTATGAGTTGTTAGTTTCACATTAGAAGTCTCTTGATTTTATTGTTGGTTTAAATTATGACACATACATTGATGTTGTAAACGTATGCATGGGGAGAGACTCTCTCACGCATGGATATGCAGGTGTGAGTATAAATCCAGGGCTCGGATTGTACTAAATTAAGGTTGACTCGTGTGTGAGCACGACCTGCGCACGTCAAATGTCAATATCTTTTTGCTACAACGTCTCGACATTAATGATGACATTAAACTCATTAATGGTGATTCCATAACGTTTGTATTAATGGCGACATTAAACATATTAATAATGATTCCGTAACGTATCAATATTAATGAAAACATTAAACTCATTAATGACAACATTAAACCCAGCATTAAATGACCATAATTTGGTCATTCATTGCAGGCAAGGTGAGAGCTCCTATATAAGGAGGCTGAATCTTGAGCAAAGGATATAGAGTAGCTGAAGATAAGCGAAAGAGAAAGCGAGAGGAAGAGCAGGAAGTGAACCTCTATCCGCTCGTGTTCTCCCACAAAACTCTCTTAGCCTTGCATCTTTTCGGCTGAACTACTCGTGATAGCACTCGGGTGCATTATCAGTTCGCCGCGAACAATCAGTGTTTGGTTGCGTACATGGTTTTTGTTGGAACCCCAAGGTTGTTTTGGTGTGATCAACAAGTTAAGTTAGGTCCTGTGTGTTTTTAACCTTGTGTCTAAGTGTGCAGGAGCTTAGGAGCACAGGTACTCGAGCGGACGACGCAGCTAGCGAGATGGACGATACGTGGTGCGTCCGAGGGATGAGGTGCTGCGGAAGAGTACCCCGGTGGACGAGAAGGAAGCGTGCGGTGGTTCCGAGGGACGAAAGCCGGAGCGGAAGATTGCTCGGGGAGCAAGAGACGCAGCTAGTGAGAAGGTCGGCACGGGGTGCGATCGAGGGACGAAGACTGCGGATGAGTACGCTGGTGGACGAGAAGGAAACACGCGGCGATTCCGAGGGAAGAGAAGCCGGAGCGGAAGGCTGCTCGAGAAGACCGGAAGTTGGGTTCGGGTGAGCCCTATTCCGGATGACAGAGATCACCCAAGCAAGCGGATCCGGAGTTGAAGACCCGGACCGAAGCGAACTGAATCGGAGCGAAGGTCCCAACGAAGAAAAGTCAACCCCTGTTGATTATAGTGCTCCGGGCGCCCGAAACAGCCCGGGGCACCCGGACCTTGAATATTGACCAGATCGCGTCAAACGCGATCTGAACGTTGAGGATAAAGTTTTATCCCCCCGGGTGCCTAGAACCCTTCGAGGCGCCCCGACCAAGGCTATAAATATAGCCTTGGTCCAGAAGCTTTTCAACGAACTCATTACTTGTAATTCCAACGCTTGTGCACTTCTAGTTGTAGTTGAGCTTCTGTTTTCTGTGCTTCAACGCTGTAAGAGGCTTCTCCGCCTGAAGGAGTTTTAGTGCTTAATCTTCCTTGGATTAACAATCACATCGGTTGTAACCAAGTAAATATCTTGTACCTCGTCTTTTAATGTTTTATTTATTTGCTCTGTTTATTATGCAAGTGTTAGCTTAAAGAGTTCGAGAAGGGTTGGTTTTGTTTTTGTGTTTGCAGGCTATCCAACCCTCCCTTCTAGCCGGCCGCAACGGTCCTACAAGTGGTATCAGAGCAGAGGCGCTTCAGGAGGACTAACCGCCAATCGAAGCAACGAGATGGCCAGAGCTAACATCTATCCACCAACATTCGAGGGGGAGTTCGCATTCTGGAAGCGACGAATGGAGGTTTACTTTAAAACTGATTTCAATATGTTGTTAATAATGAAGTATGGTTTTGTAATGCCCAAAAGCAAAGAAGGAGAAGAACTTAAGGAGCATCAATGGGCTGACGAGCAGCACGACAAATTCATGGCAAACGGTAAGGCTGAATCCAGTCTTTTGAGCGTTTTACCTGCTAAGGATCTCGACAGAGTCGGAACATACAAAAGCGCAAAAGAACTTTGGGAAAAGTTCTTGAAGCTTTACAAAGAACAACTTGCAGTCGAATCCAACTCCTCAATAGACATCGAGTCACCGACAGAAGAGTCAGAGATCAAGGAAATTGCCGAAACATCTCTCACCGCCGAGCATCTACCAGAAGACGCAATTAGCTCTTCCTCAATAAACATCGAGAGTATCAATAAAGGGGGAGTAACGTCGGAAGAAAACAACTCGACAAGGGGAGAACCAATGACCGAAAAGATAAGTCAGGTATGGACTCCAACCTCTGAACAATTAGTTAAATCAATAAAAATGTCACCGAAATAATTTTGCATTGAATCGCCGAAAGAATTTTTCGAATTAGAAAATCTTCTGTCGAATAAATCTTGCAAACTATGAAATATTTTTTTGAACGAATTTTGCAAATTAAAGATATTGTCGAAAGAGTTTTTCGGATTAGAAAATCTATTATCAACAGATTTGTTCAAATTAAAAGTTATATTGTCAAAATATTTTTACAAATTACAAAATATTTTGTCGAACGAATTTTGTAAATTAGAAATGTTGTCAAAAAACTTTATCAAGTTAGAATTTATATTATCGAAATATTATTGTGAATTAGAGATTCAAAAAATAACAAAAGTTATTAAGTCAAAAGAAATAGTTTGTCAATTAAAGAATCTTGACAAACTAATAATAGAGATTAACATGATACAATTCTTTGTATGTTTAATAATAGTTGCTTTAAATCTAAAAAAGTGTGATTTAAGAAGTTATGATAAATTAAATTAGAAATTTAAAACTTTCTATTAAAAGCTTAAGAATTAAAAAATAATAATAATAAATAAATGCATAGAAATTTTTTAAAAAAGTTTTCTAAATGTTCTTGCATAAAGTTTTTGGATTAGAAAATTCCTTTTAAAGGCTTAACTTAGAAAAATTCTCTTTTATACTTAAAAAAAAATTCCAGAAAATAATTTTTTACCTAAGTTAAAAACGGTTTTGAAATTAAAAATTTCTGCTTAAATTTTTTTTTTTTGCAAAACTGTCTAAGTTAGAATCTTTTTATAATTTCACTTAGAAAATGTTTTATGTGAAAATTATTGCAAATATTTTTTATCTCAAAATTTTCTAAGTTTGTTTTTACCCTTAGATTTTCTTCTTAGAACCCCATTTTTTTATGTGATCAAAGGGGGAGAAGGAAAAGTATAAGTTTAGGAGGAGGTAGACCAAAAATAATTTTTTCTATCTTTTTGCACTAAATTACAAATTTAGTTAAGTTTATTTTATGTCTATGCTGACCCTAGCTTAACTTGGGTTGATCACATAAAAAAGGGAGAGATTGTTGGAACCCTAAGGTTGTTTTGGTGTGATCAACAAATTAAGTTAGGTCCTGTGTGTTTCTAACCTTGTGTCTAAGTGTGCAGGAGCTTAGGAGCACAGGTACTCGAGCGGAAGACGCAGCTAGCGAGAGGGACGACGCGTGGTGCGTCCGAGGGACGAGGCGCTGCGGAAGAGTACCCCGATGGACGAGAAGGAAGCGTGCGGTGGTTTCAAGGGACGAAAGCCGGAGCGGAAGATTGCTCGGGGAGCAAGAGACGCAGCTAGCGAGAAGGTCGGCACGGGGTGCAACCGAGGGACTAAGACTGCGAATGAGTACGCTGGTGGACGAGAAGGAAACACGTGGCGATTCCGAGGGACGAGAAACCGGAGCGGAAGGCTGCTCGAGAAGACCGGAAGTTGGGTTCGGGTGAGTCCTATTCCGGATGGCAAAGATCACCCAAGTAAGCAGATCCGGAGTTGAAGACCCGGACCGAAGCGGACTGAACCGGAGTGAAGGTCTCGACAGAGAAAAGTCAACCCCTATTGACTATAGTGCTCCGGACGCCCGGAACCATTCCGGGCGCTCGGAACAGCCCGGGGCGCCTGGAATGGCTCCGAGCACCCGGACCTTGAATATTGACCAGATCGCGTCAAACGCGATCTGAACGTTGGGGATAAAATTTTATCCCCCCCCCAGGGCGCCTGGAACCCTTCGGGACACCCCGACCAAGGCTATAAATATAGCCTTGGTGCAGAAGCTTTTCAACGAACTCATTATTTGTAATTCCAACGCTTGTGCACTTCTAGTTGTAGTTGAGCTTCTGTTTTCTGTGCTTTAACGCTGTAAGAGGCTTTTCCGCCTGAAGGAGTTTTAGTGCTTAATCTTCCTTGGATTAACAATCACATCGGTTGTAACCAAGTAAATATCTTGTGCCTCGTCTTTTAATGTTTTATTTATTTGCTCTGTTTATTATGCAAGTGTTAGCTTAAAGAGTTCGGGAAGGGTTGGTTTTGTTTTTATGTTTGCAGGCTATCCAACCCCTCTTCTAGCCAGCCATAATGGTCCTACAGTTTTATCATTGTATCATGGGAAATAGACGACCTGAGATAACCTTGAAGCATAGCCAGGTGGGCCGAATCTGTTTCAAGGAAACTGCGTTGAACACAAGCATCAGTATCTTAGTTAGCAAAATTTTTTTTCCGATTTGGCGATCGACTTCCGATTCTGCTACGTACCGCATCAACTCTATAACTCGGACACTAGAAGCTTGGCAGAACCTGCCCCGCTGGCCGCTGGCAGCTTGAGATTATCCGCTCAGGTCATTTCAACAGATAAGTTAGAATTGATTTTGTGTAATTTTAATTCTGTAATTTTCCTAATATCTCCGACAACAAATTGTCCAACAATCTTGAAATAGAGTTGAGTTCTGTTGAGATGACCTCAGAACAAAGTGTTGAGATGCAACAGACTCAACACCTTAAGGCCCCCTCCACCCCGATTAGAACAATACCAATCAACCATGGGGAAGGCCAGAGAAGTTCACGTGGCAGCAGAAGATACTCTTCTACTTGACCACGCTTAATATGGCCCAATTGTTGACCAAGGATTCTCCCAAGTGTGCTGAGGATGCTGATGTGTAGACCATCAGTGTAGTGGAGATATTAACTCATTTTGAGTTCTTTTGCCGAAACTACATCCTCAACTTTCTTGTCGACTCGCTGTACGTTGTGTATAGTATGAAGAGAACCACTAAGGAGCTGTAGGAGTCCCTAGATAAGAAATACAAGATTGAGGATGAAGGGGCCAAGAAGTTCATCATGAGTCAATTCCTGGACTACAAGATGGTTGACTTCAAGACGGTGATCAGTCAAGTCTAGGAGCTTCAGGTGATTTTGCACGAGATCCACTCAGAAGGGATGGTTCTGAGTGAAATCTTCCAGGTGGCTGTTATTATTGAGAAGTTGCCTCCAGGTTGGAAGAACTTCAAGAACTACCTAAAGCATAAATGGAATGAGAAGAATATGGAAGAACTCATTGTTAGACTTCGCATCGAAGAAGACAACAAGAGTTCAGAGAGAAAACTATTCTCTCAGGCTGCAGTGAAAGCTAACGTGGTCAAGCACGATCAAAATTCGAAGCGGAAGAACCCAAAGACTTCTAAGATGGGACTCAGAGGAGGCATTAAGAAATTCTCTGGGAAGTACTTCAACTGTGGTCAAGCTAGACAAATCTTCATAATGTAGAAAATCGAAGAAGTAGGAGGCCAACCTGAATGAGGGACCAGAAATAGATCACCTCTACACCGTGGTCTTTGAATTGAACCTAGTTGTTTCAAATCAGCGACAATGGTGGATGGATACTGGAGCCACTAGACATGTTTGTTGCAATAAGGAGTTGCTCTATAACTTTGAAGAAGTCAATGGAGACAAACTATCCATAGGGAACTTAGCAACCTTGGACATCATGGGCTAAGGAAAAGTGGTGCTGAAGATGACCTCGGGTAAGAATTTTACTTTGAACAATGTGTTGCATGTTCCGGAGATTCGAAAGATTCTAGTGTCCGGATTATTGTTAAGCAAGTATGACTTTCGCATTGTTTTTGAGTTAGATAGAGTTGTTCTGTCAAAAAATGGAATGTTTGTAGGAAGGAGCTATGTATCTGATGGGATGTTCAAACTCAATGTTATGACCATTAGGCCTAAGATAAATAAAGATGAAAGCTCTTCTACTTATATGCTTGAGTCTTCATGTTTGTGGCATGATAGACTAGGATATGTTAACTACGATGTATTACATAGATTAATAAATATGTGAAGCATACCTACATTTTGTTGGAAATTGGTGGTCGGCTAGAAGGGGGTTGAATAGACGTTGACCTCCAAATTTGTGGTTCTTCCTATACTTGTTAGTTACACAGCGGAATAATACAAAACAAACAAGCTAAATACTAAAGGAAAGACAAACCACTAGTACGCTCGATGTAACGTGGTTCAGAGATTGCTTGCTCCTACTCCACAGCTTATCCTTGAGGTGAACAATCCCTATCCATTGGTGGATTAGCCCTCGGTAAACTCCGGTTATCTTAAGTCTCCTTGTGAGTGAAGAAATCTCACCACAACACTAACCAAGAAACTCTTAATTTACAATGAGCACTAGAGAACTTGTTGACTACTAATTAGGGTTACCCACCACTAATTTCGTCAACCTTAACTAAGCTTCCAAGCTTTGTTTATATAGGCCACGGGTTGAAAAACCCTGCCTACCAGTCGACTGGTGAAAGTGTCAGTCGACTGTGTTGGAACTCCAAGGTGGTTTTGGTGTGATCAACAAGTTAAGTTAGGTTCTGTGTTATTTTAATCTTGTGTCTAAGTGTGCAGGAGCTTAGGAGCACAGGTACTTGAGCGGAAGACGCAGCTAGTAAGAAGGACGGCACGCGGTGCGTCTGAGGGATGAGGCGCTGCGGAAGAGTACATCGGCGGATGAGAAGGAAGCGTGCGGTGGTTCCGAGGGACGAAAGCTGGAGCGGAAGATTGCTCGGGGAGCAAGAGACGCAGCTAGTGAGAAGGACGACATGCGGTGCGTCCGAAGGACGAAGACTGCGGATGAGTATGCTGGCGGACGAGAAGGAAACATGCGGCGATTCCGAGGGACGAGAAGCCGGAGGGAAGCCCGCTCGAGAAGACCAGAAGTTGGGTTCGGGTGAGCCCTTTTCTGGATGGCAGAGATCACCCAACCGAGGCGAAAAAAGTCAACTGAAGTTGACTTAAGGTCTGGGGCGCCCGGAGCAGTCCGGGGCGCTCGGAACCCTTCCGGGCGCCTGGAGATTGAACCTTGACCAGATCGCGTCAAACGCGATCTGAACGTTGGGGACAAAGTTTTATCCCCCCGGGCGCCCGGAACCCTTCGGGGCGTCCCGACCAAGGCTATAAATATAGCCTTGGTCCAGAAGCTTTTTAACGAACTCCAAGTAATCATTTCCAACACTTGTATACTTTAGAGTTGTAGTTAAGCTTCTGTTTCTGCGCTTCAATGTTGTAAGAGGCTTCTCCGCCTGAAGGAGTTTTTAGTGCTTAATCTTCCTTGGATTAACAACCACATCAGTTGTAACCAAGTAAATACTCGTGCCTCTTCCTTTATGTTTTTGATTTACCGCTTTGCTTTTATTATGCAAGTGTTAGCTTAAAGAGTTCGAGAAGGGTTGTTTGCTTTTGTGTTTACAGGACTATCCAACAACTCCCTCCTAGCCGACTGCAACGGTCCTACAAGTGGTATCAGAGCCGAGACGCCTCAGAAGGACTAACCACCGTCTGAAGCAACAAAACGATGGCCGGAGCTAGCGTCTACCCACCAGCATTCGAGGGGGAGTTTGTTTTATGGAAGAAACAAATGGAGGTATATATAAACTCTGATTTCGGTATTCTTTTAATAATGAAAAATAGTTTTGAAGCACCAAAGACAACGAATGGAGAATAACTCGATAAACACCTCTGGAACGAGAAGCAACGTAACGATTATATGGCAAACGGTCGGGCAGAATTTCATCTTCTAACCGTGATACTAAATGAAGATCTCAATAGAGTTGGCGAATATAAAAGCGTAAAAGAACTTTGGGAAAAGTTCTTAAAACTCTACGAAGAACAAGTCAAAGTTGAATCCAACACCGATTCATCGCCAGAAGAGTCCGAGAATGAAGAAACTGGCCAAACAGCCGAAGTCCATCCCAAAGCCACAGAAAGTTCATCCCAGATGAGCATCGATAAAGGGGAAGAGTCTTCGGAAGCAAGTGATTCAACAGGGGGAGAACCAACGGCCGACGAGGTAAGTAAGGTATGACCTCTACCCTCTGAACAACTAGTTAATTCAATAGAAAAGTTGCCTGAAGATTTTTGCGATTTAAAAATTGAATTATCGAAAGAGTGTTTCGGTTTACCAATCATTTTGAAAGAATTTTGCAAATTACAAAATATTTTGACAAAAGAACTTTGCAAGTTAGAAATTTTGCCGAAAGACTTTTGTGAATTACAAAACATTTTTTCGAAAGAATTATGCAAATTAGAAATATTGTTGAAAACTTTCTTCGAATATTTTTTTGAATTACAAATTACTTTCTCGAAAGATTTTTGCAAATTACAAAATATTTTGTCGAACGAATTTTACGAATTAGAAATATTGTCGAAAAACTTTATCAAGTTAGAACTCTTCTTATCAAAATATTTTTATGAAATTCAAAATATAATAAAAAGTATTAAGTTAAAAGAAATAGCTTGTCGATTAAAGAATTTCGACAAACTAATAATAGAAATTAACATGATACAATTTTTTACATGTTTAATATTGGTTGCGATAAATCTGAAAAAGTGTGATCTAGGAAGTTATGATAAATTAAAATGGGAATTTAAAACTTTCTGATAAAAGTATTAGAATAAATTAAATAAATAAATAAATACATAGAAATTTTTTTAAATGTTATCAACTTTTCTTAAATTTTCTTGCATAAAGTTTTTGGCTTAAGAAAATATTTTGAACTTAGAAATTTTCCTTGACTTAGAAATGTTTTCCAAAAAATCATTGAAATAGATTTCCACAATGTTTTTCTAAGTGTCAACCCTTAGATCTTTTCTTGCAACCCTAATTTTTTTATGTGATCAAAAGGGGAGAAGAAAAAATATAAGTCTAGGGGGAGGTAAGAAATTGAAAATTGGAATTTTTTGAAAATTATTTTTTTTCTATCTTGTTGCATGTTATTGCAATATAAACTATTTCATTTTTATGTCTATTTTAACCCTAGCTTAACTTGGGTTGATCACATCAAAAAGGGGGAGATTGTTGGAACCCCAAGGTGGTTTTGGTGTGATCAACAAGTTAAGTTAGGTCCTGTGTTGTTTTAACCTTGTGTCTAAGTGTGCAGGAGCTTAGGAGCACAAGTACTCGAGCAGAAGACGCAGCTAGCGAGAAGGACGACACGCGGTGCGTCCGAGGGACGAGGCGCTGCGGAAGAGTACACCGGCGGACGAGAAGGAAGCGTGCGGTGGTTCCGAGGGACGAAAGCTGGAGCGGAAGATTGCTCGGGGAGCAAGAGACGCAGCTAGCGAGAAGGACGGCACGCGGTGCGTCCGAGGGACGAAGACTGCGAATGAGTACGCCGGCGGACGAGAAGGAAACACGCGGCGATTCCGAGGGACGAGAAGCCGGAGGGAAGCCCGCTCGAGAAGACCGGAAGTTGGGTTCGGGTGAGCCCTTTTCCGGATGGCAGAGATCACCCAACCGAGGTGAAAAAAGTCAACCGGAGTTGACTTAAGGTCCGGGGCGCCCTGAACTGTCCGGGGCGCCCGGACCAGCCCGGGGCGCCCGGACCAGCCCGGGGCGCCCGGACCAGCCCGGGGCGCCCGGAACCCTTCCGGGAGCCCGGAGATTGAACCTTGACCATATCGCGTCAAATGCGATCTGAACGTTGGGGATAAAGTTTTATCCCCTCTAGGGCACTCGGAACCCTTCGGGGCGCCCCGACCAAGGATATAAATATAGTTTTGGTCCAGGAGCTTTTTAACGAACTCCAAGTAATCATTTCTAACGCTTGTATGCTTTAGAGTTGTAGTTAAGCTTCTGTTTCTGCGCTTCAACGTTGTAAGAGGCTTCTTCGCCTGAAGGAGTTTTTAGTGTTTAATCTTCCTTGGATTAACAACCACATCGGTTGTAACCAAGTAAATACTTGTGTCTCTTCCTTTATATTTTTGATTTACTGCTTTGCTTTTATTATGTAAGTGTTAGCTTAAAGAGTTCGAGAAGGGTTGTTTGCTTTTGTGTTTACAAGACTATCCAACAATCCCCTCCTAGCCGGGTGCAACGGTCCTACAGACTGCCCTCTATAGAATTTCTATCGTTACATCTCAACGGCTCGATACCAGTCGACTGGTGAAAGTATCAATCGACTGCTCCACAATGATCGAGCGAACAAAAGTATTCTGTTCGCTCCCAGTGGACTACCTAATCGACTGATGAAAATATCAGTCGACTAGTACCCCGAGTGCAGTCTCTCAGCACTCGGACCCTCACTCTTACGACTCACTTGACTCTTTCTTACAACCTTGACCTCTTGCATTCAAGCCTACTTCCTATGACTTTTGTCCCTCTGATGCATTCAAGCTCTTTGCTTGTCCCAATGTCATCCTTTGCGTATACCTCGAAGTCGCTTCTCTCGGCTCTTGTCCTTGCTGTTTTGTCCACGGTCCCTCGGATGCTCCATCTTTCACCGGACTTGAAGCCTTCAAGTTGAGTCGCATGTGTATCCTGCAAACTTGTATACTCATATACACATATCAAATACAAGGGTAAACATAACTTAAACCCTTTACCCAAACCATCAAAATCCATAGTCACCCCGGACCATCTTGAGGCAAGATTGCTCCAACACATTCCACTTTGGCCCAAAACACAAGTGTGAGATTTTTGTTGAAGCAAAAATGACAAGGTCATCTTTTCAACATGTTGAGAGAAGCAACGAACCACTTGGGCTAATTCATACCGACGTGTGTGACCTCAAAGGTATACTAACACGTGGTGAAAATAAATACTTCATCACTTTTGTAGATGATAACACAAAATATTGTTATGTGTATCTTCTCAAAAGTAAGGATGAGGCTATAGAGAAATTTACTCCATATAAGAATGAGGTTGAAAACTAACTTAATAAGAAGATTAAGGTGGTTCAAAGTGACCGAAACAGTGAATATATATCACCGTTCACTGAGTTGTGTGCTGAACATGAGATCAGACACAAAATAACATCTCCTTATACTCCTCAACAAAATAGAGTTGCTGAGCGAAATAATCAAACTCTAAAGAAAATGATGAATACTCTTCTATTGAGCTCTGAACTACTAAAGTTCATGTAGGGGGAAACTGTGTTAACAACTAATTACCTTTTAAATAAGGTATCCCGAAAGAAGATAGATAAGAGCCCTTATGAGTTATGAAATGGAAGACAACCGTCCTATAAATATTTATGAATGTGGGGGTGTCTACCAAAGTATTGGTGCTTGATCCGAAAAGGATTAAGATAGGACCAAAGACTGTTGATTGTATATTTATTGGATCTGCACATAATAGCAGTGTATATTGATTTTTTGTGTATGAGTCACAAATACCAGATATACACAAGAACTCGATAATAGAATCGAGAAATACCTCGTTCTTTGAGCATGTGTTTCCGTATAAAACCCAAGAGGATGCTAGCTCCTCAAAACGGACATATGAAATACAAGGTGAAGAAGATGATGATGAGCTAGTCGAGGTTGAGCTTAGACGGAGCAAAAGAGCTCGGGTGGAAAAATCTTATGGATTAGATTTGATCACTTTCATGTTAGAAAGTGACCCCCGAAGTTACTCTGAAGCCGTAAGCTCTTCTGACAGACCTCACTGGAGAGAGGCAATTGCATCTAAGAACCCGTGGATCTTCCTCCGGGAAGTAAACCACTAGGTTGTAAGTGGATCTTCAAGAAGAAAATGAAGTCAAATGACACAATTGATAAGTATAAGGTCAGATTGGTAATCAAAGGATACCAACAACAAGAAGACATTGATTACTTTAATACGTATTTTTCGGTGTCGAGAATAACTTCCATTAGAGTATTGTTGGCTATAGCCACTCTATAGAATCACAAAATACATCAGATGAATGTAAAAATAACTTTTATAAACGGGGATTTAGAAGAGAAAATTTACATGGAGTAACTTTAAGGGTTTTATGTGTTAGGAGAGAAAACACAAGGTTTGTAGATTGGTAAAGTCATTATATGACTTGAAACAAACATCAAAATAGTGACATAAGAAATTTGATAATGTCATAAAGGAATGTGTGGATTCAAGATCAATGAGTGTATAAATATATCTACATGAAAGCCATAGAGAATGACTATGTCATCTTGTACCTATATGTAGATGACATACTTATCATTAGAAGTAATGATAAGATAATCAAATCCACTAAAGATGTGTTGAACTCAAGATTTGACATGAAAGACATAGGTTTAACTGATGTAATTCTAGGAATCAAAATTCTTAGAATGATAGAAAAACTTATTCTTAGTTAGTCCTATTACGTCGAAATTTTTTTTGAAAAATTCACCAAGAGTGATACTGTATTGGCACGAACGTCGATAGATACGAGTCAACATATATCGAAAATCGAGGTGAAAGTATCTTTCAGATAGAGTACTCTCAAGTGATTGGAAGTCTAATGTACCTGATGAGTTGTACACGACTAGACTTGACCTACGCAGTAAGTAAACTGAGTAGATACACGAGTAATCCTGGTGTTGAGCACTGGAAAGGGATAACAAGAGTATCGAGGTACTTGAGGTATACTCATGAATATAAACTGCACTATACGAGATATCCTGCTATGATCAAAAGATACAATGATGCGAGTTGGATATCTGACATAAAATACTCTTAAGTCTATGAGCGGATATGTATTCACTCTGGGAGGTGCAACCATTTCCTGAAAATCTTCTAAGCAAACGGTAATAACCAAATTCATGATAGAATCTGAGTTTGTAGCTCTTGACAAATGTGGTGAATTGGATGAATGACTATGACAATTCTTAGAAGATATTTCAAGATAGCCGAAACCTGTGCCGACAATTTGTATACATTTTGATAGTCAATCAGCAATTGGTCGGGCACAGAGCCATCTATATAATAGTAAGTCTAGACATATACGTTGTAGGCATAATACCATTAGACACCTACTCTCAACGGGAGTTATCACTATTGACTATGTGAATCAAAGGATAACCTAGCGGATCTGCTAACCAAAGGGTTAAATCAAGAGTTAGTTGTAAGCTCATCATGACGAATGAGTTTGATGTCATTGTCAGTGATCAGTGTAGAAGGCACTGAACCTATACTGACTAGAGATCCCAAGAATTAGGTTCAAAGGGACAACTAATTTGTACTGACTAGACACATTGTGGGAGATAACTCAATAAAACAGTGATCGGACTAGGCTAAGCCAATGGACTTTTAATGATCAAGAAGAGTAAATGGTTACTCTCGAGGGATCACCTATGTGAGAATGAAGTAGGGTCGCTTTGAAAATAATTGGAGGCACAATTCTTAGAGTTTCTCACAAAACTAGGTGTATTCATGGTCAAGAACGAACACACTCATGAGAACTGAGTTGTATTAGGGAGAGTCTTGGATGAAATTTGTCAATACTTACACAAACAGTAGAACAATTTAAAGACATCATGTCTACTGGCAGCCAGTAAGCAAGCAGAACTTCACAAGAGAGTGCTCAAAGAGTAAAACCTACCTATCCTATACTTGACTCAACTGTTGAATGCTATCACATACCATGTATTCCATTCATGTGGGGGATTATTGGAAATATGAATGGAATAAAAAGGTGGAGATGAAGAGGCTCTATTGTGCATGAGTTGTTAGTCTCACATTAGAAGTCTCTTGGCTTTATTATTGGTTTAAATTATGACACATGCATTGATATTGTAAACATATGCATGGGGAGAGACTCTCTCATGCGTGGGTATGTAGAGGTGAGTGCAAATTCAGGGCCTAGATTGTACTAAACCAAGGTTGACGCATGTGCGATCATAACCTGTGCACCTCGAATGCCGGACCGGTCAAGGCAAAATTTGCTCAAGTAAATAAACTAATATTTTGCCACCTGAATTTCTTTTTGTTACTACTCAAGAGGGTAACGGAAGTATTTATATGAAATTAATGACGATTTCGTAACATCTCGACATTAATGGTGACATTAAACTCATTAATGGTGGTTTCGTAACGTTTTAGTATTAATGACGATATTAAACCCATTAATAATGATTCCGTAACGTCTTAACATTAATGAAGACATTAAACTCATTAATGACGACATTAAACTTAACATTAAATGACCATAATTTGGTCATTCATTGCAGGCAAGGTGAGAGCTCCTATATAAGGAGGTTGGATCTTGAGCAAAGGATATAGAGTAGCGGAAGATAGGCGAAAGAGAAAGTGAGAGGAAGAGCAGGAAGTGAACCTCTGTCCACCTGTGTTCTCCCACAAAACTCTCTCAGTTGTGCATCCGTTCGGCTGCATCCGAGTACTCGGGTGCATTCTCAGTTCACCATGAACAACCAGTGCTTGATTGCGTACGTAATTTTATCGTTGTATCATGGGAAATAGACGACCTGAGAAAACCTCGAAAGACAGCCGGAGGTGGGATGAATCTGTTTCAAGGAAACTGTGTTGAACGCAAGCATCGGTATCTTAGTCAACGATTTTTTTTCCCGATTTGGTAATCGATTTCTTATTCTGCAATGCACCACATCAACTCTGCAACTCGGACCATCAGGAGCTTGGCAAAATTAGTCCCGTTGGCAGTCTGAGATTATCCGCTCAGATTATTTCAATACATAAGTTAGAATTAATTTTCCATAATTTTAATTCTATAATTTTCCTAATATCTCCTGTAACAGATTGTCCAACAGAATCTATGTCCTCGATTAGACAAAGATGAACGATCTATGTGAGGTCGTTTGTTCTCTTAAAACCCAAGTAAGATGTAAAGCTTGATACAATTGAAAGACTTGAGTAGTACACTAGTGGAATTATGGAGCTGTGTCGAGATCTGTTAGGTAGCTGATCAGATTGCAGCTTCCCGTGGCCTCTACGGTTTTGTTCTCAGGCAACAGAGACTTAGATTCTACTCCACTCAAGCCTTTCATTTCCTTCCACAAGACACTTTGACACCATCATTCATTCCCTTCACTGTAAGGCGTTTAATCACTACTGAAATTGATTAATTTGTACCAAGACTTTGTTAAAGGATGAGAAGATTTCAAGTAAGAAAGAATTTGGAACACTTGTGATTAGGTAGAGGCTTGTCAGTTCTTTGGATTGCTTTAAGAACCAGTTGTATGAGGAAGAACAGTGTATATAAAGAGGAGGAGAAGATAGGAGGCAAGGGCTATTAAGTGAGCCATGCAAACTCCAATTCAGCAGCAGCAGCAGCAGCAGCAGAGTTTATGGATCAGGGGTTCTACACACAGCCAGAGAGATGGCACATCAGATGAAGAGAGGGAAGATGAGGACGAGGCCTTTTCATCCAGAACAACTCTCTCCACTTTCCGAGCTAAGGAAGAGCAGATCGAGAGGAAGAAGATGGAGATCAAAGAGAGGGTATTTGCGAAATTGGGCAGAGTTGAGGAGGAGAGCAAAAGGCTGGCCGTGATCAGAAAAGTAAGTGCATATTTTACAACAAGTAACATAAAATTTCTGGACCATGAGCATTTCTCTTGTTCTTCATCAGGAACTCGAAGCAATGCTTGATCCAACAAGGAAGCAAGTGTCAGCTATGCGCAAGAAGATCGACATGGTGAACCGTGAGCTGAAGCTTCTGAGCCAGAATTGCCTCAAGAAGGTTCAGAATTATTCCAATTCTTATTTGCTATCAATTCCATCTTTCTGTTGTAGCCATTTTTCATATATTAATTACCTCATGGATTAAGGAGAAAGAATACATGCAAGCTCGCGAAGCATTCGGCGACAAGAACAGGGAGAAGGCGCAACTAGTCGACAAACTAATGGAGGTGAACAATTCATCGATAACCTGTATTTCAACTTTTAACACTTCCTTTTTGTTTCCAACATGGAGCTGAGTGAGCTCTGATTGAATCTCTTGATGGCAATGTAGTTGGTCAGCGAGAGTGAAAGACTGAGGATGAAGAAGCTGGAGGAGTTGAGCAAGACAATCGACTCTATTCGATAAATCTATGACAATTGTATCGTTAATGGATTGGAAGTGAGTTTCTTTTTTCAATTGATTGGATTGTGTGGTTTCATGGGCGAGTTTGTATCAAAAGAAGATTATAAGAATAATTGAACAAATATCACGTGGCATCCCTAGTCTCGATCGGTGACGTGAAGTCGCGTCATGATCGTGCACGCGACGCGAGCAAAGCGCAACGGAATTGGCGCGACGCGAGACGTCATCGTCGTTCCATCTCTTGCTTCTGCGGAAAGGACCAAGCTCCGTCCGTCCTGCTCCGCACCGAGATGCCGAGAATATTCGCCAATTGTTTATGGACCTATCTATGCTTCGATTTGGTTGGCCCGGGGAAAACAAAATCTTGCATAGATCGCGTTTGTTGGATCATGCACGAATCTGGCCACAGGCAGAGCCGCCCGACCACGTGGCCGTTTCTAGATTATTGCGAGCGATACGAGCGAGAGAAGACGGCTGGTTCTCATGGCGAATGATTCGATCGATTCTTTATAGTCGGGCCTTTTGCTCGCTGCTTGCCTCCTCTGCTCGATCGGTCGAGTGATTTGTGCATGAGGAAGGGGAGGCCGGAGTCGCTGCTGGGACAGGTGGGGCGCCTCGCGCGAGGTCGCCGGCCGCGGAAGGGCTACGCCGGCGGGAGGGAGAAGCCTAACGCCGTCGGGATTCTCGCCTTCGAGGTCTCCGTCCTCATGTCGAAGGCCGCTCAACTCTGGCGCGCCCTAGAGGACGGCCGCCTCGCCTGCCTCCGCAATGTCTCCCTCCGCCAGGAGGGCGTCCGCCGCCTCGTCTCCCACCAGGACGACGTGCTCGTTTCGCTCGTCCTTACGGAGATCACCGACGCGCTCGCGTTCCTAGTCGGCGCCGTCTCCCGCCTCTCCCGGCGCTGCACCGACCCCCTGCTCCAGGGCTTCGACGCCGCGTATGCCGATCTCGTAAAGAACGGCGCCGACCCTTTCGGCTTCGAGTACGCCGGGCGGAAGATGGAGCGCAAGGTGAAGAAGATGGAGCGGTTCGTGTTGGTCGGCGTCTGCCTGCACCGGGAGCTCCAGACCATGTCGGAACTGAAGCAGAATCTGCGGCTGACGGTGGCCAACCCCGACGCCTGCCGCCGCCTCCACCCCGGAGCCGTCGCCGAACTCAAGAACAAAGTCCTGTGGCAGAAGCAGCAGGTGAAGCTCCTTCGCGACGACTCGCTTTGGGTTCGTACCTTCGACTACGTCACTCGCTTGCTGTGCCGCTCTCTGTTCTCCATCGTCAGCCGGATCAGGCACGCGTTCAGCGGCCAGCTGGAAGCAGAGGAATCCTCTACCTCCGGCCTTCCAGTTTCATTACGCTCGCCGGTTGCAACGGCGGATCAGGTCTTCGCCGGCCAGTGTTTCCCCGTTCCCGGCAGAGGGAGCTCGCTTCCTCCCCCCTGGAGCATCAAAATCCTCTCGTCGACATTGGAGCCGAGGCTCGGGCTGCCAAATGCTCCTCCGGCAACCGTCGGCGCCGCGGCCCTCGCACCGCATTTCGCCCGCGTCATCCTCGCGATCCAGAAGCACGCTGCGTCGCCATGTCTGATCGACCCCTACGAGAGAGACGAGCTCTACAGCATGCTGACCTCGAGCATGAAAACCTCGCTGCGAGTCAGCCTAAAGCCAAAAGCTAAATCCCCGACTCCGCTCGATCCGGACATGGCGGCGGAGCGGAGGGCAGCGATGGACAGGACACTAGAGTGGCTGGCGCCGCTGGCGAAAAACACCGTCAAATGGCACCAGGAGCGGAACTTCGAGAAAGAGAGCTTGGTCCCCAGCTACAATGTCTACCTGGTACAGACGCTCTACTTCGCGAACCAGAGGAAGACGGAGGAAGCCATCGTCGAGCTGCTCGTCGGCTTGGACTTCTTGTGGAGATACGGAAGGGAAGTCAACGAGAGAGCTGTGGCAGTGTGCTCGCGCCGACGGAAGAAATCAAGCTTCAAGATCGCCGGAAAACAAGATGACCGCCTGCCCCTTCTTGATTGTTCATAAATAAAACGTCGATAAGGTGAGGCTAATGGAACTTACAAGAACACTTTTTTTTTTAATTGCATATCAATTTTTGAGATGATATATAATTGATTAATACATGTTGTGTGGCAAAAGGAGATAAGTTTGGGACTTTTCAATTGGGTGAAGGTGAGTTCTCAGTGAGTGTGTGAGCTAAACAGTGAGGAAAAATTGACTGCCCTGTTCTTCATTGGTCACTTGTGCAATAGAATATTGTCTCATGGCAACAAAACACATAGTAAGCATAAATTTTTATTGCATTTCCATTAGTGACTTAATCTCGATTCTCTCTTTCCTTCCTTGTGTCATCGCCATTTTCTTGTGACAAACGAGCATCGTCAACAAACCTTTTTCTTTTGAAGGTTTAATGGGTAGGAACAGTTCATCTACTCCCTCACAATCATAGATAAGTCCTCAAATACTCGTAATTTAATCCTAAGCACTCGTATAACCTTAATCTTTAACAGATAGATCTAGTGGATTCCCTTCCGTATCCCAACTCCTCTACATAACTTGTCTCCCTTATCCTTAGTAATGTATCATTCGACATAAGGAAGAGTGTGCCAAGTAAAGGAACTTTATTATGTTCCTTTAATTTCTTCATGAAATACCCTTTTTTAATTTATAATTTAATTAGCATAGTCATATTGGAAATGTGACTAGTTAATCTCCTAATGTATTTATGATTACCCATACTAAAACTTAAGCTTAGAAACTAATAATACCTTTATCATGTGGTGTTCTTGTCTGAAAGCCGAAGATGATGCATTGGGTAGGTGGTCATAATGTTGACTGTGCGAAGACCTTCGGATTGAATAAAAAAACTATGAGATGGTGTGATAAGCTCCCTACATAGACTTGAACGAGCCAATAGAATGTCAGGGATAATGATCAGGGAAGGGGTCCCTTTCGAAGGTCCTTCGACGCTCAAATCAATGAATTGCCCGAGCGAAAAGTAGAACAACAGTTGAGTAGTAGAGTTTGTGTAAGTGTAATGAAGAGTATTTTTTGTGTACCTTCTATCGGAGAAGATCCCCTATTTATATATTACCCTTATAATCTCTGTAAGTATGAGATGATAGAGAATGTTGAGTGTCAATTGTCGGGTAACAGAATATATACTCTCTGGAGGGCATGTAGTTGTAGTTCGAGGAATCTCTATTACCCGTGTGCACCCTTTTTATAACTAACATCATTAATGAAATAGTTGACGGAATATACCATCATAATGTGTCGGCTGTGAAAAAGCATAATCACCTTCGAGGAAGGTTCTATGGAAGACTTATATTATCATAGAGGAATATTTTCTGACAGACAGTTGTTATTCTCTGACAGGTTGTTGAAAATCTTTGACAGTGTTGTTCCCTGGATGCTTTTTGATCGGGAGTTTAGCCGATCAACCACCTAATCGAGCGGTAGATCAATGAATAATGGAGCCACTACTTTCTGTAAGAACGCACTGTCTTTAAGACCGCATAAAGACAACCCGCGTATATGTGGTGGGATGCTTAAGATGAGTGAAATAGTAGAGAAATAAGTATCTTAGGTCCGGACGGTTCTATGATTGTCTGATCATGTGGAGGGATCCTTGCTTCTGGAGAGTAGGGAACTGAGCCCTTAAAAGACCCGACCAATTATTTCGATTGGGTTTCTAAAAATTTCCTGGCATGCTTAGTGAGGCTAAGGATATCGAGCTCTATGATTAGTCACCTTTTTTACCTGGCCAACTGTATATTGGAGGGTGGGAGAATGACCAATAAAGCTAGCATGCCTGATGATACGGATATCAGAAGGCCCCCAGTGGAAATATGGGGAAGAAGGAGGGCATTGAGGTCTTTTCACTATTAGGACTTTAAGGAGAGGGGGTGCTTGTGAAGAGGGGGGCTTCGTTTTTTTGGGCTTCTGCAGCCAGCTCCTCACGCGACCTCTCCTTTTCCTTCTCCTTTGTGTTGGTGCAATATCCCTCAGGTCAAGGTTGACCTAGTTGACCAAGCTTGAGTCTTGGTTTGGGTTTCGATGTTTGACAATGCAAGGTTGATTGAAGAAGAGTCAAGTAGGTCAAGGATGACCGGATACTTGACTGGGAAGTCCTAACTGGGATGTTAGGCAGGAGGAAAATCCTGGTGAGTGAAGCCAGGTGAAAGACCTAGTAAGTGAAGCTAGACAATTGGGAAGTCCTAGTGAGTGAAGCTAGGCAGGAGAAAAATCCTAGTGAGTGAAGCCAGGTGAAAGACCTAGTGAGTGAAGTTAGGCAATTGGGAAAGTCCTGGTGAGTGAAGCCAGGCAAGAGAAATCCAGAAGGGTCAAGGTTGACCAGACATCTGGTGAGAGTCCAAGTAGGTCAAAGGGATTGACCGGATACTTGGCACGAGAAAGAAAAGTCCAAGTAGGTCAGAGGGACTGACCGGATACTTGGCAAGAAGAGAAAAGTCTAAGTGGGTCAAAGGGATTGACCAGACACTTGGTGAGAGAGTCCTAGCCGGTCAAGGGTGACCGGATGCTAGGTCTTATGTACCAACAAGTCATGGTTGACTAGATGTTGGTTTAGGGGGCTTTGGACTTGGTTTTGGGCAAAAACCAAGGTTTGGATTGATCCGTGGATTGATCCAGCAGGTTTGGATTGATCCAGCAGGTTTGGATTGATCCGTGGATCGATCCAGCAGATCTGGATCGATCAGTGGATCGATCCAGAAGATTTGGATCGATCTGCCGATCGATCCGGTGAGTCTCCGCGAACAGAACCCCTCTGGATCGATCCGTGGATCGATCCAGAGGTCCCAATCGATCAGTGGATCGATTGGGACGCTGCTGCTTCGCGCAATAAGCGCTGGATCGATCCGTGGATCGATCCAGGTATGTTTCCAGAGCACAGAGGTGCTCTGGATCGATCCGTGGATCGATCCAAAGCCTCCCCGATCGATTGGGAGCAATCCAATCGATTGGGATTCGACCGTTGGCGTCGTTTATAGCTGTTGGCGTGCGATTCCTTCAGTAGTGCTTCACCGTTTCATCTCAGATCTTCGCCAGCTCCTCCACGGCACTCTCAAAGCTCGTGATCGCCAGTTCTTGAAGGTTCTTGGAAGCTCTCCGAGTCAAGAGGCGGATCAAAGGCAAGAAGAGAAGCTAGGGTTAGGGTTTTCTGCATTCATTGTAAGCTTTGTGCTTGTATTTTGTTTCCCTTTCCTTCTTCTTGTACCGAGAGTCTTGTAGGGCTTCTCCGCCCTCGGTAGTTACCGAAAAGGAGTGTTTCATAGTGGAGGGTGCGTGCGTGGTGTGGATCCTTGGATTAGTCACCTCCTTTGGAGGTGGATACCAAGTAAAATCCTAGTGTTAGCGTGGTTGTATTTGTTTCTGTATTTTCCGCTGCATATTCTTGAAGAAACAAGCAACACCGAGCAACGCCAAGCACCGAGCGAACGCGACGAGCTATTCACCCCCCCTCTAGCTACTTTTGGTCCTAACAAGTGGTATCAGAGCGAGGTTGCTCTTCACCGGAATCACCGCCGGAAGGGGCAAACATATCAAGAAAAGCTAGAGGGTGAAGAAGTTGGAGCAATTTCTTCAAGTTCAAGACTTTATCAAGCTCAACTTCAAGATGCAATTCCAAGATGGGCTTGGATTTGACACAAGGGTGGCTCCACCATACACTTCTACGAGTTTCGATTCTTGGAAATCAAGAATCGAAAATTTTCTTATGATGGAGATAGAGCAATGGTTTGCTCTAATGGAAAGCTTCAAGGCTCCAAGAAATTCAAAGGGCAAAGTTCTAAAGAAAAGCAAATGGAGCCCGGAGCAAGTCCAAAGGTGCGAGGCAAATGACAAAGTGACCAAGCTTTTGGTCAATTTATTGCCAAGCACCATTCTTTGCAAAATTGGAGAATTTGAAGATGCAAAGGAACTTTGGAGCAAATTGGCTAAGCTTCATGAAGAGATCCCCTCCACTGTACAAGATCATGAAGAATCCAGAGAGGGTGACTCTTTGGAGCAAGACCAAGAGGAGGACTCCGAGGTTGAGAGATGCTCAACCTCCGAAGAAGAGGAAATCCAAGAAGCTTTATCCTCAAGGGAATGCACCGAAGGGAACAAGGAGGGAGCATACTCCTTGTTTCATGTTCAAGATGATGAAGCCTCCACCTCTAGGATTGAGGGGGAGCAATTCTTGGTGACGCCGGATCAAGAAGAAGGAGAAGCTTCTACATCCGGGTCAAGTGAAGAAGAAGAAGATGGTGCCACCTCCGAAATTCAAGAAATATCAAATGGAGGAGCAAGTGCCATCCCTATACAAGAAGGTATAAATGTTTCAATTAAAAATAAAAATCATATAATATGTTTTGAGTGTAGGGAAAGTGGGAACTACAAGAGCAAATGCCCTAAATTGGCCAAGAAGAAGGGCCAAGTGGCACAAAAGGATAAGGTGAAGCCCAAGGAGACCATTCCCGGAACAAAGAAGAGCAAGGAGCATATCATATGCTTCTCTTGCAATCAAAAGGGGCATTACCGGAGTCAATGCCTCAATGGGAAGAAGATGGTCAAGGCTCAAGGAGGCATTAGTCAAGGGAGAGCCTCCAAGGTAAAGAAGAAGGTAACATTCATTGAGCCTACTCCTTTACATTACGATAAAAAGCATGATAGTTCTAATTTTTATCATTTTAATGCGATTTACCATAAGAATAGGAAGCATGAGGGCTTTAAGGAAAAGCATGTGGCCCTACATGCCAAAACTACCCAACCTAAGGTTAGGAAGGTAGATGGGCACTTGGGCAAGAACACTAAGGATAATAGATACAAACCCAAAAACAAAAATGCTCATGGGTGTAATGAAAAATCAAAATCTAAGGATTTAATGATAGAAAATCAAGTCTTGAGGTCAAGGCTTGATAAAATGGAAAAGACCCTAAAAATGATGGAAAATATCCTAAAAGGGCAACATGAGCATAGCCTAGTTCTAGAAGCACAAAGGTCATCTAATGACCATAGAGGGTTGGGATACAAACCCAAGGCTAAGAAGGATGTGCCCTCTTACCATAGGGTTCCATATAGTTATGGAACCAACCCTAGGTCTAGTGGTCAAGTCAAAAATACTAGGAAGGTTATTCCTAAGAGTATTTTTGCAATAAATGTGACTAAGACTTCTAAGAAGTCTAAGAAAGTCACTAACAAGGTCACAAGGGAAGCAATCCCTAGGGTTGACCTAGAAAAAGTGACCAAGGCTTCTAAGAAGCAAAACAAGGTCACTAGGAAGGTATCTAGGGAGGTTATCCCTAGTGAATACCTAGAGCATCCAAGGAGCACCAATAGGTTTTGGGTTCCTAGGAGCATCTTCTCTACCCCATAGATGGGTTAGAGAGTGTCAACTCCGATTAGAAGGGTAGTTAACCCAACTTTGAGGAAATTGACACTCAAGGAGCATTTTCAAGGTTGTGTTAACCTTTGAAAATGAAATGGAATTATTATTTACTCCTTGAAAGAGTAAAATGTGCCTAATGGTGGAAGAATTGATTTTAATCTTAAATGGCACATATTGGGAAATTCATAAGAACTACCAAGTTGGGATTTTGGTATGTTCTTCGGAAATTTAAGGCAATCCGGGCCTAAAGTTAAAAGTGCAACTCTTGTGGAAAAATGAAATATGCCAACATTTGAGGATATGCTTAATTTCGACTGGCAAAAATTAATCAAGGGAATTAGAAATGCCAATTTAGGCTTTGGCATTTTCTTGAAGCACTTTAGGGCAATCTAGGTTTAAGTTGTAAGTTTGGCTAAGGTTTTAAGGATACTTAGATAGTTAATCTAGGTATATTTTATTTATGCTAAATCTTGCCATGATTGTTTGCCCATCATATGCCATGACATCATGTCTATTTTTGCATTCATGTTTTATTATGAAAAATTCAAAAATACCATGTCATGTCATACATACATCATGTAGTTATAGGAATCTTTCTTTTGAAAGTTATTTTCTTTTGATGTATGCCATAACATTATCATGCATTAAGTTTAATTCCTTGTAATTAAGGACAAATGGCATTTAACAACACTTATTAACAAGTGACATCCTAGGTGGGTGTCTAATATCTCCAAAATGCCTAGATAGATATGCATGATCCCTAGATTAGGGCAAAACCAAAATCTACATCTCACAAAGACCTATAAGATGACTTGTATGTGTTTTAGTACACATTAGATACAAGTGAGATGTTAGGATGATGAACAAAACTCAAGATGTTGATTTAGTGCATTCTTTTGAGTTTTAGGTTCATCAAAACACATAGTTATGTGTTTTCCCATCATTGGGAAAGCTAATGTACAAGTCATGTGCATTATGCCCAAGGAACATGATGGGATATTGGTTTTGAAAATGTTTTTAAAATGCTTTTGGAAAACCTTGGTGAAGGCTATCTTTTGATAGTAATCACCATTGAATAGTTAGACACAAACTTGAAGAAAGCACTAAAGTTTTTGCAAGTTTTCAAGTTTGTGTCAATCTTTGAAAATATGAAGTATTTTCATAGAAAACTATTTTTCCATGATTAAGTATGCCCTAAATAATGTCTACACGAAATTTCATGATTTTTGGATTTTTGTAGAATTTTCTAGGGGTCTCTGAAGTTGACTGAAATGGAATTTCAGCAACTATCAGAACTTCGATCGATCCATGGATCGATTGGAGTGCCTGAATCGATCCGTGGATCGATTCAGAAGGCAAATCTCGCGAGCAGAAGCTCGCTGGATCGATCAGTGGATCGATCCACACATACTGAATCGATCAGTGGATCGATTCAGTTGGTTCAATCGATTGGATCCCAACTCCAATCGATCCAAGTTGCTGATTTTGGCTGGGAAGGCCTGATTTCAGCATCTTTGAACCTTGTTTAGTCAATGTAACCATTCCAAACCCCTCAAAATATATTTGTATACATAAAAAGGGTGTTTTCGTGTTGAAAACAATGATGGAATGGTTAAGGAAGACTTCATTGAAGTTTAGTTTGAGGTTTGTTTCAAATTTTGAATATTTGAACCTCAAAACTTCAAAGTTTGGGTTTCCTAAAGGTTTAGGGATTCCAAGTCATTGTTGGTGTAGTGACAGAAGTTACCACCGTGTCTTTAGGGGGAGAGACTCTTTAAAGACATGAAAAATTATTTTCATGAACCTTGGAAGGTGGTTAACCTTCTGTTAAGAACTTGCTCAAGGTTGAGCGTTTGAACTTTAATGGGGAGTGGATATCCTCATTGTTCAAGTGGCTTCAAGTGGATAATGCTCAAGGATGGACATTTGCCTACATTGGGGGAGAATGTAGGGTTAAGGTTATTGAAGGGTATGGGACCTTCATTATCGTGTTGGTCACAACGAGTGAAGTTGTGAACAACGATGAGCAACTCTTCAGGGGGAGAGTTTTCAACAATGGGGCATTTGTTGAAGAGTGCCCAAAATTGAGGCACGGGTTGATGTGTGCTCAAAGATGGTTTGATGTGTGCCAATAGGGGGAGAATGAAAGGGAGTAAGTTAGGCTTTCATTACCTAGAGGGAGTTTGCCTTCTTAGGGGGAGAATGAAGGGCTTAACTTATGTATTCATTACCTAGTGGCATGAAGAAGGTTTAGGCTATGGGATTAGCCTAACTTACATGTGGTATTGTAAGTGATAGTGTTGGTATTGTCAAACATCAAAAAGGGGAGATTGTTGGTGCAACATCCCTCAGGTCAAGGTTGACCTAGTTGACCAAGCTTGAGTCTTGGTTTGGGTTTCGATGTTTGACAATGCAAGGTTGATTGAAGAAGAGTCAAGTAGGTCAAGGATGACCGGATACTTGACTGGGAAGTCCTAACTGGGATGTTAGGCAGGAGGAAAATCCTGGTGAGTGAAGCCAGGTGAAAGACCTAGTGAGTGAAGCTAGGCAATTGGGAAGTCCTAGTGAGTGAAGCTAGGCAGGAGAAAAATCCTGGTGAGTGAAGCCAGGTGAAAGACCTAGTGAGTGAAGCTAGGCAATTGGGAAAGTCCTGGTGAGTGAAGCCAGGCAAGAGAAATCCAGATGGGTCAAGGTTGACCAGACATCTGGTGAGAGTCCAAGTAGGTCAAAGGGATTGACCGGATACTTGGCACGAGAAAGAAAAGTCCAAGTAGGTCAGAGGGACTGACCGGATACTTGGCAAGAAGAGAAAAGTCTAAGTGGGTCAAAGGGATTGACCAGACACTTGGTGAGAGAGTCCTAGCTGGTCAAGGGTGACCGGATGCTAGGTCTTATGTACCAACAAGTCATGGTTGACTAGATGTTGGTTTAGGGGGCTTTGGACTTGGTTTTGGGCAAAAACCAAGGTTTGGATTGATCCGTGGATTGATCCAGCAGGTTTGGATTGATCCGTGGATTGATCCAGCAGGTTTGGATTGATCCGTGGATTGATCCAGCAGCTTTGGATTGATCCGTGGATCGATCCAGCAGATCTGGATCGATCAGTGGATCGATCCAGAAGATTGGATCGATCCGCCGATCGATCCGGTGAGTCCGAGCAGAACCCCTCCGGATCGATCCGTGGATCGATCTAAGTCCCAATCGATCGGTGGATCGATTGGGACGCCGCTGCTTCGCATGAGCCGGATCGATCCGTGGATCGATCGGGCGCCGGATTCAGAAGCTCGGATCGATCCGTGGATCGATCCAAAGCCTCCCGATCGATTGGGAGCAATCCAATCGATTGGGATTCGGCCGTTAGCGTCGTTTTAAGCCGTGCGATTCCTTCGGTAGAACTTCACCGTTTCATCTCAGATCTTCACCAGCTCCTCCACAGCACTCTCAAAGCTCGTGATCGCCAGTTCTTAAAGGTTCTTGGAAGCTCTCCGAGTCAAGAGGCGGATCAAAGGCAAGAAGAGAAGCTAGGGTTAGGGTTTTCTGCATTCATTGTAAGCTTTGTGCTTGTATTTTGTTTCCCTTTCCTTCTTCTTGTACCGAGAGTCTTGTAGGGCTTCTCCACCCTCGGTAGTTACCGAAAAGGAGTGTTTCATAGTGGAGGGTGCGTGCGTGGTGTGGATCCTTGGATTAGTCACCTCCTTTGGAGGTGGATACCAAGTAAAATCCTAGTGTTAGCGTGGTTGTATTTGTTTCTGTATTTTCCGCTGCATATTCTTGAAGAAACAAGCAACACCGAGCAACGCCAAGCACCGAGCGAACGCGACGAGCTATTCACCCCCCCCTCTAGCTACTTTTGGTCCTAACACTTTGGACGCTAGATGCCATGGCTGCCACAAGCAGGAGGGGGGAGGATGCTGTTGCCGTCACCGACGACTCCTCTGGTCAGCAGCACACTCTAACGAGCTAAGGTTGTGCGCATTGGGAGAGTTGGCACTCCCGCCGCCTTCTCCGCTAATTGGACCGCCTTAGTCGCTCACCGGACTGCCCATGCCGCATGCACACCGCACGCCCATCGTCGGCCACTCTACCTTTGGCGCTGCCTTCCTCCCACAACCCACCACTCGACGCCACCTCTTTCCTCTCTCCTTCTCCTCTCGCCGGCCGACGCCGCCAAGGCTGCACGCATAGAGAGAGTGGGTTGCTGCGTTGGTTTCCTTCTCCGTCGTAGGGACCTCACGCTCATCGTCTCCCCTACTGCAAGCGTTGTCTCCTCTCTATCTCTCTCGCGTCCAGGCTGCCTCTTTCCACCGTCGGCTTCACAACCGACCCCGTGCCTCCGGAACTGCTGCCAGGCACGCAACGTTGTCTCCCGACGTGGACAACCTCCTCTCCCTGCTCTCCTGCACAATCGCCTCCGGTCATCGTTGTCAAGGGGGCACGCAGCAGCTGCCTCCACCTTTCTCTCTCGCTACGGCTAGCCACCATCGTCAGTCAGGCACACCGCCGACCGTACTTTTGCTGTCCAGCGTCTTCATTCACTCCACAGTCGCCGGCACCACTGCCGACACCCCCACTGTTGGATCTTATCACTCAACATTCTCACCTTCCAATCCGTCAGTCCAGTTCTCCGACTCTCGATCCACATTGTTGTACACCCCCGATGTTGATCGGGCCCCTGAGCTCTTGCTGTCATTATGTTCTAACTTGACTCGTGTGATGTTTTTATATTGCGGTCTTCATGTCGTTTTATATGCCGGCCTGCGTACCGATATCTCATCCTGGCCTGCGTGCCGATATTTTTCTCCCGGTCTGCGTGCCGATATCTTATCCCAGTATGCGTGTCGATGACATAGCCCGACCTGCGTGCCGAGGTCGCATCCAGTTTCGTACCACCGTGTCCGGCTCCTTTTCGTTAGACCCATCTATCCAGCCTGCTCATAGTCATCTGTTCTTCTGGGTCATAACAATTCGAGCAGCGTCCTATCCGAGGGTGCCCCCTGGGCCAGGGTATGTTCTTCGTTCATATTCTATACGTATTTCATTATTTTATGTTTTAGTCTGTTACTTATATACTCGTTGGATCTGCCTCGAGCATCGGAGTACCAAGGACCGGGGCGACCCGGTCCCTAGATGCAGATAGCGTTGACCAAAGGACTTTTGACGACTTGGTCAACATAGAAGCTATCTCAGCATACCTCCCTCCGGGACATCACGATTCGGTTAACATTTTATCCACCTCACCCGGTGGTCCATCTGACTCAAATTTCAGATAGAATCAATTTGGCACCATCTGTGGGAAACTTCTCCACCTGTTCTAGAACGTGAAGATGGACGACGTCGGGAGGTTCTTCGCTATTATCATTGTCTTGGAGGATCCTGACGAAAATATTATCTTCTACCCTCACTCCACGGGTATTCAGGAGTCGAGGAATTCAGCTGGGAGTCGAGGAATTGAGTTGGAGCTTCAGCTGGCCGACAGGTTAGTTTTTTCCATTATATATTTTCCCTAACTCCACGGGTATTCGGGAGTCAAGGGATCGAGACTAACCCTCAATCGGTTGGCACGACTCCTCGATCAGGTACACTACGGACTCTACTCCCTTTCTACGATTATAGGTGTTGGATCGTGAAAGCGCTAGAGGGGGGTGAATAGCGATCAGAAAAAATTTGTAGTCGAGTGCACAGCGGAAAAGAAAAAGAACAATGCTAACAAGAGCCAATTTTACTTGGTTCGGAGCCTTCGTCGACTCCTACTCTAAGGCCTGCATTCGTTGAGTGCTTTCGTTGGGTAATTCACTAGTAGTTCGCAAAATAGGTACAAATGTAAGTACAAGAACTTTAAAGAAGAAATACCGACAATAATAAAAGAAAGAAAACTTTTAGCAGCAGGTTGTTGGAGAAGCTTCGCAGCGTCGCAGCGTCGCAGGAGCACAGCGTAGTAGAGCAGTCGTTGGAAGACGTTGTTGTTTTGCTCCAGGGTGAGACCTCCTTATATAGGATGCTCCGAGTGCTCGGATCCCTTCTGGGCGCTCGGACTGTGACATAGGTCCGGCCAACCAGCGCGCTCCACGTTGTGATGCGATAAGTCTTTGCGTTCCGGGTGCCCGAACCAGTTCCGGGAGCCCGGACCACCATTTTTCAGAAAGTTCTTCTCCTGCAAGAAAATGTTAGTTTGAGGCAAAATTAAAGTTATACTACCCTGCAAAACAAAAGTTAGCACAAATATAATAAAAGAGTAGTAATTAGACTCCGTCTCACCTGAGATCGGAATCTAGTCAAGATCTCAACTTAGATTTCTGAAATGGTTCTAAGTTGGATCGACGCCTATTGTTCCCTCAAATGGGGAACGCGTCCTTAGCAAGTCACTCCCCTCCAACGACTTACCTTAACTTACCTGCCAGACATTCGGTCAGCCCGTCGACCCGTTTGGACTTCGTGCCATCTATCAAGTCAGCTCGTCGACCTAACTAGACTTCGTGCCAGACATCCGGTTAGCCCGTCAACCAGTCTGGACTTTGTGCCAGCTATCAGGTCAACCCGTCGACCTAGCTGGGCTTCGTGCTAGCTATCCGGTCGATCTGTCGACCTAGCTGAGCTTCGTACCAGCTATTTGGTCGATCCGTCGACCTAGCTGGGCTTCTCCTGCACACTTCGTCAAAGTGTTAGATCACAATGAAACTAACTTAACCTTATTTTATCATTCATCAAAACCTGAGTTAGACCGTCAATGCTAGCCACACCAACAATCTCCCCATTTTTGATGCAATGACAACCTGAGTTAAGTTAGTAAAAAAAATATGCATAAACATAAGCAAGTATAAGACATGATTTTTAAGTTAGCTTTGTTTTATGTTTGATATTTTGTTGCTAACTAACTTAAACCACTTAACCCTCCCCTTTGACATTCATAAAAAAAAAAATGGCAAGCATAGATAAGTTTTAGGTTGACAACGGAAAATAAGTTAACTTTGAAATAAAATTTAAGACCAGAGAATTATGATAATTCAAAATATTCAGGTTGACCTGGGGAGTAAACTTAAAAAAATAAGTTAGTGGAATAATTTTAAAAAGTCATTTTAAGGCAAACACGTAAGCTTTAAACTTTTGATATCAGAAACAATTTTCAACATCTAAAATAATTTAAAAAATATTTTCTAAAATAATTTTATAAAATATTAAGGTAAAAATCAACTTAACTTTGTAAGTTAAAATAAGTTTGCAAAATATTAAGTTTTCAAAAATAAGTTTGCAAAATTAATGTAATTTTCAAAAATAAGTTTATAAATGTCAAATTTCAAAAATAAGTTTATGAAAGTCAATTTTAAAAAACAAGTTTGTGAAAGCCAATTTTCAAAAATAATTTTACAAAATTAAAGTAAGTTTCAGAATAATTTTTAAAAATAATTTTACAAAATTAAAGCAATTTTAAAATAATTTTGCTAAAGTATTTTCAAGGAGATGAAAAACACTTTTCAAAAATAATTTTGTAAAATATTTTCAAAGAAGAGAAAATAATTTTGTTACAAATATTAATCCTCCCCCTGAATTTATTACTCGTCTTTAATTTATTACTCCCCCTTAATTTATATTAGGGTTTCATTATGTTAAAACGTGCAACATATTTTTAAGGTACTTGCTCCCCCTTAACCTAGTATTTTTTTGTTATCTTTGTTAGCAACAAGGTAAAGGATTTTTAAAATAACTTTTAAAAGATTTATAAAATAATGTTTAAAGGATTTTTAAAATAACTTTTAATATAATTTTTAAAGGATTTTTAAAATAAATTTTAAAAGATTTATAAAATAATAATTTTTAAGTTAAATTAATTTTTAAGTTAAATTAATTTTAAAATAATTCTTAAATTAAATTAATTTTTAAAATAATAATTTTTAAGTTAAAGTAATTTTTTAAATAATAATTTTTTATGTAAATTAATTTTTAAAATAATAATTTTTGAGTTAAGTTAATTTTTAAAATAATAATTTTTTAGTTAAATTAATTTTTAAAATAATTTTTTAGTTATATTATTTTTAAAATATTTTTTAAGTTAAATTAATTTTGAAAATAATTTTTAAGTTATATTAATTTTTAAGTTAAATTAATTTTTAAGTTAAATTAATTTTTAAGTTAAATTAATTTTTAAAATTAATTATTTTTATAAAAGGAAATTTAAATTAAATTAATTTTTAAAATAATTTTTATGTTAAATTAATTTTTAGAATAATTTTTAAGTTAAATCAATTGTTAAAATAATTTTTAAGCTAAATTAATTTTAAAAGAATTTTAAGTTAAATTATTTTTTAAATTAATTTTTAAAATAATTTTTTAGTTAAATTAATTTTTAAAATAATTTTTAAGTTAAATTAATTTTTAAATTAAAAATCATTTTTAAAATAATTTTTAAGTTAAATTAATTTTTAAATTAATTTTAAAGTTAAATTAATGTTTAAAATAATTTGAAATTGAATTTTCAATTAAATTGAATTTGATTTCATTTAATTAAATTTAATTAGATTTAATTTAAATTTAATTCTATTTAATTTAATTTAGTTCGATTTGTTTTGATTCAATTCGATTTGATTTGATTTGATTCGATTCGATTTGGTTCGATTCGATTCGAAGTCCTTAGTAATCTCACCCTATCTATATTTTCAATAAGGGAAACCTATAATATTTGTGAGATGAAGTTAAGTTCAAATTTTCTGGTTTGGTTTAACTTTGTGTTAGATTCAGGTTTAGTTTTGAGCTTAACAAATAGATATTTTTTGGATGAACTTATGGGCTATGGTGAGTCACTTGGACATTATTAGAGTAACCATGCCTTCGAGGTTTTCCAAATAGTTCTATCCACTGAACTTAGTACAAAACCTTGGTCTAACTAGTTAGGATCCGTAAAGGGTAGCTTCGGTTAGTTCCACTAAGCCAAAATACACTAGGTCGAAGTCATATCTTCCTAGACATGCATAGACAGAGTTTCTCTAGCGTACTATCATCCAAAAACTTCACCAGTACCATAGGTCAAGTTAAACTATTATCCCTTTTAAAACTAGTCCTAATTACCCTACCGGGTAGGTTAGTTTTTGGTTACCCCGTCGAGTAGATTATTTTTGAAGGTACCAACTATTTTGGAACCTCCCCCTGAATTATTAATCTGATTTAGGTTTTAATTTTGGGTTTATGTTGATTACTTTTATAATTGTATTTAACTTGATGATAATCTGATTTTTGGTAGGTTCTAAAATAGTTTATTTTTGGTTTAGTTGGTCTAGGTTTGTATTTTGACTTTTAATTTGGTAGGTTCTAAAATGGTTTGTTTTTGACTCGTGGGTAGATTCGAATTTGGACCCGTCTTCCAATTTGTCCTTTGATTCACGGGCCATTAGCACGAGGTGACTTTGGTGCTTCTGATCTTCAAACTCCGATTCTTCTGAAGACGAGTCACCCCACGTTGCTTTGAGTGCTTTCTTCTTGGTCGTCTTTGACTTGTCGTTCTTTAGTTTTGGGCACACGCTCTTGTAGTGGTCCTCCTTGTTGCACCCGAAGCAGGTCACATTTCTTGGTTCAGTTGTGGAGTTGATCTTCTGCAGGTCTTTTCTGCTGAAGCTCTTCTTTCTCTTGGTAAACATCTTCCTTGCCAAGTTCACTAGGTACTCTTCGCCTTCTGAATCTGGGCCAAACTCATCTTCAGGTTTAGACTTGGCCTTTGTCTTTTCCTTGGAGGAACCTGCAAACAAGGCGATACCTTTCTCGGTCTTAGCGTTAGTTTGCTCGTGTAGCTCAAGTTCGCAAAACAGCTCGTCTAATTTTAACTTAGAAAGATTCTTCGAAATCTTGTAGGCATCCACGATGGATGCCCACAATGCATTTCGAGGAAACGCGTTTAGAGCGTACTTGATCAATTCGCGATTCTTTATTTGGTGGCCTATCGCGTAAAGTCCGTTGAGGATGTCTTTGATCCTCGCGTAGAGCAGACTTGCTGTTTCTCCTTCCTACATTTTAATATTAAATAATCTATTTAGAAAAAGATCATGTTTAGTTACCTTGGAGTCGCTCGTTCTTTCGTGTAGTTCGACGAGCTTGTCCCATAGTTCCTTCGCATTTTAGTGTGGGCCCACCCGGTTCAGCTCTTCCTTCGTCAACCCTCATCGTAGAGTGTTGAGTGCTTTGAAATCCGTCTAGGCTTTCTTCTTCATGTCAGGATTCCACTGTTCTGGGTCCAGTGGATTTCCGGAGTTGTTGACCGGCGCCTTGTATCCTCTGGTGATGCTAAACTACTGGTCGAAGTCAGTCTTCAGATAGACCTCCATTCGCTTCGTCCAGTAGGGTAAATCATCACCCTACTGATATGTCTTATGGGAAGGCCACAGTAGATGTCGATTTAAAGGATTAGCTCCTGATATTGATAGATGTTTCGTAAGCTCCGGGTACATGTGTATAGTCTTGCAGACTTGCATTGATTGTAGTGATTGTAATGTAGTTATTGTTGGGTTTTTCGGGCCGCGAAAATCGCTTTTTCGCGTCGCGGAAACCTCGAAACTCCCTAGACAACGGATCCGTGCAAAGATAAATTTTAAAAAAACTACGAGTACGAGTTTACCTAGATCTACACTTAGATCTACAAGGGAAAAAGGTTATACCTTTGAAGCGAAGCCCTTCGCGTTCCCGCTCGTCCAACGGCTTGCCGGATCTCGAAGTTGTCAATGTAGACAACTCTCTAGAAGTATCCACATGAACAAGATGTGTTCTCTAACACACAAGGATGCAGAAGAGAACACCACAAGTGTGCTAGCACTTCTTGGTGCACTCGGATGAGATTGGGAAAAGAAGATAGAAAAGAGAAAAAGAATGAATCTCAAGAACACTCTTCTTCTTCTTCTTTATGACAATCACTCTACCTTTCTTCTTTAAACTCAAAACCACTCACCTTGTTTCTTCCTTGAAACTCACGGCCAAGAGAAGAGGAGATGGAGAAGAGAATGGCTAGAGGAAAAGAGATCACATGAATGCAATTGAATGAATAATCAAATTTTCATTCACATTACAATTTGAGTGGCCGACCACTACAAGAGGTGTAACCCCCTTCACATTAATCACAATTAATGTGGAGGCCACTAAAGAGAATAGTTGTAACCTCCATGAGGTGGCACATGTGATGATGTGGCACATCATCATTAGTTCTCCTAATGCCAAGTCACAAATGATGTGGCATAAAGTCAAGTCAAACTTGACTCTTCCTCTTCCTCTCAAGTTAAGTCAAACTTGACTTAATCTCTCTCATGGTTGATCTAATCCAACCATTTAATTTAAAATAATTTAATATAATGAATTTAATTCATTTAATTAAATTGATTCAATGAGTCATAATCTAAATTAGACTCATTGAACACATGAATCAACTTGAGTCCAACTCAATTAGCCCAATTAGAATTACTCTTAATCCAATTTGATTCATCACATGAATCTAATCCTCTTGGTTCATCATATGAACCTAATCTCCATCCACTTGTTCTTTGTGTGTGACCCAATAAGTTCTTGTAACGTTGGCAATGCCCCTAAACTCATTTACAAGCATAAGTAATGAGCGGTATCTAGCAATACATCATTACTACCCAAGTTACAAGAATGTTGAGATCCAACATCACCTTGTGACTACCAATTGTGACTCTTCACAATATATGACAAGTGTCCTTCTATCCTAGACATCTAGATTGATCAATGTGAGGCATAGACCGTATCATCCTCTAATCAATCTAAATCTTGAACTCCAAGTAGACTCACTAAACAAATGAGCTCAATATCTCATATTGACTCATTTGGGCATGGCCATGCACTTCGTGGTCTCACTCTATCAAGAATATCGATGTCGCTTCCGTCATATAGGAGGGATAGATCCCATCTACATCACTCACATCCCTCTGCATAATTCATTACATACCAGTAATCGCCTTTATAGTCCACCCAGTTACGGGTGACGTTTGTTGAAACCAAAGTACATAACTCCTTATGTAGGGAACCATGGTGACTTCAGGTCTAAGGACTAGTAGTCATACTAATAGCCACATGAGAAAGTATATGACACTCATATAACGATCCATGATACTTTCTCATGGCGGGTCATTCAGTATACATTCTCTAATGCATACTCATGTGTCAACTTAATATCTCTATATCCATGACTTGTGAGATCAAGTCATCGAGTTGACCTACATGCTAGTCTTATTGTATTAACATTGTCCCTGAATGTTAATACTCGACTAGGAATGATTAAGAGTAGTGTTCCCTATATCATCTCACTATCGATTCAATCAATCGATTGATATAGGTAAGAACCTTCTACTCAAGGACGTTATTATACTTAGTTAATTTGACACCAATACAAGTAAGTATAATAACCAAAAACCAAATGCCTTTATTTATATAGAATATGATACAACAAGTCCATAATACAATCATCAAATAATTGGCTCTAGGGCTCTAGCTAACAATCTCCCACTAGCACTAGTGCCAATCAGTGTAGGCTCTAAGCCCCAATGACCTAGTGTGACCATCATGCTTCCTATGTGCTAAAGCCTTGGTCAAGGGATCTGCGATGTTAGCCTCTGTGGGTACTCTGCAAATCTTCACACCTCCTCTCTCGATAATCTCTCGAATGAGATGGAAGCGCCGTAGTATGTGTTTGGTCCGCTGGTGTGAGCGAGGTTCCTTCGCCTGTGCTATAGCTCCATTGTTGTCACAATAGAGCTCAATGGGGTCAACAATTCTAGGAACCACCCCAAGTTCAGTGATGAACTTGCGGATGAAAATTACCTCCTTTGCTGCCTCTGATGCAGCAATGTACTCGGCCTCTGTTGTAGAATCAGCTACTATGTCCTGCTTCGAACTCTTCCAGCTCACAGCACCACCATTAATGCAAAATACGAACCCTGACTACGATCGATAATCATCCTGGTCGGTCTGGAAGCTAGCATCACTGTAACCCTTTACAGCTAGCTCATCATTGCCTCCATATATCAAGAAATATTCTTTAGTCCTTCTTAAGTACTTAAGAATATTCTTGACCACTATCCAGTGACTTTCACCTGGATCTGACTGGTATCTGCTCGTCATGCTCAAAGCATACGAGACATCAGGTCGAGTACATAGCATGGCGTACATGATAGATCCTATGGCTGAGGCATAAGGGATCTGATCCATGCGGTTTCTCTCCTCTCTAGAAGAGGGACCTTGAGTCTTCTAAAGACTCACGCCATGTGACATCGGCAGAAATCCCTTGTTGGAGTTCTGCATGGCAAACCGAATGAGTACCTTGTCAATACATGTACTCTGACTTAGGCCAAACAATCTCTTAGATCTATCTCTATAGACCTGTATCCCTAGAATGCGGGATGTCTCACCTAAGTCCTTCATTGAGAAGCAACTCCCTAGCCAGGTCTTGACAGACTGAAGGATAAGGATGTCCTTCCCAATGAGTAGTATGTCATCCACATACAATATGAGGAAGACAACTATATCCCCTACAACCTTCTTGTAGACACAAGGCTCATCTTCGTTCTTGATGAAACCAAACTGTTTGATTGCATCATCGAATCGAAGATTCCAGCTCCGAGAAGCTTGCTTTAGTCCATAAATGGACCTATGCAGCTTGCATACTCTGCTAGTATGCTGTGGATCTACAAAACCCTCAGGTTGTGTCATGTACACATCCTCGAGCAGGTTTCCATTCAGAAACGCGGTTTTGACATCCATCTGCCATATCTCATAGTTATGGTATGCTGTAATAGCAAGCATGATCCGAATAGACTTAAACATCGCTACTGGAGAAAAGGTTTCATCATAGTCAATACCATGAATCTGCCTGAAACCTTTAGTTACCAAGCGACCCTTATAGATAAGTCCATCCATGTCAATCTTTCTCTTAAAGACCCACTTACACCCAATGGGTTTTACCCCTTCAGGTGGATCAACCAAAGTCCATACTTGGTTGGTGTACATGGATTCCATCTCGGATCTCATGGCCTCTAGCCATTTCTCGGAATCTGGTCTTATCACAACTTCCTGATAGGTGGTAGGCTCATCATCTATGAGCACAATGTCATCATGGTCAGACAAGAGAAATGAGTATCTCTCAGGCTGACGACGTACCCTATCAGACCTGCGAAGAGGTATGTCTACTTGAACTGGTTGTTATTTCTCAACTCCTTGTGGAACAACATCATCCACAACACTTTGTGGTTCCAGTTCAACTTCCATCGAGGCTTCAGTGCTATTGTTCGCATCTTGAACTTCTTCAAGATCGAACATGCTCCCACTAGTCTTTCTAGAAACAAAGTCTCTTTCTAGAAAGACCCCAGTCTTTGCCACAACTACCTTGTGCTGACTGGGAATATAGAAGTAATATCCCTTAGTTTCCTTGGGATATCCAATGAAATAGCACTTGTCGGATTTGAGTCCTAATTTGTCTGAGACTTGACGTCGAACGTAAGCCTCACAACCCCAAATCCTCATGAAAGACACCTGGGCATCTCTCCCAGTCCATATCCTATATGGTGTCTTTATTACGACATTGGATGGAACTCGGTTGAGTATAAAAGCTGCCGTGTCTAGAGCATAGCCCCAAAGGTATGTCGGAAGATCTGTGTGACTCATCATAGATCGTACCATATCTAATAGGGTACGATTCCTCCTTTCGGATACACCATTCCACTGTGGTGTTCCAGGAGGAGTGAGTTGGGATAGAATCCCACACTCAGCTAGGTAGTCACGAAACTCATGGCTAAGGTATTCTCCACCTCGATCTGATCGAAGTATCTTAATACTCTTGCCAAGCTGGTTCTGTACTTCATTCTTGAATTCTTTGAACTTTTCAAAGGATTCAGATTTATGTGTCATCAAGTACACATAACCATATCTACTGAAGTCATCAGTAAATGTGATGAAGTACCTATAACCTCCTCTAGCAGCGACATTGAAAGGGCCACATACATCACTATGTATGAGTCCTAACAAATCAGTCGCTCTTTCGCTGTACCCACTAAAGGGAGTCTTGGTCATCTTGCCTAGTAGGCATGACTCGCACGTCTTATAAGATTCAAAATCAAATGAGTCCAGCAAACCATTCTTATGGAGCTGGGATAAGCGCTTGTCATTTATATGACCTAAGCGACAGTGCCAGAGATAGGTTTGGTTCAGGTCATTTGACTTGAACCTCTTGGTATTTATGTTATAGATAGGACTTTCAAGGTCTAGAATATAGAGTCCGTTTATCAGAGGTGCACTACAATAGAACATATCGTTTAAATAGACGAAACAACATTTGTTCTTTATTGTAAACGAGAAACCTTTCTTGTCCAAATAAGAAACTGAAATTATGTTCTTAGTCAAGGTAGACACATAACAACAATCATCTAATTCTAGTACAAGCCCTGAGGGTAGAGATAGATAGTAAGTTCCTACACCAATAGCAGCAACCCGTGCTCCATTACCTACTCGTAGGTCTACCTCACCCTTCATCAATGCCCTACTATTTCTCAGCTCTTGTACATTAGTACAAATGTGCGAAGCACATCCAGTATCTAATACCCACGATGAAGAAATAGAGAGGTTGACTTCTATAACATGTATACCTGAAGTAGAAATCTTATTTCTCTTCTTCTTAAGATATTCCAAGTATTCTTTGGAGTTCCTCTTCTAGTGCCTTGCTTATCCTTGATATAGGTGACAAAGATGTTCAACCATATCGTAAGCACCCATCAACTCATGTTGCTTCTGAAGCTCAGAGTTCATGGTCGCGAGAATAAGACAGGACACATCTAATGCGTCATCTTGATGCTTCTTGTAAGCATCTCGGTCTGCTCGCGTGGCAGTGGCAGGAGGAGCTGGCAGGAGGAGCCTCCGGAATGGGCTGCTCCATAACGTACAGTTTACGTTCTTGAGTGAGAACTATTCTCAGGTTCCTGTACCAGTCCAGGAAATTTACTCCGTTGAGCTTGTCCTTCTTAAGGACAGAACACAGAGAGAAGTTGTTCGTGTTTAACGTCATGGAAATTCTATAACAGAAATAAATGTAGAAATAAATATCATATTCTTTTAAATCATTTAATTAGGCCTTCAACTAAATGATGCTCCCACTGAATTCTATAATTCATGTGGGACAAGATCCACATCATACTAACCCTTGAGTTAGCTTTGGCTAATACGCCCAAGATTTAGTATGATCGGTAGGTAACGATTACCAATTACATCTCTATGCAACTCTTGTTTATAGGATCAAGATTCGCATTGATATTAAAACTCGAGTTAGCTTTGGCTAATACGCCCGAGAATTAATATAAACGTGATTTTATCCTACCTTTCCAACCGTTGGAAGAATGCCTATAGTTGTACTCGATCCAACCGAGTTAACTAGTTACTCAATCTAATTGAGTTGTACTCACCCATGCGTTGATAGGCGGGACCAAGATTGTCCCTCCGTACCCTACCAAGATAATATGTGTTGCTCTGCTTTAGCAGATTCAACAACACATGTGATCGAGGTAGTAATAGGTATCACGGCACGGTAGGCATTAGAGTTGACGTGATTTAGATCTAATCTAAACGTCGATGTTGTATCATATACTCGATATAGATCTAATCTAATCGATAGGGTGCATCTTGTACACGATGTAGATCTAATATAATCGTAAAGGTGCATCTTGTGCACGCTTTAGATCTAATCTTAATCGTTAGACACTAATTAATTCCTTAATTAAACATGCATCACATACACAAGTAATTAACTAAATTTTGTGATTATGTCATGGCCCTACTACGATCTTCTCAAGCCAATGAGAAGATCGGATGGTCAACCTATGGTCGACAACTTTTCAAGCTCCTTCCTTTGACCACCTCGTGTTGCTCGCACCTTCCTCGTAACTCCGTCTTGAGTGGACCTTCCACCGCTTCAAAATTTACATTACAATTTTGAAACTCGAGTTATATTTGAGTCTAAATCTAATTTACAACCAGAATATAAATAGGGAGGCACGATGCGCAGGTCGCGTATCAAATACAGGACACACAAACACATGACGGCACGTAGGCCGTATTATAAATTACAACACAAATCCAATCATATTGGGTCCTTTTGGGCCATGACTATCACAAAAATAATATATAATTCAAAATTATATATTTTCATAATTTTATAATTTTATGAGTAAAATTTTCCGGCGGTCCTATTTAGCGATTTTCGGGCGCAATCGCGGAACGAATCCCCTTGCGAGGCCAGGGGCAGCGCCCCTACCCGCGATCTAACCATCGAGAGGGTTCCTTTGCGATCCAACAGCGCCTTAGCCCGCTGTCCCAAAAAATTTTGGGGCGAAACTATGCCGTTTTTGAAAATTCTTCTCGGTAGTCGAAACCTACAAGTGTCAAAACACTTGTGCTTCGCTTCTACGTGAAAAATACTCATAAAAACCATTAAAAACTTAAAATTACAGAAATTCACAGAATGTTTATTTTTCATAAAAACCAAAATAAACTCGTATTCGTCTTCGCACGTGGCTCTGATACCACTGTTGGGTTTTTTGGGCCACGAAAACCGTTTTTTCGCATCGCGGAAACCTCGAAACTCCCTAGACAACGGATCCGTGCAAAGAAAAATTTTCGGAAAAACTACGAGTACGAGTTTACCTAAATCTACACTTAGATCTACAAGGGAAAAAGGTTATACCTTTGAAGCGAAGCCCTTCGCGTTCTCGCTCGTCCAACGGCTTGCCAGATCTCGAAGTTGTCAATGTAGACAACTCTCTAGAAGTATCCACACGAACAAGATGTGTTCTCTAACACACAAGGATGGAGAAGAGAACATCACAAGTGTGCTAGCACTTCTTGGTGCTCTCGGATGAGATTGGGAAAAGAAGATAGAAAAGAGAAAAAGAATGAATCTCAAGAACACTCTTCTTCTTCTTCTTTGTGACAATCACTCTACCTTTCTTCTTTAAACTCAAAACCACTCACCTTGTTTCTTCCTTGAAACTCATGGCCAAGAGAAGAGGAGAGGGAGAAGAGAATGGCTAGAGGAAAAGAGATCACATGAATGCAATTGAATGAATAATCAAATTTTCATTCACATCACAATTTGAGTGGCCGACCACTACAAGAGGTGTAACCCCCTTCACATTAATCACAATTAATGTGGAGGCCACTAAAGAGAATAGTTGTAACCTCCATGAGGTGGCACATGTGATGATGTGGCACATTAGCATTAGTTCTCCTAATGCCAAATCACAAATGATGTGGCATAAAGTCAAGTCAAACTTGACTCTTCCTCTTCCTCTCAAGTCAAGTCAAACTTGACTTAATCTCTCTCATGGTTGATCTAATCCAACCATTTAATTCAAACCAATTTAATATAATGAATCTAATTCATTTAATTAAATTGATTCAATGAGTCATAATCTAAATTAGACTCATTGAACACATGAATCAACTTGAGTCCAACTCAATTAGCCCAATTAGGATTACTCTTAATCCAATTTGATTCATCACATGAATCTAATCCTCTTGGTTCATCATATGAACCTAATCTCCATCCACTTGTTCTTTGTGTGTGACCCAATAGGTTCTTGTAACGTTGGCAATGCCCCTAAACTCATTTACAAGCATAAATAATGAGCGGTATCTAGCAATACATCATTACTACCCAAGTTACAAGAATGTTGAGATCCAACATCACCTTGTGACTACCAATTGTGACTCTTCACAATATATGACAAGTGTCCTTCTATCCTAGACATCTAGATTGATCAATGTGAGGCATAGACCGTGTTATCCTCTAATCAATCTAAATCTTGAACTCCAAGTAGACTCACTAAATCAAATGAGCTCAATATCTCATATTGACTCATTTGGGCATGGCCATGCACTTCGTGGTCTCACTCTATCAAGAATATCGATGTCGCTCCCGTCATATAGGAGGGATAGATCTCATCTACATCACTCGCATCCCTTTGCATAATTCGTTACATACCGGTAATCGCCTTTATAGTCCACCCAGTTACGGGTGACGTTTGACGAAACCAAAGTACATAACTCCTTATGTAGGGAACCATGGTGACTTCAGGTCTAAGGACTAGTAGTCATACTAATAGCCACATGAGAAAGTATATGACACTCATATAACGATCCATGATACTTTCTCATGGCGGGTCATTCAGTATACATTCTCTAATGCATACCCATGTGTCAACTTGATATCTCTATATCCATGACTTGTGAGATCAAGTCATCGAGTTGACCTACATGCTAGTCTTATTGCATTAACATTGTCCCTGAATGTTAATACTCGACTAGGAATGATTAAGAGTAGTGTTCCCTATATCATCTCACTATCGATTCAATCAATCGATTGATATAGGTAAGAACCTTCTACTCAAGGACGTTATTATACTTAGTTAATTTGGCACCAATACAAGTAAGTATAATAACCAAAAATCAAATGTCTTTATTTATATAGAATATGATACAACAAGTCCATAATACAATCATCAAATGATTGGCTCTAGGGCTCTAGCTAATAATCTCCCACTAGCACTAGTGCTAATCAGTGTAGGCTCAAAGCCCCAATGACCTAGTGTGACCATCATGCTTCCTCTGTGCCAAAGCCTTGGTCAAGGGATATGCGATGTTAGCCTCTGTGGGTACTCTGCAAATCTTCACATCTCCTCTCTCGATAATCTCTCGAATGAGATGGAAGCGCCGTAGTATGTGTTTGGTCTGCTGGTGTGAGCGAGGTTCCTTCGCCTGTGCTATAGCTCCATTGTTGTCACAATAGAGCTCAATGGGGTCAGCAATGCTAGGAACCACCCCAAGTTCAGTGATGAACTTGCGGATCCAAACTGCCTCCTTTGCTACCTCTGATGCAGCAATGTACTCGGCCTCTGTTGTAGAATCAGCTACTGTGTCCTGCTTCGAACTCTTCCAGCTCACAGCACCACCATTAATGTAAAATACGAACCCTGACTGCGATCGATAATCATCCTGGTCGGTCTGGAAGCTAGCATCACTGTAACCCTTTACAGCTAGCTCATCATTGCCTCCATATATCAAGAAATATTCTTTAGTCCTTCTTAAGTACTTAATAATATTCTTGACCACTATCCAGTGACTTTCACCTGGATCTGACTGGTATCTTCTCGTCATGCTCAAAGCATACGAGACATCAGGTCGAGTACATAGCATGGCGTACATGATAGATCATATGGCTGAGGCATAAGGGATCTGATCCATGCGGTTTCTCTCCTCTCTAGAAGAGGGACCTTGAGTCTTCTAAAGACTCATGCCATGTGACATCGGCAGAAATCCCTTGTTGGAGTTCTGCATGGCAAACCGAAGGAGTACCTTGTCAATATATGTACTCTGACTTAGGCCAAGCAATATTTTAGATCTATCTCTATAGACCTGTATCCCTAGAATGCGGGATGTCTCACCTAAGTCCTTCATTGAGAAGCAACTCCCTAGCCAGGTCTTGACAGACTGAAGGATAGGGATGTCCTTCCCAATGAGTAGTATGTCATCCACATACAATATGAGGAAGACAACTATATCCCCTACAACCTTCTTGTAGACACAAGGCTCATCTTCGTTCTTGATGAAACCAAACTGTTTGATTGCATCATCGAATCGAAGATTCCAGCTCCGAGAAGCTTGCTTTAGTCCATAAATGGACCTATGCAGCTTGCATACTCTGCTAATATGATGTGGATCTAGAAAACCCTCAGGTTGTGTCATGTACACATCTTCGAGCAGGTTTCCATTCAGAAACGCGGTTTTGACATCCATCTTCCATATCTCATAGTCATGGTATGCTGCAATAGCAAGCATGATCCGAATAGACTTAAACATCACTACTGGAGAAAAGGTTTCATCATAGTCAATACCATGAATCTGCCTGAAACCTTTAGCTACCAAGCGACCCTTATAGATAAGTCCATCCATGTCAATCTTTCTCTTAAAGACCCACTTACACTCAATGGGTTTTACCCCTTCAGGTGGATCAACCAAAGTCCATACTTGGTTGGTGTACATGGATTCCATCTTGGATCTCATGGCCTCTAGCCATTTCTCGGAATCTGGTCTCATCACAGCTTCCTGATAGGTGGTAGGCTCATCATCTATGAGCACAACGTCATCATGGTCAGACAAGAGAAATGAGTATCTCTCAGGCTGATGACGTACCCTATCAGACCTGCGAAGAGGTATGTCTACTTGAACTGGTTGTTGTTCCTCAACTCCTTGTGGAACAACATCATCCACAACACTTTGTAATTCCAGTTCAACTTCCATCGAGGCTTCAGTGCTTACTGTAGGAACTTACTATATTATAAATATATATATATATATTTATATATCTTATATTATAATCTCTGTTAAAATTTCGAAGCGTGCTTAAGAGTTGATACTTCTATCTATTTATATTATATTATATATAAAGTTATAAACCCTATAAGGTCATACCTGTGCGACTGTGCTGGAATTTTGAAGCCGGACTGGACATTTCCTTTTCTCTCGAAGTTGGTCGAAGCCTCAACGGGGTGAGAGTGAATAAGCGAGACGAGGAAGACGCTGCGGGGGAGGGGATTAAACAGTTCAAGCGACTCAAAAAGTTTGTCCTTGCTTCCAACTCCACCTCTATTTTGGATGAAAAGGAGCAACCATCTCATTCTCTTAGTTCGTCGAATACTATTTAGGTTTAGGGCTGTCAAGGTTTTTTTTTCAATGATTTTGACTTTTTGATTTTATTTGAAAATAAGAGGCCAAAGATGAGAAAGGTTAATGATTATTCCATTTATATGCAGTTTGAATGAGAAAGTATTATTGTTTTCTTTATGTTGTCTTTTCTTTTCATTTTTAACATATATTACAACATCATATTTAGGTCTATAAAATGAACCCAGTAGATCCTACAATAGAAAATCAAGTGTCACTATCTAACGTAAATCATGAGGTTCCACAAATTTTTGAAGTAAATAATGAGGTTCCACAAGATCAACCAAATATGACATCTGTTACTGCTGATGCTTCTCCTAGTACTGATGCTTCTCCTAGTGCAATAGGAACGAAAAAGTTAACATATGATGTTTGGAATCATTTTCGAAGAAAGAAAATTAATGGAATGGATAAGGCAATTTGCAATTACTGTGAGAAACCCCTTTCTGGCAATAGTAAACATGAGACAATACATTTGCGCGAGCATTTCAAAATTTGTCCAAGACGAACTGTTAGTGATATAAGCTAGAAAATACTAATTAAAGAGAAAAACAAGGGATATTTTGTTATTAAAGGCTTTCAATTTGACCAAAAAGCCTCAAGGTGCATGCTTGCTGAAATGATAATTTTACATGAGTATCCATTAACAATAGTGGAGCATCATGGATTTCGTAAGCTTTTAGCAAGTCTTCACCTTTGTTCAAGGTTCCATGTCGCAATACCATTAATAGTGATATATTGAAAATGTATGATTATGAAAAGACAAAAGTATTGAGCTTGTTGGAATGTAATAAAGGTAGGATTGCTTTAACCACCAACATGTGGACTGCATCTAATCAGAGGAAGGGATTTTTGGCTTTGACAGCTCATTTCATAGATGATAATTGGACTTTGCAAAGTCGCATTTTGAGGTATACTTTCTGTTTGTCACTCAAATATGCACTATTTTTCATATTTGTTTATGTTTTTAATTGAACAAATACTTAAATATATACACTATTTTTTTTTTTGCATTATATAGGTTTGCTTATGTTCACTCTCCACATACTTCAGAAGTCCTTGCTAATGTGATAGTTAAGTCTATGATGGATTGGAATATTGATAGGAATATATCCACCATTACTATTGATAATTGCTCCACTAATGATTCTCTTATAAACAATGTGCTACATAAACTTGATCATTCTACACTTATGCTAGGAGGGTCTTTATTTCATATGCGTTGTGCTACTCATATTTTGAATTTAGTTGTCCAAGACAGTTTGGATGTCATTGCACCTAGTGTGAGACAATTCATGAAAGTGTTGCATATTGGAGAGCATCTCCTAAAAGAGAGCAAAAGTTTGATGATGTGGCACGAATAGTAGTACACAATATGAATGTTAAAAAATTGGTGCTTGATTGTAAACCCCGTTGGAACTCAACATATTTGATGCTCATAACTGCTATATCTTTTAAAGACATGTTTGCTTGTCTGAGATTTTGTGATTCATCTCATAAATGTTTTCCAACAGAGGAGGAGTGGTTGTTAGCAGAAGAGGTATCTCAAATGTTGAAAGTTTTTTATTCTATGACTGAAATATTTTCTGGAAGAAAGTATCCCACAACAAATATCATTTTTCCTAAGTTTTGTGAAATTAAAGTTTCATTGTTAAAGTGGGTCACATCTCCTAATAAGGTTATTTCTTCTATGGTTGAACGAATGCTTTCCAAATTTGAGAAATATTGGTCTAATATTCATGGAGTTATGGGAATAGCTACTATTTTAGATCCAAGATATAAGTCAAAGTTGGTGGAGTATTGTTTCAAAAGAACACAGGGAGAGATTGGCTTTAAAGAACCTCTTAGAAGGATTCAAAAAAATGTGTTATGATTTGCTTGAGGAATACACAAATAATAATGGTCATGCTGGTGTTGAAAAAAGATCAATGGAGACTAAATTGCATACAAGTACAGATGATTTTTTGGATTGTTTTGATAAAAAGTAGCACTTGAGTGTGATATTAATAATGATATGAAGACTGAGCTAGATCATTATTTAGAAGATAAAGTGTTGCCGAGAAATGTGGATTTTAACATATTGAAGTGGTGGAAGACCACTGGAGCCAAATATCCCACTTTGATAAGGCTAGCACGAGATATACTTGTCATTCCAATATCGATTGTGGCTTCAGAATATACATTTAGCACAAGTGATAGATTGGTGAGTTCTCATCGAAGCAGGCTTCATCCGAAAACCATAGAAACATTGATGTGTGTTCAAAGTTGGTTATCAAATGAGAAACAAGGTAATATAAATTACAAATTATTTTTCCTTATTTTTTGTATGAAAATATTATTCTTTTATAATCTCCGATAATGATTTATCTTTTTCATTGAATTTTGTAGCTACAAGTTCACAAGAAACAAAAGGATATTACTCTACAGTCGAATATGATAAGGATACTATTGATGTTGATGGGGTAAGTTTTTAATATAACTTAAGTTCAATACATTGAATACTATTGGGTCAATTATTTATATTTTTCATTATTTTATATTTTTGTAAGGTACTACAATATCAAGTGATGAAGAAAGTTATGATTAGTTCAGAGTTGAAATTGATCTATTTTGCTTTTTGAATGACGTTTAAATATGATTAAATCAGGAGTAATATATAGATGTTTAATATGTTTTTGTTGAATTATATTTTTTTGGGGATATGATGTGAATTCTAATATACTTTTGGGATATAATGTGAATTCTAATATATTTTTGTTGATCACAAAGCTGCAAGTTTGGTGGATTCCTCATAGTGAAACTTTTAAAATCTTTTCTATTAACTACAACTTGAAACTTTTTGTTCTCATAGTGATTTTATTTGGAATGGAGTGCCATGGTTTTAGCATATAGCAGCGTAGACTGTATTATTGAATTAGACAAACTGATGCCTAAAGATAGGTAAATGTCTATCGTAATGTACTTAATTGCTTAACTTTGATATCTGATAAATATAATCATCTATTTTGTTCTAAATTTAATGTATCAAGCCTGAAAAATGGCTTGCTGACCTGGAGAAGTCCTATGCCATTTTGTCTTAGTACTTTTTGACAATTGATATAGTATAGTCATCGACTCATATTTTATTTCTTGTTATGCAGTTAGAGATGGATGAGGAATGTCTTTCACAAGATATGGATTTGAGTGGATTGTTGCTTCTTTACTTATCCCCTGGTGATGCTGAAGGGATAATAAAACTAGCGTCTCTTGCAAAAGAACAAGGAAATAATAACATTGCATTTCTTTGTCTACTCATGCTAAGTAAAATGGAAGATTGCCTTCAGTTATAGGTAGATAGGTAATTTCGTGTTGTGCTAGTTATGAGACAATTTGCTTTCTATTCTATCTCATATTTTTTTGTCTTGTGAAAGTTTGCCTTCTTTTATTAAGGATCCATATTTTACGATAATCGCAATATCGCATTCCAGAAGCTGCACTAATGACAAGGTTATATCTTCTAAGAAAAGTATCAGAAATTGTATCATTTTGGAAAAAAGATCTTAGTAAGGCATGCTTCTTTTTTCTTCACCAATTTTGTTATGAATAGCTTGCTTTTGGTTAAAACATATGGTAGGAAAAGTAGGTTATATTTATTTAGATCTATTAAAGTTTCCTTTGAAATTTTCTTGTTAGGTTGCTAACTCTATTTCCTAACTCTTTGTTTGTGCGAAGTTCAATCCAAAAGCTGTTGATTCTTTGGGTGATCTTGAAGAAGTACGTACCTGATTTGATGACTAATAAATTGATTTAGACTTATTTCCAATAGCAGCTGAATCACAATCACAAGTAGTAAGTCTTCTTCCGAGTAGATTTCATTTTTTTTTAATGAGAATTGTAGATAGCAATAGAATGATGGGTATGGTATGGATACCCGATTATCCGATGGGTATGGGGATGGGGATGAAAGTTAAATACCCGATGGGTATAGAGGTGGGTATGAGGATGAATATAATAAATGAGTATGGGTACGGAGAATATAAAATTCGACTCAAATCTGACTCATTGTCATCCCTAGGGCCACCATTTGTCTTTCTAAACAAGATGGTGGATTTGGACTTCACAACCTCCATGCATGGAATGAAGCTCTACTAAGCAAAATACTATGGGAAATTCAATCCAAAATGGACTCGCTATGGGTGAGATGGGTGCACCAACATTACATCAAAGATGTTGAACTTTGGCAATGGGAAGTCAAGCTTCGGACTCACCTCTTATTAAAAGTCTTGTGGACATTTGGAACAAATTCCAATTGGGTACACATGGACATGGAGCAGTGAACATGAAGATGATCGAGTGGTTCACAGCGAAGAAGAAAGGTACTACAAATGCTTATGAATTCTTCCAACCAAGGGGGCTTATGGTAGCTAGGGTGTCGGTGGTCTAGAGGTTGGATATCATGCCAAATCATTGCTTCATTATGTGGCTACTTGCACAAGGAAAGTTACGAATGACGAACATGATGTCGTATGAGACGAACAAAGATTGTGTGCTTTGCCTGTGCCATAAGGAGTCAAACACCCATCTATTTTTCGAGTGCCCCATTACCCATGCTCTATGGGACAAGGTGAAGCGATGGATATACATCAGATATGAGGTCTGAACAATAGGCGAGCTTCTCTAAATTTTTTGGCCAGCACTACAAAGATGGTAACCTCAAAATGAAGGTCTGACACCTCACTGTTTCAAGTGTGATCTATGTCTTATGGGAAGGCTGCAATATATGTCATTTGAAGGATTAGCTCCTGATGTTGATAGGATGTTTCGTAAACTCCAAGTACATGTGTATTGTCTTGTAGACTTGTATTAATTGTAGTGATTGTCATGTGCTTGTGGTGCTTGTTGTGTTCTCTTGTTAGCTTGTGATTATGTGCTTTAGATTGTATGTTTGAGGTTGCAACCTCTTGAAACTTTTATAATGCATTTACCTATTTCCGTAAAAGAGCTCTGATATGCCCTTATGAGTTGACACAGTTAGTACTTGCATGGGTGGTTGTTCTAATATGTCTTGAGATCAATTCTCAATGGGTGCAAGATGTCTCGTTGGGTGTTTGATGTCCTCCATACAAAAAGTCACTGTGTTAGGGCAAAATTTCACCCGTAATTTACTTACCTGCATATAGCCCGGGGCAGCAATACTAGGTCGTATAGGGTGAACATTATCACCTTTTGCTCCAATAAAAGTTATGATACCAATTGACGTCGGACAGGATAACGATTATCTTACAAACTATTGAATCTATTGATTCGTACACGAATATTGAGAATAATCTTCTATAACCTATTGATTCAAAAAGGAATTCTAGGAAATAGAAAAATAATGGCACTACCGAAAAATATTATTAAACCAAAAACTTTTCTTACCCAAACAATTACTTATATAAACTTCAAACCCTAAGACACAAAGAAAGGAAAAAAAACCCTAACATATAGGTCTCAATTCCTAAAATGCAAAGAAAAAAAATTAAAGAAATCCTAATAGAAAGAAAAAAATTCTTAATAGACTTACAATTATCAAATCCTTAAAATACAAAAATGTGAAAGATAGAAATTATCAAAACTATCTAAAATATCAAAAATCCTAAAAATCCCAAAAATTACAAAAAAAAAATTAAAATTAATAAAAAAAATCCAACGAATTCTCATACATCAAAAAGGTTTATAAAATCTCGGTCCGACTCGACATTTGCCTAAGGCACTCCTACACACAATCACAACACAACTTTAACACTAACACTCGGCTTCTAGGGTTGACCATACAACAAAAAGAACTCATTGCATGAGAGGATATATTTACACTCTTTGTGGATGATTTCTAAATTCCATTACGGTTACTTCCTTGTAATGTCATAGGTACATAATTTAGAGAAACATCAACCTTTAGTACTAGCTAGTCTTCTCTAAAAGGGCCATAGATAGCCCTTAAGGGACCCTTGGCCTCAAACCAAACAAAGAGAAGATAAAGTTTACCATCACATACTTAATTGTGAAGAGGAAACCTAACTCGCTGTCATAGCCACCCAAAGGCCTTCCCTAGCTATCCAAGTACACTCAAACTTCTCTTGATTAATCATCTATAAGAAGGGAGGAGAAGAAAGGTTGTTCTATTGGAGAAGAAATTTTGTGATGAAGAAGGATCTCTAAGAGGGTTGATCAACCAACGTAAAAAATGATAATCTTGTTAGTCTCATTGACTATTCCTGGGAGTGACTTGCTTGGTTCCATGGAAGTTTCTCACCGGCCACCAGGGTAAATTGGGAAGCGCACGCGACGGCTAATCCAGAAGCTCAGTATCCTTTGAATACGCTCTCCATTTGGAGAAAAAATTCTTGCAAATACGCCGTAGCTGGAGTTCAAACCACGGGTGCCTGGGTGACAACCTGAATATCCTACCGCAACACCATAGCCCCGGGGACGTTGATCAACGAAGGTAAGGAGATAGATCAGGTGGGTATTAGAACACAAAATTGAGGAGATTTAGGGTATCAAGCCAACCCAAAATGGGAATAACATTAGTTAAAGAATTAACTTTCTTTAATAGGTTTTAGATTTAATTTTCCACGAGTGCAAAAATACTTTATTGGGTACTTGGCCTTTCTCTCATGCAAAGGATCATTGTGGGGATGCCTTGGAAGAACACTAGGATGACGATTTCATCTTTAAGTTGCAATAGTTTTAGAATTTGAATGATATATATCATCATCTAACTTTCATATAGTGAAAATCAATATTATTTATTTATCTATAAGACACATTCATTGATAGTTTTCTTATGATTAATTAATTGCCTTATTTTAAGTGCCATTCACTTTTTTAGGTTTACAATTAGGAAAAAAATAAATAATATAATATGAATAATTAGATAAATAAATATCAAATGTTCTAAATAAAATGAGAAATTTTTTTAGTCATATGTAGTTTATTTTGGGCAAATACCCAAACTAAAAGGATTAAAACTATTAGCATAAGGTGCAATTAGATAAATGATAATTAAAATATTAATATATACTTTTAAAAAAAATAAAGCACCACAAAAGGAGAACTATATCTTTGCATATATTCTCAGTGATCTCTCCTCTCTCTTTTTTATAAAATCAAAAGAAAGGAAAACTCTTCTTACCACACAAGTCACATTCAGTATTGTGCACTAGAAGGAACCAATAATCCATCAATAGAGGAATCTCATTTTAACCTCTTTAAATTTAATGTCAAATTGCAGTAGAAAGCTGAAATGATGCTGATGAACTACGTTCCTCTCTCTCTCTCTCGCAGTGAACCATCCAACGTGACCTCTTTAAAGTCCTACACCATGCTATCCTTTCAGTGAAGTGATAAGGGCATTAATATTTAATAAAGGCAGAGACAGTATTGACACACAGCTGCTAAAGTAGTGTTTCCATTCATCAGCGGTGAGAATTGAAGGAGTTGCTTTTCCGAATGAAACACTTATCCTTAGGGTTTAGGGTGGCGGTGGTTTATGGTGGAACGATAGGATATTTAGATTATCATTAAGATATTCATGATTCGAGTTTTAGTTATGACAAATTTATATGAATTTTTTTTCTAAATGTGACATGCAATTAAAGGATGCTGTGTTCTTGGACTACCCGTTATAAGTGCTTTTCGATTTATTTTGATGATCGATGGAAAATTTTCGTGGAACTGAATCGATCATTCTAGACTCGATGTTATCTAATCTGATTAATCTTTTTTTTTAAAGGATGGTGGTCTCCCTCGAGAACTTTAGCTTTATCAATTATATGATTGATTCAGCAGTAGTATTTCACTTTACGTGGACAACTACTGCGAGCTTCTTTAGTGCATGCCAACGACGCCTATAAATAGGATGTATCTTCTTCCACCATGGCTCAAAAGCATTCAATTACTTCTTCTCAGCACTAATCTCTTAATCCTAGCTCAATCACCAACGAGATGTCTTCCTGCGGTGGAAACTGCAGCTGCGGCTCAAACTGCAACTGCAGAAACGGATGCGGAGGGTAATTAAGATCTCACAAATGTGTTTCTTTCTTCCTATATATCACAGTGTGTAGATTTCACTTTGACAAGTTGCAGGTGCAAGATGTGCCCGGACTTAGCTGGAGAGACTGCAGTGATCGTCAACCTTGGCGCTGGCAGCCAAAAGGGGTCTCTCTCTCTCTCTCTCACTCTCTCTCATTTGTCTTAATTTTTCTTGTATGTAACATGAGAAGCAGTCGCTTAGTTGCCTGATTAATTAACTTTGATGTGTGTAGCTGATTATATTGTGGGTGTTGCAGAAACACTGAGGGGTTTGAGATGGTGTCTGGGTTTGAAGGTGGAAACTGTGACTGCACAAAGTGCAACTGTGGGAACAACTGCAGTTGTGCTTGTTGTGGCTGCAACTAATCGACACTGCTCAGTATAAGCCGCGCTCTCCCATCTCCCATGCATTGATTAGCTGCCAAAATTTGGGAAAGAGAGAGCATGGAAATAATTAAATAAATTACATTGAGAGGGCATGTATCAATCATAATTAAGCATGTAATGCTATTATATTAATAAATCCTACTTGATAAATTAAGAGCACTGTTATATCATTTATATGTGTGTGTTGTGTGTGTCTTTCATAATATTATATTTTCTTATTTATTTGCAATCATCTTATCTTGGTAGAGGATCAAGAACAAAAATATCACAAGAACTTCCTTTTGGGGAAAGGGTAGAAAGACTTAGTTAGATTAATGGAAGTAACTTGATGATTTTTGAAGATTGACTTGAGTATATGGGTATCATTAAATTAGGATTATGATCGATGATAAGTGGTCCTTTAAGATATAATGAATTGTATATATAAATGGTTAGTTGTGTCCTTTAGAGTTTTGAATGCTCTAAAAATGATTTATAGGAAAATTTCAAGTAGTCTACTTCAATGGCATCATAATTTAAAATGAGATATACAATTCAAACTTGTAACACACTCACATTGTCTATAAAATCCTTAGATTGGTAAATATTTGTCAATCTAAAAAAGTAGGGTCTCGATTTGTGAGTTTATCAACTCTAAAGAGGGTACTCTTTTGATAGATCTAGAGAAAATTAGAATTATCAAGAACTAATTTGAACCCCTTCTTGTGATTCAAAGCTTTAATGAATTTGCAACCCTTTGTGGATGCTTTGTTATAGACTTTGGTATCACTATGACTCTTATAATAAAGTGAGGTGATCACAAATGCCATTTCATGTGGGAAGTGAGTTAGGCAAAGACAGAGGCTTTCAGAGTCATCTTGTTCTTCATGAGTCAGTTCTGAAAGTTGTTCTTTGCCATGGTAAGGCATCACTAGTTTGGATACTCACCGACTAACTTCAATGATGTCTACACTCTCTTGGCTTTAGTCATTACCCTCTCAATCTACTAGATCTAAGTTTGCATCATCGAGAATTCCTACTTCAGGGATACTCAAAAAGTAGTTGTGACTCGGATTTCTTTAACGCGATCGGATTGAACTTGAAAAACCTTTGCAAAGAAATAACTTGCATTGAATCATCTATTATTCAATTCATTGATATAGAACAGGACCAATGGAACATAACTATGAGTTTTCAAGAATGCATTGAAATGCTGATGACAATAAAGATGGCTCTCATAAGGATGCCTCAACTACCAAAACTAATCCTTGAGTAACTCAATTAACTTTTGTCCTCTTCAGGTTACTTCTCTTGGGAACAAATTATGAGTCTTCTTTTATTAGGAACAAAGTATAAGTCTCCTTTTATTAGAAACAAATTATGCTTGTTAGTTTTCATAAGGTGCTCATGTGTGTTGTTATTTGTCTTGAGTATTTACTCAATAGAAATGAATGACAACATAAACAAAACAATGCTAACAAATTCAGTTTATATAGTTGGAAGCTAAGACTCTGCTCCTACTCCATGGCCTTTGATACATCTGATGCTTCCCACCTAAATGATTTCACTAAATCGCCCCTTTATAAGAGGGTATTAGGATAAATCTCTCACACCACCAACCTTAAGATGTTTACGATGATCATTCAATTCTTAATTTGATGAATGCAAATAATCAAGTACAGCTTGAATTGATGTCTTCAATCTGGTTCAAGCCCTTGGAAACTTTAGAGCATTATTCAAACAATCTTTCCCAACATAAGACTCCAACTTTTATGGACTCAACTCAATGACTCTGTTTTACTCGCCTCCAGTCAATTAGACTAGTCTCTAATTGACTGATTGAACAAAAGTAATTGTTGTATAGCTAATGGCTCTTTGAATAGTCATTGGAAATCTTCAGTTCTGGTTGATTATAGTTTGAACATAAATATTTTGTTCTAAAAACCTCTTACATTCAGATGACTCTTGAGTTTCTTGAACAATTCATTTGACTCCCATGTTGATTGAACACTTCCTTCAAATAAGGTTCATCTTCACTCGATTGAATTTGCTCAAAGATCTTCATTTCACTTAGTTTGTACCATTGTAAGCTAATGCAAAGCTACAAGATTGAGCTTAGACACAAACTATGACGTGAGATATATCGTCCCTTGGTCGAAAACTTTACTCAAGTCACTAAATAGCCTACCCCTACCGAGACAAACACATCATTACTCAATGATGTTGCTCAAAGACTCAAAGCCTAGATTAACTCAGGATCTCTATCTCCTTTTGTCTTTAGAGCTCAATTATATATAAGAAATTAGTATTATTTGTAAATTAATAAAAGAATTATATACCGAAAGCCTTATGATCAACCAACGGAAGGAAGGTCACCCTAAATCAACGACTATATATATTGATAAGACCACCAGCAAAGCAACTTTCAAGCTAATCCAATGAGCCAACGCCTCCTTGTTAATACGTGCAATTCTCCTAACTTCTGGAATATATTTTTTGAATGCTTCATAGTTTTTTTTTTCTTTTTAATTCGGTATCTGGACGTTCAAATGTTCAATCCAATTAGCGTTGAAGATGGACGGTCTTTCCTCTGTTCCCATCAGATAAATCCAAAAGTACAACTCTACAACTCCTAACAGGGTAGCTCAGCTATCACAACAATTGGGACACTATAGACGTAAATTATCCGGCATCATAATTGAATCCTAGATACATGAGAATATCATGGTACCTCTTATTGCTGTTCTGTATTTGTTCATACCTGATATCGTCGATTGATAGACTATCGGTGAGCTATCTTCTACGTTGATCAGGTCGTTGAACACCAAGAGAGAGGATGTGAGAGCTGGATCACTAGGAATGCCTGTAAAGCTTGAGACAAACTTGTGAAACATAAGAGAAAGAGAGTTAAAATGGAGGTTAGGAGAATGCCCCGGCTCAACTACTCCGACATTAGTCTCCGATGAGGGAGGTGGAGTGTATGTGGGCGTGTATGAGTATCTTTGTCCGCGGAAGCAGGTCTCCTTGTATATCCGTTATACGACGAAGTGTTGCCGCAGCGGGGCCGACAAAAGGGGAGGGATGAATTGCCTGCAAATCAAAGATACCCTCCTCAAACTTTTCAATTCTAAAATAATATCAACAACAATGATAAGAAAATAAAATAAAGAAAAGTAGGAAGACTCAGCGAGTTGACTTGGTTACAACCAAGAAGGTTGTTAATCCAAGGCGGTTGAAAGAGCACACTAAGAAAGTCTCCTTCTCTGAAGGCGGAGAAGTCTTTTACACACTTGAAGCTCAGACAGTTGCTTAGAAGTTGAATACAGAGTTGATTTAAGAGATTATTCAAGCTTCTGGACCAAGGCTATATTTATAGCCTTGGTCGCGACGCCCCGAAGGATTCTGGGCGCCATGGGGGATAAAACTTTATCCCCTACGCACGGATCGCGGTTTGACCTCTATCTGGATTAAATTCGGGTCCAGGCGCCCGGACTGGTTCCGGCCTTCTCCTCGAGCAGGCTTCCGTCCCGGCTTCTCGTCCCTTGAATGTCGCACACATTCTTCTCGTCCACTGGTGTACTCTTCCGCAGCTTTTTCGTCCTTCAGGCGCACTGAGCCTGTTGGCTCCCTGCTCATGTCGTCCTTCTCGCTAGCTGCATCTTCCGCTCGACTTCCTGCGCTCCTAAGCTCCTGCACACTTAGACACGGGGATCAAATAACAAGCAGTACCTAACCTAACTTGGTTGATCACATCAAAACGCCCGCAGGGTCCAACAATCTCTCCCTTTTTGATGTGCATCAACTCAGGTTCAAGTTAGGATAAAAACAACAGACAAGTAGTAATTTTAAAGAAATTACTAAACTAACATTTTAAGTATAAAGATTGCAATAAAAAATTTGCAACACTAAATAAAAAAATATGTTAAGCAGACAACTAGTAATTTTTTACTATTTTGTTAAAAAAAATAGTAACTCCCCCTAAACCATACCTATCTCTCTCCCTTTGATCACATAAAAAAATGAGGTAATAATTATCAAGCAAAAAAATTTCAAGTTTAAAAATAATTTTCTTAAGTAAATACTCAAGTTTTTAAAATAAATCATTTTCAAAATAATTTTTAAGTTAAAGGAAAAAAAATCAAGAAAAAGATTTTTTTTAAGCAAAAAATGTTTTAAGTAAATTTTCTAACTTAGGCCATTTTTAGACAAAATATTTTTGAGAATTAGAAAAAAAATTAAACAAGAAAATTTTCTAAGTAAACGAACAAAAAATTCTAACTTAGGCATAATTTACTTTCAATGATTTTTCTTTCAATATTTCAGCTTCCTGGCAGTGGCGATGCACTAGGTCTTCTTAGTTATTAGAACAACAATCACTTTCTTAGACAAAGTCTCATAAAGAAATTAATTATTTAATTTTTCTTGCTAAAAGCACTAACTTAAAAAAAATAATCTAGAAAGGATTTTGGAACCCAGTATAGGTTCCTTCCTACCAGATTAATCAAAAATTTAGGAGATACACAACTTTTAGAAACTTTTCTAAGTTATCCTTGATGTTTTCTAATATACCAATTCAATTTTCCATAGATTCTAAGTTTTGATTTTGAAAATTTATTTAAGCATGCATGATCATTTTTCAATTTTTCAATTTCAATTTTCAATTTTTTAATTTCAATTTTCAATTTTTCATTTTCTAATTTTAAATTATCATACATTTCTAGAGGACATACTTTTGCTAATTTTAACTTTAACTCACTATTTTCCTTTTCTAATTTAACTAAATCTTTAGTGAGTACTTTAATAAATTGAAAAGACTGCTTGGGAGTTAGATTACGTATCTCACTTACCTCTATTTCTGATGCTCCCCCTTCATCGCAGTTTTCTTCTTCTGATGATCCTCCCCTTTCATCTATGCTCATCTCCGAGCTGGATTCTTCAAAAAGATGGTTGGCCATCAGCGCTAATCCTGAGAAGGCTTCAATTTCTGATTCCGAGAATGATGATTCATCCCATGTAGCCTTCAGACTCTTGTTTTTAGAGGGTGTCAGTCTTTTGTACTTTTCCTTTTCGTTGTTCTTTTTCTTCATCTTTGGGCAGTCATCCTTGATGTGCCCTTCTTCATTGCAATTGTAGCAACGAACCATCTTTTTGTTGCGTTGATACTTTTTCGACTGCGATCTAAATTTATTAGTCTTAATAAATTTATTTAACTTTCTTACCAATAGCGTCGCTTCAGTTTCGTCAATTGACGCTTCAGAGTCGGGATTGTCCATCTCGGCTTGTAGGGTAACATTGAGATTTGACTTCACTTGATTCGGTTCTGTAATACGAGACTCGTGAAGTTCGAAAGTAGAAAATAAATTTTCTAAAGTACTTACCTCAAAGTCCTTAGAGATGTAGTAAACATCTACTAAGAACGCCCACTCAGGAGTTCTTGGGAAGGCGTTGAGCGCATACTGGATAGAATTTTGGTTCGTTACCGATTCTCCAAGATTGGTCAGTTGAGTTATTAGCTCCTTTATTCTTGCTTGGAGTTGCGCTACCTTTTTGTTGTTGTTCATCCGGAGATTTGTCAGCTAAGTCCGGAGGATGTCGCGTCTTGCTAATTTCGCTTCTGAGGTGCCTTCGTGGAGCTCCAGGAATTTTTCCCAGAGGTCTTTGGCAGAATCGTAGCTTCCGATCCGACTTACCTCCTGGGATGGCAGCACGCTGAGCAGATGGAACTCTGCTTTTCCGTTGGCCACGAAATCAGCTTGCTCCTTCTTCGTCCATTGGTATTCTTCTTTGTCTTTTGGAGCTGTAAAATCATATTTTATAGTTATAAGAATATCGAAATCCGTTTTAAAAAATACTTCCATTCTTCACTTCCATGTAGCGAAGTCTCCGTCGAATTTCGAGGGATGAATGTTTGTTCCGGCCATCGTCTTGATCTTGATGCTTCAGTCGGCGGTCAGTCCTTCTGAGGCGGTCTGGCTCTGATACCACTTGTTGGCGCAGCGGGACCGGCAAGAGGGGAGGGGTGAATTACCTACAAATCAAAGATACATTCCTCAAAATTTTCAACTCTAAAATAATATCAATAATAATAAGAAGAAAATAAAATAAAGAAAAGTAGGAAGACTCAGCGAGTTGACTTGGTTACAACCAAGAAGGTTGTTAATATAAGGTGGTTGAAAGAACGCACTAAGAAAGTCTCCTTCTCTGAAGGCGGAGAAACATTTTACACACTTGAAGCTCAAACAGTTGTTTAGAAGTTGAATACAGAGTTGATTCAAGAGATGATTCAAACTTCTGGACCAAGGCTATATTTATAACCTTGGTTGAGGCGCCCCGAAGGGTTCCGGGCATCCTGGGGGGATAAAACTTTATCTCCTATGCACGGATCGCTGTTTGACCGCGATCTTGATTAAATTAAGGTATGGGCGCCCCGGACTGTTTCGGGCACCCGGAAGGGTTCCGGGTGCTCGGACCCATAAAGTCAACTTCGGTTGTCTTTTTCGTCCGGGACCTCTGCTCCGGTTCAGCTCGCCTCGGTCCGGGTCTTCTGCTCCGGCTTCGCTCGCTTGCGTGATCTCGGCCATCCGGAATAGGGCTCACCCGAATCCAACTTCTGGCCTTCTCCTCGAGTAGGCTTCTGTCCCGGCTTCTCGTCCCTCAAACGTCGCACACGTTCTTTTCGTCCACCGGTGTACTCTTCCGCAGCTTTTTCGTCCTTCGGACGCATCGAGCCCGTCAGCTCCCTGCTCGTGTTGTCCTTCTCGCTAGCTGCGTCTTCCGCTCGACTTCCTGCGCTCCTAAGCTTCTGCACACTTTGACACAGGGATCAAATAACAAGCAGGACCTAACCTAACTTGGTTGATCACATCAAAACACCCATGGGGTCCAACACGAAGTAGGTGTCAGAGTCAAGAGCATTGGCTGACGTGGTGGTCAAAGTTCAGAGAGAGTCAATTTAAGTGGCATGCCCTCGAGCTAACTCATTCAGATCCGATTGGACTCCATGTCCGATCAGACAAGGTCCAACTAGACTTTCTGGCTGAATAGATGGCGATCGCCGGACAAGTTGAATAGTCAAAAGTAGTCTAAATCGTACTATCGTATTAGTACCCAACCCCTCTTATCCAATCAGACCTGATTGTGGGTGAGACCCGATCGAATATCATGAAAGGCTATTGCTATAGAAACATCATCGAATACTCTATATCTCTTTCAACGTCGTGCATAATGGCTGTCAGAGAATCACTGAAATATTCTTTGCATAACCAGTATAGTGGATGCTTCCGTTATCTCTATGCAGAAGTGGATCGGTACAATTAGGGTAGGATGATAATATGCCAGTATGGTTGATCTTATTATAGCAATACACCTTGATCCGGCGGTAAGAATGGGGGGCCCACCCTCTGAAGGGTCCCAGCCTAAGGACGGATGGAGGGCTAGCCCAGCGGATAATGGTCCGAGCGGAGCTATAGATAACCCATCCATGGGCTTGGGTTTCTGACGCCAAGGCAGGAGGATCTAAGGGCCGAGCGGGAGTCCGCTCGGCTGGGACCGAAGGGCCGAGCGGGAGTCCGCTCAGCCGGGACCGAAGGGCCGAGCGGGTGTTCCGTTCGGCCAAGATAAGGGCGAGGATACAAAGGTAGCCGAGCGGCCTATGCGCTTGTCTCGAGATATGGGATGTCAGAGAAGGCATGTCTGATGATTAGGCCGTACACAAGATTGCACGATGGAAGATCTCGCCGTCACATCAGGGAGAGGTGGATACAGTAGCAGTATGGCCTCATATGCTCTTCTGACAGGCCCATACTTGGGTATGGTCTAAAGCAGATGACTGCTTCGATTGACATGCCTGGGCTCTTTCGATAGTTCTATATAAGACCTCCATTTCTTCATCGGAGGTACAAGAGTCTTCTACTTCAAAGCCACTTCTTTGCTATTTCCTCGCCTGACTTGAGCGTCGGAGGGCCGTCGCCGGGACACCCCTCCCGGCTCGGTTTTGTTGCAGGTTCGCCGGAGCATCTAAGGATCTAGTAGGGAGCGCCACGTCCCCAGCGTTCGTTGACCCCTGGTTCGGACAGGAACAATTTGGCGCCGTCTGTGGGAACGCACCTGCATCAGAACAGAGACAATGGACGAGGCTGGAAGGATACACAATGTGGCACTCTCACAAGAAGAGTTGGACGCTCTGGTCGAGATGAGGGCCGCCAAACTTGTGGAGCAGAAACAGAAAGAGGCAGCCGAGCGGCAGGAGCAACAAGCAACATCTGCGTCGGGTGGCCGAGCGGAAGCACCTCAAGCCACCGTGGCGTTCCATCGGGCCTTATTCCGCACCCCTGAAATCGTACCAGCTCGGAAAGATAGAGGATCTTCTTCCGACGAAATGCCCAGGCGAGACGCCAGAAAGGGGAAAGCTCCCCGAGCAGATTCATCTCCCGAGCGGATCAATCGCCAATTCTCGGAGGCTATTCTACGAGACCCTTTGCCCAAGCATTACGTGCCTCTGACGATCGGCGAGTACAACGGAACAACAGACCCGGATGATCATCTGGGTAAGTTCGATAACACAGCTACGCTCCATCAGTATACAGACGGAGTAAAGTGCCGAGTCTTTCTTACCACTTTATCGGGATCGGCTCAACGGTGGTTTCGGAGGCTGCCGGACGGATCCATCACTAGCTTCAAGGACTTCCGAACGGCCTTCCTCCACCACTTCGCTAGCAGTCGGCGTTATCAGAAGACCAGTGTCAACTTGTTTGCCATCAAGCAAGAGTCGAGAGAATCGCTTCGAGCCTACATCCAGCGATTCAACCAAGTGGCGATGGATATCCCAACGGCCACATCGGAGACGATGATGAATGCCTTCACGCAGGGCCTTGTGGATGGGGACTTCTTCCGGTCGCTTATCCGAAAGCCGCCCCGAGATTATGATCATATGCTACATCGGGCCAACGAATACATAAACATGGAAGAAGCACAAGCCGCCCGGAAAAAAGAAACTCCTACCGAGCGGGCACCTATTCATGCCGAGCGGAAACAGCACGCCGCTCAGCAGCCACCTAGAGGACCGAGAGCCGAAGCAATACGATCTCCCCACGCCAGGTCGCACGTACAAGAAGTGGCAGCAGCTCGGCCCAAGCCAAAGAAGAGGTGGACCCCTATGTTCTGCTCCTTCCACCAGACGGATACGCACAACACGAAGGATTGTCGAAGTCTTCCCTTCGTGGCCAATCCCGTTCCTAGAAGGGCCGAACGACGATCACCTCCCACCGACAGGAGACAAAGGACTCATGAAACTGACCGGACCCGCCCCGAGAGGCGACATCAACAGACACCCGATCGGCACCGATCTCCGAGACAGGATAATTGCCGGGCGTCCAGAGAACGGTCACGACCGTCCGCTCGGGAAGAGGAGAATATAAGCAATATTACCAGAGGCGAGATCAACGTTATTGCTGGTGGGCCGACCGGAGGAGATTCCAACCGAGCCAGAAAGGCAGGCGTCCGGCAGCTCCAGATCCACGCAGTCGGTTGCAGCCAAGAGCGGGCAAGTGGGCCGGAAATCACTTTCGGGCCCGGGGACTTAGAAGGAGTCGAAGTGCCCCACGATGACGCCCTGCTCATTAAAGCGGTAATAGCAAACTACACTATTCACCGCATATTTGTTGACACAGGGAGTTCGGTCAACATCATATTCAAGAAGGCGTTCGATCAGCTGCAAATTGATCGAGCCGAGCTGCTACCCATGACAACGCCGCTCTACGGGTTCACGGGTAACGAAGTGCAGCCGGTCGGACAGATCCGGTTGGCTACCTCACTGGGAGAAGAGCCGCTCAGGAGGACCAGGACAATAAATTTCGTGGTGGTCGACTCTCCCTCGTCCTACAACGTCATTTTTGGACGACCGGCGCTCAGTGAATTCCGAGCGGTCGTTTCAACCTTCCACCAGAAGATGAAGTTCCCCATCGAAGACAAGGTGGGAGAGGTACGGGGATATCAGTTAGCAGCTCGGCGGTGTTACATAGAGATGGTCCGAGCAGAATCCAACTCCGCTAGGAAGGCGCCTCGAATCGAGGTAAATGCTATCACTGAAAAGCCACCCACCTTAATTTATGAGGAAAAAGAGGAGGTGCAGATTCATCCGACCCGATCGGAGGCCACGACTTTTGTTGCCTCTGATCTGGAGGAGAAGCAGAAGGAGGAGCTGATCCAATGCCTCCGACGAAATCATGATGTGTTCGTCTGGTCGACACATGAATTGCCTGGAATTTCGCCGAGCATAGCGCAGCATGAGTTGCACGTCCGACCGGACGCTCGGCCGATAAAGCAGAGAAAAAGAGATTTCAGCGCCGAGCAGAACTCCATCATCCGAGCGGAGGTCGAGCAACTTCTGGAGGCCGGCCACATACGCGAGGTGCAGTTCCCGAGCTGGCTGGCTAACGTAGTATTAGTCTCCAAGCCGGGCGGCAAGTGGAGAGTCTGCATCGACTTTTGGGACTTAAACAAAGCATGCCCCAAGGACTTCTATCCTCTGCCATGGATAGATCAGCTGGTGGACTCTACGGCCGGCTGCGAATTAATTTGCATGCTTGACGCTTATCAAGGATATCATCAAGTGCCGCTCGCCCGGGAAGATCAAGAAAAAGTAAGCTTCGTAACGGCCGACGGCACATATTGCTATAATGTGATGTCGTTCGGATTGAAGAATGTCGGGGTCACTTATCAACGCTTGATGAACAAAGTGTTCAGGGAGCAGATCGGGCGGAATCTGGAAGTTTATGTGGACGACATCCTTATCAAGTCCGCCCGAGCGGCCGACCTCTTCAAGGACATGGAGGAAACTTTCCGAACGCTGCGCAAATATGGAGTCAAGTTAAATCCCCAGAAATGCTTGTTCGGAGCGAAAGGGGGGCGTTTCTTGGGGTATATAGTGACCGAGCGGGGAATTGAAGCCAATCCGAGCAAGGTGAAAGCTCTGCAAGACATGCCGCCTCCAAGGAATACAAGGGAAGTGCAGCGATTGACCGGTCGGATAACTGCTTTATCCAGATTCATCTCCAAAACCGCCGACCGGAGCCTCCCTTTCTTCAAAATCTTACGCAAGGCAACTAAATTTCACTGGGACGAGGAATGCGACCGAGCGTTCGAAGAATTGAAGACATATCTTAATTCTCTGCCTATACTAGCCAAGCCGATCGGGGGTGAGTCACTTTACATTTATCTGTCTTCAACCGAGCATGCTGTAGGCTCGGCACTTGTAAGGTCCAGCGGCGAAGAACATCCGGTGTATTTTCTGAGCCACATCTTAAAAGATGCCGAATCTCGTTACACTGGGCTCGAGAAGTTGGCCTTTGCTTTGGTTCTAGCCGCTCGGCGCCTTCGACCATATTTCTTGGCTCACACTATCATCGTCCGGACAAACAGTCCACTAGGAAGAGTGCTGTTGAATCCAGAAGCGTCCGGACGGCTCATCAAGTGGACGACAGAACTAAGTGAATTTGACATCCAATACCAGCCCCGCTCGGCGATCAAAGCGCAATCCTTGGCTGATTTTGTGACCGAAGTGCAGAAGCCAGAGCCGGAAGCTATGTGGAGGATATATGTGGATGGGTCTTCCACTCGGCTCGGAAGTGGGATTGGAATACTACTACTCTCACCCCAAGAAGAAAAGATGCACTTATCTGTCCGGCTGGACTACAAAGCCACCAACAATGAAGCAGAGTATGAGGCCCTCATAGCCGGACTGCAGGCAGCACGGCATGTAGGAGCCGGTCGGGTGACACTCTATTCGGATTCACAATTGGCCGCTCAGCAACTTTCTGGCACCTTTGAAATCAACAGCGTTCGGCTTAAGCTCTACGCTGAAGCCTTTGAAAAACTCAAAGCTACTTTCCGAGAGGTCCTTATTCAAAAGATTCCCCGAACGGAGAACCAGGTAGCCGATGACTTGGCCAGACTAGCAAGTTCTATAGTGCCGGTCACCATTCAGCAACCAATTGAAAAAGTATTGCTGGTAGCGCACATCGACCGGATGGAAAGCCTCGCGTTTCCAAGCGACTGGAGGACGCCCATCATAGAGTTCCTCCGCGCGGGAGCCACACCGGCCGATCGGGACGAAGCCCAGCTACTCAGGCGGAGGGCCGGTCGGTTCGCGCTCATCGGTGATCAGCTCTACAAGAAGGCCTTCTCACGTCCGCTGTTGAAATGCGTGAGCTCGGAAGACTCGGCTTACATTCTCTAAGAAGTACACCAAGGATCGTGTGGAGGGCATCCGGGCGGACGATCATTAGCCAAAAAGATCCTGCTAGCTGGATACTTTTGGCCGACCTTACAAACAGACGCCGCTCGGACAGTATCTACGTGCCTTTCGTGCCAGAAGTATCACAACTTCTCCCACCGACCGGCAGAGGAGATGAAGGCATCAACCGTCTCATGTCCGTTCGATCAATGGGGAATGGATATCGTGGGTCCATTTCCGATGGCGACTGGGCAGAGGAAATTTTTGCTGGTGGCGGTCGATTATTTCTCCAAGTGGGTGGAAGCCGAGCCACTAGCCAGGATCACCGAACAGATGGTCAAAAAATTCATATGGCAACACATCATCTGTAGGTTCGGTATCCCTCGCCGATTGGTTTCCGACAATGGGCGGCAATTCACAGGGAAGGTGCTAGAAGATTGGTGCAAGAGCTATGACATTGAGCAACATTTCACGTCCGTGGCCTATCCTCAAAGCAACGGCCAAGCCGAAGTAGCCAACCGGGAAATTCTCCGTATTCTGCGCGCTCGGCTCGACCATGTGGGAGGAAGTTGGCCGGATGAAGTGCCGGGCGTCTTGTAGGCCATCCGAACGACGCTGAAGGAAGGGACGGGCGCCACACCGTTCCATTTGGTGTATGGCGGTGAGGCAGTCATTCCGGTTGAAGTCGGCGTCGAGTCTACTCGGGTCCAATTGTACGATGAAGGCAACGCCGATCGGAGGAACATGGAGCTGGATCTGGTTGACGAGGAGCGAGCTAAGGCATCCGTTCGGCTGATGGCATACCGTCAACGAATGAAGCAAAACTACAACCGCCGCGTCATTCCCCGATCATTCCAAGTCGGCGACCTTGTCTGGAAGAAAGTCAGACCGGTCGGCGACGTCGGCAAGCTTGAAGCTCCGTGGGCAGGTCCCTTCAAAATCATCGAGAAGCTCCGCTCGGGTGCGTATTATTTAGAGGATGAGGAAGGTCGGCAGCTAGATAGGCCGTGGAGTGCGAACCACCTCCAGCCTTACCGGGCAGGATGAAAGGTGTGCCTATGTAAATCATCCTGTGTACTTTTTTCGACTGAATACTTGAAATGCAGAAACGAAAAATCAAGAGAACTAAGGCATCGCCAACAAAGGAACAAAGGCCCCGCGCCGAGCGTTCGGAGGTAAATGGGTCGAGCCAAGCGCTCGAGGATCGAAAACCCAGTACCTTCCGGACGGAGGTAAATTATCCGAGCCAAAATGCTCGACGCAGCAGACCCTGAGCCGTTCGGCCAGGAGTACGTTCTCCGAGCTGGGCGGAAGGGGCATATGGATTATCCGAGCCAAGCGCCCGAATAGCGAAGGCCCCCCAGCCGATTATATTCGCAAGCAAATGACCCGTGCTGTTCGGCCGGGCACAAAGACTGTCCAAGCGCGAGATAAGTTATGAAGGCCAAGGTCGCTCGACCTGGTAAGGAGTTAGCCTTGAATGCCGTCTAGCCCAGACATTAAACCGTAGAGCCGCGCCGATCGGCTATAAATATCCGCGCCGACGAGCCCCGTCGTTAAAAATCGAGAGCCGCGCCGATCGGCTATAAATATCCGCGCCGACGAGCCCCGTCGTTAAAAATCGAGAGCCGCGCCGATCGGCTATAAATATCCGCACCGACGAGCCCCGTCGTTAAAAATCGAGAGTCGCGCCGACCGGCTATAAATAACCGCGCCGTCGAGCACCGACGTTAAAAATCGAGAGATGAGCCGGCGTCTATAAATCCCCGAGCGGAAGATCGACGAGCACCGTCGTTAAACATCGAGAGCCGCGCCGACCGGCTATAAATAACCGCGCCGTCGAGCACCGACGTTAAAAATCGAGAGACGAGCCGGCGTCTATAAATCCCGAGCGGAAGGTCGACAGCAACGCCGTTAAAGATCGAGTCGCTACCGACCGCTATAAATAACCGCTACCGTCGAGCACCGACGTTAAAAATCGAGAGACGAGCCGCCTATAAATCCTCGAGCGGAAGATCGACGAGCACCGTCGTTAAACATCGAGAGCCGCTCCGACCGGCCTAAATAACCGTCGAGCACCGACGTTAAAAATCGAGAGAGCCGGCGTCTATAAATCCCCGAGCGGAAGATCGACGAGCACCGTCGTTAAACATCGAGAGCCGCGCCGACCGGCTATAAATAACCGCGCCGTCGAGCACCGACGTTAAAAATCGAGACGAGCCGGCGTCTGTAAATCCCCGAGCGGAAGGTCGACGAGCAACGTCGTTAAAGATCGAGAGCCGCGTCGACCGGCTATAAATAACTGCGCCGTCGAGCACCGACGTTAAAAATCGAGAGACGAGCCGGCGTCTATAAATCCCCGAGCGGAAGATCGACGAGCACCGTCGTTAAAGATCGAGAGCCGCGCCGATCATGATCGTTCGCAAGTACCAGATTGATTAACCCGATCGGCCGTCGGTTTGCCAACACTTCGCATTCACTGAAGGCAATTAGTATAGCCAAGCGCTAAACGATTCTGAGGAAACAAGTCAATTGGTTAACCCGATCGGCCGTTTAGTAGGAAGCTAGGGGAGTCCAACTGATTCTACGAATAAGCAGCAATACACTAAAACGAGACAATGAAGGGCAAACAAAAAATGCAAGCAAAGGAACATAAGGAGGCCGAACGGCACGTACAAAAATTTTTGCATCCGCTGAGCGGATGAAATACAGAAAGCACTTGAAACAACTCGCCTCACTCTGGGTCTTCAAAATTAAAGAAGGCGTCCGGGATATCATCAATCATGGCCGCCAGGTCGGAGGCTGGAATGTGCATTTCCTCGGGAAGGTGGCCACCCTTCTTCAAGTACGCCATGGTGACCTTGACCGCCTCGAGGAAAGTTGAGGAGACGTTGCCACCGAATTTTGCGCCGAACCGCTCCGAGCGGAGGTATTCTTGGCGAGCTGCTGCTAGGCGACTCGACTCTCCCTCCTTATATTGTCTGAGCGCCGCTCGGGAGGCAATCAGCGAATCTTGAAGAACTTTCAAGTCCACCTCCGCTTTGGTGCGTTCAGCCGAGCGCCCTTCCCGTTCGGCAGCTAGTTGGGCTTCCAGATTCTTAGACTGCTGATCTAGGGCTCGGACTTCAACTTTCATTTTGTCCAGATCAGCAATCGCCCGCCTCTTCCGGCTGCTGGCGCGCTTCACGTCTGCATCGCGTGTCTTGACCAGGCCTTCAAGTCGAGCCACCTCTGTCGCCAAGTCGGCGGACTTCTTCTGTTCGGCCTCGAGGGTTTGTTTCTCCTGCTCGGCCGATGGACCCCCTGACACTTGGAGTTTCTCCAGGAGATCCTCCAGCTCGGCTAGCCGATGGCTAGTGGCGATTTGTTCAGCCCAACGCTGTAAGGGAAATAATAAGATCAGCGACCCAACGGAAACATGGCACAAGAGAAATGAATTTACCTGAGTCGCCTGCTGCATATTGTTATCGCCGAGCTGCTTAGGCGTCATGAGGGCCACTTGAATCTGGGCGTCCTCGAAGAGCTTGGCGAGCGGGCCCGTCAGGGTTATTTCATGGACAGGGCTTGATGGTCGATCAGCAGACAGTAAATATTCCTCTGATGGGAATCGGAGGGTAGTCTTGATGGTCGGATGGCCGGACGGTGCTTCTTCAGTCGCGGCCGCCTGATGCGAGGACTCCCCCATGGTGGAAGTTTCGCCCAACCGACGTAAGCGGCGACGAGTTTGGGGAGGAGAGCCAGAGGGCCGTGCGGTAGGCGAAGCTACGGGGGTCCCGATCTGCGGTGGTGTGCGGTCCGGCGAATCTACCCCGATCGGCGCTTGTGGTTCGCCTTGAGTCGGAAGGTTGGGGTCTCTTCGACGTTTCCGCCGAACCTCCAGTGGGGGATCCCCGACCTGGGGGACTCCCAGCTCTGCTGGAGCAGAGGAAACAGGATCCGCCTCAACCTCCGTTGAAGCGGCTGAGGTGACTTCTGTTTCAGGGGCAGACTGCGTCCCCCCCCCCTCTCCTGTAGCTGCCGGGCGGCTGGGGATAAGACCCCGCTCGGCGAGTTCTCTTTTAGTCGCCGCTTCGATTTCCACGGACTTCAACTTCAGGTGATCGGTGGCCTTGGAGCGCCACATGACTTCAGCTGTAATGGAAGAAATTAAAATCAGTTAGACAAAAAAGGCGAAGAGAGTAAAAGGTCCTTACTCATGCGGTAGGGGAGATTGGCCCGAACGGGTGATAATCCAAAAATATACAACACCCCCTTGAGAAGCAACTGGTCGATCTTGTACCGCTGACCGGACAACCAGTTCGCCGCATGAAGGTAAGCCGGGTTGCTTCTGAACTTGCCGAGCTCCGGCTGAGTCGGCACAGCAGTCTGCCATTTGGTACGGAATGCTGGCCGCTCGGGAAGTCGGATGTAGAAGAAAAACTCCTTCCAGTGTTTGTTGGAGGTCGGCATATTATCAAAAAATCTAAAGCCTATTCTACTTTGGAAGATAAAAGTGCCCGGCTCGGATTGTTTAGGGTAGAAAAAGAAGTGGAATATTTTGGGGTCAAGAGGGATACTGTGCAGCTTAAAGAGGACGACTACCCCGCTCAACAGCCTAAAGGAATTCGGCACAAGTTGGCCGAGCGGGATGCGAAAATAGTTACAAACCTCTAAAATAAAGGGATGGGTAGGAAATCTAAGGCCGCCCTGGAATTGGTCTAGAAAAAAACAAATGGTGCCGATCGGGGGGTCATGGGGCCGGTCAGTCGGGTCGGCTACAACTATTTCGTAGTTATCGGGAATCCCATACGTCCGAGCAAGGCGCCGAGCACCCTCCTCATCAAACCGACTCTCCATGGTCAGATACCAAGGGCCATGAACACCAACAGCGGGTTCGGAGGAGCTTGCCATCTCGAAGAAGCAAAAAGATAGCGAGGAATCGAAGGAATGGGAGCAAAAGAGGCAAAACAAGTTGGGAAGACCTTGTAAACGAAGGGAGAAGACTCACTGAGAAGGAAACGGACGGAAAGGATCACCGGTAAGATGGTAGCCGCCGAAAAACAAGAACTGGGTCGTCGGAGGTCACGGCAGAGGAAGAAGCAAAAGGCAACGCGCAAGCGAATATGCGGCGAAGGAAGGAGACTGAGGCTTTATACAGCCGGGGCCAGTCGGCCTCCGCAGTCCGATCCAGGTCACGACAGACGAGGACGCCATCGGGCCGTCCATTTTAAACGGGGGTGTCCCATCGTAAGCGACGCCGCCGCCACACAATGGTCGACACGTGGCGCTCTGTCACCAAGCGCAATTAATGCGCCCATACCACGCATGATTCGGTTTAATGAAGAGGATTTGCATGATTTTCGAGAAGATTTAGACAAGCAAATATCCCTGTTGAGCGACAAGACCACCATAACGAAGAGCCAAGCGGCTGAATTTGGAAGAAGGGCCGAACGGCCCCAAGGATACTATAAGCGACGGAAAGGCGACGACCGCCCGCTCGGACACATAGTCCAGTCAGTCGGACTCACTGCCTCCTTCGACTAGACTTGAAGGGAAGGCAAGTGATCCGGCGGTAAGAATGGGGGGCCCACCCTCTGAAGGGTCCCAGCCTAAGGACGGATGGAGGGCTAGCCCAGCGGATAATGGTCCGAGCGGAGCTATAGATAACCCATCCATGGGCTTGGGTTTCTGACGCCAAGGCAGGAGGATCTAAGGGCCGAGCGGGAGTCCGCTCGGCTGGGACCGAAGGGCCGAGCGGGAGTCCGCTCAGCCGGGACCGAAGGGCCGAGCGGGTGTTCCGTTCGGCCAAGATAAGGGCGAGGATACAAAGGTAGCCGAGCGGCCTATGCGCTTGTCTCGAGATATGGGATGTCAGAGAAGGCATGTCTGATGATTAGGCCGTACACAAGATTGCACGATGGAAGATCTCGCCGTCACATCAGGGAGAGGTGGATACAGTAGTAGTATGGCCTCATATATGCTCTTCTGACAGGCCCATACTTGGGTATGGTCTAAAGCAGATGACTGCTTCGATTGACGTGCCTGGGCTCTTTCGATAGTTCTATATAAGGCCTCCATTTCTTCATCGGAGGTACAAGAGTCTTCTACTTCAAAGCCACTTCTTTGCTATTTCCTCGCCTGACTTGAGCGTCGGAGGGCCGTCGCCGGGACACCCCTCCCGGCTCGGTTTTGTTGCAGGTTCGCCGGAGCATCTAAGGATCTAGTAGGGAGCGCCACGTCCCCAGCGTTCGTTGACCCCTGGTTCGGACAGGAACACACCTCATTATATGTTCTATGAAAAATGACACTATATAAGGGTTCCCTTCCTCACACGTAGACAAGTTTTTCTAGTGATTCTTCATTTTTTATCACTATTCTTCAATTATCCTTACTGATCCTCCTTACTAACTTGAGCGTCAGAGTGACTGTTCCAAGGATTCCTCCTTGGTCCATTTACTAATGTTTTCTTCTCCCTCCATTTTCTGTGACGTGAAAGGCTCCCTCGTGGTTGAAGACTTTTCCCATTCAAGGTCTTCTTGCAGTCAACGCACTTGTCATCTCATTAGCTGTTCATCTTCGTCGACGGTAGACAAGAACATCCATGATGTAAAAAAGGCATGCTATCTCTACGGGTATTAATTGATGAAATATCATACTCCAATAGAAACAATCTTACATCGTCATATCAGAAGATCATATTGCTCACGTTTTGTACTATAGAAGATTTTATGGGGTCACCCTATAATGACTATACTACTTCACATGTTTTGACAACTCATATCCCTCATGCTTTGACAACCTACGCGTTGTTACTATGTTAAACCATGTATTATCAGGACCCCGATAATTGGGTCGAAGGGCATAAAACATAAGGAGAGGAGTGTTAGATTGAATCGGATGTCCGATGGATAGATCGAGTGTATGCCCGAGAGGAAAGTCTGATCAGCAGACCCGAGAGAATACTCTGATCAACGGAGATGGGGGAAGAATCTAATACTATCCACATCAGTACCTCTTGTAACACATTGCTTGGTAACCAATTTATTGTCATTACCTCCTGTTATCTACTAATATAATAATGGCTGCACTCATCGTCATTGTCCATACCAGATCGTATGGGATTTATCAAAATGTTTGGATTTACAATATCTCCAAAGCAGAGCAATGCAGATGCAGTACAGTGGCAGCACAATCTCTCCTCACTGATTAGGCAGGCAGATAGGCTTTTGTCCTGTCATCTTCTCACTGTACGAAAGGATTGATGATCACCGACCAAGTTTCAGATTCTTCTCCGTGCTCAGTGGAAATCTCCATTCCAAGGAAAGTGATCTCGAACAAAAAAGCAACCATTGCCAACCTCCAACTCTTCCTCCTTCCCCTTACTTTATGCCCATACCCATGGCCATGGCCCTTTACCTTTCTCATATACAATTCTACACAGCCAATGACCAAAAAATCACGAGCCGACCAAATCTAAATGAGCCAAGAAAAGAAAGAACAGAATAAAATTAATACAACAAAATCTCAATTTTTATCCACTGTTCATCTTTCTTTACTTGAAACTGAAACAATTAGAATTACCACGAAAAACTATCTTCTGTTTTACGTGAATCATCGATCAATGTTGCTAGTGATCGGACTCGGCTCGGCTCGGCTCATGTGAATTCTTCCGAGAATTGGTCGCCGTTGCTTCTGATCGTCACCCAATCGTCGCCCCATCTCCAGCAAGGATTGTGGCCGCCGATTAATTGCTCCATCCTCGTCGACGGATCACCCGCCGAGGGTCGTTCGTCGGCTTCGTCCTCCCCTTCCGGTAGCGTCTCCCACATTGCCTGGTCGAGAATGCTCTTCGGGGACACCCACCGCCGCTCGACGTCCGATTTTGGCATTCCCGACGGTGAGGAGGAGCTCACGAACTCGTGCTGGAGGAGCTGCTCCGCCGTCCACCGCTCCCGGGGATCCCTCACCAAGCACTTGCTCAAGAAGTCCTTCCCCTCGCGGGATAGCCAGCCAGGGGGCTCCGGAACTTCCGGCGAGAAAGCGATCCGGTGAAGCGCGGCCGCGAGGTCGGAGACGTCGGGCCACGGCCCCCGCCCGGTGGCCATCTCGATCACGGTGCAGCCGAGGGCCCACACGTCGCCCGGCGGCCCCTGCTCTTCCCCGCGGACCACTTCGGGGGCCATGAACATGGGCGTGCCTCGTATTCCGCCGCGCTCTTCCCCAATCCGGCGGGCGCATCCCAAGTCGGCGAGCTTGGCGGTGCCGTCGGAGCCAATCAGGACGTTCCGCCCCTTGACGTCGCAGTGGACGACCCCGCTCGAGTGGAGGTAAGCCAATCCCCGGAGCACGCTTCCGGCGTTGGACCTGATCGCCGCCTCCTCCAGCCGCCCGCCCCGCTTCGCCACGTCGTCCGCCAGCGATCCCCTCGCCGCGTACTCCAACAAAAGGTTGTAGCTGCGGCTTCCCGAGGCCCAATCGGAGCTGACATCGAACCCGAAGCAAGTGACCACGTAAGGCGAATCCAGAGACGCGAGGATCCTCTGCTCGTGCTGCAGGGAGGCCGAGCGCGAGAGCTCCGCCGACTTGACGGCGAAGACATTTCCGGAGGAAAGGTCGGTGGCGACGGAGACATCGGAGGAGGATCCGCGGCCGATGAGCGGCCCCCGACTCCACCTCCCGATCCTCATCCTACCCCCGAAACAGAGGACCCCCGAGGACCAGAGAAATGTCAATGGCAGAGTGGAGAAGGCGAAAGATTTATTTTATACCCACAAAAGTCGAAAACCGCCACGAGGCAGCGATGGCATTTGGGGGTGGCCATCGGCCACTTGCTCGTTGGCGGCCGAGCGCAGAAGTGCACCCGCGAACATTAATTTAAGGCCACGGCCATGGCGCGTGAGACATGAGGTCACCGCACCCTCGCACAGCGGGCGTGGCCCACGACACCTCCAGAGCCGCTCGCGCTCGGCGAATGATTGATCGGTGGTGACAGATTAGGTACGGTTTGTCCCTTTCGGAAGAAGATGGCAGCCAATCAGCTGAGCCGACGAAACATGGAAAACGCGAAGCAGGCGAGCAATGTGACCGACCGACCGAGCGATCGATGGATCGATTCGGCGGTAAGTGGCGAGCAGGATGCCTCACCCTCAACGGGCCCAACAAATCACAGCGTCGCAGTGCGGCGGTTGGGTTTTGGTAGCTGCTCGCTTCATTCATTCTGGTTCGGCTAACCAAACAGTAAAAATTGAATTGTTGTACCAAATCAGTAATTTCTTTGTTCGTTCGTTTCTTTCCTTCTTTCTGTCATTTTTGGATGGGACGGTTGAACTGTTGATCCGAAGCTTTGGGCGCACGCTTTGCTAATGATCAGTGCCGCTGCAGCGTAGGCACTATGCAGCGGTGGGTTTAATGTAGCGTAGGAGCAAAGTTTTGAATTAGGTAGGGGGGAATGGACCACGTTGGAAGAAAGAAGGCAGGCATGCAAAATATGTGCACGAGGAGGTTTTACTGACTGTGCTTGGATTCTGCTGGCCAACAGTTGAGGGGTAGCTTAGCTAGTAGGTTGGATTGTATCTAGATGCATAGGGCAGGTGCCACCAGCCAACCATCGGATGCTACCAATCATGGCTATCATTGCATCTTTGCCAAGGGAGTGTGGATTGTTCTCCTTACTCTTTGCTCCTCCCACTTTACAATTTCATTGAGTAAAAATATATTTTTTAAAAAACGTGTCTTTCTATTTAAATTATTGAAAGGGTGTTGTTTTTATATTTATCATTGAAATAATAATCCATCCCATCACCTTTTATTTTTATTCTCCAAAATATTCTTTATTTTTAGTTGTACTGACTATAATTCATAATTGATGCAATGGGGACACTTTAATTTTGATCAAAATATTAGTAATATTTTATTGTACTGATTCTATTTCATTATCGATCAATATTGGTATTATATTGTAACAATTATAAATTATAATTACTGCATAGATAATTTATCTCTCTTAACCTTATATCTTAGAGCAGCTACGGTCTTAACTATTCCAATTATATAAACTCAGTTAGTCATGGGATGATTGATCTTGTCCTATAGAATTTTTTCTTCGATCATCAGTAATTACATCTGATCCGGTAATAAGAACAGGGGACCCCACCCTATAGAGTCAACGTCACGTGGAAGTCACAGTGGTAGTTGTCCATCCGGAGAGGGCAGGGTCCGACCGGACGGCCGGCCGGCCGGCCGATGGAATCGAACGTCCGGAGAGGGATGGGTCCGATCGGCTGGTCGACCGGACGATATTCGGCTGATGGTTAAAGGCGCCCTGTCGAAATCAGGGTTCCGGCGCTCAGTGGAAAAGGTCGCGGGGCCGAGCGGACTTCACGCTCGGCCAAAGCCATAAGGTAACACTGCTAATAGTCTCCACAAAGCACGTGATGGAAGATCTCCCAAGTAAACCACCGCATATGCCAGCCGGATGTTGAGGGAGCTGTCCGCCCGGAAGCCAGATCTGGAGGAAAGGGGAAAAGGACAAGGAGCGTCTTTTTCTGACAGCAGGTATGTTTCACGTGTGGGCCATGCTCCAAATCTTGTGACAGAGGATTCCTCTGTCCTATCGAGGACATGCTGAGACTGTAGCAGTATGGGTTAGGGAAGCTCACTGACAAGTCCTTACTGGAGTATTGGCCATGGACACGTGTACACCTCGGTAGGTGTACACTCACTTCTTCGCTGCCCTATATAAAGGCCCTCATTCTTCGCCGGAGGTACACATACTACGAGTTTTGAAGCCACTGTTTCTTTCTTGAGCTTCGCCTGACTTGAGCGTCGGAGGGTCGCCGCCGGGAACCCTTTCCCGGCCCGACTTCTGTGCAGGTTCGTCGGAGCTTCGTGCCACCAGTCGAAGATCCACATCAGCAGTCGAAGAGCGCCCCGTGCCCAGCGTCCGTTGATTCAGCATTCGGACAGGATCAATTTGGCGCCGTCTGTGGGAACGCTCCTGCATCCGAACGGGAACAATGGACGAGGCTGGACGACAACACACGGTGACGCTTTCGACGGAGGAACTCGACGCTCTGATTGAGATAAGGGCCGCTAAGCTTGTGGAGCAAAAACAGAAAGCTACAGCCGAGCGGCCGGAGCAGCAAGCAACGTCAGCGTCGGGCGGTCGAGCGGAAGCACCGCCGGCCACCGTTGCATTTCATCGGGCTCTATTCCGCACCCCCGACGCCGCACCCACTCATAGAGATCGGGGATCTTCTTCTGATGAGATGCCAAGACGAGACAACATAAAAGGCAAGGCCCCACGAGCGGACGCTTCTCCCGAGCGGAAGCACCGACTGCCACAGTCCCATTTCCCTCAAAAGCAGATACTTCATCTCCCGAATTCAACATATAGCAAGCCCCTCCTTCGGGGACCTCAAGAGCGGGAGTTTGATGTAAGGCGATGGATCGACCACATACGGAGCTGGGTGGATGATCTGCCGAGCGGGTGAAGATGGATCGGGACTTGGATCCACCATGAAGCGCAAATTATATCCAGCCTTTCCGGGACAGGGTGAAAGGTGCGCCAATGTAATGAAGGCTGTGTATTTTCCGTTTGGCTGTATATTCGAAGTACAGGAAGCAAAATGTTAAAACGCAATTGGCATTATTGGCCGAGCGGCCCATCTTCATGGTGAATAAGATCCGAGCCAAGCGCTCGAGGAAGAAGGCCCCGAGCCGTTCGGCCGGAGGCATAGTATCCGAGCCAAGCGCTTGATGACGAAGGCTCGTAGAGCAACGGGAGCAGAAGGCTCAAGTAAAAAGATAACGCAGCAGGCCGCCTCCACCTCTGGGTGGGCCGAGCGGCCATGGTGGACCGACCGGGAAGTTTCGCCATCCTCCTGGCCTTGATAAATTTCGACGAGTACATTGTATCCACCTCACTCCACGGGTATTCGGGAGTTGAGAAATTGAGTCAGATCTTATGTTGATCGGCAGGTTAGTCTTTCAGATATAGTTTCTTTCGGGAATAGAATTCATCGTAATTTTCCGAACGAAGGCCCTGAGCCGTTCGGCCGGAGGTATAATTTCCGAGCCAAGCGCTCGACGAAGAAGGCCCCGAGCAGTTCGGCCGGAGGTATAATATCCGAGCCAAGCGCTCGACGAAGAAGGCCCCGAGCCGTTCAGCCGGAGGTATAGTATCCGAGCCAAGCGCTCGACGCCGAAGGCCCCGAGCCGTTCGGCCGGAGGTATAATATTCGAGCCAAACGCTTGAGGAGGAAGACCCCGAGCCGTTCGGCCTGGAGTACGTTATCCGAGCTGGGTTAAAGGTGCGCTAGATGTAAATTTATATACATTTCGGTCGCCTATGTCCTTGTAATGCAGGAAGCAATATTATAAAGATAGCAAATATCTTCGCCGACCGGCTGTGTTAAAAGTAGCTTAAAGACCGTCGAGCTCCGACGTTAAATATCGAGAGACAAGCCGACGTCTATAAACGTCCGAGCGGAAGACCGTCGAGCTCCGACGTTAAATATCGAGAGACGAGCCGGCGTCTATAAACGTCCGAGCGGAAGACCGTCGAGCTCCGACGTTAAATATCGAGAGACGAGCCGGTGTCTATAAACGTCCGAGCGGAAGACCGTCGAGCTCCGACGTTAAAAATCGAGAGACGAGCCGGCGTTTATAAACTTCCGAGCAGAAGACCGTCGAGTTCCGACGTTAAAAATCGAGAGACGAGCCGGCGTCTATAAACGTCCGAGCGGAAGACCGTCGAGCTCCGACGTTAAAAATCGAGAGACGAGCCGGCGTCTATAAACGTCCGAGCGGAAGACCGTCGAGCTCCGACGTTAAAAATCGAGAGACGAGCCGGCGTCTATAAACGTCCGAGCGGAAGATCGTCGAGCTCCGACGTTAAAAATCGAGAGACGAGCCGGCGTCTATAAACTTCCGAGCGGAAGACCGTCGAGCTCCGACGTTAAAAATTGAGAGACGAGCCGGCGTCTATAAACGTCCCAGTGGAAGACCGTCGAGCTCCGACGTTAAAAATCGAGAGACGAGCCGGCGTCTATAAACGTCCGAGCGGAAGACCGTCGAGCTCCGACGTTAAAAATCGAGAGACGAGCTGGTGTCTATAAACTTCCGAGCGGAAGACCGTTGAGCTCTGGCGTTAAAAATCGAGAGACGAGCCGGCGTCTATAAACGTCCGAGCGGAAGACCGTCGAGCTCCGACGTTAAAAATCCCGACGTTAAAAATCGAGAGACGAGCCGGCGTCTATAAACTTCCGAGCGGAAAACCGTCGAGCTCCGACGTTAAAAATCGAGAGACGAGCCGGCGTCTCTAAAAAATCCGAGCGGATTAAAGCATCTAATGTCCCAAGACACGCGACTTCGATACCGTGCGATCGTCTCTACGCTCCGATTGGCCTAGTATCCAAAAGTACTTTGCATTGGGTAAGCGGGCTCTGCCATCAGAGAACACGGTATATTTCGCCGAGCGGGGAGATCACGACGATTACTTTGTTAAAATCCCTTGTGAGGGAGCACGAGACATAATAGTGTGCGAGCGGATAAACACACATCTTGGTTATGAAAGGAGACAGCAAATACAAGGAAAACATTGCATTAAAGGTAAAGCCTTTAGCCGAGCGGCCCAATTACAAAAAGGATGATATCCAGGCGGGTGACCGAATTACATAAAGCTACTCGATGTAATCATAGAGGTCCTGGGGAATATTATTCAGAAGCTCCACTTGATCGCCGGCCGGAATAGTAGTAGACTCCGGAAGAAGACCCTTAGACTTCAGATAAGTAGTGGTGACGGTCATAGCCAAGTCGAAAGCTGTGTACATCCGGTCGCATATTTTCTCTGAGAATTCAGGTGAGCGGATGTAGCTCTGTCTTAAGGCAGCAATTCGACTCGGTTCGGCATCTTGATATTCTTTGAAGGTCGCCTGGGAGCTAGTAAGGGCCTCATTCAAAGTCTAGAGCTTGTCCGCGTCGGCCGAGCTTCTCCCTGTCGAGCTGCTCTGTCAACTCCTTTATCTTCAGCTCCAGGCCCCGAGCCTCCACGTTCTTTTTCTCCAGATCGGAGATAGCTGTATTTTTCCGAGTGGTGGCCAGGGTTATTTTAGTGTCGAGCGACTTGACTTGTCGCTCGGACTCGGCCAAGGCGTGGGCCTGATCGGCTGTCTTCTTCTGCTCGGCCGCCAGCAGATTTTGAGTTTTCGTCAGCTCCTTTTGCAGCTCAGAATATGAAGGGCCTTGAGGGCCGGACGGACCAACTGTTGCTTTCAGTTGTCGCAGCTCTTCATCCACCAAGGCCAAGTGGTTGGAAATCGCAATTTCCTCCATCCATCTCTGGCAAAAGAAAGTTATAGCTGTTAGATGCCGATCGGAAAGAATGCATACAAAACTTCGCAGAGAGCGAACTTACCCCCGTGGCCTCCCGCATGTGGCTATTGGCCAAGTTTCGGAGGGGGATCAGCGCCGTGCGTGCCCGAGCATCGGCCCACATCTCAGCTAGGGGCCCTTTCAAGGTGATGGTGTGCTCTGGCGCGGTCGGGCGGTCGGCCTCTGGAAGCAGCTCTTCAGTCGGGAGATGAAGAGTGACCCGAATCGTGCGGCCATGTCCGGGGGTCGTCCGACCGGCGGTCGGAAGGGGATCAGAAGCCGGCGCAGAAAACTGGGAATGAATGGTCGAGCGCTGGGCTGAGTGGCGAGCGGGCGGAAGGGTGCTGATTGGAATAGCCTCCACCGGAGCAGTTGGCTCGTCCCAGTCCGAAGGCGTCCGGTCGGACAAGATGGTTTCGGTCTCTGGCGCCTTGCCCCGAGCAGTTGCAGTGACTCGCTCGGATGGTTGGACCGCGGAGGTTGCCGACCGCAGGGGAGTCTCCACTTGGCGCCTCTTTTGTAGAGGCTGCTCCTCCTCCCGAGCGGAACCTTCCTCAGGGGCAGTTGGTTCTCTAGGAGGGGTGGCTCCGGTGGCCACGTTTTGCTGAGAAGCGGGAGCGGCCGACTCAGCTTGAGTCCCGCTCTCTTCTTCGTGGGATCCGACCAGCTGGATACCCAAAGCTTCCATTTCTCTGGCCGCCGCGGCTTCCAGAGCGGCCGCCTTTCTCTTCAAAACACCGGCCATGACCGAATCCATGACGATGTCCACTGCAAAGAAAGGAAAAGAAATCAGTTAGCAATCAAAGCAAATGCCCAACCAAAGTTCTTACTGAAGCCGGCCGGAAGAGGAGTCCGTATAGGACTCAAGCCGAAGATGTACATCACTCCTTCGTGAAGAAGCTTATTGATGTCAAGTCGCAGACCGGCTAGCATATTTGCGGCGTGGAGATAGTCCGGTCGGGTCTTGAATTTCTTCAGCTCGGGAGTGGGGGGCAAGTTGATTTGCCACTTTGTCGGGAAGGTGGCCTGATCAGGCATACGGATGTAGAAAAAATAATCCTTCCAATGTTTATTGGAAGTAGGAAGTTTGTTGAAAAAGACCAAGCCGGGCCGAGCTTGGAACATGAAGGTGCCCGGCTCGGCTTGCTTGGGGTAATAGAAATAAAAGAAGACCTCCGGTCGGAGGGTGATGTTGTGAATCTTAAACAAAACGACAACACCGCAAAGGAGACGGAAGGTATTGGGTACTAAACTGCCGAGCGGCATACCGAAAAAATTACAGACATCTATGATGAAAGAATGTAAAGGAAAACGAAGACCGGCGGTAAACTGGTCTCGAAAGACACAGAAAGCTCCGCGCAGTGGCTTGTGAGGCTGAGCGGAAGGACCAGCTAAGCGAATTTCGAAATCCTCTGGGATTTCGAAATTGTCTGTCAAAATATCGAAATCCCGCTGTTCGAATCGGGACTGCATGGTGGTGTACCATGGGCCGAGCGACTGATCTTCGGGATTGGAAGAGCTAGCTATGGGCCGATCGGAAGGAATCAAAAGGCAAAAAGGCAGGAGAAAAACAACAGCAAACGAAAGGAGGTTTCAAGGATCGAAACTGAGAAAGAAATGCGGAGGAAACACCGGAAAGGAGGAAGGAAAGATATAAAACCTTGCTGCGGGGAAAGAGATCAAGGAAGAGGCGCCGGAGAGCGTCGGAGAGCAGAAACAGGATCGCCGGAGCTCCAAAGCGCAGGGGGCAATGGTCGAAATCGCGGAGGCAAGTGAGGGAGAGAAGGAAACGAAGAATTTATAGGGTGAAGGCCGGGCGGCCTCCACCGTTGGATCCAGGTCACGGGAATCAAAGCATGCGTCGAGCCGTCCATTTCGAATCGCTTCGATCACATCAAAACACCACGCCACCGCCGCCGTACGCTGATGGCAGTGCTCCACGTGGCATTCAATCATCGGAGCATTTAATGAAAGCATGCTCAACCTTAATGTCGAAGATTGGCGCAGAACACGAGGAGATCCGGTGAATACCATGGTTGATTCGCTTAAGGCTACCTCTATGGTTGGCCGAGCGGAGGATACCAGCACGGAGGAGTCGCTCGGCCAGATTCTTAGTCCAGTCAGTCGGACTATTCGCCTCCTTCGACTAGACTTGAAGGAGAAGCAAGTGATCCGGTAGTAAGAACAGGGGACCCCGCCCTGTGGAGTCAACGCCACGTGGAAGTCACAGTGGCAGTTGTCCATCCGAAGAGGGTCGGGTCCGACCGGACGGCCGGCCGGCCGTCCGATGGAATCGAACGTCCGGAGAGGGATGGGTCCGATCGGCTGGTCGACCGGACGATATTCGGCTGATGATTAAAGGCGCCCTGTCGAAATCAGGGTTCCTGCGCTCAGTGGAAAAGGTCGCGGGGCCGAGCGGACTTCACGCTCGGCCAAAGCCATAAGGTAACACTGCTAATAGTCTCCACAAAGCACGTGATGGAGGATCTCCCAAGTAAACCACCGCATATGCCGGCCGGATGTTGAGGGAGTTGTCCGCCCGGAAGCCGGATCTGGAGCAAAGGGGAAAAAGACAAGGAGCGTCTTTTTCTGACAGCAGGTATGTTTCACGTGTGGGCCATGCTCCAAATCTTGTGACAGAGGATTCCTCTGTCCCATCGAGGACATGCTGAGACTGTAGAAGTATGGGTTAGGGAAGCTCACTGACAAGTCCTTACTGGAGTATTGGCCATGGACACGTGTACACCTCGGTAGGTGTACACTCACTTCTTCGCTGCCCTATATAAAGGCCCTCATTTTTCGCCGGAGGTACGCATATTACGAGTTTTGAAGCCACTGTTTCTTTCTTGAGCTTCGCCTGACTTGAGCGTCGGAGGGTCGCCGCCGGGAACCCCTTCCCGGCCCGACTTCTGTGCAGGTTCGTCGGAGCTTCGTGCCACCAGTCGAAGATCCACATCAGCAGTCGAAGAGCGCCCCGTGCCCAGCGTCCGTTGATTCAGTATTCGGACAGGATCAATAGTCTTAGGGGCGGAAACGATAATTTCAATTTGCATTTACATCCTCCAAAAATAAAAAAACATGTTTTTAAAAAAAAAAATCCAATTGTACTAGTAATTATGGATCATATAATTATATTCAAGTTTTTTTTTTATATGTTGCAGTAGACACATAAGTGTTTTAACAGTCGAAAATAAAAGTATTTTTGAAATTGAAATGAGGTGAGACGGATTGAGATATTATTCCAATCATAAATGAAAACGATAGTTTTTACAATTCCAATAAAAAGAAACATCGTCCTTTCAGGTTTTATTAAAAAAATTTAAAAGAACACTTAGCTTGTCAGTACAGTTCTGTTAAAAAATAAAAATGTTCCTGTAAAAAAAATGTAAAAATAATACCATAACCTATTTCTCCAATTTATTTAAAATTATAATATATAGAGCACTCTTTTATAAAATATTCTCTATCAATTTATCAAAATATTACTATAATAATTTAAGGTGATTTTGATCAAATTAATATTATTTTGTTCAAGTTAATTTATTTATTTATTTTTACAATGTTGATAAAAAAAAATATTTCAGCAATCTATGTATAGTAATTATGATTAAGTTGAGTTAGTTTTCCTTAATAAGTTGTATAACTATGGTCATATTATTACAATAGCACTGGAATAAAGTATTTTTACGATGAAAATATATTAGGACACTAAAAATAAATTTAAAAGTTGTGACCCACTTTTTTTTTTTGGAATATATATATATTTTTTAAAGTAAATATTAATTCGTGTTTGGAAAATAAATAAATAAACAAATCTAAAACAATGTGTTTTTTATAAGTGTCCAATAAAAATACTCACGAAGTAGGATCTTTCTCCTGAGATCTTTTCCTATTTCTATCTTAGTAAATCTTAAAATCTTTAAATATAAAGTAAACATCTTAACCTCAAATTTGTTGACATCTGTAAAATAAAGTAAACATCTATATAAATAAAGGGACTTTTTTATTTTTCACCGGATCCTTCAAAATCTAGGCCTGACTCTGATCCATAATTTGAATTTCAACTACAACATACTAATATACTGCATGACATTTTCCTCTAATGGATATCTGAATTATCAAAAAAAAAATTAAAAAAAAAAGATAATACTTTTGTGAACTATGTAACATATATAAGGGAATGAAAGTCTTTCTTACATTTCATGTTCATCCACATCTTTTTCTTCCTTATCATTGTTCCATTCAATGGCTTCCATAGTCTTCCTTAAACCATGCTTCAATTCCTCTTTCTTTAAATTTGAAACGGAGAACATACAATACCTCGTGGAAGGTATTTTTTTTTCACCTAATTTATTCTCAAAGCTATTGTTTTTGTTACAAGGAGATAGTAATAAACTCTTTGTTTGTCACGATCTTTGTTTCTTTTTCATACATTTCTAAAATCCTAATTAAGATAGTGATTATCTAAATGTCAATAGGTTTTGTTAGTGCAATCATGCTTTAGCTTCATCCTATTAGACTAAGGTATTTTGATATTTGATCGAAGGTATATATTGGACTTAAGTGTTTATGTTAGGCTAATATGTCGTGCCAAGTTGATAAAAGTTGACTGAATATTTGACAAAAAAAAAAAACAGAAGTTCAACACGCATTGGCAATAGAAGAAGGCCAACACTTGTTGGTAATGGAAGAAGTTCAACAAGTGTTGACAATGAATGAAGTCCGGCATGTATTGTCATTAGAAAAATTCAATAGGGGTTGGCAGTGAATGAAGGCTAATAGGCTTTGAAAATGAAAATTTTTTGATAGGTATTGGTAAGTGTAGTCTAATCGAGATTGACAAAATGTTTGAGAAGTGAACATTCATAATAAGTTTAGGTTGAATAGATACTTGCAAGTGAAAATCTTGATAGGTCAAGATTGAGCAATATAAAATAGCTAAATAACGGAATCTCAAAGGTAAAATCTCTTGGTAAAGGAAGATCCAGAGAAATGGTCTCTTGACAAGAGAAGTCCTCAAGGCAATGCCTCTTAGTAAGACGAAGATGCCTAGAGGCATATATGACCTTTTGGCAAGGAACTCTAAGTGAGATAAGAATCTACCAGTACAAGATTTCAAGTGAACTTAGGTGAGGGTTCGATGGTGGAGTTGGTCAAAATCGATGATCTAGTTAACCGAAGGTTAGATTGAGTAAACTGCTAGTTAAATCAATCAATATAATATTTCTATATATTTATGATTTTTTTTTTATAATCCAACTCTTCGAACATACTAATTTTGAGATGACGAACTCACCTCCATTAAAATTGTTCATCAGTCATCAGAGTAAATCCAGATTAGACAGTAGAGTAGAAAAAAAATAATTAACTGGTGAACAAATGTACGATTGATGACACGACTGAAAGCTAGAAGAAGACGATCTGACAAGAACTAATAGGAGTTTTTAGTTGATCTATGAAGTATAGAACTAGAAAGTAGGATTTGTCAAGTTGAAATCCATTGGAAATTAGACAGTCAATTGGAAGCAGATGCAGTCGATTAACAAATTCATTAGCAGGCTAAACGTTGCAGCAATCAATCAACTAGATAAGTGACATGTTGATTGATCGGATAGAAAACATGTAGTCGTTGTTTGGAACATAAAGACCATAATTTTTTTTTGTTCCCATGCAGTGGTGGATCTATGAATTCAAGCATGGAGGGACGATCGTGACGAAGATATTCCTCATCCTCGGCTCCTACAACGCCACCCTTCTTTCTTCCCATGAAAGTTTCTCGGTGGAAGTGGTTTAGCAAAGCAAGGCTGAGAGTAATTGTCCTTCAAAAGCTAACTAACTGCTCAATCTTCAATGTTTACGGGTTCCACCTCACCTCTGCAACAATAGTTATATTTCCTTTGAAGTGTTGTTACAAATAATACATGCTCTTTGTTGCTTTTTTTTTACTAGTCCAGAATAAATAGTGCTGCAAATTTCCAAGAATTAGAGAGTCGCCATGGCACCATGCCCGCATCTCTAGCTAGTCCTTCACCGCTACGAGAGCACACATTAATGCTGCTTTCACTGTCTTCCTATTGGCACTTGTCTTGCCCTCCCCTTCCCTTGCAACCACACACACACCAGAGCGCCATCTCGACCGTCCCCGGCATAAAGTGTCATTGCAAATGAATAAAAGGGATGGACCAGTGAGTGAGTCATTCGGTATGTCATCGGTTGATTGACGCAACAATCTTTATTTAATTTCAATCTGCTTACATTTCGTCTCCTCCTTGTCTCTTTGCTTTTAGTTATCAGTGACACATCAGCCCACTAGATCCGGCAGACAATGACATAATTACCACCGTTGCAACTATTGAAATTAAATTTGATTTTGGATAAAAATAATAATAATTAATATAGAGTTAGTGAATGAGACAGAATTTGATAAGGAGACAATCTTAATAAAAATAAGAGTTTATGGAGATCAAATTTGATAAGGTGAGAATCTTGATAAGGATAAGAGTTTGTGGAGATAGAATAAAGAAAAATAAAGTCTAGATTCAATGTATGTGAGATTAGTGTTTATCCAATAAACCTATAAATATGTATTTATTTGTTCAATGAATGAAGTAAGTTGAGTTCTTTTGATTTATTCTGATCTTCCACGTAGAGTGAATTCTTCTTCCACAATTCTTTTTCCAACAAAGTGGTATCAAAACCAGGTTTAATGGTGGTATGGTTCATGATCCTATCCGAAAGTTGAAGAGACAGAAAATTGGGGATGTGGCACTCACACTGGCCTCTTGTGGACTCCGCGCGACCCTGCAACATAGACTACATCAGTGCCGAGCCAGGAAGGGCTCCCAGCGTTGGTCCTCCGACACTCAAGTCAATCACCGAGAATGAAGTAGAAAGCGGAGCAACAAGAAGACTACTGTAGCGTAAACAGTGAATGTCGCATGTATCCCATATCTCCGCTGATGCTTGACCCCTCCCTTTATATAGAGCTTCGGTAGTGCACGTGCATGCTTCCCAAGGTGAGCACGCATCTCAAAACTTCCCTTGAAAAGACTTGTCAATAAAGTGTCTCTGACACAGTACCTTAACGGGTTGAGCATATCTCTGAAGTAATAGTGAAACCTTCTGTCATACGATCTTCTGGCAGCCTATGCCCGGTGTCAGCGACACCAATTCCCAAAAGGATGTTGAGGGATATCCAAGTACTGTACCACTAGGCCGAGCGGGTTGGCCGCTCGACCGTTTATTCGCCTCTCTGGTGCCCCATCCGGTCTACTTGAACGAAGTTCCACTCTGTCACTGTCGAGTCCTGCTGTCAGACCGAGCGGGGTAGCCGCTCGGTCGAAGTTTAACTCTGTCGATGTCAAGCTTTGCTATCTGGTCGAGCGGGGAAGCCGCTCGGCTTGGCTTCTGCACATCGTTCACCCTTGAGCGTCGGTTGTTTAAATGCTCCCCGTGTTGAAGGTGGCGGTGGATGGGATCCTTCTCCACAGTCGGGGCATGCTCCGCCCGACCGGATGATGCCCTATATATATTGGCCGCCTTGACTTTGACCTCCACTGTGACAGCATGGTGGGGCCCCTCATCATAACCGCATCAGTTCCCTTCCAAGTTCCAGTACTCAAGGTGAGTAATTATGATAACTGGAGTATCAAGATGAAAGCACTTCTTGGAGCTCATGATATTTGGGAAGTTATAGAAAAAGACTACGTTGAGCTGCATGATGACTCGGTGTTATCTCTATCTGTAAAAGACAGTCTGAGAGATTTAAGAAAGAGAGACAAGAAGACTCTCTTTCTCATTTATCAAGCTTTAGATCAGGATGATTTTGAAAAGATCTCAAGTGCTACTTTAGTCAAACAAGCATGGGAAAAGCTCCAAGTCTCATATCAAGGAGAAGAAAAGGTAAAAAAAGGTACGACTTCGGACATTAAGAAGTCAATTTGATGCTCTTCGTATGAAAGAAGGTGAGTTGGTGTCTGATTATTTTTCTAGAGTCTCTATCATTTCCAATCAACTAAAGAGAAATGGTGAAAAATTAGAAGAAGTAACTATCATTGAGAAAATTCTTCGATTATTGGATTCAAAATTTGATAGCATCACAACCATCATCGAAAAAACCAAGGATCTACAAACCATGACGATAGAGCAACTCCTGGGTTCATTACAAGCCCATGAAGAAAAGAAGATAAATGAAGAAATTACACAACAACTCCTGAAGACGACTCTTCAACCGACAAAGAAAAATGAAAGCTTCAGTAACAATAGAAGTCAACATGGAAGAGGTCGTGGATATGGTCGACGCCATCCTAATAAGTAAGGATGGGTTTCCAATAACAACAATGAAAGAGGAGAACATTCAACAAGAGGACGTGGAAGAGGGTACACAAACTCGAGGTACAATAAGTCTCAAGTTAAGTGCTATAATTATGACAAATTTGGGCATTATGCTAAAGAATGTAGATCACCCAAGAATAAAGTATATGAAAGAGCAAACTATATGGAAGAAAGGAAAGAGGAAGATGGCTCTCTACTGCTAGCATATAAAGATAATGAAAGAGACGAAGATACAATTTGGTATCTCGACATTGGTATAAACAATCATTTGTGTGGAAAAAGAAACATGTTTGTAGAGCTTGATAAATTAGTTGATGGTAATGTATCCTTTGGAGATGAATCAAAAATCGAGGTGAAAGACAAAGGTAACATTCTTATCCGTTTGAAGAATGAAAAACATGAATATATTTCAAATGTTTTCTTTGTGCCAAATATAATGAGCAACATTTTGAACTTAGGACAACTTTTGGAAAAAGAATATGATATTCATTTAAAAGATAATATGCTTATCTTGAAAGATGGTATTGGTTACTTGATTGCTAAGGTGTCTATGTCAAGAAATAGAATGTTCTTGCTTAATATTCAAAATGACGTTGTCAACTGTCTCAAAGATTGTTATAAAGACATTACTTGGCTATGACATTTTCGATTTGGGCATCTCAATTTTGAAGGACTAGAATTGCTTTCAAAGAAAGAGATGGTAAGAGGACTATCTTGTATCAAACATCCTGATCAATTATATGAAACATGTCTACGTGGGAAACAATTCAGAAAAAGGTTTTCCAAAGGAGTCAAGTTTAAGAACCTAGAAGCCGCTTGAACTTATACATATGGATGTTTGTGGTCCGATAAAGTCAAGTTCACTTGATAAGAAAAATTATTTTATTTTTTTATAAATGACTTTTCTCAGAAAACTTAGGTATACTTCTTGAAACAAAAAAATCAGAGGTTCTCAGCATATTCAAGAAATTTAAAGCGGTCGTAGAAAAGGAGAGTGGTCTTGAGATCAAAGCTATGCGTTCTGATCGAGGAGGAGAATTTATCTTAAAGGAGTTTCAAGAATTTTGTGAAGCCAACAGAATACGATGACCCTTGACGGTTCCAAGATCCCCTCAACAAAATGGAGTGGTGAAAAGAAAGAATTGAACCATCCTGACATGGCAAGGACCATTCTAAAAAACAAGAGGCTACCAAAGGAACTTTGGGCAGAAGCGGTTGCATGTGCAATATACTTATCCAACCGATCACCAACAAGGAGTGTGCGGGGGCAAGACACCACAAGAAGCATGGAGTGGAAGGAAGCCTGAGATTTCTCATCTAAGAGTTTTTGGGAGTATAACTCACGTTCATGTATCTGATGAAGCAAGAAGCAAATTGGATAATAAAAGTAAGAAGTTTATTTTTATTGACTATGATATTAACTCAAAAGGGTATAAGTTATACAATCCAGATATTGGGGAGATTGTATTCAGCTAGAATGTCATATTTAATGAAGAAGAAGAATGGAATGGGAATCTCAAAAATGAAGATTACAACTTCTTCTCATACATTGAAGAAGAAGATATGGAGCAACCAAGGGTGGAGCAAACAAGAGAGGAGTCTACTACTCCACTAGTAACACCAACATCAAGTACTCAAGAGAATTCATCTGCATCAACTTCAAGTCAAAGAGGGTCATGCTTTAGAAACTTACGGGGCATTTATGAGATAACCGAAAATCAATAAAATCTTAAAATCTCAAGATCAAGTTGCTGATATTTTTACCAAGCCTCTCAAATTTAAAAACTTCATCAAGATGAGAAATTTACTTAGGGTTGCAAAATCAAGTTTAAGAGGGGGTGTTGAAATTAAATTTGATTTTGGATAAAAATAATAATAAATTAATATGAAGTTAGTCGATGGAGATAGAATTTGATAAGGTGACAAACTTGATAACAATAAGAGTTCGTGGAGATAGAATTTGATAAGGTAACAATCTTGATAAGAATAAGAGTTCGTGGAGATAGAATTTGATAAGGTAACAATCTTGATAAGGATAAGAGTTCATGGAGATAGAATAAAGAAAAATAAAGTCTAGATTTAATGTATCTGAGATTAGTGCTTATCCAATAAACATATCCAATAAGTCTATAAAAATGTACTTTTTTCCAATGAATGAAGCAAATTGAGTTCTTTTGTTTTATTCTCCTCTTCTGCGTAGAGTGAATTCTTCTCCCACAATTCTTTTTCCAACAACTACAGTCGTCTACCCTCTCGTTCAAGGAAAGAAAGGCACAGGTGGCTTCATTTTCCTGCGTAGCTTAGACATGAAGAAAGATTTAGCTTAAGTAATGCATCTCAAATCATTTTTTTTTGTCCTTCTCCGTAACCTTGAGAAAAAAAAACTGTTCCCATCCTTTAACCATTTGACAGTCAGTTATAAATTGACCCTATAATTTATCTCTTCATACAATCTAGGAACAGACCATAAGAAATATCTAGAATGAATAGAATCATCTTTTATTACAATTAGAACATATAGTCTACGACTATAAAAGAAGGAAAAAAAACCAAGGAAGTTTTTAGGAACAAGCATAAGCGCAACCAAAACGTGAACTCAGATAAGTAAAACCAAAAGGAAGCTACAGCTACAATCTTATATTATTTTCATTTATCTTCTTATTCTTATTTGTAAATACGGTTGTAAGAGATTTATCCATCTCCATCTCAAGAAAGACATCTGAAATGAAGTATAAAGGCTAATTTCAATGTACACCGTGTTTCTTATCCTAATACCAAGAAACCAAGAAGTTTCACAGATAATTCTAGACATGAGCAAGATAGGAATGAAAAAACCATGACTTGATTATTTGTAGAAACCCCTAAAAAAAATCCTTAACGAGTAGGATTAGGAAATCCAAGATAGTCAACTATGATAAGAATGGAGTAAGTCACAAGTTTTAAGCATAACGTTAACATCCCAACCCACAGTATTATTTATTTTGACTATAATAAAAAGTCACAAAGAATGCCATCTCTAACGATCCTCTTAAAGAATACCGACCCAAACAAACCGTGTATTAAGTTTTGAATTAATATTCTAATGCCAACAAATTCTCCTTTGAATCAGCTGAAATATTTATCTGCACAACAAAACTCAGTCAAATCCAAGATGATAAACACATGCGGAGATCTACACGGATTCGACACGACATTGAACTAGTTCATCGTGCCATTTCACCAGTCACACAAGCTACCATTAATTACACACACATTGTATAATCCCCTTTGACTTGATCTTCACTGATATGAAAATGTAATTGTCAACCCATTGAAACCGCACAGATCTGTGTTTCTGAGCAATTCAGGAGAGATTATAAAACAGGCGAGCTTAATCTGCTTCGACTTAGCTCGTCGTCTTCAGCTCTATATATTTGGCATTCCTTCGAACACTTCGCCGGCAGCGTTGACAGAGAGTTGGCCGGATGGGTTCTTTACAGGGGTTGGGGTTATTGGTTTCGTTGCTGGTGTGCGGGCTGTCGGCTTGGTCGGCGCCGGCGGGAGTGGCGGCGGAGACGCCGCTGGAAGCGTTCGAGGGGTGGATGAGGAGGAATGGGAAATCGTACAAGAACGTGACGGAGAAGCTGTACCGGCTCGGGGTGTTCAGAAAAAACTTGAAGTACGTGGAGGAGTTCCTCCACGGCCGGCCACGCAGCTACACCATCGGCCTCAACTCCTTCGCCGACCTGACGAACGCGGAGTTCAGGGCCATCTACAGCCGGCCCATGGAGAACAGGACGCGGGCGACGGCGTTCCGGCACGCGGGCGTCACGCCGCCTAGTAGCGTCGACTGGCGGCAGAAGGGAGCCGTTAACGCCGTCAAGAACCAAGGCCAATGCGGTACGTAAGAACTCACCGAATCATAAAGAGACCTGTTAAAGAGATGAATTTAACAAATTCCGTTACGATCTCATAACTGTTATACACATAAATTTTATAATTGTTATAGTACGGATTCAAACTTGTTTACTTGATATTTATATTATAATAATTACGAATCATAGTTTTTAAGTTATTAATCCTTATAAGGATTAATAACTTTAAGCCCCCTAAATTTTATAGTAAGTTGTATTTTACAATTCTTTATTTAAAAAACTACACTCAACCCCCTTTTGACATGAAGTAAAAAGAAAAAAATATATATAAATGATCAAAATAACCCTTCTAAATAAAAATAAAAATAAAAAAATCCCACAAAGTCATTTAAAGCTTATTCTTAACTCAAGCTGATTCATATATAAGTCCAAAATCTTATCTATTCCTAGAAAAAATATTCTCATAAAATTTATATATGTACTAGCATAAATAATAGAAAAACAGTAACTCTGAATTCTAAATTAATGAATCAAAATTAAATGAAGACAAAACAAAATTTATCATTAAAAATCAAAATGAAGACCATTTATGATTTTAAAAAAGACACCCTTTTAATTTTTGCCCAAAAGTAAATTCTTATTTCAAAACAGCACCCTTTTGAAACGAAAAGTATTTTTAGCTGATTTGAAATGAAAATTTACTTTTGGACAAAAATTAAAAAGGTGATTTTTTTTCTAAATCGTCAAAGGGTCTTCATTTTAATTTTTAATGATAAATTTTGTTCCATCTTCATTTAATTTGATTCATTAATTTAAAATTTTGACTCTTTTTTATTTGGTAAAATGAGTTTTTGACTTATTATCTCTTTCAGAGTTGTTATTTTCTGTTGTTTATACTGGTGCATGTATGAACATATTTTTTCTAGGAATAAGTGAAATTTTGGACCTATATATAAATCAAATTTGGTTAAGGTTAAGCTTTCAACGATCTTGTGGGATTTTTTTTTTATTTTCTTCTAGAAGTTGATTTAGGTTAGGGTTATTTTGGTGATTTACTTTTTTTTTTCCTTTTTACTTCATGTCAAAGGGGGGTTAAGTGTAATTTTTTAAATAGAGGGGGGCAAAATACAACTTGCTATAAAATTCAGGGGGACTTAAAGTTATTAACCCTTATAATGATTTGTAACCGCTAAAATATGGATTCAATCTGCTCAATTAATATTCATGTTATAATAATTATAAAATTGTATCTACAATAAATATTATAACAATTACGATTTCATAGCATGGTTGGGCGAGAACAACTTTTTATAAAATAAATATGTTTTTTTTTTTTGATGATTTCAATAAAAAGAAAGCACTTTTTGATTTTTACCCCGGTTATGCATATGTTTCATTATGATCATAATCTCATCCGAGTGTCTCACAGTCTATCCCTAAATGACGTAAAGAGTGATAAATGATCAACTTATAATTGACCACAATCATAATCATGAACATACTTACTGATGAAATCTTTCTGGTTTGAAAAATAGGATCTTGTTGGTCATTCTCGGCAGTTGCATCCATAGAAGGAATCAACCAAATCACGACCGGGAATTTACTTTCCTTATCTGAGCAAGAGCTTATTGACTGCGACTACTCCAACACCGGGTGCGATGGGGGTTTTGTAGAATATGCATTCCAATTTGTTGTCTCCAATGGTGGCATCACAACAGAGGCCAACTATCCTTACTATGGACTACAATATAATTGTGACTACACAGCACTCTCCTCCAATGCCGTCTCCATACTCGGCTACGAAGATGTGCCACGATGCGATGAGCAATCCTTGATGAAGGCTGTGGCCATCCAACCGGTGTCGGTCGCTATAGAAGCAAGCGGCAGCGACTTTCAATTGTACACGGGTGGCATATATAATGGCCCTTGCGGCACTAATTTAGACCATGCCGTGAACATAGTTGGTTATGGAACTGATGATAGCACGGGGACCGACTATTGGATCGTCAGGAACTCATGGGGCGCGACATGGGGCGATCAAGGCTACATCCTTATGGCGAAAGATGTCTCTGATCCTCAAGGAACATGTGGGATAGCACTGCAACCTTCTTATCCAATCATGAACTAAAAAATATAATTGTGCATGTTTCATCTTTAGTCATTGTATGATTGAAGGATGGATGAATCATTTAATGTTTGTTGTGTAATGCTATTGTATAGGTTTGCTAAATAAGGTTGAGTTGTGTAACTCGTCATATTTCTTGAGGAACTTATAGCTTCCTCATTTAATTCTATATTTTAAACATAATTACTCATTAAGGCTTCATGTATATATATGGCAGCAATGCTACTTATAAGAACATCTTTGCTATTATACACTGCATCGTAGCTCCGGTGACAATGTCATTCAAATTATAGTAGCAAAAGGTGAATACGTTCGCCTCCAGCATCTCCGTCAATCCATCCCATGACCAATACGGAGGAGGTAAATTATGGACGGCTACTAATCTTCGGAATAGTGACTAGCACATAAGGGAAACATTTACCTCGGCTATGCTAAGATTTGAACCTCATACCTCATAGTGGCAACACTTCATGTACTAACCACTAGACCATCCCAAGAGAACTAATGTCATTCAAATTATGAACATATTGAAGGAGGAGCTTTATCATCCACCAAAAGACTATGTGTACTATGTATTGACTTGCAATGATGTAATTTTGATAGATGATACATTGATGTACTTAGTAGGGTTGTAAACAAGTCATATCGAGTCGAGCTTTAAAGTGTTCAAGCTTGTTTGATAAGATAACCGAGTCAATCCGAGTCGAACTTAAAATAAACCAAGCCTTTGAAATGCTTATTCAAATTTGGTTTGGTTTATTTTTTTTATGAGTTTTAGCTTGTTTGAAGTTTCATTTTAGCTTGGTTAGTTTAGATGTTATCGAGCTCTCAATTTAAGCTTACCTTGAGTTTGGTTCGAACTTGGTTCGTTTAGATGTTATCGAGCTCTTAATTTTAGCTTGTTTGATTATTTGAAATTTTTACTTGTTTGATTGTGTTATTGAGCTTGATAATTCAAACTTATTTGTCTTTTTTTTTTATTTAGCATATTGATAAAAGTTTTATTAATGAACATTGTTCACGAATATTATTCACGAACGTTATTCATGAACATATTCACGAACATTAATAAGCGGAACATATATATGTTCAAGCTTATTTGTTTACTTTAACGAGCTGTCAAGTTTGTTTATTTAATTGATCCTGTGTATATCAAACGAACATAACAAACCCTTATCAAGCCGAACACTAAGTTTGTTCATGAACGTTTGATTCATTTACTATCCTCGTACTTAGTAGTGGCATCGAATCAAGTCTCATCATGAATTTTCATTTGAAGTATCCGGACTACCAATGATTTTTTTAGTAGGGTCGGAGTCTTTCGTAGTATATTTTTATGTTGAAGGGTCAATTCCCAAATCTTAGGGTAGCTCATAAGTCAATTAAGGGAACTGCCCAACCTATGTTAATCAATTGAAAGGGTTTAGAGAACAAAATATTTCTATTTGAGCATCATTTGAATGGATGACTTGATATTCAATGGCTAGAATATGTCTAGTCAACTAAAAAACATCCTATTTTAGTCAACTATCAGAGATCTAAAGTTTGAATTTTGAATGAGATAATGGATTATACCATATTAGGAGTCGACTAAATTGACCACTTTTAGCCATGTATATGTGAAGATTGAACCATGGTTTGAACAGTTTATCATGCTCCCAAGTTCTCAATTTATTTCCAAGATCTTGTTAATCTCAAGGCTTCTATCTTGTCGATCTTCCTCCTATTAACCTTCACAAACATTACAATAAACACTTTTTTCTTTTATGGATGGTAGAAATAATAGACTTTAGTTTTCCTAGGAATCTCACAAAGAAGCACTTGCATACTTTAGGTCAAAGTATATCATCGTTATATATTTGACATACGCTTCATAGTTCTACGCCCTCAATATATTTGACATACGCTTCATAGTCCTACGCCTTCAAGTGAGAAAGACTTAGTTTTCTACTATTTATATACAATATGGAGTTTGTTGTAACGGCTTTTCAATCATTTTATAATCAAAAGTGATATCATTTATTCCAAATAATTTAGTATCATCGGCCTCACGGTAAAATACAGTTAAGCAAATTACGAGAGTATTTTGGTCTAACACAGTTGCCCTTTACATGAAGTAAATCAAGCACCCAACGAGATATTTTACATTCGTTAATAATTAACTCCAAGACCTATTAAAGTAAACGTTCATGCAAGTACCAAGTACACCAACTCGTGGTATCACTTTATTCAACAAAAAAGTAAATTTCTCATACCGATGACCCCCTTCCCTATAACTGCCCCCACACCATTGGGAAACAATAAATCAAGCAAATATAGATGGTCCCCATAGGGGAGGATATAGCCACACGACTTTACCAAAATTCGACCCTTGTATGATTTAATAATTCTATTCTATAGTTACCATTTTCAGCTATGCCTGGGACCGAGCGGGTCACTTTATTGAGAATAAATTCCATTGTCTCTAAGGGGCTACTTGGTTGGATGGAATGAGAGTAGAGAATGGGAAAAAAATTGAAAGTTAATGTTTGGTTTGGAGGAATGATGATGGATCCCACATATTCATTTTCCTAAATATGAGAATGAACTATTACAGAGTAAAATGAGGAGTTTGAAACTACTGTCATTCTCATTCCTCATTTTTGTCAATCTCATTCTCATTCTCATTCTCTTTTGTGAACCAAGCGCCTCCTAATATGTATCCTTACCTATTAAGAGGTAAGTTGCTTAAAGTCATTATGTAATTTTACATTGATATTTTTTAAAAAAATATTTTAATTTTTCACTTTTTATGTAACCATATGTTAAGTTTCTAAAATTATCAGATTGGGTAGGTTATTGTTAAAATTATTAAATCATGTATTCATTTCTTGTTTTACTTTTAATCAGTCACCTGATAAAAAAACTTAGTCCAATTGATTTTTATTTGAAAATCAGTCGATTGATTTTTCCAATCGAATCGATTTCTTTTTATGCCGAAGTTTTAAGTAATTCGTATTGAATTTTTTAAAATATTCGTGTTTAAAAAATCACTACTCTTAAATATTCGATCAAATTGATATTTGAAGGTATATATATAATCAGGATTCAGGAGAACTAGTTGAACATATAAAAACTAATTTTATATCAATCCGAGAATATTTAGTCCAACAATCAATTTTGTCCAAAATGATTGATGAACCATGAATTGAATTCTTCAAGTATATTCATATTAAAAAATCATTGTTCTCAATATATTAAATCAAATTGATATTTGAGAGCATGAATATAATCAAGAGAACTAGTCAAATACATATGAATTAATTTCATATCAATTCAACATTATTTTGTTCAAAATCAATTTTGATATCAAAATAAATAGATTAGACTGATTTTCATTATCAGTTAATTGATTTAATCGAAACTTCAGCGAAATACTATTTTTTTTTTTTTTTTCAAGTAGATTACTTAGGGGTAAAATAAGAAATGTATATGTAATTTAGTAATTTTAAAAATAATCTGATAATTTTGAAAAGTTAACTGCATGTTCGGTAGAAAGCAGTTTAATTTTTGTCCAAATTTAGTCGTCTTTAGATGTCTTATCTAAACCTCATCGTCATCAATTCACCACCATCACAATGGTAGCAGAATCCGCTCCAATCCGGATTGTAAAAAATTGAAATCTAGGTCCGCACGAGTCAATATATATGACAACGGACAGTGGAGATTTTACTACCGAAATTTCATCCGCTGCAGCGGATCTACCGAGTCCCTCGTCCTCCCGGGGATAAGGGCGCCGCTTCCAGGGAAAGAGGGCGATTCTTCGGAAAATGGCTAGCGCCGACGTCGCATTCTCTGTCCTCCGACCGTCTCCCGCCGTCCGTCGCCTGCGCTTATCCGATCCCCCCTCCCTCCAAAGGAGCAAGCTTTCTGCCCGCCTCCCTCGATTCCGATCGTCATCCCCGGCATTGTTCCGCCGCACTCACCTCACCCGCTTCCTCTTCATTCCCAAGGCATCAGGTTCCCGCCTCCAACCTCGATTTCGGTTTCGATTCGTCACCGATTTGTGTCTCGTTCGCCTGGTTAATCATCTGGACGAGATTCGCTCACAGTTGGGAGCGCGGAGTATGCCGTGGAGCCTGCCACCGGCGTTAAGTTTCCCAAGGCGCTGCGAGTTCCAGGAAGCTCCAGCTCGCTGGCTCTACTCGGCACAGGTGCTTTGCCCTCGATCTCAACTCTCTGGACACTATCCCTTCAGAATTAGGATCGCTGAAGAAATTGAAACAAATTGATCTGTTCATCGAGGTGCTCCAGTAAACTATTTCTGAATCTCGCACTTAATTTGCAAGGTTAGGCTACAGGGAGAAGGTGTTCGCCATAATCGGCGTCAAGGTCTATGCCGCCGGGTTCTATGCTGAATCATCGATCAGAGATTCACTGAGCGACTGGAAAGGGCGAAGAACAGCTGCCGAACTTTCAGAGGATTCTGTTGAAAATGAGTGAATGGAGAAGAGAGTGAAGATGAAAGAAGCTCCATTCTGAAGAAGATTTTAGTCCCATATTGGAAGTTTCAAGGCTTGATGGTTGGTTTATATTGTTTCACAAGCATGTGTGTTGTGAACAAATAAATGAGTGGAAGCTTGCTCTTGTGTGTGGATGCATAGGGAGGGTGCAAATCTAGGGCCCGGATTACACTGAACCAAGTTTGTTTGTGTGCGAGCACGACCTATGCACACCCAAATAAATTAACCGACATTTTGCCACTTGGATTATTCTTTTTTCATTAACGCTTAAATAAGAAACGCATATTAATATAATGCATATGACGTTTCTTTAGCAAATGGAAAAGTAACCTCATGCAAGGCATCCTATAAAAGGCCTTGAGCATGAGAGGAAAATGAATAAGGAGAAAATTAAATAATCTTCCATCCACCTTTTCCCTCTATCTTCTTCTCTGTCGAGCTTTTCTCACTTGGCAGAACCCTGGTGATAGCATTCGGGTATTTCTCGGTTCACCGCAACCACCGTGCTAGGTGGAGATTGCGGTTTACCGTTGTATCCCGGGAAACAGACGAGCCCAGTAAAGTCTCAAGCACCGGGAGGTGGGACGAATCTGTTTCAAGGAAGCGTCATTCGTAGACCTCGGCTCCTCTTCACTGTTCGGCTTGTCTCATTGCTCGCCGACCATTCGCCTCACCCGACCGCTCGGTCGGCCCCTTCGTCGCCCAAGATCTTCGCCGCTCGGTCGTCCGCCCCCGGACACCTCTTGGTCTCACTACTGCACGATCACTGCTTTTGTTGCTCGCCCCGACCACCGCCGGGCCTACCTTCATCGCGGACTTTTGCTTGACACTGCTCACTTAACCACCGTGGTCGAAAACCACCGGTACCGAGATTATCAGCTCAGGTCATTTTAACATATAAGTGAATTTAAATTCAGTATATTTAAATTCAGCTAATACCCCGTAAAATCTCCGGCTACAGATTGATTGTCTCCAACAATCTTGAAACAGACTCGTTTCTGTTGAGATGGCCACAGAACAGAATGTTGAGGTGCAACAGACTCAACAAATAAAGGCCCCCTCCGCCCCGATTGGAACTGTACCAATCAATCATGGGAAAAGCCGGATAAGTTCAGTGGACTGAACTTCAAGAGGTGGCAGCAGAAGATGCTCTTCTACCTGACCACACTCAATCTGGCTCGGTTCTTGACCGAGGACCCTCCCAAGCGCACTGAGGATGCTGATGCGCAAACCATCAGTACAGTGGAGGCATGGACTCATTCCGAGTTCCTTTGCCGAAACTACATCCTCAACTGCCTTGCCGACTCGCTGTACGCTGTGTATAGCATGAAGAGTACGGCTAAGGAACTGTGGGAGTCCCTAGACAAGAAATACAAGACGGAGGACGCAGGGGCAAAGAAGTTCATCGTGGGTCGATTCCTGGACTACAAGATGGTTGACTCCAAGACGGTGATCAGCCAAGTCCAGGAGCTTCAGGTGATCTTGCACGAGATCCATTCGGAAGGGATGGTTCTGAGTGAAACCTTCCAGGTGGCAGCTATCATTGAGAAGCTGCCTCCCGGCTGGAAGGAGTTCAAGAACTACCTGAAGCACAAGCGGAAGGAGATGAATGTGGAGGAACTCATAGTCAGACTTCGCATCGAAGAAGACAACAAGAGTTCAGAGAGGAAGCTGTTCTCTCAGGCTACTGTGAAAGCCAACGTGGTCGAGCACGGTCAAAGCTCGAAATGGAAGAACCCCAAGTCTTCTAAGATGGGACCCAGAGGAGGCATCAGCAAGAAGAAGTTCTCTGGGAAGTGCTTCAACTGTGACAAAGTGGGTCACAAATCTTCGGAGTGCAGAAAGTCGAAGAAGAAGCAAGAGGCCAACCTGAACGAGGGACCAGAAATGGACGACCTCTGCGCTGTGGTCTCCGAGCTAAACTTGATCGGTTCAAACCCGCGGCAATGGTGGATCGATACTGGAGCCACTCGACGTGTCTGCTGCAACAAGGAGCTGCTCCACAACTTCGAAGAAGTCACTGGAGACAAACTGTTCATAGGGAACTCAGCAACCTCGGACATCAGGGCCAAGGAAAGGTGGTGCTAAAGATGACCTCGGGCAAGGACCTCACTCTGAACAATGTGCTGTATGTTCCGGAGATTCGTAAGAATCTAGTGTCCGGATCACTTCTGAGCAAGCATGGCTTTCGCATTGTTTTTGAGTCGGACAGAGTTGTATTGTCCAAAAATGGGATGTTTGTAGGAAGAGGCTATGTATCTGATGGGCTGTTTAAGCTCAATGTAATGGCCATTAGGCCCAAGATAAATAAAACTGAAAGCTCTTCCACTTATATGCTTGAGTCTTCGTGTTTGTGGCATGGTAGACTAGGACATGTTAACTACGATGTGTTGCGTAGATTAATAAACATGCAAAGCATACCTTCATTCCACCTTAACCCAAAACACAAGTGTGAGATTTGTGTTGAAGCGAAAATGACAAGGTCATCCTTTCAACATATTGAAAGAAGTAATGAACCACTTGACCTAATCCACACTGATGTGTGCGACCTAAAAGGTACGCCAACACGTGGTGGTAATAAATATTTCATCACTTTTGTAGATGATAACACAAAATACTGTTATGTGTATCTTCTCAAAAGTAAGGATGAAGCTATAGAGAAATTTGCTCTCTATAAGAATGAGGTTGAAAATCAGCTTAATAGAAAGATTAAGGTGGTTCGAAGTGACTGAGGTGGTGAATATGTGTCACCATTCGCTGAGTTGTGTGTTGAACATGGGATCAGACATGAAACAACAGCTCCTTATACTCCTCAACAAAACGGGGTTGCTGAGCGAAAGAATTGAACTCTTAAGGAGATGATGAACGCTCTTCTATTAAGCTCTGGATTGCCAGAGTCCATGTGGGGGGAAGCTGTGTTAACAGCTAATTACCTTTTAAATAAGGTGCCCCGGAAGAAAATAGATAAGAGCCCTTATGAGTTGTGGAATGGAAGACAACCGTCCTACAAATATTTACGAATGTGGGGGTGTCTTGCCAAAGTGTTGGTGCCTGATCCAAAAAGGATTAAGATAGGACCAAAGACTGTTGATTGCATATTTATTGGATATGCACATAACAGCAGTGCTTATCGATTTTGTGTGTATGAGTCACACGTACCGGAGATACACAGAAACTCGATAATCGAATCGAGAAATGCCTCTTTCTTCGAGCATGTGTTTCCGTATAAGACCCGTGAGGATGCTAGCTCCTCAAAACGGACGAATGAAACACAAGGCGAAGAAGAAAATGATGACAATGAGGAACCGGTGGAGGTTGAGCCTAGACGGAGCAAAAGAGCTCGGGTAGAAAAATCCTATGGATCGGATTTTATCACTTTCATGTTGGAGAGTGAGCCCCGTAGTTACTCAGAAGCTGTAGGCTCTTCTGATGGACCTCACTGGAAAGAGGCAATTGCATCTGAGATAGAATCTATCTTGCAAAATCACACTTGGGAACTTGTGGATCTTCCTCCGGGAAGTAAACCACTAGGTTGCAAGTGGATTTTCAAGAAGAAAATGAAGTCAGATGGCACGATCGATAAATACAAGGCCAGATTGGTAATCAAAGGATACCGACAACGAGAAGGCCTTGATTACTTCGATACATACTCTTCGATATCGAGAATAACTTCCATTAGAGTATTGTTGGCTATAGCCGCTCTATGGAATCTCAAAATACATCAAATGGATGTAAAGACAGCTTTTCTAAACGGGGATTTAGAAGAGGAAATCTACATGGACCAACCTGAGGGGTTTTCTGTGTCAGGACAGAAAAACAAGGTATGTAGATTGGTGAAGTCATTATATGGCTTGAAACAAGCGCCAAAGCAGTGGCATGAGAAATTCGATAATGCCATGAAGGAATGTGGATTCAAGATCAATGAATGTGATAAATGTGTCTACATGAGAGCCACAGAGAGTGACTATGTCATCTTGTGCTTCTATGTAGATGACATACTTATCATTGGGAGTAATGATAAGATAATCAAATCCACAAAAGTTATGTTGAACTCAAGATTTGACATGAAAGACATGGGCCTAGCTGATGTGATTCTGGGAATCAAAATTCTTAGAACGACAGAAGGACTTGTTCTTAGTCAGTCCCATTACGTGGACAAGATTCTTGAGAAATTTACCAAAGGTGATACTGCGTTGGCACGAACGCCGATAGATACTAGCCAACATCTATCGAAAAATCGAGGTGAAAGTATCTCTCAGCTAGAATACTCTCGAGTGATCGGAAGTCTGATGTACTTAATGAGTTGTACACGACCAGACTTAGCCTACGCAGTAAGCAAACTGAGTAGATACACGAGTAATCCCGGTGTTGAGCATTGGAAAGGGATAACAAGAGTATTGAGGTACTTGAGGTATACTCGTGAATATGGATTGCACTATTCAAGATATCCCGCTGTGATCGAAGGATACAGCGATGCAAGTTTGATATCTGATATAAAAGACTCTAAGTCTACGAGTGGATATATCTTCACTCTAGCAGGTGCAGCCATTTCCTGGAAATCTTCTAAGCAAACTGTAATAACCAGATCCACGATGGAATCTGAGTTTGTAGCTCTTGACAAATGTGGTGAAGAGGCTGAATGGCTACGACAATTCTTAGAAGATATTCCGAGATGGTCGAAACCTGTGCCGGCAATTTGTATACATTGCGATAGTCAATCAGCAATTGGTCGGGCACAGAGCCATATGTACAATGGTAAGTCTAGACATATACGTCGTAGACATAATACCATTAGACAACTACTCTCAACGGGAGTTATCACTATTGACTATGTGAAGTCAAAGGATAACCTAGCAGATCCGCTAACCAAAGGATTAAATCGAGAGTTAGTTGCAAGCTCATCACGAGGAATGGGCTTGATGTCGTTGTCAGCGATCAGTGCAGAGGACACCCAACCTATGCTGATTGGAGATCCCAAGAACTAGGTTCAAAGGGACAACTAATCTGCACTGACTAGACACACTGTGGGGGAGTACCCTAATGAAACAGTGACTAGACCAGGGTAAGCTGATGGGCTTTTAATGATCAAGAAGAGTATATGACAACTCTTGAGGGATCACCTATGTGAGAAAGAAGTGAGGCCGCTTCGAAGAGAATTGGAGGCACAATTCTTAGAGCTTCTCACAGAACCAGGCGTGTTCATGGCCAAGAACGAACACACTCATGAGAACTGAATTATATCAGGGAGAGTCTTGGGTGAGATTTGTCACTGTTTACACAAACGACAGTATAGTTCAAAGACATCGTGTCTACTATCAGCCAGTAAGCAACCAAATCTTCACAAGGGAGGGTTCAAAGGGTAAAACCTACCTATCCTATACTTGACTCAACTGCTGGATGTTATCACTTACTCTATCTCCATTCATGTGGGGGATTGTTGAAAATGAGTGAATGGAGAAGAGAGTGAAGAAGAAAGAAGCTCCATTCTGAAGAAGATTTTAGTCCCATATTGGAAGTTTCAAGGCTTGATGGTTGGTTTATATTGTTTCACAAGCATGTGTGTTGTGAACAAATAAATGAGTGGAAGCTTGCTCTTGTGTGTGGATGCATAGGGAGGGTGCAAATCTAGGGCCCGGATTGCACTGAACCAAGTTTGCTTGTGTGCGAGCACGACCTATGCACACCCAAATAAATTAACCGACATTTTGCCACTTGGATTATTCTTTTTCATTAACGCTTAAATAAGAAACGCATATTAATATAATGCATATGACGTTTCTTTAGCAAATGGAAAAGTAACCTCATGCAAGGCATCCTATAAAAGGCCTTGAGCATGAGAGGAAAAGAAATAAGGAAAAGAAAGATTAAATAATCTTTCCATCCACCTTCTTTTCCCTCTTCTTCTTCTCTGTCGTTTCTTTCTTCCACTCGACAGAACCCTGGTGATAGCATTCGGGTATTTCTCAGTTCGCCGCAACCACCAGTGCTAGGTGGAGATTGCGGTTTCACCGTTGTATCCTGGGAAACAGACGACCCGAGTAAGCCTCGAAGCACAACCGGAGGTGGACGAATCTGTTTCAAGGAAACTGCGTCATTCGCAGGCCTCGGTCAGCCTCTTCGCCTGTTCGGCTTGTCTCGCTGTTCGCTCGACCGGCCATTCTGCCTACCCGACCTCGCTGCTCGGTCGGCCCCTTCGTTCGCCCAGTCAGCATCTTCGCTCGCTCGGTCGTCCGCCCTCGGTACACTCGGTTGGTCTCACTACTCGCACGATCAGCCTGTTTTGTTGCTCGCCCGGTCGACCACCTGCTCGGCCCGGTCTACCTTCAGTCCGCGCGGACTTTGCTGCTTTGACACTCTGCTCACTTAACCACTCCGTGGTCAGAAAACCAGCCCCTGCTGGCAGCCTGAGATTATCAGCTCAGGTCATTTTAACATATAAGTGAATTTAAATTCAGTATATTTAAATTCAGCTAACCTCTATCTCTTGCAACAATATTATCCAACAATCTTGAAATAGACTCGTTTTCGTTGAGATGGCCACATAACGTGTTGAGGTGCAACAGACTCAACAAATAAAGGCCCCATCTGTCCTGATTGGAAATGTTCCAATCAATCAGGGGAAAAGGCCATAGAAGTTCACTAGGTTGAACTTCAAAAAGGTGTTAGTAAAAGATGCTTCTCTACTTGACTACACTAAATCTAGCTCGATTCTTGATCGAGGAACCTCCCAAGTATGCTGAGGATGCTACTAATGTTCAGACCATTAATACAGTAGAGGCATGGACTCATTTTGAGTACCTATGCTAAAAATGCATCTTTAACAGCCTTGCCAACTCACTATACGTTGTGTATAGAACAAAGAAAAAGGCTGAGGAGTTGTGGGAGTCTCTAGATAATAAGTACAAGATAGACGATATAGGGCCAAGAAATTCATTGTGGGTCGATTCTCGGACTACAAAATGGTTGACTTCAAAATGATGATTAACTAAGTTCAGGAGTTTTAAGTGATTCTACACGAGATTTACATAGAAGGCATGGTGTTGAGTGAAACTTTCTAAGTGACAACAATCATTGAGAAGCTGCCTCCTAGTTAGAAAGACTTCAAGAACTACCTGAAGCACAAGCGGAAGGAGATGAATGTGGAGGAACTCATAGTTCGACTTCGCATCGAAGAAGACAACAAGAGTTCAGAGAGGAAGCTGTTCTCTCAGGCTACTGTGAAAGCCAACGTGGTCGAGCACGGTCAAAGCTCGAAATGGAAGAACCCCAAGTCTTCTAAGATGGGACCCAGAGGAGGCATCAGCAAGAAGAAGTTCTCTGGGAAGTGCTTCAACTGTGACAAAGTGGGTCACAAATCTTCGGAGTGCAGAAAGTCGAAGAAGAAGCAAGAGGCCAACCTGAACGAGGGACCTGAAATGGACGACCTCTGCGCTGTGGTCTCCGAGCTAAACTTGATCGGTTCAAACCCGCGGCAATGGTGGATCGATACTGGAGCCACTCGACATGTCTGCTGCAACAAGGAGCTGCTCCACAACTTCGAAGAAGTCACTGGAGACAAACTGTTCATGGGGAACTCAGCAACCTCGGACATCACGGGCCAAGGAAAGGTGGTGCTGAAGATGACCTCGGGCAAGGACCTCACTCTGAACAATGTGCTGTATGTTCCGGAGATTCGTAAGAATCTAGTGTCCGGATCACTTCTGAGCAAGCATGGCTTTCGCATTGTTTTTGAGTCGGACAGAGTTGTATTGTCCAAAAATGGGATGTTTATAGGAAGAGGCTATGTATCTGATGGGCTGTTTAAGCTCAATGTAATGGCCATTAGGCCCAAGATAAATAAAACTGAAAGCTCTTCCACTTATATGCTTGAGTCTTCGTGTTTGTGGCATGGTAGACTAGGACATGTTAACTACGATGTGTTGCGTAGATTAATAAACATGCAAAGCATACCTTCATTCCACCTTAACCCAAAACACAAGTGTGAGATTTGTGTTGAAGCGAAAATGACAAGGTCATCCTTTCAACATATTGAAAGAAGTAATGAACCACTTGACCTAATCCACACTGATGTGTGCGACCTAAAAGGTACGCCAACACGTGGTGGTAATAAATATTTCATCACTTTTGTAGATGATAACACAAGATACTGTTATATGTATCTTCTCAAAAGTAAGGATGAAGCTATAGAAAAATTCGCTCTCTATCAGAATGAGGTTGAAAATCAACTTAATAGAAAGATTAAGGTGGTTCGAAGTGACCGAGACGGTGAATATGTGTCACCGTTCGCTGAGTTGTGTGTTGAACATGGGATCAGACACGAAACAACAGCTCCTTATACTCCTCAGCAAAACGGAGTTGCTGAGCGAAAGAATCGAACTCTTAAAGAGATGATGAATGCTTTTCTATTGAGCTCTGGATTGCCAGAGTCCATGTGGAGGGAAGCTGTATTAACAGTTAATTACCTTTTAAATAAGGTGCCCTGGAAGGAAATGGATAAGAGCTCTTATGAGTTGTGGAATGGAAGATAACCGTCCTACAAATATTTACAAATGTGGGGGTGTCTTGCCAAAGTGTTGGTACCTGATCCGAAAAGGATTAAGATAGGACCAAAGACTGTTGATTGCATTTTATTGGATATGCACATAACATCAGTGCTTATCGATTTTGTGTGTATGAGTCACACGTACCGGAGATACACAAGAACTCGATAATCGAATCGAGAAATGCCTCTTTCTTCGAGCATGTGTTTCCGTATAAGACCCGTGAGGATGCTAGCTCCTTAAAACGGGCGAATGAAACACAAGGCGAAGAAGAAAATGATGACAATGAGGAACCAGTGGAGGTTGAGCCTAGACGGAGCAAAAGAGCTCGGGTAGAAAAATCCTATGGATCGGATTTTATCACTTTCATGTTGGAGAGTGAGCCCCGTAGTTACTCAGAAGCTGTAGGCTCTTCTGATGGACCTCACTGGAAAGAGGCAATTGCATCTGAGATAGAATCTATCTTGCAAAATCACACTTGGGAACTTGTGGATCTTCCTCCGGGAAGTAAACCACTAGGTTGCAAGTGGATTTTCAAGAAGAAAATGAAGTCAGATGGCACGATCGATAAATACAAGGCCAGATTGGTAATCAAAGGATACCGACAACGAGAAGGCCTTGATTACTTCGATACATACTCTCCGGTATCGAGAATAACTTCCATTAGAGTATTGTTGGCTATAGCCGCTCTATGGAATCTCAAAATACATCAAATGGATGTAAAGACAGCTTTTCTAAACGGGGATTTAGAAGAGGAAATCTACATGGACCAACCCGAGGGGTTTTCTGTGCCAGGACAGAAAAACAAGGTATGTAGATTGGTGAAGTCATTATATGACTTGAAACAAGCGCCAAAGCAGTGGCATGAGAAATTCGATAATGCCATGAAGGAATGTGGATTCAAGATCAATGAATGTGATAAATGTGTCTACATGAGAGTCACAGAGAGTGACTATGTCATCTTGTGCCTCTATGTAGATGACATACTTATCATTGGGAGTAATGATAAGATAATCAAATCCACAAAAGTTATGTTGAACTCAAGATTTGACATGAAAGACATGGGCCTAGCTGATGTGATTCTGGGAATCAAAATTCTTAGAACGACAGAAGGACTTGTTCTTAGTCAGTCCCATTACGTGGACAAGATTCTTGAGAAATTTACCAAAGGTGATACTGCGTTGGCACGAACGCCGATAGATACTAGCCAACATCTATCGAAAAATCGAGGTGAAAGTATCTCTCAGCTAGAATACTCTCGAGTGATCGGAAGTCTGATGTACTTAATGAGTTGTACACGACCAGACTTAGCCTACGCAGTAAGCAAACTGAGTAGATACACGAGTAATCCCGGTGTTGAGCATTGGAAAGGGATAACAAGAGTATTGAGGTACTTGAGGTATACTCGTGAATATGGATTGCACTATTCAAGATATCCCGCTGTGATCGAAGGATACAGCGATGCAAGTTGGATATCTGATATAAAAGACTCTAAGTCTACGAGTGGATATATCTTCACTCTAGCAGGTGCAGCCATTTCCTGGAAATCTTCTAAGCAAACTGTAATAACCAGATCCACGATGGAATCTGAGTTTGTAGCTCTTGACAAATGTGGTGAAGAGGCTGAATGGCTACGACAATTCTTAGAAGATATTCCGAGATGGTCGAAACCTGTGCCGGCAATTTGTATACATTGCGATAGTCAATCAGCAATTGGTCGGGCACAGAGCCATATGTACAATGGTAAGTCTAGACATATACGTCGTAGACATAATACCATTAGACAACTACTCTCAACGGGAGTTATCACTATTGACTATGTGAAGTCAAAGGATAACCTAGCAGATCCGCTAACCAAAGGATTAAATCGAGAGTTAGTTGCAAGCTCATCACGAGGAATGGGCTTGATGTCGTTGTCAGCGATCAGTGCAGAGGACACCCAACCTATGCTGATTGGAGATCCCAAGAACTAGGTTCAAAGGGACAACTAATCTGCACTGACTAGACACACTGTGGGGGAGTACCCTAATGAAACAGTGACTAGACCAGGGTAAACTGATGGGCTTTTAATGATCAAGAAGAGTATATGACAACTCTTGAGGGATCACCTATGTGAGAAAGAAGTGAGGCCGCTTCGAAGAGAATTGGAGGCACAATTCTTAGAGCTTCTCACAGAACCAGGCGTGTTCATGGCCAAGAACGAACACACTCATGAGAACTGAATTATATCAGGGAGAGTCTTGGGTGAGATTTGTCACTGTTTACACAAACGACAGTATAGTTCAAAGACATCGTGTCTACTATCAGCCAGTAAGCAACCAAATCTTCACAAGGGAGGGTTCAAAGGGTAAAACCTACCTATCCTATACTTGACTCAACTGCTGGATGTTATCACTTACTCTATCTCCATTCATGTGGGGGATTGTTGAAAATGAGTGAATGGAGAAGAGAGTGAAGAAGAAAGAAGCTCCATTCTGAAGAAGATTTTAGTCCCATATTGGAAGTTTCAAGGCTTGATGGTTGGTTTATATTGTTTCACAAGCATGTGTGTTGTGAACAAATAAATGAGTGGAAGCTTGCTCTTGTGTGTGGATGCATAGGGAGGGTGCAAATCTAGGGCCCGGATTACACTGAACCAAGTTTGTTTGTGTGCGAGCACGACCTATGCACACCCAAATAAATTAACCGACATTTTGCCACTTGGATTATTCTTTTTTCATTAACGCTTAAATAAGAAACGCATATTAATATAATGCATATGACGTTTCTTTAGCAAATGGAAAAGTAACCTCATGCAAGGCATCCTATAAAAGGCCTTGAGCATGAGAGGAAAAGAAATAAGGAAAAGAAAGATTAAATAATCTTTCCATCCACCTTCTTTTCCCTCTTCTTCTTCTCTGTCGTTTCTTTCTTCCACTCGACAGAACCCTGGTGATAGCATTCGGGTATTTCTCAGTTCGCCGCAACCACCAGTGCTAGGTGGAGATTGCGGTTTCACCGTTGTATCCTGGGAAACAGACGACCCGAGTAAGCCTCGAAGCACAACCGGAGGTGGACGAATCTGTTTCAAGGAAACTGCGTCATTCGCAGGCCTCGGTCAGCCTCTTCGCCTGTTCGGCTTGTCTCGCTGTTCGCTCGACCGGCCATTCTGCCTACCCGACCTCGCTGCTCGGTCGGCCCCTTCGTTCGCCCAGTCAGCATCTTCGCTCGCTCGGTCGTCCGCCCTCGGTACACTCGGTTGGTCTCACTACTCGCACGATCAGCCTGTTTTGTTGCTCGCCCGGTCGACCACCTGCTCGGCCCGGTCTACCTTCAGTCCGCGCGGACTTTGCTGCTTTGACACTCTGCTCACTTAACCACTCCGTGGTCAGAAAACCAGCCCCTGCTGGCAGCCTGAGATTATCAGCTCAGGTCATTTTAACATATAAGTGAATTTAAATTCAGTATATTTAAATTCAGCTAATACCCCGTAAAATCTCCGGCTACAGATTGATTGTATCCAACAGATTCCTCATTCTTCAGTTCCATGTTCGAAGGTAAATCCTTGCATGTCTCCCTCCCAAGTGATTGAGGTAGAACTCTGATCGGCAATGGTTTCCTTCTCCAGCGCCTGTGGAGAAATCGCTCGACATCGTGCTGGTCAGAGACGTCGATGGTAAAACCTTCTGGAATGCTTTGGGCGACGTCATTTCTCCGAGAATCAAGAACCCTACGGGCGATGATGAATCGGCGCTCTCGACTTTCCGGCGAACGTTTCAGCAGCGCGAGCTGAAGAAGGAGACGCGCATATGCTTGACGTGGGTGCGGCCGTCCAGAATGCTGGTACGTGGAGATTTCGATCGTTCGAACTGAGCTGCTAGCTGTTGATTTTTCTCTGCTGTCCTGTCCGTGTAGATTTCGATCTCCTCTGCTGGGTCTCCGACGGCGATCGATGCCGAGATCTTGTCGAGCAACGTTAACCGGGCGCTGTTCGACGGATTCTTCGGAAAGAATCCTGTTTCCTCCACGCTGAAGGCGTCGGTTACTGATGGGCTGAGGATGATCATCGGTTGATCACGTTTAATTTGTGGTCTCTCGTTCTCAGAAATTTGAGATTATTCGAGTTGTTCGAACTTTGATCCAGGCATAATTGAATCATAATTTGGATTAAAAAGTTGGAATTCGGCTCAAATTCGATTAATGGAAAAAAAAAATACTTCCTTTAATAATAATAATTAATCTATTTTTAACGTGGGTCAGCTGTACTCCGTCCTTCCCGCGCCTTCCCTGCCTCCCCGCGAAATCTACGGCCGCGACCTTCATCCGCGAAAAGACGAAAATACCCTTCACTCCCCCTCCTGTTTACCACTCCGATCCGTACGATCCCAGTTCCAGAGATTTCGACCGTCCGAGCTGCCCTAGGGACCGACGCTAGTTAGAGGGGCGTGCGATGGCATTTTCGTCAATGTCCTCTCGGCTTTCTTTTATTAATGGCGAACGCAGAAGCCATGGCATGGAGTATGCGTCTCCTCCTCCTCCTGCAATTTCAATCTCTCTGTAATTCGCTCTAAGTTTTTTCTTCTTTTTCTCTCAGACGAGTTTTAGTCGATCGAACCAGTACCGGAGATGGCGGCTAGCTGGAGGTCGAGGCTGTTTCCGACGATCAAGAAGGTGTTTGTGTTCGGGACCAGCAAGAGGACTGCGGCCACAGAGGCCTGCAAGTCATTTGAGGAATCACAGGTCGATAATTATTAATTCCCAACAATATTTTTTCTTCTTCTTCTTCTTTAATTTGCTTATATATATGTATGATTATCTATCTTGATGTGCAGGAGGAGATCACCAAGGAGTTTGAGGAGAGGAAGATCGAACTCGAAGCTAAAGCTGTAGAGATCTATCAGGCCTCAGACGCTGAGATCAAGGTCTGCATTACTAGTCAAAGTTAAATTTGGTCGGAATTCCATCAAGAACAAGGTAAAGAACCCGTAGTTGTTCTATAATGTCCACAGGATTTGGTGAGAAATCCGACAGAGGCCGGAATCAAGAAAAAGTCGACTGCTGTCGTGAAGTTCATCGAAGAACTAGTAAAGATAGGTAATTAACTGTCATTTAATTTGCAGATGGATCAAAAGTTTTGCATATATATAAATTAAATCGGATTATTAATACGAATGAATGATGATTACAGAGTTCCCTGGGTCTAAGCAAGTCAGTGAGGCTGCAAGCAAGTATGGCGTGGCCCTTGTCCCCGCTCCGATCGTGTTCATCCTCGAGAAGGTGTCGGCCTTAGTCCCCCAAGACGACGAGGTGGACCCCGGAAGTGTCGCTGGCGCAAAGGAGGCCACGTCGAGCGAGCTGGAGAGGGACAAGGAGGAGGCAGCGGTCGTAGGAGAGAAGGCAGAGGAGGCGACAATTGTAGCCTCATCGCCTCCTAGTCCTGCCGGTAACGCACCGGCAACCACAATCTCTGTCACCGCCGAACCGACTCATGCAAAGGCATGAAACCACAAACCCTAAGCGGATCGCATGTGTTTTTTGTAATATTGTACTTTCCCATATTGCTTGTGTTTGTTGTTGCTCCGTCTTCCTATTTTTCTTTAGGTTGTTTACTTGTTTTTTTGTGAAGGAGAGCCTTAACGCAACAATAGTAAAATTACTGCTATGTGACAACAAAACATAGTCTCTTGCAATGCAGATAAGAATATGTATAATGAATCCAATGTGATTCAATTTTTTCCCAAGATCTCATATTGACTTGTATTAGAGGCTTGAGGTGTAAAATGTGTATTACTTTGTATGTGTTTAATTTGTTTTGCAACTAATTAATGGATTCATGTGCATACTTTGAGTTTGAAAATATAATGCAAAACTTATAGCTAGAGTTGTACTTGTGTGGATGGATTAATGTAGGGATTTAATTAATGTACTCACTCTTTGATATACTCGTTGTAATTCATGTCTACAAGTGCTAGATGATTAATTAATTAATTAGCAACAACTAATTAGGGTTGAATCCATGAATGAAGATGTTAATTGCTCAAAATCAGGTGACGCGTATGATCGAGTTGATTAATAGTCAAAATTTGAAAACCGACAAATTAGCAAGTAGCAACCATGTGGACGACTATATATTTCACTTTCGATGAATAAACACTTACTTTGAGGTTTACGATTAAATCCTAACTTCAAAATGCCAAGTATATGTAGACATTTATGAAAGTATGGATGCTTCAAAGCAAAAACTATTTCAAATGCATACCACACAATGGTGATATGTTGTCGGTCTTGATTTTAATGCTAATGAACTAGAGTAACCCTTGGAAGCTCGGAAATTTTAGACATATTTAGTGTTTTAGATATATAAGAAGTTATTGCCCAAATGCAATAACCGTAGAAGTATGCCCTTGAGAGGTAATTAGATTAACTCTCTATATTATAAACATCATTTATATAGGTATCTCATCAATAGCCGTAGAAGCTTCTTCCTATTATATAGATATCTCTATGTTTGTATAATAATTCAATTTCTATGTTCTAAGGAATTTACATCGATGTGCTGAAGTGAAGTGAGCGAAACCTCATCAATAATGAAGTAGATAACAAACTTAAAAATGAATTTTCAATATGACTTATGACAAATGATCCTTCAAACAATATCTTCAATAATGAAGTCAATGAGTAAATACAATGAAAATAATTAATCCCTTAAACTTAATTAACTACTATTTATCATCATAATATATAATATAAATTACTTTAAAATAAATCCCTATAATTATATTAAAGTCTCTAACACAAAAAGAAAGTAAATCATTGATGATTCGAAGTAAATATTCACGGTGATTCCACTAGTGAGAGTGAGAGTGACAGTGAGAGAGAGAGAGAGCCCCAAACACAATTATTGGAAGGAGAGAATAAACATTTAACATATTGAAATTCGAAATCCACTCACAACCCTAGGAAACCCTAACAACCGCTCTGACTATTCAGTCACACATTGCAAGATTGGCAACAGTTTGAGGCACGAAATTATTACTAGAAGAAATGAAATGACACTGCATCGGAACACAAAGCCAGTGCTGATCGAGAAGTATCCATGGCTCTCCAGCTCCAACCTCACTACAGCTTCAAGTACGCCTCTTGGAACCTCGGGCGGCCGCCAGGTGATCCTGCACATGAGCCGACAAAAATGTTTTAATTCGAATGGCAGAGTGGATGAAACATACAGACATACAAATCATGGTTTAAAATTTCGAGCCGTGCCGGAGTTTCGGTCCCAGACCGGAACGATACAGTTTCGGTATCGTATCGTGCCGTGCCGATACAGTTTCGGTAGTTTTTAATTTTAAATATAAATGTAAGGCAAAACAAATAAATATATTTTTCTTTTAAGAAAATTGATATATGAACAACTCAAATTAAAATTGATACATCATAATACAATACCTTACTAATACCAAAAGGAATGACGTGAATCAGATTGAAGCATTGGTTCTTGCAACATTCTGGTTAAATCAACTCCATAGTTTTCCAATGCCCAGATTAAATAATCATCCCATGACATGCAATATTGATATTGATTTCTCCACATGTCCATCAGCATGTCTCGATTGACCACTGAAAGTTGAATTTGAACTGGCACCACTGGAATTGGAACTGGTACAGGTACAGGCACAGGATAAGGATAAGCATACGTCCCTGAGCTCTGATATGATGGATCGCCATATGATGCATCAGAACTATAATAAGAAGGTTGAGAGTACGATGAACTTCGATCAGAATCAATCTCAGCTAAACTCTCTCGCATATCATGATAATCATGAGCTTTCTTTTGTTTGTCACCCTTAGATCGACGTTGATACTGAGATTTAATAATTCTACCTCTATGATCTTTATCTTGGGTTGCATGTGTGTAATCTTTTTCACATGTCCAAGGCTCCGGTGCCGAAGTAGGAGGAACATAAGTGCCACAGCCACCAGATGCATCACCACTGCCATCGCTTCCATTAGTACTTGCACTGCTATTGACATCACTATCATCATTTCGAACTTCTCGTCGGACTATAGTGTCAGAAGGTGATGATGTTTCATCACTATCATCATGCTCTTGCTCATCAATTGCATTGAGTGGATTTTCACTAATTCTCAATGGGCCACTTTCTTTAAAAGCAGGAGTTTTGACTTTTCTTTTCTCTTGAGTAAAAATTGCAGGAGTTTTACCTTTGTCTTTATCTGCGGACTTTGGTTGACTTTGAGGTTGAGATGATTGAGAACGTCTTGGTCGTGATCCAGAAAATCGAAATTCTTGGTCAAAAGCCTCATCATTATATTCTTCGCTGACATCTCCTCTAGCTTGTATTTTTTCAATCTCTTGAGTAAGAAATTGAGATGGTCGTGGTGGATCTCCAGTTTCATCAAGTAAGGGATTCTCAGCCTCCACGGCACTCCACCAATCCATCATTGGATCATCCTCAGTTTGGACAAATCCAATATCAAATGGGTCTACATCACTAGATTCTTGTTTTTCCAGTTCTTGTTCTTCTGTAATCGCTCTTAGTTGAAGACGCATATTATAATGAACGTAGACCATCTTCTCCAAGCGACGATAAGAAAGACGATTGCGTACTTTTGTATGAATGAGGGAGAAAGTTGACCAATTTCTTTCGCAACCACTTGAAGACGTTGTCTGTGAGAGAATTTGTACTGCAATCTTTTTTAAATTTGGGGCTGATCCTCCATATTGTAACCACCACTCAGCTGTAAGATAAATAAGAATAAAGTTAAAATAGTATTTATATTTATTGACAAAAATTAGTAATAATTTTTTCTATATTTACCTGCATCCATTTTATATCTGCATGACACTGCAAAAGAATCGCTAAAAGAACCATATGCTTCTCGAAATAATCGACTTTCATTAATAGCCTCAGTAGCTAATTCTCTATTTTTTTGGAGTCTTGATATTACATTTCTGAGGGCTACTAATAGATCTTCATTTGTGGCAAGATTATAACGATATTGATATGCCGGATTGAGATAATAACCTAAAATAATTAAGCATATATATAATTATTAATAGTAATATTAAAAATTCTTAATTCTTTATCATAAAAAATACGCACCTGCTAAATGAATATGTTTTCCCATTTGGTTGTCCCACCTTGTAGTGATTATATCAATATAATATTGATACTTAGTTGGAGATTGTAGACGTCTCTTAATTTCCTCTTTTGCTTCGTGAATTAGACGGTAGACGTTGCCCATTTGTGGCTTCTTGTCCATATCAACTTTTCGTAGAACAACGTACAAGGGTTCCACTGCTATAAGAATATCTGAAATATAGTCCCAAAATCTAGCAGATATAATAATTTTTTGTACCTCCCTTCCTTCAGTAGAACTAGAGTATCGAGAGGTTTCCCAATCTTCAGAAGTGAACATGGCTTTCAATCCGACTTTTTTCTGAAATAATGATTTTAATAGGAGAAAGTGAGTTGCAAACCTAGTTGCTCCTGGTCGTAGAATCTCCCCATTAATAAATTTCCTCATTAATCCGTGAACCCAATGATGATTATAAAGGAATTTTGTTAACGATTGACCTTTTTTCACTACCTTCTTTACTATATCGAGTTTACCAATATCTGCCATCATCAAATCAACACAGTGTGCTGCGCATGGTGTCCAAAATAATGTTTGATATTTTTGCTCCAGTAATTCTCCAGCCCTCTTGAAGTTGGCACCATTGTCTGTAATTACCTGCACTATATGTTCTGCACCTATCTCTTGAACTACGTTATCCATCAAATGATATATATAAGATGCATCATGATAATCTGCAGTTGCATCAACAGATTTATGAAAAATCACCTTTCTATTGCAGTATAGCAGAAAATTAATAATGCTCATCCGTGTAGGTCCTGTCCAACCATCACACATTAATGTAACCCCATATAAGCTCCATTGCTTCTTGCATGATAGGATCCAAGTTTTGATTTCCTTCACTTGTTCATCTAAATACGGACCAGCAATTTCATATGCAGTCGGAGGTTGAATACCAGGTCCAGATTTTTGAATGTTGGATACCATGCTGCGGTAGTATGTGTTATTTGCTGCATTGGGAGGAATTCGATTAAAATGAAAAAATTTAGCAATACTTTGACCTATTGATTTCTTCTTCTCCCTTGTATAAGCATCATCAATCCTAGTCTGTTTGCTAGCTTGGTCCGGGAATGCTAGTGGATCAATATCAGCAATATCAACTGCACGCCTTCGTCCCATAGAAGGAAAGAAATGACCGATACCACCTTGTGTTGAAGTAACACGAACACTTTCACTCCTCCCCAATGTTGCTGCAGTAGTTGAGCCACTTCCACTAGCACCAGCTGAGCCACTTCCACTAGCACCAATACCACTATATTGCATATGTCGCTCATATTCATATTGAGTTCGAGAGGCACTAAGAGCTGCTAAAAATTCTTCATCATTTGGATCTTCACCACGACCTTCAAATTCATCATAAACTGGTGCTTGAGAGCTTCGCCTATCAAGCATTTCATGTTGTTGTTGTTGTTTATGCTTTAATTCTTTTTTGCCATCAAGTTCATCTTTCATTGCACGACGAATTTCTTGAGACACTTTTGGGCATCTAGAGACATCTGGATATCCACCAGCAAGATGTTGTTTTAGGCGTGTGATCCCACCACTACGTCCAATCATATCGCAATGCAGACATTGTCAATGAAATCGATTTTCTAATCGACGTGCATGTCTCCAAGCTGGATCATAAGATTGTTGTTTTGGTGCCATTACCTATGCGTTATAAAAATGTAAATATTCATAACTATAAAAATTAATAAAATTAAAATTTTAATTAATAAATATGATAATTATATTATTATTTATCAATTTAATTAATTATCAATTAATTTATATAATATATATCTATATAGTTAGTGTTTATATATTTTGTACCATATATAATAAAATTACTATTTATATATTTATATATTATTTTAAAACTAAATTTATTCAAAACATCTAAAATTATATATTTTTAAAAATATGATTAATAAATAAATAATTTAAATTATTTTATCAATTAATAAACAATTTAACAATTTTTCTTATAAATTTTTTTTAATATATCACAAATTAAATTATTTAAGTAAACATGAAATAATTAATTTTGATATATATAGAGAATAATTAATAGATAAAATTTACTATAAATTAGTTAATAAATAAAAATTTTAAATTACTTATTCAATTCATAATCAATTTATTTTCCTCATAAAATTTTCTAGGATATCACAAATTAAATTATTTAATTATACAGGTAATAAATTATGTAGATATTAAATAATTAATAGATAAATTTTAATAGATTTTTTGATAGATTTTATTTGTATTTTTAAAAAATAATTTTAAAATATTAATTTAGATATAATTATATAAATTAATTATTAGTTCACTTAATTATTTATTTATTTATAAAAATATACTAATTCATGATCATTTATTTAGAAAAAATACATTACAGTTTAATAAAAAAATATGAAAAATTAACAAAAAAAAAGACTAAAAATATGTATAAAATAAGTAAAAATAAAATGCAAGTGAGGCCTAAATAAATTTTAGATCATTAATGATCAAATTATTAATATTTGATTAATTTAAGTTAATTTACTTAAGATAATATTAAGGAATTAATTAGAAAATTAAAAATTAATAAAAAGGATATAAACTTCGATACTGAAAAATAGCTAAAATTAAGTTAATTTTTTAAAACTCCAACAAGGAAATTGGTCATCTATTTAAGTTATAATCTACTTTATATAATTCTGTTTATAAATATTCTATATAAGTTTTATATTAAATAATTAAATGATTTAAATACTATAATTTATATTACAGAAAAATTAAATTTATTTAACAGATTCAAATTTATTTTAATTTTTAATCATTTATAAAATTTTTAAACTATTTATAGATTTTATATAAGTTTTATATTAAATAATTAAATTATTTAAATACTATAATTTATATTACAGAAAAATTAAATTTATTTAAAAGATTCAAATTTATTTTAATTTTTAATCATTTATAAAATTTTTAAACTATTTATAGATTTTTAAATTATTTTAAAATTTTAAACTATTAATATTAAGGAATTAATTAGAAAATTAAAAATTAATAAAAAGGATATAAACTTCGATACTGAAAAATAGTTAAAATTAAGTTAATTTTTTAAAACTCCAACAAGGAAATTGGTCATCTATTTAAGTTATAATCTACTTTATATAATTCTGTTTATAAATATTCTATATAAGTTTTATATTAAATAATTAAATGATTTAAATACTATAATTTATATTACAGAAAAATTAAATTTATTTAACAGATTCAAATTTATTTTAATTTTTAATCATTTATAAAAATTTTAAACTATTTATAGATTTTATATAAGTTTTATATTAAATAATTAAATTATTTAAATACTATAATTTATATTACAGAAAAATTAAATTTATTTAAAAGATTCAAATTTATTTTAATTTTTAATCATTTATAAAATTTTTAAACTATTTATAGATTTTTAAATTATTTTAAAATTTTAAACTATTTTATTTATAAAATTAATTTAATATTTAATTTTTTTAATAAATTATAAATTCAAAGTTTTTAATTAAATTTTTTTTATTTTTTATAGTTTTAATAATAAATAATAATAATAATATGAATTTATATGTCATAATTATATTAGTTAATTATAATTTATATAATAATTAATTAGAAATTATACATATTTTAAATAATTTATTACATATGTATATAATTTATTTTGATTTTTAATCAATTACAAATATGAATTTAAAATCTAAATACTTTTATTATTAATAAAATAAATTTATATCTTATAATTATATTAGTTAATTGACAATTTATTTAATTAATATTAATTTATATATATAATTATCGTTTATATCATAATTAATTAGAAAATAGAAATTAGAAATTATATATATATATATAAAATTTTTTTTAGAAATTTAATATAACACTGTTATAATAATTATAACAGTTATAAGTTATAAACGAAACTCTATTCCTTTATAACACTATTATAACATTGTTATAATAATTATAACATATAAATAAATCTTTTATTTTAATATAACGGTTTTAATTAAAACCGTTATATTAAAATTTTTATTAAACGAAACCCTATTCCTATTCCTCCTCTGCGAAGTCGCAATCATCGCGATTCCGCCGCCATCCTCCTCCTCCTCCTCCTCCTCCTCCTCCTCTGCTCTACTCGCGATTCAGAGCTTCTCTACTTATAAATTGACAATTTACTTTGTTACCTGCCGAAGATATGTGATCGCCGCCTCACTGCCTCGCCGCGTCGCCTCCTCGCCGCCTCGCCGCCTCGCCTCCTTGCCGCCTCGCTGCCTCGTTGCCTCGCCGCCTCGACCCAATCTCCGTCGCTGATGCTTCCAGGTAAGTTTTCGTCGTTTATATAAGTTTTTTCCGTGATCTCGTGATCGACAGAAGGAATCCAATCGATTCCTCTTGTCGCCCACTGTGCCGCAACTGGACGCACGCGAAGACGCATGCGATGACGATCCGAACTTCACGCCCTCGTGCTGTGTCGGTCGCGTGCTGTCTCGGTCGCGTGCCGGTGCCGGTCCCTTGTCGGAACGGTAAAAGCCGTGAGTTTCGGGCGGAACGGTTCGGTATTTAAAACCATGATACAAATACAATCAATCAAAGCAGTATGTTTACTAAAACAGAACATGAACGAATGGTTTGGTACTCAATCATGCACCATGACAAGTAAACGCATTAGTCCAACATGGCAACAATTCATGAGCATTAAGGAAAACTTGGCATGTCAAAAGAATGCAGGCAGGAAACAGTATATGAGATGAAACATCAACTTTATGTTTACAGCATACATATATATAGCAAGTGGGTGTGCAGTATTATAGAGAAAGTCGATATGATTTACCTAAGAAGGCATATTCTAATAGTCTTCCATGTAGACCCGAAATAAAATTCAGGCAAAAGGTAATTCATAATTGTGAGGACTTGAGAAGCTACCATGCTTTGCTTAAAATGTGATATGTTATATTTGTCTAGTTGCATTCTGAATGGAGAAGACATGTTGCGATGGAATCATGGACATCAGTAGTTGTAAAGGATAACTCATTCATATCTAATAAACTTGTAATGGAAAACAAGATTTCTGGAAGTTGGCATTGAAGAAAAATCAAAATGTTTAGGCAAAAATTAGGGAAGAACTGTTACCGAAACAAAATCAAAAGCTCTCGTGTCTTCCTTTGGGCTTTTCAACATCGAAGCATTGTTTAGCACTGGATTATTTGTATGTTGAAAGATATCAGGAAGTGGCATAGAATTGCCTTCCGTGACAGCAGCCCTAGTATTATGACTAAAACCAGGGTTCAGATGTCCTAGGTTTTGTAATAAAAATTGCTGCTGAGCTATAATTGCATTCATTGCATTGTAATCCATCGGCTGGGGAACAAAACCTTGATTGAACATAACGTTTGAAGGCATGCCAAACTGCATAGAAGCCTGAGAATAAACAGCATTTAAACCCGAAGTTTCCTTCATGGCAGCATCTACGGAAACCGGGCTTGGTTGGCCATTATGGTTCAAGAAATCAAGCCCTGAGAAAGTACTTTCAGAAGCATTTACTACACCATGTTGTTTGCTTTCTTGAATGGTTAGACCATCCATCAAATCATGTAGATTCCCTGTGTCCTTGCTTGCTTTCTCTTGAAAATGCACCGATGTTGAACCAAAAACATCAAAGGGGTCAGGTTCCTTACCTTCAGGAGCAACATCTGGCTTCTGATTATCTATTGTCAATCCTGAGAAAAGATCATTCTGCTCTTTGTCCTCAGTCACATGAAAAGAAACATCAGAAAATGGATCATCTTGATTACTACTGCCAGCAGTGCTTACGTTCACAACAGGATCAATCCCAAACAAATCATCACCCAATGGGCCCATCGAATTTGTAAGTGTGCTTTTTTCATTATGTTTCTCCATGGTATCTTGACTTCCATAATCATCAAGGTCACCTGTATCAATTAAGTCGGGGATATGACCAACAGGGACATGTGCTGATTTTTGCTCAGGCAGTTCCTCTCTTGCTCCAGAAGTTAGCTCATCGCCAAGGAGATTTAAGACCTAATCAAAAGATAGGAACTCTGCATTCAATGTTTAATAAAGAGTCGAAAAGCAGTGGCTACAAGTATTTACATAATAAATTCCCATAACTCTTGCAAAAGGTATTGCAATGTGCCATTAGTTATGTATCTTTGTCAAGGTAAGGTCAAGCATCTATTCACCATGCTAGCATAGCTATCAGAAGTATCAAGTTCTGAAATAAAATTGTAATATAATCAAAACAATAATGAACAAGAAAATGTGCCTTCTGCTTCTAAACAGAAAATTAACCACAAAAGTAAACTTCTAAATTCATGTTTTTAGGGCAATGGATTAAATTTCATCAAAACAAGTTTTAAAAGGACATTTCAATATTCTTAAATTTTCCATTATTTCACTCATTTTACTACCTCAGGGACAAGATCATGACACTGTTATACTAGACGAGGGAAAATTAAATAAGGTGGTAAACTTTGGCAGGAGTACACCATCTGGTTGGGTGCATAGGCATAGGTAAACTTAACCATTTCAGCAAATGGACTCTTAATACATCATAGCAAGATAACAATATATTAAAATATATCAATTATTGTCCGTCAATAGGAGGCATTCTGAAATCAAAATGGCATGTTCTCTCGGGGTCTGTCAAAAAATTATTGGAGGCATTCTGAAAAAGGAGGGGATTACACAAAAAGGGTAAAGCATGTAGGGACAAACTGAATTTTTCCCATTTAGTACAAGATGAACTCATGTTCTGTAACTACTGGCAGAAAATATCAAAAGAGATTTTGAACAAACAAAACACAGAATAAACAAAATATCAAAAAATTCAGCTTTGGTGGTTCTGATCTCTAATACTTAGACCCTTGATCCAATCCCCCATACCCATGTCCTGACACTGAGGCATTGACAGTCCAAGTCAGAGAGACAGAACCAAAAATGATCAGATGTAAACTTAAGAACACACAAGAAAAGTCTGAGTCTCAGCGTCTTCTGGTTATGACAATATTATGGTTCAAACAAAGTAGTCACTGATAAAAAAAATTATCAAAAAGGAAAGAACCACAACTTGTATACACTAGTGAAACCTTTCAACCTAATTTATGAATAAAGTAAATGTCATACTGAAAAATATAAAAGCCTCATTCATAAGACATCAAAACTAAAGTATGAATGTTGATTAAAAGGTCTAGAGAAAATTGTTTATCAACAAAAATAAGCATAGCCGCATAGGTATCCCATTTCCTTTTTCTGATAGGGCATCACATGTTTGAGTTGGAAAAGAATGCAAAATAAAGATACAGGTGCTATAGACTACACTGAAATCCTTCCATTTCAAATAATTTATTTTGTGCATATTTCGCGGTACTTGTATTCCAAGTTTTTATTGAATTAGTTCTTGAAGCATTGAAACATTTGTCGCTATTATATTCCAATTTCTATTAGACGAGTCATTTAATGCATGTAAACAGAAACCCAATCCTTAGAAAATAAAAAGCAGCTTTCATATATGCAAATAGAATTACAAGATTAAACTTTGAAAGTTAAGGAATGCTCTTAAACATTGAGCTACAATAATCATAAGAGGATATGTACCTTGATGGCCTTCTCCCTCAAAGAAGCTTGTGGTAACTCTGTACACTTGATCACAGACTCCTTGTTCTCAGTAAAATAAGAAACTATAATAATGAATTGTTCATCATCTGCTTTCCTCAAAATTGATTCTAAGACACAAATAGCCTTCATTCGAACCTGAAAATGTCAAAAGGAAATAATTTTGTAAATCGTAATTGACAGAGACAAAATTATATTATAATTAGAAGAGAACATTATACAATTATACCCAAACAGGTCACTGATGACATCGACTGGCTAAATACTCATTTGGAATTAAACTTGCAAAAAATAACACTAATACATAACATTTTAACACTCACTCTCAAGCTGCAGCACAGATATTAATTTATGTCCAACTGGTAACATTTTTATAAAGAAAAAAAAAAGTCCTGCAAACAGAAAAATAGATAGGTAACACTCAACATAGACAAGAAGAAATGCACCAACTAAGAACTTTGGCAATGCAACTCTGACTGAAATTGGAACTTCAATAGAGGTATTGACTGAGTTTATTTTATAAATAGAAGAGTTACATAAGACTTCATTAACTCCCACCTATGAAATGCCATACAAGACTATCCTTTGGAAGATGGTGTGACAAATTGTAAAAGGCTATATAAAAAAGAAAGATTAGGGTTCCAGAATCTACTCTTATGATAAAGAGTTAATATTCAGAGAAAAATAGACTAAGAATCTACTCTTCTCATGAGCAATTAACATTTTGAGAAAAAGACAAAAATCTACATTCATGAGGAAGTTAATATTGAGAAAAAAAAGCTTAAGTCTGATATTTCTCAAAAAAAAATTAGAAATCCAAATGAAGAATGCTCTGACAAGAGAGGCAATGGTTATCTCATAGAGAGGACGGAAGGAAAGGAGAACTTGGAATCTTGCCAACTTGAGGAGGTTCTATGTTTAGAGTAAATTTGGCTTAAGACAGCAAGTTTAAGATTTACTCTCAAAAGGTTTTCTTTTCCTTCTAAAGTATATGATGTGAAAAAAATAGAATAGAATTTAAGATTTCAATAGATTAATCTCGATATGCTTCTTTTGTTGGTTAAAGGTGCTTTTCAACTGCAATAGTATGAATCAAACTAACCAAAAGATGTCCTCACAGAAAAGGGCATAAATCCTTTGGATCTACAAGAACCAAAGATCCCAATAAGCATCTTGAAAGGAAAGGACATAAGTCCTCAATCTAGAAGTGAAAACAAGGATTCAAAGAGGCATCTGAAAAGAGAAGGGAATAAGACAAAGGATCTAAAAGAACCAAGCATCTCAAAAAGGTGCCCAAAATAAGGACCTACTCAAACAGACATGAAACTTAAGATCCAACATCGCATCCTAAAAGAAAAGAGAATAAGACCTCAGATCTACAAAGTTCAAGGTAAAGAGGTATCCTGAAACAATATGGCATAAGTCTGACATCCAGTCAAGGCTCTAACGAGACATCCTAAAATAAAAGGGCATAATGCCTCAGCTCTAGAAAGAGATGAAGAAGAATTCCGTTTTCATCTTTTGACGAAAGTGGGTATCTGAGGGATTTTCCATCCAGCTCGAGGTGGTATGGTGTAATAGTCATGGTGGAAACAAACCCTATGTCCAAAATAAACTAATGGACATATCAATTCCCGATCTATATGACTTGACCAGTAAAATTCTTATCTGGAGCTAAGAGTTGGGCTAGCAACAAGATTACAGATTGAGCGATTGGATAAGCAAGGGATGAAAAGGGAATCAAAGTTTGACTTACAAAGAATTATTGGAGAATTGTGAGGCAAGTGAAGGTGGTATGTAAGCCCTGTCATTATGAGCAAAGCTGTGCAAGAGCTAGGAACTCAGACTACTATACTTGTCAATTCCTTGAATTTTTATGCATTGAAGATGGAAGGCTTCAACTGAACTTTCTCTTAGGAAGGCCTTGTGTCTTGGCTTGGCTTGGTTCAGGTTGGGCATTCATGATCAAGGAACAGTTTCATCAGAATGATCCATAAGAACTAATTTGAAGAAATCTAAAAAAAGGCAGAGCACTACAACCAAAAAAAGTTAAAAGGGGTTGATTCATTCCAAAAAAGCATAGCACTTCTTCAGGATAGGCAGAAGTAGAAGGGAAGATACATTAACTAGTAATTCATTTGAATTAATCTAGCTCTGGGACTCAAGTTTTGCTCAAAGAGAGGTCAAGATGTAACTAAAGGGTAAATATATAACATATAAGAAATGGCCTGAATTGGAGACAGCATACTAAACTAATAGAAAAAGAACTATGAGGCAAGAGGATTTAGAGTGCAGTCCTTCCTGAGCAGTAAAAATGAAAGAAAAGGAAAATAAATAGGAGGGTCCTATTTATACTGAGAAGGAATCATGTAGTAAAAGAGAATAACAATTCAATTAAAAGTGTTGCTGATTCTCTACCCTCATAGGAAACATGCACTTGAATTCGGTCTATATTCTCTACCTTCATTGAAAACATGCACTTGAACAGATTATAGAAAATTAATTCAAGCAGATTAAGGAGATCAAAGGGAGTATTACATTGAATTCCATGAGAAATGATTCATTGAACTTAATGCTAGAGGAAGTAACTAATATGGGTAAAATTATCACATAACTAAGTAATTTGTCAAATGTGCGACAGCATTTATGGAACATGATTCTACCAATGTAAACATAATATAAGCTGAGAAAGTAGAGTCGGACCAACGCAAGGCATGCACATGAATAAGCGAAGCGGAAATGCAATAACAAGCATTAGATTAATTCTCTAGCCATTGAGTGAGTTATGTGGCAAGGCATCATTGGGAAAGCTCGTGCCCCGAGCCTACAAAACGAGGGGAATTCCAAACGTTTGGAGAATCTTGGATGACGTGCCATTAGACAAAACTTTTCCAACTTGGACATGCTCTACCTCACTTTCACTATTTCGTTGATTTCTCCATTTTGACCCATCCCTTAATTCAAATCCTTTGACTTCAACCAAGTACTCAACTCCATAAAGCCAACCACAATCCACAATTTGGGTGAGTTATACTCACCATGTTTTTTATGCACTAGCAAGGCTTGAACTAGAAGAACATTACAATGGGAATAGGGAGAAACAATGAGAGTGGTGATGGTTGTTGGATTGTAGGGTCAGAGAATTGGATCATAAAACCTAACAATTTAACATAGTTATTTGGCAAATAAAATTTATTAAATTGAATTAAGTATGAACATTTTATAGTTTACTAAATTATATTATTATCACATATAATGAAAATCATTCATATATAATGCAAAATAAATAGTTAAGATGTTGTACTTCTATATAGTAAGAAATTACTTCTCTCACGTTCATGCCAAGGACAAAAACTAAAATAAATCATCTCTAGTTGACAGTTAAAAGGGATTCTTATGAAATGAAATTACTTAGACGATATTGCATGAAAAAGGATGGTCTACTTTTAGTGAATGTTTGACTTTAAAACATGTATAAAGTAAGTAGATTTCATTAGTATAATATTGTTGAGACCAACATCCTACTTAGGAATGTTGAGGAAGATTAAGATCCTTGATACATGAGACCCCAATCAAAACTAGCTTAGAGGATCTTGGTCGATCCTGATATCCAAATTGATAGCAAATAAAAACTCAAAAAGCTATTTTAGCATGAGTTAATGACATAATATTTAAAAATTGAGCAGAAAATACTTTTATCCGTAAAAACTTTAATAGTAAGTTTTTCTATGAGATAGCACTAAACACAAAACATATTAAAAAAAAAAAAAAAACCTATAACTTGCATGCAAAGTAATCAGCATATTGATACAAGTGGCATCTAGCTGACCTGCCATATATGAGAATTGAGCTTCATCTCTAAGGCATGACTCATAGCCAATCCATCTAATTTTGCAGCCTCTGTAAGAAAAACCTGCAGAGCGTCACGAGTTGGTTGCAGACGAACACCGCCAGAGGTGACAATTGTTTCCAAAAGCCTTTCTTCACGATTCTTAACCCCGCCATTAGTTGAACTTGTGTCCTCACTTCCTGCAGCAGTGGGAACATTTAATCTTGAATTAGAACCCCATGCCCCCGAATTTCTTCCTGACGCCCTAGAAGCATTCCAATTTTCTGTCTGCTGTTCAATTCCTTGATAATCATCACGACTATCTATTTCTGTCGTTAGAGACCTTCGAAGGTTTGGGCTCCTATAACTGCCGGTGTCATCCTTCCTTGATGAATGGGCAGCAGCAAAGGTGCTAAGTCCATGCTTGATGGTGGCACTACCAAGACCTACCACTTCACTAATAAATGACCTTTTCTCCTCAGCTGGAAGCTCAAAGTTTGTGTTACCAAATCCTTGAATGCGCTTATTAAGACCTTCCACCGGTGTTACTGACTTGTTCTCATCAGAAGCAAAGACAGCAGCAACAGCCTCATGAGCAGTTTCACGAACAGCCTTATTAAGGGCATCTGCTTTCAGCGGGTCCAATTCACCTTTATAATGGAACAGTTGACGAATCACAGTTGAGTGCCTTTGCATTTCCCTCCTGAACTCATTTCCAGATTTTCCCACTGCATACTTGATCAACCGAAGTGCCTTGCCAAGAGTAAGATACAAAATAAAAATATCCATCAAGCTAGCTACAGGTTTGTATATTTCCAGTGCGGACAACTTAATATAATCAGACAAAGTATTGTGTACATATCCAGATGAGGAGGATTTAGATCGCATACTTTTGAAACATGTTGGGCAAAAAAAACACAATGATCATTTCATAAAAATAAGTTCTGTCAGCTAGAAACATTCACAATTAATAGACAAAATGTGAATAACAATAAGGTTGCAACCCTGAATTGCCGTGGGAAGGAGGTGAAATCTAATTAAGAATTCAGATCATCTCAATTCAAGATGAAGAATTTCATTTTTACTATGAGATATTGAGATTAAACAACTAATAACACAGATACCGGGGTCTTCTCTTAAAAAAAAAGTGTGTGGAAAGAATGTGTACCTTTTGCTTCACAATTGGGCTTTTGTGATCAAGACGTTTGAAGATATAATCTGACACCTCCTTCACAATGCCCACCGGAGAAGTACGCAAAAGATCACAGATTTCCTCCAATTTATACACAGGAGCAACCTTATCTTCGTCCGAAGTCACCCCATCGACCATGCGAGATCTCCAATAAGCTTCCACCGCTCTCCGGCTCTGATCCATACTTCCGCAAAGAAATCAACCAATTCTTATTCCCCTACACCGCAAAATCAAGATCGCAGCCCCAAAAAAGTCACTCGACCAGACAAACAACAGGAGATATAAATCACCTCATCTCAAAACATAAGGTCTATAGAACTAACGAAGCACAGAGACGATCGTGTAAAAACCCTAAAAAAACGAATTCCGTTCATTCAAACGACAGCCTTACGTTAAAATCCCTAATTGAGAGATGTTTCCCGATGAAGACGGAGATTGGCAGATGAAGTGAATCCAAAAGATCGTTCCAGGATCCGTTGATGGGATACAGCAGAAATCGAGCAGAGACTTTGAGCAGGAAAGGAGGAGGAGGTGGATTTGGGGGAAGAAGGGAAGAGAGAAGACGAGTTCGATAGCAAGCAAGACAATTGCCAATCACAAAACTCCGACGGTGATACAAAAGCGGGGACTTAGAACCGTTCGTTCCAGTCGTTACGTAATTCCAACGGTCGTGATGCTTTGAGCGGAAATCAGGGGCTGAGACGGCACCATCACAAAAGATGGGCGGTGACGGCCGTCATGATGACGTCATATTTGATTAAACTTTTTTCTCCAATTTATTTTCAAGTTTTCTATTATATGAAAAATAATAATAAAAAAAATTAGTTTTAAAAAACATATTTAACAGTTTCATTTTCCTCATAAAAATCACTTAGACATTGTCTTTAAATTTCAAAATAAGACCCTACATTGTAGTTGTAGTTGTTTATTATTATTGAAGTTTTTTAATTTGTATAGTAATTTTAGTTAAAATTAATGTATAAACTCATTGTGATCAAATTTCACAAATAAACATAACTCTTGAAGCCATTTTTATTTATTTTAAATAATTTAGATCCATATAAGAGTTTGACTAAATTGAATTAAACTATTTGAATTTTTTAAAAGTCTTTAGAGGCTTTAGAATTCTTCTACATTCTTGGTCATTAGAACAAGAGAAGTTCTATATGTGCAATATGGTGAATCCAAGCATGTAAGCTTTTTATAATAAACTCTAGCAAAAGATATTAAATTCAATTACTTATGGAAATTTATAATTCAATTACTTATGAAATTCATCAGCTTATTTTTAAGAAGCCCATAAATAATAGTTGCTAAATAAGTCATATATTAATTTGTATCTTAAAAAAATATCATATCTTAGTTTTAAACGTGATTATGTAGAAAAGAAATCGACAAATTCAAAAAACGTTGAATAAGAGAGAAGAAATCAATGGATTCATCAAACATTCACACGCGGAAGAGAAGTAAGAGCTTATTTATTTTCTCAAAGAGTTCAGAAACTCTAGATTTGGTCAAACCTTGGTTAAAATTGAACATATTGTAAGTGAAATAGAAATTAAAATTGTTTTCTAAGAAAAACACATAAGAAAAAAATAATTTGATGAGAATAGTGAAAAGGTAATTCAATCTCCTAAAGAATTTTTTCGAGTTAATTACTTTCTATTTATAATTAATCAAGTTCTTTCTTCACTTCAATTTCGGTTTGAGCAATTTCAAAAGTACTAAAAAAAATCTTTGGATTTTTATTTAGTCTAGAGAAATTGTAGTCTATTGATGATGATGGTCTCTTGACCTCATGTGTCAATCTTCAAAATTTATTAACATATGATGGGTGTTCCGATATTGATAAATCAAATTTATTTCTAAAACTAAAGTTATTATGACATCCATTACCTGGATCAGTAAAAAGAGCGATTGATGTGCTGAATTATTTGAAAATAATATGATTGTTATCCAAATTGTTACATCGCATATCGAGTTTTTGCTAATTATACCAGTTATAGTTGAAAAAAAAAATTAAATGAGTTAGCTATATTATCTATCGAGAAAAAATTATTTAGAAAGTTGATTATACAAACTTAATTACTTTTAATTCAAAAAATGTAAAACAAGTAATATTCAAGTGATTATGTATTAGTTCGGAACATGAATTTTATATTTTGTTTTTATTTTTTTAATATTTGTTTACGAGATTATTTTTGATGATAAATTTTATCTATATTTTATTTCTAGATTTCATGTTTTAAATATTATTATATTTATATTAATAAAAAATATATGAATATTAAGTTTTGAGGGCACCATATTTTATGCTCGTCTCATGCCTCAAAATCTCAGGTTCGATATTGTTATTAAAGGATCCAGATTCTTAATTAAATAGTAAAATAACAACAATTGAATTAACAAAGTATTAACACACATAAATCCAGAAATGGTCCAAATCTTTTATCCCAAGTCAAAGACACAACAGTAGAACATCTTCCCAATTTCTCAAATATCTAAAAATCAAGTCATAGGTTCGGCAAATTAACGGATGAGCTGAATAACTATTATTAACTAAAAAAATTGGTGCTATTTTGGCTATAGATAATGTCCCTTCCTACAACATTTGGAAGGATGTGAGAAAGATGCTCGACATAATACATCAGTTGGATATTGCAAGATCTAACATGGAATCATGAGTGCCCCCGATTTGATGTGATAGTAAAAAGTGGGTATATTTTTCAAGCAATAAAAGTTCAATTTTCATGTAGAATCAGCCTATGTCAATTGAAGTGATCCTAGAATTAGTCATACGGTAAAATTTAGATACCTAATATTAAAAAAAATATATAGAATCACGAGGAAAATGACAAAGCTTTTAGATGATTTATTGAGTGTGTTTTTTTTAGAAAAAAGTTGATCAATAAAGTCTCTATGAAAAGATGGAGTTTGGTGGAAGAAAGGAACGTTACCTTTGGACTTTGGTGGAAGAAATTATAAAAGTTATATAGCTATAAAAATTATAAAACTAGAAAAATACACGGGGCTAGGATAGAAAAGACAATATTATAAATATTATAATTTTATTTTTTTTAAATAATTTAAAGTTTCAAATATAAATATGGTCTTGATTTACTTGTAAAAGTTAGCTTAAAATTGCTCAAATTTACTATCATAAATTTAAAATTTATTGACAAGTGCAAATTGTTGGAAGGGAAAATATTAAAGGAAATAGTTTTCTAATAAGCTAAAATTTGCTTTTATATAATCCAAAAAATTAAAGATTCGATTTTATTTAACGTGGAATATAAAATTTTCTCGGAGCAACATTTTATTAATTTGCTTATATTTCATAATCCTAAATTTATCTAAAATTTAAAATAAAAATATAGAATAACTAAAGAAATTTTAATTCATAAAATAATTGCAATTTACAGGTGAAATTTAAATAGTTTAAATTCATACAACAATTGTAGTAAAATTGCTAATTCAAAACTTGCTCAAAATTATAAATAAAAGCATAAAATGACAACAAATTTTGAAAGCTACAATAAATGAAAACACAATTAAAAAAGCAAAGATAAAAATTGAACAACAAGCAGAAAATGAAAGATATTTACAGGAAAATAAAACTGATAAATAAAATTATTATTTAGACAAAATTTATGAATTCAAACGACGCATTAGATCAAAGGAAAACACAATTTTTTTTGGATCGACAAATTTAGAGAGGGCATCCTTGAGATTTTTGAAAAAAAAAATTATTAATGATACTTTGCAAATGTATTCTCTATCTTGGGCAGGTAAAATAGACAAACACACAACAGAAAGGAACGAGAATGGCATTTTTTTTTAGATAAGGGGTACAGAGAGTTCATACTGACATAATAAAGCAAAAAGGATGGGCAAAAACAACAGTTTGATTAAAAGAAAACTCATCAGATGTAAATTGTCTAGGAAACCTATTGAAACCAGTAATCAAGAACCTGGGATCATGGGCGAGCAGAAGCAGGTCCAGGTCCAGCAGCTCCAGCAGGACGTGGTCCTTGGCCAGGCCTTGCCTGATCCTCCTGCAGAATATTACAAGGAAATCATTAATCGGAGTCCTAGCGTTCCAAGCAATTAGGACCTTCTGTGACATTTCTGGACAAACCACACCAGAATACCAATTAAGATAATCTTAAAGGCTATGCAAAGGAGAATAATAATTAACCAACCTCACTGATTTTGCTTTTTCAAATAATGAGGGACGCGTGTGTTTTTGGGACGACCTTACGTGCATTAAATCGAATCATGAAAAACTAATACGTGTCTAAACAAATTATCAACTACCAACAACCAAGTATTTTTCCCACTAAAAATTTGTTAAAAGGGAAACTGCATCCAGTTGGGTAATTTAATTGCATGGTGAATACCTTTTTGGATTAGATTGGACAAGCATCCATTTTGACACCAATAAAAGCATCAAAGCCCACACGACAACATGAAACAAAAAATTCAAAACCAGTAAAGGCCCAAAATAATGTTCCACGGTACTCTAGATAAGAGCTAATCACCACCTTATGCATGCTATCTCCACTTTGGTCTAGCTCGCATAACCCAGCTTTGCCTTAATTTTAAACTCATTCACTCTGGTAATCTACTCATCTTCCAGTCAAGCTCAACCAACTTAGTCTGGACCCTTAGGCTATGTTTACTCAAGAGTGTGGATGAGGAAAGGAAAGGAATCAACTATGGAAAGTTATCTTTGGAGGAAGAGAAAAGAAATGGTGAAGAAATCTTTTCCTTTGCACACTTGTTTACCTTGATAGAGGAAGGTGAATACTTATGATGTAATTTTGTAAATCAAAAAGGGTGCATGCGTCATTTTTTTGGGTACATAGTGTAATTTTATGAGTTAAAAAGGCTACATGCGTCATTTTTTTTGGTATATGGTGTAATTTTGTGAATGCAAAAGAGGTACATGCGTCATTTTTTTTTCCATCCGCTGCTTTCCGTCCGATTTTGAGGTGATCGATTTTGGCTCAAAAATTATCCGCGGATGGATTGCGTTACTTTTCCTTCGGAAAATTTTAATGAAGTAAACGACGGAAACTTTTCCACTGTGGAAACTTTTCCTTAATTTTACTTTCCACTCTCCCAAGTAAACATAGCCTTAGAAGATCCGTCAAACTTAACCAAGATACTATACCCATCTCAATCAAACCAAAGATAATTAGGTCAAATCAAACTTATTACTTCAGTTAAACTGACCAAGCTCTTCCAAACCTGATCTTCTAGCATACTTCTAGTCTGCTATAGGTTTGCCAACAAGTTCTAATATTGTGTCTCAGAAAAACACTGCTTAAGCGATCTTCTAAAACAATTAATTGAATTATCTTACATATCGACTCATTGGAGCATGTGTAGCAGAGTTTAAATTTTCTGTCCCCAAATCTCTCTGCCCTGTGTTCCACACATCGCCCAACTCATCGCCGGCGGCCTCTGGCCGCCGCCATGATCAACACTATAATCCTTGGAGAAGGTGAACCCAAGGGAGTCGTCATTGGCACAATCGGCGCCGGAATCCGGCCGGATCTGAGCAGGGGTTCACATCGACGGCAGAGGAAAGTCTGCTCAGATCCGGCCGGATTCTGATGCCGATCGTACCGATGACGACTCCTTTGGGTTCACATTCCCTAAGGGTTATAGTGTTGATTGGGATGGCAGCCGGAGGCCGTCGGTGGTGGACTGGGACGATGAATGAGATACGGGGACAGGTGATATTGTAGACAGAAGATTTGAACTGTGTGTAGCATCAGCAAATCACGAATAACATAGCAAGATGATAGAGATTCCAAACAACTAGAACATGAAAACTGGATAACAACAGAGATGAGACATGAAAATAGCATCATTGGTTATTTATAATCCTTGGACAATAGAAGGTACTGTTAAATCTTGTGTATAAATAGCTCTCTCTCAATCATTTAGTTCTAGCATATATTGTAGATGACATCTTAAAACACCCATGTATAACTTGAGAAATACTAATCTACAGGGTGGCAACAAGACATTCTAATCACACTTGATGCGGTGATAAAGAGGGGCTCATCCTACGGGGGATAATAGTCACAATGGGGATCAAAGTCAAGACGGTCAACGTTCAGGTATCATATGGTCGGACGAACAATAAGTGTATCGGTCGATCAGGTCTCCGACTGGGAGGAGAAGGTGCCCGATCCGACCCTACCTTTGACTCAGAGGGGATGCGCCGAACAACCGACGCTTAAGGAGGTGTCGAACACCAGGAGGATACGGTATACTGGCCGAGCAGTTATTCCGCTCGGCCCGACATTAGGATTCGGCAATCGTAGCGGAGTTACGGCCGAGTGGACGTAGTATAGAGTATAGACGCAGTGAAACTCTGGCCGAGCGGCTATTTCGCTCGGCCTAACAACAGACCCGTTGTGTTATCTATCAACATCTTTTTGGGAGTTAGTATCACCGACACCAGGCATGGTCAACCAGAAAATCGTATGACGGAAGCTTTCACTGTCACATTAGAGATATGCTCGGCTTATTAAGGTATTATGCCAAGAACACTTTACTAACAAATCTTTTCAGAAAAAACTTTGGGAAGCATGCCCACCTTGGGGTGCGAGTACGCGTGCTACAGGAGCTCTATATAAAGGGGGGTCCAAGCATCGGCGAAGGTACATGATACACTGTTTGTGCTACAGTCTTCGTTCTTGTTGTTCCGCCTTCTACTTCGTCGTCGGTGACTGACTTGAGCATCGGAAGGTCAACGCCAGGAACCCGTCATCTGTCTTGCAAGGCGGAGCGGAGTCTACGAGCGGTCAGCGGGACATTCACATCCCCAACTTTCTATCTCATCGACTTTCGGACAGGATCAACACTAGTAACAACCCAAGTTGTGATGATGGCAGAAGACTACTACGCTCGCCCCAACGCCCTGGCCAACCTGTCTAGGGATTAACATGGAGGAGGTAAATCACGGATGACTACTAGCCTGGAATAGTGACTGGTGCATTAGGGAGGAATTTACCTCGGCTATGCCGAGATTCAAACCCCAGACCTCAAGGTGGCAGCACCTCATACGCTAACCACTCCCAAGTTGTGATGAACAGATGGCTAATTGTCAAGGAATGAAATCACAAGGTACAATAACAATGTCTCAAAATGGATCACTAAAAGCCATTTAAATTTCCACATGAGATTTTAACAAGAATACTTCGAAATGCTGTCAAAGACGGATCTTTCTGGCCATGATTCAATATGCATGTTAAAAATGCTCACTGTAACTTTCTAAAATCTTGCAAATAGAAAAACTATACAATTAGCAACTATATAGGAAGGAATATTGAAGAAGAGTCCAGCCAAGCATATATAAAAGTGTAGAAGTAGTCAGAGCAGTACCCGTCGCCTGAAACGTTGTGGAGGCTCACGGTTCCTCCTGTCGGTGCGAGATCTCACCCTGACAACCTTGGAGTGGATTGCACAGGATATACAGTACTGCATCTTGATGTATAGCTTAGGAAGAGTGTATCCTAGAAGGAATTTAGGATATTTGAGTAGGCCTTTGCGGCCAAAATAATTCAAACTATAAGGCACTAACCATCATACGCACAGGCCTCCTGCACGTCCCGGACGGCTGCCTGCTCCACTATGATCCTCACGAGAAACCTCTTGACCGCCTTGTCCTGCACCAATAACTAAGCATCAGGTGAGTCGTTACATTTACCAAAAAAGGTCATAAATAACATTGATAAAAGAGATTCGACAAACAAGAAGAAAAAAACAATGCATGCTTCGCCGATGTAACTGAAGTTGATATATAACCTCCGATCGGTTTTAAATGCTGCATAAATCCTATCATGCAATTCTAGGGAAACATCACTAACTAGCTATTGAAGAAAAAAAATTAGAAAAATCCAACGGATGAAACCTTGGGGCATCACTTTCCGCAGTTGGAGCAGCGAATGAAGTTAACGTGGCCGCGGCCATGCTTGTTGCGCCCGCCATTCCTGCGCTTGAAAGTCTCCAAAACCGAGAAACAAAACGCATCCAGATGACTTCAAGGAGAAGGACTAGTAGAAATTCCAGATCCGCACCATCTTCGTCGCCCACGATCGAGCTAGCTGCTTTAGGGTTACGGCGCCGCGAGGCGAACGATATTTCTGGAACACGGTCATCTAGAGATGCCATGTCTGCATCTTAGCCATCCCTCAGTGTTTGGACGAATAAGATTTGACTACCTTGTTTCGTTCTTGACGTAATGACGCTGCCTTTAGGATCCAGTCCAACTTAAATTTTAAATAAAATGTCAAATTATATATATATATATATATATATGCTTTTATTATTAAATTAAAATAAACAAACTTTATCAAAATCGAATATTATACTTACAAACCATTAAATTTTTTTTTTTTTTTTAAAAACATTGAACCACTAAACATGATTGATGATTTTAAAAGACATTCACAATCATCACCAATCAATCGACTAAAATTACTTTAGTCAATTAACTATTTCCAATTGACTAACTAGCCACTAATGATATGATGATCCTAAGTAGCAGGTTATACAAAAAATATTTCAGAATTGGTGCATAAAACAATCAAAACTAGTCTCATGGTAGCAATCTTCCTGATTATTCGAGTTCATCAAAGGAACAAGTTAGGCAAGTGAAGGTAATCGACATCCGCATTACCCTATTGTTACCAAAAAAAATTATTGTATATTTTCTAAATACATAGAAAATAAACAAGGTCACACATGCGAATAAGTTCGCCCGCAACGCCCCCGCCATAGAAAATAAACAAGAATTTTATTTTGGTGGCTTCCCCATTGTGCGACTTAACAAGGGAATCAGTAATCAATTTTTCACTAGTTACATCCTCTTGAGAATTCAAAAGCAGCATGTACATGTCATTTGGCTACTAAACTGCTATCTGGCTTTGCGTCTTCACTCTTTTCGCTAAAAACTGTGCTGCCGAGTCTACCAGGTGGCCAGTATCGGAAAACCGACCTCCCAAGTATATTCTTTGCAGGAAGTGGACCCCTGAGATTAGTTTATGTTAGACACAAGTTAAACATATTGACCGATTCGATTATAAAATGAGTGGGTAACCAATGAGAGTAGCTAACAAAGAAAGTTACCATATGTGTGAATCATAACTATTGTTGCGGTTGTCGCCCATGACAAACACAGAGTTCCCAGGTACTTGCTGTAGTAGAAGGAATACTAAATTAAAAACAAAGTACAATTAAGAATGCTGAAAAGTAGGAAAACTGGTAGGAAGGTTGGAGACGAAGCATCCATTGTTGGTTCAATCAGAAAATGGATGAACTAAAGGAAATCACAATCCTTAGTTTGGTTTATAGCCTTCTCAAATAAGTTTTTCTGTTCACTTTGGTTCAGTATGGCAGATTGTGAATATCACTTTGTTAGATCCTCTTATCCATGGTTAAAACAGTTAAATAATTTGGATATAGTTAAATTTTATAGCAAGCTCTCTCAGGAATAACTGGTAAACTTGTTGCAGCAATGCGTTTCAATCCAACCCAGACAGACCATAACAAAACTTTTACTTTGCTTTAGGCAATTGCAGAAATAAAGGTTTTAATTTGTTTGGAAAGATTACACACAAAATAGAAGAAACATTTATCAAACCAACACAAAGTTAAACCAATAGACAGACACATTGCTGGTGACAATAATATTATGGCCAAATAAACAGAGATTTTCTGTCTAAAAGAAAATATATCTTGGTTTCTCTCCATAGTTTAGCATAAGCAATATTAATAAAGTACCATGGAATGTTAGTGAAACATGAACATCTTAGTGTAGCAAATAAATGTATACTTGTGATGTTTTAGGCTAAAGTTACTTCATATGAATGATGAGTTACTTACAATAGGGTTCATCTCGTATGATGGTGGCTCAAGAATATAGTCTTCATTTTTGACAGTTCCATTTACTACTAACTTGCCATTATGGACCTGCAAGTCGAGATACTATCAAACATAACTGCTCATAAAATGAAAATGATCAAAGTTGAGAATTTAAAACATGTAACTTTTTGCTTATATTTTGAATTACAGGGAACAAGAGGAATGGGATAGCTAGTGTGAAATGAATCCAAAAACCAAATCAAAAAGAAATAGAACAAACTATAAGTAAAATTATCAATGTGAAGAACTTCACAATAGAGAAAAGCATTATTGATTTACTCACTTCCACAGTGTCACCTTCCTTGGCAACAATTCTTTTAATGAATACATCATCATCTGTATAACCCACTTCCTGTATACAGTACATTTCAGAATCAGCATAAAAGGAGTCTGAAAAAAATCTGGATGCAATTAGTACATAAACGCTTTTATTACCTGCAATACTGGTGGGCTTTTGAAGATGATTATGTCATTTACAGATGGCTGTCTAAAGTAATATGAAACCTTTAAAGAATGAAGTTAGGTTAGACATAAATACAAGGTCAATAAGTTGTATCTTCACATAGAAACATGCATATTGTTGAATTAATAAAGAAAAAAATTTGATGATATATAATTAAGGTTCTCAATGATTTTGTCCAATAAAAAAGACAAGGAGAGGAAGATAGCTGAAAAACAAAACGTTAGTAGCTGTTAAGCATCTTCATTTAATAGTTATCAAGTAAAATCTAGGGAATCTAACTTGGTTGTTCCGAGCTACAAGTTATTCACAGATTACACATCAGGCTAGCTCAGAGTAGTTGCTATGCTAAGCAAGGTACATCTCCATCAAATCAAGCTTTTGGCGTAACCTTAGATCACACAAAATTTTGGGTGAAACCAATCCCAAATGATAAGGTAATTTAGTGAATTAATAGAAAATTCTCGGTGTATCTGGAATCAAACGTTAAGGCAAGCGCACGAAGCTCAGAGAGTGATGAAGAACTCAATTATAGTTTAGCAGCATCCCTCATCCTACTGGGACACACAATTTGCTCCAGCAATCATTTTACAACAGCATCGAGCTCATAAAAACAAAGACAACTACCAAATCATTCTATTCGAATAGAGAAAAAAAAAAGACAAAAAATGAACCTTTATTGACAATCAAATCTGTATCAGTAAATACAAGGCAGAGAAAGGTACCTTCTCGGCAACAATGCGGTCTCCAACGTCGAACGTCGGGTACATCGAAAGAGAGGGAATGTACCGCGGTTCAGCTATGAACGTTCGGAATGCTAAGGAAATCGCCAACGCCCCCAGAATAGTCTTAACATCATCCTTGCTGATGTTGGCCCATTCCGGGAGAATACCCTTCTTCCTCTCTTCCTCCTCGCCATCCCCTCCATCCTTTCCCTCGCCACCCTCATTTCCGCCGCCGCCGCTCTTCGAGTCCAACAGCGGCGGCGGCGGCGCGTCGACCTCACCACCTCGGGTTTCTACTCCCCCGCTGCACCCGATCCGCCGGCGGAGCTGCCTCGGTCGGAGGAGCTGGGACCCCAAAAATTTGGAGCCTTTCGGCGGAGAAACGCAGCGCGCGGGCCTAAAGCTGACAGTTTTGGAGGAGCAGATGGATCTGGCGGCGTCGGAGGTGGCGCCGTCAAAGGGCAACTGGGAGGTGGGGCATGGGAGAGAGGAGTAGCCGGTCGGTCTGGCGACGGCGTTCTTGGAGGAGAAGGGATGGTTGGCATTAGGGTTAGGGCTTTGAGAAGTGGGCGAGAAGAATTGGAGGGAAGACATGGTCTCTACCTTGCTTCTTCTTTCCCCCCTCCCCCCCCTCGGACGAAGATAAAGTTCACAGCTGGTATTAATATATTATAGAGCTCTTCTTCCAGAAAAAGATATAACTTAAGTAAATTGTAAAAGATTTATTAATTAAATATCAAATAAATATTAATTTTCATACACTTTGTATCGAAATATAAATAAAATTTATTGTATTTGATGAATCACATTTAAGATTTCCATTTTTTTTTTTCTAATTTTGATGTCGATTCCTAATTTGGATTCGGCCTTGGTCACTCGCGGCTACTTAGATTTGTTACAACGAAAGTTCGTCTTCATCCCCAATCTCAATCTCCTCTTCTACCATCGTCACCGATCGAATTGTGGTGAATTGCGAAGGAACAATTTGCTCAATAGATTTTGACCCTTTCAATTTAGGGCAAGCTCATACCTTCCTTGAGGGGATCTGAACGTCTTATCGATGACTAAAATGGCAATAGAAGAGTTTACGTTAATGACGGTTACATTAGGTTACGTTACGATGAGATTAGTGTATTCCAAAAATTGAATTAAACAATAATAAATTATATTTTATTTTTGATAATAAGATTATATGATTATTTATAATCAAATAATCAAGATTATACATGATAACTTGATGTACAGACAAATAATTGTGGAGATATAATCGACAATTTCAGAGTTCCTATGTATGGTAACATGGAAGGACTTCCGCATCTTAAGATTTGCACAATTGAGAAGGTATCCGAGACCATGAATCATCCAACATATATAGGATTACAAACTATTTCATTTATTCCATATTCATAGAGACCATGAAAACAGCTCCTCCCTTCAATGAGCCCATCAACTAGCTAGATGGTGCTTTTATGTACAAGTTAGTTCGTAGTGAAATTCAGTATTCACAGTAGTAGTGCAAAGTCAATTGAGAGGGTGGATAGATACTGATTGATTAATTAATTAATTAATTAGTCAATTAGTTAATTAGTTAGTCTATCATTTAATTACTGGAGGACTGCTGCTTTTGGTTTGGTGGGAATATCGTGAAGGATTTGACCTCTTTCAGCAGTTCAGCTTTCCAGCATTGTTCGATGTCTTGCGCGATCCTCCTGGCGTCGAGCGAGGCGCCCATCAAGCCGCGCTTCGTGAAGCCGACGGCGTAGAGCCCCCTCTCGCCTTTCCAGCCGTGGGGGAACGGCCTCGTCGGCAGTCCGTCTTTGCTCGAGAAGAATCCCTCGGCTTCCTGCGCTAGCGTCGGCAGTTCGATCATTAAGGCGATCAGGACTGAGGAAGAATTAAGGAGAAGATGATGACGACGCTGATTAATTACCTTGAGCCAACAAGGCACGTTGCTCTTGTAGCCGGTTGCGAAGAGCACCGCGTCGAACTCCTCCGATCGGCCGTCCGTGAATTCTGCTCCGCGCTGCGTTAATCTCTTCAGAGCCGGCCGGACCTGCAATACTTGTGTGAGGATTGAGGAATCCAGTACTGTGCCGCTCGTTCATTCATTCATTCATTATTCGCAGCCGGTGATCGATCAATCAATCAATCGTGTATAACGAACCTTGATGTCGCCGGACTTGATTTTTCGGAGCGTGCCGACGTCGATCACCGGCGTCTTGCCGTGGAGCAATTTGAGTTGGAGGGGCCCGACGCGGGGACGCGTCAGGCCGACTCTGTCGGTGTCGCCGAGCAAGAGGCGAGCGAGCAGGAGCAGCAAGAGGTCGACGGCCTGAATCGGCAGCCACCGGAGCAGCCACATCGACAGGCCGAAGGTGGAGCAGCCGAGCAATTCGCGCGGCAAGATATGGACCTGAACAAAATTAAAGGAAATTGAATCGCGCTCGCGCGTTCTGATGACATTAATGGAGGAAGAAGAGTTGCACTGACCGAGTCTCGGACGACGATGGTGGGAAGCGCATTGTTGTCGCAGAGATCCAAACAGACTTCCATGCCGGAGTTTCCGCAGCCGACGACGAGCACTCGCTTTCCCCTGTACGAGTCGCCGCTCTTGTACGAGCTGGTGTGGGCCACCGCGCCGCGGAAGCCCGCGGCGCCCTCCAAGTCCGGCACCACGGCCTCGGCGTTCTCCCCGGTGGCCACCACCAGCCACCGCGAGAAGTACTCTCTGCTCCCCTCCGACGTGCGCACCCGCCACAGCCCCACCGCGGCGTCGTACCGGGCCTCCACGACCGTCTGGTGGAAGCGCGGGCGCACGTCGAAGGCGCCGGCGTAGGCCTCGAGGTAGCTGACGAACTGCCGCCTGTCGGGGTACTTGGGGAAGCCGGCCGGGAAGGGCATCCGCGGCAGCTCGCAGAACTGCTTCGGCAGGTGGAGGCGCAGGCGGTCGTAGGTCTTGAGCTGCCACAGCGAGGCGATGCAGCCGGCGCGCTCGAGGACGACGCTGGGGATGCCTCTCTCCTTCAGGCAGGCAGCGACGGCGAGCCCCGCCGGGCCGGCGCCGACGATGACCGGCCCGGGGCTCCACACGCACCCGTCGATCTCATGCGAATCCTTCGCCATGAACACGGCGGGAGCGTGAGCCGCCGCCGCCGCCGCCTTGCACTCTGCTTCCGTCCAGCATGCGCAGCCCATAGTCAGTCACAACCATGTACAATCGATCGAGCGACTAAAATTTTCAGATGAGGGAGTAACAATTAATAGGGGAGGACGGGAAGAGACATTGATCTAATCGCAGCGCATGCAACGGTCGAGAAACGAGAAGGATTCCAAGGATCTTATCCGGAACAGAGCAAAAATCGGGTCGTCCCTGGAGCGAGATGACCGCTGGGTGGCGGAGGACGCGGCCAAAGCTGCTGCTGCTTCCGCGAGGTGGAGGGAAAATGTCAAGTGGCTCGATCGGTTTATATTGAACTGCACCCAGCAGTCTATTAATTTTAGAATAATACCAAATTTAGATTGTAAATTGGATTTAATTTGGAGGGATTGAACTACGTAGGGGCTAGGTAGATGTTCAAGTTGATATATTGATGGTTTTCGCTAGATTGCTTAAACGTCGCGATTTGTATGGAGGAGGGTTAATTAGATTTTTTTTTTGGTAGAGTAAATCTAGCAAACTATTGTTGGAGAATGAGTCTTTATTTATTTATTTATTATTATTATTATTATTATTACTTATTCAAGATATTTAGGCCTTGGGGTCCAATTATTCCTGGATATTTGGATAAATTTGATAACACAATCAGCTCTTAACACGAACAGTTCTAATAGTTCGAGTACTACAGACCTGCTGAGAATCGAACATTAGACGTTTGAGTAAATTACCGTACGTGCCTCTTAGAGCATTTTCAATGGAAGCTCCCATTGATGACATGGCACTAGGGTAATGATAGAGCGGCTTCGTATTTGCAGAGCCCCTCCTTTGTCAGTAATTTTTTTCCAATATTTGTTATTAAAAAAACACACACATAACACGTTGAAGAAGATATTGAACGTTGAGGAAGACGAGACGTGAAACAACGGCTAATTTGATAGTCGTTGCTCAACGTTTAATTTTTTAAAAAAATATTTTAAAAAATCTATAAATATATCACGAACTCCTTTTTTTTTCATTCATCCCTTTTTTCTCTATTTTTTTCATTCTCTATTTGTATTCGAGATCGACGAAAATTTTAATACTTCTTTTATAACTCTTTTGATTTTTTTTAAATACGGAAGAAAATATATCTTTTCAAAATATCCACATTCCTCTAAATTATGATGCCCAATATCCTCAATTTTTCTCTCTCACACGCTATACTGTTCAAAATTTTAAAATATTTCATATATTCCGTAAGGTCTTCTAAATTTTTCAAATTTCCAAAGTTCTCAAAATTCTCGCTCCCCCTTCATAGTAACATCGCCCCAGCTCCATTTGGTATGTATTCACATCAAAATTGGTCAATCATTCCATATTTTCACCTCCTCAACCATCAGGCCATGTTTCAAATGAAGCAAGAAGGGCTACTATTGACTCATCTATCAACGACAAAGAAACTCTAATACTATCGTCTGCTCCAACATCTCAGTGGCCACCATACTCATCACAAGAAAATCATGAAGTTGAACCGGAGAAAGATGATTCGAAACGAAGATTTTGGTCTCTCGATGAAGACATGGTCCTTGCAAAGTCATGGTTAACTATCAGCACTGACGTAATTATTGGTAATAACAAAAAATGATCAAGCTTTTTAGAAACATATAGCTGATTACTACAATAAGCATTGACCCATTAGAACTACGAAGATCTTATCAGGTGCTAAAATCACATTACTATAAGTTTGCACCTATAGTAAATGAATTTTTTGCAACATATAATAATTTGTATATTCATCGTCAAAGCGGATAAAGTGAAGAGAATGTGTTAGATAACACATTGAATATGTGGAAAGTCAACACTAAAATCAAGGATTTCAAGTATATACATATGTGAAGGATTTTCAAAGAATATGAGAAATATGCTCCACAATTCTCATTCCTTTAACAAGAAGGCAAGGGCATTCGAATCAAGAGGGAACACTTCAATATCAAACCCAAATCTAGATATTAGTGTTGATATGGATAATTCTGAAACCCGCATTAGTTCGATAAGGCAAAAGACAACGAAGAGGAAGGACAAATCCAAAATCACATAGTGCAAAGCAATGGAACAAATCCTCGACAAAGAATGACAAAATATTAAAGAATATCAAATAGAAAAATTAGCTTTATGAAAAGTTGAGATCTTTCATAAGGATAATGAAATTCTTACGAAGAATATTAGTGAGATGATACCAGGACAACTTCGGATACATGAGAATATGGTTGAAAAAATTAAACAGAGATATGACATGGAGTAGATATGTTTAAGTATTTTTTATATATATTATTATAATTTATGTCTTTTTATTTGATGTATGGTAACATTTATGTATTTTTTAATTATTAATGTTATTCTGAGTGTTAGGAATTTATGATTTAAATTTTATAAAAAATTAATTATATATAAGATAAAATATGAAGGAATGACAAAAATATCATGAAAAAATATGGGATCATGAAAAGTTGTTTAAAAGTTTTTTTTATAACGAAGAAATATATAGAGATTTTTACTTTTGACACAACATTTACATGATATTAAAGGAGCTCTTTGAGGATGTCAATACTCTTACTACTACGCTGTACTGTGCCATATTGGGGAGATAGAGCCTCTTTTAGAATTGATTTAATCTTGAGTTTTGATATTTGATAAGCAATCTTGAGGGAATCTCAGGCTTTTAGATTGCGTCAAGAGTTTTTGGATTTAAAGGTTGATCTTTCTATGAATAGGGTAAACATCTATGGCTGGAAATTGTCAGTGTTATCTAACCGATTCGGTCTAACTGGTCCGATCAATCAGTTTGACTATGAGTCAATGATTCAAGCCGGTAAAATTCGTTATAGTGATATGAATTTTTTCCCATTTATATTTTCAATGCACCATTTTAGTTATTGAGACATTATTTCGGATTATATATGTACCCTATCTGGATATTGTTTATCGACTTAATTTTGTTTGTTTATCAAGTTATCTGTTTGAATATTTAACACTTTTTCAGGTAAGTTTATCCATGTGGATAAGAGTTGAAACATCAAGTGAAAGCTAAGCCTTATTTTTTAAGATAATATTATAATTTATTAATAATAATCTTTCAAAATATAACAACCTACTACTCAAAATAGGAAGCTCTAAATTTTGAGACTTAGCAAACTTTTGAAGTCTTGAAATAAATTTTGTCAAAAGAAGGAGAAAGAACAACTCAGGAGTAGATTTAACCCGTTGAAAATAAAATGATTAAATCGAAGAAGCGAAGTTCGTTTGAAATGGACGAAAAGTCATGGATATTTCTTTAAAATACCATTAACTTAATTAATATAATTAATTAAGTTAATTATTTCATTTAATGCATACATTATTTAATTAAGTGATTAATTATTCTTATTTTGCAGCCGCATCTCAAAAATTAATTTTGATTTCTTTACTCCTTGATAGTTTTTTGATCCTGTCCAAAAATAGCAAAGATGGCAAGCTAAAGATATGACTGCACAGTTGATGCAGTGAAGATTCCACATAGCTCGGTAAGACAAAAACGTCAGTATCGGGCCGGGAAGAAGTTCTCGGTATTGACCCTTCAACGCTCAAGTAGATAGATGTAGAAGACAAAGTTGCGCATACCTTTCTCTATAACTGGGAACCCCCTTTTATAGTATCAACATGATACTTGTGCACACATCTCAAGGTGTAGGCACATCCTCCTAGGTATCCTGGGAAGTGACAAGTCAAAAAGTGTCTCTGACACCATTCCTTAAATAGTCATGCAATCCTCTGACATGAGAGCATGGAAGCTTCTAAAGTACAATTGTGTGTTGAACATGTTTTGCTATCAACGACACAAACTCTCAAAAGTATATGAAAAGATACTTAAAGGGGTCATGCGCAGCTGACTGGAGTTCACTCGATTGGGCTGCTGCCGCTCGGCAGTATTCTTAGGGGCCTACTAACTCGTCTCTTTCCTTGCTTCATGACTGTCCTCAGGTAATACGTTTTGATTGGACGCATAGCTCAGTCAGTGAAACCCGCTACTGGTTAGCTTTCTTTGTTATCGGAGGGAAATTTCCCCAGTCGGAAAGAGCCCGCCTTACTTGTCTTCAAAAACTGGTACCATCCGCTCAATCGTACCCAATCCGCTCAGTCGTACCCCGTCCGCTCGACCTTAGCCGGTCTACTTGGCCCACTTGGATACCTCACTTGACTTTGTCTTCCACGTCAGCCAGCCTTCCTTACTTTGACCAATCTTTGATGGGACCTCTCATCATTATCAAATCACAAGCCTCCTCTTCAAGTCTAGTCGAAGGAGACTACAAGTCCGACTGACTGGACCATTAGTATGCTCGTGAGCTTCGATTCCCAATCAAGCGTTCTTCCACTCAAGGTCGCCCATAGACTTTGTTGGTGTCTTCCCGCGGTTTTTTAGCTGTCGTTCGGCTGTTGAGGGATAAGACTTTCAGTTTTATAGTCATCGTTCAGCTGCTAAGGACGAAGACTTTCAGTTTTAAAGCCACATTTGGCTCCTGAAGGCGAAGACTTTCAGTTTTAAAGTCATCGTTCGGGCGCTGAAGGCAAAGACTTTCGATTTTAAAGCTGTCGTTCGGCTGCTAAAGGCAAAGTCTTTCGATTTTAAAGTTGTTGTTCGACTGCTGAAGGTGAAGACTTTCAATTTTAAAGCCGTTGTTCGGCTGCTGAGGGCGAAGACTTTCGGTTTTATAGCCGTTGTTCGGCTCTATTGTGTACGACACTTAGCCAATTTTTTTATTCCTCGCTGAGCTCTGCTCCCCGACGGTAGTAGGTCTTAATTGTGTTGGTGTAGGGAGCACCAGACGATCGAACCTGAGTTTTGATTATGATAAAAGATTAAAAAGTTAAGATGTCTTGTGATCTAACAAGTGTGACTCAATTCGTAGGAAAGTCCTAAGTATTCTTAGGCAAAAATCCTAGTGAATTCTAGACAGGTGGAAAACCCTAGGGGGAGGTAACCCTAGGTCATAGAGGGTGGTAACCCTAGGTTATAAAAAGTCCTAGCAGCCGTTAGGCAATAAAGTCCTAGTCCAGGGACTGGGCAAAGTCTTAGCAAGTCGAGGTCGTCAGGCGAAATCCTAGAGTCAGACTCTAGGTGAAATCCTGGATACCAGGTGAAAGACTGGACAGATCGGGGATCAGACGTCTAGCGGAAAAGTTCTGAAGTATCAGATGGGGAGCAAAAGTCCAGACAGTTTGACAAAAGATAAACTCTCTTGAGAGGAGTATGTGAGGACCCATTCTCAAAAGAGGGAACAGTAGGTGTCGGTCTGACCTAGAGTTTTAGTGAAACTCAAAGTCAAGATCGGACACTCCAAAGGTTGTCAAAACTTATCTTTACATATTATTGGCCTTTTATTCTAACTTTATTTTGTAGGAAACTAACAATTTTGTATGTTCAAATTTTTGCCTTGTTTGGTCGACCGAACCTCTGGATCGGTTGACCGAACCCTAGAGATCAGATCAGCTTGTGGCTAAGTTTTTATTGGGACCGTTGGCCGACTAGAAGGGGGTTGAATAACCCTGCATAATTTAAAACAAAACCAAATCTTTCTCGGACTTAAAAGTGTTGGAACCTCAATGTTGTTTTGGTGTGATCAACAAGTTAAGTTAGGTCCTGTGTGTTTCTAACCTTGTGTCCAAGTGTGCAGGAGCTTAGGAGCACAGGTAGTCGAGCGGAAGGCGCAACTAGCGAGACTGACGACACGCGTTCCGTCTGAGGGACGAGGTGCCGCGGAAGAGTACACTGGCGGACGAGAAGGAAGCATGCGGTGGTTCCGAGGGACGAAAGCTGGAGCAGAAGATTGCTCGGAGAGCAAGAGACGCAGCTAGTGAGAAGGTCGGCATGGGGTGCGACCGAGGGATGAAGACTGCGGATGAGTACGCTGGCGGACGAGAAGGAAGCACGCGACGATTCCGATGAATGAGAAGTCGGAGCGGAAGCCTGCTCGAGAAGACCGAAACTTGGGTTCGGGTGAGCCCTTTTCCGGATGACCGAGATCACCTAAGCGAGCGGATCTGGAGTTGAAGACCTGGACCGAGGCGACCAGAGTCAGAGCAGAGGACCAGGAACGAAAAAGTCAATCAGAGTTGACTTTTGGGTCCGGGCGCCCAGAACGTACCGGGGCGCCCGGAAGTCAACTTTTGACCAGATCGAGTTTTGACTTGATCTGAACGTTGGGGGATAAATTTTTATCCCCCAGGGCGCCCGGAACCCTCAAGGCGGCCCGACCAAGGTTATAAATATAGCCTTGATCCAGAAGCTTTTTCAACAAACTCAGAAATTCTCTTCCAACGCTTGTGTGCTGTAATTTAGAGTTAAGCTTCTGTTTTTTGCGCTTCAACGTTGTAAGAAGCTTCTCCACCTGAAGGAGTATTTAGTGCTTCAACTTTCTTGGATTAACAACCACATCGGTTGTAACCAAGTAAAAACTTGTGCCTCTTCTTTTAATGTTCTATTTAATTTCTGCATATTCTATATGCAAGTATTAGTTTAAGAGTTCGAGAAGGGTTGGTTTTGTTTTTGTGATTGCAGGATATCCAACCCCCCCCCCCCCTTTCTAGTCGGCCGCCAACGGTCCAACAAGTGATATCAGTGTCGAGGCGCTTCAGGAGGACTAACCGCCAATTGAAGCAACGATAATGGTCGGATCAAGCATCCACCCGCCAAAATACGAAGGAGATTTCGCAACCTGGAAAAAACTGATGTAGGTATTTTTCACAACAGATTTTGAATTAATTTTAACAATGAAACTTGGCTTTGTAGCTCCAGAGGGTAAGGAAAAAAATCAATGGACGAAAAAGGAGTAGGCTGCGTACGTGGCGAACGACAAAGCAGAATACCATCTGTTAAGCGTTCTTCCACCACAAGAAGTCAATCGAATCGGAAACTACGACTCGGTAGAGGAACTTTGGGATAAGTTCTTCGAGCTGCACGAAGGAACGCCCGAAGCCAAGCTCGCAGAAGATATCTACTTCGCAATCAACTCACTAGCCTGCGACTTGGGGAAGACGAGACAGTTGCGCATCTGCACTCAAGAATCAAAGAGATCATCACCAGACTGTCGAATCTCGGAGAAAAAGTAAGTAACCGAGATTCGCTAAGGTACGCGTTAAATTCGTTTTCGAGAAATTCAAAATGGGCATCACTAGGAGATGCCTTTTACATTTCAAAGGATTTAGAAAAAATTTCATTAGAAGAATTTTTCTCAACTTTTGAAGTGCACAAATCAAGATGTGCAGGTTCGAAGGAGCCCAAGAACAACGTCGCCCTCAAAGCTTCGAGAGACGAACCTGAGTCGGAATCTTCTCTCGACGACGAGGAAATGGTAATGATGGTAAGAAGATTCAAGAAACTTTATAAATCTAGATCTACTAACTATCCGCAGGGGAAAAAGAAAAGGACGATCCGCTGCTACCACTGCGACGAAGAAGGGCACGTCAAGGACAACTGCCCCAAGCTGAAGAACAAGGACAAGGAGAAGGGTAAGAAGCCTATCCAAAATTGAAAGGCCATAAAGGTGACGTGGGACGATACGTCGTCGGAGTCGGAAGTCGAGGCATTCTCCGGACTTGCTCTAATGGCAAGACATCAAGACGACGACTGCAAGTCAAGCTCTTCCGAAATTAGCATCGGGAGCATCGATGAAGGGGAGCCACGTCAGAAGAAAGCAGCAGTTCAGGGGGAGAAACGGATAATGAGATCGACAAGGTAAGTGAGGTATGATCACTTCCTCCCGATAAACTCTTTAAGTTTGTTAAATTATTAACAAAAGACTGTTGCAAATTAGAAAAGGATATTAGAAATTTAAAAATAATTTTGGCTAAATCTTGTCCCTTAGAAGAATTAGAAAAATTAAAATTAGAAAATGAGAAATTGAAATCAGAATATAAAGATCTGAAAATTCAAGTAGATAATTTGAAAAACCATGCATGCTCATCTAATTTTAGAAAATTTAAAAATTTAAATTTGTATTATAGATATCACCAGGGACAAATTAGGAATATTTCAAGAAAATATGTACCTAAGAAATATTTAGTTAATCCAGTAGGCTAGTAGGCTGGAACCTATATTGGGTTCCTAAATCTTGCTTAGCCTAAATTTTAAATCGAAACTAGCGCTTTCAGCGAGAAAATTAAACAGTGAATTTCTTTATGAGGATTTGTCTAAGGAAGTAGTTGTTGCTCCAATAACCAAGAAGGCCTAGTACCTCGCCACGACCTGGAAACCAAAATATCGAAATAAAATGTTTAATTAACTTTATGATAAAAAGCATTAAGGTTGAATTTAAATAATACTTTAAAAAGTTATTCAAACATTTTTTAAATTTATTTCAAAAATAATTTTTACTTAGAAAAATTCTCTTTAAGATTTTTTTAACTTAAAAACATTCTCAAAAATTATTATTTTTAATTAAAAGCTGTTCTGAAGTTAGAAATTTCTGGTTAAAATTTTATCTTCAAAAATAATTTTTAACAAATTTCTCAAAATTTTTGTGAAAAGTTATTCAACTTAGAAATCTTCTCTGACATTTTTTTTACTTGGAATTTTCAAAAATATTTTTTTTACAAAGTTGCCTAAGTTATAATTTTTTTTAAAATTATTTTTACTTATAATTTCACTTAGAAAATTTTCTTAGAAAGTTGTTTTTTACTTAGAAACTGTTTATGTGAAAATTATTGCAAATTTTTTAAGTCTCTAAATTTTCTAAGTTTTACCCTTAGATTTTTCTTGCAAACCCAAATTTTTTTAATGTGATCAAAGGGGAGAGGAAAAGTATAAGTCTAGGGGGAGGTAGACCAAAAATAATTTCTTTTTATCTTTTTGCACTTAAATTACAAATTATGTTAGTTTTATTTTTTGTCTAATTTTTACCCTAACTTAACTTAGGTTGCTCACATCAAAAAGGGGGAGATTGTTGGAACCCCAAGGTTGTTTTGGTGTGATCAACAAGTTAAGTTAGGTTCTGTGTGTTTTTAACCTTATGTCTAAGTGTGCAGGAGCTTAGGAGCACAGGTAATCGAGCGGGCTAGCGAGAAGGACGGCACGCGGTGCGTTTGAGGGACGACGCACTGCGGAAGAATACACCGGCGGACGAGAAGGAAGCGTGCGGTGGTTTCGAGGGACGAAAACCGGAGCGGAAGATTGCTCGAGGAGCAAGAGACGCAGCTAGCGAGAAGGTCAGCACGGGGTGCGACCGAGGGACGAAGACTGGGGATGAGTACGCTGGCGGACGAAAGGAAGCACACGACGATTACGAGGGACGAGAAGTCGGAGCGGAAGCTCGCTCGAAAAGACCGGAACTTGGGTCCGGGTGAGCCCTTTTCCGGATGATCGAGATCACCCAAGTGAGCGGATCCAGAGTTGAAGACCCGGACCGAGGCACTGGAGGGAGCATTATTCCGGATGTTCCATTATTTTTATTATCCCAAGTTATCTGAGCTGGGTACCTTTTTGTTTCAAGCTCAAGTGGGCGCTGTCTATTTTGATAAAATGTTGTCCTCCAATAAGCACTGGAGGGAGCATTATTTTTTGTTCGCTTTCCCGTTCTGCCCAACTTCCGGCTGACTGGCAAATGGAATTGATGAAGCTTCCTTTGCTTGGAAGATATCGGAGTCGATTGGACTACCTCCAAGCAGCCTCCAGTTTGATTGGTCAAAAGTATCACATACATCGACTGCTGTTGGAGGCTATCTTATACGTGTTCGGACTGAACCTGATCAGAACGCGGCTACCCATTCCCCTAGGTATGTCCTTTTTCTTCCCATCATCTTTGAATCTAATTGATTTATCTTCCTTTTTATAGCCCAAATCATGTTGAGCGCACAGTTGAGCGGCAAAAGCACACTCACCGATGCAGAAATCAACGCCAAGGGTGTCACCGAGCTGGAAAGTCGTGGTTTACTATCGGTCGAACATTCAGATGATCTGATCGGCAAGGTAGGAGGTCGTGCGTTGACTAGCAGAGCAGGAGGAAGCTAGACGGCGACAAGCGATGCTTCTGCCGCCATAGGTGAACTCCCCTCCTGAGCAGCCATCCATGGCGCCAATCGCAGTGCCTTGGGAGTCAGCCACCTCAAGTGAGTCGTTAATCCGCCGCAAGAGGCACCGAGCGGAAGCCTCTTCCCACTCTGCCACCTCCGCTTTGCAAGCCTTTGCACCTTCAATCTCTCGCCCTCCTTCCAAACGAGGCGAGACTTCATTTTCTACTGTCCGAAAGAGTGAGTCAGCTTTTCCCACTCCTCCACCCTCCAATCAGATACCCTCATTGTCTGCGCTACCACCGGGACTATATACGCACATCTAGTCGTGTATTACCACCCCAACCATCCAGGCCAGTCACCCTGGTGTTTACCATCCGCTCCTCCCCAATGTCCAAGTCAAAGGGTCCAGCTACTTCCGAGCCATCGAATCTGAGCCACCACAAGCACATAACGGCCATCATCTATCTACCGACCGACGAGTGGCATCACCCTGATGACGCGGAGCCACACTCCCCTGGCACCAAATTAAAATTCAAGGGTCGCTATCCCAAGTCTGGCCCGATCCAATGACCTGTGAGGCGACTATTCTGCCTGGAGAGCTCACGGATAGCTTCACTCAGAAGTCCACTGGGCTATATATTTTTTACTAAGTGTTACTTTTGTATTGTTCGATTGGTGCTTATTAGCCTGTTCTTACTGCAATTCTGGGTTGAAAAGTCTGGTCATGTGTTAGATGTTGGCATTCTTGGAGCATGAGCTGCAGCAACTTCGTGCTCCGGCCAGGCGATCAGAAGCCCCCCCAGGTCCTTTTCGATCAACTGAATGTGGAGGTGGCACGACGGAAAGAAGACTTGGACCAGAGTTTAGAGCAGCTGTTAGGCCCCGAACGAGCGCTCGGGGTCGAGAGGAATAAAAGTCATGAGCAAGCCCTCCAACTCAACCGACTTACCTAGCAGACTCATTCCTTTGAGTCTAAAATAAACTCTTCCAATGTCAAAAAACTCCGAGCCATCGAAGACCTGGACATCAAAAATAAAGAGGCTCGGGGTTTGGCCCAAAATCTTAAGGAGGCGGAAGCTTCTTTGGTGGCCGAACGGGACAACCGAGCCTCGGAGCAAGCGACGACCAAGCTCTAGCTCTACACAAAAGATGTCGAGCTGGCTTCATTGAAGGATGAGTTGGAGGCGTCCCAAACGACTTTCAACAAGTACCAAGAGGAGGAACTCAGCCAGTTGGAAGTTTTCAAGGTAAATTATCTTTGTTCTGACCCCTTCAATGAGTAGCTCACCGACCAGGCTCTTCGCCTCTTCAATTGCGGCATCGATAGGACTCTCTAGCAGTTGAAGGACGTCAGCTATCTCTCTCCAGATATGACGAGCAAAATTATAAACAGGGAGAAACTCGTCCAGTCGCTTCCGGATGACGTCCTCGACTACCTTGACTAACATTCTCTTTAGTTTTCTAAGTAGCTTTTTGTACCTCCCTCTTGTGCTTTGTAAAAATTTCCTAGTGTTAATGAATGCGCGCCCGTTCGATGCTTTTGGATTTTAGCTATAGGGTTTTTATTAAATGTTCTAATTATCCTTCAGTGTGTCCCCACTCGGCACTCTATGGTTATCCAATTTTTCCTTCAATAATTTTGTAACTCTTTGCAAGTATAGTTTGTAAAAATCTCCTAAGTATGAATCCTTGTGCTCCCATTCTTCTAAGTAAATTTTGCTAAGACATCCGGTTGATCCTCTCAACTTAGGTCGAATGGCTTACTTGTCTATATCTCGCTTTCTCAGGTCGAGAGTCTTCAGTTGCAAGAGCACCGTTTGCTTATAACTCGCCCGATCGGGTCAAGAGTCTTTGGCGCGCTCGGTCTGGACCCTGTGGCTATTAATCTTCAAACGAGAGAACATTGCTCGCTTATAATTCGCCCGATCTAATCAAGAGTCTTTGGCGTTCCTGGTCTAAACCCCGTGGTTATTAATCTTCAAACGTGAGAGCACCGCTCGCTTATAACTCGCCCGATCGAGTTGAGAGTCTTTGATGAGCCCGGTTTGGACCTCGTGGCTAATTAATCTTCAAATGCGAGAGCACCGATCACTTATAACTCGCCCGATCGGGTTCAGAGTCTTTGACGCATCCAGCCTGGACCCCGTTGTTATTAATCTTCAAACGCGAAAGCATCGCTTGCTTATTACTCGCCCGATCAGGTCGAGAGTTTTTGACGCACTCGATGTGGACCCCGTGGCTTGTAATATTCAAACGCGAGAGCACCACTCAATTATAATTCCCCCGATCGGGTCGAGAGTTTTTTACGTGCCCGATCTGGACCCCATGGCTATTAATCTTCAGCCACCCTCAATTGTTGAACCGGAGTTTATAGTCGTCACTTGAATATTGATTATTTGCTACCCCAGAGTTTATAGTAGTCATTCAACTATTGGTTCCCCTTATGCTCGAGTTTATAGGCACTGCTCGGTTGTTGAAAGCTTACACTTAGCTTACACTTGGGTTTATAGTCGCCGCTCGGCTTACGATACTTTTAACTTTGAACCCAGGGTTTATAGTCGCCGGTTGACTTTAAGATTCAGAACAAGGGTTTATAGTCACGGCTCGAATGTCGCATTTGTACTCTGCTCGGATTTATAGCAGCCACTCATCTTTTTGAATTTTGTTTCATAAGAGTTTATAATCGCTACTCGATTTTTGGATAACGATACACAGGAATTTATAGTCGTCGCTCAACTTTCTGAAAATGATGCACGTGAGTTTATAATTGTCGCTCGACTTTCTGACAATGATGCACAGGAGTTTATAGTCACCGCTCAACTTTTCACTTTGTCGATCGGCCCAAGAATCTGGAACACTTGAATTATTCTATTCACCATTCCCCTATATAGATAGAATAGTAGTTTTTACATTTTTACCTCTATTTGTTGTGTCTTTCGAGCGGTCTTTGCCTCGGACTTGACCATCTCGACGTAGCATCACAGAGCGACCAGTTGGTCGCCTTTGTCTTCGCCCATCTTACTGTCCACCAGGAGCTTGATCTTAATTCTAGTAGAAGGTGGACACTACTGTCCAGAACTCGTTTAGGGTTAATCGACCTAATATAACATTATAGGCGGACAACGCATCTACCATGATGGAGCTTGTTGTCCTGGTCCACTTGAGTGGCTCCTCTCCGAGTGATATGGCCAGCCGTTCCTGGTCGATTCGGTAATACCTCGTTGCCCGTGAATCCATACAACGGAGTCGTCATGAGCTGCAAGTCACTCCGATCAATTTGTAGTTGGTTAAACACTTTCTTGAAGATGATATTCACCGAGCTACTTGTATTTATAAAAATTTGGTGAATAGAATAATTGACTATTACCACTCGGATGATTAAGACATCGTCATGAGGGACCTCCACTCCCTCTAAGTCTCGAGAAGTAAAACTGATCTCTGGTCCCGCGACATTCTCCCTACTACACCCGACGGCATGTATCTCAAATTATCAGGCGTGCAATTTCCTTGCCCTGTTGGAATTACAGTCCGTCGGCCCTCGAGTGATCATTCCGATATCGCCCCATACGACGTTACTCCTATTCTCCTCCTCCCGAACTGAAGATTAATCCCACTCAGCCAAAGCTCGGGCAAGACTTGCATTACCTCTTTGTTAAGGTTGGCGTTGATGCTACTCGGCTAACTGTCTTTCTTTTTCTCGTCGTCCATCTGATTGGCGTCGATGATCGAAAGATGGTAAATGCCGGTGATATCCTGGAGGAGCCGGTTGGCTTGAAACTGGCCTCAAGTCACAGCAATCCCAGGTATTGTGTGTTGCCGAGCGATGGTAGGAGCAGAACAACGCTGTCCATGGCCTACCTTTTGTAGCCTTCGGCCGCTGTACCTCCACGTGTTGCACAGCATGGGCTCGGGGCTCCTGGTGCGGTTGAGTCACTCCTGCTCAGGAGCCCTTTGGTGGTTGATGGGTCTAAGTCGACCCGCGCTCATGTGCGCCTGCCAGCTTGATAATAATTTCCTTTTTTTGAGCTGCTTGGGCTTCCTCACATTGATGTATTCGCTAGCCCTCCGGAGCAGTCAGTCGAAGTCCTTTGGTGGTTATCGGATGAGCGGGCGAAAGAACTCACCCTATGTAAGTCCCTGCAAAAAGGCACTTACTAAGATCTCTGGCGTGGCCGATGGGATGTTCATGATCACCTGGTTGAACCTCTTGATGTAGGCCGTCAATGCTTCGTTGGGCCCTTGCTTCCTAGCGAGCAAATTAACGTTCGTCTTTTGGTAACGGTGGCCGCTAGTAAAATGGTATAGAAACGTTACTCGGAAGTCGTTGAAGTTGTGGATTGATTTGATCGGCAGGCGTCTGAACCATCTCTGTGTGGACTCAGAAAGAGTGGTGAGGAAGACTCGGCACTTCACTCCATTGGTGTATTGATGGAGTGTGGTCGTGTTGTCAAATCTAATCAGATGGTCCTCTGGTCGGCTGTCCCATTGTACTCCTCGATCGTCAATAGCGTGTAATGTCATAGCATTAAATATCCAGGATCCTCTGAGAGAACTGTCTATTTATTAGTTCAGGGGAGTCATCGAGCCTAGGTGTTTTACCCTTCCGTCCATCCCAGATAAGCACGTCGTCCTAGGAGGATCCTTGTTCTCTATCCGTTCGGCCTTGTTCCTCTAAAGGGGTGCAGAACAATGCACGATAAAAGAGCATCGACGCATTTGGTGTATCTCCAAATGGGTCGATTGGCTCATTGTTTGATTGATGAGCAGCGGTGTTTCCCGCTCAGTCTTTATAATCAACCTGTTGGCTTGTCGCTGATGTCGCGGGTTCATTTACTTGACGACCGACTATTGCTTGCTGGTACTCCAACATTTTTCGCCGCTCGTGCTTGCACCAACATGTCGAACTCCTCTTGCGTCAACATCACCGTGGTGAGTCGTCCAACGTCCTCCATCTCAGCATTTCAGATTTAGGTAGGCTTCCCATAGACAACGCCAAATATGATCCTGTCCAAAAATAGTGAAGATGGCATGTTGGGGATGTCGCTACGCAGTTGACATGGTGAAGACTCTACGTAGCCCTGCAAGACAAAAATATACGTGCCAGGCCGGGAAGGGGTTCCCAGCGCTGACCCTCCAACGCTCAAGTCAGTATCCGATGATCTTAAGGAATGGAGAACTGTAGCAGATAGATGTAGAAGACGAAGTGTATACCTTTCCCTAGAACTGAGAGCCCCCTTTTATAGTGTCAACATGATGCTCTTGCATGCATCTCAATGTGTAGGCACACCCTCCTAGGTGTCCAGGGAAGAGACAGGTTAAAAAGTATCCCTGACACCATTTCTTAAAGTCATGCAACCATTTGACGTGATAGCCTAGAAGTTTCTAAAGTACGATTGTCTGCTGGAGATACCCTGCTATCAGCGGCACAAACTCCAAAAGGACATGAAAAGATATTTGATGGGTCACGCGTAGCCGACTGGAGTTCACTCGGCTAGGCTACTGTCGCTCGACAGTATCCTCAGGGCTTGTCGGCTCGTCTCTTTCCTTGCTTCATGGCTGTCCTCGGGTAATATGTTTTGACTGGACGCATAGCTCGGTCAGCAAAACTCACTGCTACTTAGCTTTCTTAGTTATCGACGGGTAATTTGCTCGACCAGAAAGAGTTCAGCTTGCTTGTCTTTAAAAACTGGTACCATCCGTTCGATCGTACCTAGTCCGCTCGGTCGTAGCCAGTCTGCTCGGCTGACTTAGATACCCCACTTAACTTCATTTTTCACGTCAGCTAATTTTCCTTACTTTAACCTATCTTTAATAGAACCCCTCATTATTATCGGATCAGATTTTATGCAGACTAATATTACACATACTTAGTTAATATCTATGTATTCATATCCATAAATTTAACTCATATAGGAGCTAATTCTTTTATTTAATCATATTAAATTAATCCTTTATTATTTGAATAATCTTAAAAATTAATTTTTCTTTGCGAGAAATTAATTTAGGATAATATTCCTGTGGAATAGGCATCCTATGCTTATGTCAATTTATTATGGAAACTAATTTCCAAAGCACTTCTACGTGGCCAAAAATTCTATGGGGCCAAACATTAAGGGGGTGCTTGGTCCCTAGAGGGGAATGGGAATGTGAAAGAGTATGATAGAAGTCAAGAATGGGAATGGAAAGGTTTCCATACCCCCCAAAATGCTATGTAATGGCTCATTCCCATGTTTGGAGGAATGAATTCATAGGACCCACCACTAATTACCCAAACCAAGCACCAATATTTCATTCCTTTCCCATTCCCCATTTCCCATACCATCCAACCAAGCACCCCCTAAATCTTACTCATCTCCAATGAAATCAGCCAATCTACTTCTTTCTACTCCAGATTTATTTGACAAAATATTTTTCCATAATTCTCGTAATAATGACCTTGATCCCATCAATTGGATTTGGATAGAAAAGAATAATACATTTACACATTTACCAAAGAGAATCTTTTTTTGCACCTAAAAAGATTCTGTGAATTTCTTTTTTGATTGAATTGATACACAAGTAAATACATATTATGTTATGTTTATGTACCAAAGTAGCAAAGTATAACATATATCCTTCACTTTTCATGTACGGAAAATAGCATATGAATATTAACATGTGACATAAAGTATATCAAATATACTATTAGATAATTAGATAATTCTAAATCGTTTATACATGTGTATCCTTGACATACTGAAATTACTATCATTATTGGTATCAAACCAATAGCGATTCATACAAGCTAAATCTTCTAATCGATAATTGGGCCAAAGAAAAATCTCATGATAAGTACCTAAAGATTCATATTGAACTTCGATGGGAACTTCTCTTGAACCAATGACACGTTGATCTTGTTTCCATCGGAGCCACAAAGGACTATTTAAACTGATTCTTTTCTGTCGATAAGCTCCAAGTGCATCATAGGAACTAGAAAAATAGGGTTCTTTTTCCCTCATATACCTATAGTTATTATTATGATTATTAACTATTTTTTTTTTGGTAGTTTCCACTATTATATGGATTATACCTACTTGCACAAATACCTCGACGATTTTCGATTGTTAATAAATAGAGTCCAATAAGCATGTCTTGAGTTGGTACAGAAATAGGATCCCCAAAGATATATAGCTATTTATGAGGGAATTATATCCCTTTGGGACGGTGTGATGGTTAAGACATGAAGTGTTACCACATAAGGTCTTGGGGTCGAAACTCGGCGTGACCGAGAATATCCTCACTCATGTCTTGGTCATTTGCACTAATGGCTAGTAGCCACCCGTGATTTACCTTCTCCGTGTTGGCCTAGGGACGGATTGACGGGGATGCTGGGGGCGAGCAAATCATCTTTTTACCATATATTTAAGAGGAAATTATGCCCAAATTATAATATAACAATAAAATATTCAGATTGTCATCTAAATACCTATCCTCAATTATGATAAATTTATAGTAATTTTTTTTAAATAGGACATGCAATCAAAGGATACTGTACTTATTGACCGCTCACTACTAGTACTTCTCAATTTATCTCCAAATTAATTAATGAAATATAAAATTTTCTTCTAAATGAAATACACAACTACTAAAGGATAGAACTAGCAAAATTTATTATTATTATTATTTAATTTGGAAGGGAATTAGATCACGTTTTCTATATCCTATCTCTTATTTTATTTTACTGTTATGAATTCACTACGAGTTTTTCTTTATCTTTCTTCCATTCTATACCAAATTTTCAAATTTTAAAAATAGGCACAAGACCTAACCAACTACTATCACTAATTGGAAGGTAGGAGGATTACATTAAAAATTTTAAGGTAATAAAAAAAAATGTAACGTGATGTTAATAGATGAAGCACAACGTACCAATAAAGATTTTAGCTTTTCTCCTGCCTTGAGGATATCTAAAAGCGTCCGTACTGCTCTATATATATAAAATAAGACCATCATTATGTTAATCATAAGAAAGTTAAGTGACAAGAGATGAAGGCAAACATCGCTGCCCATATTTCATCATCAAAATCGAATCACCTCAATTATAAAAAAGTTAATAGGGCAAATGATGATGTCTACAGGAGTGATGGAATTACATCGATTCAGCAAAAAGACGTATTTAAAATTACAAATCTAATTTTTAAATTTATCAACATGCTATTTGTTTTCTATTTTAATTCTCCTGTCAGCCACTATAACATTATATTTAAGATTTTAAAAAACAATAAATGTCACATTGATTCTAGAATTTATGCATATAAAAAATGTTGATTATTGAAATTCAATATTATAAAAATATTATTTTTTAAATACAAGACTATAGGAATAATGGGGGTGATCAAATAAAAATAAATAAATATGAAAGTTAAGTGTTCTTTTAGGATTCTGAAGAATTCTATTGTCGAATATTTTAAAAATTAACTTTTAAATGTGAAGTTTGGACATAAAAGAAAGAAAATAGTACGAAATTATGGTTCCCAACCGTCCAGAGAATAAAAAAAGAAATCCAGCACACTGCAAAAAGCTGATGGATGGATGAGTTAGAGTTCCACGTCTCCGTACCCCTAGGCCTCTTTCCCAGCTATCAAACTAAATAATTATCTTGATCGAATGTAAATGCTTGGGGAATTTTACTCTTATATTATGGCAAATACATTATAACTACTATGACAATCTTAAATTAAAAAATATTTTCAAAATAAAAACTAAAATAAAATATTATACATATATATATAATAATAATAATAGACATTTCTCAAATAAATATTTCTATCTATAGTGCCAAAGGGCGTTAATTATTAAGAATCTTCAAGTTATTTTGCATAAGATCACTCCGAGTGCAAATGGCTGATTCTGAAATGCAGTGCCAACGTCTATCTAGTGATGGGTTGATTCGATCTTGCCTGTTCAAACAATATGCCTCTCTATCTCTCTCCTCCCCATCCACTGAGTTTCTCTAATGGGCCACTCTTCATTATTGATAGAGAATGATAACTCCATGTGTAAAATAAATAGGAGTCATCAGAATGATCCATCCTTTAATCCACGTTTTACGGATCAAAGGATCTACACTTCTCTCCATCTCCCCCCTCTCTTTACATCTCTCATCCACATAGGAGAGAGATGAAGAGGTGGGGATCCTGTGTGTACAGGATGGAACCAACCCTAGTGATGATAGTTAAGAGTCGGTAATATTTTATTCTTGATCTTTCCTCTTATTATGGAAGTGTGCCAGTGTACAGCATATGGTTTGCCCTTTCGTTGGGGTTTAGGTTTTTATACTAGGCACTCACACTTCCCAACCTAATGCTCATGCTTTTACCCCGGAAAATTGCACGCATTAATCGCTCCTCAGGAGATTGCAAAGAGGAGCATGCACTGGTGGCACCTGATGCAGATGTCCATTTAAGAGCAAGAGACATAAATTAGGTAGATGTGCTTAATTAACTCTAGAGAATCTCGTGTTACTCAAAAGGACAAGCCGTAGAATGTCTTGAGAAAAATAAATTAGAAAAGTAATAAATTGATAAATCAGATAATACCAAACTTTTAACGTGATGATCGATCCAACCCTATAAAATTTTTTTGCAAATCGTTAGGGAAAATTAGAAAGTACTCACGACAGACGATCCAACATCCGTGGTTGCACGCCCCATTTAAAGAAAAAACTTGAATGAAAACTTAACGATCTTTCACTCTATCATAGCTCAAAGGACCAGAATAATAAATTAGATAATACAAAAAGTGAAATCCGTTAGAGAGGAACCCTCACAACTAAGATGAGATCCTCTGTCCCCAAAATACTGTGTCCCCATGTCCCAGAGCCGATCGGACGGCTATGATATTTTCATGATATACACAGCATTCTTGAGATGTGATTTAGGTCGTCCGATCGGCTCTGGGACATGGGGACACAGCATTTTGGGGACAGAGGATCTCATCTCCTCACAACTGCCCCCATACCATTGGGATGCCCCACACCATTGGGAGAAAGTGAATCATGAAATCAAAGTTAGCCATCACATGAAAAGATAATTCCTCAATCTTTATCGAGATTCGATTCTTACTCAATTCTATAAATCCGTCATGGGATAATCAAATTGACTATGCACGGACAGATAATAAATTAAAAAAAAATTGATAAACCTAGTTAGCTTCATTAACTAATCCTGAGATGACCGGCTTGACACCACAAAATTTTTTCACTAGATATTAGGATAAATCGGGAAACGAACGTGACAAACAATTCAGAAGCCCAACATCCTTTCGTTACGTATTCCATTTGGAGGAAAAATTTCTATAAATACATCCTAGTTGGAAATCGAATTACGAATACCTGAGTGACAATCTAAATATCTTACACAACACTATAGCCCCGGGGATGAAGATAATAAATTAGAGCTATCATACATGGTGGGGTGGCAAATCAATGATAGAACCAAAAATAAAAATTAGATTAGAGTCATGCATGGTGGGGTGGGCTATGAAAAGTAACATATACAAAAATAAATAAATAAAAAAATAAAAAACCATACAGCAAAACAGCAGAATGAGTTGATAAATCCATAGTTGCTTAAAGCGAAAACCACCCTACTTGTATGTGTATGGGTGAAGATTGGAGGATGAGTGACAAAATAAAGCACTCGATCAATAGTTAAAAGAAAGTTACGCATGACACAATAAGCTCAGATTGAAAAGAACTAACAATACAAATTAGCAATTGATGCATATTCATTGAGCCATCATAGGTTAATCTCAAGCTTTTTTTTCTTTAATCGCAGCTTAGTTAAAATTCTCTTTTTTTGGATATGAACATCTCAATTGTTCCTGGACTATCCAAAATCCATTAATTTAGGGCTTTCTCAAGTTAATAGGTTAATGTATATCATTGAAGTATATCATTTTTTCACATGGGGTTATCATTAGCAACATCATCTAGAATAATAAAACCATGGCACTAATAAAGCATCTCACATAATAACGTAAAGAAAATAAGAATAACTACCATAGCACCTAATGTAATAGCTTAAGAGAATACGAATACTTGATCTCAACTAAAAAAAACGAACACGAATAATTGTCATGGCATCTCAGGAAGTACCATAAAGGAATAAGTATAATTATCATGGCATCTTATGTAACCTAGAGAGAAACAAAGAACACAAAGGAAACTCATTCATATTTAAGAAAAGGTTCATTATTTCTAAATAAATTTCCTCATCTCAACTTAAAATTCATGCACAAGAAGAAGAAAAATAAAGGGTAAAGGCTAACAACCTAAGCGTAGATTCCTAACTTGTGCCTTAAAACTCTTTAACACTCACTATTCTTATTTACAAGCCTCTTACAGAAATCCTAATGGTCGGGACGGAGTGTCCACATAGAGCTCTCTTTATTCTTTGTCTCACCAAAACAAACTAATTATTAGTTTGAGAACTATCTTAGGCTTCACAAACAAGTTTTTACCTTAAGAAGTGTTCCAATATCAGCTTTTTATAAAAGCACAAGGTGCACATCAAGTTCCACGCCTTTGTAGTTAGTATAGATCTCTAATTAGGATTAACAACACAAGAATAATTGCATCTCAAACAAAAACAAACAATCTTATCTTAACATGAAACAAGTTGCATGTGGCGACTCAAGGAGAGGCAGTGATGGTTCAAGACTCAAGAGTGTAGGATCAAGGGCACGGCTCATTAAACTGCCTAAATAAACATAGTAAATCATGTTTCATAACATAAAAATAAGCAACTTAACTCAAATATCTTGCTGCAAGTTTGAAGGTTATAATTCTCTAGGTAAACAAGATTTATCCTAGTTACTTTTTTTGTTCATAAAAAATTTACATCTAAATCCAAAATATAGATGTTTGGTATCATACTTGTGTTTAACTAATTCAACAAGGTTGGTATCATCTAATGTGGCAAAAGGTGATTCGCTCACTCCAAGCGTCCCTGCCAACCCGTCTCTAGGCTAATACGAAAGAGGTAAATCACGGGTGGCTACTAGCCATTAGTACAGGTGGCCAAGGCATAGTGAAAAGCATGCTCGAACACGCCGAGTTTCGACTCAAGTTTGGTATCATCTAAGGACTTGCTAGAATTGTAAATCAAACACAGATCATCTGTCATAACTTCTCGCATAAGACTATTATCAAACATCAAAATTATGTGATCAACCTAACCACAATGACCCAAAATTATTCAACATTAGTTCGACAAGAGTTATTTAACAGCAATTCTCTTAATTATAATATAATAAAAGTTCGATCTCAATTTTCTCTGCCCAATGTATTTTTCTTGCAAATGTCCAACACCCACTACATAGTGATGGACCAACGAATGACCACAATCCTCGTGTTCCTCTCAGAAACAACCAAATGTTGATTGAGTTCTCTCTTTCTCTCTGATCTTCCAAGTGTTCGTCTAATCTACTAGAAAATTTTGAACTTTATATCGGCCAAGCAATCCTTCCTAATGGTTTCCACTTCCATTGTATCATATCTCTTTCATTTTTTGCAAGTAGATTACTAAAATGATAAGGTAGTATCCACCTGACATGTTATTTGGATGGCTCAAAGATAATGGTACAATTTATGATTTACAATTCTCATCCTTATCAATAATTTATTATATATCAGCAAAGATCTCTAGGATTACCTTAGTATAGTAGTGAAATAGGAAAGATAACAGAGTTTGTTTCTAAGATAACTCAATGTTGAGGCCCTCAACATTTGAACACAAGTATTCCTATCATCATTAGTTTGTTTTACTAATTTTGCTTATGTAATAGCCAAATAACATCAAAAATAATAAAATTATTAGTTTATCTATGTTTGAAAAATATTTAGATACAAACCGGACTAGCCAAGGTTTCTCCAAGCATGCAAGCTTAGACAACATAGAATGTTGAATCAAAAAGATCCAATCCAACTGACGTTACAAGTGCATCAAATATTTGACAAGTATAGCTTCGAAAATGTTTGCACCTGTATGCAATACAAATATATAGAACGGAGAATCCAGAACAGATATGCTGCAGCCGTTTCTCGCATCAGATTCCTACAAAACCAAAATGGCAACAGTCAAGTTATTGTTCCAACAGACACAGTGAGCATGTATCCCAGTAATTGTAATATTTAATTGCTGCTTCGTGGAATGAGTAGAAGATCAACAAAAACTAGAGCCTAGAGCATACAGTATCCAAAGCAAATATGCATAACATGGTGAAAGTACATATTTTGCTTCGGCATGAATGGCCTATGAAAATAATTCGGCTTAAAGCTTGATCATTTGCTAGAGTTTCAAGCTTTGTTACACAGTTAACACTAATGTGTTCTATTTGTTGTTTTCTAAGGAGCATATACACTGTGCCTTGCCGGACACTTGGATTATAGATTTGTTGCATGGTTTGAGAAGTTCATCAGATCATGTCTATACTCAGTGGATTTTCTAGAATGGAAAGGGAGGAGATGGTAGAAAAGGTAACGAAGTAATGTGTAACTTGGTCAGTCTTCTCCCTGCTTCCCACCTCTGGCCTACACCTCCAAATTTCACAACAAAATAAAGCCAGCCTTAGCATTCATGCTTTCATTAAAGCTGGAGAAGGGTCACTCTGTATTACTAAGACAACACCACAATCTACTTCAAGTTACTATGGCTCATAAATTTGTATACATTGTTAGTGAAGTGATCAAATAAGAAAGCATTGCCAGATCAAATTCACGTCAAATTCATGAATTGTCTCGTTCATCAGCAACCAAAATCCTATAGTTTTCAGCTCACACATGATAACAATGACATGTGGTTAATTTCATAAAAGAAAAAAGGTCATGCAAGCACACCTAAAAGCTCATACATACACCTGGTAAGTCTACATAATGGCTATATATATGTCAGATTAGATGTGTTAGGATTAAGGTTCAAAAGTGTTATATGTAATTGGTATCTCGTGATAATAAGATTAATATGAAACATTATTTTGATCCCAAGTATCTGAACCGAATAAGTAACAAATCTTACCTCCACATTATATACAATCACGATTTGGTTTAGGCTGCCCCCACGGGTATAGTTGAGGTGGTAAGTGGATGGAGGTTTGCCAATTGATGTCGAGGGATCGAACCTTGGGACTGGCGGGGTGTAAATCCCTACATCCCGTATAACTCACTCTCTCATCCACTTGCCTCCTCAATTACAATAATTTACCTCCTCCATATTGATTCTGGGACGGGCTGGCGGGAGCGAGCGCTTCGCCTTTTATTTGCCACAATCTAGTTTAGGTTTCCATATAAAGTAACATCATTGGTCTTAATTATGAGTTATAAAGTCACCTCAATATCAAAGATCTTCTGATCTAGCATTCATCTATGTAAACTATTGTTTTCTAGATCATGCCACCGTAAGATTAATTATTTTAACACGGCAAAACATGGTAAAAAGTAGCAAAATTAACTTGTACAATATACTAAACAATTCCAAGTGCTATATACACACATTAAATTGTTAATCACGAATATAAATTTAAGCTTACAGGTTGCTACTAGTTTTAAATAGAAATATTATTAGAAATAAAATAAAATATTTACTTTATTTAAACTTCATACTAAATATTACGACAAACGAAATTTTTGATATACTGAATTTTTGGCATGTATTTAATAAACTTCCAAAGCATGCCAATGTGGTCCCAAGTCAGGATGAAAAAGGGTGAGGGTTGTGCATTAAGTTGTCAGCCAAATATTCAATGATAGACTATTGTGTTAATGCTAGATTGTTCTCTAGAAGTAGCTCGTTATAGGGTAACGTTTTTGACAAAGACCACTACATCTCCATGAAAATTTAGATATATATTAAATATGCAAAAACTCACACACTATAGGTTAGATAAGAACAAATACTATCTGAAAACTAATTGTCTTAGATTTGGAATATGAAACCTAGCAAAGCTCACTAGTAAAGCAATGAAAGTAGTAGATACGATGATTAAGAGAAGAATTAATATTTTATGTGTATAAGAGACAAAATGGACAGGAGAGCAGACAAAGATGATAGAGAATTCGAATTTTAAGTTATAATCCACAAGAAAGACTGAAACAAGAAATGAAATAAGTATTGTAGTAGATAGTTCACAAAAGAATAAAGTAGCAAGAGTAATTAAAAAGGGAGATAGGATTATAACACTCATGATAATAATAGCAAAAGAAACTATTAATGTAATTAGTGTATATGTGATAACGAGCATTTCAACACACTATTTTGGCTCTTATACTTAGCATTTATACCTTCTCGTATGCTTAATTTTGTGTTTATATTATGTTTTGCGAGTAGGAACATATTTTGGACTTAATTGTAATTTTCCTACAATTATGATGTTATTTCTTATATCTTAGATTTTGAATTTGGTATTGTAGGAAATCCAAAGAGCCATAGATCCAAGTCGAGTCGGACCAAGTTCGCCTTAATTTGAAGATCAAACATGGGAGATTAGCTGAAATTAATCTCATCTATTGATGTGAAGATGGAGCAATCCGGACTCTCTATTCAGATCTGAGCGATCTTAGGCCTTCATCAAAATCTGGGTTAATCTAGACCATTCTTGCAAAGGAACATAATTCAACCGTTTGATTTAGATCTGATCAAGCTATCATCCAGATTTAATCTCAACCACTCTTCCAGATCTGAAGTAATCAGAGGTGTTGCGTTTGATTCAATCTGAGCCACACATACACTCAAATCAAGGGCCAGAAATTAGAGATTAAAGAAGAAGAAAAAGGAGGTGGATCCTTCTTTAGAAAATCTTCGCTCCTCACACCCAACGCTGCCTAAGCTTCTCCACCTCCCTCGCCAACAGCCGGTGGCCACCTTCCATCTCAATCCACCGCCAGCCATACCACCATCCCTCTTCTCCATTTCCCTCTCCGGTCGATCCTCCCTTTCTTCCATCCGACACCTTTCTTCCACAAGCCGACGCCAACACAGAAGGATCTCACGCATCTTGATCCTCCCCCACCTCATCTGACGCCAATCCCTCTCACACAGACATCTTTTCTCACGGAACGCAGAGGACAGAATGCCAGATTCATTCTGCATCTTCCCGATTCTGCTCCCAGACACCAACCTCTCTTCCCCTTCTCCAGCACATCCCTTCGTCAAGCAACTCACGAGAAAAGCCCACTCTATCATCTGGTAGCCCTTCTCTTCGGGTTAGAAAAGGAGGATTCCTGAAAGCCCCCTTTCCTCTTCGGGTTAGAAGGGGAAGGTCTGATCTCCTCCACAACCGCCGTCATCCATCCGACGATTGAGGGAGAAGCTCCATTCATCCACGCACACTTGGTTGACTTCTTTATGTGTAGTTGTGTCTTCTTGTTGGGTTGTTTCTTATGTGTGATTGATCATTAGTGTGTTAACTTGTATTGAACTTGACCTCCCATGTTTAGATTGCACACACACTTTGCTATTTGATTCATGCCTACAATGTGTTTGATAAATTGTCTCTTCCATTAGATAGATTTTAGTTTTACAATTTCTTTAGCTTAGATTCTTGCAATGTTTTGTTAGTTTGATTGCTTTATGTTCTCTTATGGTTGTCTTTCGTTTTGATGCAATTAACATAGGCTAGGTTTCATTGATGCTCTATTTCTTGCAATTAAGTTAGATTAGGTTAGGTTTCATCGATGCTTTATTTCTTTAGATGCTTATTTTATGTTGCTTTTCATTTCCTTGCCATCATAGTTTAAGTTAGGCTAGGTTTCATTTACTCACATTGTCTTTCATTTATTAGGATTAGATTTCACTACATGCATTGCTATTTTATTTTGTAGTCTTAGCACTCAACCCAAACCCCCCATTTTCATATCAAAAACCCAAACGCAATAACATTCAATCCTAAGTTTATCATCCTATCGTTACATTTGTTGGGAGACGATCCCAGTCATCCCTATGCTACTTTAGCGTAGAAAGGGTTTGGTAATTTGCATATAATTTGATACACCCATAGTATGACATACAGGTGCTCCTATCGATATGCACAAAGTAGGATTAAATGAAGTCATCAAATTTAGTATTTTTGCACCTCAAGTAGGATCAAAAAGAAAAAAATTTGAGGGGTTTGAGTTAGAAAGTTTAAAAAAAATCAGAGAATTCTTTTTCTATGTTTTTTAACAATTGCAAAGATATCTATCAGACTACCATGAAAATGGATTGGAAAATTGACCATGTTGACAGCTTTTGAATGAAAGGGAAAGAGAACTGGTTAGTAGGCTAATGAAGTATATATAGTCTGAAATCGGCACCAAAAAAGTGGGAAAAAAAAAGAACTTTCAATGAAAAAACAAATGGCAAATAAGATAATAGTAACACTATTTTGATAAATGTGATAGTTAGCTAATAGTAAATAATTATGTATATAAGATTGAGATATTAAAAAAATATAAGCAAGTCAATTACCGGATAGATTTGGACTAGATCAGAATCTTGGATACCACTGGTTCAAGAGAACACCGGGAGAATATGACTATCACCAGAGGCATATATATATAAAAGGCGCTTCAAGATATGGTTGAGGCTAAAGTAGATAGTATTCAACTTATCGTTTCACTCAGTTGCAAGTAATGTCCTTAACGTAATTATATGAAAAGATAAATATTCTCTCTTGTGCTTACAGGGCACGCAACAGTATGCCTAAAATTAGAAATTTGATATTTTCCACATTACAGGGTACGCAATGTTATCAGCAGATTTCTGTTAAATTCCAATAGAGGAATTGGTCCTAGAGATACCTCAAAGGTATGTCAAGCTAACAACAATGTACACACATAAATATGGCTTGAGATTGACACAAAATGATCACATTTGGAAACATGATTATAGCTTCAAGAGGAACTTGGCACGGTTATAATTGCACTCTTTGTTTTGGAAGTAGAAATTTGGCCACCACAGATGCTTCAAAAGAATTGAGAAGGTTGAAGAGATTTTCCAGAAAAAAACTCCAAGTTCAGCAAGAAATTTCACCTTCCATGTTCGATCAGAATTCAGAACACATTAACAGAAATTATTATTGGATCTGACTATGCTCTATCTGAAAGAGTCATATAGAGTTCAATGTCAATGATTTTTAGATTATTACTTTTGTTATTGTTTCTGTACTCTATAAATCCACCCACCATATTCAAATTTTTCTTTCCTTGGCTCATGGTTTCTACTGTGTTTGGAATTTTGATTTCTAATTGGTTATTTGGCATAATGTTTCATTTTCCAGTACAAAGGAGATAGACTTAATAAACACATTGCTATGTATACAATTGTCTCCTTAATATCATGAGTTAATTGGTATTAACAAATTTCTATAGAAGCATCTGACAACAACAGAGCGGTACCAGAGCAGCTAACCTAAACAGGGGAGCTCACCGAGGATTTTCTAATCGACAAAAGGTTCATAATTTGATAAGATCTTCAAATGTCCAAATCAAAATGATAGGCCATTGAATACTAATTAATTCTGGTATCATTGTTATAATTACAGGTGTATTAACTCCTACAATCAAACTAATTATTTTAATCCTAATATTGTCATTTATCTATAAAAAGAGTTTAAAAGAAAACTGATATCAGTCAGCCAAGTAAAGATTATGAAATGTCAGTAACATCTGAAGCTCAAGATTGCAGTAACAAATAGAAAGAAAGACGACTAACAAACTTACCTCTTTATTGGATAATTAAACCGTTCCTAAATTATCTGTACTCGAACTTTGGAGGTGGTGTGCTTGGTGTGTCAAAGCTCTCCAACACCTCTGCCTTGCTGCCTCCTCTTTTTGAATCGTTTTCTTCCTGCTTTTTACCACCGCCAAAAAACCCTCCAAACCAGCTTGACGAAGATGAAGAGGAAGACGAAGTGCTGTCAGAGGAATCAAGTTGGAAGGGCACGTGCTGTAACCCCGAAGCAGGGGCATTATACGGGATAACTGAAGCAATGTTAGGAGGGGTAACTGGGACATTGGGATCCTCCAAGGGAGGCAGGTTCTGTGGGACACTGAGAACGCGATTGAGCATTATGCCGGCGCCCTCGATGAGAGCGAGTAGGATGCCACCGAAGAGAGCAGACCGAGCGGCAGGACCTGCACCCTGGCGCATCTGGAGGAACCCTCCAGTGGCGGCTCCCGCAAGGATCGAGTTCCAGGGGTCCTCCTTCTGGCGGAGATAGACCATTGAACAATCGAAGGTGGAGAAGAGGCCGCCCCAGACGGCAAAGCTGCCCCCGACTCGGGGGGCGTTCATGCGGACGGCCTGGACGCCTCCGGTGAGGCGCTCTCCGTTGGGGGAGTTGTAGAGGCCCTTGATGAAGTGGAAGGCGGAGCCACCGACCGCACCCATGCCGAACGCACCGCCGACATCGTCCAGAATACGGTCGGGGCAGGGCTCTCGCGATGTCTCCGGCGTGCCCATCGCCTGCTTCGCACGGCTCCTCGACAACGGAGAAGAAACCCTAAAACTGCGTTTCGGTGCCGCCGCAGCACGGTCGCGCAACGAGAAAGGACCGAACGATTACCAGCGCAAAGACTTAAATCGCGCAAGCCGCCCATTAGATGCGGCTGGTCTGGTTTGAATCGTGGTTCGGTTCGTCATTTAATTAAATGATATATGTAATAAAAATTTATTAAAAATTTCGTTATACCTCCACGCAAATCCACCGATATAACATTGGAATGATCAGTCCGACCTAATAAATTTTTTTAAATTTTCTACTGACCAATCTAAATTTTATCCTACTATCCAAAGTCCAACATCTTTTAATTATAAATTCTATTTAGAAATAATAATCACTACAAATACATCATAATTGAAAATTAAACCATGAATACAGCTGATACAATATAGCCATTCTAAAGCAGCAAATCCTATCACACTTTTACAATTTACCATAAATTATCAAAACTAACTTGACATCGTAAACCAACAAGCTCTAAACCTAGAAAAAATAAATAGACAATGATTAAGAAAAAAAAACAGCTGATACATATTTTCTTATTGTTTGACAGACCCAAGGTACAATGACACCTACGTTTCTATCATACATACAGAGATGAAGACAGAACAACGTATAGTGACTAACTAATTAGGGTGAGTTGAAGTTTCGGACGGTTGGGTTGTGGCTCGACTACCTCCATGTGAATTCTCACCGTCTGCAGGATGCCATAAGTTATTTTTGTCCCAGCCTTGGTCACTTTTTGATGTGCCTCATCCACCGCCCAATCACTACTTCCTTTATCCTTGGCCACCAAGTAGACCGGTCCTTCTATCCCAAACCTGGAAAGCATTGCAAAAAATTTGCAATCAGCATTTTGACAAATATTTGTTGCATTCCAATGTCATGGAAGCAGTAATCAATACTACCATGATTGAGAGGAAAAATGAACACATAAATCAATTCCATTTCAACGTGCACATGCAGTATGCTAACCACATGCATTATCCATCCAATCCTGGCTATTGAAAAACATGGCCGTTGCATGGGGGGTCATAAGCCCACATATTTGAAGTATTGTGGATGTGAAGGCATATGCAGTCATGCAATGTTCAATCAAAATATATAAATAGGAAAGAAATATCAATATAATTAAACAATATTAGCTTTTAAGTTAAAATAGGGCACTTTATACTAATGGTCATTTGTTTCAAATATTATGGTTTCCTAGAATACCTTTCCTCGTATTGCAGTCTTTGGCACAATGTGAAATTGCAAGCAACTGAACATATCATGTTGCGAAACGAAAATGGGGCTTTCCAGAGTAACACCATCCTACCCACCTGTCCACTCCTCTTTCTATGCAAACCGCCCCAATCTATCACGAACCCATCCCCTCCATCCCTATAGCTGCAACCTCTTTGGACTCACGAGTCAACCTGCACCAATCTTTAACTGTTGTCACCTCTTTTCATTCTCATTGGCTACTTCATCCCTTAATGAGTCAATCTCCATGCCTCAACCTCCATCAATGTTGACCCCTTAGCTAACCCTAGCCACTCTCAACTCAAATGAGCACCCCCTCTAGCCAATCTACCCCTGTCTACCTCCTCTTGGCTTCAGTAGTAACGTTGTGAAGTGGCATGCACAGGAGCTCGAGCTTGAGCACAACACCTAGGTGGTTAGGGATTGACACCTAGGTGGTTAGGGATTGACATCATATGGGGGACATGAGCAATTCATGCCATTACAAATGATTGCAGTAGGTGAGGATCAGCAGGCAGCAAGTTCACGGACAAGCCATTGCTGGTGGTGCAAGCAGACAAGCAAGGAATGGAAGGGAAATATTTTAATTGTACAGAGCCAAACAAGGGAAAACATCTCATACAATATTTTGCATAAATATGTTCTTTTTTGAAGAAATGAACCTTACGGGCAAATATAAATGTCTAATGGCCTATACAAGAACAAATGCATAAATTATTGTCCTGTACATGAGGCATATGTATGGTACTTTTTTTGGTTAAATATATAATGACACTTGATATCAAAAGATGCAAGGATAATAATACTAGAAATATTATAACATATAGCATATGTATTGGTGTGTCTTTTGGTCAAGATAAATAATGACACTTGATATCAACAAGATGAAAGGATGATAATAGCGAAAATATTAATGGAACATACTTGGGAACAAAAACTATAAATCCATTTGATTTGATCTTCAATATCCTAGCCTCAGTGTCCGTTGGCCTGTAAAATAAATGGTGTAAACTAGAAAATGTAAAAAATTAAAAAAAAAAATGCTATAAAGATTCTGACATAAAACTTTACCGATTCCTGAAGAATATAACTGTGTGAAGTTCAACTGAGGCTCGGCTGGCCATCTGAGCATTTCGATGTCGATAATTCAAATCTGTAAGATATAAAATTATAAGTCAAAAATAATAAAAGGTTTGTGCACAAGGTGAAATAATCTTAGAAAACTACAGAGGGCATTCAAAATTGAGATAAGGAATGAGCACCTGTTAAGACATGCAATCAAGAAAATGTATAAATCTTGAGAACAAAATAAAAAAGCTATCCACTATAGAAAGAAGCAAACTAGAGAGAACCGCTAGCTGAGCAACAAAACACAGAAAACGAAACAGATAAATAGAACATGTACTTGTGATCTTACACATCCTAGGTTTGAAAAAAGTTTCGGTATCGTACCGATGTTTCAGTTTTTGACTGAAATGATATTGTTTCGGTATCGTACCGATGTTTCGATGCATGATGTCAAAAATTGATTTGAGTTGAAAAAAGAAAGAGATGAAGCATAAGAAAGAGACATTATTTGTACCGAGCATGACTTTAAATCTTGTACCATGATGAGCGAAACGATCAAAATATATCTTTCTGTAAATTACCGACACTTGATACCACTCAACAATGACAATATTCCTTCCTTTATTCGGTCTCTTTCTTCCTTCAACCTCTAATTTGTCACCAGCGCCATGCATTGGACCATCAGCACAACACCGAAAATAGTATCTTCTGGTCAAAGACTAAAACTACAAGACGGTTCAAGATCTTGAACTTTGATGCCAAGTGAGATCGAGTTTTGGTGGTTTATCCAAATGATACATTTTGACCGTTTCGCTCGGCACGGTATAAGATTTTAAACCATGCCTAGAACCCTAGAAGTACCTCTATTACACTGTTACACTTGCCAATACATGGCACAGCAAATATTGTTGAAATTTATCTTTGAGGCACATAATAAGACAAATCAAGTGAATGAATTGAAACACATTGAATTTCAATAGAAGTGGTTGCAAAACAGGTGCATGATAGGCCTCACATATGTCAAACTTACATATGTAAGATTTTCATTAGTTAATTGAGCAAAGTCGACCACAAAAGTTGGTAGAAAAGACAGTTGATGCTATCTGAGTCAATGGCCAACCATGGATTTATGGCTGCAGGGCATAGAACAACAAGAGTAGTCTTGTCTTCGACAATGCTTGTAAGCTTTGTAAAGTCAAGCAAAGGTCGTGCAGACATTGTGCCTCACTTGGAATGAGATGCAAAATTAGGCAATTTGGTGAACTTCATAATTTTTTAAAAAAAGGGAATATGAAATTTAAATACTACAACAACAATAACAACAAAACCTTATCCCACTAGGTGGGGTCGACTATATGGATCCTTTTACGCCATTGAGCTCTATCTCCTACTATATCATTATCTGTATTAAAATAAATTTTATCCTATTTTATTGTTGCTAACCAAGTCTTTTTTGGTCTACCTCTTCCTCGTTTAATATACGTGTTTGTCATAGTTTCACATTGCCAAACTGGAGCATTTATTGGTCGTCTAAGTGCATGCCCGTACTATCTTAAACGTGTCTCTCAGAGTTTTCTCTCAATAGATACAACTCCGACTTTCTTTCTAATGCTCTTATTTTTTATTTTGTCCATTAGTCCACAAATTCACCTTAATATCATCATCTCTACAACTCTCATCTTATGCTCATGTGCTCGAGTCATAGCCCAACATTCAGCTTCATATAACATAATAGGTCTAACTGCGATTCTGTAGAATTTTTCTTTAAGTTTTAGAGGTACTTTACGGTCACATAAAATATCCAACGCTCTCCTCTATTTCAACTATCCTGCTTGTATTCTATGTAAGACATCTTTCTTACCCTTCATTTTGCAAAAATGATCCTAAATATTTAAAGCTCTCGGTTCCAGGCAACTCATCATCTTCTATCTTAACAATTGTCTCATTATGTCTAATATTGCTAAACATAAGTTTCATATATTTTGTCTTTATTCTAAAAGCCTAAAACCTTTCCTTTCTAGCCTTTCCTGCCAAGATTCTAGTTTAACATTTACTCCTTCACGTGTTTCATCTACCAAAATAATATCATTTGCAAACAACATGCACCATGGTACTGTCTTGAACGTATGCAGTGAGTTCGTCCATAATTAGTATAAAAAGATAGGAATTTAGAGCTAATCTTTGATGTAATCCTATCTTTATTGAAAATCCTTCAGCTACTCTACCTGAAGTCATTACTCTAGTCGTTACATCCTCGTATATACCCTTAATTAGTTTAATATATGTTACACTAACACCTCTCTTTTCTAGAATTCTCCATATAATTTCTCTTAGGATTCTATCATAAGATTTTTCTAAATCAAGGAATACCATGTGTAGATCTTATTTTCCCTCCCAATATTTTTCAATTAATTATCTAAAAAGATGTATAGCTACTATTGTCGACCTTCCAGACATAAACCCAAATTGATTTTCAGTCACTCTGATCTCCTTAATCTTTTTTCAATTACCTTTTTCCAAAATTTCATAGTATAACCCATTAATTTAATATTCTTATAGTTTGCATAATTTTGTACGTCTCCCTTATTCTTATATAAGGAAACTAGAGTACTGATCCTTCATTGATCAAACATTTTTTTCGTTTTTTAGATCATGTTAAATAATTTTATAAGTCATTCAATACCTTATTTCCCTAAGCACTTCTATACCTCTATCGGAATATCATCTGGTCCAATGACTTTTCATTGTGCATCCCATTTAAAGCTTGTTCTACTTTTGAAATTTGAATTCTATGATAAAAATTTAAATTTCTATGCTCACCTACTTAAATTACCTAAATTAAGTTGATCACCTAAACATTCATTAAAAAGTTGATGAAAATACCTCTTCCATTGCTTTTTTATTTCTCCATCGTTTACTAGTACCTTATTATATTCATCTTTAATACATTTTATTTGAATAAGACTTCTTGTCTTCCTTTCTCTCACTTGAGCTATTCTATAAAAGTTTCTTTCCCCTTCGTTTGTATCCAATTTTTGATATAATCGTTCAAAAGTTTCATTCTTTGCTTTATTCACTATTCTTTCTTGGCTATTGTATATTTTGTTTAAGTTTTCCTCATTCTTACAAATATATAATTCCATTTTTCCTTCACTTTCTCTTGTACTTTCTCATTCCACCACCAAGATTCCTTACTTATTGGTGCATGTCCCTTTGACTCACCAAGTATATTCTTAGCTATTATTTTCAATTTTGATATCATCTTATCTCATGTCGTATTAGAATTACTGTATATTTCATCTAATACTTGTACTTCTACCTTCTCCTAAAATATATTTTATTTCTCATCCTTTAACTTCCACCACTTGACCTTGCAATATTTACAAATCTTTCTATCCTTCTTCCTAACCATAAGGAATCATATATGATAAGTTTGATAAATCATTAATCAAAATACATAACGATTAGAAATTAAGTCTTACTGTCAGCAATGGATGTAAGCTGTGGGCCATCCATGAAAATTGGAGGAAGCCTGGAAATTCCTAGTGCAGCAGCCAACAACCGATGCACAATAACATCTGCAGAGAAGAGCAATCCCATCTTAAACTACTATTTTAACAACCTTTCATTTACCACAAGGACTCAGATAAGCAGAAACAAGGAAAGAACAGACATAATAGTTGATAAATAGTGTAAAAAAAATAAATTTATTAACAATAAAGAAAATAATTAAGAGCGTTCGTAGCTTTTCTTTAGCTAGCAGAAGGATTTCATATGAATCTCATTATAAAAGTTGATAAACACTTGCTATATAAAAATGCAAGTGTTGTAGGTTTTCCAAGGCTACTTGATCTTGAGTCATTAGAAAGCTCCAAGTCCAAAAGATTGAAAAACTAAAAAATGTGGAATGGTAAGAGCATCGTGCAAGATTAGTAGATGGATGAAGAGGTCAATGTGCTTTAGGAAAGAGAACAAATTGAAAGAATAAAACAATAGCCATCACAAAATTTATGAAATTTTCACAATCATAAAAATTAATCATCTACATGATGGACTATTTGTAAGGGAACAAGAAAGGAAATATCTGAGATTTTCCATTTGATTTGGTTGGATGCAGACTATGTTTCATAGTCTACCTGGTCCTAACTGAAGACAACTGTATCTGGGGACTGCACAATCTATATATGATTCGATTTTGATGGTTGTTGCATTGTTAGGGAAGAGGGAATATAAACAGGATACATACATGACTAGCAAATAAATTAAAAATCCTCGATACATATTGGCATCAATTGAAGGGACCTAGATAAATTATAAATAGTGAGAACAACAACAAAGTTGAAATGAAGATTGAGTGTAGAACCAAAGAACTAATTACCATGTTAACTGGAATTGCATTTTTTTTATGTAAACATGATTAATTAAGAAGCAAGAAACTGACCTGCATATCTACGGATTGGTGAAGTGAAATGGGTATAAATAGGTGCTGCTAGACCATAATGAGAAAACTCAGATGGGCTCAAATCTCCACTAGAAAAGTAAATGGCCTAAAATTTGACAGATTAAGTTCATGTTACAACATTTGCACCTGTACGTAAACTAGTACAAATTTTGGCCTTTCAAAGTACCTGTGTCATGCATCGGGTTGCCAAAATTCTGATTAGCTTATTGAAATATGGATCATCACCCTGCAGAAGCTCTTGATGAGAAAATTGCACACATATGGCATAAATGCTTACCCAGAGAAGTGCACAATTCACAATGTCAAGATTAATTGATGTGTTCTTACAACTGCCCGATCAAGGGAATCAGCTAATGCTTTTGAAGATGAAACATCCAAATCCAGACCAACAGCGGCAGCGGTTCGCAATAATGGTTCAAGCATCTCCTTTGTGGGGCTAGGATGACGCCTGTACACATAGCCAATTAGGTTACATCAACTATTATCGAATAATGTTTCAAGAGAAAAAAACAAAAAGAATTAGGCATCGAATGAGTATCTATAGGCTTGCCTCAGCAAGTTACTTTAACCGTGATATATATATCTATACAACTAACAAAATCAAGTCACAAGACAATTTTAGGTTCACAATATAATAGATTACAATGCATTAGACTAAAACACCAATACATTCATATTAAAAAAGAGACAAATCATTAAAATCCCCAAAACCCTCTAATCCCAAAAAGCGGAAAAGCAATCCATATATTTCTGAGAAGCTCAAAAATACTCTGGATAACCAAACATAACCAGAAAAAATGTTCTCAATTATTAGAAAGCAACTATGTTGCTGAAATCCCTAAAAATGACTGGAGGATTACCATAAGCGCTCTAAGTTATAAAAATAAAAAATAAAAAAAAACTAGTCCATTATTGTGTTTAGATTGATAAATCAATAAAGTACTGAATGTGCCCTAGCTAGCTATTCCATTTTCTACTTGTTCCTATTACCACCTACTTGATTCTAATGAAAAAATCCTACCTAAGAGAACTGAAGGAAAAAAAAGATACATAAGAAAAAATGCGACAAAGCATCTATCCTCACAATTGAATCACAAGATTTTATTTATTAAAAAAAAATATGCATACAGATAAATTACAGAATTGTGAGCAAAAACTTCCAAAAAAAATAACATATAAATTCAAGAGCAACTAGATATGATAAATCATGGATACCTTAATAAAGAGCATAAAGGAAAATGTTTCAAGATCTTTTCTGCAACTGAAATATTTGCAGCCAACATAAACTCCTCAATCATCTGATTAGCCTCACGAATTTGGTACATACCTACAACAAAAAAAAAAAATCAAAAATAAGTGCACTATGAAATGAAAGAAAAGAAACAATTCCACATATACCTATGTCTAGCGGATCGTGAGTTTCAGTGTCAATTTGAAATTTGACTTCAGGTGAAGCAAGTGTAAGAGCTCCTCTCTTAATTCGTCGAAGTCTCATTATCTATCTAGGCAGAAAATATTTATGTTCAAATCATCAAATCAGTCTTCAGAATAATATTTATACAACAATAGCCACCTAATGGCTAAGTAGTAAATAATTAAACCAGACAAGCTAACCTTTGCTAATGAATTTAAATTTCGCAGATCAGTGGTTAGCGGATCCATCAACCGGCTGCAAGAAGCATTCTATTCTTAGTAGTTACACAAGATGCTTGGCAAGTAAAGGAAGACATCAATCAAACAAGGTAAAATCGTTCCAATAAATTTGAAAAGAGATATTGAAGGTTATTAGAGAGCAAATTCAATATGCTATCACAGGCAATAAAAACTAATTAACCCAGTGGTCTTACAATTTATTTAATCATCTATGTTTATTATTTTAGGTGCTTCAAGTTAAGAACGTCATTTCTATTGCTATTAAAACGCAAAATAGTAAATATAGGAATGATTAGCAGCTTCCTTAACAGTAGAAGTCTTCATTTATCAGCTAAAGATAACTATATCAATTCCCTTTAAAGTGGAAAGTTTTGGAAGTGCCAAACTTCAGAAGTATCAGGATGACTACATCACAAAATATCATTAATGAACCTATTCTAAACAATGCTAAGTAGCTCAGAAGTAAACATAGAAGATCCAAGTATATTAAATTATACTGATGGTTAATGATAAATATATTTTAAAAAAAACAGAACCTATCATCCATCCTCGCTTGGGCTTCAACATACGACAATGCAGCACATGACTTGATAGCACTTTTTGTGTATCTAGTCGATACTATATTTGCATCAGGTGTTAGTTCCTGCCATGGAAGGAAAAGGAACTTCTATAAATTGAAGTAGAAAGCAACTCAATCAACATGAATGGAGTACACAACTCATTACCATAAAAAGAGGTATTAAAGATCCTGTAGCATAGGTTACTCAATATCATAAAGACTTAAATATTCAAGTACATAAAACAAATTTAAAGAAAAATAATAGTAAAGCTAAGTTTTTGAACAATGATTCAATATTGATCATAACAAACAGTTCAGATGTATTACCCAATAGTGCTCCAAAATCAAAAACTGAAGAGGACCCATTGGCATTATAGACATCAGCATATCATTTCATAATACCTACTAAGGAGACAAAATTAAACTATCTGGCATTTGAAATTTGGTCCAACCTTGACTTTGTTAAGAACCTTAAGTACCAAATACCAGCAGTGCATATCACGTCATCAACTAAAAAAAGAATCTATATGTTTCCTTCAGCCATATCAATATTCAATAAAATCAAAGAAACTTTTGAATATCCTATATCTTAATTTACATATGCACAAATAGTGGAAGTACATCTCCTAGTTGGTATTGCCATTGTTCTTACAATATTCAATACATGAAAAAAAATTTGAGATGGAGATTTATAAACAGCAAAATTAGGACACCATGATCTCTTAGTGGTTCCTTCTCAGCACAAAAATGGAATTTAGTAATCTTAGCATTCGGAATTTCAGGGATATCCAATAATCCAATCCTTCTAGAGTCATCTAAAAGAAGCAGTAAAAAGTAAATGGTAAAATGAAAATAAAGTTACCCATATGACAGAGAAAGAAAGCCGCTCCACATCAGAACGTAGAGAACAAATATCTACATGAAACAACACACAAGGGTGAGAATTCAATTAGTTTTCCTACTTTAGAGACCAGTTCAAGCCAACTCATTCCTAATTACACCAGAAATATGTGCTAGTTGTAAATATCAATAGACAATAAACCGAAAAAGGGGAAGAAGAAACCTTCCGTCAAAGATTTGGGAAGCATATCAATCCGTCTCTCAACAAGATAAACTGATGTGCCCCTCTGGGAAGCCTCTTCATCGAGGGGAGTGCCAGGAAGAACAAAATTTGTGACATCAGCAATATCTGGTAATGTTATGATAAAGGATCACAGTGCAATATCAAGCCACGCAAACAAGAGATGCATACACTTCCTAAAATTTATGAATTCTAAATAACTCACACCCTGCTTTATCTAATCAAACTCACTGTTTCATCACTCTAACTGCTTACGAACTTTCTTAAGAAACACAAACTCAAGGCATTTTCATCAAAGAAGACTTCTCCTGAGATTTTGTAGCTGTTCATATGAAGTATGAATAATGAATGAGAGTAAAGCATAAAAAAAGAATGAATATTTACTTAAAGTATATTGTTTTACACCATAGAACTCAGTTTATCTGATAGCTGCGATCACTAGTTAGCATGTTTTGCTGAAAAGTTAGCTTCAGTTTTGTACACGAGCAATGGTACTATATGATAGCAGCTCTAACCTGAGTAGGTAGGCAAATCAATTACAATGGTTTCAGCTTTGTGTTCAAGTAGGGAAATTCAAGGAATCTGGGTGGCCTAACTCAATTATAAATAAGGGTCAGCAAAGAAACAACTGCAAAGAGATAACAACTCTTTCGGACTAGGATTCGGTCATTGAATCACAAAATTAGATGCCACAAATCATCAAAATGGTGGGAAACTATACTCTCTTGTGACAGTTTAGCTTTCATTAGAGGAAAGTCACAGAGAAATTTCCCTAGATACATACAACAGTGGCCTTGCTTTCAAAAGACCACACCTCAATATCATATTAGGTAGTTAGAACTGAGAAACGAATTCATTATATTAATAAAACTGCAAGCATGCGTGCTTAATGTAGTATGGAAAATCTTCACTTTCGAAAACAAGTTATGGAAATGGAAGCAATCAATAACCTGCTAATTTCCTTGTACTTATTTGGATATCAAGATAGAAACCAGAAAATATTCAAATACCAATCAGCCTGGTCATTTTGAGACATAATTACAAATGTATGCCAATATCAATAGATAGGAACTGCAACATCGAAAAAAACCAACCCATAAAACATGCTTTGTAATGGGTAATAGATCCCCTATACTAAAAAACCAGGCTTTTCAATGACAGGTCAAGAATTTACATCGTCTACTGAAACGTATAGAAGATCATTTCAATGACAGTTACATAAATCCATCCCAAACTTGGTTAAATACAGGCAGATTCCAAATGAATAAATTCAAACTTGAATCTTAGGTCATGCACAATGATTTGGGTATACGTAATTTATTTTTTTAATGGATCCAATTTACTCAAGCAGTCAGTCAGACAAACCAAGCAACTTAAAGAAACATTAAATATCTCAATAAAAATTGAAGCAGCAAAGATGCTGAAAAAGACAGTAATAGTCAAATCAAGGCAAGTTATTTTTCACACAAGCAAATTTCACTTTATTTATAACCAGATAAAGGATACGAACTCCCACTTCAAAGTTTCCATTCCCAAGTGGTTTGCAATGTAATGCATCATCAATATCCTTGCAACCTGAGACAAACAAAGAAATGTGACCACCAATATAGAAGCAGACCAAGATTGATGATGACAACATACCAGGAGGGTCAACACTAAAAACTCTCAAATGCCGCAAGTCCTCTCGATTGGAATTAGCCAAATCTTCTAATGACAGAGACCATGGTAAAGGAGGCAAACAAGCAAGAACTTGTGATGAAAAAGGCCTTGAATTAATGTCATTCTCAATCAACAAAACCTATTTAGGAATATAGAAATAATTATCCAAGTGCATTGTATGTATTCTTGCATTTTAAGAATCACCCATTGGCAGAAATTTTAAATAGATAGAAAAGCATCCTACTATACAATTACTTGCCTCACTTTCAGTGTCTCTATCCCCAATCTGCCCAATGGTACGTACATAATGCCCTGATGGATAGCGAGACAAACAATCCCATGAATCCACAGCAACAATAATTCTTTTATCTAGAAGATTTCCAAGTTGCCGAGTTTGAATTCGAATTTTAGGAATTCTCCGGTCCTTGGAGGCAAATAAAGCATGGGCCACACCAGCATTGCCCGCAGGCATGGGCATTGGGTCTAAAGACCCGCAATATCTGCACAATAATAATCAAGAGGCAATGTCAACATAAAGTGCAAGCAATCAAAATTGTTCTTTCTATGGCAAAAAAGCTATCTCTAGAAAAAGGGCAATGATACCCAGTTTTGTATTTACTAAAATGTAAAGACAAGTAAGACTATATTGAGAATGTCGCAAACTAAATTTGCCTTCACTTCACTTTGGTATATCATCAAAATGTGAAATTCATACAGGGTACAAAAATAGGGAAACCAATACTTGTCCAAAAATTACAAAATCAAAGTTTAATAAGAAGCATGGCAATCACAAAATGAATAAGTATAGTGCATAGAAAATTTGATTGGTTAACGATTTATCTCAAAACTAGACTTAATACCAAGGATATCAATATATGTCATATTATTGACACTACCCTCGTGTGAATGGACAAACTGTACCGAACTGAACTGAACTGGCCTAAGCAGTAAGCATGGAATAACTGGGAATGTGTTACTTCCACTCGAAAGATTTAAACATAGAATCTCTGCTATGGAACCAGACTAAACATGACTGGTTAACCAGTGACTATTGTTATGAAACGCACCGGTATATGATGCTAATTTTTAGTAAGAAATACTCAAATATAAGCTAAAGATATATTCGTATCTTTTGGCTCCCATCATAAAACTTCTTATATAAAGTGATATTGTATCGTTAAATGCCCAACATGAAGCCCAATTCAACCTAAAATTCTTATTCACTAAGGTGGTAGATTTCTTGGTTTGAGAATCCTCATTTGAAGATGAGGGGCTAAATAATCTCCTCCTCATTTTCTACCCTCATTAACATTCCCCCTTTCCCCTCAGGGACAACATCAATAGATGTATAAGGGACTAGCTCTAATAGCAAGGAATGGATTGGGTTCTTGGGCCTTAACATGGTAGCAAAGCCACCCATTTAGGATTAGGGTATCTTACTTGATTTTGCCCATAACATGGTATCGAAGCCATAGGTAAGTATCTTGTTTGGTCCTTCCTCTCTTTCCATTGTGCAATCTCGATCAAGATCACAGCCTATCTCGACCAAGATCACAGCCTCTGACCACACAAAAGACTCTTCCTTTGCCAAGCCTCAAAACCTAGCAGAGCACTGAAAATAAGCCTTCCAACTCACAAACTGATCTCGACTCAAAATCCTTTAAAGTGTCTTGTGCACAAGAAGCATCACATCTTCCTATGTAGTGTCCTTTAGTGAATTGTTCAAGAATAGAACGTAGACATGACAATTAATGACATGTCTACCAAGTCATCCTTGAATCTTTTAGATTAAATTGAGATAGGGAGAAAGAAAATTTACATATTGCTTCTGCTGCATGAATGTGAGTAGTCTTTTTTTCACCCTCACGATAGTCTATCTATTGAACCCAACTCCATTATGGCACTGAAAGTAGTTCTTCTAGCAACGCAACTAAGGTTGCTTTTGCAGGAAACAAAACTATTCTTCACTAAAAGGCATGATTCACATGGGAGGAAAATTCCCACCGTGCAATAAGAAGTTTGCCTCGACTACCACAAACTAATTAGTGTGGTCAATAAAGCAAAGTCCACCATAAGGATCATGTTGGCTTCTTGCAAATAGCTTGATGCATTATCTCTCTTATGCCCTTTGAGTTAAATGTGGCAAAAGGCAAAAAAAATCCATGGACTGTGAAATTACATGTGGATCACATCTTCTTCTCTGTATCTTCTTTGCGAACAATCACCTCCTGCGCATCGAAGATGTTAATCCCCTCCACTGAGTGCCTTTGTCGTTGCATCCAAATCGTGTCCCACAATGTTGATTGCTAAAACCAAGGTGTCTAGGTTAGATCGACTTTACCACCACATCTAAATTGTATCCCAAGATTTTGCTCACTAAAAAACACATTTCGAGGATAGTGGCTGCCTCCGCCTCCATTTGCTACAAGTAAATGGTAACCATTTGCTACAAGCAAATGGTAACCATTTGTCTTAGGATATCTTGATTTTTCTGAAATAGATATGAATGGACAAAAGTAGTTTCCAGAACAAAACTACCTTGATGTGATAAGAGAGCATTCTACTTGCAGCATCAATTTTGTGTGTGTATACATGCACATCAATTAATCTTCTAGTGTATACAACTCCCATAAATGATTGTTTTCATCTAGACACAATAAGTTAAAAGTAAAGATAGATACTATAAGCTAAGCAATATGCTTCCCTTTATTTCTAGATACAATGTTCAAAAGAAGTCATAAGGTTTCCGATGGAAAACTAAACATAAATCTTTAAAATAGAAGTTATAATTAGCCAGTTCTGCCCAAAAGGTTACTATTAGTATATCTTTCAAGAAAGAAAAAAGACTAAAAAAATATGATTCAGACTCACGAGTGCCAATTCCGCTTTATAATTCCAACAACTCGGCCTGGTGGATGACTTGATACAGGAGGTGAAGATCCGCTCATAGGCTGAACCGGATTTTCAAACCTTGGCACGTCATCGGCACTATTAGGCACCAAATGAACTTCTTCCTCATCATCGTCTAAAAGAAATATTATAATAACTCATCAGCCAATGCATATGTGTTTTTAAAAATAAAGAAAAAACATACCATCATCATCAATGATCAAGGACTTCCCATCACGCCATTGATCCTGAGGCAATAGCTCGACTGCAACTATATCTCCATGAAAAGCCCTATTCATGTTAGCTCGTCCACAAATGACTATTTCCTCACTAATACTCTCACTTCCAACGTAAGCCTCAAAAGGGTTATAGCGGTTCACACGAAGCTTTCCTTGATGGTAAATTCCGTGTAGCAGTCCAGAGGTTACTTCTGACATGGGTTTATGCTGCATGAAGACGTAAATGGATATAGCGGTTATTAAGGAAGAAACTAAGAAATATTGTAGAATTTATGAAAAATTGTTGAAGAAGAATACCTCACTGTAGATAATTTTTTTCTTTGATGGCCTAAGATCTTCAACATCTTCCATAGGAACATCCACAGAAGATGAAAGAACAACTAGGTCAAGTAGATCAGGTTTCCCAAGAGATTTAACATATGATTCAACTGGAACAAAAAAGCTCACTGAGAATCCAAATCTTTGGCTTAACATAATTTACTTGCAGATAGCTTGTAAGAAGGATTACCTGTTTCAGCAGAAATACCCTCCTCAGTGGCCCTTTTCTTATTTTCTCTATCATTGGTAATTAGTAAAATTTGTGTGCTTTCACCTAAATGACTTTGATACCAGCGAGCAGCAACGCGAATTGCTAAAGTGAAAAAAATAAGGTAATCATAGCATTAGTAGCAAGATTAAACTACATCAAAAATTGCTCTAAACAATGTGCATGTTTATAAATGCATTTCTAACTTCAAGACATAGGATTAATTAGTGCAATAAATAAGATCAAAGCTTGGACAATGTAGGTGATGAAAATAAAAATGACTTAAATGCCTATACAAAAAGAGAAAGAAGAGAGCATATAAGCCAAGTCCATTTGGAATGATGAACTTAAGTTAGGATTTCATTGAATAAATCACTCTCATTAAGACAAGCATAGTAGGGATCATTTACAAATAATAAGTTGCTACAAGAATATTTTATTTTTACATCATTTCCCTAAGTTGTCCAAATAGAAGAATGGTATACCAGAATGTGGGGTGCAAAAATCTGAGAACCATTGAAAATGGTTAGGTGCCATATTCTTAGATAGACTAATAAGATGAATGATGACTCAAAGACAATGTTTGTTCTTCAATTATTGCACAATGAGAGCATAAAATAAGGTCTGAAGATGACCTTGAAAACATAAAAAGTAAACAAGTTAGGGATATTAGAGACTATTGCAGGGTAAAATATTAACAATTAAATTGCTCAAGCATGGAATCATCAATAAAATGTGTGATTGAAGACAAGCCATAGCTGTTAAAGCTTTACACAAATCATAGCTGTTAAGATCAGTCCATACTGATACGGATTGCCCAAACTGATCATTGTTGAATTGGATTTTGTATCAACAAAAGTAGATCCAATCTTTCCCAAGAAGTGGGTCATCTCAAAAAGATCAATGGAGAAGTATAAAAAAAGCACAAGATTCAAAAACGCTGCTTAAAAATAGAGAGTAAAATGTCTAACTTGTAATTTGGCTCAAATTTAAAATCTTGAGCTGTGCTAGAATTTTAGACTGTGATTAAAACAATAGTGTTTGGGTACTGTGTTGGTATTATGACGTATAGTGTCAGTGGAGAATTTAGTGAAGGAGATGAAAAAGCAAAAAAAACACAACTATATTTCTAACTTCAAAATTCATTGCTCATTTGGGATGATATGATTTTAACATTATATTGTACAAACACAAGCTAAAATTGAAATAATTAAATCATTTGTAGAATGCCAATATGGAACGATATTCATTAACATAATTTGACACAATGATACATAATAAATTAGCCAATGATTGAAATACCGTTCTGTGCCGCCCGGCATGTCACGCACGAATCTCGAGCAACAAGGAGGCGTCTCGAGGAGGCGTTGCCGGACTCCTCCGGCGCCGTCGGAGGCGTCCCAGGGCGATCAGCATCGCGGGCAATGACATTCGCAATGCATCGCGACGCGATGGCGGAGACGAAAGCGTCTCAGGCGCCGCCGGATGCGTTGCAAGGGGCCGCCGGAAGCATCACTGGATGCTTTCGGTGGCGCCAGAGGCATCGCCGGACACTTCCGGTGCCGCCAGAGGCGTCGCCGGACACTTCCGGTGCCGCCAGAGGCGTCGTCGGACGCTTCCGGTGCTGCCAGAGGCGTCGCCGGACACGTCGCGAGGGTGTACCGACGTCGCGAGGGTGCGTGGGCGGCGCGAGGGCGAGCAGTAACGGTACAAAACTAACATTACAATTTGATAAATCAAACAATTCCCTAGATGTGATATTTTAAAGAGACTTTTATAAATCCTAATTAAATTATCCCAATAAAATATAAAAAATATATTTAAAATTTTAATAAATTTTATTAAATAATATTCTGAAATTATTTTTAATATTTTAAATTTTATTTAAAAATTCTAAAAAATTCTATTTTTTTTAATTCTAAATTTTTTTTTAAAAAAAAAAAAATTTATAAAAATTCTAATACATCAAATTTATATTCTGATATTTTTTAATTATTTTACTATTTTAATGGTTAATTGATATTCTTTTTTTTTACTATTTTAAATATATATTATTTAAATTATTAAATAAATAAATAGTTAATTATATAATTATTATATATAAAATAGTATTTATATTAATTTATATAATTATGATTATTTAATTTGAATATTGGAGAACTATAAAGGTTATGTATCAATTTTAATTCGAGTTATTGATAGATCAATTTTCTTTAAAGAAAACTATATTTAATTATTTTTTTAACAATATTAAGTTGTTTAATAATGAAGAACTTTTATAAAATTAATATACAACTTATTTTTAAATTATACATAATAAATATATTTATCTAATAATTACTATATATAAATAAAAAATACCGAAACCGTATCGGCACGGGACGATACGATACCGAAACCGTATCGTTCCGGTCTGGACTTAAACCTCGGCATGGGTCGAAATTTTAAACCTTGAAATTAGCTCATAGTATTGAGTTTCAATAAGTTGACTCAATAATTCATTTCAATCTTATCACTTGACACCAGATAAGATTTCAAACCATGATTTGGCTAAAATTACATCAATTCAGAATATTAAAAATTAGCAAACTTTTGTTGATCCATGCTTGAATTATAGTAAGCATGCACAATATAGGAAAAAATTGATAGTTCTATCTATTGTTCACAAAAATGTATTGGCTTAGACCAATCCTTTCATCTATCTATCTCTCTCAAAGTCTATTCCAAGTACCATAGATTAAGAGAGGTCCTATAAACCTAATTTCAATGTTTGATGTGATTAAGTCCCAACTAAACCTTACAATGCAAAAAAAATAATTTAAAAAAAATTATCAATTAATTAAAAGTGTATTCAATTTTACAAAAAAAAGTGTTTTTAATAATATTAGAATACATTTTGATTCCATTATTTATTATAATATATGTTTATTGTTTATGTAGCATTTATTATTTATTGTTGAACTTATTCATATACATTCATAATTAGTGGTGTTATCTAATAGTTAGAATCTATTAAATCACTAAATCGATCTTATTTCTCTATTTCTCTAAAAAAAAATTAGTTGGTACTGGGTATCCAACTTACGGCGACTAATCCTAAGGGTGACTGACTCGGCCCACGAAAGTTTCCTACCGACCACTAGGAAAAATCGAGAAGCACTCCGAGCTAGCGGCTAGCTCGTCAGTCCAACGTTCTTAGGTCAACTGTCCATTAATAAAAATTCATCCTTTAATTCACCGAAACTGGGACTCGATCCTTAGATACCTGCCGTTGCACCATTACCTAAGGGCTTCTCTATTTAATTCTATGGAAGGCAATATATCATTGAAAATTTGAAGTAACTAAATTATTATTTAACTCAATTGTGTTTGCTCTTCCTCTATCCCACAATCCTTTCCACTCTAAACTATCCACCACTTTTGTCCTACATGTTTGTCTTATTAATAGTCTTTGATACTTTCACTCAATCTATTGGAGATCCAAATAATTGTTCTCAAATATTAATATTTTTATTTGTACTTTTTCATGAACCCACATGTTCATATTAGGTAAGACTTTCAAAAATACTAAATCTATTATGCAATAAAAAGATATTGTTGAATATCATTAAAACTTATGTTACTTGGATTTGGATATAAGTATCTCATATAGTTATAGATCCAAGTGTGAGATATAAAACCTTTTCAAACTAGTGATACAAAAACTCATCAAAAAAATGTAACGTTAGGACACAGCTACATGGATATGTTATAAAATATATAAATTATATATTCTAATTTAAGTTATATTAGTGTTACTAAATTATTAGTTATAAAATATAACATAAAGGTATATTATATGAGTTATATGCTATATAATCTCCACAATATATTGTGTTATTAGTTATATTATATGCTATATAATAAGTTTTTAAAGACATATTATAATCTTAATTACCCGACAACAAACATCAGATATTGCGATCCCCTTTTCGTATTCCGCTTAATGCAAAACCATCATCATCAAGTGATGCTACTCACTACACAAGCTTCGTTACATGATACCGCCTATGACACCCTGTGCAACATAATCTAGATGTGAAGCCCAAAGATTTACTAGTCGAGGCCCTTCCTTCCATGAGCAATGTGAGCTGTCGTCAAGAGGTCAACCCATTGGACTTGTGTCGATGTCAACATGGGTATGAGAGGGAATGAAAGGTGAGTCAAAGCAACATAGATTAATAAGATAAAGAATAAATCATCAAAATGAAATGCAATTTCTAAAATCGTGTGATTATTAAGTGTCCGTTAACCTAAAAAGAGTCAGATACCACTATGTTACCATCCTCCATACTTTATGGATAAGAATGATGAATTATTTGGAAGGAATATGCTAATTAGTTGTAGCACTGAGAGGTGATAAAATGGGAGGAAATAAGCTGATAGTATGGTTATATTACTTTTTGCCCCACATTCATTGACATAATGTGAAAGTCCTCAAATATTTTAAGGCATCTCAGGGTGCCAATATACTAGATTGCTTTTGAAAACCTTCTAGACACCCTTTGCACATCATGATTCTTAAGTGGTGAAGGCCCACATGGCAATTCCAAGTGATGAACCAGCTAAATTCATTCGCATAAGAGTTTAGGCATCTAAAATGATGTAGCCAATACATATTATAATTCACGAGGTTGAATCTATTAAAGTAGAGGTTCAAAGGATCGTTGAAGATCAATGAAGACCTTTCTAATAAACCACTCCATTCTAGCCTTTTCAATGGTTTAGAGGATTGATGGATATAAGAACTCCATTCTTGCTCTTTTGTTAGAATGGAGTAGGGTTCTCTTATACTCCTTATGTAACATAATACCTGCTCCTTTCGCTCTCTTTTAACTTTTCTAATAAATCAAATTTTAAAACCTTCAATATTGTATCACCTATTTCTCTAGCCTCTTCTCGACTCATTTTTAAATACTATGCTTTTTGTCCTAATCATCACATCTACCTTTTCTAGTTGTTTACCCTAAAGTGTTCTGACATTCCAAGTTGCTAACCAAATCCTATAATCACAAACCAACTTTTTGCCCCACATTCATTGACATAATGTGGAAGTCCTCAAATATTTAAGGCATCTCAGTGTGCTAATATACTAGATTGCTTTTGAAAAACCTTATAGACACCCTTTGCACATCATGATTCTTAAGTGGTGAAGGCCCACGTGGCAATTCCAAGTAATGAACTAGCTAAATCCATTAACATAAGAGTCTAGGCATCTAAAATGATGCAACCCTCAACCTTTTCATCTAGGCTTGAAACTATACTTTTGTTTATCTACCATTACTTTTCTTTTTACCAAAATATGAAAAAAAACTTAAAGCCCTGTGCTACAAAAATAACTAAATTGAGCATCTCAAAGATGATAGGCTAGTGCAGCCAAACAACACACTAAGGTAAAAAAGCAAGAAGATGAATCTTTTCAGTTCTGAAATCCCTTCCATCATGTGATAGTTAGTTAAAAACTAACGTAGAATCTTGCACTCAACTTGATATGACAAATTCCCTAGTTCACTCCCTCTCTGTCTAAAGGAAATTGCCTTTCTCCATATTTATTTGACATTTACTTTACTTTGTTCCCTTTCATACCTCATCGGTGCTAGAAGCCAAAAACACTAGATTTTATGTTGCTCGACATCAATACGTTTTAATATATAATAAGCTGAGCATGTTACATGATATGTAAAAATCAAGAATGTCATATGAAGGTACAAGTGGATGCAACTTAGTTCTCAAATATGATAGCAATTGAAGTAAAATCTCAAAAATAATCATTCATATAAGATGTAAGGTGGGGATCATCTACAAGGATAAAGTAGTTCAAAGAAGACCAATTACAGTTCTGTTCTGCATTGAAAAATATAACTAGCATAAAAATAATTCTAGAAATAAACATGCGAATGCAATACCTCTATCATTCCGATCATTTGGGCTTTCTCCAATCATGTCTTTCACATAAGTGTCCCTGTCTCATTTCATAAATCAAAAATTGAGTTTAAAGATGTAGAAAAGGAGGAACTACAGAAAATCACGTGTGACTTCAAAGATTTATAAGCACAATGCAATAGGGGGAAATTTTCAGACAGTAGAAGCGCGAGATGCCAAAGCGTGGAAACCCAAATGAGTGAAACATGCAGATTAGATTAAAGCGAACGACTTCCAAGCATAGAAACCGAGGAAAGAAACAATTGAAAAGGCAGCTAATTTTTTTTTTTATCTTATGCAAGAGAAAAAAAAAGAATGCAGAAAAGTTAGAGAACACAAATAACACAAATAAAGCAAAAAAACACTACCTGTGATGCTCGTTAGAGAACACAAAGAACTTCCTCAGAGGATTAGTGCAGAGAGCCTTCACCCTATTATACACAGAAAGGTTTTTATGCCGCACCTCCTCCAACACCACCGACAGCACCACCACGTCATCTATCTTCGGGTTCTCCAGTAAATCAATCTGCAAAATTGCTCCAAAATCAACAAGGTGAGGCCACGGCCGGGACGTACAAGTACAACGCAGAGGAGGATATCGAAAAAAACCTGATTGAGAACGACATTAGTGTCAACTATCAAGATGGTAGCGGACGCCGAGGCGCTGAGGCGCGCGGCGGAGGTGTCGCAGACCTTGCAGAACGTGGCCCCGCAGTAGATGTCATCCCTCAAGTAGTGTTCCCTCACCACCTGAGCAACGGAAACCTAAGAAAAACGGAGACGGGAAAGAGGAGTAGGACTAGGGTTTGGGGAAGGAAAGGGAACCTTGATCACGCGGCCTTGCTTCGTTTTCTTCGCAAACGATTTGCTCTGCAACATCTCTAAACCTTTGTGCTCCGGGCAAAGACGACGAAGAGCAAAGAGACAGGATTTGGGTTAGGTTACGGAAATTTATAGCGAATTCCAGGAGGGTAACAAGCGTATGAATATTCGGAAATTAGCCTAAATCATCAATATTTTGATAAAATAATCGAACTAATGATAAAATTGATCGGCCCGATTAATTAAATAAAATTATAAATATATTTAAATTCAAATTCAAATAATTCGAATCGAATTTCAAATTTAAGTCATTTTAAATTTTAGTTTGAATATGTAGATTCAAATTTAAAATTTTATTTTGAAGCTCGAGCGAAAATTATTTATATATTCTAAACTTTCAGCTATAAAAAAAAATAATAAAGAAAAAAAATATATAGATGATGTATACAATTGTGGTAAAAAAAAAAATGAATACGCTCGCCCCCAGTGCCTCTGTCAATCCGTCCTAAGGCCAACACGGAGGAGGTAAATCACGAGCGACTACTAGTCTTTGGAATAATGACTAGCACATAAGGAAGGTATTTACCTCGACAAAGATCTCATTATGACAACACCTCATGTGCTAGCCATTAGACCTATCCGTGGGGACTATAGATGATGTATACAAGATGAGTCCATAGGGTATATCAAATCCTATAAATATATATACGCAAAATATGATGATATGAATTAAATATGTATATGGTAAATAAATGATAAAATATTTTCCAAATATATGTACATAAAAATATATAAAAATTAGAATATACAAGCTATATGGGTAAAAAATTAGAAAAGCATCTTGTTTTTTTTTAACTTGGAGCCAATAAAAAATTTCCTTAGAATCAAATTGACAACTCCAGAATTAATCGTTACATGATACCCAATTTAAAAAAATTAGAGTTGCTTTACCATGTTTATTTATAATAAAGACTTGAGTTTGATAGATTTTAAAGATATCGTATAAATCTGACGCAATATTTTTAAGATTTATAAATTTTAATCTTTTTGAAAAATATTAAAGAATATATATATATATATAATGTTAAAAAAATTATGAAATCAAAAAGCCCTATATTTCGTCACCTCCTTGAGCAATAAAAGGGCAAAGTTGTATATTTTCTTGTTAATTGGTAGTTCGGTCCTTCTTCCCGCATAAACCCTAACCTGAACTGCGCAATGTTGTGGCGCCGCCTCGCCCTTTCCGGGTCCATTATTCCGTCCGCACGGCGCGCCGGTGCCGGTTGCCGCTCCTACGGCCTCATCCCCATGGTGATCGAGCACACCTCCAGAGGCGAGCGCGCCTATGACATCTTCTCCCGCCTCCTCAAGGAGCGTATTGTCTGCATCAACGGCCCTATCTCCGACGACACGGCCTCTGTCGTCGTCGCGCAGCTTCTGTTCCTCGAGTCCGAAAACCCCGCAAAGCCCATCCACCTCTACATCAATTCTCCTGGGGGTGCTGTCACGGCCGGCCTTGCGATCTATGACACCATGCAATACATCCGCTCCCCGGTCTCCACCCTCTGCCTAGGCCAGGCCGCCTCCATGGGCTCGCTACTGCTTGCGGCTGGTGCCCCTGGAGAACGCCGCGCTCTCCCCTATTCCCGTGTCATGATCCACCAGCCATCTGGTGGGGCCTCCGGCCAGGCCACTGAAATTGCCATCCATGCCAAGGAGATTCTCAAAGTCCGTGAGCGCCTCAATGAGATCTATGTCCGCCACACGGGGCAGCCTATCGAGCGAATCGAGCACTGCATGGAGCGTGACATGTTCATGTCCCCTGATGAAGCCAAGGAATTCGGGCTGGTCGATGAGGTAATTGCACACCGGCCTTTGGCACTGGTTACTGATGCTGTACCCGACCAAGAGGCCTCTAACGAAGGAACTAAGAATGGTAATGATGATGGAAGTGGGGGCAAGGAACAGAAATGAAGTTTCTAGCATATGGCCAGCCACTTTTCCTCTTGTTCTCCCTAGCTTATCTTGGTAACTCTTATCTTTTTTATTCCTGTCCTGTTGATTTTTGAGCATGGAAAAATATTGGAACTAACTAATATCTTTGTAAGAGAAGTATTTGTTTTGAGTACGTAATCACATATTCTGATTGCATAGACATGTCAAAATTGGCTTTTTATCTGCATTGTTACATAATTAGTTAGTTGATTTCTTTTGAAAATATACTAGATTCACATATTTCAAAGTTTTTATGTGAGTATTGATTCTTCATTATTTTCTGATATGGTATTGCTAATTTATAAAGATTAGCTTGAACTAAACACAATTGTTACTGTTAGTTCCATAACAAAATATCTTCAGGATTCAGAATTGCTCATGCTTCTTTTTTTTAATCATAAACATGTTCCTTATATCCAACCCTTTTCTGTTGAATTTTACATGATTTAATTCCCTAAGTTTCTTCTCATTTTAGTTCTAGCTAGAAGAATATGAAGCCCAACTAGCGTCTATTATCACTATCAGGAAGAAATATTTTCTTAGGTATACCTCATGTAGTCTGACAAAAACCAGTTCAAAACTGCTATTCAATTCAAAGGATTTGTCATTTGTGTGATATGCATAACAGTATAGTAATGTTTACCGACCAACTTTTAAGCATAGAAAATGGGTAGAAAGTCACAAACCTATCCATTGCAACTCCATCTGAACCCTATCAAAAGAGGCCAAGATTGCTCTGTAACAAACCTTGATGCCTGGCGAAGAGAATTAAAATGAAACAGAATGCAACTCTGAGAAAAACTCAAAGTTGGAGTTTGTTTGGCATAATCCTCCTTTTAAAATGAACCTTTTTACTAAAGTTCTTCAAATTCAAATTCTTACTAATGGAGTTGGAAAACAATTTTTTTTTTTTTGGTCTGGCTTGCGCCTTCCTCTCCTTCTAAACTGTAAATTGCATTTTCCCAAGGAAATGTAAGAGTCCTAAAAATTAGAAACTTGTTTATAATTTAACTGCTAAAAACATGAAATCTTTCATGATCATTCCTTTGGCCCTTATTCTGTTTTGAGTATTAGAAAGATCCTTTTAAATTTTGTGTGTGAATTTGTTCATTCACAATTAGGACTCCTCTCCATTTTCTATTTATTTTTATAGCTATTTTTTTGCTTTATTCTTTATTTTATTTTAGTTCTCTTTCTCTCTCGTCTTTTTATTCCACTCCACTCCACTATTAAGTTCCCATAGGTTTTGTTGAACCTATAGAATCTAACCCATTTTCTTATTGAGCAATCTAATCCATTTTATTATGGAGCAAAGGGCATGAATTTGCTTCATGTTTTCCTTTGGAAATTTATTAATCAATATTTGAGAGTTAGAACTGGTATAGATATATTTAAGTTAATCTTGTGTTCAAATTAGGCTTAATCTTATGGTCGAACCGAGGTGGGACCAGGCTTGAACTAAACTGGGATGGTCCTGTTGACTGGTTCAACGATAAATTAGAGTTTTGTGCATCAAAACCCACTCCTTATTTTCGCTGAACTCCTGAATGCTCCTTACGGACTCATCTCTTTTCTCTTCTCTTGCGAGCTAAGCAAGCACGTCCTCCTCCTGTTCACCCATTTGAATAGTAGCCCTTTTGCCACGAGCGTTTACAAACCTTGATCGAAAGAAGCCCATGATCACTTATCTCTCCTCTTCTTCCTTTGTCACTGTCAATGTAGGTTATCATCACAGTGGCACATAGCTAAGCCACCCTTGTTGCCATCCTCCATTTATAAGAAGGTTGTTTGCCCATTATATCTCATAATCTCTTGATTTAATAATGAGTTTGTGTACGTTGTCTCAGTCATTGCGTGCTCATACTAATTACTCTTCAATCTATTGACATTCTCTATTTATGGTAATAAATCTTGAGTATCATCATTTAACATGTATTGTTGCTATAGCAATCTTTGTACAAATAGGACCTCGAGTTTGGTATTACTGCCTCAAGTTTTAGTTGTCTTGGGAATTAACATCTTTAGAAGTGTTTGGAGATTGGAGGACATAAAGAGAAGGATTGCTTCTCAATATATGTTATTGAGAAGAGTTGTTGTATACTATATTTTTCATTTATTTGTAAGTTAGTCTAGCTTGTATCTAGCCGAGGGATCGACGATACTGGATTGCCTGAGGTGAGCATTATCACCTTTTTGCCACAAATGATCGTTACTGTCTATTGATTTGGATAACTTTTGTCGGGAATTCAGTTCGTGTTGTTTGCTCTTTTATTAGATTGTTTCTTTTCGGCGGCCAAGAAGCTACCTTGATTATGTATAACATGTGTATTTTATGTTGTGCATTTCATTGTGATAATAGATTCTCTCCACAGAGAAGAATATGATTATCATTCTTGAATTTGGGTGTCCTCTATGGTGAGTAACAAATTATTATAGTAACATTTGAGTTTTGATGTCGAGTTATAAAATTTTGCATCATCTTTTCCTTGCTCGTCCTTTTAAATGGGTAAAGAAATAGTTGCATTTTATGTTCCACCTTGAAAATTTGAATTTGATTTTGTGCTCTGTTTTTTTGACACCTTGGGAGCTATGTGATTGATCATGAGGTGATATTTCTCCTTGTATCTCCACTGTAACCATTACATTCGAAAATGATAATGATCAGGACTTAAAGAGAGTCAGGGTGTTAAGTTTCACGCGTGAGATATATATTGCTACTCTCTATGCAATTTCTCGATATTTTTATGACTCTGGTGGATTATTGGATCGTCCGTTGGAGAAAGATTTTTTAATTTATCTTTTATCATAATAGTGAATGGAAAACTTTGATGGAGTCGGACGTATAGAATTAGAGGGTTCGGAGGATTTGGATATATGGTGCTACCTAGAAAACAAAAATAAATAAGAGATATTATCGTGTAAAAAAAATCGAGATTCGAAATTGTAGAACAGGATATCATGCATGAAATAAAGAATCTTCTCGAAAATCGTATATTTCAAAATTAGAATATTGTCTAAGTTACAAAAAAAAACAAAATAAAATGAATAATTAGTAAAATTGGCTTTTTCAACAATATTGTTCAAATAAAGTTGATTACAGTCCTTATGGGGGTGCTGTTGGAGGGTTATAGATGTCGAGATTAATTTTTGGTAGGTAGATGTTTTTGAAAAAAAAAAAATTCATCCCTTAATGATTTGATGGTCGATTATAAATTGATTTTGTTATTTACCTCTCTCTCACATAATTTGAGGAGTATGAGATGTTTGAGATTAGTATAATTACTTTTTATTACAAATATAATCACCTTTATTATAAATAAACAGCTTAAAAAACAATAGAAAACAAAAAACCACCCCTTTATGTTATGCACCTTTCGATTCGGAATCTAATTTATGAGTACTCGACATACAAGTTGAACACTATTTGGATTGGGATTGAGACTGATCTAGGTTGATTTGGACTTAGAGATTATCCATCTTAATTAATCAAGTGTGATTTGATGAAATTTGTAATGAGTCACACCTTTATGAATTTCTGCCAATCCTCTAATCACTCTTAATCTGCTTTCATCTTCTAAGTATTTGATCTTTTATCACTTCATTAGTTACATAAGTTTCATCCATTGAAATTATAATAATTTTGTAATTTACACTTGCACTTTTGATAAATCACATTACTAAACACAATATAAGTTTATAACTTTGTCCAAATATCAAAACCACTCGATTAAACTTGATTATTTAGATATGCTTGAAAAGAAAAACTCAATGTCATAATCTCCCTAAGTATTAATCAATTAGTTGAACTCGGCCATTTGTAGCATCAATGAATCAATAAAAGTGAATCATCTTCTATCAAGTTCACAGTTTTTCAACTTACATGGTAATAAATAAGTGATTATGTTTATTTCAGATGTCTTTTACCGTTTATCCTCAGGTGTGTAAAGTGAGATAAATCATGACATCAACATATAGCCGACCACTAAATAACATATGTATCTTTAGATGTGATCACAATAGCAATTCACCTCTAGGCCGAGTAGGCATTTGACTGCCTCAGCACCTCACCTCCCAGCCGAGAGGCCGGATCTTTTCGACCGCAAAATATGGTCCAGAGAATGGACCACTTCATTCATAGGTGGAATTTTATGGACCTCATTTGTTATATAGGTAGAATTCATAGTAACCCTTGGTCCAAGAGTGGATCAGGAGTTACGGTACAGAAGATCCCGATTGCCCAGCCGAGCACCCATTTGGACACTCAAGCACCTTATTTCCAAGCCAATTAGGCGGGCGGTAGCTAGAATCTCCAACCCCGACAAACCTTTCTAATAGGTTGGACTCGTCCACCTTAGCCATGGTGGGGTGGGCCACGTTTCTAGAGGAGTGGCTCCTCCCTATATCAATCCTCGACATAAAATGATCGAGTAACCAACATCCTCATGAGTACAGTAGTATCTGTGTCAACTCATGAGTACAATAACAATTAAACGATTATAATTTCCAAGAGAGCACAGCCTCAATCTTCGAGCAACTCTCTTATAAGGAAGAGTACGCAAAGGACCGATCTATCTTGAAACTCTATAATTTCTCTATGCATCCTTCGTTCTCAAAGCACGATTAATTAGTGATTTAAGCATCGAGGAGGTTTGTCGGACAACTCCAATGCTCTTAATTTAATTTGACGTGTGTTGATCTACATAAGAGCGTCCAAGGTCACCACTACAACATATGGAAGTTAACTACAACATTCTTGTATATTCAAGCTAGCCATAAGTTCTACTTTCATGAAAACCAAACTAAATAATGATTGAAAATAGCCTAAACTCTCTAATGAAATTCATCAGATACCTTGTACACTTTAATGTATATTTCTAGAAGACCCACAATTATCTTCTACTCCCATCGACCAGCAAGTATCCACAAAGTATTCCCTCATGACACCTTTAATCTACTATCCATGAGGCACAAGGAGTTTTCCACTCTCCATGACTTTTTCTTTAGTTGAACAGCAGAAAAATGCTGAGCCGCAGATCTCTTTCAAAATTAAGAGATAACAACATCGTTCAAAATTTTGCTAGAAATTATACCTTTGCAGTTGAGCGGCCATAGATAATGCTAGTGTTCACTTAGTCACGTCTTAGATGAGGGCAAACAAGGAAGTAAATCCAGAGGAAAAGAGAGTAAATTCACATAAGCTTCTCTAACAGTTAATAATGTCTCATTGACAATCGAAAAAGTTCTTCAACAGGTTTATAATAAGAAAAAGCTTCTCTAACACGTGGCAAAACAGTGCAGTTCCGGTGGTAATGGCTTGATGAGCAACAGCTGGAGTTTCATCTTTAAGAAAGGATATTAGACAAGGAAGCATCTCGTGCAAAACTTGTGTATGCTTGGATCCTAGGGCACTAATCATCCTACAATAACATGAAACACAGAGAATCTTTTACTGAACGAGCGAGCACATGAAGTAAAAAAATGCCCAACATGACAAGCTAAGATTCTAATATTCATTGAATGTGTCAGTCGGGGTAGATCCAGTCTGGGTCTATTATTTACCATAAAGGCTACAGCAAAGTTACGTGCATATAGTGTCTCAAAACAAATTAACTATGAGTAGCAGTCTGTTAGAGTTCAATCACTGTTATTTGGTCAAAGAAGATTTTGTTATTGATGCAATTGTGGAATTCCATCACTGCTTTGGCAATGAACATAAGGTAGATGCCCTAATTTATACTAATGGATTGCATCAGTTTATTGTGATTGGGGAAAAAAAATGGAGACTATGATAAGATATTAAGGTAAGAAATTAGAGAGAAGTAGACTAACACATAAAATATATTAGGTAATGCACTCTCTATCTCTACACTCCAACATGAAGATGCTATATCAGATTAGTTTTAATGATGTTGCAGTTCTAGATGTTCTCAGACACTCTCTAAATGTTGAAGAGGGTGTCTAACATGTATCTCCCCTCATCAATGGTTGAAAAAGGTTTCAGGTCTTGTTTCTCCTTCAATTCCTAACTCATTGGAGATGGATGGCTTTTGATCCATGTTTCCCCTCAATCTAGTTTGCATGTTGGGAATACACAAATTGAAGATTGGAGTGATTATAATCTGTTTGGTGGTAATAGCAACAAGATAGCAGCAATTCAGTATCAGGGAGGAAAAGAGATTGACGAAATTGATTTTGAAGCTGAATCTTATTGCTTCAGATTGGTTGTGTCGACAGCATGATATGTAGAAGTGGAGGTGGACATGGTGTTGACTGTTGACGACATGATAAGTTGAATTGAAGGCGGACATGGAGTGGGAATGGAGGTCATATTTGCTATAGGAACAAGCAGAATATGGCTAAGGGAGAAAACTTGCTACAATATGATGGCTATGTTTCCTATTTTACACAGTGGATATATAGGCTTCCATAGGTCATCAACAATAATAAAAAAGGAATATAATTATGTGATATGTAATTTATGACTCAAATAAGTTGTTTGGTAGAAGTGAAAAAAAAGGCAATTCAATCATTGTTCCTATACCCCTCTTCAATTGTAAACAATAATTCGATCAAAAAGAAGTTGCTATATAGGTATGATTTAAAAAAACTCAGGTAGGTCATTGTCATGCTTCTATCAACTGTAATATTTGTTTCTCTTCTTGAAATTCAGATAACTACAGAAACATCTATGTATGTTGAATCATAAATAAAATGCAAACTACGACCGTATGATGTAAGATATAGAGAGTGACAAGTATGGCTAGGCCGCTGCACGATATTCTGTTTCTCGCCAATTACCTCGTCGACCAGCCCACATTCCTGTTTCTCGCCAATTACCTCGTCGACCAGCCCGACCTCGAGTGGGTGGCATTCTCGAATGCCCAAAGCCTGAGTGTGTGACGCTTCCGAGTGCTCAAGTCCAAGTGGAGACGATCAAGCACTGAAGCATCCCGAGCACCATAGCACTCAAGCATGATAACATCCCAGCACTTTAGCATCCTGACTCTGAGTGGGCGATGATTTCAAGCACCGTATGGCATACTAGGCACCATAGCGCCTAATGTTTGTCTTTTCACTTGTTAGTATCCGGAGTTTCTCATCTGGGTTGACCACCTCCCCATAACCCTGCATGGCCTGAAATGTTAGGATGTATACTAAAAGCCTAGTTTTTGGTATAAATATTTATCTAGAAATAAGAATCACATTGGTCAAGTGTCTACATTTATGATAAATGTAGTTGTTCAATTAATTTATATTGTAGATAACATGGTGTGTGGTGTCACGCACAGAGGATCATGTTATCAGTATCTTATAAATTATAAACAGTAGCTCACGATCAAGATGGAAAGAAACAAACCATTGGAAGATCGTAGTGTAATTAGGTATTAGTTTGTCTTAACTATATAATTACACTAGTACACTTAGAGTGTATTGAGTAGGACCATTAGAGGTCGTCTCTTTTATACTGACTTTATAAAGGGACAAAGACCTCAGTTATTATGGAAGTGTGTGCTCTTAATCCTAATATAATAACAAGCACATATATTTGATATTTATTTCTTTAATTTATCAATGGGTGAGATTTAGTTCGATAAATCAATAAGCCCGATAAGTTGAGAAATGATATCACTTATAGTGTGTGTTGTTAATTATAGAAGGAAACTGTGTCCTAGTAATCTAGGTTGATAATGTCCCCAAGAGGAGCTCATAAGGATTGTTATGTTAAACCCTGCAGGTGGACTTAGTCCGACATGACGATGAGGTTGAGTGGTACTACTCTTGGAGCTAGATATTAATTAAGTGAGTTGTCAGTAACTTAATTAATTAGTGGACATTTGTTATCTTAAACACAGGGAGACTAACACACTCATAATAAGAAGGAGCCCAAAATGTAATTTGGGATTGGTGCGGTAGTTCAATAATAGTTCTTTAGTGGAATGAATTATTATTGATGAAATTAAGTTGTGTGTTCGGGGCGAACATGGGATGCTTAATTTCATCGGGAGACCAAAACCAATTCCTCCTCTCGGTCCCTATCGTAGCCTCTTGTATATAGAAATTTATACCCACCACATACCCACCTTCTTACCCATCCAATGGGGTCGACCAAGCTAGCTTGGAACCCAAGCTAGGGCTGGCCAAGACCAAGTGGATGAGCCAAGTTGGTGGTCGGCCAAAGCTTGGGTCCCAAGCTTAGGTGGTTGGCCACTGGAATATTAAAAATGATTTTTATTAAAATTATTTCTTATGTAGATATCATGGTTTTAAAAGAGAGTTTAAAAATTAAAAATTTCCTTTTATAGCTTTCTACAAAAGATTAAGAGAAGAGATTAATCTCTTTCCTTATTTGTAGATTAAAATGATGGTTTTAATTTTTGGTAAAAACTTTCATTATTTGTAAATCATCTACATGTTTAAAAGAGAGTTTAAAATTTGAAATATTATCTTATTTGTTAATTAAAAGGTGGATTTTAAATTTTAAGAAAACATTCCTTTTTAACCATGTTCATGATTTAAAAGAGAGTTTAAAAATTAAATATTCTCTTTTATAAGTTTCTACAAGAGATTAAGAAAAGATTTGATATCTTTCCTTATTTGTAGATTAAAAGAGATTTTAATTTTTAGAGATAACTTTCTTTTTATCCACATGTTTAAAAGAAAGATTTTAATTTATAAAATTTCCTTTTTACTAACCATGAAAGGATTAAAATTATTGGAGAAATTTTTATAAATTTCTGGAGACAAATTAGGAAGTTTTAATTAATTAAAACTCTCCTTGTTTATAGCTTGTGGTAGCCGGCCATATGAATTGAGAAAATAAAATTGATTTTTAATTAATTAAATTTTCCTTTTCATGGCAAAAGAATTAAGGAAGTTTTTATTAAAATTTTCTTATTTACCAAAACCAAGGATTATAAAAGAGGGGTAGAGGTGCCTTCATGGGTGAACGACTCTATTCTATTTTCTCCCTCTTTTCTTCCTTTGTGTGGCCGACCCTTATCCTTTTCTCTCTTCCTCTTGTGTGGCTGAAATCCTTTATCTCTTGGAGCTTGGAGGAGGTGGCCGGATCTAACTTGAGGAAGAAGGAGAAAAAGCTTGCATCCCTTGGAGCTTGGTTGGTGAAAAAAAATTCTTCATCCTTTAGAAGATATGTTTGGCCGAAACTTGAAGGAAGGAAGAAGAAGGTGTCTTGGTGGTTCTCATCTCGAAAGATCATTGCTCACACAATGTCTGAGGTTAGAAGAGGAATACGGTAGAAGATCAAGAGGTCATTAAAAGTTCACAAAAAAAGGTATAACTAGTAATTATTTCCCACATCATACTAGTTTTATTTCTTTGTAAAAATACCAAATACAAGAGGCATGTGATTCTAGGTTTCGAATTAGTTTTCGATGTTGTGTTCTTTTGTTTTCTTTTCGAACTTGTGCTTCGATTGTTCTTTTTGGTTAACCTAGAGTTATTTAAGGAAATTAAATATTAGCTTTCCTTAAAAGGCTTTGTCTAGGCGGCGGTGGTTGCTCCCATATCCAAGAAGATCATGTACCTCGCCATGCAGTCCTGGAAGCCAATTTTAGAAATTAATATTTAATGGAATTAATAACCTAAGTGATTTGGATCAAACGTGTTAAGTTCCGCAGGAGATCCAAGTCTAAATCTAAAAGAACAAATAAGTTAAATTTAAGATCAAACGTGTAAAGTTCCGCAGGCGATCCAAGTTTAATTTAAAAGAACATATGGTAGCTAGGAAAAGGTTCAGACCTTTGTACAAAATTTTTGTATAGTGGAACCGTTAGGCTTTCCGAGTAGCAACCAATATGAAAGTCTTTCGGCCTGCTAGGCCTAACTTATTCGACTTAGCGACTTTCCATCTAGAGGAATCCTTTCTAAGCTAACTCTCTTCGACCCAACATATCTATTGGACTTTATTTGACTTCGGTCCTCACTCCGATTGAGACAAGAGACATGTATGGTATCCGAGATGCCTCCTGAGCACTTGGCCTTATTTTCCGACAAGACAATCTCCTTTTCGGCAATGTTGAGAAAATCGGACCGGATTGACCGATTCGACCGGCCAAATCGTGAACCGATCATTGATCCGGTCTGATCAACCATTAAGCTAAAAATGTGAATTGACTAGTCAAAATCGGTCAACAATCGGGAAATGGTGAACTGATGATTCTTTTCCCCTACTTTTTGACTTTTTCGCTTGAAAACCTAGCTACAGCTTTATTTTGTTTTCTTTCTTGACAACTCACAGCTGCAGCCTCCACTCCATTCCAACGAGCCTCCTGCGGAATCTCATCAAGCTCTCCTTTTTTTTCCATCCAATTCTATAATCTATAGATAAGTTTCAACTCTCAAAAGAAGACTTTAGATTTCACCTTCTTCAAACTTGTTCAAATCTCTAAGGTTAGTTTTTTTTTATTTCCATTCATTTCAGTTTTTAATTTCCATTCATTTTTAATCTTTTTTAGCTTCCGTTCATTTTTTTCACAAGCTTAATCTATTTTATACAGCTAATTCGAAGCTTAAAAAGTAAGTATTATACATCTAATTGTAAGCCTGAAAGGAAAAAAAAGCCAAAATTAGGAAGCTATTTACAAAAGGCATTTAGCTATCTAGACTTGATTCCTTCTTTCTTAAGTCTCTTAAATCTTAAATAGATGAGTATTCCAATGGTTCTTAATTGCATTGTCAATTTGACTTAACAATCTTCCTGCTATGAGTGAACCGGTTCATATGTGTTGTTGTTTCCTTATCTTTGTAAACATATGAATTGCAAAGGTTCATATTTTCATTAACATACCCTTTGTCAAATTCTTCGGATGTAATACTTAAAACTAAAGAAAAATGAGAATACTTCCCGATCATCTATTTAATAAAATGCTAGAAGATAACTCTTTCAAAAGGGCAAAGAAATAGAGGAAAAAAGATCAGAACAAAAATCTTCTCTAGTAAAATAAAAATATTCACAAATAATAAAACAAAATATACACTTTAGAATATAAACCAGTGGAAAGTTTTCATTTTTTTATTATAGTTCTTGATCCGGCAGTAAGGTCGAGGGACCCCCTCTGGAGGGGAGTCAACGCCACGTGGAGGTCAAAAGTCAAAAGGGTCAGCATGAGGTCCGGCCGATCGGAGAAGGGGTGGGTCGACCGGCCGAACAGGTCCGAGCGGAATCAAAGACAGCCCGACGGGGAGTCAGGTTTCCGACGCTCATGGTGAACAGGGTCGCCTGGCCGAGCGGGCAGCCCGCTCAGCCGAGGCGTAAAGCAGCAATGGTGCGAAGGAACAGTCTCAGCCGAGCACGCGAGGGAGTGGAATCTTCCCGGTCGGACCGATACCTACGCCCGGTCGGACCAATGCCTGCCGAGCGAATGGACGCTCGGCTCAGGGAAAAAAGAGACAAGGACAAGGGGACATTGAGGAACATCTTTTGACAACAGGCATGTTCGACGACCAGGCCATACGCAGAATCCTACGACGGAAGGTTCCGCTGTCCCATCAGAGAGATGCTCAGACTGTAGCAGTATGGTGTCAGGCATGCTCCTCTGGTAAGCCCATACTGAGGTATGGTAAAGGATACGTGTACGCCTCGACATGTGTGCACAAGCCTCCCTAGAGCTCTATATAAGAGCCCACAAACTTCATCAGAGGTATGCGATCTCTCATCTTTGGAGCCACTTCATCGTTTTCTTCTTGCCTGACTTGAGCGTCAGAAACTCCTCCTGGCCCAACTTCCTTGCAGGTTCGCCGGAGATTTGTGCGGCTGGTTGGAGATAGAGGAGAGCGCCACATCCCCAGCGTCCGTCGACTCAGCATTCGGACAGGATCAAATTAGCGCCGTCTGTGGGAATGCACCTGCATCCGAGTGGAAGCGATGGACGAAGCTGGACGACCTCACACCGTGATGCTCTCCCAGGAGGAGCTCGACGCTCTAATCGAGGCAAGAGCAGCTAAGCTCGTGGAGCAACAGAAACAGAAGGCGCAAGCCGAGCGAATGGAGCAACAAGCGACGTCAGCGTCAGGAGGCCGAGCGGCAGCAGAGTTCCGACCGGAGAACATCTCAGCATGGGGTCGAGATAAGGATCCGATCGGCATCCAAGGAGAAGCACCGCCTGGCCCGATTCCATTTCATCGGGCCTTATTCTGTACGCCTCCTGAAGTCGCACCCGCTAACCTTGATCGAGGATCTTCATCCGACGAGGCACCCAGGTGAGACTACAGAAAAGGCAAGGCTCCCTGAACGAACGCCTCCCCCGAGCGGATCAACCGGCAAGTTTCAGAGGCCATCCTGCGGGACCCTCTGCCAAAGCATTATGTGCCCCCGACGATCGGGGAATACAACGGAACCACCGACCCGGACGACCATCTAGGTAAGTTCGACAACACAGCTACACTGCATCAATACACAGATGGAGTGAAATGTCGGGTGTTCCTTACCACCCTCTCGGGATCGACGCAACGATGGTTCCGGAGGCTGCCGGACGGATCCATTACAAGTTTCAAGGAGTTCCACACGGCCTTTCTCCACCATTTTGCAAGCAGTCGGCGTTACCAAAAGACCAGTGTCAGTCTATTTGCCATCAAGCAAGAGCCCAGGGAGTCGCTCCGAGCCTACATCCAACGATTCAACTGGGTGGCCATGGATATTCCAACGGCCACCTCAGAAACAATGATGAATGCGTTCACGCAAGGCCTCATGGACGGTGACTTCTTCCGTTCACTTATTCGAAAGCCGCCCCGAGACTATGATCATATGTTACACCGGGCCAATGAGTACATTAATGTGGAGGAAGCCCAGGCGGCCCGAAGAAAAGAAGCTCCAACTGAGCGGCTAGCCCCTGCCGAGCGGAAGTCATTCACTGGCCACCAGCCGCCCAGAGGACCGCGAGCCGAAGCAGTCCGTCCTCACCATGCAAGGTCCCACGCCATCCAAGAGGTAACCGCCGAGCGGCCCAAACCAAAGAAGAAGGTATGGACCCCCATGTTTTGCTCGTTCCACCGGATCGACACGCATAACACACGAGATTGCCGAAGCCTTACCCTGATCGCCCACCCCGCTCCCCGGAGTGGCCGTCGTCGATCGCCATCATCCGATAGGCGACAACAACACCATGAAGCTGGTCGGCGGATATCCAGAAAGTTTCCCGAGCGGTATCATCCTCAGGGGCACGAGGACAATCCCCGGGTATCAAGGGAGCGGCCTAGGCCGTCCGCACGGGAGGAAGAAAATAGAAGCAACACGTCCCGGGGCGAAATCAACATCATCGCTGGTGGGCCGACCGGAGGTGACTCCAACAGAGCAAGGAAGGCGAGTGTCAGGCAGCTCCAGATCCATGCGGTCGGCTGCAGTCAAGAACGGGCGAGCGGGCCCGAAATCAGCTTCGGGCTCAGGGACTTTGAGGGAGTCGAAGTGCCACATGACGACGCCCTCATCATCAAAGCGGTAATAGCTAATTATACTATTCACCGCATTTTCATTGATACAGGCAGCTCGGTCAACATTATATTTAAAAAGGTCTTCGACCAACTACAAATTGATCGAGCTGAGTTGCTGCCCATGACAACCCCCCTCTACGGGTTTACGGGCAATAAAGTTCTACCGGTCGGACAGGTCTGACTGGCTATTTCATTGGGAGAAGAGCCGTTATAAGGACGCGGACTGCCAACTTCGTTGTGGTCGACTCTCCCTCAACATACAATGTTATCCTGGGGCGACCAGCGCTCAATGAGTTCCGAGCGGCCGTCTCCACCTTCTACCAGAAAATTAAGTTCCCGGTTGAAGATAAAGTTGGAGAATGCGAGGAGACCAGCTGGCGGCTCGGCGATGGTACGTCGAAATGGTCCGAGCCGAAGCTAATTCCTCGTGGAAGATGCCACGGATCGAGGTGAACGCCATAACCGAAAAACCACCCTCTTTGGTTTATGAAGAAAAAGAGGAGGTGCAGATCCACCCGACCCGATCGGAGGCCACCACATTCATTGCGGCCGATCTGGAGACAAGCCAGAAAAAGGAGGTGATCAAATGTCTCCAGAGAAACTGCGACGTCTTCGTTTGGTCGACGCATAAGCTGCCGGGAATTTCGCCAAGTATAGCACAGCATGAGCTTTACATCCGACCGGACGCTCGACCGGTGAAGCAAAGGAAGAGGGACTTTAGCGCCGAACAAAACGCCATCATCCGAGCAGAGGTTGAGAAGCTCCTAGAGGCCGGCCATATAAGGGAGGTCTAGTTCCCGAGCTGGCTCGCAAATGTAGTGCTAGTCTCCAAGTCGGGCAACAAGTGGAGAGTTTGCATCGATTTCCGGGATCTCAACAAAGCATGCCCAAAGGATTTCTACCCTCTGCCCCGGATTGATCAACTGGTGGACTCCACAGCCGGGTGCGAGCTGATATGCATGCTAGACGCCTATCAGGGCTACCATCAGGTGCCGCTCGCCCGAGAAGATCAAGAGAAGGTCAGCTTCGTCACAGCCGACGACACTTACTGTTACAATGTAATGTCGTTCGGACTAAAGAACGCGGGAGCAACCTACCAGCGCTTGATGAACAAAGTATTCAAGGAGCAGATCGGACACAATTTAGAAGTGTACGTGGATGATATTCTCATCAAGTCCGTCCGAGCGGCTGATCTTTTTACGGACATGGAGGAGACCTTCCGAACGCTGAGAAAGTATGGAGTCAAGCTGAACCCTCAGAAATGTTTGTTCGGAGCAAAAGGCGGGTGTTTCTTGGGCTATATAGTGACCGAGCGGGGCATAGAGGCAAATCCCAGCAAGGTAAAAGCGTTGCAAAATATGTCGCCCCCAAGAAATCTGAGGGTAGTACAACGTCTGTCCGGTCGGATAACTGCATTGTCAAGATTTATCTCTAAGACTGCTGACCGGAGTCTCCCTTTTTTCAAGATCCTACGCAAAGCTACTAAGTTTCATTGGGACGAGAAATGTGATCGGGTGTTTGAGGAGCTGAAAACATACCTGAACTCCTTGCCCGTGCTAGCTAAGCCAGCTATAGGTGAACCGCTCTGTATTTATTTATCTTCAACCGAGCAGGCAGTAGGCTCGGCATTAGTGAGGACGATCGGTGAAGAACAACCCGTGTACTTCTTGAGCCATATTCTAAAAGATGTTGAATCTCGCTACACCGGGCTCGAGAAGCTGGCTTTTGCTTTGGTTCTCGCCGCTCGGAGACTTCGTCCTTATTTCCTAGCACATACAATCATCGTCCGGACAAATAGCTCATTGGGAAGAGTGCTGCTGAACCCAGAAGCATCCGGACGGCTCATCAAATGGACAACGGAGTTAAGTGAATTTGACATTCAGTATCAACCCCGTTCGGCGATAAAGGCGCAGTCCTTAGCAGATTTTGTTACCGAAGTGCAAAATCCCGAGCCCGAAGCTATGTGGAAAATATTTATGGATGGATCGTCCACTCGGCTCGGGAGCGGGATTGGTGTGCTATTACTCTCTCCCCAAGAAGAACGGATGCACCTATCCGTCCGGCTGGACTACAAAGCCACAAATAATGAAGCGGAGTATGAGGCCCTCATAGCCGGCTTGCAGGCAGCCCGGCATGTAGGCGCCGGTCGGGTGACACTCCATTCAGACTCCCAGCTGGCCGCCCAGCAGCTCTCGGGCACTTTTGAGATTAACAACGCTCGGCTCAAACTTTACGTTGAGGCATTCAAAAAAGCTCAAGACCCATTTCAGAGAAGTCATTATCCAGAAGGTACCCCGAGCAGAGAACCAGGCGGAAGATGAGTTAGCTAAACTCGTAAGTTCAATATCACCGGTCGTCATCCAGCAGCCAATTGAGCAAGTATCCTTGGTGGTGCACATTGACCGGATGGAGAGTCTCGCATTCCCTAGCGATTGGAGGACAACCATCATAGAGTTTCTGCACTCGGGTGCGACACCGTCCGATCGGGAGGAAGCCCAGCTATTGAGGAGGAGAGCCGGCCGGTTCACACTCGTTGGAGACGAACTCTACAAGAAGGCTTTCTCCCGCCCACTTTTGAAGTGTGTGAGCTCGGAGGACGCGGAGTACATCCTCCAGGAAGTGCACCAAGGATCGTGCGGAGGACATCCGGGCGGACGATCGCTGGCTAGGAAAATCCTGTTGGCCGGATACTTCTGGCCAACCCTGCAAGCAGACGTCGCTCGGGCCGTCGCGACGTGCCTCTCCTGCCAGAAGTACCACAACGTCTCCCACCGATCGGTGGAGGAGATGAAAGCATCTACAGTCTCTTGTCTGTTCAATCAGTGGGGAATGAATATCGTAGGTCTGTTCCCTATGGCGACCGGTCAATGGAAGTTTCTTCTAGTGGCGGTCGACTACTTTTCCAAATGGGTGGAGGCCAAGCCACTGGCCAAGATCACAGAGCAGATGGTCAAAAGGTTTATCTGGCAGCATTCCTCGCCGGCTCATATCTGATAACGGGCGACAGTTCGTCGGGAAGCAGCTCGAAGAATGGTGCAAAAGTTATGGCATCGAGCAACACTTTACTTCCGTGGCGTATCCCCAGAGCAATGGTCAAGCTTAAGTAGCCAACCGGGAGATTCTTCGCATTCTTCGGGCTCGGCTCGACCATATGGGAGGAAGCTGGGTGGACGAGCTGCCGGGCGTCCTATGCGCTATCCGCACTACCCCAAAGGAGGGAACGGGCGCCACGCCATTCCATTTAGTGTACGACGACGAAGCAGTTATCCTAGTTAAAGTCGGCGTAGAGTCCGTCCGGATCCAGAACTATGATGATGACAATGCCGAGCGGAGGGAGATGGAGTTTGACTTGATCGACGAAGAGCGAGCCAACAACACTTTACTTCCGTGGCGTATCCCCAGAGCAATGGTCAAGCTGAAGTAGCCAACCGGGATATTCTTCGCATTCTTCGGGCTCGGCTCGACCATATGGGAGGAAGCTGGGTGGACGAGCTGCCGGGCGCCCTATAGGCTATCCGCACAACCCCAAAGGAGGGAACGGGCGCCACACCATTCCATTTAGTGTACGGCGGCGAAGCAGTTATCCCAGTTAAAGTCGGCGTAGAGTCCGTTCGGATCCAGAACTATGATGATGACAATGCCGAGCGGAGGGAGATGGAGTTGGACTTGATCGACGAAGAGCGAGCCAAGGCGTCCGTCCGGCTGATGGCGTACCGGCAGAGAATGAAGCAGAACTACAATCGGCGCGTGATCCCTAGAGCATTCCAGGTCGGCGACCTAGTATGGAAGAAAGTAAAGCCGGTCGGGGATGTTGGCAAGCTGGAGGCTCCTTGGGCGGGGCCCTTCAAAGTCATCGAAAAGCTCCGCTCGGGTGCCTATTATCTGGAGGATGAAGACAGACGGCAGCTGGATCGACCATGGAGTGTGAACCACCTCCAGCCTTATCGGGCGGGGTGAAAAGTGCGCCAATGTAATATATGCTGTATACTTTCCGTTCGACTATATACTTGAAATGCAGGAGTAAAAAATCGGAAAATTAGCGCAAGTATAAGGCATCGTCAGTCGAATCGAAAGACCGTCGAGCTTCGACGTTAAATATCGAGAGTCGAACCGGCGACTATAAACCCTCCGGCCGAAAGACCGTCGAGCTCCGACGTTAAATATCGAGAGTCAAACCGGCGACTATAAACCCTCCGGACGGAAGACCGTCTAGCTCCGACGTTAAATATCAAGAGTCGGACCGGTGACTATAAACCCTCCGGCCGGAAGACCGTCGAGCTCCGACGTTAAATATCGAGAGTCGGACCGGCGACTATAAACCCTCCGGCCGGAAGACCGTCGAGCTCCGACGTTAAATATCGAGAGTCGGACCGGCGACTATAAACCCTCCGGCCGGAAGACCGTCGAGCTCCGACGTTAAATATCGAGAGTCGGACCAACGACTATAAACCCCCCGGCCGGAATACCGTCGAGCTCCGACGTTAAATATCGAGAGTCGAACCGGCGACTATAAACCCTCCGGACGGAAGACCGTCGAGCTCCGAAGTTAAATATCAAGAGTCGGACCGGCGACTATAAACCCCCCGGCCGGAAGACCGTCGAGCTCCGACATTAAATATCGAGAGTCGGACCGGCGACTATAAACCCTCCGGCCGGAAGACCGTCGAACTCCGACGTTAAATATCGAGAGTCGGACCGGCGACTATAAACCCTCCGGCCGGAAGACCGTCGAACTACGACGTTAAATATCGAGAGTCGAACCGGCGACTATAAACCCTCCGTACGGAAGACCGTTGAGCTCCGACGTTAAATATCGAGAGTCAGACCGGCGACTATAAACCCCCCGGCCGGAAAACCGTCGAGCTCCGACGTTAAATATCGAGAGTCGGACTGGCGACTATAAACCCTCCGGCCGGAAGCCCGTCGAGCTCCGACGTTAAATATCGAGAGTCGGACCGGCGACTATAAACCCCCCGGCCGGAAGACCGTCGAGCTCCGACGTTAAATATCGAGAGTCGGACCGGCAACTATAAACCCCCCGGCTAGAACGAAAGACGCTTGAAGATAAGCGGCAAAGTAGTGGCAAGTCGTATGCCACCTACTCCAGCTCGGGAGGCCTAGTTGGTCGAGTTGTGTGTCATAGACCCCGACCAATCACCCACAAGCATGCAAAGTAAAAACGAAGTTGCACAAAGATAAAATTTTCATTGAAATTAGAGAAATCAAGGTCGGGCAGCCGAATTACAAAAAGGAAGTTTTTGGCCGAACGGCCGAATTACCTACAGACTTCTATTTCAGAAAATCATAAAGATCCTTAGGGATGGTGCTAAGGAGCGCCGCATAGTCTTCGGCCGGGATGCTGGCGGAGTCAGGGAGCTGACCCTTGGACTTCAGGTAGGTTGTGGTGGCAGTCATAGCAAGCTCAAAGGCGGTGTACATCCGTTCGCAGACTTTCTCCGAGAATTCGTCCGAACGGATGTAATTTAGCCTCAAGGCGGCGACTCGGCCTGGCTCAGCCTCCTGGTATTCTTTCAGGGCCGCTCGGGAAGCATCGGCGGCTGTTTGGTGTTCTTGCAGGGAAGCCTCAAGCTTCGTCACCTCGTCCGATCGGGTCGCCTTCTCGCCGGCCAGCTACTCCGTCAGCTCCTTAACCTGTTGCTCCAGGCCCCGAGCCTCGACGTTCTTCTTCTCCAGATCGGCGATAGCCTTTTTTTCCGATCGGTTGCCAGGCTTATTTTACGGTCCAGTGATTTGACCTGTCGCTCGAGTTCGACTAGAATATGGGTCTGGCCGGCCGTCTTCTTTTGCTCAGCCACCAACATATCCTGGGCCTTCTTGAGCTCTTTCTGCAGCTCGGCGTATGAGGGGCCTTGGGAGCCGGACGGGCCGCCCGAAGCCTTCAGCCTCTTTAACTCTTCGTCCACCATGGCCAGACGATTGCAGACGGCAATCTCCTCTACCCATCTCTGACATAAATAAAATCATTAATAAGCCGATTGGAATTATGGCATAAGAAACTTCGGGAGAAAACACACTTACCCCAGTGGTCTGCTGCATATGGCTATTAGCCAAGTTGCCGAGCGGAATCAAGGCAGCCCGAGCCCTAGCATCAGCCCACATCTCGGCTAGGGGCCCCTTCATAGTAATCACGTGCTCGGGCACAGTTGGCCGAGCGGACTCGGCCATAAGCTCCTCGGTAGGGAGATGCAGTGTAGCCCTGATGGTACGGCGCCGACCGGGAGTCGTCTGAGCGGAAGCTGGGGAAGGATCGGAGGCCGGTGCAGAAAACTGGGACAAAATGGTCGAGCGTTGGACTCGGCGGGGAGAGGGCGGAAGGGCGTTGACAGGTATGGCCTCGAGGGGGTCCGCAGACGCGTCCAGTTGAGATGGGGTCCGATCGGACGAGATCGCCTCCACCTCTGGGGCTTTGCCGCGAGAATCAGCAGTGGTCCGTTCGGACGGCTGGACCGCGGAAGTGGCCGATCGGAGTGGTGTCTCCGTTCGGCGCCTTTTTTTGCCTAAGCGGGCGCTCTTCCTCCTGAATAGAACCTTCCTCCCGGACGGAAGGCCCTTGGCCAGAAGTTGCGTCACCCGCTGGCTCCGGGAGAGAAGCCTGAGCGGTCGACTCCCCCGCATTCGTCTCGCTCTCCCCTTCGTGTGAGCTGACCGACTCAATGCCAAGCGACTCCATCTCCTTGGCAGCTGCGGCCTCAAGCGCCGCCGCTTTCCTCTTCAAAATCCCGGCCATCACGGACTCCATGACAATGTCCACTGTAAAGGAAAAAGGAGAAAATCAGTTAGCAATCAAGGCGAATGCACAAGTAAAATTCTTACCGAAGTCGCTCGGGAGGGGAGTCCGGATTGGACTCAGACCAAATAGGTACATCACCCCTTCAGGTAAGACCGACCAGGATGATTATCGATCGCAGTCAGGGTTCGTGTTTTGCATAAATGGTGGTGCTGTGAGCTGGAAGAGTTCGAAGCAGGACACAGTAGCTGATTCTACAACAAAGGCCGAGTACATTGCTGCATCAGAGGCAGCAAAGGAGGCAGTTTGGATCCGCAAGTTCATCACTGAACTTGGGGTGGTTCCTAGCATAGCTGACCCTATTGAGCTCTATTGTGACAACAATGGAGCTATAGCACAGGCTAAGGAACCTCGCTCACACCAGCGGACCAAACATATACTACGGCGCTTCCATCTCATTCGAGAGATTATTGACAGAGGAGATGTGAAGATTTGCAGAGTACCTACAGAGGCTAACATCGCAGATCCCTTGACCAAGGCTTTGGCACAGAGGAAGCATGATGGTCACACTAGGTCATTGGGGCTTAGAGCTTACATTGATTGGCACTAGTGCTAGTGGGAAATTGTTAGTTAGAGCCCTAGAGCCAATCATTTGATGATTGTATTTTGGACACGTTGTATTATATTCTATATAAATAAAGGCATTTTGTTTTTTGTTATTATACTTACTTGTATTGGTGTCAAATAAACTAAGTATAATAACGTCCTTGAGTAGTAGGTTCTTACCTATATCAATCGATTGGTTGAATCGATAGTGAGATGATATAAGGAACACTACTCTTAATCATTGCTAGTCGAGTATTAACATTCAGAGACAATGTTAATGCAATAAGATTAGCATGTAGGTCAACTCGATGACTCGATCTCACAAGTCATGGATATGGAGATATCAAGTTGACACATGGGTATGCATTGGAGAATGTATACTGAATGACCCGCCATGAGAAAGTATCATGGATCGTTATATGAGTGTCATATACTTTCTCATGTGGCTATTAGTATGACTACTAGTCCTTAGACCTGAAGTCACCATGGTTCCCTACATAAGGAGTTATGTACTTTGGTTTCGTCAAACGTCACCCGTAACTGGGTGGACTATAAAGGCGATTACTGGGTATGTAACAAATTATGCGGAGGGATGTGAGTGATGTAGATGGGATCTATCCCTCCTATATGACGGGAGAGACATCAATATTCTTGATAGAGTGAGACCACGAAGTGCATGGCCATGCCCAAATGAGTCAATATAAGATATTGAGCTCATTTGATTTAGTGAGTCTACTTTAGGGGTGGAATCGGGTAGGGACCCGTCCCGCATCTTACCCAATTCCCATCCCGATAAAAATTGGGAATCAATTTTTCTCCCGATCCCGTACCCGACAAGTGTCGGGACCCGAATGTTCGGGATCCCGAATGTTCGGGAACCCGTCGGGTAGGGAGATGATATCCCGAATGTTCAAATATTTTCATTATACAGTAACATTTTGAGTCAAATATCAGTTCGATCAAATAATAAGAGTAGATTGCTTGGAATAAGAAGAGTAGATTGCTAGGAATAATAAGAGTGTTTTGAACATCGGATGATTAAGTTTTGGAAGAAGAAACATCAAAACAAAGAAACAAACTAATGCTGCATCTCTCAAGTCTCAATTCAATCTCGTTGACACAGTGCGAGAATTACAATCACAATTAATTGCATGTGTCAAGAAGCAATGAATTAAATCATTGCAGAGTGAGAATCTAGCCATGATATAATTTCCTGAATAACACTTGCGATTCTTTCGTCTGGCTCTCCTTCTAGGATGGCATGATAGCCTTCTTCGTACAGCTTCATGGTTTTATCTTTTGTGCTAGCTTTGCTGTAGAGGAACTTGCTAACTTTGGGGTCTATAACTTTGTCTGTGGCGCCATGGAGAATGAGCAATGGCGAACAAACCTGAGACATTTGCTGGGGTCAGTTTAGAAACTTGTTTTTGCATGTAATCATGATTCACTTAATCTAGTCCTATGTCAGACATGCTAAAGGCAAATATAATAACAGAAACAAGTCGACAATTTAGAAAATTGTATCAAGTAAAAAGAAGTATTGGGATAAGGCAAGTATATTGCCCTTTTGGATGTAAGCATTGATCAATATTTGCATACATCGCCGACACTGATTGTTTAGTGACACACTGATACTGATAGAGAAAAACAGTAAATGCATTAGTTTCCTAGTCTCTAAATAAACATTATTGGGTAGCATGGATGACTTAGAAAGTGCGACAGGGAAAGTGGGAAACTACATTAGATACTTGGGAAGTTTCAACAATCAAATCTGGTGAGGGTTCTATATAATTTACAAGTTTTTCTCTTTTTCTCTACAAATGCAGTATCTTGCAAGTTCAATCAAGGAATATGTTTGTGACAAATATTAAAGTAAATGAAATCTTGAAGGACAAGTAAAAAAAAAAATTACCTTGTCCAATTGTGATTCGATGTCATGTGTAGCCTTTATTAGCTCAACAGATGTTCTTAGCCACATTTGGTCACAATATGAAATCACATTAAATCCTGCCTGAAAAATCATTTGTCTCCAGGCAAACAAGTTTTAAGAGAAATAGTGCAAACTAAAGAAAAATCTGGCAACCATACGCAATTACGCACTAGTTTTCTATTATCAGAAAATTTCTCAGGAGAAAGATGTAGCAAATTAACAAAATCAGATACATTAGAAAAAAGTTGAGAGACAACATTATTAAACAAACAAAAAAAGAATCAGGAAAAAAGGTATATCCAACAATCTAATTAATTTAGTAAATGAGCATTTAGATTTTTCACAATCACTTGATATGGAAATCATTATATATGATAATCAAAAACACTCAGATGCGGTTCAAATCCCCTTAATGAAAACATAAAAAACAAATTTTATTTCATTTTTCACAGAAAAGCCACCAGATTGAGATCGATATCAAATGATATAAAACAGAAAACAAATTCAATAAACAAGAGAACAAGAACAAATAATACTCCAATGACCAGGCAAGACATATAAAATTAAGTGTTGAATTAAAATATTATAGATCACATGCGAGAATTAAGATATGGGAATTCAATTTCAATCACCTGAACTGTCAAACTTCAAAAGAAGAGAATGCACGTACTCATGTGCCTTAGAATCATTACAATGCATCATTGCAGCAGCAGTTGTGGCAGGTAATAAAAAGATACAAATGTTCATAAATGACTAGTAACTTGATTATGAAAATGTCAGCGGATAACTAAGTAGATGTCTTAAAGATCATCATTCACAAAACACTAGGAGGAGCATCATTCAATATCTGCCTTTATCTGGTAAGCAGGAGCATCCACAATTAAGCAATGACGGTACCTACAAACAATAAATATCATATAAGCATAATCTATATTCTATAGTATAAACCAAGATAAACAAGTTAAATATTAACTTACTTGTGACCACTTCTTCACAATCCTTATAAAAGTTGAATTCATCTTCTGTCGGCTCCTTGTATAAGTTAATTTCTTCACCTCTAAGCCAGTCACTAGTGCACACTAGTGCCTCCACCATTTTGGGATGCAATGATGCCCTAAATGGATCTACAACCCTCCTCCCAAGGCTAAAAGCATTCTCACTAGCAACAGTAGATGAAGGGATTGAAAAAATATCCTTGGCAATCTTAGACAAGACTGGAAATGTCGTTGTATTTCCTTTCCACCATTCCAAAATATCAAAATTTGAGCTCCATTTCACAAAAGGATCCGAGAAGTACTTGTCCACCTCATTGGTTATTTCTGCTTGTTTTTGAGCTTTTCTTAGTTGAGCCATTTTCAGATGATAGTTTAGTTTAATGGGATCATTCTTATACATTTCCATCAAATCTTTATCTACATCTCCATCATCAATCCCATTAATATGATCCAAAGGTGAATTCCCTTTATATGCATGATACAACTCCATTAGATAATTCTTTAAATTGTCAACAAAGGAATGTATTTTACTAGCATCCAATTTCATATCTCCCAAATGGATCCCAATCATTTGAAGTTTATAACGAGGATCTAGAATGTGACCTAGGAAAACAAGCTTGTTCACCTTCTCAAGATTACCCCAATACTTATTGAACTTACTCTCCATTCTCTTAGCAACTTCTTGTAATGAAGGATCAGTAGTATCAAGTATTGTCTCATCAATGATCATCCTCATTGCAACTATTTCCTCCCAAATCAAGGGTGATGTAATTTTCTTGGTAGCACTAAGTTGTAATGTAGTATCATGAAACCTCTTGAGAAAATTCACAAAGACTTGTGCCTTCTCCCAATCTTTTTCCATAGGAGGCCCCACTCTTTTTTTCTTCTCCGAACCATCTACCTCTTCAAAGTATTCAACAAATTGAACATTCTCTGTCATCCTACCAAACACTTTTTTAAACTTGTATGCAACAAAAAGCATTGTATAGGTGGAATTCCATCTCGTAGGCACATCCATTGGAACGGTTGACATTTTATCCATCTTCAATAGGATAGCACACTCTCTAAATTGGTCCAACCGTGCCCCAGAAGAGTGAATATATTTCACACAGTTTCTAATGGACTCAACTGACTCATTAAGAAACTTCAACCCACTCTTGACAATTAAATTTATAATATGACAACAACATCTCAAATGCAAGTATTTACCATCAAATAATAGAGTGCCCATTTCCTTTAGCCTTTTTCCCATGTACTCCACCGCTTTATCATTTGTACTAGCATTATCAACTGTGATAGTGAAAACTTTATCTATCCCCCAATCGCTCAAGCACGTTTCTAAAACTTTGCCAATGTCATCTCCTTTGTGAGAGGTAATCTTGGTGAAATTTATTATTCGCTTATGCAACTTTCAATCATTGTCCAAGAAATGAGCTGTGATTACCATGTAATTGATATTCTGAATTGAGGTCCAAGTATCGGTCGTGATACTTACCCTTTGATCACCAATGACACTCTTTATCTTAGCCATCTCCAGTGCATATAAATCCCATACAAGAGATGCAATTTTCTTTCTGTTGGGAATCTTGAATCGAGGTTGAGCTTCCTTCATCATCTTTACAAACCCTGCCCCTTCCACTACCCTAAATGACATCTCATCTTTAATAACAAATGCAACAACCTTATCTTCAAGCTTTTTTTGGCAAAAGATGTGGGGTGTCAAAGCATTATTCATGGACGACTGTGTTAAGATTGGTTGAGAAGAACCTGACTTCACCGCATTATGAGGATTCTTTTTGCATTTCTTCACATGCCCATCAATGCCATTATTCCCATGTGTTTTGCTATGGGCAGGAACTTCAGCTTTGCAATAATTACAAATAGCAACAACAGCAGTGACCTCATTTTTGTCATTTCTCCTTATAATTTTCTTGGCGTGTGACCATACATCCGCTACTTTTTTCCTTTTGCCTCCAATATCTACTATTTCCTCATGAATGATTGATGTTTTGGATGGAGATACTGTGTGAGGTTGAGTGATGGAAGGAGAGCTACCACTTCCGCTAGATGCATCCATGAATGAACTTATGAACGGCTACAATAATATGAATATCGTTCAGAATCAGATAGCTGCACAGTTAGAAATATTCAAATATTACTAAAAAGAGAATGCTAGGTGAGCAAGATTTAAGAAAAATAGAAATACAATAACATCAAACATAAGTTATTACAGTAATACTCATGCTAGTAACTTGAACACTAGTCATATAATAACAAAAAAAAATTGACCATGATATTTCCATAAACTACCATAACCATACAAAATTCAACATGATCTAGGACCAAAATCCATAGGCAATCTGACAACTATAAGCAAAAATTGCCCCAGGATCCATTTATACTTATTGGGCATATCACAATGAACAATTAGAAATTACATTCCTATTCACTATATCTTGGATTCATTTTAAAGGAAGAAAGGTTACCAAGAATACATTTTAACCACATCAAACTAAAAACATTAAAATGATCAGACTCCAATATAAAAAGAAACTAGAGAATCCAAAATTTATTTGAAATTTTACTGATGCAACAACTTGGTATAACTCTACTGATGCATGACGTTTCATAAATCATAATATCTTCTACAATAACATCCACTTCTATGCCTACCTTCACTTTGGCTTAAACATTTCTAATTCCAGATATATAACCAAAAAGGGGTTCGGATACATAACCTAATAACCATCATGAGTTTTCGCAAATACCTTTATAGATCAATGTAGCTCTTTGCTGCCTTGGCTTACTGGCCAGTAGAGCACAGACTAAGAGAGGGAGGGTCCGGAGGGAAACGTCAGTCGTGAAGACCTGATACGGGAACGGAGGAGGCAGCGCGGCTTGGACTTGTTAGGGATGCTGTAGCTAGCCGAACACGCAGAGAAATGGAAGAGATAAGAGAGCTCTCGAATGGACAGGCAGAAGCAGCGGATCGAAAAGGAGGTGTGGGCGTGTGGCGGTGTGGGCGTGGGCTAGGGTTCCAATGGAATAAGTCGGCGAACGGCGAAGGGTGAAGGGCGAGACCGCGAGGGCGAAGGGTGAACGATGAAAGGGGAACGGCGAAGGGTGAAGGGAGAAGGGCGAACGGCGACCGGCGAAGGGTGAAGGGAGAAGGGCGAACGGCGTGAAGTGAACGAGGACTCGAGAAGTGAATGAGATTCTGAGAATTTGAGATGCGCTAATCTAGTTTACTGTTTACTACTTTACTTACTTTCCTTTTTTTGTGTGTTTTTTAAAAATTAAAATCATACTTTCGTGTTTTACTGTTTTAGATATTTTAATTTTTAAATCTAATTTTCTATATTATTTTTTTTTTAAAACGGTGAATTAAAAATTATTATTAATATATTCGGGTCGGGTCGGGAATCCCGTCGGGTAGAATTTATGTACCCGATCCTTTTCCCGAATATGGGTCGGGTCGGGAAAAATCCCGACCACACGGGTCGGGAAATATTCGGGTCGGGAACAATTCGGGACGGGAACGGGTTGGGAGTCGGGAAGGGTCGGGAATTTTATAAAAAATTCCAGTCCTAGTCTACTTGGAGTTCAAGATTTAGATTGATCAGAGGATGACACGGTCTATGCCTCACATTGATCAATCTAGATGTCTAGGATAGAAGGACACTTGTCATATATTGTGAGGAGTCACAATTAGTAGTCACAAGGTGATGTTGGATCTCAACATTCTTGTAACTTGGGTAGTAATGATATATTGCTAGATACCGCTCATTACTTATGCTTCTAAATGAGTTTAGGGGCATTGCCAACGTTACAAGAACCTATTGGGTCACACACAAAGAACAAGTGGATGGAGATTAGGTTCATATGATGAACCAAGAGGATTAGATTCATGTGATGAATCAAATTGGATTAAGAGTAATCCTAATTGGGCTAATTGAGTTGGACTCAAGTTAATTCATGTGTTCAATGAGTCTAATTTAGATTATGACTCATTGAATCAATTTAATTAAATGAATTAGATTCATTATATTAAATTGGCTTGAATTAAATGGTTGGATTAGATCAACCATAAGAGAGATTAAGTCAAGTTTGACTTGACTTGAGAGGAAGAGGAAGAGTCAAGTTTGACTTGACTTTATGTCATATCATTTGTGACTTGGCATTAGGAAAACTAATGATGATGTGCCACATCATCACATGTGTCACTTCATGGGGGTTACAAATCTATTCTCTTTAATGATCACATTTAATGAGAATGGGGATTACCTTTTTGGTTTTGAATGAGAATGAATTTTTCATTCACTCACATTCACATCATCTTCTTCCTCAAGCTCTCTTTTTGCTCCTTCTCTTCTCTTGGTCGTGGGTTTCAAGCAAGGGAGAAGAAAGGAGAGTGAGTCTAATCCAAGAAGAAAGGTTAGTGAAAGTCACATAGAGATTTTTTAGAGGAGTGTGTTCTCTTCTTTTCCTTTCTTCTTCTTCCAATCCCATCCGAGAGCATCAAGAAGTGCTAGCACACTTGTGGTGTTCTCTTCTCCATCCTTGTGTGTTAGAGAACACATCTTGTTCGTGTGGATACTTCTAGAGAATTGTCTGCGTTGACAATCTTGAGATCCGGCACTTCCTTGGACGAGCGGGATTCGAAAAGGGCACGCATCAAGGGTAATTTTCTAAACATATAGATCTAAGAGTAGATCTAGTTAGTAAACTCGTACATGTAAAATTTTGTTCTATACTCTTCGCACGGATCCGTTGGCTAGGGAGTTTCGGGGTTTCCGCAACGCGAAAAAGCGGTTTTCGCAACCCGAAAAATCCAACATCAATATCATTTTTATCTCCGTTAGAGAGACTCTCTTATACCCCCCCCCCCCCTCGCGCACCTTCTCCCCTCAAAGTTTAGATTTGATGTTACAGCCTCAATAAGTAAGCAAATAGGCATCTTCAGGTGCTCTGCATGTTCTTCCTGAGTTCCTGAATAGACAAGAATGTCATCGATGAACACGATAACAAATTTGTCTAAGTATTCTCTGAATACTCTGTTCATAAGGTCCATAAAGGTAGCTGGAGCATTTGTCACGCCAAAGGGCATGACTACGAACTCATAATGTCCGTATCTGGTCCTGAAAGTCGTCTTGGGTATATCACCTTCTTTAACTCGCACTTGGTGATATCCTGATCTGAGGTCTATTTTAGAGAACACAGTTGCTCCCTTTAGCTAATCAAACAGGTCATCTATTCTGGGAAGAGGATACCTGTTCTTAATCGTGACTTGGTTTAGTGCTCGGTAGTCTATACACAGGCGCATGCTCCCGTCCTTCTTCTTCACGAACAATACAGGTGCTCCCCATGGTGAGTGACTATAGTGTATGAAGCCCTTATCAAGCAGCTCCTGTAGTTGCTCCTGAAGTTCCTTCAGTTCTGCTGGAGCCATGCGGTAGGGTGCTTTGGAGATGGGATTTGTACCGGGAATGAGTTCTATCTCGAATTCAATCTCCCTGTCTGGTGCTAGGCCCGATAACTCTTCAGGGAAGACTACTGGGTAATCACGTACGACTCGGACCTCCTCTAGCTTTTGGTCTTTGTCCTGTCTAGTACTGACTACATGTGCTAGGAATCCCGTACATCCTGAATCCAGTAATTTCTGTGCTTTCAGAGCTGAGAGAAACTTCCTGGCTCTTCTCTTTGGTTCTCCGCTGTACTCAAACTGCACTCCTGCTTCGGGTTGGAATATAACTTTCAGTTTACGGCACTCTATGGAGGCACCGTACCTCATCAGAAAGTCCATTCCCAAGATAATATCGTAATCGGTCATATCTAATACTATCAGATCACCACAAAACTCTCTATCTGCTATAATGATCGGCACTGCTTGGAGCCAGTGTGTGGATGCCATAATCTCTCCCGAAGGTAGCGTCGTCAAAAACTGACCACGGAGTACCTCTGGGGGTATTGCTAACTTTTCGGCAAATGCCCTGAATATATAAGAATGGGTTGCCCCAGTATCGAATAAGACAGTTGTACTTTGCTGTAAAATACTAATCTGACCTGTAACAACTATCGAGGCATTCGCTACGTCTTCTCTGGTGAGTGAGTAGATCCTCGCGTTCGTCATGGCTGAGGGGGCTTCTAGTCTGCCTTGACTGATGTGTGGACCATCTATAGCAGCCTGCATCTGATGTAATTGGGCTGGTTTGTCTCCGTACTAAATCAGCTGTGGTGGAGGGAGACTGGTCTTGTTTGGACATTGTTTAGGCATATGTCCTTCTTGGCCACATTCAAAGCATCCTCGTGTGCCCTTGCGACAAACTCCTGGATAGAATTTTTCACAAGTAGAGCACTTGGGGTAGCTAGGATGTTTACTAGTTGGTCCTCCTTTTGGGTAACTCCCTGGTTTGCGTTTGTTGCTGGAGTTCCCTTTCTAGTTAGAGCTGTGGCCCTGGTGCTTCTGAGTACCTGAGCCTCCTTGACCTTTGGACTCTGAGAGGACTTGTTTCTGCTGCTTGATACTGTTCTGGTAATGCTCGGTGGTCAGAGCACTACTTACCATTTCTTCAGTGGTTTGCGGCCTATGAATGCCGTTGGCTACGTTCATTGCTATTTCCGGCCTTAGCATCTTGAGCATCAACCGGACTCGTTCTCTTTCAGTGCTAACTAATTCAGGGCATAGACGAGCCAATCTGTTGAATTTCTTCACGGCCTCCTCAACTGAAAGATTTCCCTAGCGAAATTCAGTAAACTCGTCGTAGTGGCGGTTTGTGACCCGCATGTGAAAGAATTCCTCAAAGAATTCTCTCTCGAAGTCGGCCCATGTCATCTGGTCCACGGGACGCTTCTCTTTAATTCGCTCCCACCACATACGTGCGTCCCCTGTCAGGCAGAAAGAGGCGCACTTCACTTTCTCATGCTCTGGCCAGTCCAAAAGCTCCATCGTACTCTCCAGTGTTTTGAACCAGGCTTGGGCATCCCATGGTTTACTGGTGCCTGAGAAATTCTCTGGCTTGATTTTCTGCCACTGACCAGATAAGCTTCCCTCCTTGCCCCTACTGCGGGAGCTACTGGTGCTGCAGATTGGACTGGTGGAACCGCTATAACTGCTGGGGTTGCTAAATTCGGTTCTGGAGTGACAGTGGGAGTGTTCTGTTGATTAGCCCTTAGAGTGGCTATCTCCTGTTGTTGTTCAACTAGTTGTTTCTGTAACTGAGCCACTACTGCTGCAAGGTCTGGAGGAGGCACTGAGCTGCCTGCCTCATGCTGGGGCTCAGTAGCTGGTGCCTTTCTAGTTGGGCGTCCGCGTACCATTTTCTAGAGAAATAGCGGACATACATAACTATTACAATCATAGGTACATAATTACTACTATCAGGTTAGATGCTATCATATAATCATGCTACTGTCATCCATAAACATAAAAGCAAGAACATAATACAGTGAGAGGTATTCTTACTTGGAAGCTGCAGGTTCAATGCTGATATGTGTGTAGGAAGTATGGAACTTGGCTCTGATACCACTCTGTAACGCCCCGCCTTCTACTGGCTAAGCTGTAAGGCCGGGGGTTACATTATGTTGTGCTAAGCTACATCTTAAGGTGCGGAAACTGAGTTAATTAAAAATTTTGCTAACTAATACAATTTCTTCTGCTAATTTCTATTAGATCTGAAATTCATGTTTAAACTACATCTTGAATGCTATTCCTATGCTAAAGGAGGTAATCTAGGCTTCACATATGATAAAGGGCTGAAATGAGGAGTTACCAACTGTTATCAGGCCTCCCAATCGATCGGTGGATCGATTGGAGTGGTCTGATCGATCCACTGATCGATTCAGCTTGCTACTGTGCACGGGATAAATTCTGGATCGATTGGCTGATCGATCCAGACTTGTTGATCGATCCAGTGATCGATTCCAAAGCTCTTTGTTCGCGACAGAACACGACCGGATCGATCGGCTGATCGATCCAGGAGCTTACTGTTCACGAAAAAACTACCCAATCGATCAATTGATCGATTGGGAACCCTCGAATCGATCGGCTGATCGATCGGGATTACTGATTTCGTATCAGGAGTCTGATTTCAGCACTGTTTCATGCCCAAATCACATACATAAATTCTAGGGTGGCTGGACAATATTCTAATATCAGAAGCCAGCATTCTAAGCATGATAACTAGTATTCTAGACATACTTTCACAATTCAAGGCATTTAGATAACTAAGTAAGCAAAGAGTAACATGATAAGAAAAGCTAAGTTCTTAAATGTTCTGGTTCTTCCAAGATCTTTATTTCAGGTTCCATCCACACACATCTTCATTGCATTGTCCTCCAGCCTCCGCTAATCCATCCTTCCTTTACCTTTATCTGCAGTATAAGGAAAAGAGGTATCTGTAAGCTTGGGAGCTTAATAAGAAACCATCTGCCTCACAGAACATGCATTCGATGCGATTTATGCTTTTAAAACATGCTACTTGAAATATATGCTGAACATTGCCAAACATGGATTCTAAAACATGGCATAATCACATACGATATATGGCAATCATAGCTAAACATAAAACTATCATGTGGATCCATAAGAACTAAACTGAAATAAAAGCTGAGCTACACTACTGCTAACTGCTGCTAAGCTGCTCTGTATTCACATAAACTAATTTGTGAAGTTTTGAAAGCTATTTATCATAAATAGATTAAAATACATAATCATGCTGCTGATGGGCCCGACAACTGTACTTGCTATGCGCGCATCCCTAACTAAACCCGAGGTAGCTAGTCCCGAATCTAGTAGGGTTTACTAGGTTATCTAAACCTAGGGACAACTATGGGAGCCCAACCCAAGGACATCTAGTCCAGTACAGTGTCACTGATAAAAGTAAAATACTGGATCATAAGCTAATTAATTTGTCTTGCTTTTACTAGGTTATCTGAACCTAGAGCTAGGTTATCTGAACCTAGAGGCGACTATAGGAGCTCACCCATTGGATCGTAGTCCCATATAAGTTGGAGCAAGACTAAATATGCTATTTTAAATTTACTGAGCTAAACATGTTATCAAACACTTGGTGTGCACTAGAACATACTCCACGTACTGAAAATCTGTATACGACTAAACTAATGCATAAAAACATACGAATAGCTACTTATACTGCAGGTGAGGGGTTTCTTACATCCTGCGCTAAATTTCCCTACGATCTGATCGCTAGGTTTTCCGGAAAAATGATCTTCTCGACGATCCTCTTGCTTCTACACGTTCTTCTCGCGGAGAAGAGCGTCCTCGTACCCTAGATGTTGCCGGAAGATACTCCTATGGCCCTAGGGATGGAACCCTAGGTTCTTCCTTGGACTTGGGCGCCGAGAGGATGAGGAGGAGAAGAGGGCGGCGTGAGGGTTTGAGGGAGAGGAAAAGTTACGATGAAAATAATTCTCCTCTTAATTTCCTATTTATATTAAGTGGTTAATTCCCCCCAACTTAAATATAATTGATTCCCTTTTCTTTCAGCACGGCCCTGCTGGGTTCACTTGTTTACTAGAGTTATCTATAAAACTTAGAGTCATATAGGTCTCGGGTTCAATTCCCGCTTAGGCTATTTTACGTTTCTATTTATTTTTGCTACTTCTGCTACTCCAAAAAATTCCGTAAAAATATTCTAAAATTCCAGAAAAATCATAGGATATTTCTAAAATTGATTTGAGAATTTTTCGAGCGTTACAATCATCATCTCACTTGGTTACCAGGATTCATAAACTCTAATACTTAAGCCTGGAGGTTTAGAGTTCGAATCCTGGGGAAGCAAAAATCCACTGACCAGGGGTGGAAAGTCCTAGTGAGTAACGGCACGGCCAAGGGTCGTCGGTCGATGACATTAGAGGTCGCCAAATGGGTCGACGACATGAGAGGTCGCCAAATGGGCCGCCAAATGGGCCGCCAAATGGGCCAAGAGGGCCGGGTCGTTACAGAACGCGAACCTGAAAATACCCGACCCAAATATGATTTTTTTCGAGTAGACTCAGGTTGGGTTTGTTTGTGCGGTTAGCACTAACGGTCTAACTCAGGTTTTGATGAATGACAAAATAGGTTAAGTTAGTTTCGTTGTGATCTAACACTTGACAAAGTGTGTAGGAGAAGCCCAGCTAAGTCAACGGGTCGACCGGATAGTTGGAACAAAGCCCAGCTAGGTCGACGGGGTGACCTGATAACTAGCACGAAGTCCAGACAGGTCGACGAGCTGACCGGATGTTTGACACGAAGTCTAGCTAAGTCGACGAACTGACTTGATAGTTGGCACGAAGTCCAGACGGGTCGATGAACTGACCGGACGTCTGGCAGGTAAGTTAAGGTAAGTCACTAGAGGAGAGTGACTTGGTAAGGACGCGTTCCCAGCTAGGGAACTTAGCCGTTGATCCAACTTATAACCATTTCGGGAATCTAAGTTGAGATCGTGACTAAATTCTGGTCTCGGTGAGACAGAATCTAATTATTACCCGGTTTTATTATATTTGTACTAAATTTTATTTTTCAAGGTAGTTTAATCTTTATTTTGCCTTAGACTAATATTTTCTTGTAGGAAAATGAATTTTTAGAAAATGATGGTTCGGGCGCCCGGAAGGTAAAACTCATCTCGTCGTAGATATGGAGCGCGCTGATTGGCCGGACCTACGTCATGGTCCGAGCACCCGGAAGAGATCCGGGCGCCCGGAGCATGCCTATAAAATAAAGGCCTCCAAGAGCATTAACAAACAACAACTTCTTGCTACAACTGCTCTGTTGCACTCTACCCCTGCGATGCTGCAAAGCTACTCTGACAACTTGCGGTTCAAGTTTTTTTTTATTATTGTTATCGATTTTTCTTTTTAATAGTTCTTGTACCTATTATTGTAACCTTGTTTGCGAACTATTAGTGATTGCCCAACGAAAGCACTCAACGAGTGCGGACCTTGGAGTAGGAGTCGGCGAAGACTCCGAACCAAGTAAAACTGATTTGTATTAGTGTTGTGTTTTGTCTTTCTTTTCCGTTGCTTACTCTATTTTCGATAACGAATTTTCGATCCCTATTCACCCTCTCTAGTGACTTCTACGATCCAACAAGGTCGTCGGGTCGGGTTCATTTTTGACACCCCTACTAAATACTAGTCTACTAAATAAATGTAATTGTTTAGACTAATTGTGAGGTTTAAGTTGTGCAAGAGCAAGATATCTAAGGAGAAAAATCAGAGAATATGGTGAGGAAAGAGTATTGAGTGAGATGAGAAAAGAGAAAGGAGAGTGATATGAGAGAACTCGATGGGAAAAGTGATTCTAGGATTTCAGCTTCACCATAATGATTGGAAACATCTAATAATGTTTGGTTTCCTATCCTCAATGGTTATTTATGTAGGTAGCCTATCGTATGTTATCCAATGTGAACTTTTGCGACTACATCGACTTATCATTCCAATTTGTTGTTTACTTTCAGACTGACAGAACTGAGGGATTGCTTTCTTAAGAAGATCCTTGTCACGTAATCCCACAACCCTTGAGTTGCCTTCTCTGACCGTGTGGCGATGAATTGGAACTGGTCCATTACAATCTATGATATCCTATTGCTCCTTGTAGCATATCAATCTACTTTCATAAGCGACTCTCCACGTCTCAAGTTTCTATATGTCAGAAGATTGAGTTCTCTTTTCAATTCATCCATGCGCCTCATGAGATAAAAATCTTGTGCTTTTAGCATCAAGATCATGTGTACATAGTAGACCCGGACCACAAACACATATGTCATTGAATAATAAACATTGAAACTCAATAGATTCAACAAAATAGTATTTGCATATCAAAAGAGCTAATTCCTAACCCTAGAATCAAGAGTCTACTCTATAAACTCAGAGGTACAACTAGAGATCATCATTCAAACAAGGTACAATCTGTTGGTGCAACATCCCTCAGGTCAAGGTTGACCTGGTTGACCAAACTTGAGTCATGGTTTGGATTTCGATGTTTGACAATACAAGGTTGATTGAAGAAGAGTCAAGTAGGTCAAAGATGACCGGATACTTGACTGGGAAGTCCTAACTGGGATGTTAGACAGAAGAAAATCCTGGTGAGTGAAGCCAGGTGAAAATCCTAGTGAGTGAAGTTAGGTGAAAGACCTGGTGAGTGAAGCCAGGCAGAAGAGAAGTCCTAGTGAGTGAAGCTAGGCAGATTGGAAGTCCTGGTGAGTGAAGCCAGGCAGAAGAAAGTCCTGGTGAGTGAAGCCATGCAGAAGAAAATCCTGGTGAGTGAAGCCAGATGAAAATCCTAGTGAGTGAAGCTAGGTGAAAGACCTGGTGAGTGAAGCCAGGCACGGGGAAATCCAGATGGGTCAAGATTGACCAGACATCTGGTGGAAGTCCAAGTAGGTCAAGGGAGTAACCGGATACTTGGCACGAAGAGAAAAGTCCAAGTGGGTCAAAGGGATTGACCAGACACTTGGTGAGAGAGTCCTAGCAGGTCAAGGGAGTGACCAGATGCTAGGCATGATGTACCAACAGGTCAAGGTTGACCGAATGTTGGTTTGAGAGGCTTGGGACTTGGTTTTGGGCAAAAACCAAGAGCTGGATCGATCAGTGGATCGATCCAGGCTTTTCACCAGCGAACAGAAAGCCTCTGGATCGATCAGTGGATCGATCCAGGCCTTTCCCAGCGAACAGAAAGCCTCTGGATCGATCAGTGGATCGATCCGGGCCTTTCCCAGCGAACAGAGAGCCTCTGGATCGATCAGTGGATCGATCCAGAGGTCCCAATCGATCAGTCGATCGATTGGGACGCTGCTGGTTCGCGCAATAAGCGCTGGATCGATCCAGGCATTTTTCCAGAGCACAGAGGCGCTCTGGATCGATCCGTGGATCGATCCAAAGCCTCCCCGATCGATTGGGAGCTTTCGAATCGATCGGGGTCCGACCGTTGCGTCGTATTTGAGCTGCAGACGTGCGATGGCTGCAGCAGAACTTCACCGATTCACTTCAGATACTCTCGAGGACCTCCATAGCTCTCTCCAAGCTCCAGATCGCCAGTTCTTGAAGATTCTTGGAGGCTTTTCCAAGTCAAGAGTCGGATCAAAAACAAGAAGAAGAAGTTAGGGTTAGGGTTTTTATTGCACATCTTGTAAGCTTTTGCTTATCTTGTATTTCCCTTTCTTCTTCTTGTATTGAGAGTGTTGTAGGGCTTCTCCGCCTTTGGTAGTTACCATAAAGGAGTGTTATTCATAGTGGAGGGTGCGTGAGTAGGTGTAGATCCTTGGACTAGTCACCTCTTTTGAGGTGGATACCAAGTAAACCATCCTTGTTAGCGTTGTATGCTTTTGTTTCTTATATTTCCGCTGGATATCTCTGAAGAAACGAGCAACGCTGACGACGAGCACGCGAAGAGCTATTCACCCCCCCCCCCCCTCTAGCTACTTTTCGGTCCCAACACAATCAAGACAAATTTCGAAATGGGAAGAAAAGCTTAGTGTTGATGTGTAGGATCGTCTCCGGATGCTCTTCGATCTGAAATCTAGGTGTTAATACATCGAAAATCCCTCATATCCATTCTCCAAAGTCTTCTTGGAGCCCTTGGGTAGCTCCCAATCGAAATCCCTAGGAAAAGTGAGGAAAGAGTATTGAGTGAGATGAGAGAAGGGAAAGGAGAGTGATCTGAGAGACCTCGATGGGAAAAGTGATTCTAGGATTTCAGCTTCACCACAATGATTGGAAACACCTAATCTATGTTTGGTTTCCTATCCTCAATGGTTATTTATATAGGTAGATTATCGTATGGTATTCAATGTAAACTTTTGGTACTACACCGACTTATCATTCCAATTTGTTGTTTAGTTTTAGATTGACAGAGCTGAGAGATTGCTTTCTTAAGAAGATCCTTGTCACGTGATCCCACAACCCCTGAGTTGCCTTCTCTTACCGCGTGGCGATGAATTGTAATTGATCCATTACAATCTATGATATCCTATTGCTCCTTTAGCATATCGATCTACTTTCATAAGCGACTCTCCACATCTTAGGTTTCTACATGTCAGAAGATTGAGTTCTCTTTTCGGTTCATCCATGCACCTCATGAGATACAAATCTTGTGCTTTTAGCATCAAACTCATGTGTACATAGTAGACCTAGACCACAAACACATATGTCATTGAATAAGAAACATTGAAACTCAATAGATTCAACAAAATAGTATTTACATATCAAAAGAGCTAATCCCTAACCCTAGAATAAAGAGTCTATTCCATAAACTCATAGTTACAACCATAAATCATCATTCAAACAAGGTACAATCAAAACAAATTTAGAAATGGGAAGAAAAGCTTAGTCTTGATGTGTAGGATCGTCTCCGAATGCTCTTCGATCTGAAATATAAGTGTTAATGCGTCGAAAATTCCTCGTATCCATTCTCCAAAGTCTTCTTGGGGCCCTTGTGCGGCTCTCAATCGAGATCCCTAGGAAAACTGAGGAAAGAGTATTGAGTGAGATGAGAAAAGAGAAAGGAGAGTGATCTGAGAGAACTCGATGGGAAAAGTGATTCTAGGATTTCAGCTTCACCACAATGATTAGAAACAACTAATCTATGTTTGGTTTCCTATCCTCAATGGTTATTTATGTAGTTAGACTATCGTATGGTATTCAATGTAAACTTTTGGTACTACACCGACTTATCATTCCAATTTGTTGTTTAGTTTTAGATTGACAGAGCTGAGAGATTGTTTTCTTAAGAATATTCTTGTCACGTAATCCCACAACCCCTGAGTTGCCTTCTCTTATCGTGTGGCAATAAATTGAAACGGATCCATTACAATCTATGATATCCTATTGCTCCTTGTAGTATATCGTTTTACCTTCATAAGTGACTCTCTACGACTCAGGTTTCTATATGTCAGAAGATTGAGTTCTCTTTTCGGTTCATCCATGTACCTCATGAAATACAAATCTTATGCTTTTAGCATCAAGCTTGTGTGTACATAATAGACTCAGACCACAAACACATATGTCATTGAATAAGAAACATTGAAACTCAATAGATTCAACAAAATAGAATTTACATATCAAAAGAGCTAATCTCTAATCCTAGAATCAAGAGTCTACTCCATAAACTTAGAGTTACAACTAGAGATCATCATTCAAACAAGGTACAATCAAGACAAATTTAGAAATGGGAAGAAAAGCTTAGTCTTGATATGTAGGATCGTCTCCGGATGCTCTTCGATCTGAAATCTAGGTGTTAATGCATCGAAAATCCCTCATATCCATTCTCCAAAGTCTTCATGGACCCTTAGGTGGCTCCCAATCAAGATCCTTGGTTTAAGATCCAAATTAATTTTTTATACCTGATTTCCAGTCACCCAACACGGTCGTGTCCGCCGGCACGGCCTGCCCGTGTCGGCCGGCACAACCTGCCCGTGTCCGCCAACACAGCATGCCCGTGTCGAGCACTATTGCTGCTTTCGGGCCGCGACACAGCCATGCCTGCTGGCACAGTCTGCTCGTGTCCTCCTCTATGGAGTTCAAAAATTTTTGGTGTCTGAAAATGGGGCACTACAATTTCAGGATGGTCACTGCCGCAACAATTGAAATGTACTCGGAAATTGATCTTCGAACTTCATTTTCGCTCCTCTTCACGCCCTATCAAGGAAAATAAATAAGAATAACTCTCTGAACTAGAAAAGTATCACAATAAAATACGAATAGATAAAAATATGAGATATATTCACATAAAATAGGATAAGATGTGTGTCAAATTATGATAAAATAACTTATATAAAATATTCAGATCAATCTTCTCCACCATCAACCTCCGAAAGTCTTTGTAAGGATCCCTCGACTGCTTCTCAATTTTGTGTTTCTTCTTCTTATTAAAAAAAATGATTAATCAGGCTGGGTAATGTCGAGCCTGGGGTGATCGGCCCGGTCCCACGGAAGTTTTCCACCGGCCACCAGGTAAATCGGGAAGCGCACGTGGAGGCCATTCTAGAAACCCAACATCCTTTAATTACGCCCCCTATTTGGAGGAAAAATTCCTACGAATACGCCTTAGCTGGAGTTCGAACCGTAAATACCTGAAAAATAATCTGGATATCCTACCAGACGCCATGACCCCGGGACTCCTCCTTCATCTCATTAAGCTAAGCTGGAGGGAAGCTAAGCTACGCTGGAGCTGCCTCGTTTACTTGCCATTTCATTTTATACAATTGTTTGAATTGCGGTGTTGGGACATTGAAGGCGACTGATACACTATTGATGAAATATCATTAATTGAAACAAAGGAGGATCGACTGAGCCAGTCTCTCATTTTTTTTCCCTTTTTTGAAACAAAGATTCTACTCTGACATAACATTTAAATATGTATCCGGTCAATAACAATAAATTTGAGTGTGAAGACAAAGATTTGAGTGTTAAATACAGAGTATATATGTTTGAAAAAAGGAACTGATTCTATAGGAACAGTGCCTTCCCACCTGGCATGGCATGATGTCTATAAAATAGAGGTATAGTGCTCATATTGAAAATAAGAAACTAAATAAGATCCTGTAAGGATGATTATTGTGTGCAGAACCTTCACTTCATTTCCCTACATTTGAACTAGCAATCTGTTACAAGAGAGGGAAGAAATAAAAAATAAACTCAGCAAGGTATGACTTTAATCTAATTGAATAGGTTGGTCTAGTACTATATAGTTAGAGTCCAGTTCATCAAATAGGGTTGGATTGGATCGACTAGCTAAGAAAGACAAGTGAAGAATGACATAAACGCCCGCAAGAAAGAATTAAGTGTATTGTACACCGTTTATCCAGCATAGCAAATTGAAACTTTTTCTATATATAGAACTGAATCTAGACTCCAAATAATTAAAATATGTCACGGTACGGCGAAGACCTCATTACTATTTTCCACACATCCTGCATGAGATTACTCATGCCCGGCAAGAAATTCACCACTGTGTTCGACATACTGGGACAGCCGGGCTTCTAAGCCACTGGGCCACTCGTGTTTTTTAGATTTACCTAATGGGCGAACCGCGAAAAGACTGCCAATCCTAGAATTAGTCGGCATTAACAAGAAAACAAGGTATGCCAAGAAATTTAATATCGAGAACAGATCCAACCTCCTCGATACATGGTGGGCATCAAATGCCTCTTCAACAACTTTTATTGAACCTCTAAAGCATCAGGTGTAAAACCTTCAACTCGACCATTTGTTAAACTCTCAGGCTGCAATTTGCTAAGTTCTTGCGCACTTGATGCACATGACAATACCTAAGAAAAATCATTTTCCAATCATGTCAAAATAAATGGGTCAAACTCAACCATATGAGACATTATTGGTTAACATGATTTAATTAATATTTGTGAGTTATAGTCTTAAAAAGATTGCATGTGCACTTATTATTATTGAGCATGGTGCTATGGAAGTTAATAAATAATTGTAGGACTTATCACTAAGAACATTGTGTGAAATCACGATACAAACGTGTGCGTCAAGCTATAATCCAGTGCAAAATTAGTCCACTATCTATGCATTTTAACATATGGCCCGAGGAACAACAATTCTGGATATATTTTAAGTAACATTTTAAAACTTTTAGAACCGTACATCAATAACTAGTGTTCAACCATCATCTCGAAAGAGACAAAAAAAAAAAAAAATATTAAATCCCATTGCTACCTCATAGCAATTTCGCGGGAGAAAATTAAAAGGAATAAACAAACGGAAACCAAAATGGTTTCACTTCAAATGCTAACAACAAAATTATATAGCCAAAGAAACCGATTTGCCCCAAACTTTTCAGGTCTCTTGACAATCTGCCTGCACTACTCTTTGATATCGAAGCAGCCAGGAAGAACTACCAGTCTTGACCCCGTACCATAGTCCATAGCTTATCTTGAAATTGTACCAGGCAACTGGTTCATCCAATGCCCTTCCTCAAATAAAGATCAAGGGGCAATAGATGAAACAAGCACATGTTTCTCAGTCAAATGCTTTTGAAAATTAGTCAGACGAGCCTGCAACTCGACGATTCCTGCAGCCTTCTGAGAGAGAATGGCATTCAATCTAGTTACATATTCATCCAGCTGGTTACCAGGTTGATATGCTTCATCCAAAAGTCTCATTTCCTGTTTATAAAGTAAAAATCAAGAAAGTTAAATGAACCAAATTTGAGTATTATATTCAGTTTAACAGATCTTACCTCTCTGACAATGTTCAGCGTTGCCTCCACTTGTCTTCGATGAGCCGTCACCAAATCCTCTTCTTCCTGTCAGTTATATCATGTAGAATCTTAAGTGTCTAGGGAAGAGATTTGCATTTTGTGCTGAATATGCTCACCTTCAAAAGATCAGCTAGTTCATCATCGGAATCAAAAGAGTCTTCATCAAAGACATCTTTCCGTTTCACCAGCGAATCAACCCTCCTCGCCTTCCCATTTGTCGGCAAAACAGCGTAAGCCTCTGCCTTTCCTTTCATCAGAGATGGTTTTTCTTGCTCAAGTACATCCTCAGAGTAATTAAACATCTCTGCGGTTGTAGAACTTCTACTGTTAACCTGAAAATGGTTTGCTTGTGAAGCTGTCAGTATGCCATCTTCTCTCGCACTGAAAAACGAGGATTCATTCTCAATTTGTTTGGACCATCCGCGTTTGTAATTCTCACTGGCATCGGCATTGTTTCCTTCAGTCTTGGAGAAAGATAAAGGAGCAGCAACTGACTCTCTTAGATTTGTTGTTGATGAAAGATCCTTTTTAGTGTTTCCTTTAGAGAGACTCTTCACCCTGCAAAAGAGTTGAAACCGCTTAGCACTAAAAGGAATCAGTGTATAATAGTTCCAAGTAACACAGTTACATAATCCATCACCTATCAGCATATCGCAGAGTATTCAAAGTGTGTTCACATGAGCCCGAATTTGGAGATATGCATGATATCATCACTGTGCGTGAGTCACCAACAAATGAATCCCTTAGCACTTCAGTTAGCTTACTCCCTCTGAAAGGAATATGAACCTGGTCATTGTCAAGGGCCCGAATGCATTCCTTCAATGCAAGCAAACTTTTGTTGATCTCTGCGCCTTCTATTCTGGATTAGAAAAAGACAAAAATCATTGCATTGGGAAAAAAAAATGACCATGTTTCTTTTGTAATTATATTTTACAAAATGGTTACCTTGTCTGCTTGTCATTATCAGTGGTATCTGCACCTCGCTCACTTCCAGCAAGGTCTATAAATGAGAGTTTGCCACAAATTCGAGCAGGCTTTGATTCATTACCATCTACTGATTTCTTAATGGCAAGTTGAAGTATGGCATGAGAACGGGATGATTCCTCATTTGCTCCAGTTGTGCCAGTACTCCTGGTTGCATTACCTTTTTCAATGAGGTCCTTTATGGTGTCAATACTTGACACCCTATACTCTTGCAAACCCACTATGCAAACCTTCTGCTTTCCATCCTCTCTCATGCAAAGCTTCCTATAATAAACATGTTAGCGTGAAGGGGAAAAACATTCTAAAATAGAAAATAAGATTAGACCTTCGGTCATTTAGCAAATCAAAGAGCTTTCCTCCATAAATCTCAAAGAAGCTGACGAACAACTGGAAACCTTGATTTCTATATGCATGATGCATTAGCCTCAGAATATCTTGTGATGCTTTAAGAGGTAGTGGGTGCATAGTGTATGTCTTTCCACTACCTGAGAAAAGGAAGATACAAAATTCAGCCAGTCAGCCACCCAAATCTAGAAGCAAAAGTTTTGATTATCATATTGCAATAATCACAGAAATAGAGAACAAGTGACACAATTAAGCAAATCAAATGGAAAAATGTACAAGCACAAATAGCAAATAGAAAATACAATGTATAGTAAGGGTTCCATAGAAACTATGGAGATTTAAAAAAAAAAAAAAATCAAATAACAGAAGGCCAAATTTTCAAAACTTGCACAAATTTAGCTTGGACGAATTTAAATGGAATCAATAAGAACAATATTGTGTGCATAAATCTCAGGTCATGGCAAATGCTAAAATTGTTTTAGGGCAAGTATTAAATGTTTGATTTAGGACACAGGATAAGAAAATAATTTCAATATCCACAATTTTATTTTTTTTTTAACTTGAAGTTTAGAATTAAGAAATAAAGAAATAAAAACATTTCAAACTACTATTTCGTTAACATTTCCAGTTCGTTCAGAAATGACTGGCTGTACAAGAGATGAATCCCAAGTATTTGAGGACAACTACATGGATCTTATTCCACCATTGAGCTCAATGTAAGGATATCTCAGTAGTGCAATGTAGTCTTCTTTCTAAAATCAGTTAAGATCGATGTGTTGGATTTAATCTTCTTCTAGTGGACTCACATGTGATTTGAGACATGCAGATTTATGCCATTAAGAATCCAAAGCCATTAAGTGATCTAACTTAAGTGAATTCGGGTTTTGGCTATTGGATGTGGATTTATTTGTGTAGAATTTATTACCTGCATCAATTATTAATGATGGATTGATAAAAAGATGCAGATCCTCAATATATTGATTTGGTCCCTGTTGGATTGAGAGGAGATCCTCTGGTCCGTTTTTACGGACCAGAGGATGGTCCCTTTGCATGCATTGGTGGAGATTGATGGTCCCCACCTATTTTACAAGTGGGGGCCATCAATCCCAACCAATGCATATAAAGGGACCATCCTCTGGTTCGCAATATGCAAACTAGAGAATCCGGCCCCTGTTGGATTACGTATACTAACATATTTTCTGCATTCCCCCCATTCACATAGAGATTTCAGCGCATCACCCTAAATCCTCTGGAACACTGTAGGATCTCGAGGACGACGCTCTACAACGATGACTATTCCGCCGCATTCAGGTTTCATCGTTGTTGTTTTAGTTCATTTAATTATGCCATGTTAATGATAAAACTAGATCTTTGTACTTAGGGTTGTTTTTCTTCTTTTGGTTTCTAGAATTCATGTGGTTAGAAGAAAACTCTAATTATAACACAATGCTGATAAGGATTTTGAATATTTTTTTAGGCAAATTTCAACCTTTTATGTGAATTTAGAAGTAACCGTAGCAGAAGTTTTCCTAATAAAATAGAGCTCAAAATAAATGAAGAAAATATGAAATGAAAATGAATATTATCTATCAAATGGTTGTACGTATATCAAGATAAGCCAAAATTTTAAAAATTATCAAACAGGAAAGTAATCATTCCATTATTGATATCTGATTAGTGTCAAACATCGAAAGAGGAAAGACATATCATCTGACTGTCACAACTAATGTACAAACATGCTAAAGATCAAAAAGAAAAAGTAATGGCTGAATGGACAATGCATGTTCGTGTACAATTGAATGGTCAAACTATTTTAGCTAGTAAGCGTCTACCTGCTACAGTAGTGGAGAACTTTTTTATAAATTGATGAAATGCAAATTGTAAAACATTTTAGGCATTAAAAAAACGTTAAGTTTCAAATTGTGCTCTATTCATGATCAAATTTTGGCTTCATTTAGAGAAAGCAGGGGCAGTCATGGCAGCGACAATAATGGATGATGAATAGGTGATGGCAATTGGACAACAAAGAAAAGTAAACCAACAGAAGGCAACAAGAGGCTAGCGTCAATGCTAGTGCAAAGGAGATGATCAACATCGATGGTACCACACGTAATGTCGAGGGAAAGGAAATTGGATGGAGTCAATGTTGCGAGGAGGCAATGGCGCAAGTAGGATGGCAGAGGTGCTTAGTTGCCCTTTAAGGGGTTGATGATGGTCCAATCAAGAGTGGTTGCTTAGCTGACGGTGGGTGTGGTAACACATGATGTTTGTCCATCAAAGTTGAAGAGGAGCAGCTCGAGTGGTTTGTGAAAAAGTAAGCTGATGATAGCAAAGGCAATGACATCAATAAGAAAGCAGTTGTTGCATGGGCAATGGAGATTTCTTTTGAAGCGATAGGAGTGCAGAAAGAAGCAGTGCATGAAGAAACGGAGGGAGAATGTGGATTAGGTTAGATCGCATTCAAAGGAGAAAACATGGGACAAATCATGGATGAGGGTGGCATTAAAACCTGAGGACAATGGAGAAGAGAGGGATTAACTAGTATCGAGATTGAATCACTAAATTTACGCTCTAATGCAAATTTACACAGAATCAATATTGAATCGTTGAACCGCCTAAAATTTTTGATGAAATTAATGAAGTGCAAGGGATACATATCTCCAAGAGAAAATAAAACTCACCTAGAGGAAACACTCTCTCAGTTGAAAAAAGAATTATCACCAAGAGAATTAAAAGAAAATTTTATTACTTCAAAAATTGTCAAAAATACATGAGATTCTACTCCCTTTTTAGAAATTGATAAAAGACTCATCCTTTATAAATAAAAATTAGTTCATCCCAATAAAAACTTTAATTGACTTTTTCTAAATCTATACAACATTTTAAAATTCTCTTGCTATTTTATAAGAAATATAACAAACCATAAAAATTTAGCAACTTAAACAATTTTAAACTTTTTACTTGCATTTTAAAAAGATTTAAAGTCTAACTGCATTAGATTGTGAAGGAAGAAAACATTTGTTCAAGTCATCACTAGCTCTTCAAGAGGCGCAAATACAGTTGGCAAACAAAACAAAGTTGATTTCTATAGGAAGAGAAGCTAGGAAGGGAAGATAGCCTTGCCTAAGAATGAAATTGCTTGTCCAGAAAAAGAAAAAGTTGTTAGTGGGAAGAAGCAAGCAAAGGTTGTTGTTAGATTGATCGCAAGGGAATTTGATGAAACAAATTCTCAAAGATTGACAGCTGATTGAACATAGATGATGAAAAGAGAAGTGGCAGGAATGGCCCTTGGATATGGATTGCGTAATGGGATGGGCTGATTGGTGGAATCAATCTTCGTCTTCTTGGTTTTACAACCTTGTCAGCCTATGGTCGTGTGGGATAATTTGAGGCGGATGGGATTAGAGAACCTCTCAATCTATGGGGTTTGATTTCTTTTTGTAAACTCAGTCATCTTCTTTATTGCATTATTCCAATCATTTAAATACAACTACTGACGTTCCTTCCCGACGAAGGAAGAAAACAAACACTAAATAAGAAAGGCTTATTCTTACTAAAAATAAAAGATAAATCCTATTGACAAGAACAGATACTGGACTAAATCCTGAAAATAAACTCGACTTAAATAAAAATCAATTATATAGCTAAATCAATTCTCTTGATATACACCCTTCTTTCTAAATATGTGGTGTGTGTCCTTAACACATTTCAATAAAAAGAATACCTGCGGAGATCCATCATCAAAAGGCTTAATGAGGAGACACTGAATACTGAATAGATCAAGTGTGAAGGAGTTCCATCTCAATTATCACTCTGCATGGTCACAAAATTCCTTGCAATTATGGGTCAGGGTAGCTTGTTTGAAGCTGCATCTGTCACTATGCTAAGATAGTCTCTAAGAGGGAATTGTAGTGACGAAGGAACCAATGTTGCATGGAGGCAGCAGAGGGTTCCTTTAAAAGAGGAGAGTTGCAAGCCGCACAAATGCAAAAGTCAAAGCAAAAGTCTTACAGTCAGCAAGAGATGAAATAGCAACCTAAACCAAATGATACGCAGTTCATGAGATGTGCATGTGAAAAAAATGGGGTGTCCCATGCATTCTACCAAGTCGCAGCACGCAGATGTTGAACTACAGAGATGAAGCCACCAGGTAAATTGATATCAATGGAGGGTATAGAGAGCAGAGCAAGAGGGCATTTCTGTTCATGAATTAGATATGGCATAAGCACGAGAGAGAGGCCAACAGAGCTTCATGGTGGGAAGAAGCCGAATACTGGAATCTCAAGAAGAAAGGGAAGGTGGATCCCCTCAATCTCACCAGGCTGGTGAAAAAAAACTTCCTGTTAGCGGTCATCTATTGTATCTTTTGTGGTTATCTATTGTGGCAAAAGACGATTCGCTCGCCCCAGCACATCTACGCCCCTGCCAACCCGTCCCTATGCCAACACGGAAAAAGTAAATCACGAATGACTATTAGCCATTAATGCAGCGGTCAAGGCATGGGAGAAGGCATGCTCGGACGTGCCAAGTTTCAACCCCATGACCTAAATGGTAACACCTCATGCCTCAACTATCGCACCGCCCCGAGGGGATGGAGAAGCAAAATTAAACCTAATACATCCAAAATAGGACTAAAACACGGAATACTAATAACCTAACAACATTAACACTAGCAACCAATATTTTCTAGTCATTGAAGTAGTAGTTGTTTTACACATATAACATCCAGCATTTATTGGTTTCCAAGAAACTCAAAGAAAGAATTTTCGTAAAAGAAATATTGAAAAAAAAAGGATAGAATACATGCTCATAACCCAATAAAGGTAAAGAAATAAAGAAGCTTGTTAATGTTAACTATATCAAGCTTAACTACTACTTTTTAGAGTGATAACTAATCATCATACATGAAGCTACTGCTACAGTTGAAAATCTGAAGCAAATCCTACAACAGTCCACTGAGTATATGTTATTCTTCACATAAATTTGCTTCATATAGTATTATATACACATTATAGCTGAAAATTGTAAACAATAAAGAAATTGACAGGAAACAATTATAGTAAAAAATGTATTTACCTGTTTGTCCATAGGCAAAACAAGTTGCCTTGGTACGATTAAAGATAGCAGGGACAATTGGTTCAACAGTCTCATGATATACCTACAGAATAAAATACACAAAAAGGGGTTGGCAAAGAAAACTTTATACTCGAGCAGTCAACTTTAAACTCGAGCAGTCTATTCTATCACTCACTTCTTCGTTTGAGACATTTTCATCCAGTACAGCATCAAACACAAACTCATGCTTCTCAAGATACTCCGTTAGGTCAACCTAAACCAATCAGAATAAATTAGAAGATGTTAAGCATGATACTGGAACAGTAAAGGATATCCAAATTCAAGTTTTCATTGTGCTGATAGTGTAGATATTTCATGAACTAACATGTTGATGGAGAAGAGCGGAGAGAAGACTCTCACTATAGGCAATTAATAAAACTTGATTAAGATTAATACTGGATAATGCGCAAACCAATAGTACACTTGCTTGAAATGAATACTTTCACAATTTTGTGATTGAGACTCTCTTAAAAATACCCACCTTTTAACCACGAAGACTACCAACTTGCAAACACAAATCTCAGTGAGACAACAAATCTCAAAGTGCACAATAAGATAGCTGACTATTTATCCCTCAAAGTGAGTATGCTTTAGAACTTAATGGTGAGCTTGTCTCAATATTTTCCTGCATAAACTGTCATAAAAGATAGAAAAGGAAAATGGAATCAAACTTAAAACGCATTACCATTTCTCATCTAGTTCTCAAATTTGGTAACATTTTCTCAAATTCTGCTATATATTTTATGATATTTTTACAAGTTCTGGAGGCTGAGTAAACTTACCGATACATAAGGTAGGATCAGAAATATATGAATTTCTATCCCTTCTCTTCCCACAGAATACTTTGTCTTCTCCTTCATCTCATCATTTATCTTTTTCTGTCACTCTTCTTTTATTTTCCTCATCTTTTCTACTCAAGAGGATTTTGTAGATGGAAAACGGGTATAACTATATATTAATAAACTCAAAAAAGAATTTATTACCAACAAGTGATTTTTGGAAGTATCAACCATTATGTTCCATTTGAGTGCAAGAAGACAAGTATTTGGATAGGCTATAAATCATCAACTAATTATGATATATGTTTAGTATTACATTTGGAATTGCTAGAATAACTCTGCAGCAAGCATATAAAACATGTAGAGATTTTTGAATGGATATATATATGATGAAACTACTCTCTAAAACAAGCAACAAATTCTCTTGAATATTACCTTGAATTTTGTCTCATGAACGGTAAGCGAGTTGCAACCTGGTTCTATAGTGATGATATCATCCTCCTTTTTTGCTATTTCCTTTTTGTTAAGTGGTCTTTTTCTTACCTTCGTTGAGATTATAAGCAAAGAAAAAAATGATGTAAAAGCTAGTCTAAAATGAGGTGCTTAAAAAAAAGTGTCTAAAATGTTAAAAAGAAGAAAGGCATACCACCACTTTGATTTTGGCAACCGAACTTGTTTTTTCTTTCTCAGATGGTGGTACTATATTGCGGCTCAAAGGTCTGTTACTGGAAAAGCTAGCCTCAATGTCATCCAAGTTTCTATCATGGCCATAACCAAGTGGTAATGCACCAAATCCCGCACCTGTCATCTGCCCACAACACAACAATTTAACTGCGTACACAATAAAAATTTGAATGAAGACAGCCAATTTGACGAGATAAATTATATTGGGCAAATTTAGCTGTACAACTACGGATATCCTAGTCATAGCTCAAAGAAAGTTATCCCGCTAAGTAACGATCCAACACGAAAATGAGATCTCTAGTTGCTGAAGTAAGACAATATGGAAAAGCAGAGACGAGAGAAAGGATTACTTCTGGGAGAAGTTCAGTGTCGAAGGAATGGATATCTAAGATCCCCGGACTGAGATCATTTGGGAACACTTCCTCCCCGTTTTTCCTCTGGCTCGAGGGTCGCGAAGATATCGGCGGCGTCAACGGCTCCGCCGATGATAAGAACTCCCCGCTCATCCCCCTTTGCATGTTCCTCAACATCCTCGAATATTCCACCTGAACCACCGAGAAAGATTCAAACCTTGGAAAAAGAAAACGATACCCATCCCGACCAGATCGAAGTGGGCCGGCTGGATCCAATTACCTGCTGAGAAGCAGGCAGTCCCCCGAGCTGCAGCCACTTGCTGGCGCCGCCCCCTCCTGCTTCAGGGAAAATTTGGTCGGACGAGTACTGCCGCTGGTGGAGCTGTCCGCCGGTTCGCTGCTGCATCTGCCTCCCGCCGACAACGGCACCGTTCATCCTACCTCCGATGAGAGAGATCGGACCTTCTCTTCCTCGGCCGCAGCTCTCCCTCCGCGAATCGCCGCGAGATTTGCGCCGTCTACGGTCTACCGAGAGGAGCGGCGAGAGAAAGAGAGAGGAACAAGCAAGGAGCGCAAGCAAATGACCTGAGCCAAGCAAAAGCAAGAGTTAAAAGAGAATGGTGAGGGTACTGGCGAGAAATAACTCTACCAACCTAGCACCTCCACTCCCACGATTACCACCCATACTATTGGAGGAACCTAAGTGAGTCCGGTATGTTCGCAGAGGCTGGAAAAAGCGCGTAGCCTAAGGGAGTCAAGGCGGAGGCCTCGAATTAAGTAATGTTAGTTGGTGGTGGAATGTGATCGAATTCAAAAACTTTCGAAATCGGTGGCCGGTCCGGGTGAAGGGGCGGACCCGGTCCAAATAGGATGACGGGAGACAGATGGCCCATCGAGGTCGAGCGGGTGCCGTTGGATATGCAACACGTGTCCGGGAGCGATGTGGTTGCCAGGCTTATGAGAGACTTCATGCATTTTGAAAATTATTTATTGTTGGGTGAAAATTATTATTTCATTAATAATTTTATTATTTTATATATAGTTAGGAAATTACAATAAAATATCTTAATAATATTAGGTGGTGGTGGGTTAAATGACTAAAATAGTTATGGATATATGTTTGATAGTAAGATGAAATAAGAATGGCAATGAAAATGAAATTGACTTAGTTATATGAGTTTAGTAGATTTTCATAAATTTAAAAATCATTTTCAAATTATAATTTCTAAACTCATAATTTAAATACTATCTTTTATTATCATTTCATTCCCTCATTTCCAAATCCACCGACTAAACACCCCCTTAGGACATCTCCAATGCAAGCTTTGAGAGGTTTGTAAAATCAAAAAACCTTAATAAAAAAGCTTGAATTATTGTAAAAATGAGGTTTGAGGTTTGTAGTTTAAGAGCGATATTGAAAACTCAAACTTGCTTTTCTCTCTTGAAGATAGAGTTCGTAATTAATAATAAAATAGTGTTGCATTATGATTTGTAATATAGAGAGTTTATGATTTGTAATATAGGGCCCACAGAAAAGTATTAGAGGACGTTTTTTTACTATAGAGAGAATACTAAGTTTTTTATTTTTGATTTGGCATTGAAATTGCATATTGGGGGCTATAAAAAACCTTATTTAGAAGTATAACTATTAGATATACTCTTCGGCTATTTAGTAGGATGTAATCTACTTTCGTAATATAATCAAGATTACATTACAATATTGATTACAATTTTAAAGCTGTAATGTAATGTAATCTGAATTATAAAAGGTAATAAAGTTTTATAATTTGGATTACAAGGTCAACACTATGTAATATGATTACATCACAAAGTCACCATTTAACTAAAATTTAAATATCAATATATCCCTAGTCCATTTTTTGCGTCAACCGGTCATCGACATTGTTTTCGCTATCGGCCATCAGGCGCTGCCTCAGGGCATCACTACCTCCGAGCATTGGCCGCAGCTCGCTGCCATCGGCCCCTGCCTTTGACCACCTTTGGGGACCGTTGGCCATCGCCTCTGGGCCGCCACCTCCAGGCACCACAGGTCACCGATGTCACTGCCAACACCGTCGCCGGCTGCCACCACCTCCGGGCATCGTTGCCCACTGTTGTCGACCACCACCTTTGGCTCAGGTAGAGGTGCAGCGGCTGTCACCATCAGTCGTCTCCTTCGGCAAAGGTCGCAGAATATTTTTATTATTTTATAATACTACGAATTATATTCCTTATAAAAATATTAAATACCAAGCAAAAAAATATAATCACTCTTTAAATCAAATATTATATACATTACATTACCAAACATCGTAATATAATCAAGATTACATTACATTACATTACATTATATTATAAATTAGATTTATTATAAGCTAGAGTATATTACGCCTAATCAAACACAACCTTAGTGTTTCAGTGATAATTGGATTGATTATGATGCTAAATGTTAAACACCATCGTATTCATAGCTTGATAAGCGCTTAGGCCAAGATGTTGGAAAATTCAATATCCTTCTATACTAGGAAGTTAGATATATATACACACACGCTCCTAGGTGACTCACAAATATGTATAGGTACCCGGGGTGTACCCTCGAGCACTCCGATTCAATTTTGATGGTGCGTTACCCACCTCCAATGCACGTCTGCATGCATGCTTGAGGGTAATTGCCCATGTGGCAGTGTGTGCAGCACACACTGCCACATGGCAAGCTACCCTTAAGTCTGCACTTGGGTATGTGGCATATCAATCTTGTGTGTATATGATTTTGTTATGCTGCTTAACTCTCCGTGCATGATTAAGTGTGCAGGACGTCCGAAAGTGATTTAGTCGTCCGAAGATACATTATTTCTTGACGTTCAGATCACTTCTAGGAGTTCCACACACAGATAGATATATATATATATATATATATATATATATATATATATATATATATATATATATATATTCCGACTCTTTGTGCACTTAGTCACGCACGGGAATCACACATGAGGAGTCGAGCAGTATAATAGATAGATATACGTTAATAAAAAAATGATAAATCAGATAATACCGAATCTAGGCAACCAGTTTAGCCCCATGAAAATGTATAGATATGCGTTAACATTTTGAGTATAAGTCACTCCCTAATTAACGATCACTTTGAGTAATGTATACATTGTAAAAAATAATAATTGAGTTATGTTCCCAAATTAGGTGTTTCTTTAACATAACATATTTAGGTCATCCCATGTAAATTCTTATTGTTGCTAGAGACCTAGTGAATTATACAAGACACTCTCTTACTTGTAGACACTTGTAGAAGCAATTACACTCGCAAGATGAAATATAAGTAGTAAAATCTTATTTTTCACCCTATATATCGTTGATGCAATTAGGCCTCAAGCAATTTAGCATGACCTTTAAATTTTGATATTTGGGCATATGATTTAAGTTATATATTTATCATATAATTTAATATGCGTGTTTGACTATGCAAGAACTTGAAGGAATATACACGGAGCTCGAAGAACTTATGACTTTACGTGACCAAGATGATACACTCAATGGCTTGGATGTATGAGACATCTAATGGATTGTGTGATGAAAAATAATGAAGTGGTGATTGGAGTAGTTTTACCTAATGACTTGGTGTGACTAAAAAAAATGATAATTTTAATTAGTCTCATTGATTATTCCTAGGGTGATCGGTTCAGTCTCACGGAAGTTTTCCATCGGCCATTAAGATAAATCGAGAAGCACACGCGGTGGTCAATCCAGAAGTCCAATATCCTTTGATTACGCTCCCCCCTCATTTGGAGAAAAATTTTTTTGTAAATACGCCGTAGCTGAGGTTTGAATCACGGGCGTCTGGGTGACAACCTAAATATTCGGGCGTCTGGGTGACAACCTAAATATTCTATCACAGCACCATGGTCCCGGGAACATGACTTGGTGTAACTAAATTGAAGGCTTAATGGCTCGAGATCTGAATAGATTAAACAAGGTTACATGAGCCAACCAATGAACGGTAAGACGTGAAACATTCAAGAGCAACGACGATTATAGCTAATTAATGGAGGTGAATTACATAGGTAAAGACATAAAAGATAACATATGAATAAGATGACGTAGGACCAATTCAATATGATCTCTTTAAAATATTTTAAAGGATCATAATTTCTGACTTGGAACTTAAAATCAAGTTTTATCATTAAAATTTAAAAATATATATTTATTAAGGAAAATTCGTAACTACCAAGTTTTGAGCCAAAAAAAAATATTTAGGCCCTCATCACAACCTCCGAAGATCTTTTTACTATTTTTAGTAATTTTTATTTTTGTAGTATTTAAGGTAATTTTGATTTTTCTAGTATTTATACGTTATAATTTATCTATATCAACGTCCTATTTTATTAATTTTCTAAAAGACCTTTTTTTATCTTGCTTTATAAGATAAGAATTGAGGTCCATATATTGAGATTTCTTTTCTTTCTTTGTCTTAGGGTTTAGAGTCTATATAAATACATGTTTAATTATATAAGGATTCATTCCATAATTATTAACAAAATTTTCTTTTAGCATATAGCGAGTTTTCACTCTATTTTCTTCGGATTTTCTTCTTGTCTTCTCCTCAATTCTCCCTTCTCATCTGTTTATAGGATAATCACTATCTTATTTGATGTCATAAGTCAAGGGCTTGTGCGCATCTTAGGGTTGCAGTCACATGATGCAAGATGGTCAAGGAGCAAAGCCGAGCTGCAAATGGTAAGACTTTGGCATAAACTATGTGTGTTGTGCGTTTAGTGATATATATGCATAGAGTGAGGATAGAACTCATTATAGACAGACTCATAGTTAAGCTCCTAACCAACTGATAGAATATCTATCAATTAGTGGAACATGAAAATCCAAACCCACAAAGATTCAAAGTTTGGGATTTGACCAATAGTGTGCAATCCAACCAATTGCTCCGTTAGCCAACTAATCAATTGATTAAATCCAAGGAGGTAACGAATAACAAGTTCTATTTAGGTGATTAATCGAGTGAACATTCGAGTACATCGGTCAATTGGTGATAAGTTGCCAAGCAACTAATGTTGGGATGGAAAAAAAGAGTTGATGATCGCTTTAGGCAAAGCAATGAATTTAATCAGGCTTGACAAAACCTACTTAGAAATCTTAGGCTGCGTTTGGTACGCGCGTTTTCCATTTTCATTTTCTGGAAAATACGTGTTTTCTAGAAAATAGAAAACGACTTTTTGTCATTTTCTGTTTTTCTAGAAAACGCTAGCTATTTTTTTTAGAAAACAAGCACAAAAAACACAAACCAAATACCATTTTTCAAAAAACGTATGTTTTCCAGAAAATGAAAATGAAAAACACGCGTACCAAACACACCCTTATATTCCTTAAATCTTTCTCTCACTTATTAGCAACTTGATTTCAACTTGCAACTTGAAATTAAAACTTCTTCTTCCTTCTAGCAATATATGCAATTTCTTTGTTTCTTACCAATTGTAGAAGTTGTTTCGCTACAAGGAGAACACCAATTAGCAACCAAAAATTTTAGTTGTAATTATTTTGATCGCCAACGTCATTTAGCGATGAAATTTAATTTCTGTCGCTAAAATATAGTGACTAAAGTTTAACTCCGCCGCTAATATTAGCGATGGAAATAAAAGTTTGTCGTTAAGATTAGCAATGGAAATAAATATTTTATCGCTGATTTATTATAATTTAGCGACCGAATTAAATTCCATTGCTAATTTCTGATAAAATTTTGACTAAACCTCCCCTATTTGAGAGATTTCACTCTATTTACATTCAGCAATATATTTATATTCAACAACTAATACATTCACATTCACATTCAACAACAACAATGATATACTTCACGATGGAGTCTTTAGGACTCCAATCACTAGTGGGCGTGACCTGAGGATAGTTGCATAGTCAAAGTCTCCACGGACGTGAAGATTGAGCCCTCGCGTACTCCAAGGATAATAGATTGGGAACAACTCTATTGGGTATATCTCCGTTACCATTGAGCCCCCCACGCACTACAAAAATAATAGATTGGAAACAACCCCTCGAGTACATCCCCATTACAAGGTCTTCACAGACTCTGGGAGTAATAGATCAGGAATAACCCCGTCATGACCAAGTCCCCACAAATTCTAAAAGTAAGAAATTGGGGGAGGGGGGACCATTGGGTACATCTCTGTCATGGCTAAGACCCCTCTTAGCTCTACCCTCCATGTCTTACCGATGGCATAGGCATGTCTCCGCTAGAGGGCATCCATAGCATTGTTCCCAGGTCAGCGAGGATATCCCTCATACGGGTGTCTCCCCTAGGCTTCGCCCCTCCAATTGCCCTCTTCTATCACCTCCAATGCTGCCATACTAACCAGTGGCCCATTAGGAGACTCCGTTGGGCGAACTACCAAAACAATCCAAAAGGGCATTTTCCCTATGCAACTTGGTCACTTTGATCGCGTTGTGCCTTTTGACATTCCTCAAAGAAACAACAGCCAACTGAACCAAAGGGCAAACTAGGGAAGGTCGGAAGAGACATGCCTCTAGGTGATGCTTGAGCATTGGTCCCTCATTATTAGCAACAGAGCACCTTGGGGTATGTCAAGGTGTGTTTTTGACGCTAGGGTATGACCCCTTGACGCTAAGATGGCCTCTGACCCATGCTATAGAAAGCTGAAAGGACAAAGGAAAGGGGTGTACAGGAGATTGGTGTAGACTTTCTTTTCTATAAAGAGCAACTAACGATTTACATAAGGGATCAACTTCACAAAAATCTCCTTCTACCTCCTCTAGTACCTCTCTCTTTCTTCTCAAAACGGGTGAGTTTCAGAACTTTTTCCAAAGAAGCCTTTCATGTATACGTTCAAGCCCTCTCCTTCAGGGAGGCACTTTTGCTACTCAACCTGTTGCTAACTTAGGTATCGGAGGGGCAAAATTGGCGGTGTTCGCCACCGCTCATCGGAGTTGAATTTGTTGCTCAAGCTTGTGGATTGGAAACATACTTGTTCGCAAATGAACGTAGCAGAGCATCTAAGAGTTGGCAGAAGAACAATGCAGGGATTAAAGAAGGAAGGCTCTACTAGTGTGAACCTTTATTGGAGTGTTGCGACAGAAGAGGAGGTTTGAGGTAGTAAAGAGTGGAGATTCTGACTACATCAAACAACATTCACATTCAACAACAACAACAATTACATTCACCAACGATACATTCAATATCAACAATATTCACATTCAACGATACAACATTCATGTTTAACAAAAAAGTAAACCACATTCAACAAAGCAAAATTGTCGATACACTATCAAATCCATTACAAACCACACTAACAACAAAGCAACATTTAAACTGCATGATTCAAAATATCATACATGATTCAAAAATAATATAATTTAAATTCATTACATTCCAACTCAAATCTCAAAAACTAATAATCCATCATTTCATCCTGCAGTAAGTATAATATGATATGTTATTAAAAGAAGTATACACATGATTCAAACTATACTACTTTTTCTCTTTTGAAATAATGCTACTCATATACGAATTTAAATATACCTTAATAAGAGAATATAGTATCTATTAGGACTGAAGAAATTTAAATATTTTTGTAATAGTATGATATTGTTCACTTTGAGCTTAAGTTCTTATGATTTTATTTTCAAACTTTACCCAAAAGTTCTCATGCCAATGAAAATATCTTTTCCTAATAAGCTCATGATCTTTTTCATGTATTTTCAGTGCGAGATTTTATTTGCAACCTTACAACTTTGGTCCAACTGACTTACTAGGTCTTCTTGCCCCTCAGTTCACCTGACTTACTAGGACTTCTTTGTCACTTAGTCCAACTAACCTACTAGATCTTCCTTGCCTAGCCACAACTAGGGTTTCTCTATTTGGCTATCCAACAGAACTTCCTGCCTGGTGTCTGGTCCTCTTGATCCAGACATAGGAGTCATCATTTCCTTTGTTCGAGGTCAATATTCTACTCACATGGCTCGATTAGACCATAACTCTTGTGCATAGTTGATGGTTAGGCCTTTTTGCAGTCTGACTCTAATACCAATTGTTACAACCTAAGAAATTTAGATATTTCTATAATAATATAATATTATCCACTTTGGGCCTAAGCCCTATTGATTTTATTTTGGGGCTTTACCCAAAAGATCTCATTCCAATAGAGATATTTTTCCCTTATAAGCTTATAATCTTTGCCATATATTTTTAATATGGAACTTTGTTTGCAACCTTATAACTCTAATAATATCAAATCCAATTCTTCAAGTACTGACCTTTTGTCTATATTCGGGTATTTAGGAGGCATAAGAATATAAGTGTTATGTTGATTGAAGCCTAAGGTCCTCAGAAGGAAATCTAGAATCAATGGAAGGATGAGTTGAAAGTGTAACGACCCAACTCCTGGGTACTAGGCTGTGAGCCAGATCGCTACATTAACTATTGAAACTACTGTGCGAAAAACTGAGCAAATATGAAATTTGCTAAGCTAATTACTGTAAAGTCTTAACCTGACATTCTAAGAGTACCTGAGTGTTGTACACATGCTAGGAGAGACAATCTATGCCTCTTGGATGTCCTGCTAGCTGTAATCAGACATTTCAACCGATCCGTGAGTCGATTGAGGCGTCGGAACGATTCACAGATCGTTCCAGCTGATACTGGCACGGTGGCACCTTCTGGATCGGTCGGTGGACCGATCCAATGGCTTACTGATGCGGCTGGATCGGCCTACCGACCGATCCAGAACACCGATCGATCGGGAGACCGATCGGTGAGCCTCCGTGCTTGCTGCGTTACATGCGCGGTGGATCGGCCTACGATCGATCCAGAGTACCGATCGGTCGAGACCGATCAAGATACTTTCTATGCTTGCGCCTCGGATCGGTCCGACCGATCCATAATCCTACCAACTCTGGGTCAGGTCGGGTGGCCGACCGATCCAGAACCTACAAATCTCCTCCGAGGCTATCTGATCGAACTAGATCGGTCGATCCAGGTCGATACTGGCACGGTAGAAGTCTCTGGATCGGTCGGTGGACCGATCCAGATGTGGCCTGATCGGTCCACAGACTCTGATTTCACTCGAGAGTTCTGATTTCAGCACTTTGGCGTGCCAAAACATTACACAACAGTTCTAAAACAATGGAAATACATTCCAGCATGTAAGTACTAATATTCTAAACATGATGACTAAACAAGATATAGTTTACTAAGCTGTAACAAGACTAATTCATAAAACTAGACATGTTAAGTACTAAAACTGAAATAAAAGCGTGTAGATCCCAAGGATCTTTATTCCAGACCCCTTGCACACACACATCATCGTAGCATCGCCCTCCAGCCTCCGCTAGTCCACTTTTCTTTTACCTGTATCTGCAGTATAAGAAAAGTAGTACCTGTAAGCTTAAAGCTTAGTAAGAAGCCATCTACCTCACTAAATCATGCATACGATGCGAATATGATTTTAAATTATGTTGTTTGAAAAACATACTGAACATGCAAGCATGGCATGGCATATCAAACCAAGCATAAACTGGAACTGAAACATGGCATAAACTGAGCATGAAACTGAAATGAAACAACATGCTGAGCTAAGCTATCTGAACTGAAGCTGCAATCAAACTCAACTAGCATCACTGTTTTGAGTTTTGAAAACTAATACATAATAAGTGAAAATAATAAACATGCTGTTGGGGCCCTGACAACTGTACTTACTGTGCGCGCATCCCTACGAGACCCGGGATTGCAAGTTCCGAATCCAGCAGGGTTACTAGGTTATCTGAACCTAGGGACGACTGTGGGAGTCCAGCCCATGGATATCTGATCCAAGTACAGTGCCAACTGAATAAAAGTAAAATACTGAATACTACTTTGCTGTTCTAGGTTATCTGAACCTAGAGCTAGGTTATCTGAACCTAGAGGCTACTGTGGGAGCCCACCCAATGGATATCTGATCCATATAGCTGTAATAACTAATAATAACTGAATAAAATGTTTCTATTACATTTTATATGCTGTTAGGACGCCTATTGGTACATCCTTCTGAACTGGGCATTCTACCGAATGCTTGGCGTGCACTAAAAGCATGCCCTAAAACTAAAAACTATAAAATTACTGAACTAACGCCATAACTAACAAGCGAGAGCAATTATACTGCAGGTGAGGGGTTTCTTACCTCAATCGTAAGGTTTTCTTACGATTCTATTCGCTAGGGGTTTCCGGAAAACTGTCCGCTCGACGAACCGCTTACGTCTTCGCGTTCCTCTCGCGGAGAAGAGCCCCTTTCGTGTTGGAGTCGTCGCCGGAAGATGATCCTATGGACCCTTGCCTTGGTGTGCCGTGCGTGAGGAAAAGGAGAAGAAGGGAGAGGCGGCGGTGAGGTTTTGGAAGAGAAAGTCGCGTGAGGTGAAGAGGTGCCGAACCAAAATAAACCAAACCCCACTTAAGTTTATTATTTATATTAAGTGGTTTAATGAACCCAACTCTAATATAAATATATTTGGTTCTCCTTCCTTTCAGCACGGCCCTGCTGGGTTCAACTGGTTACTAACCTTATCCCTTACACCATAGGTCTCGGGTTCGATTCCCGCCTAAGCTAGTTTGCGACCTATTTGTTTTTGCTACTTCCGCTACTCGGAAAATTCCGGAAAAATATCTAATAATTCCAGAAAAATCATAGAATAATTCTAAAATAAATTTGGGAATTTTTCGGGCTTTACAATCCCCCATACCTTATAAAAAGTTCGTCCCCGAACTTAAAACAATTCTGGGTACTTCTGTCTCATGCTGGCCTCTGTCTCCCAAGTCGCCTCTGCTGCTGTGTGATTTTGCCAGCTGACTTTAACTAATGGTACTTCCTTGTTCCGTAATTTCTTTACTGCTCGGTCTATTATCTGAATAGGCCGACTGTCATAGCTGAGATCATCACGGACCTGTACCAACTGGGGCTCAATCACCTGGGTGGCGTCTGGAATATGCTTCTTCAGCATGGAGACATGAAATACGTTGTGGACAGCCGACATCTCCTGAGGTAGCTCTAGCTCATATGCTACCTTGCCCACTCTCTTCGTGATAAGGTATGGTCCCACATATCTGGGAGCTAGCTTGCCCTTCTTCCCGAAACGCATGACTCCCTTCATGGGAGCTACTCTGAGGAAAACTGTATCCCCTACCGAAAACTCTAGGGGTCTGCGTCGTGTATCAGCATAGCTCTTCTGACGGCTCTGTGCTGTCTCTATCCTCTCGCGAATCTGTATGGCGGCTGTGGTATCTACTACTAGATCTGTCTGAAGCTCTAGCTCCTCCTGCTCACCACTCTCATACCAGCAGATTGGTGATCCGCACCTCCGCCCATAGAGTGCCTCATAAGGTGCCATGCCGATAGTGGCACGATAACTGTTGTTGTATGCAAATTCTGCTAGACTCGGATATTTGCACCAACTTCCTTGAAATCTAGGGCACAAGCTCGGAGCATATCTTCGAGTACCGATTCACTCGCCCCGTCGACCATCTGTCTGAGGATGGAAGGCTGGCTGAATTTTAGGGGTGCCCATAGTGATCGCACACACTTCCGTAGTGTGATGTAAATCTGCCTCTCTCGATATAATGGTTCGGGACTCCATGCGACTGACTATCTCCTTGAGATACAACCGAGCTAGTTGCTCCATGGAATAGGATATTCGATAGCTAAGAAGTGGGTGATTTAGTCAACCCGTCGACTATTACCCGGATGGCGTCAAAACCATTCGTGGTTGGGTAGTCCCACTATGAAATCCATGGAGATATCCTCCCACTTCCATTCTCGAATCTGTATAGGCTGCAGAACTCCTCCTGCTGATGTTCGCCTTGACCCTCTGACAGGTGAGGCAGATGCTAACATATCTGGCGATGTCTCGCTCATCCTGGCCACCAAAACGTTTCTTCAGGTCTTGATACATTTTGGTGGAGCCTGGATGCATCGCATAGAGTCCTGTGAGCCTCATCTAAAATCCTCCTCCGTAGCTCCTCCCGATCTGGAACACAGAGTCATCACCAAAATACAACACCCCACCGCGGACACTCAATTCTCCACTTTCGATTCTGCTAGCCCTTGCTTGATTTTCTGAATTTCGGGATCCCGTCTGAATATCACCAAGCAAGGTAGACTCTAAGGTCATAGTAGAGAGCTGTCCCACGATGAGCTCGAGACCGAAATCCACGATCTCCTTCTGTAGGGGCGGCGACATGGCGGTAAGAGACAATAAGGTAGCACTGGATTTCCTGCTAAGCGCATCTGCTACCTTATTGGCTTTCCCTGGATGGTATAGGATGTCTATATCGTAGTCTTTGACCAGCTCAAGCCATCTGCGCTGTCGCATGTTCAGATCCTTCTGAGTGAAGAAGTACTTCAGACTCTGATGATCTGTATACACTCTGCACTGAACTCCATATAAGTAATGTCTCCAAATTTTGAGAGCGAACACTACTGCTGCAAGCTCAAGGTCATGAGTAGGGTAATTCTTCTCATAATCCTTGAGTTGTCTGGATGCATAGGCGATCACCTTGCCGTTTTGCATCAGTACTGCTCCTAGTCTCAACTTAGAGGCATCACTATAGATGTCAAAGCTGCTGGTGTTGTCTGGTAGAGCCAAGATGGGAGCACTGGTCAATCTCCTTTTTAGCTCGCTGAAGCTGTTCTCGCAGTCCTCTGTCCACTGAAATTTCCTGTTCTTTCTGGTGAGAGCTGTCAGTGGGGAGGCTATCCTGGAGAAGTCCTCTACAAACTTTCTGTAATATCCTGCTAATCCCAGAAAGCTCCTGATTTCACTGGCGTTCTTAGGTCTCTTCCAGTTACTTACTGCTTCTATCTTGCTGGGATCTACCATAATACCATCCTTTGAGATGATGTGCCTAGAAAGGCTACTGTTCAGCCAAAATTCACATTTCGTGAATTTGGCGTCAATTTCTTTGAAGGATCCGTAAAACTGTCTTCAGATGTTCTGCATGGTCCTCCTGAGTGCTCGAATAGATAAGAATGTCATCGATGAACACGATGACAAACTTGTCTAAGTATTCTCTGAATACTCTATTCATGAGGTCCATGAATGTAGCTGGGGCATTTGTCACGCCGAAAGGCATGACTACGAACTCATAATGTCCGTATCTAGTCCTGAAGGCTGTTTTAGGTATATCACCTTCCTTGACTTTAACCTGGTGATATCCTGATCTGAGGTCGATTTTAGAGAACACTGTGGCTCCCTTTAGCTGGTCAAACAGGTCATCTATCCTGGGAAGAGGGTACCTGTTTTTAATTGTGACCTGGTTCAAAGCACGGTAGTCTATGCATAAGCGCATGCTTCCATCCTTCTTCTTCACGAACAACACAGGTGCTCCCCATGGTGAGTGACTAGGGCGTATGAAACCCTTGTCAAGAAGCTCCTGTAATTGCTCCTGAAGTTCCTTCAGTTCTGCTGGAGCCATGCGGTACGGTGCCTTGGAAATTGGATTTGTGCCAGGAATGAGCTCTATCTCAAATTCAATCTCCCTGTCTGGTGCTAAGCCTGGTAGCTCTTCAGGGAAGACTGCTGGGTAGTCGCAAACGACTCGGACCTCTGCTAGCTGTTGGTCCCTGTCCTGACTGGTGCTGACCACGTGTGCTAAGAATCCCGTGCATCCTGAATCCAGTAACTTCTGTGCCTTCATAGCTGAGAGAAACCTCTTGGCCTTTCTCCTTGGTTCCCCGACGAATTCGAACAGTGCTTCTGCTTCAGGTTGGAACGTGACTTTCTGTTTACGGCACTCGATAGAGGCACCGTATTTGACCAAAAAGTCCATTCCGAAGATAACGTCATAGTCAGTCATTTCTAGCACTATCAGATCACCAAAAAGCTCCCTGTCTGCTATAATGACTGGTACTGCCCTGAGCCAGTGCGTAGACGCCATAATGTCTCCTGAGGGTAGCGTTGTCAGAAACTGACTATTAAGTACTTCTGGAGGTGTTGCTAGTTTCTCGGCAAATGCCCTGGATACATAAGAGTGGGTTGCCCCAGTATCGAATAAGACAGTTGCATCATGCTGTAAAATACTGATCTGACCTGTGACAACTGTCGAGGCATTTGCTACGTCCTCTCTGGTCAGTGAGAAAATCCTAGCATTCGTGGTAGCTGTGGGGGCTTCTAATCTGCCCTGACTGATCTGGAGACCATCTAAGGCAGCATTCATCTGGTGTAGCTGCGCTGGCTGAGCTCCATACTGTATTGGCTGAGGCTGAGGAAGACTGTTCTTGTTCGGGCACTGCTTAGCCATGTGCCCTTCCTGTCCACATTCAAAACAACCCCGCGTACCCTTGCGGCAAACTCCTGGATGATGTTTCCCACAAGTAGTACACTTGGGATGTCTGGAATGTTTTCCAGCTGGTCCTCCTTTTGGGTCGCTGCTTGCCTTACGTTTCCCCTTCCAGTTGGAGCTATGCCCTTGTTGTTTCTGCTGAGTACCTGAGCCAGCTTGTCCCTTGGGTTCTGTGGAAACCTGCTTCTGCTGGGTGATGCTGTGCTGATAGTGCTCGGTGATCAGAGCACTACTCACCAGCTCCTCTGTGGTTTGTGGCCTATGAACACCACCAGCCACATTCATTGCGATCTCTGGTCTGAGCATCTTCAGCATCAAGCGTACTCGTTCCTTCTCTGAGCTGACTAGTTCTGGACACAGACGGGCCAACCTGTTGAATTTCTTCACGGCCTCCTGAACTGTTAGGTTGCCCTGACGAAACTCTGTGAACTCGTCATAGTGTCGGTTCGTGACTTGCATGTGAAAGAATTCCTCGAAGAATTCTTTCTCAAAGTTGGCCCATGTCATCTGGTTTACTGGCCACTTCGGTTTAATCCGCTCCCACCACATGCGTGCGTCTCCTGTTAAACAGAAGGAGGCACACTTCACCTTTTCGTGCTCTGGCCAATCTAGAAGCTCCATCGTGCTCTCCAGTGTTTTAAACCATGCCTGAGCATCCCATGGTTCGCTGGTGCCTGAGAAGTTCTCGGGCTTAATTCTCTGCCATTGGATAAGGTAAGCTTCTCTCTTAGCCCCTGCTACTGGGGCTACTGGGACTGGTACTGCAGGCTGAGTTGGTACTACCTCTGTGATTACTGGAGTCGTGAGGTTCGGTACTGGAGTGACTGGGGGAGTAGTCTGCTGGTTAGCCTTTAAGGAGGCTATCTCCTGCTGCTGTTCAGCTAACTGCTGTTGTAGCTGAGCCACTAATGCTGTAAGGTCTGGGGGAGGCACTGAACTGCCTGCCTCAGGCTGGGGCTCAGCCGCCGCTGCTTTCTTAGCTGGACGTCCTCGTACCATTTTCTAAATAGCAAAGAACATATATATATAACTAGGCTATCATGTTATAGTTAACTACTGGTAACATGTTAAATACTATCACTGTAAACATGAATTAATTAACTACCAACATGCGAGCAAACATGAAAGCACATACAACTGATATGGAAGCTGAAAACAAAACTGAGTGAGAGATGTTCTTACTTGGAAGCTGCAGGTACAATGCTGATGTGTGTGTAGGAAGTATGGAACACTGCTCTGATACCACTCTGTAACGACCCAACTCCTGGGTACTAGGCTGTGAGCCAGATCGCTACATTAACTATTGAAACTACTGTGCGGAAAACTGAGCAAATATGAAATTTGCTAAGCTAATTACTGTAAAGTCTTAACCTGACATTCTAAGAGTACCTGAGTGTTGTACACATGCTAGGAGAGACAATCTATGCCTCTTGGATGTCCTGCTAGCTGTAATCAGACATTTCAACCGATCCGTGAGTCGATTGAGGCGTCGGAACGATTCACAGATCGTTCCAGCTGATACTGGCACGGTGGCACCTTCTGGATCGGTCGGCTGACCGATCCACAAGCTTACCTCGCTTCTGTACGCAGCTGGATCGGTCTACCGACCGATCCAGGAACACCCTGATCGATCGGGAGACCGATCAGTGAGCCTCCGTGCTTCTGCTGCGTTCTGTACGCAGCTGGATCGGCGATCAGTACACTTTCTATGCTTCTGTTCGCCTCTGGATCGGTCGGCTGACCGATCCATAACCCTTACCAACTCTCTGTTCGTGCCTGGGTCGGTCGGCTGACCGATCCAGGAACCTACAAATCTCCTCCGAGGCTACTGTATCGAACTAGATCGGTCGGCTGACCGATCCAGTGGGGCAGCTCAGACACTGATCGGTCTGGAGACCGATCAGTGTCTGATTTCACTCGAGAGTTCTGATTTCAGCACTTTGGCGTGCCAAAACATTACACAACAGTTCTAAAACAATGGAAATACATTCCAGCATGTAAGTACTAATATTCTAAACATGATGACTAAACAAGATATAGTTTACTAAGCTGTAACAAGACTAATTCATAAAATTAGACGTGTTAAGTACTAAAACTGAAATAAAAGCGTGTAGATCCCAAGGATCTTTATTCCAGACCCCTTGCACACACACATCATCGTAGCATCGCCCTCCAGCCTCCGCTAGTCCACTTTTCTTTTACCTGTATCTGCAGTATAAGAAAAGTAGTACCTGTAAGCTTAAAGCTTAGTAAGAAGCCATCTACCTCACTAAATCATGCATACGATGCGAATATGATTTTAAATCATGTTGTTTGAAAAACATACTGAACATGCAAGCATGGCATGGCATATCAAACCAAGCATAAACCTGAAACATGGCATAAACCGAGCATGAAACCGAAATGAAACAACATGTCGAGCTAAGCTATCTCGAATCGAAGTCGCAATCAAACTCAACTAGCATCACTGCTTTGAGTTTTGAAAACTAATACATAATAAGTGAAAATAATAAACATCGTTGGGGCCTCGACAATTTATCGCAAGATCCCTACGAGACCCGGATTGCAAGTTCGAATCCAAAGAGGTTACTAGGTTATCTCGAACCTAGGGACGATGGGAGTCCCATGGATATCTGATCCAAGTACAATGCCAACTGAATAAAAGTAAAATACTGAATCTTATTTTATTTTGCTTTTTCTAGGTTATCGAACCTAGAGCTAGGTAATCTAAACCTAGAGGCTACTGTGGGAGCCCACCCAATGGATACCTGATCCATATAGCTGCAATAACCAATAATAACTGAATAAAATGTTTCTATTACATTTTATATGTCGTTAGGACGCCTATTGGTACATCCTTCTGAACTGGGCATTCTACCGAATGCTTGGCGTGCACTAAAAGCATGCCCTAAAACTAAAAACTATAAAATTACTGAACTAACGCCATAACTAACAAGCGAGAGCAATTATACTGCAGGTGAGGGGTTTCTTACCTCAATCGTAAGGTTTTCTTACGATTCTATTCGCTAGGGGTTTCCGGAAAACTGTCCGCTCGACGAACCGCTTACGTCTTCGCGTTCCTCTCGCGGAGAAGAGCCCCTTTCGTGTTGGAGTCGTCGCCGGAAGATGATCCTATGGACCCTTGCCTTGGTGTGCCGTGCGTGAGGAAAAGGAGAAGAAGGGAGAGGCGGCGGTGAGGTTTTGGAAGAGAAAGTCGCGTGAGGTGAAGAGGTGCCGAACCAAAATAAACCAAACCCCACTTAAGTTTATTATTTATATTAAGTGGTTTAATGAACCCAACTCTAATATAAATATATTTGGTTCTCCTTCCTTTCAGCACGGCCCTGCTGGGTTCAACTGGTTACTAACCTTATCCCTTACACCATAGGTCTCGGGTTCGATTCCCGCCTAAGCTAGTTTGCGACCTATTTGTTTTTGCTACTTCCGCTACTCGGAAAATTCCGGAAAAATATCTAATAATTCCAGAAAAATCATAGAATAATTCTAAAATAAATTTGGGAATTTTTCGGGCTTTACAGAAAGTATAGTCAATCTACGTTTAGGTTTAATAAGAAAAGACATTAGCCAACTTAAAAGAGGAAATAATGGTGTCAAGAAAATAATTACCTAGACATGATGATTTGAAGAAAAAGGTGTAAGTACCTCGTGATAGTTTTGTTGTAATCAACTAAGTTAAGTTAGATCATGTTATTTATTGATGTCTTATGTCTAAATGTGCAAGAATTTAGGAGCACAGGAAGACGAGTGAAAAACGCAGCTAGCGAGAAGGATGACACGAGAGAGAGTCGATGGGCTCGATGCGTCCGAGGGACGAGGTGCTGCGAAAGAGTACACTGGTGAATGAAAAGGAAGTGCGTGGCATTTCCAAGGGACGATAAGCCGGAGCGGAAGATTGCTCAAGAAGGTTGAAAAATGAGTTTGTCTGAGCCCTTTCTAGATGGCCAAAATCACCCAAGTGAGTAGAGCCGAAGCAGAATACCGAAACAAAAAGTCAATATGGAGTTAATCCTGGTCCGGGCACCCGGAGCTATTTTGGGAGCTCGAAGTCCGAGCGCTCGGAGCTACTCAGGGTGCTCAAACCAACTTGGTCCAGCTAGAGTGCCTCGACTCCACGACATTGTAGAGCAATATCAGCAAGGGTCCGGGCGCCTAGAGCAGGTCCAGGCACCTGGACCGGGATAAAGTTTTATCCCAGCTTCATCGCATAGTCGTTTGTGAGATGATAAGAGTGTCACGCTGGGGGCACCTAAAGAGGGCCCGAGCGCTTGGACCATGCCACGTCAGGAAATGGTTATTTTCGACTAGTGGACTATAAATAGAACCCTGGTCTTCTCCTTTTCGAACAACATACTCTGTACTTTAATTCTCTTTCTGTTTTTCATTTACGAGCTTAATTTTAATGTACGAGGCTTTCAGCCTCTAACGTTTCATTCGAGAAGGAGATCTTCATAGTGAGCTCATTTGCCTTGAAGTAGCAATCCTCTTATTGCCAACCAAGTAAATTAATTATCTCGTACTTCTCTTTTATTCTGTAATATTTCTTTAAGTGTGTAATTATTTTAAAGCTCAATCGAGTAGAGAAAGGTATTTTATTTTTTTGTGTAGAGCAATTCAACCTTCTCTTATCGGCCACAAGGGACCAACAAAAGGGTCTTGAACATGAGCCACAAATTGAAATTGGGTTCAAAGTGTTGGATCGAGACCGCGCTAGAGGGGGGGGTGAATAGCGCTTGCGGCTATTTTGTACGTTTATCGGAATCGTGAAACTTATCGGAGTTAAAGCAGCGGAATTAGAACAAAGAAACACAAACAGATGGACACAGGGATTTTACTTCGTTCGGAGCCTAAGGCGACTCACACTCGAAGGCCCGCGATCCTTGATCGCTTCCAGTGGGCAACAACTATAAGCACGATAGAAATTACAAATTACACTGAAGTTATTGAAATAAACTTGTACCGACAACTTAAGAAAGAAGAAGATTGGAGCTCCGGGTCGTCGGAATGTCGCAGTAGCACTTCGGAATGACTTTGTTAGCAGCACGTTGAAGAAGGAAAGCTTAGAACTTGATTGATTGAAGTGCTGGTCGAAACCCCCTTATAAAGGGTGTTCAAGGCACCTTGAAGGTTGTTCAAGGCGCCTCTATGCTGCCGAGTCCTCCGCGTGGATGAAACTTGAACTGGTCGAACTTCATCTGTTTAAGGCGCCTTATACCCTGCTCAAGGCGCCTTCCAAGGCGCCTTAAACCTCCTTCAAGGCACCTCCATTGAAGCTTCGCAGCCAGGTCAGCTTTTGCACCCGAGGCGCCTCCAAGCTCCATGGAGGCGCCTCGGACACTGTTCATCCGAGGCTTTAGGTTGCTCCTTTGCACCTGCAAGATACGTTAGTCCCAAACACTATCCTGCAACACAAAGTTAGCACAATAAATATGATCAATGAAGTATAGACAGTCTCCGGACTGTCCGAGTCTGACTTCGGGTTTCCAACCGGAAACCCTAGGTCGACCCGACGCATACTGTTCCCTCTATGGGGAACGTGTCCTCACCTACTCCCCTCAGGAGAGATTACCTGATGTCAGTCCGGTCCTCCAGATCGACTGGACTTTCCGCCTAGGGTTACCACCCCCTAGGACCTAGGATTACCGCCCCCTAGGGTTTTTCTCCACCTAGGGTTACCACCCCCTAGGACCTAAGGTTGCCGCCCCTTAGGGTTTTCCTCCACCTAGGGTTACCGCCCCCTAGGACATAAGGTTGCCGCCCCTTAGGGTTTTCCTCCACCTAGGGTTACCGCCCCCTAGGACCTAACGTTGCCCCCCCCTTAGGATTTTCCTTCACCTAGGGTTACCGCCCCCTAGGACCTAAGGTTACCCCCCCTTAGGATTTTCCCTTGCCTAACCGCAGTTAGGACTTTCCTGAAACCTTATTTAACCACGTTAGATAACAAGGAATCTTAACTTTGAATCCCTTTGTCATTATCAAAACTGAGGTTCGATCGTCGGATGCTTACTGCACCAACAATCTCCCCCTTTTTTATTATGGCAACCGAAATTCAAAGTTAAGTAAAAATGCAATAAAGATACACATAAATAAGCACAGGCATAAATAAAGCATAGGCACATTCACAACAAAATTTTCGTTTTAATTTTCTTTGAATTTCAATTTATAATTTTCTTTGAATTTCTTCCTACTCTCCCCCTTTGCCATATATCAAAATACCCAAGAGAGTGAAAAAAAACTAGGTCTTAGCTTAACTTTCAAAGATAATTTTCAATCTTATCTTTCAAAGAGAAAAATAGAGGGTTAAGCATACTTTTGATAAACACTTAGTTTTTCTTGTAAGACTTTTAGCTAGGTGAAATCATAATTTTGAAAGCAAAATTCTTCCTTTAATTTGAGAGATACTTTTAGCTGAGATAAAGTTATTTTATCTTTAAACAGTAACTTAGCAAATTTTTGTGATTTCAAAAAGATTTAGTTTTTCAAAAAAATTGTTTTGATGAAATTTTGAGAATGCTTTGGAAAATACTTAGCATTTTCAGCAGAACTTAGCATTTAAAAACAATTGCTTTGAGAGACACTTAGCTAAATTTCTTTTTTTTTTTTTGTTTTAAACACTTTAAAAAGTACTTAGCTAAATGTTTTTGAAAAAAAATATATTTAGCTAAATTTGAACATACTTAGCTATGTTTTCAGCTTAAAAATGATTGCGTTGAGATAATATCTTGCCAAGTAGCTAAGTTTAGAAAATAATTTAACTAAGTTTAGTTAAAGAAAACTTAATTAAGTATTTAGCTTTGACAACATTTAGTTTATAGAGGAGTTATAATTTAAAAGTCAGGTCATAAATATTTTTAATTTTAAAGTTAAGTTAAAAATAGCTTGAATTTTCAAAGATATGCCAAAAATAGTTTTTAATTTTAAGGTCAAGTCAAAATTTTTAAAGAAAAACTAATTTTAAAACCGACTCAAAATCACTCCCCCTTAATTAATGCCTTAATAAATTTATGAGTTCAGGAGTTCAAGCATGAGAGGTTAAAAAATTATTTTCCTAATTTTTCATCTCACTCATTCTAGATTAACAAGCATGTTTCGCATATAAGTGAGTGTGAGATGGAGTTTACTTTAATTTACAACATTGAAAATATCAGTTAAAATTTCAAATAAGTGACCATTATTTTGAAGATTTAAAAATTAATTGAGTTTAAAATTTCAAAGAATTTAATAACTTCTGAAAAGGGTTTTGAAATTAATTTTTCAGAGGATATTTCAAATGATTTTTCAAATAATTTTTTAAGTAGTTTTGAAATAATTTTGAAATTAATTTTTCAAGGAATTTTTCAAATGATTTTTCAAAAGATTTTAAAATGATCATTTTTCAAATTAAGTTTTAAAATAATTTTGAAATGATTAAGTTTTGAAATTAAGTTTTAAAATAATTTTGAAAAGATTTTTCAAATAATTTTTTAAAAGAATTTTAAAAGATTTTGAAATGATTTTGCAAAGATTTTTCAAATAACTTTTAAAAGAATTTTGAAATTAAGTTTTAAAGATTTTGAAATGATTTTGAAAAGATTTTTCAAAGAATTTTTTAAAAGAATTTTAAAATTAAGTTTTAAAGATTTTGAAAAGATTTTTCAAATAATTTTAAATTAATTTTGAAATTAAGTTTTAAAGATTTGAAATGATTTTTGAAATTAAGTTTTGAAAGGATTTTAAAATGATTTTGAAATTAAGTTTTGAAAAGATTTTAAAATGATTTTGAAATTAAGTTTTGAAAAGATTTTAAAATGATTTTTGAAATTTAGTTTTGAAAAGATTTTAAAATGATTTTGAAATTAATTTTGAAAGGATTTTAAAATTATTTTTGAAATTTAGTTTTGAAAGGATTTTAAAATGATTTTGAAATTAATTTTGAAAGGATTTTAAAATGATTTTTGAAATTTAGTTTTGAAAAGATTTTAAAATGGTTTTGAAATTAAGTTTTGAAAAGAATTTTAAAATAATTTTTGAAATTTAGTTTTGAAAGGATTTTAAAATTATTTTTGAAATTTAGTTTTGAAAGGATTTTAAAATGATTTTGAAATTAATTTTGAAAGGATTTTAAAATGATTTTGAAATTAATTTTGAAAGGATTTTAAAATGATTTTTGAAATTTAGTTTTGAAAAGATTTTAAAATGATTTTGAAATTAAGTTTTGAAAAGAATTTTAAAATGATTTTTGAAATTAATTTTGAAAGGATTTTAAAATGATTTTGAAATTAATTTTGAATGGATTTTAAAATGATTTTGAAATTAAGTTTTGAAAAGAATTTTAAAATGATTTTTGAAAATTAGTTTTAAAGGATTTTAAAATGATTTTTGAAAATTAGTTTTAAAGGATTTTAAAATGATTTTGAAATTAATTTTGAAAGGATTTTAAAATGATTTTGAAATTAAGTTTTGAAAAGATTTTAAAATGATTTTTGAAATTTAGTTTTGAAAGGATTTTAAAATGATTTTGAAATTAATTTTGAAAGGATTTTAAAATGATTTTGAAATTAATTTTGAAATGATTTTAAAATGATTTTTGAAATTTAGTTTTGAAAAGATTTTAAAATGATTTTGAAATTAAGTTTTGAAATGATTTTGAAAAGATTTTGAAATGATTTTGAAAAGATTTTTCAAATAAATTTGAATTAATTATCAGGTTGATTTTAATTACTTAGTCATCTCACCCGATCTAAATTTTCAATCAGAGAATCCTATAATTTTTGTAAGATGAATTGAGGTTCAATTTAAGGGTTTGGTTTAACTTTGTGTTAGATTCAGGTTTAGCTTTGGGTTCAACAAGTAAGCATTCTTTGGATAAACTTCTGGGCTATGGTGAGTCACAAGGAACTCATTAAAGTAACCATGCCTTCGAGGTTTTCCAAATAGTCCTACCCATTGAACTTAATACTAAACTTTGGTCTAACTAGTTAGGATCCAATTAAGGGTAGCTTCGGTCAGTTCCACTTGGCCAAATGCACCAGGTCGAAGCCATATCTTCCTAGACATGCGATGCCCAAACTTTCCTAACATACTATCATCCAAAAACTTCACCAGTACCGTTGATTAAGTTAAACCTAATCCATTTTAATCTAACCTTAATTACCCTGCAGGGTAATCTACTCTTGTTTACCCATTTTGGGTAGATTAGGTTCAGTTACCCTGTCGGGTAGTTTAGTTGGGGGTGCCAGCGAGTCTGGATCCTCCATCTATTTTTATTTAACTTAAGTTGAAATTTACTTTTAATTTTGAATTAATTTCGAATTGAATTTCGAATTTAATTTAATTTCAAATTTTTAATTGAATTTTTAATTTAATTTCGAATTTTTAATTGAATTTTGAATTTAATTTTGAATTTTTAATTTGAATTATGTTCTTAATATTGTTTTTCTATTAGCTCCCCCTGGATCATAGCCTCGATATGGTCTATCAAGGTAATAGACTTGATCCTTGGGGACCCAATAGTGACTAGTTCCAACTTGATTAACCAAGTTGGATTTTGGCACCCATGCTTGAAGAATTTTTCTATTATTTCTATTAACTAGCGATAAATATGATTTGTATTTTATTTTAGTTTTAAATCCAAGTCCAGTTTTGTTGTAAACGGCTCGCTGTTTTCCAAGAATCAGATCCAGATTCTTGGAGCCCAAGGTGAACCGTTCCAACGTGTCCTTGAGTTCTCTAATTTGAGCTTTCAAATTAGAATTTTCTTCCTTAAGTTGTTGGACTCGAGTTGAACTTGCAATTTGAACTGACTCAGTTAAAGAGCTCGAGTCAGTCGCTTCCTTAAGGGCTGTTACCTCCTTTTGGAGCGACTTAACCCGGACGTTGGATTTAGCCAACTTTTTTACTAAGTAAGGTAATAATTCATGCAAGTTATCTAATTGAAATTCTGCGAGTAGTGAACTTACAGTGGGTTTTGGTCCTTCGGAAACGAATGCGGATTCGTGGCTTCGATCAGACTCAGTCTCGGATTCGCTCTCGGTTTCTGACTCATACTCGGACTCAGTTTCCGCCATGGTTGCTAGTACTGGTAGAGCGAGGAAGCTCGTCGGTTCTTCTACGTCGGACCCGGATTCATCTGAAGACTCGGACCATATCTTTTCCTCTGTCTTACTTGTACCTGCAACCATCGTAATACCTTCCTCGGCCGAAGTAGTATTATTCTGCTCATCTAATTCAAATAAATCATTTATTAAATTATTCTTGCTTACTTGAGCGTCGGAAGTGCCCTCGTGTAGTTCCATCTACTTTTGCCACAACTCTTTTGCACTTGCGAAGGGGCCGATGCAGTTCAGTTCTTCATTGGTTAGGTCACATTGTAGCATGCAGGTTGCTTTGGCATCAGCTTCAACTTTTTTCATTGTGCTAGAATCCCAGTTGAAGCATGAGATAAGTTCTCCGGTGTCGTCACGTGGAAGTTCGAGTCCGGTTTGGTTGATGATCCACATCTCGACTTGCGTCTTGAGGTGGTATTCCATCCGGTTCTTCCAGTATCCAAAGTCCTCGCCAGAAAAGAGCGGCGGTCGGACGGTGCAGAATCCTTCTTGGAATGTCATTTTAAAAGAACCTTGCACACAAAAAATAGAAAAAAAATGTACCAGGACTTGATCCAGGATTAGCAGTGCGGTATGGAAGGATAGAAATAGAAGTTCACCAGTTTCGAGAAAAAATAATAAAATAATAATAAAATATTATTAAAAAATATTTAAAAAATATTATTTCAAATTTTGCCAAATTCAATATTTTATCAATACTAATAAACCGTTAAAGGATGAAAATGAATTTTTCGAAAATAATTTTGGAGGGAAAAAACGAAAGCCACGAAAGCCACGAAAAATGCTTGAATGGTGGTTGCACCAGTTCAAAGCGACCCCGCTCTGATATCAATTGTTGGTTCGAGACCGCGCTAGAGGGGGGGTGAATAGCGCTCGCGGCTATTTTGTACGTTTATCGGAATCGTGAAACTTATCGGAGTTAAAGCAGCGGAATTAGAACAAAGAAACACAAACAGATGGACACAGGGATTTTACTTCGTTCGGAGCCTAAGGCGACTCCTACTCGAAGGCCCGCGATCCTTGATCGCTTCCGGTGGGCAACAACTATAAGCACGATAGAAACTACAAATTACACTGAAGTTATTGAAATAAACTTGTACCGACAACTTAAGAAAGAAGAAGATTGGAGCTCCGGGTCGTTGGAATGTCGCAGCAGCACTTCGGAATGACTTTGTTAGCAGCACGTTGAAGAAGGAAAGCTTAGAACTTGATTGATTAAAGTGCTGGTCGAAACCCCCTTATAAAGGGTGCTCAAGGCGCCTTGAAGGTTGTTCAAGGCGCCTCCATGCTGCCGAGTCCTCCGCGTGGATGAAACTTGAACTGGTCGAACTTCATCTGTTTAAGGCGCCTTATACCCTGCTCAAGGCGCCTTCCAAGGCGCCTTAAACCTCCTTCAAGGCACCTCCATTGAAGCTTCGCAGCCAGGTCAGCTTTGCACCCGAGGCGCCTCCAAGCTCCATGGAGGCGCCTCGGACACTGTTCATCCGAGGCTTTAGGTTGCTCCTTTGCACCTGCAAGATACGTTAGTCCCAAACACTATCCTGCAACACAAAATTAGCACAATAAATATGATAAATGAAGTATAGACAGTCTCCGGACTGTCCGAGTCTGACTTCGGGTTTCCAACCGGAAATTCTAGGTCGACCCGACGCCTACTGTTCCCTCTATGGGGAACGCGTCCTCACCTACTCCCCTCAGGAGAGATTACCTGATGCCAGTCCTGTCCTCCAGACCGACTGGACTTTCCGCCTAGGGTTACCATCCCCTAGGACCTAGGGTTACCTCCCCCTAGGGGTTTTCTCCACCTAGGGTTACCACCCCCTAGGACCTAAGGTTGCCGCCCCTTAGGGTTTTCCTCCACCTAGGGTTACCGCCCCCTAGGACCTAAGGTTGCCGCCCCTTAGGGTTTTCCTCCACCTAGGGTTACCGCCCCCTAGGGCCTAAGGTTGCCCCCCTTAGGATTTTCCTTCACCTAGGGTTACCGCCCCCTAGGACCTAAGGATACCCCCCCCCCCCTTAGGATTTTCCCTTGCCTAACCGCAGTTAGGACTTTCCTGAAACCTTATTTAACCACGTTAGATAACAAGGAATTTTAACTTTGAATCCCTTTACCATTATCAAAAATGAGATTCGATCGTCGGATGCTTACTGCACCAACACAAAGTGTGTTTGAAACCGAGATTGAGAATATGGAAAATAATTCTAGGATGAAAATTTGGTGGTTGTACGTGTTTGTCTATAAAAGGGTAATATGGTTGACCATATAGGGTCTCAGTCGACCATGTGCTAAATTTTTTAATAATTTTATGGATCATAATTAACAATATAGATGCAATCACCAATATACAGATATGTTTAGGTTAAGTAAAAATCTCCAGCTCAATTTTATAGAAAATAAAACTAAACTGTTAACATATAGAAATTATCTAACTTGATCAATTTAAATATTGTTAGCCCCTAATTCATATTAGTGCACTGATATAAGTATCTGAATCAAAAGTTGTAACCTTAAGTATCTCATGCCTTTATATATTTTTCAAATACAAGCAAGTTATTTTCTAATGTGTTTGTTAGATACTAGTTGCCTAAATCTATAGGTTCATGTTGTCTATGATAGAACCTAGGCTAAGTCCTTTTATGAATTGTAATAAAATAAGATATTTATGAAGATAAAATATTATAATTTAGAAATTATGTTTGAAAATAATAAATATGTAAAGATGGTTTGAAATCATCCTAGTCTAGAAATTTTAAGAGATATCTCTCCCTAAGTTGAAACTCTAACATATTTCAATTTGGCAATTGGATTAACATAGGAATCATTAGCATTAATCATGTGTATATGTTGTTTGGGTACCCAATAGTAATTATTTTCAACTTTATTAACTAAGCATGATTTAGGAACTCAAGCCAACTTAACCTTAGCATGCCATTTGACTAAGGTAATGTAAGAGATATGATTTTAATTCAAGCTAAACCCGAGTCCAGTTTTGTTGTATGTAGTCCGTCTGATCCCAAACATCATATTCAAATATTTAGATCTGGATGTGAACTTACTCAATGTAGACTTTAACTCATTAACTTGGTTTTTCAAATTAGAGTTCTCTTCCTCAAGCTTTGACACCTGAGTTGAGATTCCAACTTGATTAACCTAAGTTAGTGAGTCTAAGTTAGCCCTTTCCTTAAGGTTTTTGACCTTCTTAAGAATAGTCTTAACTCTATACTTGTATTTAACTAGAGTCTTGTCAAATAATCAATAGTAGCATATAACTTTTCAGTTAAAGGATTTGTTACCTCATTAGCTGACTTATTTGAGTCACTGTTATGATTTGAGTCTGATGCTAAGTTGTATTCTGACTCAGACTCTGAACATGAATCTTCTTAGATTGTCGTTAGTGCCAGTATGTTGACTTAGTTTGAGTCTAATTCAGATTCTGATGATGATTCATCCTAATTGCATTAGTGCTTTCTTTTTCATATTTTCATATTTTTCCTCCTTTTCTTCTAGTAAAGGGCAGTCGATTATGAAGTGTACTTTTTCTTGTATTCAAAGCATCGAAAATTCACCCTATCCTTCTTGGAAAATTTCTTTTTTCACAAGTCTTTGGGTGAACTTCTTTTGTTAGATTATCCTTTTAACCAGGTGTACGACTTCTGAAGAGAGATCATATTTGTTAGATGTTGATTCAAACTCAAATTCTGACTTGATCTTTTCTTTTGGTTTGGATCTTAGTTTGAATTTATTTGTAATCAAAGTTATACCAATTTTCTTTTGATCAAGAGTAATCTATTCATAAAGTTTAAAATCACAAAAGAATTCATCTAATTTAATAGTAGACAGATCCTTAGATACTTTGTATGCATCAACCATTGATGCTCACAAGGTGGTCCTTGGAAATACCTTAAGTGTGTAGTACGTACATGATCAAGTCACGATTGTCGACTTGTTCATTGATTATGTGGATGTCGTTCATTATTTCTTTAAAGAAGTTGTGTAATTGACTTACCGTTTCACCTTCTTTCATTTGAATATTTTGAAGTTGACTTAATAGTACGTCCATTTTAGCAGTTCATGAGTTAGCCAAACCTTCATGCAGTTCAATTAGTTTTTCTCAGAGTTGTTTAGAGCTATTGAATTGGCCGACTTTAGTCAATCGTTCCTATGTTAGCCACATTGCAATGTAGTTATGACTCTAACATTGGCTTGAGCTTCTCTTTTATTTTCACTTTTCTAGCTGCAATAAAAAACATGTTGCCCATTGTTATCTGTAGGTAGTTCATATAGCCTTACGTCACTACCAGATAGTTTCTATCTCATTCATAAGATATTATTCCATCCTATTTTTTCAATATGAAAAATTGTTGCTATTGAAGAGTGGCAAGGGAATTATGTTGAATTCTTCCTGCAAATACATTTTTCAAGAAAAAAATTGTTCAAGTTATATTAAGGTCTAGAATAGGATATTAGATTTGGTTTGGATTTGATATGGTTCTAATTAGGGATTAGATTTGAATGCAAACTGTTGGATCGAAAGCGCTAGAGGGGGGGGGTGAATAGCGCTCGTGACTTTCACAATCGATTTTGGAATCATAAAAGTAAATGCAGCGGAAAAGAAATAACACAAACACAGAAGACACGAGAAGTTACTTCGTTCAGAGCCTATCTCGACTCCTACTCGAAGGCCCGCGGTCGTTGACCGCTTTCGATGGGCAACAACTATATGTCGAAAAGATGATTACAATTTGGAGTACTATTAAGTACAATAAAGGAACTATACCAATGAAAAGAGAACATATCTAGAACTTTGGAGTGATTCGTTGGAGTAGCAGAGCGTTGTTGAGGCGTTAGCAGCAGTACACGGAAGAGCGCAGATTTCTGTTCGAAATTGATGATTTGAGCTGCACCTCGAGGCCTCCTTTTATAGCCTCTGCAAGTCTGATCCAGATCCCCAAGTCTCGGGATCAGCTTTGACCCGAAATGGATCGGTCGACTGATCCTCATGTTCGATCGACCGATCAGATGATCTCCATCGCATCTGATCCGTCGATCCGTCGCCCCGCTTCGATCTGGTCAAGCTCTATCCCCGGCATCGGTCGACCGATCTCAAGGTTCGGTCGACCGATCAGTCTCCTCTGACCTGCTCACCTCGGCCTGATCTAGTCGACACTTATCCCAGGTTCGGTCGACCGATCCCCTGGTCGAGCCTGGTCCAACCTCTGGAGATCTGATCTGCTGATTTGTGGGTTCGGTCGACTGATCCCAAGGTTCGGTCGACCGATCCCGGTCATTTCTAACTCTGCATAAAAATGTTAGTTACCTGCAAAACAGAGTTAGAACACAATGGAATATATAAACGAATAAACTGACAGCCTTCGGACTGTCCGGGTCTGACTTCGGGTTTCCGACCGAAAACCCTAGGTCGACCCGACGCCTACTGTTCCCTCTGTTAGGATCGATGGTCGCGGCTAGAGAGGGGGGTGTGAATAGCCGCCCCAAATTCTTCGTTTCTTTCTACAATTAGGGTTAGCGCAGCGGAAATAAAACGAATAGAAACGAAAGCGGAGAATAGCAAACCTCAAACTCGTCGATGTAACGAGGTTCGGAGATGAAACTCCTACTCCTCGGCGTGTCCGTAAGGTGGACGAAGCCTATCAATCCGTCGGTGGATGAGTCCCCGGAAAACTGGCTAATATAAACTCCTTATGGGTGGAGAAACCTCGCCACAAGAACTTTGCAACAGCAATAAGGAGTACAAAGAAGAGCAAGAACAAAATACACAATAAATGTACCAATACTCGCTTGCCGATTGGAAGTCCGGATGAAGCACCAACTTCACGGACGAATGCCAACAAGCAACTCACAGAAGAAGCTCCGAAGCTGAGCTCAAGAAAGCTCAAGCACCAGAAGAAGAGAAATGAGGAGGAAGAAGAAGAGTAGTAGTCGAGAACCCTCGATCTCTTCTTATATCCCGATATCCCGGCTAACCTCGCGAACTCGCAAGCAAAAAGACCGTAACACGTGGTCCAAAATAACCCAGCTGAGTCACAACGGCTAGTTGGACCGATCAGCTCCACCGATCGGTCCAGTCCGATCGGTCATGGGGACCGATCGAGCTTCCTCCGATCGGTCCGGGGACCGATCAGCATGCTTTTCTCCCGAACTTCTTGCCTCGATCGTTGTTTCGATCGGTCGCGCACCGATCGATAACACTCAAGAGGGCTATCTGTTGTTACCGATCGGTCACTGCATCGATCCAGATACCCAGATCACCAGATCGATCCACCGATCGATCCGAGCTTGGTTTTGCCCAAACCAAGTCCCAAACCTTCCAAACCAACATCCGGTCAACCTTGACCTGTTGGTACATCATGCTTAGCATCCGGTCACTCCCTTGACCTGCTAAGACTCCCCACCAAGTGTCCGGTCAATCCCTTTGACCCACTTGGACTTTTCTCTTCGTGTCAAGTATCCGATCACTCCCTTGACCTACTTGACCTTCTCAACACCAGATGTCCGATCACCCTTGATCCATCTGGATTTTCCCTTGCCCGGCTTCACTCACCAGGACTTTCACCTAGTTTCACTCACTAGGATTTTCACCTGGCTTCACTCACCAGGATTTTCACCTGGCTTCACTCACCAGGTTTTTCCAACTGCCTGGCTTCACTCACCAGGACTTTCCCACTGCCTGACTTCACTCACCAGGACTTTTCCCAACTGCCTGGCTTCACTCACCAGGACTTTCACTTTCACCTAGCTTCACTCACTAGGATTTTCACCTGGCTTCACTCACCAGGATTTCCCGACTGTCTGGTTTCACTCACCAGGACTTTCCGAACTGCCTAACATCCCAGTTAGGACTCCCCAGTCAAGTATCCGATCAACCTTGACCTACTTGACTCTTCTTCATCCAACCTGATCAGACCCTGATCAGTATCTCTCCGCATGGACAGCTGCACCTGCATTGTCCATGTCTACATGTCTTTTTGTATTGTCAAACATCGAAACCATGACCAAGGTTTACGCTTGGTCAACTAGGTCAACATTGACCTACTGTTGCACCAACAATCTCCCATCAAAATACAACTCTTTTGTTCTTGTCAAACATCAAAATACAACTCGAGTCAGGTCAACTCGAGTCGGGTCAACCAGGTCAACCTTGACCTAAGGTTGCACCAACAATCTCCCCCTTTTTGATGTTTGACAATACCTTTAAGTTAGGCTAATCCAATAGCCTCAACTTTCCTCATGCCACTAGGTAATGAAACACAAGTTACAACCTTACATTCTTCTTCTAAGAAGGCAACCTCCTTCTTAGATAATGAAGGCCTAACTTAAACCCTTCATTCTCCCCCTATTGGCACACATCAACAAACTCTCCCCCTGAAGAGTAAGTTATCGTTGTTCACAACTTCACTCGTCGTGATCAACAAACTCTCCCACTAACTCCAATGTTCTTCCTTGAACATTCTCTAGACATTCTTCCCCTTTTTGACACACATCAAAAGGAGTGAATCAAGGTCAAGAGGTTCTTCCTAATGAAAGTCCCATACCTTTCATTGAAACCCTTAATTTCCCCCTTGACACTAGAGTCAACAATTAACTTAGTGATAATCCCATATCACTTAAGTCTTTTAGGAGTAAAAACTCCCCCTAAAAGTCAACTCCCCCTTGACTAATAGGTAAAACTCCCCCTAGAGGTCAACTTCCCCTTGACCATTGCACCAACAATGTCTCGGAGAGTTTCAAACCTTTAGAACTCTAAAACACCAATTCCCGAGCTGAAATTTCAGACAACCAGTCGAATTTCAGCAACTTAGCACGCCCTGATCGGTCACCAGACCGATCAGGCTCCCTCTGGATCGGTCCAGTGACCGATCCACACAGACCTGGACCGATCAGGGAACCTCCTGATCGGTCCACAACTCTGATTTCTGATTTCTGAATTTTTCTTCTCCCGAAATTCAGAAACCTCTAGAAAATCACATAAAATTCGAAAAATTGTGAAATTTTGAGGATACATTCCTCATAAGATATACTATCATGGAAAAATAGTTTTCTATGAAAATATCTTCCATTTTTCAATCTTGATACAAAGTTCAAAAGTCTTTGAAATAGCTCAAAGTTAACTTATCTTTGTATCAACTTGTTCAATGATGAATGCTATTACTAGAAAAGCTTCATCAAGGTTTTTCAAATCAATTTTGAAATGATTTTAAACCCTTTAATTTGGGACCACAATCTTTGGGCTATATGTAGGGGTGGCAATTCGGTTCGGATTCGGGTTGACAGGTTCGGATTGGCAGGTTGGCGGGTTGGCAAATGACAACCTGAACCCGACCTGATTATTAATTCGGGTCAAAATATTCAACCTGAACCTGATCTGTTTATTTGTACTTGACCCGAACCCGACCCGACCCCGACCCGTTTGACCCGTTCGACCCGTTTGACCCGTTTGACCCATTTGACCCAAATCTGACCTGAATTCATTAAATAAATTTTGTATATTAAATTAAAAATTAAAAAATAACATTTATATACATAAATTGAAAATTCATATCATAATTGATAAATCATAGCAACATTGCAATCAATAGTATATCATATCTCTATGTTTAGGGTTTTTAACTTTTTTAAATTTGTAATTTTAGTTTAAATTTATAATTATTTATAAACGAGTTCGCGGGTTGTAATTGGGTCATTTCAGGTTGACCCGAACCCGACCTGTTTATTAAATGGGTCAAACGGGTCGACCCGATTTCGACCCGAACCCGAAACTACCTAACCCTAGCCTGATTTTTTCGTGTTCGGTTCGGGTCGTGTTTTCGTGTCGGGTCAAAAATTGCCACCCTTAGCTATATGTACATGACTTGTACATAAGCTTTCCCTATGATCCCCAATTTTTGAATTAAGCTCATCTAGGTACAAGAACTATGCACCTTGATCCTAACTCATCATCCTAATATCTCACACACATCTAAGGTGTATCAAACACATCCAAGTCAATTTTGATGTGAGATATGGGTTTAGGTTATCTTAGGCTAAGTTTTCATGCATTTTCTAAAACAACAACTTGATCTCCATATCAAATTGTGTTGTTTATCCTTAGATCAATTTCATTGATTATAAATGCAAGAAATGATGACATGGCATAAAATGATATCATAAATGAAAACATGTGCCAATGTCATGATGTCATGGCATAAAGTATGAAACTTAAATAAAGCATGACATATAACTAACCTAAGCATTATCATGACATTTCAAATGACCATAAAATAAATATGATGTCATGACATGGCATATGGCAAACAATATATGGCAAATAACATGTAAAGGTATAGAAAATACCTAATTCTAGCTTTAGTTGCCATTTTTGATAATTTTTATCATTTTGTCATAAAATTCTATATTCCTAAGTGTAATAGACCTAAAGTCATATCCTCAAGACTTTTAGATCATGGTCGCGGCTAGAGAGGGGGGTGTGAATAGCCACCCCAAATTCTTCGTTTCTTTCTACAATTAGGGTTAGCGCAGCGGAAATAAAACGAATAGAAACGAAAGCGGAGAATAGCAAACCTCAAACTCGTCGATGTAACGAGGTTCGGAGATGAAACTCCTACTCCTCGGCGTGTCCGTAAGGTAGACGAAGCCTATCAATCCGTCGGTGGATGAGTCCCCGGAAAACCGGCTAATATAAACTCCTTATGGGTGGAGAAACCTCGCCACAAGAACTTTGCAACAGCAATAAGGAGTACAAAGAAGAGCAAGAACAAAATACACAATAAATGTACAAATACTCGCTTGCCTTCTCGTCGACTGAAGTCCCGGATGAAGCACCAACTTCACGGACGAATGCCAACAAGCAACTCAGTCAAAGAAGCTCCCCCAAAGCTTCGGAGCTCAGCAAAGCTCAAGCACAGCTTTCAGAAGAACAGCAGCTCGAGGAGGAAGAAGAAGAGTAGTAGTCAGCAACCCTCGATCTCTTCTTATATCCCCTGATATCCTGGCTAACCTGCGAACCTGCAAGCAAAAAGACCAGAACACAGAAGCCCGAAATAACCTAGCCGTTGAGTCACAACGGCTAGGGCTGGACCGATCAGGCTCCACCCTGATCGGTCCAGAGTGCTGCTGATCGGTCATGGGGACCGATCAGAGCTTCCTCTGATCGGTCCTGGGACCGATCAGCATGCTTTTCTCCCGAACTTCTTGCATCTGATCGTTGTTTCCTGATCGGTCTGCAGACCGATCAGATTGTTGGTGCAATATCCCTCAGGTCAAGGTTGACCTGGGTAACCAAGCTGAGTCTTGGTTTGGGTTTAGATGTTTGACAATAAGATATTGATTGAAGAAGAGTCAAGTAGGTCAAGGTTGACTGGATACTTGACTGGGAAGTCCTAACTGGGATGTTAGGCAAAATGAAAGACCTAGTGAGTGAAGCTAGGCAGTATGAAAGTCCTGGTGAGTGAAGCCAGGCAGAAGAAGAGTCCTGGTGAGTGAAGCCAGGCAGATGAAAGTCCTAGTGAGTGAAGCTAGGCAGATGGAAATCCTGGTGAGTGAAGCCAGGTGAAAGTTCTAGTGAGTGAAGCTAGGCAGATGGAAATCCTGGTGAGTGAAGCCAGGTGAAAGTTCGGTGAAAGTCCTAGTGAGTGAAGCTAGGCAGATGGAAAACCCTAGTGAGTGAAGCGAGGTGAAAGTCCTGGTGAGTGAAGCCAGGCAAGGGAAAATCCAGATGGATCAAGGATGATCGGACATCTGGTGTTGGGAAGTCTAAGTAGGTCAAAGGATTGACTGGATACTTGGCATGAAAGAAAAGTCCAAGTAGGTCAAAGGATTGACTGGATACTTGGCATGAAAGAAAAGTCCAAGTAGGTCAAAGGGATTGACCGGATACTTGGCACAGAGAAAAGTCCAAGTGGGTCAAAGGGATTGACCGGACACTTGGTAAGGGAGTCCTAGCAGGTCAAGGGAGTGACTAGATGCTAGGCATGACATACCAACAGGTCAAGGTTGATCGGATGTTGGTTTGGGAGGTTTGGGACTTGGTTTTGGACAAAAATCAAGTGTTGGATCGATCAGTGGATCGATCCGGCCAATGAAAGCCTCGGATCGATCCGTGGATCGATCAGAGGTCCCAATCGATCGATGGATCGATTGGACCGCGCTATGGAATAGCCGGATCGATCCGTGGATCGATCCAGCGCTTATCTCGCAGAGGCTCCGATCAATCCGTGGATCGATCCAAAGCCTCCCGATCGATTGGGAACATTCGAATCGATCGGGATCCGACCGTTGGCGTCGATAACCGCAAGCGTTCATTTCACTCCAGAGCTCTCGCCAACTCCTCCACAGCGCTCACAAAGCTCGGATCGCCAGTTCTTGAAGGATCTTGGAAGCTCTCCAAGTCAAGAAGAGAAGCTAGGGTTAGGGTTTTGTACTCATTGTAAGCTTGTAAGCTTGTATTTCTTGTATCCTTTCCCTCTCTTCTTGTATTGAGTCTTGTAGGGCTTCTCCGCCCTTGGTAGTTACCATAAAGGAGAGTTTTATTTAGTGGAGGGTGTGTGTGTTGGTGTGGATCCTTGGATTAGTCACCTCTTGTGAGGTGGATACCAAGTAAACCAACCGTGTTAGCGTTGTTGTATTTGTTTCTGTATTTTCCGCTGCATATTCTTGAAGAAACAAGCAACGCCGAGCAACGAGCGAACGCGACGAGCTATTCACCCCCCCCCCCCTCTAGCTACTTTTGGTCCTAACACAGATAACACTCAGTAGGCTACTGTTTGGTTACTGATCGGTCACCAGACCGATCCAGATACCCAGTGTATCACTGGATCGATCCACTGATCGATCCAGAGCTTGGTTTTTGCCTAAACCAAGTCCCAAACCTTCCAAACCAACATCCGGTCAACCTTGACCTGTTGGTACATCATGCTTAGCATCCGGTCACTCCCTTGACCTGCTAAGACTCCCCACCAAGTGTCCGGTCAATCCCTTTGACCCACTTGGACTTTTCTCTTCGTGTCAAGTATCCGATCACTCCCTTGACCTACTTGACCTTCTCAACACCAGATGTCCGATCACCCTTGATCCATCTGGATTTTCCCTTGCCCGGCTTCACTCACCAGGACTTTCACCTAGCTTCACTCACTAGGGTTTTCACCTGGCTTCACTCACCAGGTTTTTCCAACTGCCTGGCTTCACTCACCAGGACTTTCCCACTGCCTGGCTTCACTCACCAGGACTTTCCCACTGCCTGACTTCACTCACCAGGACTTTTCCCAACTGCCTGGCTTCACTCACCAGGACTTTCACTTTCACCTAGCTTCACTCACTAGGATTTTCACCTGGCTTCACTCACCAGGATTTCACGACTGCCTGGTTTCACTCACCAGGACTTTCCGAACTGCCTAACATCCCAGTTAGGACTCCCCAGTCAAGTATCCGGTCAACCTTGACCTACTTGACTTTTCTTCATCCAACCTGATCAGACCCTGATCAGTATCTCTCCGCATGGACAGCTGCACCTGCATTGTCCATGTCTACATGTCTTTCTGTATTGTCAAACATCGAAACCATGACCAAGGTTTACGCTTGGTCAACTAGGTCAACCTTGACCTACAGTTGCACCAACAATCTCCCATCAAAATACAACTCTTTTGTTCTTGTCAAACATCAAAATACAACTCGAGTCGGGTCAACCAGGTCAACCTTGACCTAAGGTTGCACCAACACCCTCTACGGGGAACGCGTCCTCACCTACTCCACTCAGGAGATTTACCTGTTGCCAGTGCGATCCTCCAGATTGACTGGACTTTTGCTCGACGCTCGTTGCCTCCGGACTTTCTACTGGATGCCCGCTTCCCGACCCGTCCAGTCTTCCACCTGGTTCGCGACACCAGGACTTTCCACCTAGGGTTACCACCCCCTAGGACTTTCGCCTGAAGCACCCGACCTGCCAAGACTTTCCGCATAGGGTTACCACTCCCTATGACCTAGGGTTACCACCCCTAGGGGTTTTCCCTTGCCTAACCACAGTTAGGGCTTTTACCTAAGTATACTTAGGACTTTTCTGCAAACTCATTCAGACTATTAGATCGCCACACACCTTAACTTTGAATCCTTTGTCATTATCAAAACTCGGGTTCGATCATCGAATGCTTCCCGCACCAACAATCTCTCCCTTTTTTATTATGGCAACTGAAATTCAAAGTTAAGTAAAACGAATGCATAAATATACTTAAAAGGTGTAAGTGAGCAAGCTTAAGTACATAAATTCAAATACAAGCATAACTTAAGCTAACACTTAAAATTTGTGAAGCTCCCCTTTAATACAGGGCTTTACTAGACTTTCTTTTACTTTTGAATTTCCCTACTCTCCCCCTTTGTCATTTATCAAAAATAAGCCAGTTTAAGACAAGTTTTAACATTTTTAGGAAAACAGATTAGGCTTTGAAGGAAAAAATGTTTATGTAACACTTAGCTTATAATTAAATTTTATTGTAAAAACAGTTAGGTAAGTGAGATAAAGGACTTAAAAGGCATATTTTTCACCTATGTTTAAAAGGCTAATATATGGTTGACTTCGAAGGATGACTTTAGTCACTAATTTACTTAAAAATCTGGGAGGTAACTTAGAAAAATATTTTAGCAAAAATTTATAAAGTTAGATTTCAAGGTTGGCTAAGTTTGAAAAAGTTTGAGAGATGCTATATGAATCACTTAGCTAAGCCTTTTGCAAACATTGAATTTTGAAAAGATACTTAGCTTAATTAGAAAGAACTTAATTCTGAAAAAATAGGGGTAAGAACTTGTTAAATTTTAGGACGAAGAGGGAGTAACTAAAAATTTAATTTAGGTTATTTATTAGTTCAGTTGGTTCTTAAGTCTAAGCATGAGTCAAGTTAAATAGCGTTCAAATTATTTAATCAGGTATCAGAGCCCTAAAGTACAAGCATGCTTAACTTTAATATTTTCATTTCCTTCACCAACTGTTTAACCTTTAGCTACTTGCTGATTGCCTAGAGGGCAGCAGCTTTCACTTGGTTAGTCAAGTTAAGTCTATAGATCCAGTTAGATTTGACTAGTGCTGGAAGACTTGACTTGATTATTGTTAACTAGGTGTTTAACGCCCAGACTCATATTGACACACAGATATAAGCATTCTTGAGTCCAGGCTGTACCCTATGCATATCAAGTCGTTCTATGTTTTTCAAACACAAGCAAGGTAGGCCTAGGTGTTTGTGAGATGCTCTGGCTGAAACTTAGGGGAGCAAGTTTTCTAAGGTAGAGCCTAAGCTAATTCCATATTTTGAAAATCTAGTAAAATTAGAATTTTAAAAACAATATTTTCCTAGAATGTTTAAAACCTTATTTTGAAAACAAGTAGAACAGTGAAGCTAGGAAACTGATTTGAAACTCACTACCTACTCTACCCAACACATTCCTATTTGTCTTCTAAGTGAGCTGAACTCAAGTTCAGGTAAGGGCTTTGTGAAGATGTCAACTAGGTTTGATTTTGACTCAACATAGTTGAGTTCAATATCACCCTTAGCTACGTGATCCCTTACAAAAATGGTGCTTCACTTCTATATATTTAGTCCTTGAGTAATGAATTGAGTTTTTTGTTAGATTTATTGAGCTTATATTATTAATTGAGATTTTTGTTTTATGATACTCCAGTTGATAGTCTTTAAGGGTATGCATCATCCATAGCAACTGAGATGTGCATTCACCTAAGGCTATATATTCAGCTTCAGTGGTAGATAAAGCAACACAGTGTTGCTTTCTACTTGACCAACTTACTAGGCATTGTCCTAGAAATTGACAGCTACCACTTGTGCTTTTTCTATCTAGCTTGCATCCGGCATAGTCTGAGTTAGAGTAGCCGGTTAGGTCAAGGGTGCCAGATCTAGGGAACCATAGTCCTACATTTAGGGTTCCCTTAACATACCTAAGGATTCTTTTGACAAGGGTTAAGTGAGACTCTTTTGCACAAGATTGATATCGTGCACACATACCTACTGCGAAAATAATGTCTGGTCGACTCGCAGTTAGGTACAGTAGACTTCCTATCGCACTTCGATAGTATTTCAAATCTACTGGTTTACCTTCTAAGTCTGAGTCAATTTTAGTATTTGTAGCCACTGTGTATTAATTATTTTTGAGTTCTCCATGCCAAATTTTCTAACTAATTCCTTAGCATATTTAGTTTAATAAATATAAATTCCATATTTAGTTTGCTTAATTTGTAAACCTAAGAAGAAATTAAGTTCTCCTACCAGACTCATTTCAAATTTATTTTCCATTAGTTTGGTGAATTCTTTTAGAAATTTAGAATTTGTTGAACCGAAAATAATATCGTCGACGTAAATTTGGGCTATGAAAATGTCATTTTCTAAGGTTTTTACGAAAAGGGTTGGATCTATTTGACCTTGTTTATACCCTTTTGATGTTAGATAATTGGACAGACGTTCATACCAAGCCCTAGGTGCTTGTTTTAGTTCGTATAGGGCCTTTTTTAATCTGAAGACATAATTTGGTTGTTCTATGTCCTCAAATCCTCGGGGTTGACCTACATATACTTCTTCTTTAATAAATCCATTTAAAAATACGGATTTTGCGTCCATTTGAAATAACTTGAATCCCTTGTGTGCTGCATAGGCCAGCAACATCCTAATGGATTCAAGTCTTGCTACAAGGGAATAGGTTTCATCATAGTCTAACCCTTCTACTTGACTGAATCCTTTAGCTACTAACCTAGCTTTGTTTCTAACTATTTCACCTTGATCATTTAATTTATTTCTAAACACCCATTTAGCGTCAATTATGGATTTATTAACGGGTTTAGGCATTAATTCCCAGACCTGATTTCTTTCAAATTGGGCCAATTCTTCTTGCATTGCTAGAGTCCAATCTAGGTCTGGTAGAGCTTCTTCTATGGTTTTGGGTTCGATTTTTGAAATCAGGGCTATTTGGCTCTGGTTTCTATAAGATGACCTAGTTCTGACTCCTAAAGTTGGATCACCCAAAATCTGGTCGGATGGGTGATTTGTGCTTGTTCTTGTTGGTCGTATACCATTTGAGTTAGTGATTTGTTCTTCAGATTCGATGGGTTCAGGTTCGATTTCATCATCTTCTCTATTTCTTGGGCTAATGTCAACATTTTGATCTATATTAGGTAGAATATTTTCTTCATCAAATATCACATTAGTTGTTTCTTCAACTTTTAAGGTATTTTGATTATAGACTCTATAGGCCCTACTGGTTGTAGAGTACCCTAAAAAGATTCCTTGGTTTGATTTGGGTATAAATTTTCCTAAATAGTCTTTAGTGTTTAAAATGTGAACTTTACATCCAAATACTTTTAAATAGTTTAAGTCGGGAATTTTATTATAATATATTTTATATGGGGTTTTATTATGAAGTTTGTTAATTAGAATTCGATTTTGAATATAGTTTACCGTATTTATTGCTTCAACCCAAAATTGATGGTTAGATTATATTCGTTTAGCATGGTTCTAGCGGCTTCTTGTAGGGTTCTATTTTTTTGTTCCACTAGACCGTTCTGTTGAGGGGTTCTAGGGCATGAAAATTTGTGTTTGTATCCATTGATTTTATAAAATTGGATGAATCTATGATTTTCAAATCCCCCCCCCCCCCATGATCACTTCTTATCTTTTTAATTTTAGTATCTTTTTTATTTTCTGTTAATTTACAAAAATTACAAAAGACTTCAACAGTTTCATCTTTTGTCTTTAGAAATTTTACCCAGGTGAACCTGGAGTAGTCATCGATTATAACTAAGCAATACTGGTTCTTGCTTAGTGACTTGGCTCCATGTGTATTAAATAGATCTAGGTGAATAAGCTCAAGTAAAGAGTTGGTTCTATCTAGATTGGTTGGCTTGTGGGTTGACTTGATTTGTTTTCCTTGTTGACAAGGATGGCATATTGTATTTTGTAGATTTCTTAATTTAGGCAATCCTCTAACTAATCATTTTGACTCATTTTCGAGATGAGTCTAATATGAGTGTGACCCAGTCTTCTATGTCACAATTTGGTTTCCTCTTGTTGTGTCAAGAGACACTTTATCGAGGGTGTAGGTAGGTCAATGGTATAGATATTATTTTTTCTAAGTCCCTTAAGCGTGATTTCAGGGTTTTCGATATTTTTAACCAAGCATCCAGAATTATCAAAGGTAACTAAGTATCCGCTATCACACAATTGGCTTATATTTAATAGATTAAAATTGAAATTTTCAACCAATAAAACTTTTTGAATAATGAAATCGGAACTAAGTTCGATATTACCTTTTCCGATTACTTTCAGTTTTCCATCGTTGCCGAATGCAACTGATCCTAGGTTCTTTAGTTTTAGCTCAGTGAACTTCAACCTATCTCCAGTCATATGTCTGGAGCATCCACTGTCCAACATCCATTGATCCAATTCCTACACATAAAGTAGTTGATGGATCAAAAGACAGTTTGATTGAAATAAGTCCTTAATTTTTCATCTCACCCAATCTAAGTTAACAATTAGTTAATTCTATGAGTGTTTGTAGGGTGGTTTTACGTTAATTGAAGAATTTTTGAAAAATGTTTAAGTTAATTAAATTTTTGATAAATATTTAAGTTAATTTTGATTTTGAAAAATATTTAAGTTAATTTTAATTTTGAAAAATATTTAAATTAATTTTAATTATGAATTTAATTTTGAAATTGAATTAATTTTAATTATGAATTTAATTTTGAAATTGAATTTTAAATTTAATTACGAATTTACTTTGAAATTGAATTAATTTTAATTTTAAATTTGAATTAATTGTGAGTTTGAATTAATTTGTTAATTCCTTAGTCATCTCACCCGATCTAAATTTTCAATCAGGGAATCCTATAATTTTTATGAGATGAATTAGATTCAAATTTAGGGTTTTGGTTTAACTTTGTGTTAGATTCAGGTTTAGCTTTGGGTTCAACAAATAGGCATTCTTTGAATAAACTTATGGGCTATGGTGAGTCACAAGGACATCATTAAAGTAACCATGCCTTCGAGGTTTTCCAAATAGTCCTACCCATTGAACTTAATACAAAACCTTGGTCTAACTGGTTAGGATCCATAGAGGATAGCTTCGGTTAGTTTCACTTAGCCAAACGCACCAGGTCGAAGCCATATCTTCCTAGACATGCGATGACTAAGCTTCCCTAACGTACTATCATCCAATACTTCACCAGTACCATGGGTCAAGTTAAACCTTGCCCACTTTACTCTAATCTTAATTACCCTGCCGGGTAGTCTACTCTTAGTTACCCTTATCGGGTGGATTAAGTCAGGAGGTGCCAGCTATTCTGGAGCCTTCCTTTGGATTTTAATTTGAATTTGATTTAATTTGGATCTTAGTTTAATTTGATTTAATTTGAATTTTAATTTAATTTGAATTTTAATCTTATTTAATTTGAATTTTAATTCAATTTTATTTTTATTATTTTTCTTCTAGCTCCCCTGGATCATAGTCTCGATATGGTCTATCGAGGTAATGTATTTGATCCTTAGGGACCCAATATTGACCAAGTCCAACTTGATTAACCAGGTTGGACTTGGGTACCCATGCTTGGACTGATTTATTATTTTGTCTATTTATAATTGACAAATATGCTTTATATTTCTTTTTTGGTTTGAATCATAGTCCAGTTCTATTGTAGATTGCCCTTTGTGTCCCAAGAATCAGATCAAGGTTCTTGGAGCCCAAAGAGAATCGTTCTAATGTTTTCTCCAGATCCTTGACCTGAGTTTTCAGGCTGGAATTCTCTTCCTCATGTTTTTGGACTTGAGTCGAGTTTCCAGTCTGAACTTAGTTACTTCTTTAAGGATAACTACTTCCTTTAGAAGTGACTTAATTCTAAGATTAGACTTAGCTAATTTTCGTAACAGGTAATTGACTAGATTGTTTAGTTAAGGGATACTTACAGTGGGATCGGACCATTCGGAAACGGATGCGGATCCGTGGCTTCTTTCCGATTCTGCTTCCGACTCGCTCTCGGACACGTCGATCTGGTCCCGGGCCATTAGTGTAAAAAGGCTCGTTTGTTCGAGCTCGTCGTCGGTATCCTCTTCTGAAGATTCGTCCCATGTCGCCTTTAGGGCCTTTTTCTTCCTTGATTTCTTCGGATCTTTCTGATTTGGGCAATTCGCCTTGATGTGCCCCTTTTGATTGCATCCGTAGCACGTTACCTCGAACTTCACCTTTGATTGAACTTCCTTGGACTGAACTGCCTTCTTGAGGTCCTTCTTGTTGAACCCCTTCTTCTTCTTGTACAATTTCTTTACAAGATTGACGAGTTCAGTTGTTAGTTCATCGTCTTCATCGTTTGAATCTGGTTCTTCTTCTGACTCTGGTTCGGTTCTGCGCTTTATCTTTGATTCGCGCATTCTCCCTGTTCCTGCAACCAAAGTCAACCCTTTCTCGGTCGGGCGTGCATTAATATGTTCATGAAGTTCGAATTCTGCAAAAAGTTCATCTAATTTAATGGTAGATAGGTCCCTAGAAACCTTGTAGGCATCTACCATGGATGCCCACGAGGTGTTCCTTGGAAAGGCGTTTAAGGAGCACCTTATGATGTCCTGGTTATCTACCTTCTGTCCAATTGCATGAAGACCGTTGAGCAGATCTTGAATCCGGACGTGGAGTTGGGCAGCCGTCTCGCCTTCCTGCAGTTTGATATTAAATAATTTATTGAAGATTAGGTCTCTTTTACTTACTTTGGTGTCGGATGTTCCTTCGTGAAGTTCAATGAGCTTCTCCCACAGCTCCTTGGCACTGTTGAAGGGGCAGTTCTTCTTTTGATAGGCCACACTGAAGGGTGCAAGTCGCCTTGGCATTAGCTTCCACCTTCTTAATCATAGATGCGTCCCAGTCCTCATATAGTAGTGGCTTGCCGGTGCTATCAGTTGGTAGATGGAGTCCGGTTTTAACGATCACCAGACTTCAAAATGAGTCTGGAGATATGCCTCCATCCGACCCTTCCAGTACCCAAAGTCGTCTCCGGTGAATAGCGGGGGGCGAGCTGTACTGTAGCCTTCTTGAAGGGCCATTTTAGATCAACTATGAAGAAAATAAACAACAAGAAAATTTCAGGACTTGGTCCTGGATTAGTAGTGCGGGAAGTATTTAAAAGAAAACAGACTCGAGTGGTGTTGCACCAACTTCGAGCAAAAACCGATTCGAGAAAAGAATTAGAATATAGCTATAAAGCTAAATTCTAATTGACTCTGAAAAAATCTAAAAATACCACGAAGAATTGTTTTGAATGGTGGTTGCACCGATTCAAAACGACCCACTCTGATACCAATTGTTGGATCGAAAGCGCTAGAGGGGGGTGAATAGCGCTCGTGGCTTTCACAATAGATTTCAGAATCGTAAAAGTAAATACAGCGGAAAAGAAATAACACAAACACAGAAGACACGAGAAGTTACTTCGTTCGGAGCCTATCTCGACTCATACTCGAAGGCCCTCGGTCGTTGACCGCTTTCGGTGGGAAACAACTATATGTCGAAAAGATGATTCGTTGGAAATATACCAACGAAAAGAGAACAGAGAACTTTGGAGTGATTCGTTGGAGTAGCAGAGCGTTGTTGAGGCGTTAGCAGCAGTACACGGAATAGCGCAGATTTCTGTTCGAAATTGATGATTTGAGCTGCACCTCGAGGCCTCCTTTTATAGCCTCTGCAAGTTTGATCCAGATCCCCAAGTCTCAGGATCAACTTTAACCCGAAACGGATCGGTCGACCGATCCTCATGTTCGGTCGACCGATCAGATGATCTCCACCGCATCTGATCCGTCGATCCGTCGCTCTGCTTCGATCTGGTCAAGCTCTATCCCCGGCTTCGGTCGACCGGTCCCAAGGTTTGGTCGACCGATCAGTCTCCTCTGACCCGCTCACCTTGGCCTGATCCAGTCGACACTTATCCCAGGTTCGGTCGACCAATCCCAAGGTTTGGTCGACCGATCCCCTGGTCGAGCTTGGTCCAACCTCTAGAGATCTGATATGCTGATTTGTGGGTTCGGTCGACTGATCCCAAGGTTCGGTCGACCGATCCCGGTCACTTCTAACTCTGCATAAAAATATTAGTTACCTGCAAAACAGAGTTAGAACACAATGGAATATATAAATGAATAAACTGACAGCCTTCGGACTGTCCGGGTCTGACTTCGGGTTTCCGACCGGAAACCCTAGGTCGACCCGACGCCTACTGTTCCATTTACGGGGAACGCGTCCTCACCTACTCCACTCAGGAGATTTACCTGTTGCCAGTTCCTCCAGATCGACTGGACTTTTTCTCGGCACTCGTTGCCTCCGGACTTTCTGCTGAACGCTCGCTTCCCGACTCGTCAAGTCTTCTACCTGGTTCGCAACACTAGGACTTTCCACCTAGGGTTACCACCCCCTAGGACTTTCGCCTGAAGCACCCGTCCCGCCAAGACTTTCCGCATAGAGTTACCACTCCCTATGACCTAGAGTTACCACCCCCTAGGGTTTTTCCCTTGCCTAACCACAGTTAGGGCTTTTGCCTAAGTATACTTAGGACTTTTCTGCAAACTCATTCAGACTGTTAGATCGCAACACACCTTAACTTTGAATCCTTTACCATTATCAAAACTCGGGTTCGACCATCGCATGCTTCCCGCACCAACACAAACTAGGCTCAGATTGTTAATCAATTTAATTGTTTGTTCCTGACTCAAAGCACAAAGTTCACCCTATATTAGATTCATGTTTTAATTTGGGCTAATTGAGTAAGAGTTTCTAAAGTTAGCTTCTAGGTCGTGATGAGATACAGAGTCTTTTTGAGAATCGGAACTATAACCACTTCCTTAGACAAAGCTAGCTTAAGAATCTGGAGTTAAATCAACTTTAATATAATGCCTTAGTCTAACTCATTTAGAGTGAGGTTAGTTAGCTTATTCTAGTTTCACTTAACTAGATACACCAAGTAGGGTACTTCTTATCCAGCCTAGACATATACCTAACCAGGATTTCTTAGCGTACTATCAGCTCAACATGCTCTTATACTAAATTGTAGGATCAAACTCGACACTCGAGGGAGGGTGCATAGAATTAAGAATTTTTAAATGAGCATATAGTAAAAACAATTGAATTAATCATAGTAGCACAACATAAATAAAGATTACTTAAACCGATTCAATCAAATAAGACAAAACAATATAAACATGTAATAGATTCAGTTAACAATTTAAGCATGCAAGTAGGTGATCAATCACATGCAACAATAATAATAATAATCATAATAATAATATGCTGAAATCAGGCCTTCCCAGCCAAAATCAGCAACTTGGATCGATTGGAGTTGGGTTCCAATCGATTGAACCTTTCTGAATCGATCCACGGATCGATTCAGACTCCCTGGATCGATCGGCTGATCGATCCAGCGAGCTTCTGCTCGCGGGAATTGCCGTTTGAATCGATCCATGGATCGATTCATGGAACTCCAATCGATCCATGGATCGATCGGAGCTCTGATAGTTGCTGAAATTCCATTTCAGTCAACTTCAGAAACCCCTAGAAAATTCTACAAAAATCCAAAAATTATGAAATTTCGTGTAGACATTATTTAGGGCATACTTAAACATGGAAAAGTAGTCTTCTATGAAAATACATCATATTTTCAAAGATTGACACAAACTTGAAAACTTGCAAAAACTTTAGTGTTTTTCTTCAAGTTTGTGTCTAACTATTCAATGGTGATTACTATCAAAAGATAGCCTTCACCAAGGTTTTCCAAAAATATTTTAAAAACATTTTCAAAACCAATATCCCATCATGTTCCTTGGGCATAATGCACATGACTTGTACATTAGCTTTCCCAATGATGGGAAAACACATAACTATGTGTTTTGATGAACTTAAAACTCAGAAGAATGCACTAAATCAACATCTTGAGTTTTGTTCATCTTCCTAACATCTCACTTGTATCTAATGTGCACTTAAACACATACAAGTCACCTTATAGTCCTTGTGAGATGTGAGATTTTGGTTTTAACCTATTCTAGGGATCATGCATATCTATCTAGGCATTTTAAAGATATTAAACATCCACCTAGGATGTCACTTGTTAATAAGTGATGTTAAATGCCATTTGTCCTTAATTTACAAGGAATTAAACTTAATGCATGATTATGTTATGACATACATCAAAAGGAAATAATTTTCAAAAGAAAATATCCTATAACTACATGATGTATGTATGACATGACATGGTATTTTTGTATTTTTCATGATAAGTCATGAATGCAAAATACAAATAAGATAAAATATGATGTCATGGCATATTATGAGCAAACAATCATGGCAAGGTTTAGCATAAATAAAATATACCTAGATTACCTATCTAAGTATCGTTAATCTTAGCTAATCCTAAAACTTAAACCCTAGATTGCCCAAAGTGCTTCAAGAGAGTGCCAAAACCTAAATGGGCATTTCTAATTCTCTTGATTAATTTATGCCAATTAAAATGAACATGTCCTCAAATGTTGGCATATTCCATTTTTCCTCAAGAGCAGCTTTTTTTTTTTTAAATTTAAGGCCCGGATTGCCTTAAATTGCCTAAGAGCATACCAAAAACCCAACTTGATAGTTCTTATTAATTTTCCAATATGTGCCATTTAAGATTAAAAATCAAATCTTCCACCATTAGGCACATTTTACTCTTTCACGGAGTAAATAATAGGTCCATTTCATTTTCAAAGGTTAACTAAACCTTGAAAATGCTCCTTGAGTGTCAATTTCCTCAAAGTTGGGTTAACTACCCTTCTAATCGGAGTTGACACTCTCTAACCCATCTATGGGGTAGAGAAGATGCTCCTAGGGACCCAACACCTATTGGTGCTCCTTGGATGCTCTAGGTACTCACTAGGGATAACTTCCCTAGATACCTTCCTAGTGACCTTGTTGGGCTTCTTAGAAGCCTTGGTCACATTTTCTAGGTCAACTCTAGGGATAACCTCCCTTGTGACCTTGTTTGTGACTTTCTTAGACTTCTTAGAAGTCTTAGTCACATTTATTGCAAAAATACTCTTAGGGATGACTTCCCTAGTATTTTTGGCTTGACCACTAGACCTAGGGTTTGTTCCATAGCTATATGGAACTCTATGGTAAGAGGGCACATCCTTCTTAGCCTTTGGTTTGTATCCCAAACCTCTATGGCCATTAGATGACCTTTGTGCTCCTAGACCTAGGTTATGCTCATTTTGCCCTAATAGGATATTTTCCATCCTTTTTAGGGTCTTTTCCATTTTATCAAGTCTTGACCTCAAGACTTGATTTTCTCTCACTAAGTCCTTAGTATTTGACCCATGAGCATTTTTGTTTCTAGGCTTGTATCTAAAATCCTTAGAGTTTACGCCTAGATTTTTACCTACAATCCTAGCCTTAGGTGTAGTAGTTTTAGCATGAAAAGCTATATGTTTTTCTTTAACACTATCATGCTTTCTATTTTCATGGTAAATAGCATTAAAATGATAAAAGTTAGAACCATCATGCTTTTTACCATAATGTAAAGGGGTAGGCTCAATAAATGTTACCTTCTTCTTTACCTTGGAGGCTCCCCCTTGCCTAGTGCCTCCTTGAGCCTTGACCACCTTCTTCCCCTTGGGGCATTGACTCCGGTAATGCCCCTTTTGATTGCAAGAGAAGCATATGATATGCTCCTTGCTCTTCTTTGTCCCGGGGGTGGTCTCCTTGGGCTTCTCCTTGCCCTTTTTCGTCACTTGACCCTTCTTCTTGGCCAAGTTGGGACACTTGCTCTTGTAGTGCCCACTTTCCCTACACTCAAAACATATTATATGATTTTTATTTTTAATTGAAACATTTATACCTTCTTGTGTAGGGATGGCACGTACATCTCCATTTTCTATGTCTTAAATATCGGAGGTGGCACCATCTTCTTCTTCTTCACTTGACCCGGATGTAGAAGCTTCTCCTTCTTCTTGATCCGGCGTCACCAAGGATTGCTCCCCCTCAATCCTAGAGGTGGAGGCTTCATCATCTTGAATGTGAAACAAGGAGTATGCTCCCTCCTTGTTCCCTTCGGTGCATTCCCTTGAGGATGAAGCTTCTTGGATTTCCTCTTCTTCGGAGATTGAGTATCTCTCAACCTCGGGGTCCTCCTCTTGGTCTTGCTCCAAAGAGTCACCCTCTTTGGATTCTTCATGATCTTGTACAGTGGAGGGGATCTCTTCATGAAGCTTGGCCAATTTGCTCCAAAGCTCCTTGGCATCTTCGAATTCTCCAACTCGAGCCAAGATGTGGCTAGGCAATAAATTGACCAGAAGCTTGGTCACTTTGTCATTTGCCTCGCCCCTTTGAATTTGCTCTGAGCTCCATCTGCTTTTCTTTAGAAGCTTGCCCTTGGAGTTTGTTGGAGCTTTGAAGCCTTCCATTAGAGCAAACCATTGCTCTATCTCCATCATAAGAAAATTTTCGATTCTTGATTTCCAAGAATCGAAACTTGTAGAAGTGTATGGTGGAGCCACCCTTGTATCAAATCCAAGTCCATCTTGGAATTGCATCTTGAAGTTGAGCTTCTTGAATTCTTTGACTTTGATGAATTTGCTCCAACTTCTTCACCCTCTAGCTTTTCTTGATATGCTTGACCCTTCCGGCGATGATTCCGGTGAAGAGCAACCTCGCTCTGATACCACTTGTTAGGACCAAAAGTAGCTAGAGGGGGGGGTGAATAGCTCGTCGCGTGCTCGTTGCTCGGTGTTGCTTGTTTCTTCAAGAATGCGCAGCGGAAAATACAGAAACAAACACAAACACGCTAACACTAGGATTTTACTTGGTATCCACCTCACAAGAGGTGACTAATCCAAGGATCCACACCAACGCACACACCCTCCACTATGAATAACACTCCTTTATGGTAACTACCAAAGGCGGAGAAGCCCTACAACACTCTCAATACAAGAAGAAGAAAGGGAAATACAAGTTAAGCAAAAGCTTACAAGATGTGCCGTAAAAACCCTAACCCTAACTTCTTCCTCTTGCAATAGATCCGCCTCTTGACTTGGAAAGCCTCCAAGAACCTTCAAGAACTGGCGATCACGTGCTTGTAGAGAGCTGTGGAGGAGCTGGAATGAATCTGAGAAGAGCTCGTAAAGAGATCCCGAAGACCACGCTCGCCTGCGGCTTTAAACCCGATGCAACGGTGGGATCCCGATCGATTCGAATGTTCCGATCGGAGGCTTGGATCGATCCACGGATCGATCCAGCGCCTCATATCAGCGCTCCGATCGATCCACGGATCGATCCGGCGCTTATCGCGCGAAGATCGCCCGATCGATCGGCCGATCGATCGGGACCTCGATCGATCCACGGATCGATCCGTGCTTCGTCACTGGGAAGAATCTAGATCGATCCACCGATCGATACCTGGATCGATCCACGGATCGATCCAAGACTTGGTTTTGCCCAAAACCAAGTTCCAAACCTCCCTAACCAACATCCGGTCAACCTTGACCTGTTGGTACATCATGCCTCGCATCCGGTCACTCCCTTGACCTGCCAGGACTCCCCACCAAGTGTCCGGTCAATCCCTTTGACCCACTTGGACTTTTACTCGTCGTGCCAAGTATCCGGCCACTCCATTGACCTACTTGGACTTCCACCGGATGTCCGGTCAACCGACCCATCCGGTCTTCCTTCCTTGCCAAGTATCCAATCAATCCTTTGACCTACTTTTCCAACACCTGATGTCCGATCATCCTCGATCCATCCGGTTTTTCCTGCCCGGCTTCACTCACTGTGGCTTTCACCTAGCTTTACTCACTAGGGTTTTCCATCTGCCTAGCTTCACTCACTAGGACTTTCACCTGGCTTCACTCACCAGGGTTTCCATCTGCCTAGCTTCACTTACTAGGACTTTCACCTGGCTTCACTCACCAGGGTTTCCATCTGCCTAGCTTCACTCACTAGGACTTTCATCTGCCTGGCTTCACTCACCAGGACTTTTCTTCTGCCTGGCTTCACTCACCAGGACTTTCACCTGGCTTCACTCACCAGGATTTTCACCTAGCTTTACTCACTAGGGTTTTCCCTTGGCTTCACTCACCAGGACTTTTCTTCTGCCTGGCTTCACTTACCAGGACTTTCATTTTGCCTAACATCCCAGTTAGGACTTCCCAGTCAAGTATCCAGTCAACCTTGACCTACTTGACTCTTCTTCAATCAATATCTTATTGTCAAACATCTAAACCCAAACCAAGACTCAGCTTGGTTACCCAGGTCAACCTTGACCTGAGGGATATTGCACCAACAGTCCAAATTAATGTTTTTCACTGTTGGTTGAACCTGTTGGAACCCCAAGGTGTTTTGATGTAATCAAACGAGTTAAGTTAGGTCATGTTTGATTTAACCCTTATGTCTAAGTGTGCAGGAGCTTAGGAACACAAGAAGTCGAGCGGAAGACGCGGCTAGCGAGAAGGACGACACGGGGAGAGAACCAACGGGTTCGATGCGTTTGATGGACGAGGTGCCGCGGAAGAGTACACCAGTGGACGAGAAAATGTACACGACATTCGGGGCACGAGCTAAAGACCTAAAACAAGCGCTTCTTGGGAGGCAACCCAAGGGGTTTCAATTTAATTTGTTATCAATTTGTCATTCTATTTAGTTCAATGAAGTTTTTTTTTATTGTCGAATCTTAGTTCTCAGGATGTGCATAACCTCTACAAGCTAGTCATGATCGTTTCATGGGTGTGGAGGCGTCAGAGGACTACGCGCGTAAGAGAGTTGGTAGTGTGACCCCACACGGCCGTGTGAAGCTAACAGAGGAAGAAATGACACTAGCCGTGTGACCCCGCACGACTGTGTGGCTTGTGCAGAGAAAGAACAATATACGACCATGTTGAATGGCACGGTCGTGTGAAGTCACCAGAGGGGATGTAACACCCACTAAGCTTTTAAGAATAAATATGAGAATGATGAATTTGCCTTAGAAAAATAATAAGAAGTGAGTTGAAGTAAAAAGAAATAAAATGAAATAAAAAGAAGTGATGGTCAAGGATTGAACCTTGAACCTCTTATATTATAATTCATAGAATTAATTAGTAGAAACGAATTGGGATAGAGAGAAGATATTGATAGCAAAGGAGGGAAACTCATGATAAAGGTGAGAATAAAAGATAGCTAAAAGAAAACAAGAAAAGAGCAAGAGAAAGGCAACTTGCCTTCCTCCCTTTCTCTCCCTCTTCCTCTTTGATCTTGCCAAAATTTTAAAGAGGAGTTAAGGGGATTCATTCCCCCTTATTTTATCATGAATGGTGAGAATAAATGGAAAATAAGATAAATAAAATAAAAATGGAGAAAAAGGCTAAGGGAGAAGGAAAGCAAAAATCAAGTTTGCTACCTCTTCCCCCTTAACATAAAAGGGAGCAAGAAAAGAGAAAATTATTTTTCTCTCATTTTTCTTTCACTCATCCTCTCCCTCACCGAGAACACCACAGTTCCCTCTCCTCCATCTTCGGCCCCAAAGCCAAGTTTGTCCCTAAGAAAGCCTAAGATACAAGGAGGACTTAGCAAAGGAATCAAGGGAAAGGAACTAGAAGAAGAGACTATTTCTTCTTCACCATACCTTAGATCCACAAGCGAAAAGGATGTAAGATTCCCCTCACCTGTGGCACAAGGCGTTTTATGTAATTTTCAGATTTTATGAGGATTTTAAAACCTAGAAACAAGTTTGAGAAAATTCGGCCAAGAAGAGCTTTCAAAATCTAATGATGTTTAACTAGTCTACACTATATGATAGATTTTTCTATGCTATGTAGAGGGGTTCTTCTTCATGCTTTTATACCTATATGATGCTTGATCAGAGGAGTACTGAACCCTAGAATTTCCGCCAAAAATATTCTTAAGAGGCTAGGGAAATTTATTGTTTTACCCAACTAGTACAAGGTTCTCCCTATGAAATATTAAGGATTATGTATTGGTTTTCTTCCTTAGAAGATATTTGAAACTAAAAGAAAACCCACTCATATGTTTCGGCCAAGGAAGGGTTTAGGATTAGGAAGGCCTTTAAATTTAAATAATCATGCTCATGCTATAGAATACAAAGATCTTAAAGGATTTGTATGCTTGAATATTGCTAGAATTTCATGAACTCCTTCTTAGTGTTTTTCGGCCATGATGAGATGGATAGCTTAGAAAGCTTAAACAAAATTTTAAAATGCTCAAGACCTCTGTGCTGTTTAGATATGAAAGTTGTTTAATGCCCTCATGCTTAATTAGGGTGTAGAAAAATTAGTAGCATAACATATATCATGTATGACCACAAGGGGTCCTAGTTTACTCATGAACCAATTTGTATATATGTTTCTTAGTAACTTTTGCCATGAAACTTACTTAGATTTTTCATGCTTTAGGCCACTTAAAAACCTAGCTAAAGAATGGTAGGTTTCGGCCATGGGAAAAAAATAAAAGAAAAAGAGAAAAAGAAACCTAGAAAGCCTAAGACACAATTCATATGTATACTCATTAGGCTTGTCTTTACACATGCTATGAAACTCGTATGACTTCACATGTTTTTTATGTTATTGAAGCAAGTTTAAGCACTGATGAGTTTCGGCCAAGTAGGGTTTAAATGACCTAGAGGCCTTAGAATTTAAACCAAAGGTGTTAAAATGCTTCTTATGAAAATATGATAACCTATTGATTGTGTCACATGCTTGTATAATTTTTCCATGATCTAAAAGGACTATTGTAAGTCTCGGCCATGGAGGGTTAGACACCCTAGGGACCCTAGGACTTAAATTAAATATGCTCATGTCACCCTACATGAAATGTGATAAGTAGAAAGCCAAGGTTCAATTGCTATATGTTGTTTTATGACCTAAAATGATGCTAGGGTATGTTTCGGCCATAACTATTGTATGATGCTTTGTATGAATTTATACATAATGTTAGTCCAAGTTCACATGCTTGTATGCTTGTTTGTAGCCCTAATGAGAACTTGTTAAATTTCGGCCATGACATATATAAGGGCTTAAAGAACTTAGGAACTAATTCAAATATGTCAAATGTGTTTACCTTATTTCTTGGTAAAAATGTTATAGATATGATTTCAAGTTGTCTATGTTTTTATGTCATATGGAACCTTGTTTCACACCTTAAGGTTTCGGCCACATGAAATTAGGGACTTGAAGAACTTAGAAACTAAGTTAATCATGTTTATAATGCTTCCTATGAAAATGTTATGATGATAATTTAGGTACCACATGCTTGGATGTTGTGTTTAGCCTAAATTGAGCTCTAAAGGGGTTTCGGCCACAAGGGTTAAGGAAGCTTAGAACCAAGATAAATATGATACCATGTTTCCTATGATAGGATAATCACAAGATACACCCTTATGCTTAATATGTATGCTTGTGATTTATGACTTATGATATGATATGCATGCTTTTATGATATGATATGCTTTGTGCTTAAAATATGCATGTTTTTATGATCTATGCCTAAGTGATGCATATTGTTATGACATGATGTATGCCTAAGTGATGCGTACCTTTATGATATGATGTATGCCTAAGTGATGCATACCTTTATGACATGATGTATGCCTAAGTGATGCATACCTTTATGATATGATGTATGTCTAAGTGATGCATACTTTTATGACATGATGTATGCCTAAGTGATGCATACTTTTATGATGTGTACCTAAGTGATGCATGCTTTTATGATGCATGATATGTATGACATGTACTTTACTTTATGTGTGAGTGGCTTGTACCAAGGGTGGGCTCCATAAGCGCCCCGGGGACTAAGGACCTCGTTAGGGATGGGCTCCTAAGTGCCCCTAGGACTAAGGGGCTAGTATGTTTGCCTCGTAGGGTTCAAGACTTGCTACCTTGGACCTACAAGATTGCGCGCAATATGTAAGTGGTACATAGCCGGGATCCCCCTTATGTTGAGATTATTTTCAAGTATATATACATATAAAAGAGAATGGTTTTAAAGATCATGAGACATACACATGTTTTTTCGGATACATGTTTTCCAAAATCATATTGCATACACTTTTTGATTATGCTATGTTTCATGCTATGCTCTTGATTATGATATGCCATGATAAGGTATGTTTATGTTATGTTCATGCTATACCTTATAGACATGTTTCGGCCATGGATATGTTGATGCTTGATATATATAGATTTCGGCCATGGATTTGATGATGCCTTGATGTACATATTCGGCCATAGCTATGATGTTTTGATATACATGTTTCGGCCATGCTTTGATATACCATGATACTTGTTTGTTATGCTATGTCTAGCTATGTTTTATGCAATGCACTATGTATATGTTTCGGCCATGATGATGTTTGATATGCCATGACTAGTTGTGATTATATTATGATGCATGATAAGCTTGAATAGAATGCTATGTTATGCCATGATTAGCTGAGATTATGACTTGTTGATACATTCTTGATTATGTGCTGATTGTTGGCTTTAGTGAGTAGGAAAGGAACTTACTGAGCCATGAGTGCTCATAGCTTACTTTCCTTGTACCACAGATAAAGGAAAAAGCTGGATGAGTTAAAGGAGCAGCAGGAGGGGCAACAAAGATGTGTGTGGCGGTGGCTAGGCAACTAATTAAGAACCTGCTTTAAAATCTTTAAGAACTATGCTTTGGTTTTGTGAAATGTAATACAATATGAGTGACTTGATTAGGGCTGCAAACGAATCGAGCCGGCTCGCGAGCTTTTCGAGCCGGTTCGAATAATATTTGATTCGTATTCGAAATTATCGAGCTCGAGCCGAACTCGAACATGTTCGATACTGTTTTCGAGCCGAATTCGAATACTTAATAATTTGTTCGAGTGTTCGCGAGCCGCTCGCGAGCTTTTATTTAATTTATTATATATTTATTTTTTTAGATACTGATTCATTATTGGGTTATATTCTAATCTATTATTGGGTTAATGGGTTAAAGGGTTAAGTAATTACCCATCCATTAGCATTTGTGCCTTTCTACTAACACTATATAATCTAATAACCCTAATGTTTACAAACCCTAGCCCTGCTTCGAGTTTTTTTCCCTTCGACGCCGCCGCTGCCCGCTGCAAACATCAACGAGTGGATCTGTGGAAGGGCTAGCTGCAAACATCAATGAGTGGATCTGTGGAAGGGCTAGCTGCAAACATCAACAAGTGGATTTGTGGAAGGAGATAGCCCTGCTTCGAGCCTTTGACGTCGCCGCTGTAAACATCAACGAGTGGAAAGAGGTTGAAGGCGACGAGTCGACCATAGAAAGTTGAGAGTAGAATCACATTGAGGACTCGAGGTCATGTGATCGTGCTTCTAGTGGTCGGGAACTCCAGATCTAAAGAGTGGAGATCATCCGCAAGCTTCTTTTTCTGCTTCAACGTTCTTCATCAAGGAAAATCTGAGACGTGAGTTCCTTTTTTCTCTTCACAATCTCTGTTTTACTTACTGCTTGTTTTAATCTGTATATTCATTTTATTTCGTGATGAAATAGAAGCTGCTCGTGTGAACATGCTTCTAGTCTAGTGGTCGGTAACTTGGGATCTAAAGAGTGGAGACCACACATGATCTTCTTTCTCTACCTCAAGCCCTCAACATTCTAATTAGAGGAAATCTGAAAAGTAAGTCTCTTTTTTCTCTTCTCAACCTTTCTCTATTTTTTTTTTGAAGCATATAATTACTCTAGTTCTGTATCATTCTTAGTATTTTTAAAATTTTTCTTTTAGAAGAAATTATTTCTTGTTGTTTTAATCTGCCTGTTCATTTTATTTCTTGAAGAAACATAAGTTATTAGATATTGTTTTCAGTAGAATAGTATTGATTTTGATAACTTTTCGAGTTTATAGTTTTGCACATTTAAGTAGAGTAATGTTCGTTTTCATGAAATTTATTTGAGAAAATTTATTCCTTGATCTTGAAGATATGTTAATTTCATAGGATAATTTCTCTTTCAATCTTCAAAGAATATGGCTGATTCTGCTCCAGCAGCAAATTCAGCTATTCAAGTTTCGTTAGATTCAAATGAAATCCCAGAACAGATAAGGGATAAAGGGGATAGTGTGAATAATAATGCGACTGGGGATGGTAATTTAAGTCCTAAGTTAAAGAAACAAAAGAGATCTCATGTATGGTCAGAAATGATTGAGGTTGAGGATCCAAAAGGTGATAAGTATAAGTGCAAACATTGTTAACTATTCCTTGCAAAAATGAAGACTGGTACTACAACACATTTAAAACGACACTTGGATCATTGTGCTGAACACTTAGAGTCTAAAAAGAAACTTGAAGATAAACTCAAACAACAACAACTATTGTTAGGATTTGAAAGTGTTGATACAACTATGCCACCTTTGTTACATGATGGAAAATTTTGTATGGAACGCATGAAAGAAGCAGCTGCCTCATGGATTTTAATGCATGAACATCCATTTACATTATTAGAAGAAGAAGGTTTTAATATGTTTTGTAGACGTGGAATGCCTGAGTGGACTCGTATATCACGAACAACAGGAAAAAAGAGTTGTTTTGCAATATATGAAGCTGAGAAGAAAAAATTACATAGTTTGCTGAAAAATGTAACAAAAATCAGTCTCACAACAGATTTGTGGAAGTCAAAAAATCAAAAAATAGAGTACATGGTTATCACTGGTCATTGGATTGACTCTTCTTGGAAATTGAATAAACGTGTTCTCAATTTTTTTAATATACCTCCTCCTCGTGGTGGCCCTCAAATTTCAGATACCCTTCTTAAGTGTGCAAGGACATGGGAGATTGAAAATAAAATATATACTGTTTCTGTTGATAATGCGAGTGCTAATGATGCTGCAATTAAATATATGAAGGAAGATTTCTTGAAAATAAATAACAATCTGATTTGTGGGGGAAAATTATTCCATGTTCGGTGTTGTGCACATATTTTAAATCTTATAGCTCAGGATGGTCTCAATGAAATTAAGGATATTATTCATGTTATTCGTCAGAGTGTGGATTTCATTAGAAGAACAGATGCTAGACTCATTCAATTTGCTGAAATTGTGAAGCAATTGAAATTACAAGAAAGAAAATTGGTTGATGATTGTAAAACAAGGTGGAATTCAACTTATGAGATGTTGAGAACAGCAATTGCTTTCAAAGAAGTTTTTCCAAGATTTAAAGATCGGGAACCTAACTACGTTCATTGTCCAACAGAATCTGATTGGGAGAAATTGCTTAAAGTATTTTCAGTTTTGAAAGTTTTTTATCAAGCAACCAAAATTATTTCTGGAAGTGAGTATCCTACTACCAACCTTTTTCTAAATGAAGTTTATCGAGTAAAATTAATCTTGGATGAGAAATCTTGTGATGAAGAAGAGTTCATTAGAAAAATGGTGCAAAAAATGAAGGAAAAGTTTGATAAATATTGGGGCGAATGCAATTTATTAATGGCTGTTGGTTCAGTTTTGGATCCTTGATGCAAAATGCGATTACTTGAATTCACTTTTCCTAAACTTTATAACACATTTGAATCAGAGAGTAATATTAGAGAGGTCCAAAAGCTTTTGTATGCAATTTATAAAGAATATGCAGATGCAGCAATTGAAAATCTTCAAGGATCGAAATCCAATTCTGAATCTCAATCTAGCAACAGCTCAACTCAAAATATTAGAGAGCAAGCTACCTTTTCTTCTGGATGGTCTGAGTTTTCATCTTATTTAAAAGAAATTGAAATGGTACAACCTGAAAAATCTGAGCTAGATGTGTATTTAGAGGAAGGGTGTCATAGGCATAATCCAAATGATGCATTTGATGCTCTTGGTTGGTGGAAGCTTAATACATACAAATTTCCAGTGTTGTCAACTTTAGCTAGAGATATATTAGCAATACCCATTACCACAGTAGCTTCAGAAGCAACCTTTAGTGCTGGAGGTCGTGTTATTGATAAGTATCGTGCTTCTTTAGCTCCTGCAACAGTAGAAATGCTGATGTGTGGTGGAGATTGGTGTCGAAAACGACATGGAGTGACTAAAAAGACTAAGGTATGCCACTGAGAGATTTTGCTTCTGTTTTTAGCTTCCAATCAGAAAGTTTATTTTAAAAAAATAAATGATACATTTTATTCTTATTGTTGTAGGTTGAAAAACAACTTTTGACAATTGATTTGCCCATAGATTAAATGAATCATTTTAGGTTGAAATTTGAAAAATCAGTCATGCCACTAAGGTACAAGTTCAGTTTAATTTTTAGCCTTTTATATTTGAGTTTACTAACATGTGTTATATTTTATCTTGTGATGTTTTGCAAGATTGAAGAGGTGGAAGTATCAAACTTTTTATTTTATGAAGCTTTTGTATATCTTGCTGGATTGAAATTGTTGGTAGCTGAACTGGGAAGGGATAGAAGTACGAACTGTCAGTGTAAGTGTCTCAATTCTCCAATGTAGTTTCTTATAATTGATGAAGCAAATAGAATATTATTGGAGGCTAATTTGTGGAAGACATGAAGCACATATTTAAACATTTACCAAAGGTATGCTATGTAGTTTCCTGGGTAGTCCTCACAAAAGTGGTGCAAAGTTTGCATAAGATTTTTTAACGTTACATGCTTTGTTTGCTCATTCTTTCATGGAATATATAGTCTCCAGTTAACACCAGCTTAACATATAATAATAATATGCAAACAATGCAAATTGCTATATCTACAGCCATCGAGACTAAGCAGATTTGATCTACTTCAAACCTTTGGTAGAAGTATCAGTTTTTGCTTGTTTTTATAATGACGAAACTTGTTTTTATAATGACAGGTTGAAGATGGTAGATTGAACTTTGAAGCAGGGGTAGCAGCCAGCATGAACTTTTTTTATTTTCTTTAGTTTTGTATGTTTTTTAAACTGGGAAATGTAAGGGCAGACCGGTAGAATGAAGATGCAGAATGCAGATTGAAGCTGGGATAGATTGGCTGTATAACTTATTATCATCCCTTTTTGTTTGTTTTTCAAAACCCTGAAATGGAATGTTAACTTTTAATCTGCTAAATTTGGATGTTGAGTGTTCTATGTTTTGAAACATAAGAACATCTTTTATTTTGTTATAAATTATTGAACTATCATTTTGTTTATTGGCCATGTTTATTGTCCTTAGTTTTTATTTGTCTAGATTTATTTTATTTCTTTCCAAATTATTGGAATGGAAAATGGTGTTATATTAAATTTTTATTCTATTTATATATATATATATAAAATGGTGTTATCATTTTATTTATTCATATTCTATTGCATATAATTTTAGTGTAAATGACTATTTCGAATCATTGGAATAACTCAAATTCAAGACATTTTGAGCTAAAGTTCGGATTTAGTTCGAATCGAAGTTCGAATAATTCGAATCGAATTCGAATTCGAATCCATTTCGAATCGAGCTCGAGTCATGGTAATTAGTATTTTCGAACTTCGAATCGAATTCGAATAGTATATATATATTTCGAACTCGAATCCGAATATCAATATTTTTATAATATTCGACTCGATTCGATTCGTTTACACCCCTAGACTTGATACTAAGTTTTTATTTATTTCGTTATCATGTTATGAAACCATGTTAGTGTAGTTCGGTTTTAATTAAGTTAAGAAAAATAAATTTTAAGTCTTCCGCTGTAGTACGTACGTAGAGTATCGTAGCCCCGTCCCTTAGGGTTAGCAGGGAGGGCGGGCGTTACAGGGGAAGAGGGCACGGACCGTGCAAATTTGGCACAGCCGTGCGATCGCGGCCGAGAGGAGGAGAGAACCGGCCGTGTCAACTGACACGGTCGTGCCAAGCTATCAAGAGGAGGGTGTGCGGATTCTTACACGGTCCGGCCCAATTCCACTCCTATTAGGGCACGGGTGAGCATAGGCTTACACGGTCGTGCCGCCACTATCATCTCCTTCCTCATACCTCCTTCTCTTTCCTTCCTCCCACAAGTTTCCAAAAGTGCTACCACCCATCTCACACATTCATCTCATTCAAATCTACCTCTCCCGTCATCCGTGATGTCGAATACCATCGAAGAGAGCTCTCGTCAAAGGAAAGGAAAAGAGTTGTTGGTTGTCTCAAACAAAGGGAATCCACGCCTCAAAAGTATATCTAACAACTGCGACATTACTTTCTCTAGTGATGAACAATTGCATCGTTATCACTCTTTATCCAAACGTTCTATTTTGAGCACTAAGTTTATGGACCAAGAAACCTTGGAAGTGCTGGGGTTTAGGAATAATATTGATTGGTTGCTTGATAGAATAGGTTGGACTAACGTAATGACCACGAAGAACCCAACTTATCATCGTATCGTTTTGAAAATTTTAAGCTCCATCACTGTTGATAATGTTCAAGGAGGAGGAAAATTAAAATTTCATTTATTTAATGATGACTATGAATAGAGTCTTGAGGATTTTAATGTATGCTATGATTTGCCTAAGGATGGAGATTACATAATCCTACCTGCTTTTGAAAATTCAAATTTATGGGACCAAATTGGTGGGCGATCTTGCTTTAATCCACATGTTTCTAATGGTACTAGTATTATTAACCCAATTTTTCGATATATCCATATAATGATGAGGAACACGATATTTGGAAGGGGCGGTAAAGAAGGAATTGTAAGACTTTCAGACTTGTATTGTTTATGGGCAACAATAGAAAATGTGTCTATTAATTCTAGATATTTCTTTTTAAGACACTTGATAATATTAGACAAGGCTTCTTCCTCTGCCCTCAGTATTTAAGAAGGATTCCTTACTCATATTGCGGAAGTACAAGGATATGATCTGAGTGGTCTTGAAATGATTGAAGATGTTTATCGAATGGATTTAAATTTTTATTTAACCACTCATTTGATTTGCCAAGAGGAACATGAGTATAGTCTTGTGATTAAGGATAATTTTCCTCATAGATTGCCCAACCCGGCTTTAACCACGATCCATGTTAAGGAGAATTGACATTTGACTTTAGCAAAGCAACAGATTAACCCACCTCCAACCTCCCTTCCTAGAAATATGCCTTCGGTTGGTCGAGATATTTTGTGATTCGATTTCCAAGAATTTCGTCCTATTATCAACTGTCTTGATCATGACTTGGAACAAACTAATAGATTGTTTACTAGAAATTTTTACATGAAGGAGGAGCAATTTAAGCACTTGCAGGACTGTTTTAGGAGTGAAAGAGATTTATGCACCCGAATGCTTGAATTCATGGGTGCTCATAGGAAGAAAATGGCTTGGAACGAGGATTTTAGGTGGTATATGAGGAACTTTCAGAGTAGCATTGACAAGTTGTTCTCGTGTCATAAACAAGTAAGGGACTTGAGATGGGTAGTTGAGTCTTATCCCGAGCTTCCCGACCTCCCCGACCTTCAGCCTCATCGGCCATTTTGATTTCATCGGGACGATGAAAATTCTAAGTCTGGGGGGTGTTGTGTTTGCACAAATTGAGTCGTGTCGAGTCCTTTTCTTTTCTTTCTTTCTTTCTGCAAATTTATTTAGTTTGCTTTATCTACTTGCATTTCATTTTTATTTCTTTTAGTTTTATATTTCTACTTGCATCTCATTTGCACTTTTTTTCCCACTTATAGTTTTGAGGCATATTTGAGAACATCAAACCCTCTACTTCCTTTACTGACTTGTCCAATAGTAAAATGACTAGCACGTGTATTTTCTTAGTTCATGTGTTGTAGAAATAGTGTTAGTATGTTTGGTGTACCTCCTTTCTCTATCTTTAGTATCCTGAAATAAGCTAAGCATTTTACGGAGTTTAGTATAAGTCTTGGCCTAACCTTAAGGATCTTACTTTCACTTCACTTAAGTACTTAAGCTTGAATAGTAAAAATATTTTGAAATAGTTATGATTCATCCAATCTGCTTAGTACTTTTGTTACCATGAGGATTCCTTAGTTACATTTTGGTTATTGGACGACCTCAGATCATGAAAGCTCATTTGGAAAAATCTAAATCCCAATATATGCATATGGCATTTGTGATTAGTGTTACATCTCTGTAGCACCAAAAAAAATAATAATAAGAAAAAAATAGATGAATAAGGGATAAAAAATAGTTGTCGTGAGTGGAAACTAACAATTTACCCCTTTGAGACCGAGTTAGGTTACTGGGAAATAAATGTTATGTTTCTCTTAATTCCGAGTAGTATCCTTTGAGACCTTGTGTGATTTAAGGAAAACGAACCAAGTGTGTGGCAGGTAAGTGTCTATCACCGGGAACATTAGAAATTCAATTATATGACGACTTAACTAGGACAAAAAATTGAAACTTGAAGAGTTTGAGTTACTTATTGCACCGAGCACAAATAACTTATGCTTAGGTCATACTTAGGTTACTCCATAATCATATTTATCAATGAAACTAGTTGATAGAGTTAGGTGAGTACACTAGGGATTATGATATACTATAGGAACTCATGAACATAGATTACAGCGTTTTGCTTGAGGACAAGCAAAGGTTCAAGTCTGGGGGTATAATGTGCGTAGATATTATGATCGTTTATGCATGCTTTAACGCATATTTACTTGCTTTATTTGTATATATTCTTTGCATGATCATCTCTCTTATCGTTTATTCAGTATTTATACTCTTTTGTCCGAGATCTTCTCTTTGTTTAGTTTTGTGTTGACAGGGATAACTTTTGGAGCGAAAACGACGATTGTCGATGCACCCGAGCAAAGAAGAGCACGGTCGTGCACCCCTGCATGGTCGTGTGGCAATTCCATACAGATAGCAGAGCACGGCCTTGCAACCCTACATGGCAGTGCAACCCTACATGACCGTGCCTCACTACCAGCAGCCAAGAACCACACGGTCGTGTGAACCTCAAACGGCCTTGCAGTGCAACCCGAGCCCAAGTAAGACACGGCCATGCAAACGTGGCACGACCGTGCCACTTTACCCGAAGACAAGAAGAGCTTGGTCGTGCGGATTTTGTACAGTCATGGCACGGGTCGTGCGACGCCCGTGCCCTAGCCTATATAAAGGCTTTTAGCTCTTCTTCTCGGGGGGAGGAGGCGAGCCGTCAGAAAGGATTTATCTTGGTGTCGTTTCACGTTATCCCGGACTTCCGAGATCACCGTCATCATCACATCAACTCCAGAAGCAAAGGATTGGACCCGAAGATCATTTGACGTTATTAGATAAGCATCTTTTCTCTTTCTCTCTTCTCGTTCGAGGATTGTATGCTTACTTTTATTATGTCTTTGGATTTTTCTCCGACGTCTATGAAGTAGATCCCTTGTTCTAGGATCAGAGAGTAGTTTTGGATAGGGTTTGATGTAATACTCATGTTTATGCCTTTACTTATTGGATGATTTCGCTTGCTTTGTTTCTATTTGATATGCATGAGACTCGCTGAGATTATCTCGTCATATTGGTCGATTGTATATGAATTGCTAATTTCGTAAAGAGAGGATCTTAGATCTTATACTCGAGGGGCCCTAGTGACAGGGGCAACCCGTTCACGGACATCTAGAATCCTCACTTGAAAAGAGAAACAACTTCTCCACAAGGAAGTAAGAGACCGAATTAACCAAATCTCTATCTCTATCCTTAATGATACTGATTGGATTTGTATTCTTGTGATCTACCGAGGTGCCCTAGTGACAGGGGTTAACTATAACAGGATTTTACAGGGATCTTCTCTGTTTAGTGCTTAAGGATAACAACTTTAACATCCGGCGAATGCATGTTGATTGACAATGAGGAAAATGTAGAACATGATACATCAGGTTCCACCACAACGAAACTGAACTCCTAGAACTCTTCCCAAGGCAAGTTAACCTTTTTCTCTTTTGCTAGTTCTCACGTCTACTTCCCCATTCCCTTTCCTCTTAGAAAATAGTTAACTTACAACCATCGATAGTTTAGCTAATTCTATGTGAACAATCGCTAGTGCTTATAATCAGTCTTCATGGGATCGATAATCTTTTATTACTAACGACATATCCGTGCAGTTACGGAAACGTAACATTAACGTTGTAAGAGGCTACTCCGCCCGAAGAAAATCTTTAAATAGTGCGCTACTTGCTCCTTGGATTAACAATCTTCTGATTGCAAACTAAGTAACTCCCTTGTGTTTGCTTTCTTTTAATTAGTCTCTGTCTTTTTAATTACAAGTATTCTTTATTTAGTTGATAGTCCGAGAAAAGGTAGATTTATTTTTTCAGGGCAATTCACCCCTACCCTCTTGTCGCCCTCTAAAGGGACCAACAAGTGGTATCAGAGCGAGGACGCTTCAGAAGGACTAACCGCCGACCGAAGCAAAGCAACCAATGGCCCGACCAAATTCCACCGAAATTCAAGGGAAACTTCGCACACTGGAAATGTCGTATGGAGGTATTTCTGAAAATCGATTTTGAACTTCATTTAATAATAAAATATGGTTTGTAGCTCCTACGAATCAAAATAGAGAAGACAAAGAAGAGAGTCTTTGGATAAAGAAGGAGCAAAATGATTCCGTTGCGAATAACCGAGCAGAGTATCTCTTGCTGAGGTGCTGCCGCCTCAAGAAGTCAACCGCCTCGGAAGCTACTTGTCGGCCAAAGAACTCTGGGAAAAATTTCTAGAACTTCACGAAGGCACGTCCGAAGCCAAGCTCGCTAGAAGAGATATACTTCAGAACAAGCTGACAAATATCCGTTTGGAAAAAGGTGAGAAGGTAGTCGATCTACACGTTAAGGTAAAAGAACTAATTACCGGACTCAAGAACCTCGGTGAAACGGTAACCAACCGGGACATGATACGCTACGCATTCAATGTCTTTCCCAAAACTCCAGAATAGACCTCAATCATCGATGCCTACTCATCTCAAAGGACCTGGAGGTAAGTACCTTAGAGGAATTATTTTCTACTCTTGAATTACATGAAACCAAATATGCAGGGAAATCAAATGACTCAAGCCAAATTATGACCCTAAATGCAACCAAGAAGGATGAACCCGAATCAGATTCAGAAGAAGAACAAGAAGCTTATATGGTAAAAAATTTCAAAAAGTTCTTTAGATCTAATAAATTTAAATAAATGCAGAATAAGAAAAATCCAAACAATAGAAGAAGGGTTCATTGCTACCAGAACTCAAGAAGGTTAAAGTCAAGATACCCAAGAAGCACAAGAATCTAAAAGTAACTTGGGACGACAGTTCATCATCTGAGTCTGAAATACAAGAATATGTCGGACTAGCACTGATGGTGAGCTATGAAGGGCAAAGTACATCAGAAGCCAGCATCGATGAAGGGGGAGCGACTTCAGATGAAAGCAGCGAAGCAGAGGGAGAGTCAGGTTTCAAGTTTGATATGGTAAGTGAGGTATGTCTGTAACGCCCAAGCCCGGGCGGGCCCCACCCGGACCGAACCAGGAACGACACCAGAATTACATATCGGTTTGATGACTAGCTCCACAGACCACCGGAGGTCCTTTCAGCGTGCTTTGTCCTCACTCGCACGCACCCTGGAAAACTTCCCAAGAGGTCACCCATCCTCAGATTTCTCCAAAAATAGCACGCTTAACTTTGGAGTTCTTAAGTTTGAGCTTCCGAAAAAGAAGGTGCACCTTGGTGATATGGATAGTATCATCTAACCTTTTAAGTCATATTTAACCAGAATCTCAGAACCGGGGTATTACAATCACCCCCACTTAAAGACACAACGTCCTCGTTGTGTAACCACAAATCACACCACAAACAAATCTCAGAATCTCCCTCGCTAGGTGGTGCCCTGGGTGCTCCTACCACAGGCGCACTCACGGTCGCAAGGTCGCTCTGATACCATCTGTAACGCCCCAGCCCGGGCGGGCCCCACCCGGACCGAACCAGGAACGACACCAGAATTACCTATCGGTTTGATGACTAGCTCCACAGACCACCGGAGGTCCTTTCAGCGTGCTTTGTCCTCACTCGCACGCACCCTGGAAAACTTCCCAGGAGGTCACCCATCCTCATATTTCTCCAATAATAGCACGCTTAACTTTGGAGTTCTTAAGTTTGAGCTTCCGAAAAGGAAGGTGCACCTTGGTGATATGGATAGTATCATCTAACCTTTTAAGTCATATTTAACCAGAATCTCAGAACCGGGGTATTACAATGTCTCTTACCTCCTGATCAACTTTATTATGGTATTAAGTCAATGGCAAAATCCATGTACAAATTAAAAAGTAAAAATAATAAATTAAAAAAATGAAAACTTAGAAATAAAATTTTTTTTAGCAAAATCATGTCTGTTAGAAGATCTTGATAAAGTAAGACTTGAAAATGATAAATTAAAAGAAGAAATAGAAAACTTGAAAAATTCTACTTGTTCAAATATTTCTACTTTTAGAAATTATAGAGGATTAAACTGGTACTATAGGTTTTACAAAAGTCAAATCAAAAAAATATCAAAAGCCTATATACCTAGAAAATATCTGATTAACCCTGTAGGAAAGAACCTCTATTGGGTTCCAAAAACTTGTTTAATTTAAATATAAAATTAAGACCTAGCACTTTCAGCGAGAAAATTAAACTTTTAAATTCTTTATGAGGCTTTGTCTAGAAAGTGGTTGTTGCTCCAATAACCAAGAAGGTCTAGTGCCTCACCACTGCTTGGAAGTCAAATATTGAAATAAAAAATTTAATTGACTAACTGAAAAAAACATTGAATTGAAATTACTTAATGCTTTTAAGGGTTATTCAATTTGTTTTAGAAAATTCTCAAAAATATTTATGTTTGCAAAAACATAGAATTTTTTTAACTTATAAAATTAAATTGTTTTCATTTAGAAATTTTCTTTCTGCTAGAAAATTTTTAACTTAAATTTTTTTTTAGAAAATTAAATTGTTCTTACTTAGAAATTTTCTTAATTATAATTTTTTTCTACTTAAAAATTTTCTTACTTAAATTTTTTTAACCTTAGACTTGTTAAGAAACCTCATTTTTTATGTGATCAAAAGGGGAGAAGAATGTTAAGTCTTGAGGGAGGTATAATCAAAATTTTATCATTGAAAAATCTTATTTGCACTTATTTTCAAAATTATTTGTCTTTACATTATGTTTGTTTTACCTTAGCTTAACTTGGGTTACTCACATCAAAAAGGGAGAGATTGTTGGAACCCCAAGGTGTTTTGATGTGATCAAACAAGTTAAGTTAGATCATGTTTGGTTTAACCCTTGTGTCTAAGTGTGCAGGAGCTTAGGAACATAAGAAGTCGAGCGGAAGACACGACTAGCGAGAAAGACGGCACGGGGAGAGAGCCGACGGGCTCGGTGCGTCCGAGGGACGAAGTGCCGCGGAAGAGTTCACCGGTGGACAAGAAAAATGTACACGACGTTCGAGGGATGAGAAATCGGGGAGGAAGGCTGCTCAAGGAAAAGGTCGGAACTTGGGTTTGGGTGAGCCCTATTCCGGATGGCCGAGATCACCCAAGCTAACGAAGTCGGAGCGGAAGACCCGGACCGAGACGAGCTGAACCAGAGCAGAGGAACCAGACCGCAAAAAAGTCAACTTGGTTGACTTATGTGGTCCAGGCGCCCGGAACCCTTTCGGACGCTCGAAACCTAAATTCTATCAGCAATGATGTGGACACTAACCGACGCGTTGGGGATAGAATTCTATCCCCCCAGGCGCTCAGAACCCTTCCAGGCGCCCCGAATAGTACTATAAATATAACACTGATTTCAACAGTCAATTAAATTCACTTGTGATCCATTTATTTGTGTTATACTTTTCTTATGTGCTGTTAACGCTATAAGAGGCTACTCCGCTCGAAGGAGATCTTCAGATAGTGCGCTACTTTCTTCTTGGATTAGCAATCTTCTGATTGCAAACCAAGTAACTTCTTTGTGTCTGCTTTCTTTTAATTAGTATCTGTCTTTTTAATTACAAGTATTTTTTATTTAGTTGATAGTCCGAGAAAGGGTAGATTTATTTTTTCAAGACAATTCACCCCTCTCCTCTTGTCGGCCTCCAAAGGGACCAACAGAACCCTCTTTTTATAGCCAAGTTGAACCTGATTCGATCCACTGATCTCGGGATCACTATTTGACTCAACTTTTATCGGTAGACCAATCCTCCCTGATCGGTCGACTGATCCTTTTGAATCAGCCCAGCTTCCCATCCAGATGTTGTCGCTTCGGATAAAGTCTTCATTCGGTCGATTGATCCCATCGTTCGGTCGACCAATCCTCTAATCCTCCCCGGCTTATTTGGTCTAACCAACCCGCTATTTATCCATCGTTCGGTTGACTAAACCTCTATGTTCAATCAATCGATCCCTTGGTTGAATCTTCACCATAAGCTGAAATTCTAATATGATTTTCTAGGGTTCGGTCGACTGATCTGGACATTCGGTCAATCGAACAAGGCAAAATCCTAACTTGAAAATGTTAGTCTTCCTGCAACATAAAGTTAGAATAATAAGGAAAACATAGTATTTTGACAGTCTCCAAACTGTCCGGTCCTAACTTTGTGTTTTACTAAAATCCTAGGTTAGGCTGACACCTACTGTTACCTTTACAGGGAATACATTCTCACCTACTCCTCTCAAGAGAGATTACCTTTTTCCAAATTGGTTCTCCAGACCGTTTGGACTTTTGATCAGCATCTAAGACCTCAAGACTTTCCGCTAGAAATTCGAATCCCGACCAGTCCAGTGTTTTTTCTAGTGTCCGCAACCCCCATGACTTTCACCTAGTGTCATCGACCTTAGGATTTTGTCCAACGTCCTTGACCTGCCAAGACTTTGCCTAGTTCTACGGACTAGGACTTTGTTGTCTAGTCGCAACTAGAACTTTACACCTACCTAGTGTCTATTATGACTTCTTTGTCTAGCCACAACTAAGACTTTCACCTGGCCTAAGATCACTTTGGACTTTCCTACACACTCAGTTAGACTTGTTAGATTATAACACAGCTTAACTTTGAACCTTTGTTAAATATTAAAATACAAGTTTAATTAGCTAATGCTTCTAGCACCAACGTTAGTCACTGCTTTGTACCTAACTAGGACTTTAGCATGCATCAAGTAATTTGCACTTGCATACTTGGCATAACTATTAGATCACAGGCATCAACCTACATACATAAAAAATTTATAAAATAAAATAAGCTCATTAATAATAATAAAATTGTAATATAACTTTATAATTGACTTACCAAGTTTATTGTATGCTCTACAATAGATCATGATCCAGTCATATATGTTTTGTGGATCTAGTGAGGGGGCCAGAGGCCTTAGAATTTCTATTGTTTGGATCAGCCGATGAATTTTGCTACTTTTTTTGTAACCCAAGTATTCTTCTATACATCCTAAATCACATCTGATATATGAGAAGATGACCTTATTCCCTCTATATCAGTTTGTATAACAAATCCTTCTATAATTTTATACAATAATTATTTTATGTTCCTTTAAACTGTGTCTCATATACGGTCTCCAAATATATATTTTGTTACAATAATATCAAGAAAATAAATTACTATAAAAGAATATTATATTTATGATCTTGTGGTATGTCTCCGTGAGGTATCAAAGCTGCACTGACGTTTTTTAAATTTACTGCTTATATTCCATTTCTTTGTGTTGCTTTAGGATGCTGTAATTAGTCAATCTGTAGAGATCTCCATGCTGACTTCTCTCAATCACTGTCATGGGAATATATATATATAAAAAGAGCATCATCACTGCATAAGAGGTTGCATATAAATAAAACTGAAGAAACTGCAAACAAGTGTAATATCCTAGATCATTCTTTTGTATTAATAGATATCTGGCGTATGCAGAAGCATTTCTTTGGGTTCTTTCCTTTCACTGTCATGCCTTATTCATGCTTCTGTGAAGGAGTGGTGCTATGATTCTTATATTCATCACTTGTCCAGATGAAACTTGATTGGCCAAAACCATGTGGCCAAATTGCTTAAACCCAACTAGTGATTAGTGTCCTTAAGATTAATCAAGGTTCATCAACAAACAGACTGCATGCGTATATCATAATAATATGAATCTATATGCTGCCATGCAATAATAAGATTAGAAATTCAGATTTAATTGTCAGTGGATAAAGGATTAAGATATGCTAGTTAATGAATCAAGCTTACACATGCATATATCAACAATATTCTCTTGCAATTTGCAGATAATGCAAGAGATGCTTATAAAGCTTCTCATGATATTTTCCTCATGTGCATTTTAAATTGGTTTAGCAAATTGATATATTGAAGGCAATTTATTGCCATTCTTTTTTGAGCATATGCCTATCCTGGAAATTCTCAATGGAACTTTCTGCTTTAGAAACAAAGGTAGTACTAATATGCCTTCCCCAGCTAAGGTTTCTTGTAATCGCATTCTTTAGAATATATTTTTTTTAATGAAATATCTGATGTTAGAACTTATGTAAAGTTAGATACAAATATATATTTGCATAATTTGGTCTTCAAATCTCATAAATTTTTGATATATCAAAAAAAGTTCTTAGATACACAAAATGTATCAAAGCTTAGAACTTGTGCAAATTTGATATTATGCTCATGGGGAGTGGGTTACATGCGACGATGCTCTATGACGGCATGTGCATTTGTATAGTGCTTATATGATGGTGGTTCTTGTTGGGACCAGATGGTGAGATAGTCGGAAGGTAGAAGGGGGGAGGGGAGAGGAAGGGAGGGGTGAATACCAATTTTACTTGCGATGTTAGCAGCAAAATAAGAAATGCTTAGCGGAATCAAACACAAAGCTTGAAGTGCATAATTATGTGCTTAGTTTATATATGTTCAATCATCTTTTTTTTTCTATAATCTCAACAGCCAATGTCTTAAGTTTTTCATTCCACTAAAGGAAAATATACTGTAATGTGTCGTAACTTAGAATCAAATCATAGGTGTTTGAGTAACCAATTTAGTTTATTATTATATACCTATTGAGAATAAATTTATTTTCAATGAGTGTCAGGGTAGAAGCATACCCATTTAAATTAGTAAATCTCTTTTCCCTAACTGGAAAGAAAAATGGTCACCTCAACGATAACTTACTTGAAGATGAAATCCCTAATGGAGAGGGAGCCATGAGTTTCAGATTGTTTATCTATTTCTTTATTTAGTTTTTACCCTAATTTAAATTTTAATTGGCAAATATCACAAAGGAAGAAATTTTTAGTGTAATGATGCATCTAAGTGGTTGGATTTAACTAAGTTGTTTTGCACTACAAAAAAAACAGTTTTACCGACAAAACTACCAACGGAAATTTTTATCCATCGGTAGAGTCTGAATATTACCGACGGAATAAACTTCCGTCGGTGATGTGTGTTTTTTTAAAAAATAATAGCTTTACCGACGGAATCTAGATTCCGTCGGTAAAGTCGAAATAAACCCTAACCCGGCCCCTTTCTTTTCTTTCCACGCGCGCGGCAGCATCTCCTTCCTCTTCCTCCTCCCCGATCTCGACGATAAGTTCCTTCTTCTTCCTCTTCCTCTTTTCTAACTTCTTTTCTTTGTGGCCGCCAGTGCCCTGCTGGCCTTTGTGCCGGCCGCCAACGACCTGGTGGCCGTTGTGTCGGCCGCCACTGTGTCGGACGCTACTGTGCCGGCTGCAGGTATGTCAGAACTGCTATGCTGATGGGTGTGTCGAATATATGCTGTTGTGCTGGCCTGTGCCAGTCATTTTTCTACTTGTTAATTTTTTGATAAATTTTGTGCTAAATTATTTTTATTTTATAAACAGATAGCATTTGCTATTTTTCTCCGGTACACATTCACATCTTCAGGTATAATTTAGTTTATTGTATTTTATATTATTTGTCATTGTTTAATTTACATATATGTTATGTTCGTATCTTAATCTGTAACATAATATCATTCTTTTGTTTGTTTTGTATTTGTACGTTAATTTAAGATAATTTATAATTATCAATTTATTAGTTTAAGGTGAAAATGTCTATGAATAAAGCTTGGATGTACAATCGATTAGAAAATGAATTTATTAGAGATGATTTTATTGCTGAAGTTGAAGAATTTGTCAACTATGCTAAAAGTCATCCAGAATGTATGAATGATGCAGAATTAAAGTATCCGTGCAATCATAAAAAATGTCAAAATAGAGCTTTCCATGATGAAGATACTGTAAAAATGCATTTATGTAGGAATAGTTTTGTGCCAAATTACTACAATTGGTACTGTCATGGAGAACCTTATTTGTACGAACCAATTGGGTCTTCCAGTGGTTCATCATCTGGCACAACTTTTACTGCACATGACTCATCAACTTATGATATTGGAATGCAATCGATGGTTCACGATGCAATGAATGTCGCAGTTGATTATTCCAATCTAAACGAAACACCTGCACCTGAATATCAGCAACTATATGAAATGTTAAAGGCTAGTGAAAGAGAAGTGTGGGAAAGCATTCCCTAAAGTCACTCGCAATTATCAGCTACTGCAAGGTTGTTGAATATGAAAGCAGAACATCATTTTTCTGAAAGATGTTATGATGACATTTGTCAATTAATGTCAGAGTTACTTCCTGCTGACAACATAATGACAGATAGTTTTTACAGTACCAAGAAATTGGTTAGAGGTTTAGGTTTGCTAGTAGAGAAGATTGATTCTTGTGTAAACAACTGCATGATATTTTTGCATGAAGATAACGAACTGAGTGAATGCAAAATCTGTACTCACCCTCGTTATAAGAATGTTACCCGCATACCTGGGAAGAAGAAGAAAAATATTGCTTGGAAAGTGATATATTATTTTCCTTTAACTGTTAGATTACAACGTTTGTATGCATCTGGCGCTACAGCTTGTCACATGACGTGGCATCATGAACATGAGCATGAAGGAGGTATTATGTGTCATCCTTGTGATTCTTCTCTATGGAAACATCTTGATACTGTATTTCCCTCGTTTGCAATGGAAACACATAATGTGAGATTGAGATTTTCCACTGATGGATTTCAACCATTTGGTCAATCGGGACAGTAATATTCATCCTGGCCAGTTATATTAACACCATACAATTTACCACCCTGGATGTGCATGAAAGATGACTTTATGTTTCTTATTGTGCTTATTTCTGGTCCAACCAATCCAAAAGAGAAGATAGATGTTTTCTTGCAACCTTTAATTGCAGAATTAAATGATTTATGGAATGTAGGGTCAGTGACTTATGATGTTGCAAGTAAAAGTAATTTTAGATTGCATGCTGCATTATTATGGACGATCAGTGATTTCCCAGCATATTCAGTGTTGTCAGGATGGATCACGGCGGGTAAATTAGCTTGTCCACACTGCATGACAGATTCTGATGCATTTTCATTATCTTGTAGTAGAAAAGTATCTTGGTTTGATAATCACAGAAAGTTTTTACCTATTGATCACTCTTTCAGGCGAAATAAGAAATATTTCCTAAAAAATGTTGTAGTCAGAAAACCTCCTCCAGCATTCCATATATCAGGTGAAGAAATCATTGAACAAATAGACAATAATGGATTTCTACCAGTACCTCAATTTGATTCTGATGAGATAAATAGATACATTGTTAGGATGTGCCAGTGTGGTTGGAAAAATAGGAGTATTTTTTGGGAGCTCCCTTATTGGAAGTATTTACTCATTCGACATAATTTAGATGTCATGCATGTTGAGAAAAATTTCTTCGATAATATCTTTAATACTGTGATGAATGTGTCTGGAAAAACTAAGGACACTGCAAAATCACGTGAAGAATTAAAACAATTAGTAAACAGACCAGAGTTGCATCAAAATGAAACTACTAATAGATTTCCAAAGGCTTGTTATACATTAGACAAAGATGGGAAGCAGGCTTTATGTAGTTGGTTGAAGGAAGTAAAATTCCCAGATGGGTATGCCTCAAATATGACTCATTGTCTGGATATGAATATGTTAAAGATGTTTGGGATGAAGAGTCATAATTGTCATGTGTTCATGCAAAGACTTATTCCAGTAGCTTTCCATGATTTACTTCCGTATAATGTTTGACAAGCTCTCACAGAATTAAGTCTATTTTTAAGAGATTTGATAGTGAGGTGTATTACGATGGACGATATGCTTCGATTAGACATAGACATTCCTCTCATATTATGTAAGTTAGAGTGCATATTTCCACCCAATTTTTTTAATTCAATGGAACATCTGCCGGTACATTTGCCATATGAGGCACAAATAGCTGGTCCTGTGCAATATAGATGGATGTATCCATTCGAACAGTTTTTGAGAAAATCAAAGAATAATGTTCGTAATAAAACAAGAGTTGAGGGCTCAATATGTAATGCTTATCTGGTTGAAGAAGCATCTTCTTTCTGCTCCTATTATTTTGCTAATAATGTCAAAACCAGACATCACAAGGTTCCTAGAAATTATAATGATGCTCAAGAAATAGACAATTCGATGCTTTCTATTTTTAAGTTTCCTGGCAAACCAATGGGTGCATCTATTTCTAGATTCTTAGCTCCAGAAGAATATCATGCTGCAAGAACATACATACTCTTAAATTGTGAAGAAGTCAAACCATACATAGAGTAAGTTGACTTCTCTAATTAAAAAAGTATTCCCCGTTCAATTTGTTGCTTGATATCTCATTTACCTTAAAATTACCTTCTTTTCCAGCTTATATGAACAACAACTATATCTACAAAATCCATCAATGGATGCAGATGGTGTAGCTGAAAAGTTAGAGGTTGAATTTGCATTATGGTTTGAAATATATGTAAGTTGGAGATTTTATTAAGTATTAAAGTTCGTGTGTGTTAAGTATTGTTCCAATATTTACTAATTGTGCAGGTTAAATACAGTAGAATATCAAATGTGACAGATGATAGGATCATGAATCTTGCATCAGGATCTCTTCGTAAAATAAAGGTCTACTCTGGTTTCTATGTTAATGGCCTCAAATTCCACGTGGCACTACGAGATTCAGGGAGATTAACCTATAATTCTGTTGTTTGTGTCAAAGGATCTATGGACAATAATAACACTCAGTATGATTATTATGGTAGACTTGAGGAAATCATAGAAGTTGAATATCCTGCATTACCTATTAAGAGGTGTGTGTTATTTAAATATTCATGGTATGATCCTACCCCAAGAATAGGTACCAGAATACATCCAAAGTATAATTTAGTTGAGGTTAATGCAAACAAAAGGTTCAACAAGTTTGAACCTTTTATTTTCGGGGTACAAGCAGTACAGGTTTTCTATCTTGAATACCCTACAAAGAGAAGAAGACCCAGTAAATGGTTGTCTGTTTGTCAAACGAAACCTCGCTCGATTATAGAAATGCTGAATACCACTCAGGCTACTGATGCATTTTAGAATGACGAAGTTGAGAGACATTCAATTGATACACAACTTGAATCTACATCTCAATTACTTGTTGATATTGTTAATGTCACTTATGAGGAGATAGATGATAGAGAGATGTTCAACAGTGAAGATGAATTGGTACTAACAGAGTCTAGTGATGAAGACTTGGAAACTTTTAATGTTGATTAAATAGTTGCTAATGTAATGTCTAAACTGTACTTTTCTATATAATTTTGTATTGTGTTGCTAATGTTAATGTTATGCATGTGTGTATATATATTTTTGTATTGTGATGTTAATGTTATTACTAGTACATGCATGCTATGTTTTTTTGCAGATATATTATTATGGCTGAGCAGCAGACAGTAGCACCCCCATGGCTACAAGGTTATTAGAGTTGTCGGAGATACATATGTATTTTTGTTATGATTAATACAAGTTATTAGAGTTGTCGAAGACTTGTTATTATTCATATCTATTTTTTTTTCCTTGCAGATTTGTTCCTGATGACCACCGGGTAGCCTCTTATACCACTAGTAAGTTTAAAGAGCGAGTATGTGCTTCTGGTACTACATGGAGGCATGTAGATCAGGAGATAAAGATATTTTATTACAATGAATTCGTAGTAAGTAAAATTAATATATTTGGTATTCAATAATATATTTATCCTTTCGTATACTAAAATCTATACTTATAATTGCAGAAAAGGTATACATGGGAAGATGGTCAAGAAAAACAGTTTAAAGCTACATGGAATATTTATTGTGCTAAACTGTACAGAGACCTCATGTATTATATCAGGAAAAAGGGCACTAGGCCAGCGTATGTTTTGGAGACGATATGGAGTGCATGGACGGCCACCTGGGCTGCAGAAAGATGACGAGAAAATGCTGAAAAGGCTCGATCTAATAGAAATACAGAGCCAGGTGACCCGAGCACCGGAGTCGCTCGGCATATGTCAGGATCGAAATTTATTGTTGAGCATGCAATGGATTTGGTAATTTAATTTAAAGCTATAATTTTTAACAAATTTTTATTTTATTATCACATTAGTATGTATAATTATGTCTCAAAATATTTGTGTATGTAGGAGCATGATCTTGCTCGGCAGCCCACATGCATGGAGGTATTTCTGAAGACCCATAAGAAGAAAGATAGGTCATTTGTCGATTCTCGATCTCAGGGCCTACATGTAAGATTATTAACTTTATTTCATTTGTTCATGCATTTCTATTTTGATTAATTTTAATAATCAAATTAAATATTGATCAATATTATAATTTTGAACACAGAATCAAATGACAGAAAGAGTGGCTCAGGCCTCTCAGCCACCATCAGAGGGGGGAGTCACAGTCTCTATCCACCGACGCGCTAAATGAGATATATTATGATGTTGTCGGTGGAAGGACAAAAAACTCCACCCTCTACGGCCTTGGCTCCCAGGCCAAAGTGGCATTTGATCGTTTGAGGACTCCTAGGGTCGTGCTAGTTCCTCTTCTTCTAGTGAGGTGCAGTCATTAAGACGCAAAAATCAAGAACTGCACACTCAACTGAAGACAATGGATGAGAGGATGGCTTCTATGGATGAGTGGAGGGCTGCTGAGGAGAAGAGGAGGACTGACCAGGAAACTCTCTTTGCTGGTATGCGAGAGATCGTGGCAAATTTTGCTCGCACCCAGACGCCAGATGGTCTTGAGTCCTAGGAGACTTAAGACCCATCAGACCGTGATGATTAGTATGTTTCGAGGTTTGTTCAACTACTATTTAAATCTTTATTTATCATACAAGTTACATGCAAAATATATTTGATTGTTTTATTCTACTCTGCTCATTTCTAATATTTATATTAATATATGTTTCAGACGTCAGGGTGTATATATTCAGCACGATCATCATCATCGTCATCATCATTTACTTTCTATCTAGGTATTTATTTTTTAAAATGTAAAATTCATTGTACATCTATGTAACATTTAGAATTATAGATCGATATCAATCTCATCATAATTTATTGTATTTTACTTTTTGCAGGATTTTACACTATTAGTTGTTTTTGGAGTATTTGTTATCATGGTATGAATTTATACATTTGAGCACGGAAATACTTTGTTTATATTATGTTTGTTTATATATGTTTTGTTAGAATATGTAAACTGTGATTGAGTTAGTTTATTTGTAAACTGTGATTGTATCTGTGATTCGGTTAATTTATTTGTAAATTATGATTGCATCTGTGTCGATATTTGTGATTATATCTGTGATTGTGTTAGTTTATATCTGTATTTGAGATTATAACTGTGATTGTATTTGTGATTATAATTTATATACATGGGATGAATGGGAATACAAAAGGAATCTGTCAGTTTTTTTTCTTTTATTGATAAAATACCGACGGAATATGGATTCCGTCGGTATTCCATATCGTAATATACCGATAGAATTGGTATTTCCGTCGGTAATTTCCGACGAAAATACCAATTCCGTCGGCAATTGCCGACGGAAATACCGATTCCGTTGGAAATTACGATATGAACAGGACCCCCCTCCTCCGATGGAAATTATATTTCCGTCGGAAAACTGGGGCGCCAGGTGTCCGCGTGTTTACTGACGAAAATAGATTTCTGTCGGTAGATACCGACGGAAATATTCCCTCCGTCGGGAAAATAGGTCCCGACGCATATTCTCGCGACAGATTAATATCCGTCGGTAATCTGTCAGTAAGACCCATTACCGACGGATAATTCCGTCGGTATTGCTGGATATTTTTGTAGTGTTGATGTGTTTGACAAAAAATTTAATATGAAATCATATGCTTAGGGACTTAACGGAGGGCACATGAAGCTCATCAAGCTTGTGACTTAACATAGTTAAATTTTGTTGATGGATGACCTAACACGATCAAGTTGGAGGTTTGTGCTTGATGGCTCAAAGATTTGATGAGTTGAACTCAGAGATGATTCATGAAGGATGGTATGAGGCATCTAAGAGACTCAAAATTGCTAGCAAGGTGGACTCTAAGACAAGGAGCATAATACAATTTGTTGGTTTGATTGTTTGATGACCTATAATGAGGTGAGCTTGTAGGTGATCAATGAATGAGGGTATGAAGCATTTAAGGGTTTGGAAATTCCTTGTAAAGTGTTCTTTAGGACAATGAGTTTTATATGACATGTTAAAGCAAGATTGGAGGGCTTGATGCATGCATTTAGAAACTCAAAGCTTTGCCCCAGTGAACTTGAGAGTAACATAAAGGGCCATTAAGGTTGAAGACCTACTTGCAAGAGAACCACGAGAGATTACAAATGAAATGTAATTTTGATTTTGAGTTTTGACAACGTCACCATTCCTCTTGGAAAATATGTGATATGTGAGACATTATGAGTGACTATGATATTGAGATTCACACTTTAGGGATCCCTATCAGGAATGATGTGTATGACTAAATATAGGCGTAGGCTACCTAGTGGCTTATCAGAAGCCTCAGACTAAGGGAATCATAGTTGTAGTTGATAGTTAAACTTGATCATGCAAGTTTACGTAGGCTTATGAGGTCGTAAGACGAGTGAAGTTAGGATATTTAAGTAGATGAAATTGGTTGACGGTGAGTCTTAATTGATTAAAGTGTTTAATTGACTCAAAATCAATTGAACACGAGGGTTTTGAGAACAATATATTGTTGTTCAGATTCCAATTGGTTGGAATCTTCGGTTAACTAGATGCTTAAGCACTCGACTCAACTAGACTTCTAGTCTTGTCACTAACACTCCATCTCTACCTCCCTCTATCCCGCTGCTGCTCCTCCACCCTTTTAAGTTTTAATTGTATATGGCTGAGTTGATATTCAGGTAGTGGTAAAATTTTCATACAGGAGCAAGTTTTGAATCTCGTGGGTTCATTCCCATAGGGAATAAGTTCATTCCACCTAGGAGGCCACTCAGTATTGTGATTTATCATCACAACTTTTAATCGAGAGTTTTGATGTATAATTAAGGTTAAAGTTACGTGAGTTCTGATCTAATAATTTGTGTCAAATGTATAAGTACAAGTTACTTGACAAGTGGTGAAGTCTTATTCCGTGTCAAACAATGACTAAGCTCTAGTGGAACTAGACAACTGAAAATCTAATTGAGTATCATGCATGAGCTAAGTCTTGGTTAGAACTAAGTACGAAAGTCTTAGTAGAAGTCAGGTGAATCAAGTCCAAGTGGAGTCAGCTGAGAGCTGAAAGCTTAGCATACAAAGTCCTAACTGGGAGCTAGATGAATCAAGTCCAAGTGGAGTCAACTGAAAGCTAAAAACTTGATAGACAAGTCCAAATGGAATCAATCGGGAGCTAAAAGATTGGCAAATAAAATCCAAGTAGAATAAGCTAGGAGATATAACTTGGTAACTCCGCCTAGATGAGTTAGCTGGAAGCTGAATATCTAGACCCAAAGTAAGTGTGAGTAACTTTACATTTCTATTAAACTCATTGTGTATAACAACTATAGGAAAGCAATGTTCGATGGTTCCAGGCAACCTGAGGGAGTCCGAAGGTACTGAAGGAAGCCCAAGTGATTGTATCGGGTCTAGGCCACCGGAGGATACGGGCAACCGGAGTAACTTCCAAGCAATCGAGAGATGATGTTATCAACAATCAACACCAGTTGGGTCAAGATTAGGGTTGCCCCCTCTCAAGGCAACCAGAGAGCTTTGTTAACATTATCTGACGGATAAAAGTTGCAGCCATATCAGCACCTCTCTAGGTGACTAGGAGGCTCCAGGTGATCGGGAGACTCTAGGCGACCGGAGAAGAGCTATCAATAGAGCTTCGAGACAGAGTTTAAAAATTACTCATCTATATAGAATTCACTATTGTTCTCGTGCTCTAAGTGCTCTTTTACCTTTTGTACTGTGACACGTTGCAACATACGCTTCATTTTTTATCGGCAACACATGAATAGCATTTTCATTCTATTTTTGAGTTTGGCATATTTTTGTGTTTGTATTTTACTTTTTAGATTCCTTTTTAATAAGGTTTTTCTACCCCTAAAGGCTTTCTAGAAAGAAAAAATTAGAAATAAGAATCATATTTTTATAACTGCTACATTTGTCTAGTTTCTATATTTCTGATTTGGTTGATCAACTGCTTACATGTCTACTTGATTGTTAGTTAAATATTTTCGATGCTTACATTGTTTTATCTTATTTGATTGAATCAATCTAAGTAATTTTTATTTCCACTGTACTACTATGTTAGTTCAATTAATTTAGTTATTATCTATTCATTAAATTTGTAACAATATTCATTGGCCCCCTCTAGCATCGAATTCAATCCTACACCTTCCTCTTCTTTTCCTCCCACATTGCTCCTCTATGCTCCACGTATCTCTTATAATATGGCGACATGCTATGAGATGTGCTTGGGATGAATGAAATCATCTTTTGCTAAAACAATTTATCTTTTTTTCTTTTGGTCCCTCCCTTCATCCTCCTCTTGCATCTCCAACCACTGAAAACCCTAGCAAAGTCCCTTACCCTCTCTTTATTAACCACCAAAGTACCCACGCTCTTCTACCATAATCAACTCCATCATTGTAGTTCCTCCTCCCCAGCTAGCGATATGCGAAAACTCATAACATTTCTTACATTTCCTTTCTCATTGATTGAGCTAATAATTTTAGCAATTTATCTTAAATTTTAAATTTAATATTTTATCATTTTACTAATTGATATATTTCAGTTAACATTTATAATATGGAGTAGTTAAATTTTATTACTTAATTATATGTGATATTGTAGATAATGATTGAATGATAACTATTAAAATCTAGATGAGTAAAGGGTGTTCTTATTGTTTTCTAGGTTTATTTTTAGGATTATTAAGATTAAGAATTTAGTACTGTAAACCTTATGTTAAATCAAATTAAACTATGATAAAGAGGGCAAATTAATTCTTGTTGTCTCGAAGTAAATATTGTCAAAATCACTTGTAATCAAAGGGCAAAAAAAATAAGGTTTTAACACATTTAACATTTTATGTCATTGACAACTTAAATATTCTTAGGAAAAAATAATAATATGTGTAAAGTAAATAACAAAATGATTAATTATTTTTATAAAATATATGTAATGCAAAAGGGGGATAACACTCACCCTAGGTCTCCCTCCATTGTTTATGCCAATGCCTTGTAGAAGGGACGTACCTCACGGTACTAAACGGCCTCCTAAGTGTGAGGAACTTATTCCCTAAGGGAATGAGCCCTAGGGATTAGAACTTTGCTCTTGTGATGCAAATATACCACTTGAGTATCAATTCAGCTATGACCATGGGGCAATTTTTATAAAATATATAGGTCATGGTGATAAAAGGGGAGGGGTAAATAATAAACCTACAAATTGCAACCTAGCAATGTCACAGAGTTAATTAGCAACGAAAATAATAGAAATAAAATGACACAAATGATTTTACATGGCTTGACAACTCGTAATCTTCTAATCCACGACGTATGATTCTTTGGTGAATCAGTCTCTGACTCCTCTATCTTTCTTCTCTTCATTGAAATGACTCTAAGTGGAGAAACCTCTTTTAAGATCATTAAGGATAGTTGTGGAGCTTACAATAGAATTCTAGGATTTCACAGTGTGACTCAATACAATAACAAAAGAAATGATTACAATCAATCTATTATTGTTGTCTTTGTCATCTTTTAGCCATCTTTTAAATCGTGACAAAAGGTTATACATTCACCCTAAGCATTCCTCCACATTGCCCAAGACATTTGGAAGAGAGATAAATTACGATGAACGAGCATGTCTCTTTAAGGTGGAAGGGATTTTATTTTTCAGGGAATTATTCACCTAGAAATTCAATCTCTCTCTTGTAGCAATCTATTATCGGTAGGGCTGTAAACGAGTCGAGCCGAGCCGAGCTTTGGGGTGTTCAAGCTTGTTTGATAAGATAATCGAGCCGAGCCGAGCCGAGCTTAAAATGAACCAAGCTTTTGAAATGACTGTTCAAGCTTGGCTTGGTTTATTTTTTATGAGCTTGAGCTTGTTTGAAGCTTGACTTGAGCTTGGTTCGTTTAGATGTTATCAAGCTCTCAATTCAAGCTTGGCTTGAGCTTGGCTTGGGTTTGGTTCGAGCTTGGCTTGAGCTTGGTTCGTTTAGATGTTATCAAGCTCTCAATTCAAGTTTGTTTGATTGTTTGAAACTTTTAATTGTTTGATTAGTTATTAAGATTGATAATTTAAATTTATTTATTTTATTTTATTATTTATTTAGCATATTGAAAGAGTTTTATTAATAAATATGGTTCGTGAACATTGTTCACGAACGTTGTTCACGAACATTGTTCACGAACGTTAACAAGCTGAACACATATGTGTTCAAGCTTGTTTGTTTAGCTTAACGAGCTGTTCAAGCTTGTTTGTTTAATTAATCCTATGTATATTGAACGAACATAAACAAGCTCTTACCAAGCCGAACACCAAGCTTGTTCACGAACACTTGATTCATTTACCGTCCTAATTATCGGAGTACTAACTCACCTTTAAACCCTCTTTTAAAGCCTCCTCAACACAATAACATTTTCACATGATCTTGTTGACGTGACACCTATCAATCCATTGACAAATCACCATTAGTCAACTGATGCCACTGATTCTGTGATTTGCAATTGATTCTTCCAACAACTTCTCCATCTATAATTCATCAGTCGACTAACAATCATCCATCGTTCTACTTGGTCATGACCAAATCTAACAACTTACAATTGATTTTCTTGATTCCTCGTATAACACCTACATCAGTTGATTGATCACAACTAATTAGTCGATTGGGCCAAAAAAAGTATAAAACAAAATATTTCTTAATTGGTTGCACCAAGTCAATTAGCATATCAATCAATTTCATAGGAAATCGATTGACTACTCAAATACAAACAAACTCAAGGTAAGTTTTATGGTCATTGCCCTTGGTCGACTAGTAAGTTGATTCCAACTCATCTAATGATATAGTCCACTTAAATTGATCAGATCAACCCACGGTTGAGAATATTTTCACTCAACGCTTAGCATATCAACAACTATCTTCCAATACAAGATATTTTTCCGTAAGTTTCTTATCTTTCGGATGCACTAAGCTCTCTAGTTTTCTTCCCGTGCTATCTTTCTTATTTTGCTTATGTAGTATCTCCACCAATCCTCTTCCAAGCTTTTCATTCTTAGGGTACACCAGGCTCTCTGCTCATTTCCATATCATCCTTCTTGATCTACTTAAGTATTCTGCTTTCTAACCACATTTCCCTTTGATGTTGCTAGTCCTGCATCCTTAGGTGTCCTATATAATCCTTCTTTGGTCTTTTACAAACCTCAAGTCATCATATGCTCTCTATGTGTATGCTAAGTGCCTTGTACACTTAAACATGCAAATCAAACACTAAGACATGCATGACCTAATTAATTTAAATCCTTTATCTAAACATCAAAAAAATGTGGTTGCACCGACTATTTGGGGACCTAAAGTTCCAACGTAACTAATCACCATAATAAAAATTACTTTTAGTGTAATTATGTCATGATTTATCTATCTTCATATAATCTAAGGATGAACTATGAATTATGATAGATGTTTGTCGTGATTATAATAAACTTTTTCCTACATTGAATTTAATTTATTGATTTTGATAGTCAACTAATATTTTTAGTGTGACTTTTAGCAATCAAATCACTCTTAGAAATCTATTAATTGATGTCATAACAGTAGAATCATAATTAAACTCCTATTGTGATTGCGACCCCAAATCACCTTTTCTTAATCTAAATATATCTCTCAAAAGAAAAGCAATTTACTATATATATAAGGTTCTAAAACAAAATTCCAAATTAAAATATTATATTCTAGTTTTGTAAAAGGCTACTCACCTAACATTTCTAAACGTGTTTTTATTCCATGCGTGAGTCACTCCACATTGGAGGCACAATTAATTTTTTTTTATTTGAACGATTAATTTTAAAAGTGATGGGCTCTTGATTTTTTTTTTGAAAATCCTTGTAGTATGTTTTTTTGAAAATTATATTGGCAATGGAAATAAACTGAACCAAAGTGGCTAGTGTTTGCTAATGGCAAACCACACATTAATGATTCTAATTCTCTATCTTCAACGCATTATTTTGTTCTCCAGCATCCATGAATTTACACCTAATATAATTATTTTCCATGCATGTTTTCTATGCATCTTTCTTTCTATTATTAACAGGTATTATTCTCCAAATTAATTAGCTTAAAATAACTTAGCCACCAACCCACTGTTCCATCCACTTGCCCCACCAAGCTCTCGCCTCCCATCCCTTTAAATACTCGATCGATCTCCAGTTTCAATCACTCTCCGTCCACGAATTTCCAATTCATCGATCGAAGATATATATAAACTCGATATATATTCTTCATGTAAGAAACCAATTCACGCTGTTCCATCTTACTTTCTCGATGTCCTCCGACGCTTTGTTTAAATTTGCATGCATGCAGAATCAAAATGAATGGGAAGAAAGGAAGCGACGACGTCCGGATCGACATTTGCTTGGCTGCACGAGCAGGAACTGTGAAGAAATTATCTACTGATGTCGATGACAAGGCGGTGGCCGTACCTATACCGATGAGGAAGATGATGCTGGAAGTGTGGCAGTTTGCTAAAGAGGACAAGAATAGGGTGACATTTTCCCTCAAAGTGGGCTTGGCTTGCCTCCTCGTTTCCCTTCTCATCCTCATCCGTGCTCCTTATCAAGTCTTTGGCACCAACATCATCTGGTCCATCCTCACCGTCGCCATCATGTTCGAGTACACAGTCGGTAATTAATTAAACAAAGAGTATGTGTCTATAGATATATATATAGAGAGAGAGAAATTAAATTGAATACTTTTAATTAGGTGCAACTTTTAATCGAGGGTTCAACCGAGCGTTGGGGAGTTTGCTTGCAGGAATCTTCGCCATCGTGGTGATCCAAGTAGCCATGTCCAGTGGCCACATTGCCGAGCCTTATGTCATTGGCCTCAGCATCTTCCTCATCGGTACAAATTATTTAATTTAGCTAATTAAAGATTGAACTGCATGCCGTACGTACGTTGATCCATGCATGCATGCATGAACTGGCCGTGCAGGGTCCGTAGCGTCGTTCATGAAGTTGTGGCCGTCGCTGACGCCGTACGAGTATGGCTTCAGGGTCATCCTCTTCACCTACTGCCTCATCATCGTCTCGGGTTATCGGATAGGAAACCCGATAAGGACGGCGATGGACCGGCTTTACTCCATCGCCATCGGCGCCATCGTCGCCGTCCTCGTCAACGTCCTCATCTTCCCCATTTGGGCCGGCGAGCAGCTCCACAAAGAGCTCGTCGACCATTTCGACTCCGTCGCCGACTCCCTCGAAGGTACGTAAAATATGACTATATATATATCTATAAACACCATGGCCAACATGCATATACAAATTTATCTCGCCAGAGTGTGTGAAGAAATACCTAAGCGATGATGGAACGAACCACCCGGAGTTCTCAAAGACAGTGATGGACGACTTCCAAGATGAACCAGCGTATCGCAAGTGTCGAGCCACATTAAACTCTTCTGCCAAGCTTGACTCATTGGTACGTATTCCATCGTCAAGATCGATCGTAATATCCTCATAATTAGCATGCGTATAACATCTAAGTATTATGTGCAGGCGAATTCGGCAAAATGGGAGCCTCCGCATGGGAGGTTCATGCGGATGTTCTACCCGTGGGGAGAGTACGTGAAGGTCGGAGCCGTGCTTCGCCACTGTGCTTACGACGTCATGGCACTGCATGGCTGCCTCCACTCCGAGATACAGGTATATATATACGTATTAGATATATATAGTTATTTGGACGTATATTCTTTCTGGTAAAAAGAATTAAATCTGCGAAGAATATTAATGGTATCTAGCTAGCACAAATACTCTGCACTGCAAGGCTGAGAATAGCATCGTATGCTTAATTTGTACTCTCGAATTTAGCATCTGAATCCGATTCCATGAAACCTTAAATATGAGACTGTAAATTTACCAGACGTGCGTGCATTCTCTTGGTTTCTCTTTCAGGCGCCGTTCAATCTGAGGAGCACATTCCGCGCAGAGATTCTCGATGCCGCCGAGCAGGCGGCGGAGCTGCTCCGCAGCTTGGCAGAGGGAATCGGCCACATGAGGCACGGCTTCCGGACGGGCCTGCTCAAGCGCGTCCACAGCTCGGCCGAGCGCCTCCAGCGCTCCGTAGACATGCACTCCTACCTCTTCACCTTGTGCCGCCGTGAGGTCGCCGGTGCCTCCGCCAAGCGTCCCAGCACCGTCGACAATGGCGACGACGACAAGGGTGGTAAAAACAGCTTCCCGATGGCCGCCAAGCTGTCCGCTGACCTCTCCTTCGGCAGGAATAGCAGCAACCTTTTGCCGCCGGCGGTGCAAGGCGAGTCGTACCATGAGATGATGAAGAGGCAGCAGCGGCGGCTCCACTCGTGGCCGTCGAGGGAGGTGGACGACGACTTGGAGAAGGACGTCGGCGAGGAGGCGATCCCGAGGATGCGCGCACTGGAGAGCACCGCCGCGCTGTCCTTGGCCACCTTCGCTTCCCTTCTCATCGAGTTCGTAGCTCGGCTCGATCACTTGGTGGAGGCCGTGGATGAGCTTGCTAAGCTGGCCAACTTTAGGCAAGAGATTGCGTGCTAATTCTAAATCTAAATCTGGAACGGGAATTAATTAATCTTAAAGATCTTTGAATACATGTAACACAATTAAGTAATTAATAAGAATAGATAAACAAAAAGACAAAAGGAAAAAAGCGATATTTAACTAATCCATTCTCCTCGTTGAGTTTCCACTGTACTACTGGATGGTAAATAAATAAAGGTGTCTTTAATTATCAATTTTTTAAAACAATATATTTTCTAAAAAATTAAAATAATTTTACTATCTTACTATTTTATTTTATTAAAAATAAAAAAAATAATTTTAAGAGTTATTAATAAAAATTTTAAATTATTTATATATAAAAAATATATACTAATTCTTTTTAGTCTCACATTTTAAAATTGACAAATTACAAAGAGAAAATTTTATAAATACTTGGGTTAACGATTGATATGAATATAGTTTAGGGGCAAGGGAGTAATTAAGAGAGGGAGGAGGAGCATTTTCATCCGTTTGCCGTTTAGGACTTAAGAGGGCTTCGTGGGTTTGGTTTAAGGGGGGTCTTCTTCTTCGTTTGGCTCCGCCGCCAACCCTCTCATGCTCTTAGCCTACGTCGACGTCGACCGCTCCCCTCTTCTTCCTCCGCCCGCCACCTCTTCTCCTCTCTCTCTCCCTTTCTTCCGCAACCAAACCGCATCTCAAGATGAGGGGAGGGCTTTCCTGCTTCGTGTCTTGCACCGCGTCGCCACCTCTGCTCCCTCTTTCATCGCCACCCTCGAGCGACGACCGCCGGCAACGACCTCCTCCTCTCCTCTTCCTTCTCCTCACGACGCCACCCACAGCATCTCCTTTTCCTTCTTCCTCTCCATGCCTCTGCCATCGTCGATCAGACTGACGCCAACACCAGCAAGGGCTTCTTCTTCCGCAGCTAAGAGGAGCCAAGGGAGGAGCTCGCGTTTTCCTTCCTCGCTGCCACCACAACAGCGAGGGACGTTGCCGCCACCCCCATTTGGCGATGCCTTGCCGGAGGGTCTCGTCGTCGTCGGGTCCTTCTCGCACCACCTCTGCCCTTCCTCTTCTCTCTCTCTCGCACAGTCGCCTCCTGCCATCGCCGGCTTAGACGCACGCCACATTTTCTCCCTCACTCACACTGCCACGCGTCGATAGCCCATCGTCCTCCTCTTCCTCTCTTTCCGTTGCCACCATAGTTGTTGGAACCGCTGCCCGCACCTCAAATCCGTTGGTCTGGTTCTCCGGCGCTTGATCTGTAGTGTTGTATGCCTCCGATGTGTTGGACGTTTAGGCGTTACTGGAGACGAAAGGGTTCGTCCCTTTCGCTACTGCAAACTGATGTTTGCTGCAAACGCCAGGGAGACGAAGGGGTGTCCTTTCCCCTTTGTCTTCCTCACCCTTCTTATTTAAGGTGCGCCCAAGCACAGATCCGAAGAGGAGGGAAGGTGAAGAGCGAGCAAGAGATCGAGGTTATCAGAGGAGTAGCGGAGGTGATCGTGTGCGAGCAAAGGGAGAACATCCGTAGGTTGGGATTTGGCTCGTGAACCTTGAAGCGCTTTCCGGCAGCTCCGTGATCGCGCATCCAACAACGGCAATCTCTTCATCGATCTGCGTCTTTGGTTGTGGTTCTTCGGGAGATCACTGTGAGTGGTCACCGCATTATTTTAATTGCTTCGCTTTAGTTTTCATGCTCTCGAAACAACCAACAATGGTATCAGAGCATGCATAGTTTTGAAAGCATGGAAATCGACGCGAAAAAGTTAGCATTTTTCTTCTTCTATCGCGAAGAAGATGATACTGTTCATCAATTGAATCGATTAATCAATCGATTCAATTTGAATGAATCGATTGAAATTGTACTCCAATCGATTCAAAATCGCAACAGAGAAAAAAAATGCGCAGAATCGATTCAACGCTATGGATGAATCGATTAAAAGCTACTGTGTCTGTGCTGAATCGATTCATTAATCGATTCAAAAAGTTTAATCAATTCTTCAATCGATTAAAAAGAAAAAAAAAAAAAAAAAGGGTATGAACAGTGCATAGTACCGTTCGTTTCTTGCATGCATGAACAATAGTGCTCAGTTGAAAAAATCGTGTGAGAAAAAAATGAAAACGTGTGTATAAAAAAAATAAATAAATAAAATAGAAAAAATGTATCCATGTTTCATTTTTTCCTTCACGTACAGAATATCTAAAATTTAATTAAATATCTATTAATTAATTAATAATACATATCTATATGTAATTAATTAATTAATTAATTAATATATTTAATTAATTTATGGTTCAATTTACTTAAAATGAAACCAGACCAACTTGGTCGATCAAACACAGGTCTGATTTAAATTATTAATTAATTTAAGCAGACCAGTTTGATTCAATGATACTTAAAGCTGGTTCAAATTATTTGTTGGTTTAACCAGCTCGGTTTATTGTTGAATTAATAAGGGTGATCTTGATTACAGAAGTTGGGTTGATCAAATATGACCGGATTAGTTATGGTGTGTCAGATTTGATCATAAAAAAAATTAGATTTGTTCTAATGAGTCAGACTTAATCCAATAGGCATTGGAAGAATCAAACGGACCTAAGTTTGATCAATAAGTCTGAGATTGACTTAAATGGGCTTAAACGATAACAGAACATAGGTCCAATTAGATTAGTTCTAATGAGGATAATCGATTAAGTTTAAGATTCAAATTCCTGATCGACCAATCCAATGTGTCAGTCACATGAGACTACCCAAAATAAGAAAATTTGTTTTTCTTAATTGCTTGTGTATATTGTATATTTTGTTCTATATGTGGGAATTGAATTTGACCGGTTTTGTTACTGGTCAGTCGATTTTGTACTGACATCATGATTTTCAATTCCAGATACAAAGAACGATATACACGATGACTGGTCGCTATGAACGACAACATAATATGTGGGAGGAGATCAAGAAGCTGGAATATGACCCGGATCACGGAGTTGGTAGGCTTATTGGTCGGCTCGATTGGTTATTCTGGAATCTCGAGCAAGAAGGGTATCTAGTTCAGGAAACAGAAAGAAGATAGTATCTAGTTTATTCATTATCGGAACATCTAAGGTAGATAGCATTCCAACTTTGGGATCAGTTTGAAGGGCACATCTCATACTAAGAGATGTGCAGACAGTTATTTCATTTGGAATGGGGTCCTGATGAATCTGAAGAGAATCCAGATCCCGAAAATATGGACCTCGAAGAATCTGAGGAGGATCCAGAAATGGATTCTAAAGATTTAGAGGAGGATCCAAATCCCGAAGAATCTGAAGATGATTCGGAAATGAATCTCGAAGAATTTGAAGAGGATCCAGAAATGGATCCCGAAGATTCAGAGGAGGATCCAGAGATGGATCCCGAGGAGGATCTAGAGATGGATCCAGAAGAATCAGAGGAGGATCCTCAAGAATGTGTAAAAGATCCAGAAATGGATATGATGGACACATCTGAGGCTGATCCACCCATCATAGAATCTGGGATGAACGGGATGCAATTACCCACTGCTCTAGCATTTATCCTAGTGGGAGTAGTGCTAGCTTATCTAGTCTATTAGTGTTCTGTTTACTGTCGTTATGTACGAACAGAGTTAGCTCATTTAGGTTTGAGTCATGTAATAATTTATATTGTTTTGTACGAACAGAATTATATAAGAAAAGTTATGTTATATGTTAACTAACTTGGAAATGATTAGTTCATTTCATGATATGATTAGTTCATATAAATATGATTCGTTCATATAAAATGATTTGTTCATTAGTCGGGATATGTGTAATATAATTGATCAGTGTTGATTAGATTAGAACATACAAATGATGAGTGGAAACAACGTTATCACTTGATTTTGTAAACTAATTCTAATTTACACTGAGTCAATAAATAGTTGCACATATATGAATTACACTGAAATAATAAATAATTTATTTATTTATGTAGATCATGACAACTAAAAACATTATAGCTGAACTCAATAAGGGTGAGAAATTATATGGGGATAACTACAAAATCTGGCACCGCAAGATACAATACGTTCTTGAGGAACAAGAAGTTATAGAGGCTGTAAATCAGTTCATGGAGGAACCGGTTGATGGTTCCACAGCATAACACAGACGTGACCTTGATGCCTATAAGGCATAGAACAGGAAGGACTTCATTGCTAAGGGTATATTGATTAGTTCAATGGTGGATGACCTAGTATTTGAGTATGAGTCATTACCATCGGCTCATGCTGTCTGGGTAGCCATTAGAGAGAAGTACAGTGGAGTCAGTCCGAGTAAGCTCCGTCAGCTAACAATTAAGTTTGATAGCTGTAAAAAGCGCTCGAATGTTACCATGGCACAACATCTCAGGGAGATGGGTAACATGATTCGGGAGTTTAAGACTATCGGTTATACGTTGACCGATGAACAACAGGTTCAGACAGTTATTCATTCCCTTCCTGATTCTTGGGAAACGATGAAACAGAACCTGACCCATAGTGAGAGTATCAAGACTTTCACTGATGTGTCATGCTATGTGGAACTTGAGGCGGAGAGGATTGAATCCGCAAGGATTTCGGGTCAAGCTTTTGTAGCTAAAGGTTCTGGTTGCAAGAATAAGAACAAGTGGTTTAAGAAAGGAAAGGGGAAAGGAAAGAAGGCTAAAGTTGTTGCTGTGAAAAACCAAATCAAGAAGAAAGGAAAGAAATATGGACAAAAACCTAAGAGCAGGTTGACTTGCTTCAACTGTGGTAAGAAGGGTCATTTTGCTCGGGATTGTACTGAGCCTAAAAAGGTAAATCCATTTTTATCTTCTTTTCACGAGCAATATGTTGCAAGTACAGTGTTGTTAGCTTATTCGTATCCTTTGTGGATTGAGATTCAGGAGCAACGAACCACGTAGCTCGTGATCGAGCTACATATGTGGAGTATCGTCGGGTACTAGCTGGCAACAAATGGATATATGTAGGAAATAATTCAAGAATTGAAGTCAAAGGAATTGACACTTGCAAGCTCAACCTACGTGGTGGAGGCACTTTGTTTCTACATGATGTCCTGTACGCTCCTAAGATTCGACGGAATCTAGTTTCCGTCATTTGTCTTCTTGATTTAGGTTATAATGTAAATTTTTATAGCCGTTGTGTGGAACTTCGAATTAACTCTGTGTTAATTTGATATGATTATGTAACAAATGGTTTTATGGTTCTTGATGTAGAACCAAATAATAATAGTTGTTTTTCAAACATTGCTCTTACTAGTAATGCTGATGTTAATGATGAAATTTGGCATGCTAGATTGGGACATATAGGACAAGAACGAATGAATATATTAGCTAAGGAGGGCCTCTTAGACACTCATGATAAGATTAACTTGTCTATATGTGAGCATTGTCTTGCAAGAAAGACGACTAGGAAACCATTTGGTAAGACTATTAGGGTTGAATCACCATTGCAATTAATTCTTTCGGATATTTGTGGTCCGATGAATATGAAGGCTAGAAATGGGAGTTCTTATTTCATTATATTTATCGATGACTTCACACGTTTTGGTCATGTGTATTTGATTTCTCACGAATCTGAAGCATTGGATTGCTTTATTCGTAACTTGAACGAAGTTGAGAATCAATTGGAACGTAAGGTTAAAACCTTACGCACTGACCGTGGAGGAGAATATTTGTCTGATCAGTTCAAGACAATGTGTAATGAGAAAGGGATTATTAGACAGCTAACTATCTTTGGAACTCCACAACAAAATGGGGTTGCTGAAAGAAGAAATAGGACTCTTCTTGAAATGGTTAGGTCTATGATGGCGCAGACTAATTTACCAATCTCCTTTTGGGGAGATGCATTATTAGTTACGACCTATATACTTAACAAAGTGTCTTTAAAGTCAGTTCCATCTACCCCACATGAACGTTGGACAGGCAGAAAGCCAGATTTGAGTAATCTGAGACCTTGGGGGTCAGCTGCCTATGTTCATGATAAGACTCACGAGTATGAAAAATTATGACCCAGAGGTAAGAAGTATATCTCTATAAGGTATTCTGAGACTTCTAAGGGTTATGTTTTTATTGGTGAGTGACAAGATGGAACCATCTCTGAGATAGAGTCAAGAGATGTTACTTTTCTATAAACTGAGTTCTCAACACGAGGTGAAGTTGATAAGACAATTCCTCTATATGAGATAGAGGAGGAGGATAATGTTCCTTTATCAACGAATCAGGAGATGCCTGAATCTAGTCAACCGAATGGGAGTAATTTGCCACTGAATGAGTCAGTTTCTCAACAGTCTAACCTTCGAAGAAGTAGTCGTCAGATTATTCCTCGGAGAAGGTTTGATATTGAGAATGAGGCATTAATGGTTCTCCCAGTTGACGATGAGGAACCTCGAACAGTTGAGGAAGCTTTGAGCAACTCAGTTAGAAAAAAATGGAAAATTGCAATGGATGAAGAAATGAAGTCAATGAGAAAGAATCAAGTTTGGGATTTAGTCGATCTTCCTCCGGGCCGAAGGGCTATTGGGAATAAGTGGATTCTCAAAGTAAAGAGGAAAGCAGATGGATCGATTAATCGATACAAAGCTCGATAAGTTGTAAAAGGATATACCCAAATGGAGGGTGTTGACTTTAAAGAAACATTTTTCCCAGTTGTGAAGTTTGTGTCAATACGTGTCATCCTAGCTATAGTAGCACAATATGACATGGAATTACATCAGATGGATGTAAAAACGGCTTTCCTTAATGGTAATCTTGACGAAAAAATCTATATGGTACAACCAGAAGGTTATGTTATTGAAGGCCAAGAGAAAAAAGTATGTAGATTTTGGAAGTCTATATATGGGCTAAAGCAAGTATCAAGACAATGGAACATAAGATTTAATGAAGTAATATTATCTTATGAGTTTGAAATGATCAATGAGGATCATTGTGTTTATCTAAGAAAGGAAAAAGGAAAGCTTGTCATTTTATCATTATATGTTGATGATATGCTAATAGCTGGAAGTGACATAAAGTGTGTGATAGAAGTCAAAAGTTGGATTTCATCACAATTTGACATAATATATATGGGAGAAGCAGAGTACATCTTAGGAGTGAAGATCGTTAGAGACTGATCAAAGAAGTTTTTGGGTTTGTCTCAAGAAGCTTATATCTCTAAGATACTGCAACACTTCAATATGCCATATTGCAACATTGAACAGATGCCTATAGCAAAAGGCACTGTCTTGAGCAAAAGTATGTATCCCAAGACTCCTGAGGAAATAGCCGAAATGAAGAAGAAACCATATGCAGTGCTATTGGTAGTTTGATGTACACTATGTTGTGTACTCGTCCCGATATAAGCTATGTTGTTGGCTTAGTTAGTTGTTTCCAGTAAAACTCAGGATCGAGACACTGGAAAGCGGTGAAGAGGATATTCAGATATCTTAAAGGAACAACTGATTATTGCCTCTGTTTCCAAGGATCAGATATGAGCCTAAGTGGCTACTCAGATACAGATTGGGTAGGGGACCTTGATGACAGAAAATCCACATCTGGCTATGTCTTCTTGTTGAATGATGTCGTCATCTCATGGAACAGCAAGAAGCAGGCTTGTGTAGCCTTGTCGACAATGGAAGCTGAGTATGTGGCTTGTGCAACGGCTGTGCAAGAGGTTGTCTGGCTAAGAAGGTTCCTGAAGCATCTGAGGATTGCTGAGGATAGTGGGAGTCATGTTACTGTGTACTGTGACAGTCAAACTGCGATAGCTTTTTCCAAGGATCCTAAATACCATAGCAAAGACAAGCATATAGAAATTAAGTATAATTTTGTAAGAGATATTGTTGACAAGAAAAAGATTATTCTTAAGTACATCCCTACACGGAATATGCTTGCTGATCCTTTTACTAAGTCATTGACTAAAGAGTCATTTCATGGGCATATGAAGTCTTTGGGACTTCGAAGAATGTAACAATTATAAAGACATTTTGATAAATGAAAAATGTCATGCTCTATTCAGTGTATATGTCTTGGTTACATTCGAATAAAAGTCTCGATAAACATGTTGGCAGATTGGGATTGGTCTACTCACATGGACAATCATCTCTATTTGTTAAGTACGAATAGAGGTAAGACCGTTGCTTATGGGACAGCTTATGTAGCTGTGAATAGAGACATACCCATAAGTTAAGGTCGCCTTGATATTTGTGTCAAAATGAGATCATTTGTGTAATGATTAGAGTAAATGCACCCACCATTTACTGAATCTGCTTGAGGCCAGATTAGAATTCATATGTTGAATTCAAGATTAGACATTGGGAATATCTAGATCGAAATCTGTACGATGTTAAATTTTGGAAAAAAACATGCGCTCTTTTTGGAAAAGAGAATAACATCGTAGCATGTGATTCATACCACATGTGCTATGACGACAAGAAGGGTAGTAGGAGAATGGATCTCTGCTTCTCTACTATGTGAGACCCTTGAGATTATAAGTTAATCTCAATCTTACTCTAAGTGACTATTTAGCTGTCTACTTGAAGTTCTGATCAGTGTCTGCTACTTTAGCATGTTTCCTATTGGCTATGGATGATTCGGTCTATGGAGCATAACTAGAAAAGCGACTAATTAGAATGAATAGATTCTAGCTAAAAAGGAAGATTAAGATTGATTTACATCTGTGACATTTATTCACTGGTACCAGTTACATTTTTAGTTCAGTACATAAAATGTAATTGTGAATAATTTGTTTGATTGGAGATATTGAACATGCTCTTGACATATGGTCAATATGAGGGATTAGAGATGTTCATGATGATGTAAATAATTTAATCTGGGGTAAAAGCAAGCCATTTATGTCTTTGATTTGTTCTATGGACATTTATGTCTCTGATTTGTTCTATAGAGCAACTAAGTAAGGTGTGACAATCTTCTTAGCAATTGAATGTTCACTGTGCTTGCTGTCGCACAAACCATTTTCCCTAATGTATGGAATGAATGTTCTTATTTGGTCTTTGTGACTAAATTTTGCTCTGGTCTCGTGACTTGATCCTCATAAAGTCTACGTGACTTATTTGGTCTTTGTGACTAAATTTTGTTCTGGTCTTCATGACTTGATCCTCATAAAGTCTATGTGACTTATTTAGTCTTTGAGACTAATTTCGCTCTGGTCTTCGTGACTTGATCACCTTGTGGTCTATGTGACTAACATGGTCTATGTGACCGTATGGATTGACTTGGACGAGTGAGAGATGTTGGACGTTTAGGCATTACTGGAGACGAAACGGTTCGTCCCTTTCGCTGTTGCAAACTGATGTTTGCTGCAAACGCCAGGGAGATGAAGGGGTGTCCTTTCCCCTTCGTCTTCCTCACCCTTCTTATTTAAGGTGCGCCCAAGCACAGATCCGAAGAGGAGGGAAGGTGAAGAGCGAGCAAGCGATCGAGGTTAACAGAGGAGTAGCAGAGGTGATCGTGTGCGAGCAAAGGGAGAACATCCGTAGGTTGGGATTTGGCTCGTGAACCTTGAAGCGCTTTCCGGCAGCTCCGTGATCGCGCTTCCGACAGCGGCAATCTCTTCATCGATCTGCGTCTTTGGTTGCGGTTCTTCGGGAGATCATTGTGAGTGGTTACCGCATTATTTTAATTGCTTCGTTTTAGTTTTCATGCTCTCAAAACTACCAACACGACGTCGATCGAGAGCCCCAAGCCCTCGTTGTCATTATGTTTTGACCAGACTTGTGTGATGTTTTATGTCCCGATATGCGTGTCGATATTCGTATTCTGGGCTACATGTCGATATTTATATCCCGGCCTATGCGCTGATATTTGTATCTCGGCCTACGTGCTGATGTCTTATCTCGGCCTGCGTGCCAAGGTCACATCCGGTTTCGTGCCACCGCGTTCGGCTCCGTGTCGTCAGATCTAGCTCCTCGTCCGACACATTATCTACCCTTCTGGGTCACGACAACTTGAGCAGCGTCCCATCTGAGGGTGCCCCCCTGGGCCAGGGTACATTTTCCGTACGCGCCCCTCATTTATTTCATTATTATATTATTAGCCTGTTACTTATATATTCGTTGGATCTGCCTCGAGCCTCGGGGCACCAGAGACCAGGGCGACCCGGTCGTTGGTTGCAGGTAGCGTTGACCAAAGGACTTTTGACGACTTGGTCAACAAAGAAGTTATCTCAGCATACCCCCCTCCGAGACATCTTAGCCCGGTCAACATTCCATCCACCTCACCCCACGATCCATCTGACTCAGTTTCCGGACAGAATCAACCACATTAGAAAGTATATTTTTCTCGACTTTTTGGCTAAAATTAAATATGATATTAAATTAATTTTTTATGAAAGATAATCCATTATAGTAACTTGTGTAGGATTGGAAGGGCGCTCGCTAGTTTTTCTCCTTTCTAAAAACTTACTAGAGACGAAGAAACCACTTACAGCTTGTTTTACAATCATAAATAATATAAAGACTCAACACATATATAAAACAAATCAAACAAAAGATGACGGTTGATCTGGAAGTCTTGAGCGCAGCGCACTTTTCTTGGAGCTTCCCCAGTAGTAGAGCTTCGCAATGTAGATTTCTGTGCAGAGAGATGGTAGTAGTATAAAGAATGGATGCATTTGAAGCTTTGATCGAAGTTCCTTTTATAAAGTGTTTTCGGGAGCCCGAACCAACCCTAGGCGCTTAGACTAGCCCTAGGCGCTTAAACTAGCTTCATTTGATCCAAATTCGTCACACGTCTAGGTGTTTGGACCAGTCAAAGGCGCCTAGACATGACCAATCCCGACCATGTGTTCAGTTGCCTTCCGTTTGCGTCTATTTGCTCCCCGTCTTACTTTAAGCTCTAGATTCCTGTAAGACAAGTTACTACAACAAATAAGCAACCTAAGTTTTAATCTTGTAAGTCTACTCTAGCTACTAGATTTATCTTTTGTTTAGAGGTCCCTCCTCTAAGTCTACCACCTAAGGGTCAATTCTTTAAAATCAAAACATACTACTGTAAGTCTACTTGACCTATTAGGTTTTATGCTTAGACTACATCTTAAACTTTACCACTACCCAGGGTTACCCCAATGTGTTTTCTCTCGCTTAGAGTTCCCTCTTCTAAGACTTCACTACCTAGGGTTACCTCTCATAGGATTTTCTACTGCCTAACATCACTTATCAGGGCTTTTATCATCTAATTTTACTCACTAGAGTCTGCCTTCACTCACCAGAATTTTCACCATCGGGGTTATCTCCACCTAGAATTTTTTCTTGCTTAGAGTTCATTCCTCAAAGATTTTTATTTGCTTAACATTCAGTTATGACTTTCCTTGCTAATTATCTGGTTCCGACTAGATTTCTCTCTTTCAAATACCAAATCCTGTTTAGATCAATCCTTGGTCAAAATTGAATAGATTTTGGTATATTGTCAAATATCGAAACTCTAGAGGCTGATTGCACCAATGACTTGTTGCTTGAGTTCTCGAGCGTCACCCTTACGTTGCACTATTACATGGGTTTGACATACTTTTATCAAATCCAATTTATAAGTCTGAGGTACTAATTTATTTGTATTAATGCATTATATTACAATTGCAATGTGTGCACGATGAATTGTATTTTATTATATATATATTTTATTTAACTATTATTATTGTTAAAATAAATTATTCATATTATTTTAACTTAATAAAAAAATATTTTTATAAAAATTATATATCAATTTAATTAAAATTATTTAAATTTAGTGAAAATTATTTTATAATATTATTTAATAATTACCAGAGTAATATAGTAACTATTTAGCTGCTGATTAAATAGCTGTTATTATTTTTAAATAATTGTAATTAAATAGTAAATATTAAAAATAATCTACTATAAAAAATATAATTGAGTGTTGTTTTATTTTATTTTTTGGGTTGTTTTTATTAAAAAAAAGTTTTTTTAGTTGCATTAGATTGGCCTCTCAAGATGAGCGGCTATTGCCTCGCAAGATGAGCCAGTATTTAAGAAATTGTTCATTCGCCACAAGAATAAATTAAGAAGCCTTCATATGATCTATCAATTCAATTATTTTAGATTAATCATCAATTAAAAGAAATTTATCTATTAAGTTTTAAACTCGATATTAAATATTTGAAAAACTACACTATTGCCTCCGCACAAAACGATTTTTCTTTTTAATTGACAACCATAAAAATTTCCTACTCGGATAAATCAAACATTTATAACGGTGGCTTAACAATTTCATAGTCTTAGGTCCACCAAATTTGATTATTAAGAAACTGGCGCCTTACATTATGTAGGGGGCAAAAGTGACTTTTTAAACAGTAGGGATCATCATTCATCGTTGGCGCTGAAAGTAAAAATAATTTATCGCAAGATCCACCGTCGTTTTGTTTCCGATGCACAATCCAATGGTTGAAAACGATACGGATCTAATCGTCATTTCCAGATCGACGACGCCTCGATCGAGTCCTGGTCCATGTCCTCGCCGCTGCCTCGCCTTTCGATCGCCGCCCTTAGCACGCCGAATCCGAAGATGCTGCGGCGCTTTGCTGCTGCACCCGTTCGCTTTCGTTATCCGACGATGATGATGTCGTCGTCGAAGACCTGCGAGTCACGGCGGCCTGCGTCGTTGGAGGCCGTGTCGGAGGCCGCGGACCTCCGCGAGTTCCTCGATTACATGGAGAGGCTGAAGAACTACGAGATGGTCGGTGTTCCACAAGGGGCAGGAACGGACACCGATGAAGGGTTCGATCTCGGGAGGATGAGGCGGCTGCTCGGACGGCTTGGCGATCCTCACAAACAATTCAAGGTGCGCGACGCCTCGTCTTGAAACCGAGACTTTTCTATATTTCTTCGTTCTAGTTCAGGACAATGACTACTGATCAAGGTTCCACTGGTTTTTATAACTGTGTTTTTTTTGCCTCCCCTCTTGCTTGATAAATCTGTAATTAAGCTCAGAATACTACCTTAGTTTCACCATGATGGCATTTTTAGGTTGTTCATATTGCTGGCACCAAAGGAAAAGGATCCACTTCAGCTTTTATATCCAATATTTTACGGGAAGAAGGTTACTCAGTTGGCTGCTACACTAGGTGCTTAATGTTTGGTTAATTGCTGCACTGTAAGTCCATTTATTACTGAAAATGCCAGGTCAACCACCTAAAAATGGAATGAAAATATGACTAACTACTACGAGGCACCTAAGCATGTCTGTGTATCAGTATGTATCAGTTGATTGCTTTATATCCGACAATGGTATGTTTCCTTGCATGCAGTCCTCATCTTTTGAGTGTTCGGGAACGCATTTCTGTTGGAAAATCTGGGAACCCTGTTTCAGCAATATTACTGCAGGAGCTTTTCCAAGAGGCAAAGGGAATCCTTGATCAATTAATAATAAAGGAAAATGAGGCTTTGAGCCACTTTGAGGTATTTGTTCATCAAAACTTAGAGCAAGAATTTTGGGTAATATCTTATCAATTCTGTATTTCTGTGAATAGCTTAATAGGAAAGCTCTAACACCTGTCCTGTTACATCACAATATACAGATTGAACCAAATTTGTTTCCCAAGTTTATATTAAAATGATTTGTGTGGCTATTTATAATTAAATGGTTTGCGGTAGAACTCTAATTTCGATTCCAACATTGAACCTACGTTGAACTTATTGGTTTAGCCCACGTATGGATGTCAGTGTGAGCCGTATAGCAATGAAGCTATTGGCTCTTAATCAATAACTTGATTTGCATGTTTATCCTGATTGATTATGTAGACATATATCTGTTCCTTTTTCAGTTTTATAGTATATGGATATTTTATTTTTTTTCTTCTAAGTATTTTTAGCAGTGCTAGTATTTTCTTACTAGGAGATGCTACTTTTTACTGCTCAAGACATTTGACAGTCATTTATATTGTCTATGTAGGTCTTCACTGCTCTATCGTTTCTTCTGTTTGCCAAAGAAAGGGTTGACATTGCTGTCATCGAAGTAATTTTTTGCCTTTGACACCTTTTCGACTAACATTTTGTACCTTATGATTAACATATATTCTTACATTTCATATTTTATTTTTGTTTCAGTACACTAGTATGATCGTATTGTCCTTATCTATGGTCAGGCAGGCCTTGGGGGAGCTAGAGACGCTACAAATGTTGTATGCAGTACTGAACTAGCTACTGCAGTCATAACATCCATAGGCGAGGAACACTTGGCTGCATTAGGTGGATCATTACAAAGCATAGCATTGGCCAAGTCAGGAATCATCAAGAGTGGGTGTCCAGTTGTGTAATTTTCTTTATTCTTTACATAGAAATCCTTTAAGTTTTTAAATAGTTTCTATGTGTGGTTCTATATCACTTCACAAACTTTAACCTCTAGTGTGAATATAATTCAACCTAAATGTGCCTTGTTTTTAGTTAATTTTTATCTTGTAGCTTTTTGATAGATGCTAGAGGTATGAGATTTGTAGGGTTATTGGTCTAATGGGTTTGATTTCACATTGGTAATTTTATAACATGTGTCTACATTTTCCTTTTCCCAAATTCAGTAGTGGTATCATAGCCTTCTTGTTAAGGTTAGATTTTCTTAAAGAGGTATTCCCATAGGTCTACCCCTCATCTGTTGATCCTTTCACTCCTATATCTTTCTTTGCCTTGTGTAGCCCCATTTGCTAGCCTCTTCTCTCTATAACACGTGCTCGCTATTGAGTCAACACTACATCAAATTTATCTTGTTGTGCATGGTCTAGTTACCTTTGTTTTTGCACACCTGCATCCTTATTCCTTGCAGGCATCTCTACATGAGCTTCTTGGTTGTTCTTATGCTTTGTTTACTTCGAGGTGTCGATTTAAGAAAGAAGGAATCCAAAGTGGAAAAAAGTCACTAGGGAAAAGGAAAGGAAAAGAAGGGCAAGAAGAAGAAAAGGAGAGGGAAAGGGAAAAAAGACAGTGGACTTCTGCGAGTTCACAGTCGCCTTGCGACCGTGAGTTGCCTCTCTCGTGGCCGCAAGCTACCTCGCGACGATGCAGCGCCATGGGAGAGATTCGAGCATTCACAGGCTTGACGACGAGGAAGGAAGGAAAGTTCGTTCTACTTGAAATTCAGGGATGAAAAATGTCAAAAAAAATATCACGAATGAATTCTTTAATGTCTCTTATACGATAGGTAAACAGAGGAAATGATTAAGTCCTTATTGGGTTTGGGTTTTGATTTGATTGGATTTGGGATATAATGATTAGATGGTTGTAGAGTACTCATTTTGGATCATTTATTCTTTGTGCAAAACATGAAGGGTCAATTTTTTTTTAAAAGAGAAAACAGGACACTTGATCTGTTTGACGGAACCATTGCGAAGACTTTGGACAGAGCTAAATCTGAAGGTTTCAGTTCATTGACTAATATGCTAGATCAAGCTGAGAGAATTAGTATTATCTTGCAGCGCATACATGAATTATACGATCCAATTACAGGTTGCACAGAAACGGGAAAGTAGATTTCAGAATTAGAAAAATAAAATAAAAATTAAGATGCCTTTGGATTAGAAGATTAACCAATGTACTGGGAAGGTTGCACAATGTTAAGGATTGAGAATCCATGATTGATATATAGAAATGATGGATATACCACAACAATATCCTGGCAAAGCTAGTGAAGAAGTCCATTATAATTCTAGTTATTTGCAACAATTTGAAAATTGCCACTGAATATAGGTACAAATAATATGAGAGGAAGAAACATGGAAAGAGAACATGAAGGTATACATTTAATTTGAATAGTTATTGTCTTATAATTTGTTTGCATTGCATGCACAATTAGTGAAGCTTACCTCTTGGTGGGTTTAGCTTGTGCAGGGCATGACATCAACAACTGCCTAATTCTTCTTATTCTAGCATAAGAACTTGCACTTATCAGCAATATCCTCATGTTTCTCCTAGAGGATAGGCTCCACTTGCTTGCCATATTTGTCTAAGAGACCTTACGAACTAGCCTTGCCAGCCTGATTCTTTGATGCTTTCTTCTACTAGTTGCCAAGACATTTGAGGAAAGCGAGTACTAGCCTTTGCTAGTTACAAGGACTTTTAGGCTCTTTTTACTCAAGAGGGCGGATAGAGGAGGGAAAAGGTTAAGGGTGAAAAAGCAATAGAAAAGGAAAGCAAAGAATAAGAGAAAGAGGGGAAGAGGAAAGAAATTGGAGAAGAGGGGAAAAGGAGGAGAAACTCATGACGACCAAGCCACGAGCTCGCTAAGCTATTGGCTTGATGGAGGCAAACTCACTGGGCTGTTGCTCTGAGCAGTTAGTCGCTGGATTTGGCACGAGAACTATTGGGTCATTGAATTTGTCACAAGAGGAAATTAGGAAAGTTCTTTCCGCCAATTTTGGGAGGTGAAAAATAGATTAAAGTTGATCCTCAAACGGATTTGGAATCCTTCTTTAATTTTATGCAAGTAAACAAAGGAATGTGTCTTGACTCTTGTGCAATTCATTCTTTTCTTCATCCGTCCTTCAAGATCAAAGAGCATTAGAAGGCGTGAGCATTGCTAGTACTAGCCTTCTTGTAAATTGACAACTTGCCAATAATCTTGTCTCATGCAGAGATGATCACCACCACCACTAGTCTCATGACTTGATCAGACAGTCTACAAATGATGACGTGTCAAATAGACACGAGAACTGCCACTATTAGCCTCTACTCGTGGCCCTGCTTCTTGTGTGCTCCGTCAATAGTTTCCATTGTTTTGCTAGTAGTTTGTTTCTCATTTTATTATTGTCATATCTAGGTTATGTTTTGCTTTTGAAAGGTTTGCTAGTTTATGTAAACATTAATGCTTCAGCTTGAATTGGAGTGTTAGAGGGTATTAGATTAATTTGATTATTGGTTTAGTGGATTTAATCACAATTTTGTAGTTACATTTAAATTCTGGTTTTTATCACGAGTCTATATGCACCGTTAGTAGTTTACTCATTGATTAAACAATGCAATATTTCCATCACCAAATTCTATAGTAGAGCTATAAAGAAAGATTTGAGTGAGCCATATTTGTATTTTTCGCTTGAATTTGGTTAACCTATCAACTGTCATACACCTTTTTTCCTTCTCTAAAATAGATAAAATTATTCTATTCATTCTAAAACACTACCCATGTTGCTGTCACCATTTTTAATTCTAATTCATTAATCAAATAAATCTGGTTGACATTATTTTCCTGTTAAAATCATTCCTATTTTTACAGAAGTCTTTCAAAATGTAATCAGAAATGTCATTTAAATGTAGATTATCTTGTTCCAGATGTCTCCAAAGATTGACCAATCATGCATTTTGCTAATTTTCTGTTAATTTATTAAGATAATAATCAAAATTGAAACTTTTAATTTTTCTTATATAAGTTCAATTACTCATTTGAATTATGCTGTTTGTTGTAAAATATCCGTGGATATCTCAGGTTGTAATTGGTGGGCCCTTTGAATCACATATTGAAGAGATTATTCGTCATAAGGCATCCTTAATGAAATCCAAGGTCATATCAACATGTGATCCTGGCATACAGAAAACATCGAAGTGCTTGACAATGGGAAAGGATGAAATCCCTTATCAGACTTGTGACATACAAATCCAAATGCATAACTTACAATCAGTATGAATCAATAGGTTTTTTGGTTTTGTGTACTTGTTTTTTTTAGAAAAACATTCCGAATTGTAATTGATAATCCATTATAAAATAGCTGAAAGTTTTTTATTTACTGTGCAGTCCATCACATTGTCTAATGTAAAACTCCACTTGCTTGGTATTCATCAACTTCAGAATGCTATCTCAGCCGTGTGTACAGCTTTAAGCCTTCGTGATCAAGGTATCGTTTTTTTGGTTCATGGTTTTCTTTTCCAAACAGTACAGTGGTTGTTTTTAACTGCCATTGTTTTTTTTCATTTTGTTAATTACTTTATTTTTTTCTTATATGAATATTTAACTGAGAGAAATAACATACAACCTTATATTTTCATGGAGTCTTCCTCGGAGGCTCGGAGCTAGAACAATTCCTTGATTTGATATCTTAAGTTATTCTAATACTAGGAAGTTTCTGTGTGAGCCTATGAAAATTAAGGATTCCTTTATTTGAAAGAGGGCATACGTTGGGAAAAAAAAATCCTCCCACTCCCAATATATTTTTTTTCTGTCTATATTAATTCGTGTAAATTATCTGTCTTTTGGAATTACTCAAATGACTTTTCAGCTCTTTCTTTGTCAAATAGTCTGGCACCATGGCACCAAACTTTGATTGAATGCTTTATTTTATCTTTTCAACTTATATTAGAGTGATTCGCACATTACTGGCAGGATCACTGCTGCTATGTCGCCCCTTGGTACCATGGTGGTGCTGCAGCTACAGTGTATTTGGTACAGTACCTAAATGACTACCTCACTAGCCCCTTCCTTTCTATCTTCTTTTGCCCACTTCTCCTCTCACCATTGTACCTCCTAGAGGTTTCATTCTCTTATACCTAGACTTAGGGATGCCTTAAGTTCAAAACCCTCATCCTTGCTCTCCTAACCTAGTCTCTCTTTCTTTCTTTGCCTGTGAGTTGATCTTTTTTTGATTGAATCTATCTTTTATCCTTTCGATTTGAAACTGTAAACCACAATCTTAAAGTTGAACAACAGTTCATCAACAGTTGCAACTTTGTTCTTTGGCACTAGGGAAATACCATTATCTTGAAGACTCCTCCAAGACTTCCCTCTAAATAATAATGTTTCTTATCAAGTGCTTGAACTGCATTGATGTACTTAGCTTATTAATCACATGGAATCTCATTAGGGAAATTTTTTATTCTCTTAAGAATGCTTTGCCCATGAACATGAAAATTTTAGAGTTTATAAGTTACGAGAAAAGCAATTTCTCTGTTTGACAAGTTGGTTAGCCCTTCCAAGAACATTCTCACAGCTTAAAAGAAAATGCAAAAATTGCCTGCAACACGAATCACCATTTATAGTGTTGGTTTCACAGACCTTTCATCCACTGAATTCTATATAAAGTTATAGCACTCCTAATATCCAAAATTTTTAATTCACTTCTATTTTCTTGTCTACCAGGCCTTTACGTATGCCTTCTGTTTCCATTGCTGATGGCTCTCATAACCCTAAGGGTGCGTTTGGTTCAAGTTATCATGTATAACCTTGGTTATGTGATTATCAAGTAATCACATAACCAAGGTTATGGGGAATAAAACATAACCAAATATTGTTTGGTTCAATCTAGGTAATGCAACAACAACTTGTTTGTTTGAAGGTTTTACTGAATAACCTAGTTTAATATTTTACTATATTACCCTCAGTTACAAAACCAACTATACTTAACTCTACGTTTTTTACTTTTTCTTTTTCACATTTTTCTTTATTTATATATATATATATATATATTTTATATTTTGTTTGTTTTTTTGATTTTTTTATTTTTTAAAGTTTTTTTTACTTTTTTTTAAAAGTTTTTATTATTTTTTAATTATTTTTTATTTTTTTACATTTTTTTTAATTTTTTATGTTTTTTACATTTTTTTTTATTTTTAAACTTTTTTATGTTTTTTTTTATTTTATGTTTTTTTTACATTTTTTCTATTTTCTATTTTTTATGTTTTTTAACATTTTTTAATTATTTTTTACTTTTTAATTTTTTTTAAAATTTTTTTTACGTTTTTATTTTTTTTACATTTTTTTATTTTTTTCTCATTTTTATGTTTTTTTTCTATTTTTTTAATGTTTTTCTATTTTTTAAGTTTTTTACAATTTTTTATTTTTATTATTTTTTATGTTTTTTTTAAATTTTTAAAATTTAAAATTTTATTTTTTATATTTTTCTGTTTTTTCTTTATGCTTTTCTTTTTTGTCACATTTTTCTCTTATCCGAGGGTATTTTGGGTTAAAAAAATTTGTTAACCCTGGAATCAAGAAAAACCTCAGTTTTCCGAGGTTTTCCGATTTCTGGTTGCATGCCCTTTTTGCTGACGTGTCGGGCATGGAACATTACTCGGGAATCATCAATTACCTAAATCAAACAGGGTTTTTGTTGATAACCTTGAATGGATAACCAAGGTTATCTAACCAAACACACCCTAATTGTGATATAATTTTATGGATTCATCTTTTTCAATTGCTGATAAATTTTTTTTATGTGTCCAGTTTATTGTTAGTTTGCTTTCTATTGGTACACATAACAAATGTCAGATTTTCTGTGGCATTTTCCACTACTCAATATATCAAAATTTGTGCACAAAGACAACAATGGTGATATCTACTATGTGTGATATACTTTATGCCTACTCAGTGCTTTGTTTTTTGGTGATCTACTCACAGACCTATTTTTGCTGAATCTATTATACCTTATTAGTGGCATTGTCTCTTGGGTCACTTGACCCTTAAGCCTGTGTAATTTTGTACATCTTTAGAGTGTATTCCACTGGTTTTCGTTACAAGGCTTGTGAGTTAAGCACACATCATAGTATCTCTATTTTTGTGTAAAAATAAACAGTCTTCCTGCTCTTTCATTTTCTCCAGTTTATGTGACATGTGGTTTTAAGCAATTTATTACATTGCTTGATGATTATTCTTGTATGATTTGGTTTCATCTCCCTAAAAGTTGAATTGATGTCCTTAATGTGTTCAAAGTTTTCTCTTGAATAACTTACGCAATATATATTGAGATCAAAATTTTACATTCTGTTAATGGCTTAATGCTATATGTCTTATAATGCATAGTCTACTTTTACTACCTTTCGACATTGCCATGGGTATTCCTTAGATTCTTGTGCTCCTATATCCCAACAAAGTAACAAACTGAGGTTGCTGAATGCAGAAACCATCATTTCTTTAATGCTGCTTGTCCTAGGAATCTAGGATGTTTTTATACACGATCCTAGGCATCTTTGGATTGATGTTGTTATTACCACTTGCTTTCTCATGAATCTGATTCCACATCCACTCTGATTGTTAGATTTTCCTCTTCTGCATGTGCCCTATTGTGGTTTTTTTCCTTGTACTACATGAGTTTTTGGTTGTCTTTTCTTCATGCTTTGTGACTAGGCCGTGTTGTGATTAGCTAAGTTCTAACTCTGTTTGGTGTCTTTCTTGGCTGGATATTCTTAAATTAAGAAGGAATATCACTTCTACTTCCCGTCTCCCGTTATTGTTTTGATTTGATTGTTACCTTTCTTCAGGATGTTTCTTATTACTTTTCTGTTCCTCTTGTGCTAATGTCTGAGCTATCACCACCCACTACCCTTTTTTGTACTGTACCTAATTACTGTAGGTAACTACTATTCGCTCAATACTCTTAGCAAGAGCTTTCATTTACAAATCCACTACTCCTGTGTTTGTCTGAATTAGCGGTGCTTATTTTTCTTTGAAATGGTAAATATTTCATAACTTTTCACCCTTGTACTCAGGTACGGAATTATTGTGTTTCCTAATTAGGGGGGTTTCTTTTCTAATTTGGTTGATATTGAATCTATAGCTTTTGGTTAATGAGAATTCTATTTTCAATTAACTAAATGAGACTTTTCCTTAGTAGGAGCTATTTTCTCTATATGGGAGATATTGATCCTCTTTAAATATTCCATTCCAATTTTTTTTTATGTGATTTGATGGGTCTATTTTTATATGGCATCAATTTAGTATCAGCCTTTCCTACACATGTCCTATTATCGCCACCAATAATTTTGAGTCTGTTTCTACCCATACCTTCCTGAGGTCTGCATCTCATGACAAGCCTGATACTTTGTGGATTCATGCCAGTTACACATCAAGCTTAAATGTTGGTCTCGTTGAAGCCATGAATCCCGCGACACAGTTACCTGTAACATTCCTTATGATGCCTCCAATTTCTTTTGGACCAAATTGGGGTCTAAGATCGGCATCAGTGTTTACCTTGACTTTCCCCTCAAGTGGTGGTAGCCAATACCTCATTGTTAAAGATCTTTGAAACTTTGTAGTTTTAGCCATCATCATGGTTAAAAAAGCACACATCAAATTTACTTGGTGAAAATTTAAGATTGATTCATCAAAGTGGATAAATGCAAAATAGAGTTCTACCAATTAACAAATTACAACTTGCAACTACGTAAGAGGAAGAAATATTTGGAGTCAACTGCTGAAAGTGGGTGATTAGTCTTTGTGAATTTTGTTGACGAATTGATGTTCTATATATATGGAGCCATTCTCTTAGATGCAAATATTCATTACTATTGGAAATTGGAATTTGAATTTTGTATTGATGTTTAGTTTTCTATTACCTAAATCCTATTTATCTTTTGGCAAAGTATTTACCCAGCTTATGATATTAATATCAGAATTCATATATCTTTATCATACTGATGTTCATCTATATAATTGCTCTGTTATTGGCATTAAGGCTGATGTAATCATTCCCCTTGAACAAGTTAATATTGTCATAAGGACAATGCTGTTATTTTTTGTTTTTGGTCTTATCATTTCCGATTGTGTATTAGTCACTGAGCTTATAATCTTGAAAACGTAAGGATGGGTGATCTCTGATAAGTCCATTCGAGTTGGTTTGGAGAAAACTAGATTGAATGGGAGAAGCCAATTTCTTACACAAAGGGAAATTTTGCGAATTGGATTGTCCGACGTCAACATACTAATTGATGGAGGTAGGAGAATATTTTGATGATTTATTTTCTTTTCCTTAGTAATTGATAGACACTGAAACCTTGAACATATATTTTAGCGCATACTGAAGCTTCTGCTAAAGGTTTAGTGGAGGTGATAAAGATGGCACATCCACATGGAACATTGGCATTTTTGGTGGCAATGGCCAGTGACAAAGACCACTTATCATTTGCTAAACAACTTCTCTCAGGTAAAGTTAATGCTCTTCTCAAATGTAAAGGCTCTTCGATACTTTCTTCTAGGATAGATTGATTGCAGTAGTTAATTAAAAGGTCAACATATTGAGATTAATTTTAAAGCATATTGATGTCAACGCCAATTAAAAGGTCATTTGAATTAAAATTTTAAAGCAATAATATAAAATATTGTGTACCAATATTTGACACACTTTGGTATGTCTTAAAACATATTGAGATTAATTTAAATGAGTTTTACTCATTTAATCAATTTCACTTGGATTTTTGACTTTAATTAAAACTATATTAATTAGATGCTTGCATTAAAAATGCTCTTTTACTTATTGTTTTCTTCAATATGAGTTATGATGCATTCATATAAGATTTTCTTTTATAATCTTAATGCATTTAGCTTGTTTACTGTCAGAATTAGATAATAAATTGAGTTAGAATTTTAGAAAAAATAAGACATTACTTGAATTCATTTTGACACATGCATACATTCCAAGCCTGTTTTGTGTTGACATGGTATGATACTTATTGACACGATTGGCATGGACAACACATGAGAGATTTTTACTCATGTCAATCAACAATAGATTTCAATAATTTACCAAAACCATACATTTTCTATTGTGTAGCTTGATACGTATGAGATTTTTAACCATGCTTTTAACCTCCAGTTGTGTGAGTCTCAACTATTTTGCAATGGATATATGTGCTCTGTTTCTCCGCATTGAACTGTAAGGATATATCACCACTATTATTTAGATTTTTAAATCATAAACCTGTTTAAAGTAGAGGTGTAACCATAAATCTGTTTAAAGTAAATATTTTTATTAAGTAAAATATTCCTCATTAACAAGTCTACATCAAAAATTCAGAGGTGCCGTTGCTTGCCTATTAATGTCGAGTACATATCTTCTCACTACTTTGGCCCTTCATAGGCTTCACTATTGGCAAATTTATTTCAAATGTAATAAAAGACATCAAATGGGCACACAACAAATCCTGAGCGCCAATTATTCTTGGAAGTGGTTGCTTCGAATTGTTCTGTTTTATTTAACTCTATACAATACCATATTGTTAATTTTACCTGACTCTTTTTAATTATGTTATAGGGAATAGGTAGAAAATATAGTTATAGAGTATTGTGTGCTTAAGCTCTTTTTTATTTTTTTATCTTTTTATGTTCCAACTTGGATGATAACAAGGCACTGGGAAACCTGTGTCTAATTTACTTAAGCATAGCACTGGTATTGCCTAATCTTTAAGCATGTAAAAGCGGTAGGATCTTAATATCATAGTCGTCAAAATCAGTATCAGAATTCAAATCATACAGTAAAAAAAAAAATCTAAGTATTGATTGGTATTGGATTAGAAGCATCAGTGAATTTGAAATAGAAGGAAAAAATGATCAAAGTATAATAAAATTATTTTATATATGAGATTACAACAATGATTCTAATTATTGATAATAAGTATACAAATAATGTCATATTTATTCATGTGAAATTAACAAACAATAAAAACAGATCATAAGCAATAATATAATTATATTTTTTACTATAAACCATGGAGTGTTACTATAGTTTAAGTTTGGTACGGGCTCCTCTCCTGTTTCTTCTGACACTTTGCCATTCCTCTGGACATTGCAGCTGGAAGACCTGAGCTGGTTGTGTTGACTGAGGTGAAGATAGCTGGGGGAAAATCCCGCATGGTTTCGGCTTCAGTTTTGAAAGATGTTTGGGTCAAGACTTCAAAGGATTTGGGGATGGACTTTGTGGACATAGGTATTATTGACGATGATAAGAGCGAAAAGGAGCCAAATTGCAAGAAAATGATGTTGGCTACCTGCAAAAGTACATCGATAATCGATTCAATTAAGCATGCAGATCAGTTGCTCAAATCAAGATCAAAAGATCATCCTGGTCTTATTGTAGTCACCGGGTCATTACATCTGGTTGCCTCCTTGTTAGCTGCTATTCAAAAGTAGTTCTCAAGACTTGAAGCGGTTCTTAAATTATTTTTGTTGCTTTAAACATGCTCTACTAAGATTGGCATTACAACTTTTGTCTGAATAAAATTAAATCTATTTAGTGTATTTGGACTTCATATCTTCATATGCTCTGTTTAAGATTCTGATGGCTTCTTGCACAGGACTTTTGTTCTTGTTCTTCCAAGATCTTAAATTTCTACCAATATCAATTCATGCTTAAACTAGTACCATGCCTTTAGCTCTTGTGGCAAAGTGTACATCTCATGTGAAAAAGTAATAGATTGGTTTGTTTGATGTAGAAAGTTTCATGTACTAAAATAATTATTAATAATTTCGATGTAAAAAAAAAATCCATTATCAACATTGTTTTACATACTTTTTCGATCCTTAACCTCTTTTGTTCAACAATAAACATGAGTACCTCACTAGGTTTGATAAGCTTGAATTGACATTTCATTTGCAAAAAAAAAAAAATCTAATTTTTATGTTACGGCTAACCATGCCCACACCATCTCTCTAAAATCAAGTATAATTCAAATTGACTATTGATTCGAAACGATATTATACATTAAAATATTAGTACATAGTAAATTGATAAAAATATATATGATCATAATAATATAAGATTAAGATTGATGATCAAATAAATAAGAATGAATATTTTATATTCTCTTCATAAATTAAATGAGATTATAAAAATTATCTAATTTGTAATCAAGAAATAGATGAAATAATAAAACAGTAGTGATGAAGTTTGCTGATATGTAAAATATTAAAAAACGTAGTTTTTATTATTTAGAAATACACATAAAATTTTAGAAAAAATTTAAAATTACAAAATTTAGAGATCAAGTGTATTTAGATGACTCTACCAGGAAAATACGAACTATAAAAAAATTATATTTAAATATATCTGAATAAAAAATGGACTAAAATATTTAACGCATTACACACCTTTAACAATCCAGTCTAAAATATTATTTGCATTTTTACAGTGTAATAATTATAAAATAAATATTTTTTATATATTAGATGGGTTTATGTCAATCAAGTTCGTAAGGAATTATATAATATTTTATTATGTTTTAGATATGCATTCAATATTAGTTTATATATTTTTTATGACAATAAAAAAAACAAAAATAAGGAATATTTTTGGATAAATAATAGGATAGGAAATTATTTTGATATTAAAAAAAACAAAAATAATAATAAGGAGCATTTTTTTTTTCTCTTTTCCTCCTTGTTATTTATCGTTGGCCTATAAATATGAGTTCGCCCGCCGTTATTCCTCGTGCACTCGGGGCTGCAAATGGCTCAGTTCTGGCGACCCGGTTCGGCGCGGCCCCGAGCAAGCCTCATCGACGATGAAGAGGGCGGTGTTCTCTTCCTCTCTTCTCCGGCTCCCTCCTCGTCGTCCGGGTACTCTCCTCTTCCTTCTCCCTTCCATTCCCCCTGCCTCTCGGTGAGCTCTTTGTATAAACCCTAATGCTGTGCGGGGTTTTTGGATCGCATAGATTCGGGCATTCGAGCTTGGAACGGCAGCGGCAGAGACTGCCCGTGTTCAAGTACCGCGATGCCATTCTTTACTTGGTGGAGAATCACGCCACCACCATCATCGTCGGCGAGACCGGGAGCGGGAAGACTACTCAGATTCCCCAGGTTTTAATTTGAACTTTTTTTCTTTTTCAATATTACACATTCGTGGATCAGGCTTTGACGAGTGATAGTTCAAAATAAAAATAAAAGAAAAGAAAACCAAATTGCCAATGTCTCTTCAAATCTCATTTTTGATTCCCTTTTCTTCGTCTTCTTGTGACTCGTCATATCTTTTTCCTTCTTTTAGAAGTTGACCCAGAGAAAAGAGTTAATCTTTATGTAATCCAATCCTTTTTGAGATTAAGAATCTGCTAATCTCTAAAAGCTTCCGTACTTCAGCTCTTTGCATTTTAATCTGCCACTGGTGCCAGCCGTAAAAGATGGCTTTTTTTCAGCTGCTAGCATATCAACTTTTAACAACATCAACAATATCCTATCTTTTGCAATCCATCTTTGTAGATAGAATTTATGCTGTATTAACTAACATCCGATGACAAAGATTTGTCCTTCCATTAAGGGTAGAGATAATGTATTCTGGGTTTGTTTAATATAATTACGTTACCTTTTGCAATCTACTTTGGGCTTATTTCTACTTGATATGAAAGGGGAGTCATTTTTTGCACTAGAAAAAACATACCTTAGATGATATTCACTTTTTCTTGGGTCTTTTAGTAGTGAAATTATTCTTGGTGAATGGTCTGAAGACCCAAGATAGAATATCAACTTGCGTAACTAATTCTAATTGATAACTAGAGCTGTCTTTATTTTTTTTTCCTTTTTTTTTTTTGAATTCTAGCTCAGAATTGAACAGTCATCCATGTCTACAAAATTAATAGCTTACAATAGTTTGATTCTTGTGATTGTGATCAGGCATGCATTTATAGTAGATGACTTCTAAATATTATAGTCTCAGTATCTTAGTCTCCCTGTCCTAGCATTTCCTTTTCCGGTTTTGCTGATATATTTTAATTTCTTGTATTTTGTTCATTTCTTCAGTATCTTAAAGAGGCAGGCTGGGCTGAAGGTGGTCGAGTAATTGCTTGCACTCAACCTAGACGATTGGCTGTACAGGTGATTTTTTATTTTGTAGTTCTTTTTAACTTATAAATTAATACTTCCAATTATCTAGCCTCTATTTAATAACCTTCAAGGTGTTGAGTTGGTTGCAGCTATTTTTGTGTTTTCAAATTTTCTTATATGCACACCACATTGCATGATAATTGCTTTGTAGTCATGCACAACATTGTAGCAAAAATGCGAGTTATATATTTCATGCTCATCAATAGTTCAATATTGTGCTTTGATAGGCTGAGAACAGTGAGTGTAGTAGGTTCTAAATGCTATAATGTGAGAACATAGGTTAACATTGCATGAACATGTTTGATAGAGTCTGCAGATAGACAACTTGAATCATTTAGATTTGAAGCGTAAAGGTAGACTGTATAGAGAGACCAAAACGATTGTACACGACATACTTAAAATGATTTAAAAGATTTGCTTGTTACTATGAATATAGTCTTTAATGGATGAATATGATTCATTCAACTGTTTCTAATTAATTCTCACTCACAATTTGTTCTTGTATGCTCATAAATATTGCATGCCCTATCATTATAAAATATATTTTCATGTATGTTCTTATTATGATTTATATTTTTTGCAAACTTGTCTTCAAATATAGCCTTGAAAGACAAGGGGAGTTTTTGACCATAGATTATACAGTGAATTAAGGCAACAACTACTTGGTCTAATTTTCAACAACCAACTGGTTTACAGCCTCAGAACTCAAGCTCTCTATTGTGTCAAGTCTTTCATTTGGTTGTCAATGTTCTTATGTTCTATCATTCTGTGCATTACTCTTCCTTGTCTCTTCTACAGTCTACATGAATGTTCTTACTTACATGTTACAATAGGTAATTACATGGCTGCAACATATAATGCAATCTACTTTAGCCACATCTGTTTTTCCTTGACTCAAACTGTATAGCTTTAGGTTACAGCTTCAAATGTTGTAGATAATGTTTAATTACCTATATATCATCAAACATTGCTACTCACAATTATTCAAGTTAAATTCATTCCTAATACCAAAGTGTTAAAAAGAAGTAAAAAAATGTAACCATCTGAATTGTCTTGCTCTATGGTATTTTATTTAATTATATGCATACCATTTTCTGAATAGTCAGTTGCATCACGAGTTGCTGAAGAGATGGGTGTCAAAATTGGAGAAGAGGTTGGATATACCATTCGGTTTGAAGACCAGACAAATCCTGTAAGACCAGTTAGATTTTTTTGTGGATGGCATATTTGACCAATGGTGCTTGCATCTATTCTCTTTCTCAACTAAATAATTTAATAAGTTTTCATTATGAATAGGGTGTGACTATGATAAAGTTTCTCACTGATGGGGTACTGATTAGAGAAATGATGGATGATCCACTATTAACTAAGTATAGGTATGCCCTTGGGTTTAACTTTCTTGCTCTTTCAGGGATTCTCACGAAACTATAGGTGTGGCTCCTTAGGAATCTTCTTCTAGTTCAGCCATACATGCCCGTTTACTCCAACATGAAGTGTTTATACCTATATTAATTTAGCTATTTTCCTACCCATCTCATTGTTTGATGATAATGACATTAATAGCTACTTTCAATTTCCATTTGTTTGTCACTTTTCCTTTGTTTAGTGTCATCATGGTAGATGAAGCTCATGAGAGATCTATATCAACTGATATGTTATTAGGCCTCTTGAAAAAGGTAGCTCTCAGTGAACACATGTTATCATCCAATTTCATGTTGCTTTCTGATTGTGCAATAAAGATAACCATCTCATTATTGCCAGATCCAACGACGGCGACCTGAATTGCGCCTAATCATATCATCTGCAACAATTGAAGCGAAGTCCATGTCCAACTTTTTCCAAAATAGGTCAACCCATTTTCTAGTTTAGTTCATCTTATTTGACTTGTGTTTTGCAATATCGTCTCTTGCTATGGTAATAGTTAAATTACATATTGGTATGAATACATGTGAAATAACATTTTTAGCTTGCCTAAGTTCATGCATTGTTTCTTCAGCAAGGACCTCGTTGGAGTCCACAAACATTATCTTTGAAGCTCCCATGTTGAGTCGTTAAACAAATTGACAAGCTAAGCAGTGTCATGGTTTTTTTTTATCTCGTTCTCATCATCTGTCAATAGTGAAAGATATTATTTTGGTCATGTACATAAGTGAAACTAGGTCAACATTAAGAATATTGCTTGTTTTGGATGCACTATTCATACAAACAGTATTGGTGGTACAAGTGTTTATCTTGGCCGATGTCAAGTGAAATCAATTACATGTTGGGCCAAAGGATGGGCAAAGAAAAGACAAAGGTGAACAATAGGGCATCAGATGAAGGTTTGTGACAAAGAGCTAGAGCTGAGATGCACACAAAATACTTTGTGAGATTTCTAGTGTGGCAAGCGGGTTAGTTCAATTGGTTTTTGAAGATCATATAGAGATGATGTTGGGTTCGTCGGGCCGCGAAAATCACTTTTTCGCGTCGCGGAAACCCCGAGTCACCCAAAGCCATGGATCTCGTGCAAAGATTCGTAAACAAAATTTTTCGAAAAACCTTTTTCTTGTACGAGTTTGTAAAAAACTTTAGATCTACACTAAAGTTAAGATCATTACCCTTGTAGCGAAGCCCTTCGCGTTCCCGCTTGTCCAAGATGTCGCCGGATCTCTAGTTGTCAAAGTAGACAACCTCTATATGTATCCACATGGACACAAGTAGAAGGAGATGACCAAAACACAAGGTGTGCTAGCACCAATGGAGTGTTCGGCCAAGGAATGGGGAAAGGAGAAGAGAGAGCACCCCAAGGGAGAAGAAGAGTGAATGAAAAATCAATCAATGAGAGGAAATTCAAAAACCCCTTAGCCATCAAGTGGCCGGCCACTCTAGGAGGTGTAACCCTCACATTAATTCCAATTAATGTGGAGACCATTAAGAGTTGTAACCCCCATGAGGTGGCACTCTAGGATGATGTGGATCAACACTATTGGTCCACATCTTGCCACCTCACTAAATGACATGGCAACAAGTGTAATCTCCTCATTTAATGTGGGCCGACCACATTAAATGCTATGAAGGCTTGTAACCTCCATGAGGTGGCACACATTGATGATGTGGAGCAATCCTATTGGTCCACATCTTGCCAACTCACTAGTGATGTGGCAAAAAGTCAAGTCAAACATGACTTTTTCTCTTCCTCTCAAATCAAGTCAAACTTGATCAAATCTCTCTCATGGTTGATCTAATCCAACCATATGATTCAAGCCAACTTAATATAATGAATCTAATTCATTAAATTAAGTTGATTTAATGAGTCATAATCTAAATTAGACTCATTGAATACATGAATCAACTTGAGTCCAACTCAATTAGCCCAATTTGGATTACTTTTAATCCAATATGATTCATCAAATGAATCTAATCCTCTTAGTTCATCATATGAACCAAATCTCCATCTAATTGTCCTTAGTGTGTGACCTATAGGTTCTTGTAACATTAGCAATGCCTAAACCCATCTAGGAGCATAAGTAATGAGCGGTATCTAGCAACACATCATTACTACCCAAGTTACAAGAATGTCGAGATCCGACATCACCTTGTGACTACCAATTGTGACTCCTCACAAAATATGTCATTGTCCTTCTATCCTAGACATCTAGATTGATCAATATGAGGCATAGACCGTGTCATCCTCTAATCAATCTAAATCTTGAACTCCAAGTAGACTCACTCGACCAAACGAGCTCAACATCTAATGTCGACTCATTTGGGCGTGACCACGCACTTCGTGGTCTAACTCTATCAAGAATATTGATGTCGCTCCGTCATATGGGAGGATAGATCCCATCTACATCACTCACATCCTCTGCGTAATTTGTTACATACCCGAATCGCCTTTATAGTCCACCCATTACGGGTGACGTTTGACGAAACAAAACATAACTCCATGTAGTGATCCATGGTGACTTCAGGTCTAAGGACTAATAGTCATACTAATAGCCACATGAGAAAGTATATGACACTCATATAACGATCCATGATACTTTCTCATGGCGGGTCATTCAGTATACATTCTCCAATGTATACCCATGTGTCAGCTTGATATCTCTATATCCATGACTTGTGAGATCAAGTCATCGAGCTGACCTACATGTTAGTCTTATTGCATTAACATTGTCCCTGAATGTTAATACTCGACTAGGAATGATTTAGAGTAGTGTTCCCTATATCATCTCACTATCGATTCAACTAATCGATTGATATAGGTATGAACCTTCTACTCTAGGACGTTACTATACTTATTTTATCTGGCACTAATATAAATAAGTATAATAACCAAACAAATGCCTTTATTAATATACAAGAATATGATACAATGAGTCCATACAATCATCAAATGATTGGCTCTAGGGCTTTAACTAACAGATGATTAGTATTGAAGGTCAAAAATCGATGATCATCATGCAACTAAACAAGGAGTTTGAGAATCCCTATTTTAATTTGTATTAATTAATAGGTTTATTATATAATATATATCTACAGTAAATAATCTGGTTAGCTTGTATACCCATATAATAACTCAATTTAATTTGATTTAGACTCTAGTACTACCTAAATTGAACCATAATTGAGCTTATAAACCACTTAGTTCTAATTCCATTCATTGGAGATGTGATTAGGCCTAGGTTGAAGTCAATTAGGTCTAAATTTAATCCTAAATCTACTTATTTAACCCCAAAACTAGATTGCATGAGCTGAATCTTGCCGAGTTGTGGCACATTTGATGCTGATAGAATATCTTCGTGGCTAATAACAATACTAGTATTGAAACAAAAATTTTTGAACCTTGGAGAGCCTTTCTATTGGCATGCTGGGACACCAATATAAGATTCAAATACAAAGCAACTTGTTTGCTGGTCACAAGATCTAAAGAGGAATGAGGACTTGGAGTATTAGGCAAAAGGATGCATAACCTGTCTTCTTACCTCCACAGGAAAATGACGGTGACAGAATGGTTATAATCTCCTATCCATAGTGTTATATCTTCCAATATAAATGCCTCTTGGGAGATTACTAGATCATAACGTCACCTAGTACTAGATTCCCTTGGCTGATAAAGAAAAGAAACCTAATATTTGAAATTTAATATCCTCGTGAGTTGGAGATAGGGATGCCAACAAGGAGAGAGAAGGGTTAATCATATTCTCACTAGTTTCCTATGCTAGAAGCAAGACACGTATCAACAAGATACTCTTCTTCAGTCCACACAAAGGGGTAGTGACATAATGATAATTTTGAAATCATATCCTTATACACAAGGGCGCATCCACGTTAACGCCTACCTGGGCTTTGGCTCAGGGGCCCGCGTCGAGAAGGAGACAAGCTCAGATTTATGGCGGGAGAAAGGAAAAACGTGAGAGAAAGAGGAAGGCAGCTCAGGGTGATAGTGTCTGTGTTCGTGGCCCACAACTCGGGTAGATCACCCAGGCTGACTCTACCATTGCTTGTATATATAATTCTATTTGTGCTACTTTTATAATTAGATCTTAATCCTTAGTTGCATCTTTCCCCTCTTTAAACCAATATCGATGGGATGGTGATTAACTTAGATAAAGCTGGTTTATTTTGTAACATGATACAAACCACTAATAAACTTTAGAAGGCATGGTTGTTTGTATTGGTAGACGGGTCACTATCAAAACATGATTTAAAATTTCATACCATAGGGTTTAGTAAATTATCTTAAAACCTGATACTGACTGACTCAAGTAATTGTTGTGTACCACCTATGCTAATTGTACTAATTATGTCCATGAGTATTATGTTGCTCCAGCATTCAACATGCCTTATTATGCTATGATATGCGCTAAAATTTATTTAATGATTGTTACTTTTTATAATTTGTTTTATCAAAATTTTAATTCAATTGATTATTTTCTTTTATAATTTTTTTTTCATGTAAAAAAAATTAAGATTATGGTAGTAAATTGATATAAATTGATCTTAACACACATTATAGTAAAAATGAGTAACATCATTCTTAATCAATTATTAATTGATATAATGAATAAAAATTTATTTAAATACATCTTGACATGTTTTAGCATATGCCAAAATGTGTTGGGTATTAGTAGGATATAGTACAATAAAAGATAATTGATTATCTAATTCTTATAACTTTATTTTTATAAATAAGTATATTAAGTGATATTATACTAAATTAATAAAACTCATCTAAATTTATCTCGACATGATTCAATGCATGCTAAAGTGTGGCATTGTATTGAGCATTAGTACAACACGATACTGAAACAATACCTTTTCAATTGGGGACCAGAACTTTGACATAGAATGCTTCTTATAATTTAATCCACTCCCTAGATATTTATCTTCCTTCTTACCTTCCTCTTCTTCTTTTTCCCTCTGCTGTCAATTAGCCAATGTAACATGATCCTGTCCGAACGCTGACTCAACGGACGCTGGGCACGTGGCGCTCTCCTAATCGATGACGTGGGCCTCCGGCTAGTCGTACGAAGCTCCGGCGGACCTGCACAGAAGTCGGGCCGGGAAGGGGTTCCCGGCGGCGACCCTCCGACGCTTAAGTCAGGTAAGCAGATGGTGGAAAAAGTAGCTCCAAAGGCCTTGAACGCGTACCTCCGGCGAAGTCTGCGGCTCTTTATATAGAGCGGTGAAAGAGCTTCTACACGCCCACCGAGGCGTGTACGCGTACCTCAGATGTGTTTACCTGACGCCATACTGCAACAGTCCCATCGCGCCTTCGATGGGACAACAGGACACCCCGTTGTCAGACTAGGAGTATGGCTTAGCCATACGACTTGACGACTGTCAGCAGATGTTCCTGTCCCTATTTACCCACCGCCGGCGAGGACGTCCATCCGGCCGGCTAGACGAAGAGCGCCGTCCGGAAGGCTTTAATTCCCTGCGCAGGCCGGGCGGCGCGCCCATTACGTCCTGCCTTCTCTTAGGCCTTCCGCTCGGTCATTATTTACTGTTTCATTGAGCATCGGAACCCCGATCCCTGTCAGGGCGCCTTTTACTATCAGATGTTTACTGGCAGACCGATCGGCTTGCCCTTTTCTCCTGAGTCCGATCGGCTACCTGGACCTTTGACTTTCACGTGGCGTTGACCCCTCAAAATGGGGGTCCCCTGTTCTATCCGTCGGATCACTTGCCTCCCCCTCAAGTCTAGTCGAAGGAGGCGAAGTCCGACTGACTGGACTGTCGATCAGACTAAGTAACGGCCACTGCATTAGTCCGCTCGGCAAGGCTTAGGGATGCACATCCGTTCGGCGGTGTCTTGCCCGTGCCTTGTACTCCCTTGGAATCCATGCAGAATCCTCTTCTTTTGTCATTTGTTTGTTCGACCAGCATCAAATCTTCAACTTTTGCCTCGGTCCTAATTTTCTTGCGCCAAGTATATTTTATAAGGGAGCCGCTCGGCCACATGTTGCCTTTATTTTCGCCTTATCAGCAAGCCCGATCAGAGGTCGGCCTTTACAACCGAGCAGGACCTTGCAGAAAGTTATCCGTCCGGAGGATTTATAGACTCCGGTTGCTCGCCTTTTAACGTCGAATTTTACCGTTAGCGCCTGACAACCTTCCGCTCGGCAGGTTTATAAACGCCGGCACGTCTCTCGATATTTAACGTCGGAGTTCGACGGTCTTCCGCTCGGAGGGTTTATAGACGCCGGCTCATCTCTTTAACGCCTGAGCACGGTCTTCCGCCGGAGGGTTTATAGGCGTCGGCTCGTCTCTCGATTTTAACGTCGAGCTCGACGGTCTTCCGCCGGAGGGTTTATAGGCCGGCTCGTCTCGATTTTAACGTCGGAGCTCGGCGGTATTCTTCGGACGCTTATAGACGCGCTCGTCTCGATATTTGCGTCGGCTCGGCGGTCTTCTTCGGACGCTTATAGGCCGGCTCTCTCAATATTTAACGTCGAGCTCGGCGGTCTTCCGCTTGGACGCTTATAGACGCCGCTTCGTCTCTCGATATTTAACGTCGGAGCTCGACGACCTTCCGCTGGACGTTTATGGCGGCTCGTCTCGATTTTTAACGTCGAGCTCGACGGTCTTCCGTTTTTAGACGCCGGCTCGTCTCTCGATATTTAACGTCGGAGCTCGACGGTCTTCCGCTCGGACGTTTATAGACGCCGGCTCGTCTCTCGATATTTAACGTCGGAGCTCGACGGCCTTTACGGCTAATTTCGATACTGCCGATCGGCGTAACCCTTGGCCATCTTTTGAATTAATTTCGCTTCCTGCATTACAAGGATACGGGCGACTAGCATATACAAATATGAGTTACATTCGTGCACCTTTCATCCCGCTCGGATAACGTACTCCCGGCCGAACGGCTCGGGGTCCTCTTCGTCGAACGCTTGGCTCGGATAACATACTCCCGGCCGAATGGCTCGGGGTCTTCTTCCTCGAGCGCTGGGCTAAGATACTGTACTCCTGGCCGTACGACACGGGGTCTTCCTCGTCAAGCGTTTGGCTCGAATATTATACCTCCGGCCGAATGGCTCGGGGCCTTCATTATCGAGCGCTTAGCTCGGTTATTATACCTCCGGCCGAACGGCTCGGGGCCTTCGTTTTCGCGCCTTTGGCTCCGATGATATACGCCCGGCCGAACGGCACGGGCCTTCTTTCGGAAAATTACGATGAATTCTATGCCCGAAAGAAACTATATTTGGAAAACTAACCTGCCGATCAGAATAAGATCTAACTTAATTTCTCAACTCCCGAATACCCGTGGAGTGAGGTGGATACAATGTACTCGTCGAAATTTATCAAGGCCAGGAGGATGGCGAAACTCCCCGGTCGGTCCCCCATGGCCGCTCAACCCACCAGAGGTGGAGGCGGCCTGCTGCGTTATCCTTTTACTTGATCCTTCTGCTCCCGTTACTCCACGAGCCTTCGTCATCAAGCGCTTGGCTCGGATATTATACCTCCAGCCGAACGGCTCGGTGCCTTCGTCATCGAGTGCTTGGCTCGGATACTATACCTCCGGCCGAGCGGCTCGGTGTCTTCGTCATCGAGCGCTTGGCTCGGATCTTATACACCATGAAGATAGGCCGCTCGGCCGATAACGCCAATTGCGCACATTATAACATTTTGCCTTCTACATTTCAAATATACAACCAAACGGAAAATATACAGCACATATTCTATTGGTGCACCTTTCACCCCGCCCCGGATAGGCTGGAGATAATTTGCGCTTCATGGTGGATCCAAGTGTCAATCCATCTTCATCCGCTCGGCAGCTCGTCCACCCAACTCCCTCGTATGCGATCGATTCATCGCCTGACATCAAGCTCCCGCTCTTGAGGTTCCAGAAGGAGGGGCTTGCTATAAGTTGAATTCGGGAGATGAAGTATCTGCTTTTGAGGGAAATGGGACTGTGGCAGTCGGTGCTTCCGCTCGGGAGATGCGTCCGCTCGGAGGGCCTTGGCTTTTCTGTTGTCCCGTATTGGTATTTCATCTGACGAAGATCCCCGATTGCGACTCACTGCTACAACATCAGGAAGCGCCCGGAATAGGGCCCGACGGAATAGAACGGTAGCCGGTGGTATTTCCGCTCGACCACCGGGCGCTGACGTTGCTTGCTTCTCCGGCCGCTGGGCTGTTGCTTTCTGTTTTTGCTCCACAAGCGTGGCGGCCCTTATCTCGATCAGAGCGTCGAGTTCCTCCGTCGAAAGCGTCACCATGTGTTGTCGTCTAGCCTCGTCTATTGTTTCCGTTCGGATGCAGGAGCGTTCCCACAGACGGCGCCAATTTGATCCTGTCCGAACGCTGACTCAACGGACGTTGGGCACGTGGCGCTCTCCTAATCGATGACGTGGGCCTCCGGCTAGTCGTACGAAGCTCCGGCGGACCTGCACAGAAGTCGGGCCGGGAAGGGGTTCCGGCGGCGACCCTCCGACGCTCAAGTCAGGTAAGCAGATGATGGAAAAAGTAGCTCCAAAGGCCTTGAACGCGTACCTCCGGCGAAGTCTGCGGCTCTTTATATAGAGCGGTGAAAGAGCTTCTACACGCCCACCGAGGCGTGTACGTGTTCGCAGCCCATACCTCGGTATGTGTTTGTCAGAAAGCTTACCTGACGCCATACTGCAACAGTCCCATCGCGCCTTTGATGGGACAACAGGACACCCCGTTGTCAGACTAGGAGTATGGCTTAGCCATACGACTTGACGGCTGTCAGCAGATGTTCCTGTCCCTATTTGCCCACCGCTGGCCAGGACGTCCATCCGGCCGGCTAGACGAAGAGCGCCGTCCGGAAGGCTTTAATTCCCTGCGCAAGCTGGGCGGCGCGCCCATTACGTCCTGCCTTCTCTTAGGCCTTCCGCTCGGTCATTATTTACTGTTTCATTGAGCGTCGGAACCCCGATCCCTGTCAGGGCGCCTTTTACTATCAGATGTTTACTGGCAGACCGATCGGCTTGCCCTTTTCTCCTGAGTCCGGTCGACTACTTGGACCTTTGAATTTCACGTGGCGTTGACCCCTCAAAATGGGGGTCCCCTGTTCTATCCGCCGGATCATAACATGTATCAATAGACTTAACACTTTCTCATGGTACCTACTCAAAACTCTCCTTGCAGACTGCCACTCCCTCAGCACACCTGTACTTATTGCAGCCTGCTGCATGTTGCACGCCTCTTGCACATGCCACATGCCACATGCCACATGCTTCTCTTCATATCTAAAAACAGGCCCTTCCCTTCCCATCAATAGCTGAACACCCTTTTCTACGATTATCACATCCCTTATGACCTCTTGACCCCATGTGCTCGTGTTTTGGAATGATTTAAGTGGGGTTAGCAAAATCAAGTGAGATTAGTTGCATATTGAGCTTTTTCTCGATTTTGTCAACTTCTACTTTTTAAACAATTTCGATGATTTACACCAAAATCTCATTAACTTGAATTTGATTTTTCAAGATTTGGAATATTCTCAAAAATTTGTTTGAGAAATTGGTTGGAATCAGATAGGCCAATCTAATTAGGCTAATTTGTCTCTACTTACTGCAATAAAAGCAACCACACTATGGATCTATAAGTTAAAGGTCGAGATTTGAACATGCTACTACTAATGCTCAAGCGATCACTATTGTACGAGAACCATCTAGAGGCTTAGAACCTATTTCCCATCTATACGCTTGTATTTCTTTAAGGTACCGGTAAGTGTTTTGTTGGTACAATTGGCCCAAAGTGGTGAGGTTTGACTTTGATGTCTTGATATGCAGTTAAGGGTTTAAGTTATGTTGGTTGATTATTGTTATTTGAGATAAAAAGAATTGATAAAGAGTGATGCATATTTATATACAAACTACGAATCTATCTTAAAAATTTATAATTAGGTTAATTGTCAGATATATTAACTAATATATACATATAATATGGTAATTAATATATATAGATAACACTTCCCCTCAAGTTGGAGCATAGATATTAATCATGCTCAACTTGTTACAAAGATAATTAATCTAAACCCCATTTAAAACTTTTGTGAAGATTTTCCCTAGTTCTCCCATCTTCACATATCCAAATCAAACTTTGTTGAATTTTCTCACGAACAAAATGACAATCAATTTCAATATGCTTAGTTCACTCATGAAATACAAAATTCGATGTAATATGAAGAATAACTTGGTTATGACACCACAATTTTGCTGGTACTAAAATTTTAAGTCTTACCAAGTGTTGATATATCTACATTATCTCACACACAGGCTATGTTATATCTCTATATTGTGACTCTACACTGGATTGTGACACAACGTTTTTCTTCTTACTCTTTAAACTAGCAAAGATACAATAATTTGAAGCAGATCTTCAATCCATTTTGGAACCTGCCCAATCTATCTCTGAAAAATATTCAATATGAGTGTGCCCATGATTTGCATATACGATACCCCAGTTGGGTGATCTGAAGTAGATCTTCTATCCATTTTGGAACCTGCCCAATTTGCCTTTGAAAAACATTCAATATGAGTGTACACATGATTTGCATATACGATACCCCATTTGAGTGCTTCCTTTAAGTAACACAAAATTATTCTAACGTTGCCCAATGATGAACTGTTGAGGATGACATAAATTGACTGACAACACTTACTGAATATGCAATATCAGGACGAATCATGGGAAGATAATTCAACTTTTCAACAATCTTTGATATCTCTTAGGATATTCAAATAGTTCTCTCTTCTGTGAGGTGCATATTTTGAGTCATTAGAGCATTACAAGGCTTTGCCCCAAATTTTCCTGTCAGGTTGAGGACATATTTTGAGATATAAATCTGCCTTTTTTACTCCTTGTAACTTCAACATCCAAGTCTTTTGTGTGAAATTGAGTATGAATGAAAGATTTAAGAGATGAGATTCTCGTAGTATCACTTCCGATTATAACTATATCATCCATACACATCTAACATAATGATACCAACTCTAGAACACAGAATGGTCAGACTTGCTTTTCATGGTACAAAAATTTTCAACAACCTGACTAAATTTTCCAAACCAAGCACGAGGACTCTGTTTCAAACCATACAAAGGTTTTCGAAGATGACAACTCGCCTTAACTCCCCCTAGCAACAAAATCAGGTGGTTGCTCCATATACACTTCCTCCTTAAGATCACCATGAAGGAAAACATTCTTGATATCAAGTTGACGTAAAGGTCAAATGATGAGTAACCACCATTGAAATAAACAATCGAATACATGTCAACTTTGCAATATGAGAAAAGGTGTCAAAATAATCTACACGGATTTTTAATCGGGTAATTGATCCATTCGAATTGGCTTTCATTTGCATGCAATAGTCCATTTCCTTAAAAAGTAGATCAACCAAGTCCCAAGTGCCATTGCCATCTAAAACATTCATCTCCTCTATCATTGTATCTTTCCAATCAGGATGAGATATGACCTCATAGACAGTTTTAGGAATAGAGATAGAGTCAAGTGAAGCAATAAAAGAACAAGATGAAGACGACAAGCCATGATAAGAAACAAAAGAAGTAGGATATACCTTTGTGTAACGTAATAGGAAGATCATCGTTCGAGACGAGATAACGAAGTAGTAGGTGTAGAACATAAATCAAGAGGTTGATAGGAGGCTTGCCACGAGCCGGTTCCGGGACTGATAAGGAGGATATGATAGAATACATCAACAAATCATCATCTTCCCTTTGATGAGTTGAAATAGGTGAGGATGAAAAATAAGACGTGTCTTCCATGAATGTAACATCAATTGAGACAAGATATTTGTTAATACTAGGACAATAACTCCTATAATCTTTCTTAAGATGAAAATAACAAAGGAAAATATACTTAAAAGACTTGGGATCTAATTTAGTGACATGCGGATGAACATCTTGAATAAAACAAGTGTTACCAAATATCCTAGGTTAACAGGAAATGACGACTTATTTGGAAAAAAGATTTTGTAAGGGATCTCACCATGAAGAGCAGAGGATGACATGTTATTTGATCCGGTTGTGTAAGGGGCAGAAAAGGAGATAGGAGAAAGTAGAGGGGCATTTAGGTCTTTTAGGGGGAAGCTAGGGTTTTGAAAGGAAGAAAAAGGCTCGGGTTTGAGGAGAGGGGGGGAGGCGGCGGTAGAGAGGAGGGAGAGAAAGAAGAGGCCGCCGCCAGCAGAGAGAAAAAGGGGGGTTTCGTGATTTTGGGCCGCCGCCAGCCATCAAGGAGATTTTTTCTCCTTCTCCAGCTCTTCGCCGGCGCCAACGAAGCCGCCGGCGCTCCCTTCTTCTCCTCCTCTCCTCCCTCGCCGGCAGCCTCCGCGCGCACAGCAGCCCTCCTCGACGCCGCCCCCAGCGGGTATCGACACCTCTCTCACACTGCCGGCAGCGAGTGCCTCTACCGGCCGTGGCTTTCAATGGCCGCCAGCGCCTCTCACCGGCCACGCGCCTCCTCCAGTGGCTGCCGCCACCGGCATCACCTGCTGCGACCACTGCCGCAGACATCTCCGGGTAGCATCGTCACCCACGGGACAACCGTCATTCGGCGGACTCAGGTTTGTTTATTCCGGCCATCGCGCCGAGATTGGGTTCGGCCATCGAGCCGAGGTTGTTCCGGCCATCGAGTCGTTGGGTTTTACTCTGTGCATCTCTCTTATGATTACGAGCTATCTGTGTTATCCGGCCTGCGTGCCGCGTATCGGCCTACGAGCCATTATGTCTCGGCCTACATGCCGCTTTCGGATCCGGGACCACGACGACTGATCATTAGCTCGACCACCATCCATCCATCCGAGGGCGCCCCACAGGCGAGTGCGTTCGTACCTTTCTGCGATTCGCTAATTATGCTATATTATTACGCGGTTATTTATACGTACGTGGGATTCGCCTCGACGCGGTACCAGAGACCGGGCGACCGGTCTGGATATGTCTGATTGACCGGAGGAGGACTTCGACGATCCGTCAACGAGAGGATCATCGTCGGCCGGGTCGTGGGACGCGGTCAACCTTCCGACACGTCGCCGCGAGTTCGTTTTCTCGCCTTCAGACAGATCAAACGGCGCTGGAACGCCGATCCGGAACGTGAAGATGGACGACGGATAGTTCCGCCATCCTCGATCACGGCCGGTTTTCCGGTATTTATCCCGCGTTATATGATCCGTATTAGTCCCGAAGCCCCGAGCCGGTAGGAGGTTATATCCGGCCACAGCTCGGCGAGACCCCGGCCGAAGGGAGGTTTATATCCGAGCCACGCGGGCTCGAACGGCCCCGGCCGATCCGGCGGGAGGTTTATATCAGCCAACCCGGGCTCGGGCCCCGAGCCGCGGGAGGTTTATATCCGAGCCATGCTCGGCTGGCGAACCCGAGCGTCGGAGGTTTATATCCGAAGCCACGTGCTCGGCCAGACCCCGGCCGAGCCGCGCCGGAGGTTTATATCCGAGCCACGGGCTGCAACACGAAGACCCCGAGCCGTCGTGGCCGCATACTATTATGGCAGGATGGAACCAAAACCTCACTGTCGAATGATAGAGGAGGTTATCGCCAGAGCGAATGCAGGCTCGGCCGGTACATTATAGCCGAGACTACCTCGGGAGGATTACGCGAGCGCAGCGCTCGATGTGAAGGCCCGAGCCGTTCGGCTGGATGGTATGCGAGCCAAGCGCTCGATGTGAAGGCCCGAGCTGCTCGGGATATGTATCCGAGCCCGGCTGACTGAAGGCCCGATTGAGATGGTATATATATGTCAGAAACGAGCCTCGATGTGAAGGCCCGAGCTGCTCGTAGGGTAGATGGTATCGCGAGCAGCGCTGATGTGAAGGCCCGAGCTGCTGGCAGATATGTATTCGAGCCGGCGCCGATGTGAAAAGGGCCGATTCGGCCTATATGTATCCGAGCCGGGCTGATGTGAAGGCCCGAGCGCTCGGCCGAGAGGTGTATTCGAGCCCGGCGCTCGATGTGAAAGGCCCGAGCTGCTCGGAGTATATGTATCCGAGCGGCGCTCGATGTGAAAGGCGGCTGGTATGGTATATATGTCGAGCCAGCTGATGTGAAGGCCCGAGCCGTTCGGTATATAGTATCCGAGCTCGATGTGAAGGCCGAGCCGTTCGTGGGTATATGTATCCGAGCCGCGCCGATGTGAAGGCCCGCTGCCGTTACGAGTATATATTATCCGGCCGCTGCGATGTGAAGGCCCGAGCTCGTATATAGTCTCACTTGAAGGCAGCACCGTCGTTAAAATCGAGAGCCGCGACCGCTATAAATATCCGCGCCGACGAGCACCGTCGTTAAAAATCGAGAGCCGCCGGCTATAATATCCGCGCCGACGAGCACCGTCGTTAAAATCGAGAGCCGCGGACCGCATTTATAATATCCGCTACCGACGAGCACTCGTTAAAAATCGAGCCGCCGGGCCATTATAAATATCCGCTACCGACGCACCGGCACGTTAAAATCGAGAGCTACCGACCGCTATAATATCCGCGCCGGACGCATGGTTAAAATCGAAAGTCGGACCGGTATAAACCTCCGCGATCACCAAGAGTCGGGACGCAGGGCCGGCGATTATAAACCTCCCGGTCAAGACCTGCGACCAAAGATATCATATATTCTCCTCCTGCTCGGGTCGAGTTATCACCGAGGCCCCCACCGGTCGAGAGGTTTATATCCGAGCCACGGTGCTCGAAGTCAACCCCAGCCGTTCGGGGAGGACCAAGATATCGGACAAGATATCATACATCTATCTCCCGTTTGGGTCGAGTAGCCGTCGCGACCCAGATCTATTCGACCGATCACCACGGTCGCACGAGCAGTCCTCGCGACCCAGCATCTATTTGACCGATCGACGTCACCACGGTCGCACGCCCAGCATCCATACATCCGATCGGCAGCGTTACGACCGGTGGGGGTCGATCCGTCATCGCGGCCCAGCATCTATTTGACCGATCGACGTCACGCTCGCCATCGCGAGCAGCCCCGCCCAAAGATCTATTCGACCGATCGCGTCACCACTGGTCGACGAGCAATCCTCGCCCAAAGATCTATTCGACCGATCGACGTCACCACTGGCCGCACGAGCAGTCCTCGCGACCCAGCATCTATTTGACCGATCGACGTCACCACGGTCGCACGCCCAGCATCTATACATCCGATCGGCAGCATTACGACCGTTCGGGGTCGATCAGTCCTCGCGGCCCAGCATCTATTTGACCGATCGACGTCACCACGATTGCACGAGCAGTCCTCGCGGCCCAACATCTATTTGACCGATCGACGTCACCACGGTCGCACGAGCGGCATCGTCCGCCCAGTATCTATCCATCCGATCGACAGCACTTCGATCGTCCGGTCGGTATTTTCGCGGCTGCGCACTTGGCATTGGTCCAGTTTCCGACTTAGTTTGCTCGGTATCGTAACCATCTCCTGCGACACCATTATTATCGCAACCGCTCGAGGGACATTATATTATTGGTTCAGCGTTTTGGCTTTGACATCGAGAGTGGTTCAATTCTTTGCAATAGACTGTCCAGTCAGTCGGACTCACGCCTCCTTCGACTAGACTTGAAGGGGAGGCTTGTGATCCGGTTGTGTAAGGGGCAGAAAAGGAGATAGGAGAAAGTAGAGGGGCATTTAGGTCTTTTAGGGGGAAGCTAGGGTTTTGAAAGGAAGAAAAAGGCTCGGGTTTGAGGAGAGGGGGGGAGGCGGCGGTAGAGAGGAGGGAGAGAAAGAAGAGGCCGCCGCCAGCAGAGAGAAAAAGGGGGGTTTCGTGATTTTGGGCCGCCGCCAGCCATCAAGGAGATTTTTTCTCCTTCTCCAGCTCTTCGCCGGCGCCAACGAAGCCGCCGGCGCTCCCTTCTTCTCCTCCTCTCCTCCCTCGCCGGCAGCCTCCGCGCGCACAGCAGCCCTCCTCGCCGGCAGCCTCCGCGTGCACAGCAGCCTTCCTCGCCGGCAGCCACCACGCGCACAGCAGATCCTCGCCGGTAGCCTCCGCGCGCACAGCAGCCCTCTCGCCGGCAGCCTCCGCGCGCACAGCAACCTTCCCCCGCGGCCACAGCCGCCGCCGGCAGCCACTGCTGCCTTCCCCCGCGTCCATAGCCGCCACCGGCAGCCGCATCTTCCCCATCTCGCATCTACTGCCGCTGTCTTTAGTGGATATCGTCACCTTCCAGATAGCCGCAGCTCGATACTATTTGGGTTATTCCGGCCATCGCGCCGAGGTTGGGTTCGGCCATCGAGCCGAGGTTGTTCCGGCCATTGAGTCGTTGGGTTTCACTCTGTGTATCTCTTATGATTACGAGCTATCTGTGTTATCCGGCCTGCGTGCCGCGTATCGGCCTACGAGCCATTATGTCTCGGCCTACATGTCGCTTTTCGGATCCGGGACCACGACGACTTGATCATTAGCTCGACCAGCTCATCCATCCATCCGAGGGCGCCCCCCTGGGCCAGGGTACGTTCTCGTACCTTTTCTGCATTCAGTTAATTATGCTATATTATTATGCGGTTATTTATATGTCTGTGGGATTCGCCTCGAGCACCGAGGTACCAGAGACCGGGGGCGACCCGGTCGCTGGATACAGGTACAGTTGACCGGAGGAGGACTTCTGACGATCTGGTCAACGTAGAGGACAGATCATCGACCGGGTCATGGGGATGCGGTCAACCTTCCAGACACGTCACACCGGCAGGTTCGTTTTCTCAGCTTCTAGACAGGATCATTATTAATGGAAAACTGCCGTAGAAATTGCATGAGCCCAAAAAGTTATGGGAACATTCATTTGAAATAAAAAGGCTCGTACAATTTCAAGAAGATGACTGTTTTTTACACTCAGCAACACCATTTTGGGATAGAGTATCAACACAAGCAGGCAGGATCCTATTTCCGCGACCATTGGCCCTCTCCTAGACAAGGGGTCACTCATAGGTGGGGGTCTATGGATCCCACCTGTATAACAGGTGAGGTCCATGAAACCCCACCTATGAATGATTTGGTTCATCCTCTGGACTAGAAAGTGTGGTCTAGAGGATCTGCGCTCCAACACAAGAGGTTTCATGAAACATGTCATTCTGACCCATATAAGATTGGAATAAACTGAACGTATATTTCTCACATTATCACTTCGCAAAGTACAAATAAACACATTGAACTTAGTTTTTAATCTTAGCATAAAAGGCACAAAATAGAGAAAATAACTCAGAATGATTTTTCATCAAATATGGCCAAGTTATATAAGAATAATCATCTATAAAAGTAACAAAATACCTAAAATAGGTTTAGACAAAATAGGACAAAGACCCTAAATATGAGAATGAATTAATTCAAAAGGAATAATAACACGTTTATTTACTCTAGTCGGTGATGTTTTGCAAACTGACACGACTCACAATCTAATGAAGACACCTTATCATATCGTGGACAAATTCTTTTAGCAAGCGAGAGATGGATGCCCCAACCTACAATGAGTCTCGAAAGGAGATGTGACACTCGAACAAGCAAAAGAATTTGGGAGCGGTGTGTCAAGAATGTAGAAGCCTCCAGTCTTTTACCAATAATCTTCTTCGTCAAATGATCCTTAAAAAATGAGATGCAATAGTTAAGATTATAAGTTAGTTGATTGACTGCGAGCAAATTAAAAGATAAATTAGGTAAATGTAAGACAGAGGATAGAGGAAACAAAGGGGTGGATTGACAATGCCAGACCCACGAACACAACATGGAGACCCATCAGCTAAAGTAAGGTAGGAGTGTTAGTTTTGGACTGAAAAGTAGAAAAGAGACTAGAATTACCAATCATATGATCCATGTCACTAGAATCAATGACCTATTTGGAGTATGAGAAAAGAAGACATACATTTTGTTTACCTAAATCAGCAATAGCAGTAACAAAGGGAGATGAAGACTTGAATGATTCTTGATATTTTGAGAACTTGGCAAATTCATTTATAGAGATAAGGATTGATTTATTAAAGGAATTATTGGTGGATACAATATGACCAAGTGTTTTTGCTAATTTTTATACTGAAGCTTTCTACACTCAAACTTCGTATGACTTGCCTCATAACTTTAGTTGCACATAATACCTTTGGCGTTCGAGTTTCAAAGTCATGTGAGCCACCACCTTTGTTTCCACTGTGACTAGTTGATCTTTTAGGCACATAATTAGTATTGCGATTAACTAAAGCACCACTAAACAGAATGAGTGCAGTACTTTTTGGGAGAACATGACTTAATACATCTTGTAAAGAGGAGACCTCAGAATCAGAGAGAACTTGTGACTTAGCAGACTCAAAGTTGATCGGTCAGCGAGGAAGCCCATGATAGTCATTTGCTCTCGTTGACATTATTGAACCTTCACATTAGGGCTAAAGGGCAACAACATATTAAGCTCTTTATATATCTTCTTGAATGCCATAAAATAATTAATCAGGGGCAGATTTTGTATTTCAACATGGTAAAATGCTCTGTAAACCTTATACATGTCAGAGAAATTTCCTTTTCCAGAGTACATAAATTCTAAGTAATCCATTAGTTTTTTTAACAAATTCAGATTAAACTAATTATCTCACTATTAATACAATTCTGAATCTGAAGGAACAAGCAAGCATCTTCTGTAAGCCATTTATGCTTCGAATCATCTTGAGGAGGGTCATTAGTCAAATGACCATCTTTGTCAATATTTCATAGATAAAGATGAACAATTTTACTCCAATCCAAATAGTTTGAACCATTTAGCTTATAGTCCATGATTTTAGACATCATGGGCACCACATCCGTCACAATGGAAGACTTATTTTCAGCCATAAGAGTTTATCCTAAAGGAAGTCAAATAAGAAAAGAATCTTAAGGAAGATCCAAACCAACAAGTACAGACCAACCCACGCGTGCTTCGGTGTTGCTCGCGTTAAGGAAAGCAGAGTGATAGGTTCAGGTTGGTGCCAAGGGTCGGTGGCGACCAAGATTGGGCGACGTCAGTGATGCTTTTGATGACGCATATTGGGAGAGCAGCGACCGTGGTCGCCGGGGATAAGGCTGATATGGTGGCTGGAATATGAGACGGCGATGTCGTGGAAGGAGAATCAGTAACCGGTGTAGTAGTGGGTCAACATAGGAGCAACTATGTTCTACGCTCGGGATGGTGAGGCGTAGCAGCGACCTACGGTGACGAGTAGTAGCCGGCTTCATGCGCGGACAGAGGAGGGAAGGAAAGAGTGTCGACAAGGATGTTGTGGTCGACTGGTGGAGGCGCGTGAGCGATGGCGAGGTAGTGACGCGCCGCAGAGATGAAAGTACGTGGGAGGTAAAAGAGGTGGAGATAGAATCCTAATTTCAAATTCCTAATTTCGAAGTTGCTTTGATACTATGTTATATGAGATAAAAAGAATTGGTAATCTTTATTAAAGAGAGATGCATATTTATATATGATCCTGTCTGAGAGCTTGCGGGATGAAGCGCTGGGCGACGATGAGTGATGGCGAATAATGACCATGTTGTCGACGAATAAGAGAGGATCCGAGTAAACCACAGTGGACCTCACGAGAGCCTAAAGGAGAAATGATAAACCTGAGAAAACCAAAGCGGGTCTATGAAGAATATCTCACAAGAATGAACTCCGACGAGGTGTCTCCATGAATCTGGGGGGACTCAGCAACCCAATAGATGATCTCCTTTTCTTGCGCACAATGAGACCCAACCAACAAAGCGTTAGTGACCTAAGACCAGGGTGGGAATCCCTGGTTAGGCCCTCCGACGCTCAAGTTAGTCTCCGGCGAGAAGTAGTGTGGAAGAAGATGAAAATTAGGGTTTGATTATGATGCAATGTGTATGTTTGCGTACCTTGCCAGTGGAGAGGATTCCCCTTTTTATTCCACCTCATCTAACCTCCACAGTCATGAGGTGAACCCCGATTTGTTAAAGTTTGTTAAGAGATGACGCAAGCCAGAACTGCAATAATAGTTTAAGGAATCTTTTTCTTACCTCAGATGTACCTTCTTTGTCGTTTAGCATATCTGTGGAGATTTCTAGAAGCTATTTGCCACCCAATTAATTAAGCTGTCATATGATCACAGATTGTTATGGTTCACCTGTTACATACACTTGATTAGTTACACAAGCCCATCATGTATTGTGAGGAATATCTTCTGTTTGTACTAGTCTCGGTCGGTATTCTCTACTCGATTGGTTATTTGTACCCGACCATGACTTTACTATTATAACTATGCCAGAAATCGTACAAGGTTAAAGATCTTTATGCTCGATCTACTTTTCATACTCGACCGGTCTGTTGAGTCAGGCCAGTCACATCTTATCGGCCGAGATTAACCAGTTGGGTGTATAAAAGCATTATTGCCCAGTGACCCTTCCTTCAGTCGATCGTATGTTACTAAATGTCTCTGTGCTCGGTCGGTCTATTGAGCATGATCGGTCCTAGATTATCGACCGAGATTAACTAGTCGGGCATGTATAGGCCTTCAGGACAACTTAATGCTAAGTGTCTCTACGTTCGATCGGTCTCTTACACTCGGTCGATCTTTGCCTACCAAACTGATACGTTTGGTCGGTCTATTACGTTCGTCCGGTCTTTGTCTGTTATGCGCAAGGTTAAGAACTTCTACGTTCGGCCGACTCTCCATGCTCAGTCGGTTATTTATGGCCGACCGAGCACTCGTGTTTGATCGGTCTTTGCTTACCAAACTCATATGCTCAAATGACCCTACCATGCCTCGGACCGCCTAAGGTTAAATTTTCTTTATACTGAGTCGATCTTTTATACCCGACCGACTATATATACTCGGTCGGTCTTATATATTTGAACGACCTCCGCCTGCCGGTCTCATATGCTCCGTAGATCCACTATGCTCGACCGGTCTATGGAGCTTGGCTGGTCATGCCTTACCGGTCGAAGTTAATCAGTCGGGCGCATACAAGCCTTCTCGCCCGGTCCTCCCTCGGTCGGTCTTTGCCTGCCGATCTTATATGCTCGGTCGGTCTATTATGTTCGACCGATTTCTGTCTGTCATACGTGTAGTGTTGACGTTCCACAAGTGTACGGAAATATCGTAAGTAATAATAAAAGATATCGTATCCACAGAGACTGGAATAATCACTAAAGATGTTTCAACACGAGTTAGCTAAACAACTAATCAATGAATTGACAAAAGCAAAGTACAACTATGCAAAGTAAAACATAGAAACTAAAGAATAAGAAACAAGAATAAGAGCTATGATAAAGGTATGTTCTAGGAGGTTCGGTTTCTTTGTAAGGTTATTCAATGTAAATGATCTACCAAATCTTATTCCTCAATTGTCCATCATTTGTAGAAGGTTGCCGGTTCCCTCTTGCAATAGACAACCGGCCTAGGACTGCAATTTATATCTAAATGTGATCAACTAGGTATGAATCGTATGATGTCCTTACACGGGCTTGCCTGTCACGTGCGTCCATCGGATAATCAACATAGGAACTCATTGCTTCTCAACCTCATCGAGATACAAAAGATTAATGCACACAATCTATTCTACCTCCTTGAATAACCCTATTTCACCCTCAAGATCATTCCCTCAAACGTCCTTACACGGGCTTGTTCTTGTCATGAACGTCCCTCGGAAAATCGAATGAGAAACAATCTCTACAAGATCCACAAGATATTTAAACATTTAATCAAGTATGGGAATTAGGTTCAAATCACAACAAACCACACAAGATCAAAGAGATACAAATAGAACAAAATCATAGAAATAGGAAATGGCAAATCCACAAGAGTTTTACATCAATTTCACATTACAAATACTCCCTCCATCCTAAAACATAGAGATCTAATCCATAGAACGAAGAAAGAAATCCAAAGATAAGAAGAATACAAGCATCTTGATCCCAAATCCAAGAAGATAAAGGAAGAAAAACTTATCTATGATGAAGAACCGCCTTCGGATCCAATCCTCGATCCCCGGAGTCGATACGTTGAAGATCTGCCCTTGAATCGCCGGAAAATCCCTCCAAGAAGGTGGAGGAACGCCCCAAATCTTGCTCTCTCCCAAAAGGGAGAAGATCCCCTTTCAAATGAGGAAGAAACCCTTATATAGAGCTGGGGCGCCACACGGCCCCGAGACACGGCCGTGTGAAGCTCACACAGCCTGGTCCATCCCCTTCACTGCCCAGGTGACACGGCCGTGTGATGCTCACACGACCGTGGCATGCTCTGCCACTGCCCCCTTGCACGACCGTGTAGATCTACATGGCCTGCTGCCTCTGGCTCTGGAACTCCTGCACGACCGTGTCTGGGACACGACTAGGGCTTTCTTGGCTTCTGGCAATGTTGCACGGCCGTGTAGATCTACATGGCCATGTACTGCTTTGGCTATGGTAGGCTAGCACGGCCGTGTTTGGGACACGACCATGTACTGCTTTGGCTCTGCAAATGTGACACGGCCATGTCATGGGCATGTGGTTCTTACACGGGCCTTGCACACCCCTTGCACGACCCTTGCACAACCCTTGCACACCCCTTGCATGACCCTTGCACACCCTTGTCATGACCCTTGTCATAGCTCTAAATGGCTATGTTTCATTTCAGCGTCTTTTACACCATCAATATGGGGTTTTCTCTGGTTGAAGTCTTCATTCAAGTTGTAGGTCTTGAAGTTATCTACAAATCGGTATAAAGAACAACCCAAAATTCCAACCGAGCACAAAGTTATGACCATTTTACTTTTGGTCTGCAGTGTTGAAAGTTCCACACGGCCTTCGCACGGCCGTGTGACATTCACACGACCTCAACACACCCCCAACACGGCCTCCACACGGCTATGTGGTCTCCACACGGCTATGTGGTCTCCACACGGCCAGAACCTGCAAGGATTTAGTTTTTGCATGCCCGTGACACTCTGGAAGCTCTAGACTTCATTTAAGCTCCGTTTTTGCTCCAAATCATGTTCTATCAATCAAAACGAGCAAAGAGCAGATCTCCGAACAAAATATAATGGAAGTATGACATTACAATGAAATAGGGTGCAATAAACATAGATTATGCTAATGAAATACAAGTAGATGTGCGTTAAAGCATGCATAAAAGTGTATGTAATCTACGCACATCATGTATCGACCCCCTTACTTGGTCAGACCTTTTCCAGGCGGCCCCTCCTCTCGCCCTTTTCATCCTTCCTTGTCCTTGTTGCTCCCTTTCTTTCTCCTGCAAAGGGTCCATTTATCATAACCCATATCAATATACAAACTAGGAATCTATCTTAAGAAACTATAATTAAGCTAATTGATAAGATATATTAACTAACATATACAAATAATATGATAACTAATATATAGAGATAATAATTATCTAACACATTGATGTTTCAGGGGCTTGGTAGTTGTACACAGAATTGAGTTAATATATGAGAAGGATGGTAATGAGACATTTGATCAACTACTAGTCTTGGGTATCTTTCAATGCGCATTGAGGCCTTTAGGTGAATGGTGAAGTTTTGCAAGTGTGACTTTTAGCAAGTGAAAGAAGTTCTTGAGGATGGATCTTTAAGCATTGGAAGTCATGGAAGCATAAGTGGATGTCCTGAGAGCATGACACTTGGGTAAATCTGTAAAGACTCGAAGATAGTGAGCTATGAGAGATTGCGTGACTTATAATCTCTAGGCTCACGTATTTTGGCTGAAATCAATATGGTTTTTTAGAGAGCCTTCAACCTAGGAACAAGAGTTTCTAGTTGTAGTCAGTGACTAAGTTCGGATCATGAAGTTTTATGGAGACTTATGGAGGCATTAGCAAGTAATGTCAGGATCTTCGTATAGGTTAGTCCATTGGAAGTGCTTCTAGTTGATAAATGAGTTGGGTTGATTGCTGAGTCGACTAAAGACTCCTTGCTTGGAAATAAAATGCTTTCTATTGAGCTTGAGTCGATTGAAAAGGGACCTAATCGATTCAATTGGATATGAATCAATTCAATTGGAACTGAGTTGACTTAATTTGATTGAGTAGACTCAATCGGATTTAAGTAGACGGGTGACACCTTGAGTTGATTGGAGATTATATCAATGACCATTTTATTTGAATTCTACTAGATTGAAGATGAAGGGGAGCCTTGGCACAACGATAAAGTTGTTGCCATGTCACCAAAAGGTCACGGGTTCGAATCCTGGAAATAGCTTCTTGTAAAAATGCAGGATAAGGCTGCGTACAATGGATTCTTCCCCGGGATCCTTCATGGCGGGAGCTTCGTGCACCGGGTTGCCCTTTTTTTTTTCACTAGATTGAAGATGATTTAATTTGATTCAAGTAATTTCAAAAGTGCTCGTTGGGCAACCATGTTAGGCCTGTATATCATCAATGGTCTCATATTCTCGCATCTCTGCACAAACACTACTACTAGTTTGATGCTGCATCTAACTAAAATAAACACAAGTAAAGAGTGTTAGAAACCCTCTCCTACACACTTTGGTAAACTTCTCTCTCATACTCTCTTTGTGCATCATCTATAGAGAAGTAATCTACCAGGTTTCTTCACCTTCAAAAATGTAGATTTTTATAAAGGGATTATAGGTTTTATCCGACAAACAAATTGCTGCCGTAAAACCACCTCTATTATCGTCTCTTGGAGGAGATCTCATAGGTTTAAAAAAGTGCTCTAGGCATCTGCACAGGTGCTTTTAGATAGGGGCCACTTCACTTAGGTGGTACGCCCCCCTACTAAGTGTGACTTTTAAAAGTAAAAAATTACCCCTAATTCTTTTAATTTGCAGCCCGACATCCCACTTACCAAGACTACTATTCTTAGCAGTGTTATGACTCCCTCCTCACCTGATGTCTGCCCTTTTAGGGTACAAGTATTTGCAAATGTTTAGTGTGTTGATATTTTACTAGTGCTATAGGGGTGATATTAGAAGCTTGTGGTATAGATTCTCTTATAAATAATGTTACATCTTCTCATTCATGTGAAAGTACAAAATCACCTCAGTTATAGTCTTTTGGAGGAGATCTCATAGGTTTAAAAAAGTGCTCTAGGCATCTGCATAGGTGCTTTTAGCTAGGGGCCACTTCACTTAGGTGGTAGGCCCCCCTAGTAAGTGTGACTTTTAAAGGCAACGCTGGTGGTCTTTTTGTGTGATCTATATGGGTTTGGGATAAAGAATTATTTTTCCAAGTATGGGGTTTATTTGATAAAAATTAACCCTAATTCTTTTAATTTGCAGCCCGACATCCCACACGTACCATGCCTACTATTCTTAGCATTGTTATAGGTCATCTTCACGCTACAGGCCTCTACTTTATCATTTTCTTACCCTATCTTGTTTCTTCTTAAGCAACTTGCTTATCAATATAAAAGGAGATCAAAATAAAAATCATTTGAATTCATATCAGATGCGTTGATGTCTGCTGAAGTGTGTCAAGTGTTGACATCGCATGGTACTAAAATGGTTGTACTGTTCTGGCTGGGGATTGATATCCAACATGGAAAGAATACTTTGAACCTTGAGCTTTACAATTAATTTATATATTCTTGTTATTTGAGTTTTATCTAGCATGGCTTCATTTCACTCACAGAATAGTTAAGTGCTACAACTTTTTGATTATCAATTGTTATTTTAGAAAGAAGGTTCTTGAGCATTTTGCTGTGGATAGTGTCCCTAATCAGCTTCCTGCCATTGTTTCTGTTGAGGTAGGTGCTGATAATACTACTGATTTCAGTTACCTTGAATACATTTTTTTTTTATTACTGCTAGACCTGTTAAAAATTGATATTTTGTGCTGATGAGTTGAATCCTTGTCTGTCTAATACTAATTGTGGCAGGGTAAAGGGTATACAGTGGGCATTTATTATGTTGAAGAACCGGTGTCTGACTATTTGCAAACTACTGTTGATACTGTCTTGTTAATCAATGAAAAGGTAGATTTATTCCTGGTAAAAGTTGCAGTTTCTTATTTGAAAAAGAATGTTCTCAGTATGTAGTTCCTTAATTCAGCTTTTGAAGCCTTAGTTGGGTGCAGTCCATATTATTCATGCAACTGCTGTTGTTCCCTTAGTGTTCATGCAATTACTATCGCGTTCATGCAACCGCTGTTGCAGCCTACTACATTAAAAAGGGTCATGTGTTAGTCTTCAATCTTCTAGATGCCATTCCAGGATATTTGCATGGAACAGTAGTCTTTGATAAATAATGTACCCTCTTTTGTAACCATTTGAGCTTACCATTTGATTTTCTCTTATACCTGGTGCAGGAGCCGCCAGGAGATATTCTGGTTTTCCTTACAGGTCAAGATGACATTAATGCCGCCGTAAAGTTATTGACTGATGCTACCCATGATGATAAAAAACGCTCATCAGGTGAGTTTCCTATCTTTTTTGTATTCATATTTTTCATTTTACCATATAGAAGACAATCAGAGAGCTTTAGGCAATATCTGGAAGATTGTTAATGAAAAAAAAACAATTTATTTAATCAAAAATGCTTATTCAACAATGTTGTGAGCAATGTTACATCCTAATTTGTTTTGGTATTATACTGATCATTTTTTGAAATGCTGTATGTTATTCAACCCACCATGATGTATTCATATAAAGCTTAAATACATGAATACATAGAGTTCTAGAAAGGTTTTGACTCAGAATAGAAATCTATCTCAATAAAGGCATAATTCAAACTTTCAAAGCATTCTTCTAAGAGAGAAGCATTATTCCATTATGTACTTCCGCAGCAATCCAAGCAGAATACTGTCTCGAGAATAGAAGAGACACATTCCCTTTAGGAAATTACATAGGACAACTAGGTATGAAGCATGATAATCTTTATTATGCGTTTCTAAACAATCTGCCGAAATATATGACAGTTGACATGCGAGGATAGGTAAATAAACTAGTATCATAATCAACGTTTGCTCTCAATATAGTTTAATAAATTAGTCATGAATGCTCTAAAAGGATATGAAATGAGACAATTTAAATTTATAAATGCAAAATGAGAACTCAGTATAGTGGCAAATAGTAAATATAGAAAAGTACATGAGCTTTCGAGTCATGCATAACTAGAAAAGTGTTGGGACCTTTGTGCCCGCTAGAGGGGGGGTGAATAGCATCTCGTCGCTTCGTCTTGATAATATGCAGCGGAATACTAATACAAACACAACCAACGCTAACTCAAGGATTTACTTGGTATCCACCTCAAGAAGAGGTGACTAATCCAAGGATCCACACACCGAGCGCACACCTCCACTATGAAACACTCCTTCTTGGTCGCAGCCGAAGGCGGAGAAGCCTTACACAAACACCTCACAACAAGAATCACTCAAACAAGAAGAAAATACACAAGGGTATAAAATAAAATCTCTCCTTGCTTGATCTTGCTGATATAGGTTGTCTCTTGAACCTTGGAGATGCACCCCAAGAGCCTTCAAGAATTGGCGGTGAAGATCGGAAGAAGCTCGGTGAAGATCGCACGAAAAGTCGCAGGAAGAATGCAAAGCACCGGCGAAGAAAACGCTCCGCCCAGGCTTTATACAGTGCTCCCAATCGATCCAAATTAGTCCCAATCGATTGCCACATCACATCTGCACAATCCCAGCCGTCCATTGCTTGTTTCCTGCTCAACGGTCACTTCCCAATCGACCGATCGATTGGGACCATCTGAATCGATCGACCGATCGATTTAAACCCATTTTGTGCTCTCGCGTCCGCGCGAGAGCTTCTCCTCCCCAATCGATCGACCGATTGATTGGTAAATCCCAATCGATCGCCCGATCGATTGGTAAATCCCAATCGATCGCCCGATCGATTGGTAAATCCCAATCGATCGCTCGATCGATTGGGAAAGCTTATGTGCTTGCGAGTAATGCTCCCAATTGATCGGTCGATCGATTGGAGTCATCCCACACTCGCAGCACACTCCAATCGATTGACCGATCGATTGGATACTGGTTCAATCGATCGACCGATCGATTGAACACTTGTTCAATCGATCGACCGATCGATTGAACACTTGTTCAATTGATTGACCGATCAATTGAACACCCTGAACTTGCCTCAAACTCAAGTTCAAGGTCCCAAACCCAACTCCCGGTCAACCATGACCTGTTGGGTATCCATGCCTAGCATTTGGCCAACACCTGACCGACCTCGAACTAGTCTTCTAGTCTCCTCCATCAGCCTTACGTCCCTCGGATATCTCCCATCCTTCACGCCTTGCCTTTAGGAGCTTCCTTCGGCCTCATTCTAGTTGTCGGATTATACACCACACTCGATCAACCTCGAACTAGCCTTCTAGCCTCTTCCATCAGCCTTGCGTCCCTCGGATATCTCCCATCCTTCACGTTTTGCCTTCAGGAGCTTCCTTCGGCCTCATCCTAGTTATCGAGTTCTCCTTGCCAAGTCACACTAGGACTTACCTTGCCAGGACCACATGCTTAGACTTTCAACCTTTACCAAGATCACACTTGCACTTTCCCAATTGCCTGGCTCCTCATCAGGACTTTCTCCCTTTGCCAAGATCACACTTGGACTTTTCAATTGCCTGATCTCACTTATCAGGACTTTTACCACCAAGTCTAGTCAACACTGACCTACTTGGATTTTCACTCTTGCCAACCTTCCTGTTGGACTTACCTTGATGCCTAAACTCCAGTTAGGACTTTCCCATTGCCTAAACTCCAGTTAGGACTTCTCCTGCCTAACTTCCAGTTAGGACTTCTCCACTGCCTAACATCTAGTTAGGACTTCACCATTGCCTAATCTCCAGTTAGGACTTCACCACTGCCTAACCTCCAGTTAGGACTTCTCCACTGCCTAACCTCCAGTTAGGACTTCCAGACACCTAACCTCCAGTTAGGACTTACCCAGTCAAGTCTCCTGTCATCCCTGACCTACTTGACTTGTCTTCTTCTCAACCTGGTCAACCCTTTGACCATCTCCACAACCGAACGATTGCCCTAGCAATCTCCATATATTGTCAAACATCAAAATTCAAATCTCGACTCAAGCTTGACTCAACTCAAGCTTAGTCAAACTGGTCAAACTTGACCAATGAAATGAGACAATTTAAATTTATAAATTCAAAATGAGAACTGTCAGTATAGTGGCAAATAGTAAATATAGAAAAGTACATGAGCTTTGGAGTCATGCATAACTAGAAAAGTACATAGCTAATGAGAATTTTAATTGATTTACCAATTTTAAAATTTGTCTTGTATTTTAGATTATGGTGTTCGTTTTGTTCAATTTCCTTTTTTGGCTTCTTTAGAAAATATGAACAGTTAGAATTTGTCAGCTTAAATTCAAATTCAGGACATGTTGATGATTCTCTAAAAGGCTTAAGTCTATAGATTATTGTACTAATGTTGCATCATTAAGGGATTTATTGGTCTCATCAAAGGGATCTTCTAATATGCTATTAGAGGATCTTTTTAAGGTCTAAGTTACTAGGGAGTTTTCTATGGTTAAGTTATTAGGGCTCCTTTAAAGTCATCATATCTTTGCAAGATTTTCTACGGTTAAGATATAAGATTTTTCTGAATCCAGTGAAGGAAGATTATATATTTTTCCATCATTGTTTTTCATTTTATGTCAATAAATGATGAGTCTTGCGTGCGTCATTTAATGGTGGTATCGGACACTTTGCTAATAGAGCAGCAAATTTATTATTGGAAAATTATGCTCATTTAATCGATTAAAAATATTTTTCAATGTTAACTAATCAATCTATAAATCTAATTGTCTATCAAACATAAGAATGCCCTATTTAGGCTTATGCTGATCTCATGGAAATAAATTGGCTCATATCTGAACATGGGATAATTTGACTTTGTATGAGTATGCATGTAATTCATGGAGTTATAAGTGTAGATGATTATTTTGATGATCAGTTGTAATTGTCAGGACTTTCGAAGGATAATTGGGTTTGTCTCTCATCTATCATGGATTTGGTGGAAGTTGGGCCATTTCTCTCGTCAACCAATCTACATATATTGACAAATAGTGATGATTAGAAAAATACCATAATTCGACAAATTAAGGTTACTGACAAAATCATGATGGATGATAATGAAAATTAAGGTGCAAGTAAACAAAATTATGCATATGTTATCTTGTATTTTTTGACAATCAAACTCAGTTGTTAAAAGCAAGTGCTTCGCTCGCTTAAGCATGAAGCAAAGTGAGGTGCAAGCCTTGCACTACAGAAACCTTGGAAGCCCACGAGGTCTCTGAAGCGCAGGCTTCACGCAAAAGCGGAAGCGTCGCGGGATGCGTCCAATGCCGTCGGAAGCGTCGCGGGACGCGTATGGAGCTATCAGAAGTGTCGCAATGCCCGCGGTTCCGCGGTTAGTGTGGACAATCTAAGTCAACTTAGTTATATGCATTTGATTAATTTAATCAACTACCAACTTAAATGAAATAGTTCGAATAGGCTTTCATACATCCTAATTAAATTATCCAAATAAAATATATTTAAATTTTAAAAAAATATAATAAATTTTATTAATTTATATAATCTGATTTATATTTTAACAATTTTATATATTTATATGAATTATAGTATTTTCAAAGACTTTTGATTAGTTTTTTGAATAATCTACCGCTTCATTAAAGAATATTTTGTTTATGATCATTTGGATTTTCAAAGACATTTTCATAGATATGATAGTCCTTTTGTTTATTACGCTTTTTTTCCATAAAGCGTGCGCTTCGCTTTGCGCTCAAAGCTTTATGCCCCAAGACCCTTGAGTGCTTTTTTGCACCTTGTGCTTTTGACAACTATGATCAAACTAAATTATCTTAAGTTTATGCATAGGTTATTGATGACAATCAAACTAAATAAGAAATCATTAAGCTTATCTTGTATTTTTCGATATAAAATGATATGCTATAAATGAGAAAAATTAATTAAATACAATTTAAACACTCTAACAAATTAAATAAAAGTAATTTTTAGAAAAGAAATTTCATTTATATTAGTTTGATGTTGAAGTTGTAATAAGAAGATTATGTCTTGCAATAAATCTGATGCCCTTACAGGAGCTTTGGCAGAATGGTCTGTGTTATCCCCGTAGGCAGGGTGTTCAGATTGCTGGTGCTTAGTTTTTCTGGTGGTGGCACATGGAAGCGGAAGAAGACAGCAGAGGCTTTGATATGTAGGATTTGCGTGGTGTTCTTGTAGCAAGCAAATCCAGGTGGAGGTCGTGAGGAAGCAAGTTGTCAAGAAGCGTCTATCCTAGCAGAACAACAATGGGAGCTTGATGAAGCAGAAGAAGGCAGTGATGGATTGTAGAAAAGAGGGCTGGAAATGATGAGGTGGAGTCAGCAGCGACTCTTTCCCAGGTTCTACCACTTCAGTGGTGATTGCTGCGACCTGATATGATGTATAACGCGGTGCAAAAGAGGTGGGGGATGGATGGTGAAGCAATATAAAGGAAGGCCAAGCATCAAGCACTATAGGAATCCACTCTGATACCAATTGATGTAGGGCAAGAATGCTCTGATATCAATTGCTACAATACCAATTTTAACTCTTAGATCGTTCAGAAATTAGGATGGAATGGAAAGCAAAGGAATAAATGTTCATATTAGAGAAAAAGAACCGCACACAAACATTAATAAACAATTTTTATTTATCAAGCTGAAAAATACATAAGACTGACACTTGTTTGTTATGAATTTGATGCTAATAATGACTAAGCAATCCAGGAAATATAATTATCCTAATGAAAACTAAGTAAATTAAAAAATAACAAACTAAATTAGAATAATTACTAAACAACTCGAAGTTAGAATTCAAAGAAATAACATTGATTCCTCTTTTGCACCATTTATGTTCCTTCATAAACAAGTCAATGAAGGTTTATTAAAGTTGATGCTTGGTTGACTAAAAGAAATGAAGACAAGCAGAATTATTTTCATGTGTTGTAGTTCTTTCTCCTTAGTGATGCAACAAGCATGGTATCATCAACAAATTACAGAATGCTGAAACCATTTGATCCTTTTGTCACCCATGTCGTGGCTAATCCCTTGGCAACATTAGTTTTTCGGACAAGCATCAATGATTTGTATGACTTGTCAGCTGAAGAGAAAAGGGGAGAGCAGCTTTCCTTGACTTGCAACCTCTTCTAGATTTAAACCAATTACTTGGTTTGCTATTGATGAGAGCAATAGTTGACTAGTTGATGTTATCTGTTCCACTAATGTATCCAATGATCAAGGAAACTTTGCTATTTAAGTACTAACAGCAATGTTTACTTCTTGTTATCCTCTATGTAAATGATGTTTCCCAAGAAAAATAGTGGGATACTTTTGTGCTTGCCGTTAATAATGCAATGCTTGCCTCTTTTTTGTTTGGAAATTTATAAGTGTATTTACGGACTTTATTAATTCAAGTTTAGCCGTGCCTAGGGTTGTTGATTTTGCCACTATTTTCGGGGCTTTCACGTGTTGACCAGGTAATTATTGGATATCAACTATTATAAATTATTCAGAAAACCAGCTTATATGAATAAGCACTTCTAACCCTGGAGGTCATCAATATGACATTAATCTTGCATTTAGGACCTTGTTTTTGCTCCTACTCCGAGGGGGAAAAGGAAAGTTGTTATATCAACTAATATTGCAGAGACTTCATTGACTCTAGAGGTACCATCATATTCTTCTTTTATTTCATAGAATGTTGGCTTGACTTTCTTCGCTTGTTCATGCAGGGTGTTGTATACGTTGTGGATAGTGGATTCTCTAAGCAACGATTTTACAATCCGGTAGATATTTTTGAATTTCTTATGCATGATTTTTGATGAAAATGTGAGTAGAAACAATTGCAATTGGTAGAAGGGTGAATATATGGGAATAAGGAACAATTGCAATTGGTAGAATATAACTTAAATAAGTAATTAGGCCACTCTAACATCCACATTTGCAAATTTACATTTCTCATGTGAATTTGATTTTCTTACGTGTTTCTCTTATTCATTGGATGAACTTGAGCTATCTCAAGCATTGTTGTCAAATTGAGATTAGTATCTTTAATCTTTGTAATGAACCATGAGGTCATATAAAAGAGAGTAAAATTGATTTTTAGAAATTCCTTGCCTTATTTGGAATAATTTTTACATCCTAAACTATAAAAGCACAAAAGTATCTTATTTAATAAAAGAGTATTGGTAATGGAGTACATTAATGCTAACTCATAAAAATAATATATAGGATGTTATCTCACATTCATAAAACTGTTCATATTATTATCTTTTATCTATGTAGCATGGACACTCCAAAATTTTTTTTTTTTGAAGTGTTGGACATGGACACGACACAAAAATACGCGTGTCAGATACGACAAAAACCGTGTCATTGACTTGTTAAAAGATTGACTAGTCGGATACGGCAAGGACACGGATGAGACGTTTTCGGATACTTTTGGGCTCAATTGTAAAAAAATTAAAAAATTCAAGGTTAAATTAAAAAACATTAAATTTCTGAGAACTAATTAATAAATAAAAATAAATTTAGCCTAAAAAACCCTAAATCCTTTCTTTCTTCTCCCGAGTCTTTCCCGTTCACCTTCTGCTGAACAAACACCTTCTCCTTCTTCTGCCGAACAAACAAAAGGGCAGCCCCTTTTTGTTTCTGCCGTCGACAAAGGACAAACTGCCGTCGCCCACTGGACGCCGGCCTGCCTCCCACCTCCGGCGAACCTGCTGTTTCTTGCTGTTGTTTGCGCCGCCGGACTTGCTGCCTGCTGTTGCTTCCCTTTGTACCACTGGACCCGCTGCTTCCCTTTCCCACCACTGCCCTCCACTTTCCAGTTTTTGGCAAGTTTACTGTTTTGTTTTTTCTTTTGATATCACTGCTCAGAATTTCTGAAATATGATTTGATATCACCAGTTGCTGGATGTTTGATTTTTTTAACTTGTTTAAGATGGATTTGGTATTTTATATTTTGTTATGTTTACTTTTTGTTTGTAATGGATATTATGATTGATGTTATATGGTTTTCTATTCCAGGATTTTTAATTTTTAATACTATATATATATATATATATATAATATTTTTATATTTTTTTAATAATGGCCGTATCCTAGCCGTATCATGTCTTATATTTTTAAAATTTTTCGTGTCGCCGTATCTGTGTCGTGTCCGATATGATACTCGTACCTGTATCCATGCAACATAGTCTTTTATTCATATGAATTGAAATGGTCAACATGACATGCACTGTTTCATTCTTTTGACAAATACTTATTTCACCATGACATTAGTTGATGTCTTTAAATTTCAGCTTGTACTTTTAAACAATTTATGTTCTATAAATTACAATCTAGTTATTTATTTATTATGCTTCAATCTTGTTATACTATATTTTGCATGCTCATGTTAGTTGTGTTTTGTATTACCTTTTCCTTCACCACATGAACTAATGTTTGGCAGTTGGGTTTTGATAATTTGACTGGTGTTAGAACATGTTTTCAATGTTGAGTACAGAGATTTTTTTTTTTTTTTTTTTTGTTTTGCAACAATATGCCGTAGAACAAGGAGTTGGCTATTTTAGGGTCATAATGATCATTCTTTTGTCTTTTTTCTCTTTGTTTTAGCATGGAAACTCCCTTTTTCCTTATACTAAATAGGGAATGTTGGGTGTATGAGTTGTTCTTATTGATAGAGGTCATGGCCTAGTTTGATGAATGGCATGAGGGACCCCTTCTTGTAGTCGTGGCGTGGTTTACTATAAGAATAAGAATATAGTTGTAAGGAGTTTTAAATTTTATAAGAGCTTATTTTGGTTACATCTCCTTTTTAGGAGAATAAATTTTTTAACGAAGAGTGTAAAGTTGGTACTTGTTTATTCTAGGGTTTAAGTAGTTTTGATTGAAGTTTAATTTATATTTGTTTATTTCGTCAATTTATAAAATAGGTGTAATTTTTAATCTATTTTCTTATTAAAGTAATAAAATTCTCTTTGTTTAATCTCTATATGAGATCCTCTCATTTGTGTGTGTGATAATTGCCCCTACATATTGTCAATTTGATATCAATTCTCAGTATGAGTTTGTTTTGAGTTGGTACTTCATCAATTTAGTATCAGAGCGATTTCATGTTTCATTTGATATCAAGGTTGAGTTATTAATTTGGCTTTTGATACTTTGTCGTCCCCTTACACTAATTCTTCTTTTTATTATAATTCCTCTTTGCACGTCCAACAACTTTGCATGTTCAAAGTCTACAACAACAACAACAATCAAGCCTTTTCCCACTAGGTGGGGTCGGCTATATGAAATATTTTACGCCATTGAGCTCTATCTCCTATTATATCATCATTTATATTTAAATAAATTTTATCTTATTTTATTGTTGCTAACCAAGTCTTTTTTGGTCTTCCTCTTTCTCGTTTGATATGCATGTTCAAAGTCTAAAGTTCAAAATCTTAACCCTACCAAAGTTTCAATCTTTGGTTGGAATGATAGTATTTTAGTATTATGTCAACATTCTGATCTGTGGTGCCGGTAGAAAATTAGCGGTGGAAGGAGGAAGGAAATAAAGAAAAAGATTAGATAGTTGTATTCTTAAATTTAAACTTTGTTTTCTATCTTAAAATGATACTTTTTGACATTATCTTTTATGGAGACAAACTATAAAAAATTAACAATATTATTTCAATTCCTTTAAATCTATATTTTTAGTATGCCAATGGGTGTCGATTATTTTCATGAAAATATACTCATCGATATGATTGACACAATGTCACATGAGACATTTCTTGTGCCAAGTAATATCCTATTTTAGTAGTTTATCGGTTGATACATTTAGAGCTGTAAATGAACCAAGTGTTCGTGAACAAGCTTGATGTTCGGCTTGGTAAGAGTTTGTTTATGTTCGTTCAATATACATAAGATTAATTAAACAAACAAGCTTGTTAAGCTAAACAAACAAGCTTAAACACATATGTGTTCAGCTCGTTAATGTTCGTGAACAATGTTCACGAACCATATTTATTAATAAAACTCTTTTCAATATGCTAAATAAACAATAAAATAAAATAAAATAAAATAAAATAAATAAATAAATTTAAATTATCAATCTTAATAATCAATCAAACAATTAAAAGTTTCAAACAATCAAACAAGCTTGAATTGAGAGTTTGATAATATCTAAACGAACCAAGCTCAAACCAAGCTCAAGCCAAGCTCGAACCAAGCTCAAGCCAAGCTTGAATTGAGAGCTTGATAACATCTAAACGAACTAAGCTTAAGCCAAGCTTCAAACAAGCTCAAGCTCATAAAAAACAAACCAAGCCAAGTTTGAACACTCATTTCAAAAGCTTGGTTCATTTTAAGCTCGGCTCGGCTCAGCTCGGTTATCTTATCAAACAAGCTCGAACACCCCAAAGCTCGGCTCGGCTTGGCTTGGCTTGTTTACAACCCTAGATACATTTCAATCGTTTTGCTCAACACGGTATGTGATTTCCAATCATGATATTACTCCACATCAGCTTTACTAAAATTCATCAACTTTGCTATAGTTTTTTGTCGACCAATGCTTCATCTCTCCCTTACTCCCCATCCATATGTTTTTCTCTACTACATTAAATTTATCCTCCTTAAACTCTTAATGATTTGCCTTAGATTTGCCATAGTTGTGACTTCACATTGCCACTTGTGGGTTGCCTTTAGCTTTTCTCAATACAGCCGCTGAAGAACTTAACACATAACTGCATGGTCATTCGACTGCAAGTGTGATCCCCACAACTCCGAGAAGCCATCTTTGTAGATCAAGTTTATCGAGATTTGACTTCTAAAGTTCTCTTAAGATCAATTCGTGTTTAGTTTGAGCCATACCCAGCAACAATGCCTCTGCTTTTTGAGACCTTCATTTCTTGATGATGCATGCTATGTGATTGTGCAAGTCTTCACTAGTTGTTTAGTTGTTTGATCTACTTTCATGTAGATCTTTCCCAACCTCTTAGTTGCCAAACCCCTTGGTTCTCTTGTCTGGATAACATGCGACATCACGCACCTTGTCTCTTCTTTTCTTGCTGGCGATTTCCTAGATTGCGTGCAAAGTAACTCAAGGATGAAGGCGTCAAATTATGTTCTTCCATGGTGAATCCATTGCCATTCCCTTTGCCAGTGGTCATTCAATTGCACCCTCCACTCAAGACCTACCCATGGTGAATCCATTGCATTTACTTTATTATAAGTAACCAAGGCACAAAATGGGTGATTGTTGTCAGAGGGTGTAAAATGACTCTCGGCCTACAGTTTCAATTGCAACAACAATAGTAGGCTTAGTAGTATTAGAATTGATAATAGTTGTAACTAAAGTTTAAAATTTTGAGCTGTGAAGAAGTTTAGTTTTATACGATTTCAATACCGTATTGTGAAATGTCGATACAATTTTAGTACTTTTTAAATCTAAATATATTAATTATTTTTTTTCATTAATATTTGATTGTTATAGATGCTTTCTATTGAGTTATATTTTAGATATTAAATATTGAATTCAAGTTTTGATATTATCTTGTAAATTGTCCGATGCTTATTGAGTAAAAGTCGAATTAGGGTTAACTGAAATCCACCAAGTAGACATGTAGGATCAAGTAGGTTGAAACTGAATTTAATTTGAATTTATTTTGATTAGTTTAAAATTAAATCAAATTTATATATACAATAATTTAAATCGCAGTAATATATTTTATAAGATTAGAAATTATATGATATTTATTTTTAAAAAATTTCCTGACAATCTGGTTGCTCCATCTTAAAATGTTTTTTTTTCTCTCTTTACCTTGTGGATAGATGAATGAGGGAAAAAAATTAATATCCTTTAAGAGATTTATTTTCCACTGTTTATCTTGTGGGCGGATGAAAGAGGAAAAAAATTTAACGATCCGTAAAAGGTTTGTTCTCTCTGTTTACCCTCATAGACGGATGGAGGAGGGAAAAAAATTAACGATGATGGAGGAAAAAGAATTAACAGATGGAGGGAAAAAAACTTAAGAGAGGGAAAGGAATTAAAATTAACTGTATTAAAAAATAAAAAATAGAAATGAAAAAAAAAAGAAGGGAAAAAATTCCATGACCTCGCAAGGTCACAATGGCCTTGCGGTTGCAAACTCATGCTGTGTCAGTCGGCAAGCGGAATCGCAAATTTTGTGCACAACTCGTTATTTTATACCATGGTTGCAACAACAACGGACTATGTAGTCGTAGTCTCTCCAACTATTCACTTTGACTCAATAGGAGGCCTACTCGGCAGAAGTTGAAATTAGGAATAAGTTGTATAACCTACAACAATTGATGCGAATTGGTATTGTGTTCATATTAAAACAGGCCTTCGTATCAAGGCAATTTTTTTTATAATAATCCAAGAAATAAAGGCATTAGGTGATACTCCATTCCAAATCTTAATTTGGGTGGAAAAAAAAGCAAATTTAGATATACCATAGGCACGCACCAAATTGCATCTTTCTTTGTTTCTGCAAAGTTAATAATATTAATAATATCTCAGTATGTTTGAAAAAGGAAATAGGGTTTGTTACTGGAGAAAGAGCTGAGCAATAATGTCAATTGAGAATTTGAGATACAGTTTCTAGTAAAACCACATGTGCTTATTTTGAGTCAATTAAGGATAAGGAATATAGCTACTCTAAACATGGAGGATGTGACAACTTGGATTCACATCTGATAGTAATTGGCGATGTATTCCTAAATATATTGTTGGACAAAATTTTTGTATGCCTGTACCATGTTACCTCATGAAAGGTTAAACATAATTAATTATGTTTGATACAATGGTATACACTCATGCCATCAAAGCATTTTGTTATTTTTGATATCATTCATGTATTGCCAATGATGTCAATGTATTGCAGCAGTTGAAACAGTATAATATATTCTATTTGCTTTTCCACCTCCATCGCCGAGTTCACAACTTTCTAAATCTATGCAAGATTTCCAATGCTTGATCTGTGCTAATTATCACCTCATCTTTGTTCTAATGATTGGTTTATAATGTTCCATTATTTTATCAATTCATTTTCCAAATGTATTCAATTGGGCAGTGTATTTTTTTTTTTTGTTTGAGAAATGCACATTTCCAAGTCTAAGAATTGATCGGTACTTATTTGGCTTCATTAAGACAATAAACTTCATTATTTGAGATTTGTTCTGACATGCTTCTTATTAGGTTTCTGACATTGAGAGCTTGGTGGTGGCACCAATATCTAAAGCTTCTGCACGGCAGAGAGCAGGTCGAGCTGGAAGAGTACGACCTGGAAAATGCTTTAGGTAAAACACAAGCACGCCAATTTTTTTACCATCCTGAATCTTAATTCAATTAAAAATCTAAACAACTAAACAATATATTCTATATTTGTATAATTTATCATAGAAGTTGATGCATTTAGATGGAGTTTCTATAATATGCCTTATTTGCTTATTTGCATCATTTCAAATCTTGGTTGCAGATTTCTTTCAATTTGCAGCCACAGATTTCTTCTCAGTTTTGCAGAATCATTTCTATTTTTGCATTCAACCTGTAGATTTCACGTGCTCAATTTGTGTTCAATGTACAACTTCTAACAATTTCTGCTAGTGATTCACAATTTTCAGCCACCTATTCAATGTCTGGTGCGTTCCTCACAGATTCACGATCTACCTTGCAAAGAAGCTGGATTTTTTAGTTTTCTCTGTTGGATCTGCTGTTCTTTCAAGTCTGATCTCTTTTGTATGTTTCCAGATATTGGATTTATTTCTGAATTTCCAAATTTATCTTCTGCTATCTTCTTTCAGTAGCGTTTGCTGTTTATCAGATTTATTGTGGAATCTTTTCCGGCAGGATTCAAGGAACTAGGTTTCTTAATCTTCCAGAATCTGTTTTCTCCATCTTATTTTGTTTGCTGCTGATCATTACATATGATCATTTCCTTAAATAGAATTTCATCCCAGGATTCGTCATGTTGTATTCTTATGATACATAAATCTTGATTCACTGTTAATGTATCTATTGAGGAGTATTAACTTTTTCTTTAAGTGGTAGAAGTTTCAGGGTGCAAATTGTGCGAATCTATAGCATCATTGGTTTTGTTATGGGCTTATTTGAGGCTTATATGTAAATATATAAGGTGTAGGGTTGTATTTACAATATTCCATAGTTCAGATTCCTTAGTAATACCTATGTATAAGCAGAGAGGGGCTACAAAGGTTGTATGTAGAATAATCCCACCTAACATAGTGTCAGTGTCAATCTTCTAACTTGGTAATATTCTATAGGTCTTCTGTGTCCCTTTGCTTTCCTCCTATTGTAACTCGAGGTGATGGAGGTTCTTTTATTAGTCGAAGATCACCAGTCCAAACCAACTTCATAACTCATCTTCAAGCTCTTGTTTCAGAACTCAATTTTGTTCTTTCTTTCTTTTTTCTTTTTCTGAAGTAACATTGGCTGATGTTGTTCAGCTGGCATAAAGGGAGTTGGTTTCTGGTTTGTTACAGCTTTACCTAGCGTGCTTGAGCAAAGGAAATAATATTCCTATTCCACCTCACCCACCTGCTCATGCCGACCTCATTGATCAAACACCTTAGCATATGTCACTACCTTTTATCCTATCTGCATTAGTGTTTCTGATGAAGCAGTGACTTACAATTCTAGCATTCTTTTGTCTAGAAAATAAATTGCACTGTTCAAGTTCTGCTAAGAAAAGTTCTGGTAGATTTAACCTACTCGCAACAAATATATACTGTTGCACTATGCTGATTTAATCACCCCATGTTTACAGTGCTGCTGGTTTTATTTATTTATTTTTGTCATTTCTAACAGGCTATATACAGAGGATTACTTTTTGAAGGAAATGGCTGCGGATGGAATTCCAGAAATGCAAAGGTCAAACCTTGTCTCTTGTGTGATACAGGTATTTAAGTTATTCACGCTTTTCTTAAAAAAAAATCTAAACCATGGTGAATCTTCTTCTTGTGTGATAGTAGTTTTTCATATTTCCATTCCATTAGGTTAATCACTTGTAGAAATAATAACCTTGTACTCAGTGACAGCTCTGCTTCTGATCTCTATTTTAGTCTTTGATTCAATATTGTGGAAGCTTCTAACTTTGTAACTATCCATTTCCCTTAGTCAATATTTTCAAAGATTTTGTAAAGACATCTTTTCAAAATCTTGAAATTCAAAATGGTCTATAATGGTAATTAATGAAGATAGTAATCCTAAATCCATTACTGGAAGAGTATAGGATTGTATTTAATGTGAAAAATGTATGAAATAGTCACAAATGGCTAGTAGTTGGTTTGACTATAATGTTTAATTTACCTCCCATTATAATGTAAGAAACTAAGAATAATACATGAGCATCCATTTTTGTTATCTCATCTGCTTGGTTTGATTAGCAATTTAATATAATGTTTGTCTATAATCTCATATTTTAAAATAAGCTATTCTCTTCCAACTTGCAGTTAAAGGCATTGGGCATAGATAATATATTGGGCTTTGATTGGCTAGCTTCTCCACCACCAGAGGCCATGGTGCGGGCTCTTGAAGTTTTATACTCTCTCAGTATTGTTGATGATGATGTCAAACTCACATCACCAATTGGTTATCAGATAGCTGAGGTTCCAATGGTATTCTCATATCCCATTAACATGAATGATTCTGCTAATGTATATATCCTATCCTTGATATTCATACCTCAAATTACAGGATCCTATGGTATCCAAAATGGTATTATCAGCATGTGACTTGGGTTGTTCTGAGGAGATGACAACTATAGCTGCTTCTCTTTCTGTTCAGGTGAATATTTGCTGCTTTACAATTAAATTAATGTCTCTTAAACCACTTAATATCTATTGTATTTGCAGTCCATTTGGGTTTCTGGGAGGGGAGCGCAGAAAGAATCTGACGAAGTGAAGCTACGTTTTGCTGCTGCAGAGGTTCCTATTGTTTAATTCTAGTATGGTTAATAAGATTAAAGTTGATATGTTAATTCCTTTTGTTTTAAATCTTTTTCTCTATTAATATTGCCATTTTCTTGTCACTTTCCATCATTTTCATGATGTCACCTATTTTAGAAATTTAAGATGTCTCTTTGCTGGACCCCCAAAATGATGTTCTGTTCTTGTTAATTAGTATTCAACTCTTATTATTGAACGTGTTCTGTTCTCAGTAACGGGTTCACAGTGGCTTCCGCACCCTGCATAGTATAATTGAGGTCCAGAATCACATAATAGATGAGGGAATTAATTTAAAAATGGACATATTTAGTAAAATTTGTAAACTAGTAGGCAATCTGTTACGGTGTTTTGTTGTTTGAGTTTCAGGAGCATACATATAGGTGGGAACCTTAAATTAATTCATCATTTGACTCTTGAAGAAGCAAAAATATTATATGGCTATTGACAATCAAATTCAACTAGTGAACAACATACATGATGATTGCACGGGAAAAAAAATCATTGGCAACCCTTGTCCAGATTCATTCATCGACTATTACCCGTCTTGAGATAAGATGCTATCATCTTTCAAAAATTGTTTCAGTTGGATTTTCTTTATTATTGATTTGATTGGTCAAGATTGGGAATTTTTCAACTTTAAGCGTACCATTTGAGAAATTTTCTTTAAAAAATTGATTAAAATAATTTTCAAAAGGGCCAAAAAAATGATCATGAGATTGACTCGCTATTGAAGTCTATGTTAGCTCATTTATGAATTATGTTTTATGTACAATTAAATTTTATCCAAATTCCAATCATGTAAGTTTTCTGGTCTTAGTTGTCATATGGATGGTTTGATGCCAAATTTACCATCCATATACTTTCATCTGCCAGGTATTACGGGAAATGATTTCTTGAAGATGCAAGAATGCTACTGATTTTACTTGTCTCTTATTATGCAATATTAATTTAGAGTGTAAAATGAGAAATCTTTTTTATTTTAAGACAATTAGATGATGAGATCATTGTAACTATCTCATTGTATCTTCATGAACTTCATTGTAAAATAACTGATGGGACAAACTCTAATATTTCACCGTAATAAGATGATGAGATCAGTCAAATTGTTAAATACTAGTTTTTTTATCAGAGATATATGCTATGCTCACTGGACTACAAATAGAAGCCTGGTCTGGTACATGTTTTAATGATCTTTTACACAATGCAGAAAAATGTGTATAGCACCTTGTAGCGGCGTGTTTTTTGTTGATGACTAAAGTTCTCAAAAGCAGTTTTAGCATTACATAGTACCTACACAGTATGTGGGATATTATGACAGAGACAGTCAATAAGAAGTACTTATAAAAAATAAATTGGCACTAATTTTCAAAATGGCTAACATGTATCTCTAACAGATTACATTAATCAATCAAAATAAGCTGACAAGCAAACAAGTGATACTTGCTGATTCCGTCTCGAAGCGGTGGAGAGCGGGACTGCGAGTGATGTGACGTGAAAGTTGACCTAACGGAAGAATTTTGGGAATTGCTTGTGGACAGTAGCAAAGGGAGGAATGAAATCGTTAGTAAGCATGCCAGGGGGTCCTTGGTGCAGCTACTCCGACGATCAAGTTAGAAAACAATGATGACACAAAAATAGAAGAAAATAAGAGCAAATATGTGGATGTGCGCGCGTACTTGCACCAGCGGAGGTCTCCTTTTATAATGCCCCTCACAATCTCCGCATTTAACGATGCATTATCTTGCTGTTAGACAACTTGTCCCATCACCATGCTTACATCGTATTCGGTAGTCATCTCAAGTATGGAGAGGGTATGCTGCATATCTGTACACGGATACGATTCTCTTCCTTTCTGAGAAGTCCACATGCTGTATTAATGGTGAGATGGGCTCACCGACCGGGAGGCCTATTGGGTTGTTAACCAGAAGATGGGCCCCTGCAGAGAATCTACTCTTTTATGAGGCCTAAATGGGCTGCAACGATATTCCCTGATGAGGGCGTAAAGTTCCAAGGACGACCCAGCAAGCTAGTGTGAGATATTATCGCCAGTCCGATTGGCAGAGAACCGATCGAGAGAGAATGGGGAGCAGAGTCCCGTACGGGTCCAGCAGAACTGGGAGTGGGGCCTCTAGAGAGCCTATCCAATTGCTTCCACCGATCGGGGAAGACGGGTCTGGTGGAGCCGGGAGTGGGACCCTTTCTGATTGGCAGAACTGATCGGGAGAAGATGGGTCTGACAGAGTTGGGCCCTTAGAGAGCCTGTCTAGTCGGTTACCCGATCAGGAGAAGGAGGCCCCACTAGGCCAGCTACTCGGCATTTTGACCCATCTTGGACCTTGACCGACACCTATACTGGCTTGTTTACCCTCTGGGCTCCATTGGAAGGCCCTTCCCTATTCACCGCATCACTCACTAAGGAAATTGGTACTAAAGTAATGAATGGCAAATTGGTAGAACTATAGAAGAGAAGATGGAGAAGACACCTATCAAAGGAGAAGGAAGAGGAAAGGTGGCTGGAATTTATTTGGACCATCATACTGCAGTTCATTGTGAGAGTAGCGCCGAATGGGGGAAGAAGGGCTGCATACAAGTTGAGGTGTCAGGTGGGATTCAGGGTTTTGATTTGTATTCGTTCAAGTGAATTAATTTTCTTTTTCAAATGAATCATATTTCTCTTTAAATTGAACCTGCCTAATTGTCCTCTTAGATTGCACTGTCGCATTGTTAGGTCCGCTGAGTCGGATGACTTGGGCTTCCTTTTCAGATGCCTAGGCTGCTTTTTGGACAATCCAGCCAAGGGGGCTGCATGTTGGATAAGCAAAGCGGTCCCTGTCCAAATCGCTTAGGTGGGCCACCTAGGTGGTTTAGGTGGCTACTTTTTAGAAGATTGTTAATGAAAAAAGAGAGTAAATCGAACTCTCACATTGTTGATACTTTTGTATTGTTTAATGCCCATTATATGCCTCATAGAATGTTGTCTTAAATTGGATTGGAATATTCTGTATTTGTTGAATATACAGTTTCTCTGTTATGTCACTCTAATTCCTGTTTAAGATAGTTCATTCCTTTTTACAGGGAGATCATATTACATTTCTTAATGTCTATAAAGGATTCATTAACTCAGGAAAATCATCACAGTGGTGTTACAAAAACTATGTTAACTACCACGCTATGGTGAGTCTCCTAAATTTATACGAGTCTGGTGTTTCTCTCTTCATCAACACTCTTTATTGGTAGTTTTTTTGGATTGTATTTTGGTAATTTATATAATTTGATTGGTTTACTGCAAAAAATTTCTAGAAGAAGGTTGTGGATGTCAAGGAACAACTCTGCCGCTTGTTGAGACGATTTGGTTTAGCACTCAAATCATGCGAGCAAGATACACAGGCATTTCACTTCTCTGTTCACTTTGTTCAATTTTTGTGGTTCACACTTTATGTTTTGGGTTCAGCTTTTATTTGAATTGGTAAATCATAGATAGAGTTATCAAATGGGCAAAGCAAGCACCTCCTAAGAGCATGGTTGCCTACTCCAACCCTTGGGGTTGGGTTGGGTTGGGTTTAAGGTATTGAGTCATGTCGATGGCTCTGCATGTGCTGCATTAGGCTTGCCATGTAGGTTGGGCACATCCATACTTGATTTTTTTTTTCCTTTCAAAAATGCATTACCATTTCCAATTTGAAAACATTGACTATACTGGCTTTGACCAGTTGTTTCGTAATATAAATTATATAACATTGATAACATACAGACTGATGTAGAATCATACTGACCTGAATCACTTTGATTTGTTAGCGACAATGACTGGCCAAAACAACTCTTGGATTGGCCATGAATGATGATTGGCACCTAGGCATCAGGTTGCTTATTTCTTAATTTTTCATTCCTAGTTTATGTTGTTGCTCTGTTTAACAAATGTTTGTGATAAAAATAAAAATGCCAAGGCCTGAAAATTCTAGATGAAGGTATTAAATCCTGACTTGTGTATTCAGTTCGTTCCTTAGAATGAGCCCTAGTTTTCATTAATGCTCCATTAAGATAGGTATTGAAAATGCCCAATTGAGGTCCATATTCTCATTAATGGCTCTCATTGGCCATGTCAGGTCGCTCGTAGTCAATGAACTGTTGCCCTTTGACCTCTTAAATTAATTATGTAAATAATGGAAAACACCAAGGCCATGGGTGAAATTATGTAGCAAAAATACAACCTAATCACTTGGCCACCTTACCAAGATGGGAATAATATGATATATACATATAGTTAGATACAGCCTAAGTCTGGTCTGTATAGTTTTATGTAAGATTTAGGGTACTGCTCCATGTCTGAGTTTTAGGCTCTGGCTATGATGGTGGTTTCACGTGTCAGAGAGTGCAAGACAAATTTAAATGTTTAAATCCAATAATACTTTATATTGGCTTGTTTAGCTCCAAATAGTATAAATCTAAAGTCTAATGCCTATGAGAGCCCGATGCATAGGCAAAAGATATAACAAAATTTTGAAACAAAAGAAGCTGAATATGACAAAATATATATTTCACCTGCACCCAATGCATCCTCAATATCATCTCCAGTCTCACCAGTGCTTCACCACTAGTGCCATTACTATTTCCATTCTGGACTCCAAAAATTTAAACAATGGTATTTTCTGTTTCTCAACTACTGTTTGAGCTTTATATTTCCTTTTATCTAGAAAACTGGCACTGAGACCATCTAGAACATTGAGGGAATTGCTCCTATTATATACATGAGATTGGGCTCATGGATGAGACCAGTAAATGGATCAAAATAAGAAGCCACTACTTGAGGAGACAAATTTTATCATGCCTTGCCTGAGTAGGCACGCTTAGAAGCAATCTTTACTCACTGCACATGATCTACAATGGTGTCATTACAAAATTCAATATCAAATCTAACTAAAATGCATACTTCTAAAAGAAACATGACTAGCAGCATGACTGCATAAATAACACATGCACCTGGAGGTCTCAGAACTTCACAAAGTAAGCATAAATTTCAAAACGGGTAAACATAAGGGATGTGCATGAATTTGATATTTTAACTTAAAGTCTAAAGGAATAACAACAATCAAAGTTCATATTAAAGTAGTATCATTCTACTATCACATTCACCTTTTATCAACATCATCATTCTTTTTCAACTGAAGAGCAATCAGAATATTAATTTTATCTTTTTCAAAACAATCTTTTCTCATGATAATCCCTAACATGATCACCGACATCTATATAGAAAGAAAAGAATCATTTATTTATCTTCCAATCGTTTAGTTTCTTTTAGAACTCATCTTGTTAAGTGAATTCAAGGGTAAATTTACCCACAGCTACATAGTTGTTTTCATGCATAAAGAATATATAAGTGAATCCAAGGGTAAATTTACCCACCTTAAATATATATCAAGTAAAGATCTGATACCCTATAAAGTCTATGTGCTCCTCTGGACCAGTATCTATTATTACTAGGATATGAACAACATAGAAAGGCTCAAAATAAACTAAACATGATTATAACACAACATCTAGGAATTACAAGGCTAATGATCCAGTCCTAGTCTAATTATCCTAGTTCAATCTAAATGTAAGAACTCAACCTTCATTACTAACGAACATTCCTTAATCTCCCTTCCTAAAATTAAAAAAAATTTACCAAAATAAAGTATACTGGCATAAGCATTAAAAAAAAAATTCTCATAACAGAGATAATAACACTAAGCTCTTACCTGGCAATTCTCCTAGATCGAAGAAACAAAATAGATGCTTCAATAATATGAAACACTTGAGCCAATCTAAATAGTACCTAATTATTAGTCCAAAATAGGTAATCATTCTGAGACTAACAAAAGAAATTACACGCAAAATCCTCACCAAATTCGCTGAAATCAGAGTGTGCAGGAGTAAATTTACAATGTTGGGGTGCACATTATTGTTGGGTGATGATGCTAGAACACGCATGACTTCAAGAGAGCATAAGGGTGGTGTGACACAGGGAATAGGAAAGGGAGAGAGAGGAAGGAGAGAGGATAGTGGCTTGCCCTAGCTCCAAACAACACTGTCAACGCCAGGGTGCCCAAGTGGCAACCAGTGAGTGGAGCATTGATGCAGAAAGGGGGAAGGAGAGAACAAGAGAGAAGGAAAAGAAGGGAGAGATGGCCAACGGCTGCGTCAATCCTTCTTGGCACCGAGCAGTGGCAGCTCATGTAAGTAGTGGTAAGGGAGAGAGGGGAATAGCAAGAGAGTGAGAGAGAAATAAAGAAGGGTTGTCGAAGGACACATAAGGAATGGTAGTGGTGCCACACACAAAGGGAGAGAAGCGATTTGTTGAGAAAAAGTGTGTGGAGAGAGAATAAGTCCACTCCATGAAAACTCCACTAATCCAATCCAAAGTGATTAAAACAAATTATCCCAAACCTGGATGGAACGCACATGACCCTAATCATCATGTCTGCAATGGGTTGCATCTAAACCCAACCCAACTTCAATTCAACCCCTAAAATCTAATTTGTTGGTTCGTTTCAAGTTGATTTATTGTCTAAAAATTTGGAAAAATTTGATTTAAAATGTGAAATTTTAAATATGATAAAATCCGAATCCAACAAATTTTTTGAAAGTTAGAGTCACTCTATACAATAGCCACATTGTAATTGATTAAATACTTATAGTTATGCTTTGATATTCAACCAATATTACTCTATGGACAATCTTTTAACTTCAAAAGGGATTTTCCTTTTGGATTCTTCTACATAGATATAAATGTATTAGGGTTAACTGATACCCACATTGCACCGTTTCCTTGTTCCATGTGGATTCTTCTACTTAGATATAAATGTATTAGGGTTAACTGATATCCACCTTAACTCAGTAACACCGTTGCCTTGTTCCATGTGGATTCTTCTACTTACATATAAATGCATCAGGGTTAATTGATTCCCACATTAACTCAGTAACACCGTTTCCGTGTTCCATGTGTTTTTTGGGCTTCATAATTCTAGTGATAAACTGTAACCTCAAAATTAAGATAGTGAAATGTATTTGCAGTATGATGATTAAATCAACTTCTTTTAACTGCAGATTCTAAGAAAAGCCATAATTGCCGGGTTCTTTGCAAATTCATGCTACATGGAGGTATGCCTACAAGCTACATCTACATTAGTTATATGAGACACCAAGATAAGAAATTGGACACCAAACAATACATTAATTATACGTAAGAAAAAGCTATATTTTGTTTTTCTGCTGGTGGGACCTTGTGTGAAGGGTTCCACTGTTAAAAGTATTTCTAACTATCCTGATATGTATTATAGATACTATATTAACACTATGTTTACTGCAAGGTGTATCCCATTATCTTATGTATTTTATTCCTTTATTTTCTTCTTTGTTTCTTTATCCCATTAATAGTTTTAAGTTTACATTTTGGAAGTTTGTCCCATGTTCTAACCACCAAGAGTTTTCCTTCTTCATCGAGCACTTGTTTGCAACATCATATTTCAGTAACTTGATTTTCTCTTGTAGGAATACAGTCACAATGGACTGTACAAGACAATTAGAAGTTCTCAAGAAGTATACATTCATCCTTCCTCTGTACTGTTCAGGTTAGTGGGTCAAATTATCTTAAATTGCTAAATTTGGCATATGTTTTCGGCAGCTATATGTGACTACAGCATACTACTTATGTGGTATGAAAATTATGCAGATCTTTATGCAGAAATTATTTAAAGACTATTTAACATACTAAAAATAAAAAGTTTTTGTAAAAATAGCATAGATCTACCTCCTAGAAAATAACAAAATGTAAATGCCCACCACCTCCAAGGTGGTAGAGGCTGGCTATTTTGCCACAGTTACTGGGCTCATTTCCCCTATTTGTGTTTATTGGCTCATTTCAAAGAATAAAAAATGTATACAAAGTCTAAGTTCTGAGATTATAAACCAGCAAAATATATAGTACCTATGAAGATGTTAGAAGATTTAATATGCAAATTGTTTAATCTTTCTTCAAGTAAATTTAATCTCTTTGAATTCCTCCTAGCAGCCAAATTTCTATTGTCTGAACCAAGTTGTGATTCTTTTGTTTGTATTTTCTATTACAATGTATAGAGTAGTTTTGAGTCCTTCATTAAGGTTCCTCATTAGCTTCACAAATTATGTACTTAGATGTATGCCAAACCAAATTTAAGTGACTCATTTTATTAATTCTAGGTCATTTATATTTCTACATATCATATTCATTTGAATCCAGGTATCTCTTTCTTTCATATTTTCTTGAAATCTCTAATCAAATAATTAGCTGAGCTAATTTTATGATTAATCAAATATGTGAATGATTACATATGTATTTGCAGACATATACAATGCAGTGAAGCAATGCAATGCGAATATATATGCAGTTATGCACATAGATTATTTTTTTAAACAATGCTTCTATGACTAATGCTGCATAGAAAATATTCCAAATTAGCTTTTTTCTTAGAGAAATGTTTTCTCAAATGTTGAGATTTTAAATATCAGTATTTTTGATATTTTGTTCTCAAGAAATAAGGAAATAGTGTTTCTCTCCTCTATACAATAACTTATAGTTTGTTTAGAAAATAAACATAACTTATGTATTATTGTAATTGATATTAATTTATTAATAATACAGTAGTTAAATCTGTTCTTCTCGCTGGTAATGTCCAGTTTTATATGATTATTTTTTTTTTGGTTCTGGGAAGTTGAAATGCATATTTACTTATCACTCCTATAGTTCAAAATTCTGGGATGAAATGATACTTGCCATGTATGGTGGGCATTCTATTGTGAATATCAAGTTAATCCCTAGATTATGCGTGTTATATTTTTATTGAGAAGCTCGACTGCAATGCAGCTGTTTAATTCTCATTCTAGGTACAGAAACTGTTAAGAAAACATACTCGTTGGTCGAATATCAGTTTAATTTTGTCCACCCCATTATGAACCGTGTGCTATCTTTGCAAACACCATAATTTTTTGGAATGTTTCTTCTTTCAACCTTTAATATTTCAAATTTTTATGGCAAAGAATAAATATGCTTTCAGAGTTCTATATTGTTCTTTCTTTTTTCACTTGCCCCTTTTCTTCAAGATACCAAACATTTTTATCTTGATGTTTTTCATTTACAGGGTTAACCCTAAGTGGGTGGTCTATCATTCCCTTGTGTCAACCGACAAGCATTATATGCGCAATGTTATTGCAATTGATCCATCCTGGCTTATTGAAGCTGCACCACATTTCTACCAGACGCGTTCACCAAACCTTGCCCTTTACTGATTGTAAGACGATAAGCTTTTTGGATCTGGTGAAGCCGAGATGCAACAAACAGACATGAGAGACATGCGATGAAACCAATCAGAAATCTTTGGGGCATTAGTTGTTTAAAGTTCCAACTGTAGTTTCAATGATACCACTCTATCAAGGAAATGAAGGCTTAGCTAAAATTGTGTACCATGAGAAAGAGAAGTCATGTCCCCACAGAATGAAAAGAAAGAAGAGAGAGAGAGAGAAGATACATATTGATAACTTTTATACATACATGTATATTTGATGGGTTTTTTATTTAAATGCCTTTTTCACATTTGAATATAACTAGTTGTCACCGTGAATTTTCTTGTAATACATTTGAAATCTTAAATTTATTGTCTCCTATTTTGTAAAATATTTTTAAAATTGAGAATGTTGAAGAAATATGATGAAGCCGAGCAACACATGGATTATCTTAGCTACCTAAAAGTACTCACAGAGGAGACGTGAACATAAACCAGAAGAGTCACCCACATCAGTATGTGGGATACTGCTTTGGTATTATTCTTACGAATAATAATAATAATAACAAGTATTAAGAGCATAAAACCCTTTATATATTGCAGATTAAATGATTAAACATCTGTATGGTAACAGAAAGGCATCTAGCTTGTCACATTAATAGGCATGCTAAAATTCTCAAGTACAGCAACAGAAGTTCATACACAAGTCATGTTTATCCTGATACTACATGGATTTTTTAGACCTAGGCAAAAGTTGGATTAACTGGTACAGCAGCAGTTCATAAATACATGTACAAAAGAAGCTATCGCTTGGTTGGCACATATAATCATCAGATTAATTTAGAATCACACAATCAACAGTCAAAATGGCTACAGAACTACTAAAGCAATCTTCATAGTAATAACACCACTAAATTGAGGCAGTTTGAGGGAAGGGTCATCAAGGGTTGTGCTTCTAGTACTTAAGCATCTGATGTCACAGGTTTCGCAAACCTTTCCTTCAACAGCTTGATCTTTCCTTCAAGTTCCATCATCCTCCCGAACAGAATGGAAAGTGATGAGGCAGAATGTTCGAGCTTAAGCATCCATTCCTTCTCAAAACTATCGACTAAGTTTGCCGTGAGACACCGAAGTTCATTTTCCTTCCCCAAACGTTCCCTCTCCAACTCATTGGTGCTCAGAACCAAACCACCGGATGCAGCAACATCCTTGTAGAGAGGCTCATCGCCCTGAGGGTACTTCTTTCTATATTCCACAAAAGCTCTGCGTGTCTCATTCAATGCCCTCCTGTAACCGATCACTAAGTTACCTAACAAATTGATCTCGTGCTCGTAACGGCAAGCCTCCATATGCCACTTTTGTTGCTCTTCCACCCTTGTTTTCTCCAACGACTGGATAACCCTATCCTTCTGCTGAAGCATCTCATTCAAATACTGCAACTGTAAATGGGCATTGATGGATGCTTGCTCTTTTTCTGCAGCAAGAAGTCTAGCTTTTCCCACATACAATTGGATTTGCTCCAGTACAGAATCAAGTTCTGATGCAGGATTCTCCCACATTATGCCGCTCCTCGCCCTTTTTTGCTGATTACTCTGCGTGAATGGCTGAGTGTCTTCCTCCTCATCTTCCTCGTCGTCATCTATCTCACTAATTTTTCTTTTGCCATTATCAACAGAAAAGTAAGGCCTATCGTTATAGTGGTTTAGAGGCATGTTCTTATGCCCATCGCTCCTCATTGTCAAGAATTCACCAACGGGGTCAACAACTTGAAGGAGATCTGTTGATGTTAGCCTATCAAAAGAACCCAACCTATCCAGGTAATCATATTTTGCTGAGAAGTCTTCACCATCCCCCTCTTCTCTCCTTCCTTCCTCATCTCCATTACATAAATTTTCGAACTCCATACTTCCTGCGCTCGCTGAATTGCAAAGCCTCAAGCAATGCTCTGTTCCTCCATGATTTCCCCCCTCTATCTGTTGCTCCTTTCCTTCCTTGAACTCTTCAAACCCCTCCACGGTGGAGGAATCCCCACCCAGTCCTAGAGATAACCCAGGCCCACACTTTTCTTCGCCGACAGCCCCAAAATGATCTGAGCTTCTAACCCTTGCAGCAGCATCCTCAGTGACATCTTCAGCATCATCATCATTATCATCTTCTTCTTCCATTCCTTCGTCGGCGGAGTTTTCAACTTCAACCTCAACTTCAGGAACAGGCTCGAGCTTGGATTCAGATTCTACGAGCAATCTGGGTTGCTGGTATTTTATCAAGCACTGGAGATGCGAGGCGTAGTGGCAAAACCCTGAGTTGGGGGCCTCCAGCAACTCCTTCTCCACCAGCATCCACAACAACCCAGCCCAATCGACCTTGTGCGGCAGTCCTTCCTTCACCATCCGGTGCGCTGTCACGACCTCAGTGGGCAGTATGCACGCATCATCCTGGAATTGGAAAAGGAGGAAGGCCGACATGAAGTCCATAATGGCGGAAATCGACTCCTCCATGGAGAACAAGTCCTGGTTGTTGCCCGCAGCGCCAGGCTCAGGGAGGCCAGATTTGTCCTTCTTGACGGGGAGCATCAGGGCACGCGCCAGATCCGGACGGCTAACTGAGACGCGTAGGTCGCAGACGAAGCTGCAGCGCTTGGCGGGCTGGTAGTTGGCGATGAGGGGTATGAGCAGGTCGGAGCGGACGTTCTGATCGAACGGGAGATGAGCGAAGTCCCAAAGGCCGAGGGCGTGGAAGAGAGCCTCGTGGGCGGCGAGATCGATGTTGGCCAGGGCTTGTCCAGGGGAGAAAGGGACGGGGCGGAAGGCGTCGGTCAGAAGCGCGAGCTTCTTCTTGGCCGCGGCTCGCTGCTTGAAGGAAAGAGGCTTTTTGCGCTTGAAAGAGGTCTTTCGGCGGAGCTTGGGCGAGCGTAGGAAGGGTGCCGGTGCCGGTGCTGTTGCCTCCGCCTGGGGATCGGGGACGACGACGTCGGGGGTTCGGGGAATGGCGGCATCTTCTTCCGAGGTGGCTTGAGGATCGCGCGCCGGTTCCGTCGCCGCCTCGGAGTTTGGCGGTGGAGGCGGATCGGGTAGGTCTTGCTGGGACGAATCGGGAAGGTCGAGAGGGAGATCGGGGAGGTGGATGAGGCTGGGCAGTTGAGGCTCGGCGTCCGCCATCGTTGAAGGAGGAGATGAGGCAGGCAGTAGGAGCTGCCAGGGTTTGTCTTCTGCGTCTCCGTCGCTTCACCAAAAGTATTATTGTGTCATAAATAAAAATTATTTTAAAATATTTTTTTATAATCTAAAAAAAACATAAACAAATCTCGACAAACATTTTTTGTTATTAAGCAAAAGCGAACTATTTAAATGAGGATGAATCCTCTAGTCCGATCCATTTTTTTAGAAGAGGAGGGTAAATTAAAAAAATGACCTTAAAATTTCTTTGTGTACTGACTCTTAGGAGAAAAAAGTTTCGGAGAATTAAACCGTCTCGAGCAAGTTTTTTATTTGGTGGGTAATATTGATAAAGCTATCGTGAAAGGCTGAAAGCTATAAATTTAGAAGAGGAGGGTAAATTAAAGAAATAACCTATAATTTGGATGTCTTATACACTATAATTTCAGGAAAAAAATGAACTATTTAAGATTATATAAAGAATAAACAAGGTCCTGACTAAGGGGATAGACTTATTATAATAGGATAAATCAGTAATCACTTTTTTTTAAAAAAAAAATTATAATATAAGAAATAACAGCTTATAATGTGCTAGTTCCACTTCCACCTGTAACATTTAATTATCATTTTAAATGAGGCAATAACGTAACTCTATATAATTAAGAATAAAACATTTAACTAATTTAAATGTGTAATGTGTTACTCCCTTTACTCATATTTTATAGATAATAATCACTTTTTTTTTGGAAATTTTTTTTCTAAAGCGTGTATTTTTATTGGAATAATAAAAATATATAATAAAAAGGAGGAAAATCATAGATAATTACTGATCATTAATACAGATGACTAAGATATAAAGAAATACGTTGAGTTTTAACTTCAAAACTTCTCATATGGTAATAATACTTATGATATATTCCGAGGAGACGTGAATAAATTATATTATAGGAATTATAGTTCATAATTATTATAATATAAATATATTTTTTAAAAAAATATATAATATATACACTTCAAATCTGATGTATTCGATTCTGACATGCACTAATAACGACTGTAGTTCATAACTTTTATAATATTGAGAGCATGAGAGCATTAGTCAACCCATGTTAACATCATCTTATAACAACTACTATTAATAACTGTTATAATATAAATTTTTTATTTATGATTAATACTATTAATGTTATAACAATTACTATAATTTTATAACAGTTATGGAATGATAACTATTATAATTAGGTAGCAGTTTTGAACTAATAATTACTATATCAATGTTAAGAAATAAAAATGGGCCGACTCTTAGGGGGCGTTTGGTTTGTGTTTTTCACGCTATTTTCTGTTTTCATTTTCTGATAAAATGGAAAACGTGTTTGGTTTACGTTTTCCACATTCATTTTTAAGAAAATGAGAGAACATTTTCTAAGAAAACGAAAAATACGGAAAAGTTATTTTCTAAAAAAATGAAAAACGTGCGTTTTTCAGAAAATGAAAATGGGACAAACTAAATGCACCCTTAGTTTTTGAGGACTCTTGATAAAAATGAAAAAAAGGGACCTATAAAATATTTTTTTACTAACCTACAATTTAAATAGAGTTTAATATAAAAACTTAAAATCAATATAATTCATTTAAAATAATATAAACTCTATATAAAATATATTTGATAAATAATAATATTGATAAAATTAAATTTTTGAAGAATAAGCTTTAATTAGAACAGATTCAATGAAGAAAAAGGGAGGAAATTGATGTTCAATGATCCTGTCCGAGCGCTGAGTCGACGGATACTGGGGGCGTGACGTTCTCAGCTGTCTCCGACTGATGATGTGAATCTCTGGCAAACCTGCAAAGAAACTGAGCAGGGAAGGGGTTCCCGGCAACGACCCTCCGATGCTCAAGTCAGACAACGAAGAAGAAAGGAGGCAGAGTAACTGTGACTACAGTACTAGCTAGGATATTTACTGTCAGAGCTCATTGCGTGAAAATTCTCATATCTTATCTCTTTTAGATTTTGAATGTTGACGAATAAGTAAATGTGGACATAAATATACCACCACCTTTTAAGTTTTAACGCATTTTTAATGTAATCTTGAGTTCATGAATGATTATGTAAATTATCTAGAGATCTTTGCTTAACATTGAATGTATGGTTCTCTAGTTTATTATTAGTTTAGCTCGCTTGTTTTCAGTTCACTTATTGTTCAGCCCAAATTATTTTCGCGACTTACATTTTGTTGAGATATGAATCTTTACATCTTGTTTTCATCAATTTACAAAAAAACTAGATCAAGATATTAGTGGCATTCTCACAACAATTTGCAATCATTCTTTTCACTGTTCATGCATATCTAAATGGACAGATTCATCTTGTCCCGGTAAGAAACGTGGTTTCTTTATATTGATGCTTATTTGGAACTTTTCCACCCTTCCTTTTTTCCATCAAATAAGCTATAGTTAGTTCTGTTCTCATAAAACACATTGGTTGAGAATTTGAGACTAAACAAAAACCCAAAGATATATGTAGAGGGAGCTATGAAATCGCAAGGAAAAAAATATCAATCATTTGGCAATTTTGATGAGGCGGAAGAGAAATAGTTTGGGTGGGAGAGAAATTACCTCAAGATGAATCATACGATGACAATGATGGAGGTTCTCTAGCGTCGCCTGGTCCGCAAGAGAAGAAGATGAGGCGTCGTCGGTTGGTCCGCAGGAGAAGAAGATGAGGCGTCATGGTCTGCGGGAGAAGATACTGAGGGCGACGATTAGGGATTAAGTGCACAATCCTAATAGAAATTAGTAACATTAATATGAATAAAATTTATTTTATAAAATTTCACATTAAAATATAATAAAAGATCTAACATAAACTATAAGAATGTGATTTTTTTAATAACTTTAAATAAACCCCCATAATAAATTAAAGTTTTATTAAAACATAATTTCAAAAAAATAAATATATAATATGGAAAATTTTAAAATTATAATTAAGTGGGAGTTTTCACAGATTTAGAAATTTTTTATTCTTGGATTTAGCGGCGCTTAATGTCTCCATGTCGCCAAATGACCACAATTTAAGACGGGAAAACTTCCCGCTAATATTAGCGACGTTGAATGAGCAGTGCGTTGCCAAAGTATCACATTTGGCTACGTATTTTCTATGTTGTGTCCTTTTAGCGACGTGGAATGATGTACACTTCACGGAAGACCTTCTTTTGGCAACACGTATGATTTAACGCGTCGCTAAATGACACCAAATACATATGGGGAAATTTCCTCTTAATATGTTATCTTTTAGGGACGCAAAATGCTCCAAGCGTTGCCAAAGGGTTACATTCTACGACGTTGACCGGATTGTGCGTCGCTAAAAGTCATAATTCTTGTAGTGATGAGAATTCTGCATACCTCTGTCGAAGTTTGAGATCCTTATATAGGACCCTTGGGAGGCGCGGGCACGCTTCTCGATGCGTGCACGCTTCCCCAAACATACCTCCAAATGAGTGTGTCAGAAAAGCATGTCTGACACCCTTCCGCAATCGTCCGAGCATATCCCTGACGTGACGGTGGAACTTCCACCATACGATACTCTGTCCGGTCCGGCCGCCGACCATGCTGCTTGTCGGCGGCAGGCGTCTCGAGGATGATGTTTACCAACTGTCCCTTTCGTCCTTTTGCGTCTCTTGTCTGTTCCAGGGCCAGGCGGTCTTGCCGCTCGACGCTCCTAGTACTCGGGTTCGTGTATGTATTGGATCGAGCAGGAAGATCCTTGGTCCTGTACTCGGATGGCATCACACCTCAGTGATCTGTGCTTCGACCTAGCGGCCTGTCCGCTCGGCCCATAAGCTCCTTTACCCTATGCGTCGGAAGCTCGACCTGTGGTCGAGCTATATTCCGATTGGTCTGGAGGACATCCGGCCGACCGGTCAGATGTTCTGTCTACTCGGTAGGACCTTGGGGCCGCCCCTATTGACCTTTGACATCCACGTGTCATTGACCGTCACCGACGTGTGTGCCCCGTCCTTACCACCAGATCATTCAAAATTCAGACTTCATTCTTCACAGTCTTTTGATTTCTATAAATAAATTAAAAAAAAAATTGTATAAGGAATAAACGGTATATATATATATATATATATGTTAAATTTATGGATCTAAGAGCATCTACATCAATATCCTCATACAAAATCTAAAATTTAAGGTAAAAGAACTACTTTATTAAATTTAGATATCCATTTTTTACTACATAATACATCAACTTCCCTATAATTTACCATATATTTATTTTTTATTATTTTTTTCTCTTTCCTCCATATTCTTTATTATTAGATGGAGGAGAGATGAAGGAGTGAGAAAATTTTTATTATTAAAGGGAGGAGAGAGAAATAGTATTTTAATGTTTAGGGAATGGAATCTGATCCTGTCCGAACGCTGAATCAACGGACGCTGGGCACGTGACGCTCCCCGGATGCTGACGTGGATCTTCGACTGGTTGCACGAACCTCCGGCGCACCTGCACAGAAGTCGGGCCGGGAAGGGGTTCCCGGCGGCGACCCTCCGACGCTCAAGTCAGGCAAGCAAGTAGTGAAAAAAGTGGCTCCAAAGGTGTCTCACGCGTACCTCCGGCGAAGTATGAGGCTCTTTATATAGAGCGGTGCAAGAGCTCCTGCACGTCCACCGAGGCGCATACGTGTCCATAGCCCATACCTCGGTATGTGTCTGTCAGAAAGCTTACCTGACGTCATACTGCTACAGTCCAAGCACGTCTTCGATGGGACAACAGAACACCTCGTTATCAGACTTGGAGTATGGCCTAGCCATAGGACTTGACAGCTGTCATAAGATGTTTTGGTCCTACTCTACCGACCACAGGCCGGGGCGTCCGTCCGGCCGGCGGGATGGGGCGTCCGTCCGGCCGGTGGGACGGGGCGTCCGTCCGGCTGGCATTCTTCTTACGCCTGGCCGGACGGCACTTACTTCACATCCGGCCTTCTCTCTCCATCGGCATGCTGGGGAGATCTTCGGTAAGATGTTATGTAGGGACTACTAGCAGTATGTTACATTGCCTTCGGACGATCATGATGTCCGATCGGCACTTCGTTACTGTTCAATTGAGCGTCGGAACCCCGATCCCTGTCAGGGCATCTTTTTATTATCGGATGTTCATCGGTCGTCCGGTCGGGAGGCCGACTCATCCTTCTCTGGTCGGCCGGTCGGTCTGCCCTTCTCTCATGAGTCCGGTCGGCTCACCCTTCTCCGATGGACCACCTGACCCTTTGACTTCCACGTGGCGTCGACCCCTCGCTATGGGGCCCCGTGTTCTAACCGCCGGATCACTTGCCTTCCCCTTAAGTCTAGTCGAAGGAGGCGAAGTCCGACTGACTAGACTGCCGATCTGACAGAGTAACGACCGATACATTAATCCGCTCGGCCAGGCTTAGGGATGCTCGTCCGTTCGGCGGTACTTTGCCCATGCCTTGTATTCCCTTGGAATCCATGCCCCCTCCTCTCCTCTGCTGCCCATCACATGTGCTGCGCACGGTAAGGGGCGATCATTAAATGTGACCTATATTCTACTGACACGTGGCGATCATGCTTTTGTCAGTGTATGACGGTGGCGTCACTTCTGATTGGACGGCCGCCGTTTGAAACGAACGGCTGGATGATGACCTCGTTCTTCACGACCTGGATCGAACGGTGGAGGCTGCTCTCGGGCGGCGATATAAATCTCGCGGCCCCTCTCTCCGCCGCCTTCTTCTTCATTGACCTTCGACCCCCCGCTGTTGTTTCTGCTCCGGCGATCCTTATTCCCCGCCTGTTTGGTGCGCTTGCCATCTTCTTCCTTTCCTCGATCTTTTTCGTACCCGTAAGCCCTCCTTTTCAGCTCCCCTCCTCCTGTATTGCTTTCTTTTTCATTCTGTCGGCATTTTCTTTTAGTTTTTCTGTCAATACCTCTTCTGTTTCGACCATGGCGAGTACTTCTACGCCTACAGCCGGCGCTCCTGGTCTCTGGTATACGACTATGGAGAGCCGATTCGATGAAGAAGACGCACTGCGTCTCATTCGAACGTATGAAGTTCCGGCTGACCATGAGATAGTTGTGGCCAGTCCTTCCGATCGGCCTAATGACCCGTCGCCCGGCACCATTTGCTTCTTCCGTGATCAATTTTTGGCCGGGCTGCGCTTTCCTCCACATCCGTTCATCATCAAAATATGCAACCACTTTCGCCTCCCGCTCGGACAGTTAGTCCCGAACTCGATTAGGTTGCTGAGCGGGGTGATAGTCCTTTTCAAGTTGAATGATATCCCCTTGGACCCCCAAATCTTTCACTATTTCTTCTACCCAAAACAATCCAAGTGGGGGACCTTCATATTTCAATCTAGGTCGGGTTTCGTCCTATTTACCAACATGCCGAGCTCCAATAAGCATTGGAAGGAGCATTTCTTTTTTATGCGTCTCCCCGAACGGCCGGCCTTCCGAACGAAATGGCAGACGGCGATGCTGAATCAACCGGGTCTTGGCAAATTCAAGAGCCATCCGGCGTATCTTCATGCGGCCAACCAGCTGGTTGGCCAACGTTACGATATCGACAAGTTGCTCCTTCCTGGAGTAATGTACATATTTGGCTTGTCTCCCATCTCGGCCGATCTGCCTTGCAGCATGAGTAAACGATTCTTATCCCCCTTTTTCTGTTGTGCTAACTGATTTATTCTTTGCTTCTGCAGCTGAAGTTATGTGGCGTGCTAAGGCAACCGAAAAGTTGAAGCTGAAAGCCGCCAATATTGAGGTGGTGAAGGACAAAGAGGCAGCCGAACGAGGGCTGGTCCTGACCGGCCATACAACTGAAGGGATCGAGGGAACTCAAGTTGCTCCTGAGGCTTCGACCGCCCGCGTCTCCACTGACGAGGCCGCGGCCAATATCACAACATCTGCCCAGGCCGAGGAGGAAGGCCGATCGGCTGACGAGGCACCTTTGGTGACTCGTAAAAACCGTCGGCTAGAGCAAGCCGCTCAACAACCTCCACCAGGAGAACAACTTTCCGAGCGGAGCGATGATGCTCATGTGGTTTTTGAGGCGGTCTCCTCGGAGCACACTCCGACTCAGCTTGACTTGCCGCCGACCATCACTGAGGCGCAACCTTCCACCTCTCAGACTCTACATCGTCTTAGGCGACTGGGCGATCGTCCGGTCCCGCTCGGCGAGTCCTCTGGCCATGCTGCTGCGTCTCAAGATGACTCGAGCGGCCCGAGGGTGATTAAAACTGTCCTCAGATTTCCCTCGGAGGAATACTTACTGGCCGCCGATCGGCCATCGGTTCTCGAACAACAGATCACCCTCATCGGTCCGCTCGCCAAAGTGTGGGAGGACGCGCGTATACGCGTCGCACTCATGTCCCCCAGTCAGCTAGGGGACAGTAACCTGCAGCAGGCGACCGAGGTATGCCTTTCTGCTTTATTGATATTTTTTATTTTAGCTTTTAACTTAACTGCCTTTATTCGCAGAGTTGGGTAGAGCAGATCGCAGTAAGCAATCGACTGGCTGAGTTGGAGGAAGAAATGATAAAACTCAAACTTTCGGAGGCAAACCAAGGGCAATCCACGACTGCTTTGGAGAAAAGCAAAAAGCTTTTGGAAGCCGAACGGAAACGAGCTTTCGATCTGGCGAGCGAGATCGCTCGGCTTGAAGCTGTGGTCAAACAACGGGATAAGGAGATCAAGACGACGACCACTCAGAAGCGCAAGGTCATCGATGACATGGACCTAATGAAGGTGGAGATCAGAGGGCTAGAGCAACGCGTCAAGGAGCTGGATGTTCTCCTGGCCACCGAGAAGGAGGGCCGCTCGGCCGATCTGCTCAAATTTGAAGGAGACTTGAAGGATCTCCATGCCGCCAACGATGCTTCCCGAGCCGTGCTCCAAGGTTATCAGGATGGGGAGTCGACCCGCTCTGACTAAGTGAGGAAGGCATTTGTCCGCTCGGATGATTTCGGAGAGAAGTTCACCGACAAGATTTCCCTCACTTTCGAAGAGGCGATCAAGGCGGCGGTGGATTACTTGAAGGCTAAAGGCCACCTTCCCGCCGAGCTGACCATCCCCCCAGAGGATCTGGCTACCGTGATGGGCGCTATTCCTGATGCTCTTTTTGATTTTGACGTGTGAGGAGTGTTTATGTTTTTGTACTCTTGCTGTTCGGCACAACTTCTTTTTGCTGTAACTTTTTTTGTTTGCCCAGCGTTTGGCGTAAATAGATCATTTTTCTGTTCTTGCAACTTTTGTTTTGGCAAGAAAATTTTCTTTCGTCATGTTTGAAGTGTTCTTTAAAACTCCTCCGCTCGGCTTCATACTCTAACATGGACTCAAGCTGATTGTCTTCAAAAAACGTCTTTCGCCATCCGACTGCGTAGCCGCTTGGCGCGCGAACGTCACTGGTTCACGTGCTCACATCTTTAATTCTTATTAACCATCTTTTGCTTTGCACCTTACCTCAAAGTGGTTTTCCCCATACTTTTGCTAAGTGAGCCGCTCGGCCGTATGCTGGCATTAAAGAACAGGCTCTGTCGTCGGTCGGCTCTTACCGCCGGAATGTATCACGTGGATGGCTATCCGCTCGGGACGTTTATAGACGCCGGCTCGTCTCTCGATATTTAACGTCGGAGCTCGACGGTCTTCCGCTCGGACGTTTATAGACGCCGACTCGTCTCTCGATATTTAACGTCGGAGCTCGACGGTCTTCCGCTCGGAGGTTTTATAGACGTCAGTTCGTCTCTCGATATTTAACGTCAGAGCTCGACGGTCTTCCGCTCGGACGTTTATAGACGCCGGCTCGTCTCTCGATATTTAACGTCGGAGCTCGACGGTCTTCCGCTCGGAAGTTTTATAGACGCTGGCTCGTCTCTCGATTTTTAACGTCGGAGCTCGACGGTCTTCCGCTCAGAGGGTTTATAGACGCCGGCTCGTCTCTCAATTTTTAACGTCGGAGCTCGACGGTCTTCCGCTCGGACGTTTATAGACGCCGGCTCGTCTCTCGATTTTTAACGTCGGGGCTCGACGGCCTTCCGCTCGGGGGGTTTATAGACGCCGGCCCCTCTCTCGATTTTAACGTCGGAGCTCGGCGGTCTTCGCTTCGGAGGGTTTATAGACGCGGCTCGTCTCGATTTTTAACGTCGGAGCTCGACGGTCTTCCGCTCGGACGTTTATAGACGCCGGCTCGTCTCTCGATTTTTAACGTCGGAGCTCGACGGTCTTCCGCTCGGGAGTTTATAGACGCCGACTCGTCTCTCGATTTTTAACGTCGGAGCTCGACGGTCTTCCGCTCGGACGTTTATAGACGCCGGCTCGTCCCTCGATTTTTAACGTCGGAGCTCGACGGCCTTCCGCTCGGCGGGTTTATAGACGCCGGCTTGTCTCTCGATATTTAACGTCGGAGCTCGACGGTCTTCTGCTCGGGAGTTTATAGACGCCGGCTCGTCTCTCGATATTTAACGTCGGAGCTGGACGGTCTTCCGCTCGGGAGTTTATAGACGCCGGCTCGTCTCTCGATTTTTAACGTCGGAGCTCGACGGTCTTCCGCTCGGGAGTTTATAGACGCCGGCTCGTCTCTCGATTTTTAACGTCGGAGCTCGACGGTCTTCTGCTCGGGAGTTTATAGACGTCGGCTCGCCTCTCGATTTTTAACGTCGGAGCTCGACGGTCTTTAAGGCTACTTTTAACATAGTCGGTCGGCAAAGATATTTGCCATTTTTATAATTTTGCTTCCTGTATTACAAGGACATAGGCGACCGAGATGTATATAAATTTACATTTAGCGCACCTTTCACCCAGCTCGGATAACGTACTACCGGCCGAACGGCTCGGGGTCTTCTTCGTCGAGCGCTTGGCTTGGATAACATACTCCCGGCCGAACGGCTCGGGGTCTTCTTTGTCGAGCGCTTGGCTCGAATATTATACCTCCGGCCGAACGGCTCGGGGCCTTTGACCTCGATCGTGCTTAGAATAAAATACACCCCGCCCGAACGGTACGGGGTCTTTACCATCGAGCCTTCGACTCGTGTAATTTATATGCCCGGCCGAACGGCACGGGGTCTTTGCCTTCGAGCATTTGGCTCGTATAATTATATATTATGGAGAAAGGCCGCTCGGCCGATAATGCCAATTGCGTTTAACATTTTGCTTCCTGCATTTCGAATATACAGCCAAACGGAAAATACGCAGCATACATTACATTAGCGCACCTTTCACCCTGCCTCTGAAAGGCTGGAGCTAATTTGCGCTTCATGGTTGATCCAAGTCCCAATCCATCTTCATCCGCTCGGTAGCTCGTCCACCCAGCTTCCTCCTATGTGGTCGATCCATCACCTGACATCCAACTCCCGCTCTTGAGGTTCCAGAAGGAGGGGCTTGCTATAAGTTGAATTCGGGAGATGAAGTATCTGCTTTTGAGGGAAATGGGACTGTGACAGTCGGTGCTTCCGCTCGGCCCCCTGATGCTGATATCGCTTGTTGCTCAACCGCTCGACTTGCACATTCTCTCTCTGTTGCTCCCCGAGCTTAGCTGCTCTTGCCTTAATTAGAGCGTCGAGTTCCTCCGTGGAAAACGTCACCGTATGCTGTCGTCCAGCCTCGTCCATTACTTCCGATCGGATGCAGGAGCGTTCCCACAGACGGCGCCAATTTGATCCTGTCTGAACGCTGAATCAACGGACGCTGGGCACGTGGCGCTCCCCGGATGCTGACGTGGATCTTCGACTGGTTGCACGAACCTCCGGCGCACCTGCACAGAAGTCGGGCCGGGAAGGGGTTCCCGGCGGCGACCCTCCGACACTCAAGTTAGGCAAGCAAGTAGTGAAAAAAGTGGCTCCAAAGGTGTCTCACGCGTACCTCCGGCGAAGTATGAGGCTCTTTATATAGAGCGGTGCAAGAGCTCCTGCACGTCCACCGAGGCGCATACGTGTCCGTAGCCCATACCTCGGTATGTGTCTGTCAGAAAGCTTACCTGACGCCATACGGCTCGGGGTCTTCTTCGTCGAGCGCTTGGCTTGGATAACATACTCCCGGCCGAACGGCTCAGGGTCTTCTTTGTCGAGCGCTTGGCTCGAATATTATACCTCCGGCCGAACGGCTCGGGGCCTTTGACCTCGATCGTGCTTAGAATAAAATACACCCCGCCCGAACGGTACGGGGTCTTTACCATCGAGCCTTCGACTCGTGTAATTTATATGCCCGGCCGAACGGCACGGGGTCTTTGCCTTCGAGCATTTGGCTCGTATAATTATATATTATGGAGAAAGGCCGCTCGGCCGATAATGCCAATTGCGTTTAACATTTTGCTTCCTGCATTTCGAATATACAGCCAAACGGAAAATACGCAGCATACATTACATTAGCGCACCTTTCACCCTGCCTCTGAAAGGCTGGAGCTAATTTGCGCTTCATGGTTGATCCAAGTCCCAATCCATCTTCATCCGCTCGGTAGCTCGTCCACCCAGCTTCCTCCTATGTGGTCGATCCATCACCTGACATCAAACTCCCGCTCTTGAGGTTCCAGAAGGAGGGGCTTGCTATAAGTTGAATTCGGGAGATGAAGTATCTGCTTTTGAGGGAAATGGGACTGTGACAGTCGGTGCTTCCGCTCGGCCCCCTGATGCTGATATCGCTTGTTGCTCAACCGCTCGACTTGCACATTCTCTCTCTGTTGCTCCCCGAGCTTAGCTGCTCTTGCCTTAATTAGAGCGTCGAGTTCCTCCGTGGAAAACGTCACCGTATGCTGTCGTCCAGCCTCGTCCATTACTTCCGATCGGATGCAGGAGCGTTCCCACAGACGGCGCCAATTTGATCCTGTCTGAACGCTGAATCAACGGACGCTGGGCACGTGGCGCTCCCCGGATGCTGACGTGGATCTTCGACTGGTTGCACGAACCTCCGGCGCACCTGCACAGAAGTCGGGCCGGGAAGGGGTTCCCGGCGGCGACCCTCCGACACTCAAGTTAGGCAAGCAAGTAGTGAAAAAAGTGGCTCCAAAGGTGTCTCACGCGTACCTCCGGCGAAGTATGAGGCTCTTTATATAGAGCGCTGCAAGAGCTCCTGCACGTCCACCGAGGCGCATACGTGTCCGTAGCCCATACCTCGGTATGTGTCTGTCAGAAAGCTTACCTGACGCCATACTGCTACAGTCCAAACACGTCTTCGATGGGACAACAGAACACCTCGTTGTCAGACTTGGAGTATGGCTAGCCATAGGACTTGACAGCTGTCATAAGATGTTCTGGTCCTCCTCTACCGACCACAGGCCGAGGCGTCCGTCCGCCCGGCGGGACGGGGCATTCGTCTGGCCGGTGGGACGGGGCGTCCGTCCGGCTGGCATTCTTCTTACGCCTGGTCGGACGACACTTACTTCACGTCCGGCCTTCTCTCTCCATCGGCATGCTGGGGAGATCTTCGGTAAGATGTTATGTAGGGACTACTAGCAATATGTTACATTGCCTTCGGACGATCATGACGTCCGATCGGCACTTCGTTACTGTTCAATTGAGCGTCGGAACCCCGATCCCTGTCAGGGCGTCTTTTTATTATCGGATGTTCATCGGTCGTCCGGTCGGGAGGCCGACTCATCCTTCTCCGGTCGGCCGGTCGGTCTGCCCTTCTCTCATGAGTCCGGTCGGCTCACCATTCTCCGATGGACCACCTGGCCCTTTGACTTCCACGTGGCGTTGACCCTTCGCTATGGGGTCCCGTGTTCTAACCGCCAGATCAGAATCCATTCCCTAAATTTAAAGAACTACTATTCATGAAATGTATATTTAGGGAATGGGTAGGGTAGCTGATGTGGATGTTTTTTTAATGCAAAATATAAAATTTAAGATAAAAATTAAATTTAGGGTAATTGATGTGGATGCTCTAAACAATTGAGGGTCATATCGGTCCTCATGACAAAAAGGAATACCACTCAATCTTTGTCCAGTTTTTTTACCAGTGTTATTATTAAAGCCCTGAAGGTTTATTAGGATTACATTTGTCCAGGCTAATTATATATTTAGTGCTAAACCAAACTAAATCGATACGGTACGCTTTGAGCTCGAACTAGGCTCAAATCAAACTTATTGGTTGAGTCCTAGTTGAACCGAGTACAACAAAGTTTGATCTAGTTGAGTCATTTAGCCTTTGGTGGAATTTTAAAGTTAACCAACACAAGTACTATAATTATCATAGTTTTTAATTTCTACAATTCCAGTTATTTTTCTTAGCATTAAATAATTTCATATCTTAATAATAATGTTAATTAATTATTAACTATCAATGTATGTGATAGTGTCATTTTCATCTACTCGGGCTTCTGTTTTTCCTCTTCCTCTTGAGTTACTGTGACGTGGGTCCTTCGATGTCTTTACTGTCGGAGTTCTGTGAATTTAAGCACGTCAGTCGAAGGTCGACGTTGTCAGCATGACTCCTCTGACGGTCAAATTAGCGATGAATAAAAATGAGAAGCTTGTGTACCTACACTATAGAATGAAAGAGTTTGAAAAAAGATAACCGTTGGTCCGTATTCCTAGTGTTGTGTAGACATTAGCCCGACGTCACTTCACTTGGGTCGATTTTGTGTTAAGGACAGTCATAGGTTGGTTAGAAATAACCCACTCTACTATGATCCCTCGTCATCCCGAAACCACACAGGTATAGATCATAGCTTGATGGAATCATGTTGTTGCAAAGGGCATCGGCCTAAGTATACAAAGAGTCACCCGGACGCATAAGTATGTTTAATTTTTGACATTTAATTTGTTATGCAAAAATTACATTATTGATATGACATTTAAAAATAAATTAATTTGACATTTGAAAAATATTATTTGCCAAATAGTAACACAATAAAATATTATTTCTAGTATTTATAATTATTGTCAATAATTAGATTAATTAAGAAAATGTCATAATTTTAATGTGTTACAATATGAAAAGCAAGCAGCATGCTGAAAGTCCAGCCATAACTTGAATTTTCTCTGATCCCACACAATCATAAAGAATACAATGGTAAAACAAAATAACCATGAAATCTTGTCTTAAGAATAATCATATGATAGAACCGAGCATGCGACCGAAGAGGAAGTCGCAGATGAATATAACTTTGACGACGATTTGGGACATGAATGTTAAGTAAATTAACCACAGTGAACATTCTTTGCCGTTCAATTCCATCAAAACCATGGCTTAAAAAGAGAACTGAGGAAAAGTTGAAGGGAAGGAGAATGTACCTGATGTGTTATTTGATCCAGTGTGGCAGGTAACCAACTGATTTGTCGTAACCACCACTTTACTAGGAAGAAATGAGTTACAAACTTGCAATTGACGGCATATCCTTCAAATCAAAGCATACAAATTATAGGATTCCACAATTCTGAAAGCTTTGGAAATGAATCGATTTAGATTTGTCTATACACCATGAACAACAGGGTAGGAGAATCTCATACGCTGCATTCATCCAGAAGAGTAGCTTAATTCTTGCAGCAATTTGTTACTCTATGACCACCCAAAGACAAAGTCGAGCACATAGACAAGTATCAGCGACAAGGGGTAGAACAAGAAGGCAAGAAAGCAAGTCCACAGAGGGAAAGTCGTCCGGAAACTGGTGAAGAGGCCCATCACCACGCAGACGATCAAAATGATCAAAACTTCAGCTGAGAAGTCCCATGTCAGGTGTCTCAAGTAAACCAGAGCCAAGAAGACAGCCAAGCAAAGGGTGTTGTTCATGGTTACCCCTCCATAGATCTGCACGAGCACATTTTGGGTTATAAACTGCTCATAATTGAGTATCCAGATTGACCGACCTTTTCTTTATTTTGTCTCTTCAGTGTCCCAAATTGAGCTGAAATAGATAATATAAAAATGTACTATGCAATCATGGCTTCAAACGCATAGAAACTTGATAACTGGATTCATTAGCCTATGATTTTTAGTCTCTGATACTTAGCATTGAGGCATGTAACGATAAGGCAATGCCCAGCGGTTGCAAAACTAGATGCACAAAAATAAACCTAGAGCCAGACTCTACCAATGATAAGATCCAACTTATGGGGAAAACAAACGAAGAATAAATCACATAATTTGATTCGTAAAAACAAACCTCTGAGAAAGTGAGTGACGAAGTTCTTTGTTTTTTTCGGCTGGCAAAGATAATTGATGAAACAGCCTCACTGGCATTGGTAGCCAAAGGCATTGCAATGAATGATATGAAGAATGAAGGTATGCTTGTAGCAAGAGAAAAGTTGTCAACAGCATCTACGAGCGGGTCAGCAAAAATAGCAGCAAGGACGGTTCCAAGTAGCAAAAGTAAAATAGCATTGGAGACTACCTGACCAGGATTATCAATCCTTTCTACAACTTCATCATTTTGATAGATCAGCCTGTCATGTTCCCCCCTTGCTTTCTGCACAAATTATAGGGTCATATTTGGCCTGCCAGTTTGCATAGTCTCATTATAACTTCAGGTGGATATAAAACACAAGTTTACCGTGTGAAAATCATCCATGAAATTTTTTGAGTAAGATGAAGCATTTCCAACATCACGTTTGGCCTCGGTAAGCCAATTTGATATTCCCGCAATAAACTCATGTTCTTCGATTGTTGAATTTCGTGATGTATCAAACTCATCCATGATTTTATCAACAGCATCGTCCATATCCAAATCTATTTCATCAACTTGGAGACCTATGATCAGAGCTCTCAACTCGGCACGTGATAGTGATCTATCTGAATCCATATCTAGTGAACGGAACAATCTGTGAACAAACATATTAGCTAAAACCAGTAAACATCTTACAATTAATCAAGAAAAATAAAAATGCCTACCTTTTAAGGACATCTACATTGGGTGTTCCCTCATTATCCACGAGTCGTCCAAGGGCTTGCATCTGAGCATGTTTGAGAATTCCTGATATTACATGTTTGTGCTTCACATAAGCTAATCTTCGCCTCTGAATCCAAGGTTGAAATACCTGACCCATAATACAAAAAAATCAAAGTTAAGATTCTTTTTCATCATATGGTAGCTGAAATCACTATGGAAAAATCGACTATTGTAACTAACTCTAGGCCTAATTTGATTATTTATTGGAAATAAGTATATCAGAAAGGAATTATTATTTTCTATGTTTGAGATATAGGAACAACATGGAACAAAAATGGAAATGATTTTGTACTTTGTGTCTTTCATTCCGATGGTAGGTAAAAGGATATCATGGACACTTAATCAGGTAAGGTCAAACAAAATCAGTTGTATCTTAAATATTAGTTCATATCAAATATTTACCTGATAAACACAATAAGAAACCAAGAGTGCAACTGCAACAATAAGAGAGAGCAAAACTGCTAGACGTTGTCCAGAGGGAAAATTGAAAACTTGTGGCAGTTGCACTATCACAAATGGGATGATGGATATCACCATAATTCTCGCTGCATAGCTTGTTTCAACATCAGTTGAAACACCAGAACCTTCAAATAGGAGAAGGACAATCATTCTTCAGGAAGAGTGGACTTGGTAGTTAACTGATTGTCAAAAGTTAATCATGTATGAATATAACTCATTTTTTTAACATAAATTCAACATTAGATTAGTACAGTTTTATAGTAGAAAATTTATTGACAATATCTTACTGAAGGGAAATAGGACAAGATAACAGTATTCTGTAACAAGAAAAAGGATGTCTAAATCAGGTTCTTATAATGTCTGTTTTGTTACAAAGGACACGGAGATTCTCACAAAGAGAAAGGTCCAACAGGATTATTGGTCATAATAGATAGATTGAACCACAAATAATTTGATTCAATAAAACAATAAAGTGTATTCACTCACGCATTAGATGTAACATATCAACTAGAAGCAGAATTTTCCATCTAAAAAATTGCAACTGTCATGGAAAGAAAAAGGCAAGGTGATTAAGCTTCATAGTCCTACAAGAGTAATTAAAGCAGCAAATCTTCATATGAAAATTTTGGCCAAATTTCACCGAGGAAGAAGTGATGAAAATTACACTCTGTAGAATTCGCAAGTGAAAGGATGAACTAATTAAATAGGTTGCATTTTGTAATCATATAAAGAGAAGGATCTAAGTAAAATATTAACAGTTAAGCTTTACTAGAGCCAATAAAAGCTTTATGTGGTAGTCCAAAAAAGATAAGATGATGCTCACCAAACAGACTGAAGATTTGTGTATCTTGTGGATCAATTGAGGTTGAATTATCTGAAAGGTCAGATTTTCCCACAATAATACAAGAACCCCATAGAGTAGTAAGCAACATCACTGTTGATCCAGCAAGTAAACCCATTCCAATCGACACTTGATTTTGAGCAGTTTCTTTACTCCCAGAAATCCCAGATACTACAGCAAATTTTAAATTTATGGTTAGAATGGACTTCAAGATAACTAAGAGATGCTAAAAAAACATCTTTGATTTTTTTTGATTTTGTAAATTGAATTACATAATTTCCTAAGGAAAAATTGACTTGCTTACCACATAGATGCAAAATCAATTAAACACAATTGGTAATGCAAAGAGGGAAAGGAATCAAATGAATTTTAATTTTTTAATTAAACCTTTGGCAATTATTCATTTTGGGTATCATGTAATTTTGATTTTATTTTTCTTTTACAAGCATTTCTTTGAATTTGGTGGCATTTAGTATCTTTCTTTGGTAGGAGTTTAAACCATGGGATAATTATGTCTTGCTTTACACTATTTATTTTCTATATTTTTAGAATCAAGTCTATAAAGTAGTTTTGTGTACAAGTAATATTCAACTTTTGATGATATATTCCACTTTTCAATCTCTGTGAGGTGATTTCTCTGTGTTCTTCGCTTTATCAATTTTGTGTAAATTTCTGATGGTTTTAGACTTTTGGTTCACAGTTAAATTTTGGTGTTGTGTAAATTGATGCCAAAGTTCAGTGATTCAATCTCAGTACTAATTACCCCTTTGTTCTCCATCCTATCAAGCTTCCTTTGACACTTGACGCCTCGGCTAGATCCCTAGGCGTATCACCTGTGTCCTTGTGTCTTCATTGTGTCATTGTTTTCTTCCTCAAGCCATCCACCACGTGATCAAATCAACCACTTAAACCAAGAGGAAAATCACAACCCCTTATTCTTCTTTAACAAGCATGATTGTACATGCAACACAAGTGACATCGTCAGCTCACCCCATTACTATTATTGTTTCCCATGCTAACCTGATCCCTTTTGGCATTTATGTATGATGAAGAATTTAAAGCATTGGATCTGAAAGATACACCAAATACATCTCTAAATGAATCCCTAAAGACTCTATTGAGACACCTAAATTGATCAAGCAAGCATCCTAGGTCAATCTAACGGAGCTCTTTGTAATCCTCAACTAGACACTCTTATTAAGCAAACCTGTGACCTAAACTCTCCCCTAGAGTTTTTATTTTTTTTTAAAAACAATCTTTAGATAGATAATGTCTACTCAACAACACCACTAAACCTACTAAGGTCACCCTTTAAAAGCAAACAAACTCTCAAAAACCTTAAACTCACTCAAGATAAAGGATATGTAACCCTAAATGAGAAGAGTGTTATGTACGGAACCTATACATTTAAGGATGAAAGCTTGCCTTTTTGGATTTTAAGTTCCTTGGTGTTCCTTTTTTCACTGGTAAATAGAGGAAAATTAAAAATGTCTTCGATGTTGTTACCAAAAGATCCACTAAATAAATTTTCAAATGAAGCCCCAATAGCTCTATTCAAATTCCTAAGTCCATCATCAAGGAGTTTGAAGATCCTCATGGCTTCAAACTCGATCCATAAACTATATGCACGCTTAATCATTTCAATCTCCATAATGGCAAGCCTTGCACACAGAAAGTTTTTTTTTTCTTTCTATTTTGGATTTTTTTATGTATTTTCTGATTTTGGATTTTTTTCTATTTTATTGAAATTTTAATATTTTCTAACTTTTGTATTATTATTTTTATTAATTTGTGGCCCAACAGGCACAAGTAACGTACACGACTACCTAAGTGATTCACATTTTATAAGAATATCCAAAATCCTTAATACTGAAAAAAAAAATAAAGAGTGTGTTTGAAGTATCAGCAAAGAGGTGGCCCTAAGCACATGCGTACCTATCTTTCATACTACTGCAATAAAACAAAACAACACAAAAAGTTGGAAGTTTTTGTTGAAATTGAAAAGTATTTTGGTAGAGCTCTTGAGGAGAAATAGATAGTTTTTCTTGATTCTTAAACTTTTGATTACAAAGCCTTTATATAGACTTGAAAGAAACTTAGGGGGCAAGTAACCTAGCAACTTAGGGGGCAAGTAACCTTAGAAACTTAGGGGGCAAGTAACCTTAGTGATGAGTAAACTTAAGTGATAACACATTAACTTTAACACTCCCCCTTAATGTGTTGTCGGATTCCAAGTTTGGCTCGGAGCTGTTGAAATCTTTCTCTCGGAAGTGCTTTTGTGAAGATGTCAGATAATTGCTCCTCAGATCGACAGAACTCAAGTTGAATTTCTTTATCTTCAATTGCTTGTCGAATGAAATGATGCTTGAGTGCTATATGTCGAGTTCGGTTGTGGTGAACTGGGTTCTTAGCCATAGCGATTGCAGATTTGTTGTCGCAGTGTAGCACGGTTCCTTCAATCTGATGGTGACCGAGATCAGCCAAGATTTTTCGAAGCCAAATTGCTTGTGAAGTGGCTACTGATGCTGAGATGTACTCGGCTTCCGCAGACGATTGTGCAACACTTTGTTGTTTCTTGGATACCCATGAGAATATTGCTGAACCAAAGGAGAAACAGTACCCCGAAGTGCTTTTCATGTCATCTAAGGATCCACCAAGATCACTGTCACAATATCCGACAAGATTAAGTGCGTGATTCTTCTGAAAGCTTAGACCGAGGTCAGTTGTCCCTTGAACATATCGTAAGACCCGCTTTGCTGCACCGAGATGAAAATGGCTCGGACTCTGCATAAATCTTGAAAGTAGACTTGCAGCATACATGAGATCAGGTCTAGTTGCTGTGAGATATAACAAATTACCAATGAGGCTACGGTAATAAGTGACATCCGCTGCTTTTCCTCCATCTTCCTTTTTCAATTTCTCCCCCATAATGAGTGGTGTAGAGACAGGATTACATCCCAGCATGTTGAATTTCTTCAGAATCTTTTCTGCATATATCTTTTGGCAGATAAAGATTGTCTCTTCTTCTTGGTAGATCTCCATGCCCAAGAAATGTCGAAGTAGACCCATATCGCTCATTTCATACTTTTGAGCCATGTCATCTTTGAACTCTTCGATCATCTTCTCGTTGCTTCCAGTGAAAATTAGGTCATCAACATAAAGAGTGACTATAAGAACATCATTACCTTGCTGCTTGACATACAAAGTTGGTTCACTCTTGCTCTTTTCGAATTTTGTTCGGTTGAAATAGTTGTCGATCTCACTGTACCAAGCGCGAGGAGATTGTTTAAGTCCATATAGCGCTTTCTTAAGTTTGTAGACTTTCTCTTCTTTTCCTTTGATGATGAAACCCTGAGGTTGATCTACATACACTTCTTCCTTCAATTCACCATTGAGAAATGCTGACTTGACATCAAGCTGATAAAGTTTCCACCCTTTGCTGGCGGCGAATGCAATTATAGCTCGGATTGTGTCTAGCCGAGCTACTGGGGCAAACGTCTCCCCGTAGTCAATTCCAGGCTGTTGAGAATATCCTTTGGCCACAAGTCTTGCTTTGTGTTTTTGAATGGATCCGTCTGGGTTGTGCTTTACTTTGTAGATCCATTTAACACCTATAACTTCTTTGTCTCTTGGTTTATCGACGAGCTGCCATGTCTGATTTTTTTCAATTACACGAACTTCCTCCTCCATCGCTTTTTTCCATGGTTCTTCTTTGATTGCTTCAGCAAAGTTCTCAGGCTCAATTGAGCAATAATTGCATGTAGCATATATATCGCTCAATGATCTGTACCTTTTTGGAGTTGCGCTTGGGGATGAGGAGTTTGATGAAGTTGGATCAGTTGAGCTTTCTTCGTTGGGTTGAGATGAGCTTGAATCTGGTGTGCTTGGCTCAATTTCATCTTCTTTGTCAGTACTGATCAGAATGTCTTTCTTTTCAACTTTGTTTTCTTCCCAATTCCATAAAGCATTTTCATCAACTTGAACATCTCGGCTAATAATAACTTGACCCAGCTGTAGGTTAAATAGTCTATAACCTTTGCTCATGGTGCTGTAGCCGACAAAAATACATCTTTCGCTAGATTCGTCAAGTTTGCTTCGTTTCTGTTTTGGAATTTGAGAATAGCAAATGCTTCCGAATACCTTGAGATGGTTCACCGATGGTCTTCTACCACTCCATGCTTCAAACGGAGTCTTGTTTGGTATGGCTGTGGTTGGGCATCGATTAGATAAATAAACGGCTGTGTAGACTGCTTCAGCCCAGAAGATTTTGGGTAAACCTTTCTCGTGCATCATTGATTTTGCCATTTCAACGATTGTCTGGTTTTTCCTCTCGGTAACACCATTTTGTTGAGGGGTGTACCTTACCGTTAGTTGCCTTTCTACTCCTTCATCTTCACAAAAATTGTGAAATTCTTTAGAAGTGTATTCTTTGCCTCTGTCACTTCTTAAGGTTTTGATGAAGCATCCACTCTGTTTTTCGACGAGACTCTTAAACTTCTTGAATATCATGAATACTTCGGACTTCTGCCTCATGAAATAGACCCAAGTCATACGAGTGTGATCGTCGATGAAAAGAATGAAATACCTATTCTGAGCATGAGAAAGGGTGTCCATCGGCCCGCAGACGTCGGTGTGGATAAGTTCCAACTTTTCTTTAGCTCTCCATGATACTCCTTTTGGGAAAGGTAATCGATGTTGCTTTCCAAACGCGCATCCTTCGCATACATGTTGCTTTCCTTCTATGTGAGGAAGTCCTTGCACCATACTCTTGCCAGATAACTCTTTGAGGCTTTGTAAATTGAGATGACCGAGTCGTCGATGCCATAAGGTTGATGTCAGGTAGTCCGAGGTAGAAGCTTGATGAGCTTTTAGGTCGGCATAATTGATGTTGAGAGCGAAGCTTCGATTGACCATTTTGATCTTTGTGAACACCTTTGACTTATCTCTCCTGTCAAATATAACACATTCATTGTTATCGAAGCAGAGCTTGTACCCATTTTCCACCAATTGTCCGAGGCTGAGTAAATTTTGACTCAAGCTCGGCACACACAAGACATTGTTGATGCAACTCGGTCCTTCCTTCGTCTCGATGGCGATTTTCCCAAGTCCTTTTGACTTTGTTTGCTCTCCGTTTCCAAACTGAACAGGAGCATTGATGCTAATGTCGAGTTCAGAGAAAATTTCTGAGATCGGCGTCATATGGTTGCTACATCCGCTGTCCAGCAACCATTTTCCTTGCTCCTTGTTGGTGGTCGTGTGACATACATAGAATGTTCCATGTGTCTCCTCAGCTGTTTGATTTTCTCCAACCTGATTTGCCTGATAAGTGTTCCTATTTCGGCAATCTTTGGCGAGGTGACCAAATCGATTGCATATTTTGCATCTCGATTGACCTTTGAACCAACAGTCCTTCTCGGAGTGATTTGGCTTATTGCAATTGCTGCAATTCGATGAGTTGTCTTTTCCTTTTCCTTTTGAGATACGTCCACCTCGTCCTCTTGATTTCCATCCAAATCGTGATTGGCCTTCTCGTTCGTTGTTACCAATTTTGAGCTTTGATTGAAATGCACCCTCTATTGGCTTCTCAGAATGTCTGGACAATCTTTGCTCGAACGATTTTAGGGACGCCATCACTTCTTGAACGGTGAGTGTTGTTAGGTCCTTTGTTTCTTCAATGACGGCAATAATGGGATCATATTTCTCAGGAAGACAGATGAGAATTTTGCGTACCAGCCTTTGATCTGTAATATCTTCACCATGAGATTTCATTATATTGACCAGATCAAAGATTCTGGTTGAGAATTCCATGAGTGTTTCTTTCTCCTGCATCTTGGCATTTTCGAAATCCTTGAGTAGTGATTGGAGCTTAATCGCTCTTACTTTCACATCTCCTTGAAATTCGCTCTGCAAGATCTCCCACGCATCTTTAGCCGTGTTGGCTCGCATGATTCTGGGAAATATAGCCTTAGTGACTGCTCTTTGAAGGATTGAGAGAGCACTTGCGTCGGCTTGTCGAGACTTCTCTAATTTCTTCAGACCGGCCTCATTGAGGGCAGTGGCCTCCTCGGGCTCTTGTACTCCATTCTCCACAATCTCCCATTGGTTAAGAGATCGAAAGATGGTCTTCATCTTCACGTACCAGAAATCATAGTCTTCGCCATTAAACTCTGGAATGAGATGGTTGATGTTTGTTAAACTCGAGCTGGCCATGGATTTGGATTGGTAGAACCTGGACGCTCTGATACCAACTGTTGAAATTGAAAAGTATTTTGGTAGAGCTCTTGAGGAGAAATAGATAGTTTTTCTTGATTCTTAAACTTTTGATTACAAAGCCTTTATATAGACTTGAAAGAAACTTAGGGGGCAAGTAACCTAGCAACTTAGGAGGCAAGTAACCTTAGAAACTTAGGGGGCAAGTAACCTTAGTGATGAGTAAACTTAAGTGATAACACATTAACTTTAACAGTTTTCAAGGGTTAAGATTGAGAATCAACGTTTGACGGCCTAAGCGGCTTGTTACTTACGGAGATACTTTCAGTTGAATAAGATATTTGCTATGATATCTGCAAAATTGTAAGCTATTTGCTCGGGAGCGTACAGAAGTAAAATTCAGAGCAAGTTGATGGCACCGCGGCATTAAATACACTAAAATGAGATCAAGACACGCGCAAGCTTCGCGTGAAAGCACGCCAACATTATGTCAGCTGTGAAAGAAAACAATATCCATCGTCTTTCAATCCTTCCATATCAAAAAAAAAAAAAAAAAAACTTGCTAAAACTGATGTTCTCGATAAATCCAAAGAGTAAAACCAAGATCGGCGTCTGGATTTCAATTTCTGAAAAAACCACAAAAAAAAGTCGAAATTCCCTCCGAATTTGTCGACGGACTACGAAAAGAAGGCACAAATTTTGCAAACTCTAAAAAATAAACTAACACAAATTGCATTAGGTCAGGTCGCGATCAACCAATCCTTACACTGTAGAAGGAAAGTTCAATTCCCTTTTCGTCAGGGAGATCAGCGAGTTCAGAGATAATAAAAGTAAAATTTACACTAGTTGAAGAGATAGACATACCCAAAATTAGCATTGCGTCAGGGAGAGCCCCAAGAATCGGGAGGAAGAGTCCACCAACAATACCCGGCCCCATGATTTTGAGGAGAAGCTCGCTCCCGGAGGAGAGGTACGTCGCGGCCTTGTACATCAGGAATCCGTACACGACGATGAGGAACATGTTCCCGACTACCGTAGTGGTGCAGGGGAGGAATCCATACGTCTGCTCGCACTGATCCGCGGCGAAAATCTGGGAGATGGTCGGACGGCGGAGGAAGGGTAGGAGTAGGGTTTGGGAATCTGAGGTCGAGCCGGGAGTGATTCCGTCCGAGAGCAGAAGATCGGCGAGCGCCTCGTCAGCCGGCGTCGAGATGGGGCGGCCAATTGCGATGAGATGGAAGAGGGCGAGGAATAGGAAGGGGAGGAGGAGCCGAGGCAGCATCAACGCGAGGCTCGGTGCCATTGAAGTGCTAAGGCGAGGTAGTCGAAGAGGGAGCAAGCGTTGGGGGGCAGAGAGCTTTGCCGCGCTGTACTTCGGGTCTTTTATAGAGTTGTCAAACGAGACCGTGACGTGCCGACCCGTGTCTGGGCGGGCGGGCCGGCCATTTGAGCGGAGGGCAGATCCTGTGATTCTTTGGAAAAAATGAACTAAGAAATAGACCACTTATAAACAGATTTTTTTTTTTTTAATTTTACCGTACTTTTTATATTTTGGATTATGACAAAGGGTCGGAGGCCGTTGGAAAACCGTCGACGATAAATAAGTGATAAGGTAGTTTGGCAGGAGGGTAGCCTCTGGGTGGTCTCCAGTTATCCGTTCCGATTTAAATTATAATATGAGGATAGTAAATCTAAGGAGGAGTTATAACTAATTACGGTTGGTCCATCTCCTGCTCTATTTTTTTTATGAACCAAGGGATTTGTCCTCATTTGAGGATGTTAATTCGTCATGTTGTGGATTAGATGAATCAACCCATAGGTCTATAAAAAAGTAAAATAAAATTAGTCCGTGGCGGTTTGGATTAGCCCTTTCATCCAATTAAGAAAAAATATTCATAAAGTAAAATAAATTTGACACATATTATTTAGAAAAATAGGAGTTTATCATAAAAATGCTTATAAATCAATCTAATAATCCAAATTATATCAATGCACACTAAAAGAGCAACAAGTGTACTTTTAGTTTTGATGAACACGAGAGAAGCACCAAGGATCTCAACCACTATTCAATGTGTATGGGCGATTGTTTCAACATTTTCTCAACTTGTGACCGACCCAAGTGGGTCGCGGGCTAGCCTGCCTCGAGTCATTTTTAACTGAGTTGATAAAATTTTAATCCAACTCATATAAATTATTTGACGGAGCAGACCAATTTGATGGATCCAATCTAAATGGACGGTTATAATCTATAGTAATTCAAAGAACTTTTAGTTATTTACATTTAAAGATCACCTCTAAAATATTCTCGATTAGAAGGTTCTGACCCCGGAGCAAGATTGAGTTGATTAGTATGAGAAAGAGTTACTACTATAGGGTAAGAGTTCAAATCTTGGCAAAATCGAGAAAAAAAGTCCTCTGCATTGATCAACTATAACTTTCCGATTTACCTCTTCACAGATGATCGTAGGATCGACCGTGTGAGACCACCGCCATCGATTAGAAGATTCTAATTTTTTAAATTTATTTTTTTTTAAGTATTTTATCCGTATAACAACCTAATGACAATAATAGAAAATAATCTTTAATTGATTTCAATCAATTGAGATTTATGACATCACAATCAAGATTAACATGAAACAAATAACAAAAATAATATTTCCAAATATATTATATTATTATGTTTATAATTATTAAGATGGTATACCTTCATTCTCCTCTTTAATGGCTGACTCCCAAATCTACCGAAGTATTGTTGGTGCCCTAAAATATGTCATCATTACACGACCTGATATTTCTTTCGCTGTTAATCGCGTCTGTCAATTTATGTATGCTCCTACTGAACACCATTGAGAAGGTGTTAAGCGAATTCTTTGATATCTCAAAGACACTATTCTACATGGACTTCTTTTATATCATCAATTCTCATGAGAGCTGATTGCCTATAGTGATGCAGATTAGGCTGGATCTCTCGAAGATAAATGTTCTACTAGTGGATATGCCATCTTTCTTGGGCAAAATTTTATTTCTCGACTTTCAAAGAAGCAACTTACAGTCTCTCACTAAAGCACTGAAGCTGAACATAAAGCTACAGCTAACATGACATCAGAAATTATTTGGCTACAATCGCTTCTTTCGGAATTACACTTTTCCCCGACTGCTACGCCCAAAATCTGATGTGATAATATTGGTGCAACTTATCTTGTGACAAATCTTGTTTTTCATGCTCGTACCAAGTATGCAGAGATTGATTTTCATTTTGTTCGCGAGCGTATGGTGACTAGACAACTTTTGATTTCTTACATCTCTACAAAAGATCAAATTGTTGACATATTTACCAAGTCATTATCTAGACAACGTTCTATCAAGTTAGCACTCAAACTCAACGTTCATGCACTCTCGTTGAGTTTGTCGGGGGTAATGACAATAATAAAAAATAATCTCTAATTGATTTCAATCAATTGAGATTTATTATATTTAACATCACAATCAAAACCAACACGAAACAAATAACATAAATAATATTTCCAAATATATTATATTATTGTGTTTATAATTATTACGATTGTATGCCATATTTAATCTTTTCATTATTGTTTGGATAACTTATATAAATAAGTCTATTGACTTTAGTTATATCATGATCAAAAGATTTATTCTCTATCCTATTTCTTTTGCTCTATCTATTAGTTTCTACACCTTCAACTCTTCTAAGCAATTTAACAATAATATATTTAGGTTACGTTTGGTTAGAGGTAATGTAATCAAGCTTGTAATGTAATATAATGTAATCTTGATTATATTACTACATTTGGTAATGTAATATATGTAATCTTTGATTATAAGGGTGATTACATACTTTTGTTTGGTGTCCAATATTTTTTATAAGGAATGTAATTCGTATTATTATAAAATGACAAAAATATCCTGCGACCTCTACCGGAGGTGGTTGGTCGGGGGTCGACGGTCGTGGCTGACGGTGGTGCCCGGAGGTGGTCAGCGGCGGCCGGTAGGCGATCGGCGGCGGCAATTGACCGACGATCGACGACAGACGGTGGAAGGGACCGTCGATGATCGATTGATGCCGAAAATGAACTAGGAATATATTTGACATTTAAATTTTAGTTAAACAGTGACTTTTAATGTAATCGGATTATATGATGTTTACTTTGTAAATCAGATTATAAATTTTCATTATCTTTTATAATTCAGATTACTATAGCTTTAAAATTATACTAAACAAAATAATCAATTTTTTAATGTAATCTTAATTATATTATAATCAATTTTATATTGTAATCTTAATTATATTACCAGATGGGTTATATCCTATAAACGTAACCTTCAATCTCGTGTTTCATATTTTTCAAATTATTTTTCTAGCCTTCACCACCTCCTTGTCCTCTTTGGCATCAACTCTTCCCCACCTCAATCAATTATTGTGCTTAATTCTCACTACCAATCGACTTCATCACTTTTGTCTTGACTTGGGTAGATTTACACGTTGGTCGGTTAGGCTGGAGCTCGTTGGCACAAATCTGGGCGTAAGGACGAGACAGAGCTAATATGATAAAATATGACCACTCAGGACAAGGGTGAAGGTTGGCACATGTGCGCTACGAACACAGATGAAAAGGACAACCGCACAAGAGTAAGGTGCACGATGTGAATGGTAGGCATTGGTAGCAGAGGTCTACATGTGGCTAGGTCCATGCTGCTAGTCAAAGGTCAAATAGAGTTGAAGTACTCAAAGTGTGGCACCCGACTTCTTAAGCTCAACTCTCTCGATTTCTTTAGTGTTGTCTACCCAATTCTTCGAGCTCAGCTCTCTCGATCTTGTTGATAGTTTTAAGCATGAAAAATAATAAATATGAAAATTATAAACGTTTACAATGATCTTTCGTAGATCTGCAATCAACGCCGGTAAAATTTACTGACGGAAGAACGATCATAAAATCGGAAAACTCTTCATGGTTCACAAACCAAATCTCTCTTGCGAGATTGGACAAATCAATCTTGAATGCTCTTCATGCCTCTTTCAATCTTGTGCATATGGACAAACCTTGCACAAAGACCTTTCATATGGGGCGAACCCATTCTCTTTGACTTTGCCCAAAAACTCGCACATAGCAAGCCCTCTCTTCCTTTCTCTCTTGTATTCATCTCCTTTTAGGTTGCTTGGACGACCTTATATATAGGTGTAGAAGGTCTCTTCCCCTTCATTTATGGAGGAAGGTGATTGGATTGGAAGAGGAAGAGGAAGAGACACCTTCTCACCTTTCTTCCCAACATCTCCCACTCGTCCAAGTCAATCCATAAAGATTATCTGGTCACATAGATCATGTCAGTCACATAGACTACAAGATGATCATGTCACAGGACCAGAGTCAAACATTAATTGATCACAAAGATCAAATAAGTCACATAGACTATATGAAGGATAGAGCAAAATACTAATTAGTCACAAAGACTAAATAAGAACATCCAATTCATACTTTAGGGAAAATGGTTTATTGTGACAGCAAACACACTGAGCATTTATTGCTAAGAAGATTGTTACACCTTACATAGCTGCTCTCTGAGCGATCACTGCTAACAAAGTTGTTACACTTTACTTAGCCGTTCTTTCAAATGAATTAGAGACACTCTTGTAATGTCACATAGCTTCTCTTCTGGAGGAACATATCCGTTATCCAGAAAACATCCAATCTCCTAGTGGCACACAACCATTATCTTAGAAATTTCCATATCTTACTTTTTACCCATATTAAATAATCTTCATTTACATCAATATGAACATCTCTAATCCCTTACAATAACCATTATATTAAGAGCATGTTCCATATTAAATATTCACATTCATTTTTATACATAACAAAAATGGATCAACCAATGAATAACATCAAAAGATGTAAATCTATTTAATCTTCCTTTTTAGCTAGAATCTATTCATTTCAATCAGTTGCTTTCCTAGTTCTGTTCCATAGACCGAATCATCCATAGTCATAGGATACATGCTAAAGTAGCAGACACTGATTAAAACTTCAAGTAAACAACTAAATAGTCACTAAGGGCAAGAAATGAGATTAACTTATAATCTCAAAGGTCTCATATAGTAGAGAAATAGGGATCCATTCTCCTACTACCCTTCTTGTCGCCATAGCATATGTAGTATGAATCACATGCTACGATATTATTCTCTTTACTAAAAAGGGCGCATGTTGTTATCAAATTTTAACATTGTACAGATTTCGATCTAGACATATCTAATGTCTAATCCTGAATTCAACATATGAATTCTAATTTGACCTTCAGCAGGTTTAGTAAATGTTGGGTTCATTTACTTCGATCATTACATAAATGATCTCATCTTGACACAATTATCAAGGTGACCTTAACTTATAGGTATGTCTCTATTCGCAGCTACATGAGTTGTCCCATAAGTAACGGTCTTAGCTCTATTTATACTCAACAAATAGAGATGATTGTCCATGTGAGTGGACCAATCTCAACTTATTAACATGCTTATCGAGACTTTAATCCAAAATGTAACAACTTATATACTGAATAGATCATTACATTTTACAACGTGTTACATTTTACGAAGTCACAAATATTTCCCATTCTTTGAAATGACTCTTTAGTCATTGACTTAGTATAAGGATCTGCAAGCATAGTACATGTAGGGATATACTCAAGAATTATCATTTTCTTATCCACAATATCCCTCACAAAATTATACTTAATTCTATATGCTTGCCTTTGTTGTGATATTTGGGATCCTCAACTTGACCGTTACAGTACACTGTAACAGGACTCCCACTGTCCTCAGCGATCTTCAAATGCTTTAGGAACATTTTTCAACTAGACAGATTGTTGCACAACTGATGCGCAAGCCACACAACTTCCAATGTCGACAAGGCTACATAAGCCTACTTCTTGCTATTCCATGAGATGACATTACCATTTAGCAAGAAGGTATAGACTAATGTAAATTTTCTATCATCAAGGTCTCCTTCCCAATCTGCATTTGTGTAGCCACTCAGGCTCATCTTAGATCCTTGAAAAATAGATACATAATCTGTTATCCTTTTGAGGTATTTAATTATCCTCTTCATCGCTTTCCAGTATCTCGATCCTGGGTTTTAATTGGAAACGACTAACTAAGCCAACACCATAACTTATATCAAGATAAGTACACAGCATAGTGTACATCAAACTACCAATAGAACTGGCATATGATTTTTTCTTCATTTCGGCTATTTCCTTAGGAGTCGTGGGATACATACTTTTTCTCAAAATAGTAACTCTCGCTATAGACGTCTGTTCGATATTGCAATATGACATATTGAAGTGTTGTAGCATCTTAGTGATATAAGCTTATTGAAACAAACCCAAAAGCTTTTTTGATCGATCTCTAATGATCTTCACTCCTAAAATGTACTCTGCTTCTCCCATGTCTATTATATCAAATTGTGATGAAATCTAGGATATGACTTCTATCACACACTTTATGTCACTTCCAGCTATTAGCATATCATCAACATATAATGATAAAATGACAAACTTTCATGTTTTCCTTTCTTAAGTAAGCACAATGATCCTCATTGATCATTTCGAAACTATAAGATAAAATGACTTCATTAAATCTTATGTTCCATTATCTTGACGCTTGCTTTAGCCTATATATAGACTTCTTAAGTCCACATACTCTTTTCTCTTGGCCTTCAGCAACGTAACCTTCTGGTTATACCATATAGATTTCTTTGTCAAAATTACCATTAAGGAAAGCCGTTTTTACATCCATCTGATGTAATTCCATGTCAAATTATGTTACTATAGTTAGGATGACACGTATTGACACAAACTTCACAAATAGGGAGAATGTCTCTTCAAAATCAATACCTTTCATTTGAGTGTATCCTTTTGCAACTTATCAAGCTTTGTATCGATTAATCGATCCATCTTTTTTCCTCTTTATTTTAAGAATCCACTTATTCCCAATAGCCCTTCGGCCCGGAGGAAGATCGACTAAATTGTCATGCCCCAGAGGAGTCCCTACCGAAAAATTTCAACAGCATCTCCCCTGTACCGGTGACAATCTGAGGCATATATACATACAAAATACATCAGCCACATACGGTTGGAATATACACACAGTAGAAATCACATAACCATGTAATTTGATATACTCAGCCTACCCGGCTGGACAATAATGAAATAAACAAAACTACGCAGTTAAATAACGACCCACACGGCTAGAAATAAGCACAGCGGAAGTCATAAAAAAAAATACAAACGTAAGACCAACAAAGTCACTAACTAACATAACTGCAATCCACCAAACTAGACTCCAAATCCACATTGACTTATTGAAAAGCAAAATACGCAAAATCAACATACCCCCCCCCCCCAAACAGTAACAAAACCAAAAGAAAACTATCCTCGAGCGTGACGTGGGACTGGCAGCGGGGACTCTCCAAGCATCCATAATCCATCTACCTGCTACCTGGCGAAAGAAATACCAATTTGTGAGGTGGTGCGTATTGGAACTCAGCGGGTAAGGAAAGATAGTGTATGAACATAACATATAAATAGATAATGCCAAAAGGGATATAGTCTCATAAGGAAAAGATAGCAGATACTAAAATAAAATCGCAATAAATGTTCGTACCTGTAACCATATCCTAGGCTAGTAAAATCAGGAGTAGAACAACTCTGCTACAGAGCTACTCATAACTACAAGGGTAACATGTGAGGTATATACATATTACTAATAGGTAAGTCAGTCTAAACACATACAACAAATATATATCTCAACATATATAAGCATATCAACATAAGTAAGCAACAGTAGCATAAGCTAGCAACAACAGCATAAGTAAGCAATAACAGCATATGCAAATAGCAACAGCCAAAGCAAGTATAATAACAGCGTATGCACGGATGGTCATCCCGCCCACCTCTCTGCACCACGACCCCTGTATGGTCGAGAGGCTGGATCGATAACAACTGTACCATTCAAAGGCCGTCACTACTATCGAGTCACCGAGTGGACAGGTGCTGAGTAGCTAACTAGCTACGCAGCGAAGGGGGTCTCTACTGCTCGCAACTCCAGCTACCACCATCCACAAGTGGCCGAGTGCGGTACAACAGGACAAGTGGCATCAACTCCAACTACCACTCTGTCAAGTGGTCGAGGATGCGGCCTTCGTCAACGACTCGCTCGATCGTAAGGAAAAATTTGTCATTGACATGTATGCAATGATATGATGTGCACAATACAACAGTCATTATATATATATATATATATATATATATATATATAATAATCAGATATGCTACATGAAGCAAGCATGCTTAATACAGAACATAACTAAACAACAATCAAAACATGTAAATATGGTATCCAGTATCTGCTAAATATCATAGATGACAACAAGAGATTGTATGGATATAAAAACGAATAACTCAAAGGTTTGAGTGGAAGTATCAAGCGCAAGAAAATAAGAGTGGAGTCAAGATAAAAAAAACAGTTTATTATCCAAAATAATTCATGCACCAAGGTCAAAGTACTAAAAGAAACAAAGCAAGAAGTACCCGCCTTAAATGTAGATCGAGCTAAACAATCCCCCGCATCAAAGTGCTCGTCTTAAAACAACGTCTTGCAGATCATATACTGTACAATTTAACTAATTTCATAATCAACAACTAGCTAAAATCCAAATCTAATTTAATTAGGGCAAACCTCTAATCCAACTATGAATCTCGATTCACCCAAATCCATTGGTTAAATTAGATTTAACCCAACCTTATCAACTCTTTAATTGATTCATATAGCAATCCATTTACTAATAAGTCAATTCAACATAAATCCAACATACTTAATTCATCCAATTGATTAATTTAAGTTTAATCATATCATTCAACAAAATCCAATGATCTTCAATCAAACCAATTGTTTCATCTTCCAATTCACCTTTCTATTTAGTATTTCATTTTCAACAAACCCTAGCACCATCATCTAAGCAAACAAACCCAATGTAGAATTGCAATTCAACTGTGTAAATCTAATTCACCACTTACCCTAATTTGATCCACAGTCGCTTGAAGAAGAAATCCACTCATAGCAACAATAGAAGTGAAGCTCTCCCCTGTTAACTCACAGTCAGGATTCTTGTTGCCAGAAAGGATGATTGCTGCTACGTGAAACTGTTATCATCCAAACCAAAACTCTAAATCATCAAGCCAACCATAGATCTACACTTAATCATCTACTAATAATGAGTGGTTACCTCCAAATTGATCGTCAAGAGATCGTTGCTAGGGCATGGGATGCCCCCCGGTTGAAGACCAGTTCATGCGAGACAACTTGATGGAGAAGAAGATGATGCAACAATGTTATCGCAAGGAGCAGAAAGCGGTGTCGATGGCCGACCAGCGGCGGTGGATCGATAGCTATGGAGCGCAGGTGCGAAGAGGGAAAATCGACGCTAGGTGGCGTTGTGGTGGGCGATGGCATCAGTGAGGGGGCTTGGCGTCAACGAGGGATCGGCTTGGCGGCAGCCGTAGTTGGATCAGGCGATGGAAGGTCTCAGCGGTGGGGAGATCAGGATGGGAGATGGCGGTGACCCGCTCTCCCCCGACCGACGGTGATTGATCGACAATGAACCTCAGCCAGATTGTGGAGCACTAGCGGCGCGAGTAGGCCGCGGGAGGGATGGCTGTCGCCCCCGTCGTGATTGCGACCTATGCCGACGACCATGGGAGTTGCGTCGTGGGTACCCAACCCTCGTAGCTGTGGGTGCCGACGCTCGTCAGCTGGCGGTTGGCTCGGGGAGGAAGAGGCGATGAATTGGGAGGAGAGAAAAGGAATCGGGATAAGGGAGTTCGGCGGGGAAGAGGTGAAGAGAGAAAAGGAATGATTGGGTTAAGTTAGGTTTTTAATAACCTAACTTAGGTTTAATTAATTAAACCTTATATTAATAATTTCAATTAACTCCTACTTAAATTGGGTATTCTAAACAGGCTTTCGCTTAGCCTACAAATTCTCCCTCTTAAACTCGTCATACGAGCTCCGAAAAAATTCCAGAAAATTTCTAAAAATTCTAATAAGACTATTTCTCAAATAACCTAATTATTTAGTGCTTATTCGAGTACCATATTTTAAATCTCAAACTTGATCACTTCTCATCGACTTCATTTCCTCATCCATTGTAATTTTTCATTTTTCTCTTATTGAGCTTCTCAAAGCTTCCTCAACTGTTCGAGGTTCTTCATCATCAATTGAGAGAATCATCAATGCCTCATTCTCAATATCAAACCTTCTCCAAGGAATAATCTAATGACTACTTCTTCGTAGGTTAGACTGTTGAGAAACTGACTCATTTAATGACAAATTACTCCCACTAGGTTGATTAGATTCAGACATCTCTTGATTTGTTGATAAAGGAACATTATCCTCCTCCTCTATCTCATATAGAAGAATTGTCTTATCAATTTTACCTCGTGTTGGGAACTCAGTTTCAAGAAAAGTAGCATATCTTGACTCTATTTCAGAGATGGTTCTATCTTGTCGCTTATCAATAAAAACATAACCCTTAGAAGTCTCAGATACCTTATAAAGATACACTTCTTACCTCTGAGTCCTAATTTTCTATGTTCGTGAATCATATCATGAACGTAGGCAGCTGACCCCAATGTCTCAGATTACTCAAATCTGACTTTCTGCCTGTCCAACGTTCATGTGGGGTAGATGGAATTGACTTTGAAGGCACTTTGTTAAGTATATAGGCCACAACTAATAATGCATCTCCCCAATAGGAGATTGGCAAATTAGCCTACGCCATCATAGACCTGACCATTTCAAGAAGAGTCCTATTTCTTCTTTCAGCAACCTCATTTTACTGTGGAGTTCTAGGGATAGTTAGTTGTCTAATAATTTCTTTCTCATTACATATTGTCTTGAACTGATCAGATAAATATTCACCTCCACGGTCAGTGCGCAAGGTTTTAACTTTACTTTCCAATTGATTCTCAACTTCGTTCAAGTAACGAATAAAGCAATCTGATACTTCAGATTTGTGAGAAATCAAATACACATGACCAAAACGTATGAAGTCATCAATAAATATAATGAAATAAGAACTCTCATTTCTAGCCTTCATATTCATTAGACCTTAAATATCCAAATGAATTAATTGCAATGGTGGTTCAACCCTAATAGTCTTACCAAATGGTTTCCTAGTCGTCTTTCCAGCAAGACAATGCTCACATATAGACAAGTTAATCTTAGGATGAGTGCCTAAAAGACTCTCCTTAGCTAATCTATTCATTCGTTCTTATCCTATATATCCTAATCTAGCATGCCAAATTTCATCATTAACAGTAGCATTACTAGCAAGAGCAATGTTTGAAAAACAACCATCATTATACAACCATCATTATCATTTGGTTTTACATCAAGAACCATAAAACCATTTATTACATAATCATGCCCAATTAACACAGATTTAATTCGAAGTTCCACACAATGGCTATAAAAATTTACACAATAACCTAAATCAAGAAGACAAATGACAGAAACCAGATTCTGTCGAATCTCAAGAGCATACAAGACATCATGTAGAAACAGGGTACACCCACCACGTAGGTTGAGCTTGCAAGTGCTCATTTCTTTGACTTCAATTCTTGCATTATTTCCTACATATATCTATTTGTTGCCAGCTGGTACCCGACAGTACTCCACAAATGTAATTTACTCCTGAGCTACATGGTTAGTTGCTTCTGAATCTATAATTCACAAAGGATAAGAATCAGCTAACAACACTGGACTAGCAACAAAATGCTCAAGAAAAGAAGACACACTTGCATTATTTCAATCTGGTCTTCTTTTCTTTCTTCTTGATTGGGTCTTGTCCCACAGCAGTAACTTCTTTCTTCTTTCCCTTCCCCTTCTTGAACCATTTCTTTTTCTTGGATCCTAATGATCCAACATAACTAATAGCCACATAGGCTAGTTCAAAAATCCTTACGGATTCAACTCTCTCCGCCTCCAATTCTACATGACGTGAGATGTCAATAAAAGTCTTAATACTCTCACTGTGAGTTAGGGTTTGCTTCATTGTCTCTCAAGAATCTAGAAGGAAACGAATAACTACTTGAACCTATTGTTCATTGGTCAACTCATGACCAGCAGTTTTAAGCTTCTGAATCATGTTCGACATTCCCCTGAGGTATTGAACCATTGAAAGATTCAGACACTTAATGTAGTTGTTAAACTTAATCGTTAGCTATAGAAGCTTGCTCAGACTTCCTCCACTATACTTTTCTCTAAGGGCTACCCAGATAGCATGAGCCGATGGTAATGACTCATACTCAAATACCAGGTCATCCATCATTGAATTAATCAATATTTCCTTAGCAATGGAGTCCTTCTTTTTCCATGCCCTATAGACATTGAGATATCATCTTTTCTATGTAGTGGGATCTACAAGTCTTCCATAACCTGTTTTATAGCCTCAAGAACTTCTTTTTCCTCAAGAACATATTGTATCTTGAGTTGTTAGATTTTGTAGTTATCCTCATATAATTTCTCTCTATTATTGAGTTTAGTTATGATGTTCTTATTTTTCATGCTCTAACATAAATAAACATATTATTTAGTATTCAGTGCAATTCACATGCATGCAATTTATGATTAACTGAATATTAATTTGAATTGATTTACAAAATCAAGTGATAACTACATTTTCACTCATCATTTGTATGGTCCAATCAAATCATCATTGATTAATACTATTACATACATCCCAACAAATGAACTAATCATCGTTCTATCATGATTTCTTTAATTAAATGAACTAATCATTTAATAAAATGAACTAATCATTTTTCATGCATCATGAAGTAATTAGCATATGAATGAACATATCATTCATATAAACATGTCACATATGTTAACATATAACAAACAGACATGAACTAAATGGACTAATATTGTTCATACATAATAACAGTAACAATAACAGAACTGTTACAAACGAGATAGGCTGACACCACTCCCATTAGGACAGACACTAGTGCAGTGAGAAACATAATGTCCTTCAATCTGGACTCATTTGAGGCAATCTCAGATAGAACAATTTCAAGATTTTCAATTTGATCTATCATTGAAATTTCTTCAGAATCCTCTTTAGATTCTTCAGGATCCTCCTCTAAGAACTCATGGTGAAGTAGCCCCACACACCACTGTGTATATAAGGTTCTCCCTTCGGAGAGCCTCCATATCTGGTGTGCTACCACCTTAGGATTCTTCGGCAGTGAACGAATCAACGCCTAGATCCTGTAATTATCCAGGATTGGAAACTTTTCTTATTCGAGTTTTCAGGATTGGTAATCATTCGTGCCAACTTTAAATTTAAATTAAATAAGTTAGTACAAAACCAACTAGCCAGTACAAAATCGACTTTATTTAATTTATAGGTATGGAACCAGCATTATTAATCAAGAAAAATAAATCTTCTTGATTTACATGAGTCTAAATCGACTGATCTATTTGATCGGTTGATTGAGAATCCAGACCTTGAGCTCTGTCCAATGTCCACATTAGAACTAATCTAACTGGACTGGGATTTCTTACCTATATGTTCTGTTAATTTAAGCTCAATTTTAGACTTATTGATCAAACTCAGATCCATTTGATCAATCCAATGATTATTGGATTAAGTCTGACCTATTAGAACAAATCTAATCATTTTGGTTAAACCAACTTATGTAATCAAAATCATCCTAATTAATTCAATAATAAACCAAACTGGTTAAACCAACGAATGATTTAAGCTCGATCTAGGTATTATTGAATTAAACTGGTCTGGTTAAACCAACTAATGATTTGAACCAGATTTAGGATCAAGCTGGTATAGTTCAATTTTCAATTAATCGAACTTTGATTAATCAATTTCAATTGATTAAATAGTGAGCAATCGGTTCACGCATGATTAGCATAATATACTGTTCATGCATGAAATCTTAATCGATTAAAATAATTGTTTTCAAACAGTGTTGACAGATAAACAGTAATTAATGTCGTTCATCTTTGTTTAATCGATTATCTCAATTGATTAAAAAAACCTATTTGAATCGATTACTCCAATCGGTTACACAGATTCACTGTGCTTCATTAGTTTAATCGATTGCACAGCTTCTTCTCTTCTCTATCGCGATCGCGGCACTCTCTTCTTCTGCCGCAACAAACGCGATTGTCATTACCTTCAATTGTCAGCCTCCTAACGTAGTCACCGGCACTCTCCGGCCATGGATGTTGATAGCCAGCAACTTCTCGGGGCTCGACAACTACGGCAGATCGTAACCCAGTCGCGATCTTGCCTAGCGACGGCGACAGAGAGATTTTCATTTCGACGAAGAGATTATTTCATGCTTAGGCATCGCTCTGATACCATTATTGTCAGTTCTAAGCATGAAAAACAGTAAACACGAAAATTGTAAACACTTACAGCGATCTCCTGCAAATCTGCAATCAACGTCGATAAGACTTGCTGACGGAAGAACGATCACAGAATCGGAAATCTCTTCATGGTTCACAAACCAAATCCCTCTTGCGAGATTGGACAAACTAATCTTGAATGTTCTTTATGTCTCTTTCAATCTTGTGCATATGGACGAACCTTGCACATAGACCTTTCATATGAGACAAATTCATTCTCTTTAACTTTGCCCAAAAACTCGAACATAGCAAGTCTCCTCTTCCTTTCTCTCTTGTGTTCATCTCCCTTTAGGTTGCTTGGACGACCTTATATATAGGTGTAGAAGGTCTCTTCCCCTTCCTTCATTTATGGAGGAAGGTAATTGGATTGGAAGAGGAAGGGGAAGAGACACCTTCTCACCTTCCTTCTCCAACAGATCTGCCAGGCCAACGCCATTTGACTCGTTTTCACTACCCTACTCGGCTCAACTCCCCCGATCTACCAGCTCAACTCCATTTAACTTATCTCCACTGCCTTGCTCAATTCAGCTCCCTCGATCTGTCAGGCTAGCGTCATTTGACTTATCTCCACTACCTTGTTCGGCTCAGCTTCCTCTACCTGCAAGGCCAATGCCATTCGACTCACCTCCATTGCCCCAGCTAGACTCAGCTCCCTTGATCTGCAAGGCCAACATCATTCAGCTCACCTCCACTGCCTTGCTCAACTTTGCTCCCTCAATCTGCCAGACCAACACCATTTGGCTCATCTCCACTGCCCTGCTAGCTCAGCTCCCCTGATTCGCTAGGCCAACAACACTCGGCTTGTCTCTATCCACTTGGCCTCGCCGGCCAGATGTCTAGCCTCTATTCACTCAGTTTCGTCGATCCCTTGATCCTCTCTGCCCTCTCGATTCGACGCTCCTTTACCTAACAGGTTATGTCATTTAACTCAACTATCTCAGTATTATGTGAACAAACTTAGCACATAGGATGACACAACATGCGAGAATATACCTTTACCTAACAGGTTATGTCATTTAACTCAACTATCTTAGTATTATGTAAACAAACTTAGCACATAGGATGACACAACATGCGAGAATATAACACATGGGTTGTTAGAATACATGAGGTAGTATGGTCACCATAACGTGACCTCGTAAGATCTTCTATAAATATAAAACATGAGAGATATGATCGTATGATACGATAATAATATGACAAGACATTTTCCTTATTATGTCCAATTAATGAGGAAGGTGGCACTGTTCCTTCTCCAGCAGGATTATAAAAGGGAGCCCGCTCCTACGATCTAGTTATGCAAAAACATGCACACATAATCGTTGCTTCTTCTCTTTACTATTCATCTTCTCTTTCTCCCTCTCCCTCGTTGAGCGTCGAAGTGGCTGAGTCGAGCACCTTTGATCGCTATTTTAACTCTTATTTTCCCTCTCAGGTTTTAAGGGGCTCCAACTGATTCAACCTTTTCCTCCCTATTCTTCCTTGAAGTTCGGTGACTCTGTCAGCATCCAAGATATATTGATATTTTTATGTGTTAATTAATTATTTAATAACTAATATATTATTATTCTTAATAGTTAAAGAAAAAAAATAAGAGTGTAAAAAAATAATTTCTCAAATATGTAATAGTTTGTTTGTACTATTAAAATCTAGAGGGAAGAAGTAAATGTAATTCACACTTTAATAGTTGTGAGAGAGGAGAAGAGTTTTTATTTTATTTTAAATAATTTATAATGACGACAATTCAGGATACACTTATAAAATCATAAGGGATGCATCGTCAGCTTAAGTAAGTGCAAACTATTCTTTATATATATTTTTTATAAGTTTATATTTTAAAAGTATTTTTTAAATAACAATAATCTTGAATCGTGAATAATGTGGTGATAAATAGGGGTCCACTAAGTGTGGGTCAAAGGACAAAAAGAGCAACCGACGTGGAAGTCAGAGTTAAGGTGGGCAACGCCAAGGTGGTCAATGCCAGGATATCAAAGGGCTCCCCTATATTGGCCGAGCGGAGGTTGACTACAATGGTCGATCGGTGTGGGTAGTGTCCGATTGGCAAAAGACTTGTCCGAGCCGAATCCCGTCCAACTTGGTGTAATAGGGCAAGATCGCTAGACGCTCAATGCGGATCGGCAGAAAACTAAAGTCACTGAAACGCTTGTCCGAGCATAGGGAGACAAGTTATACCCAATCACCACAAGGAAGAACAACCGAGGCCGATCGAACGGAAGAGTATTAGCTGAGCGGTTTCCTCACTCAGTCAATTAGAGGGATCATTGACGTGTCTCGGGATATCCTTTTGGGAGATAGTGTTGTTGACACAGGGTATAACATGCGGATCGTACGATGAAAACTTCTACTGTCTTGTCAGGAATATACATACCATGTTAAGGTATGGTGTCAGAGGGACTTTCCGGACGAATTGGAGAATGTGCTCACGACCAGTTGGAGAATGTGCCCACGTCTCGAGAGAAGTGTGCACGTCGCACACCAGGACACTATATAAAGGGTGCCCACACGTCGACGAAGGTACGCATTATTCACTATTTACGTCTGTGTCTACTATTGCTCCACCTTTTTCCTCTTTCCGGTGATTGATTTGAGCGTCGAATGGCTAACACCGAGGACTCCTTCCCTAGCTCGACACTGACGTTTCTTGTATTGCAAAGCTTAGCGGAGTCTACATCCAGTTAACACGGTAGCCACATCCCTAGCTTGCATCTCCACAATTTTCGGACAGGATCATATTGGCATTGTCTGTGAGAACATAGCTTGAATCCGAAACGTGAAGATGAAGGGCGTTGGACGACCTGCCACAGTTACTTTAGCAAAGGAGGAACTAGATATGTTGATACAAGTCCGAGCGACAAAAATAGTGGAGCAACAACAACAATAGGCGATGGTTGATCGCTAGGTACAGGAGCTCGTGACCTCAACAACAAGTCATCAAGCCAAATATAGAGATCGAGCGGATCATGTACCTGTTCCGGGATAGAGTAAGAAGTCGATCGATACATACAGAGACACACCCAATGCACCAGTCCACTTCCATCGAGCATTGCTCCATACTCCATCGAGCGTCACACCGTTTCATCTGGTGTATGGAGAAGCGGTAGTTTCAATGGAGGTCGGAGTAGAGTCCGATCGGGTGCATCTTTATGATGAGGGGAACACTGAGCGGAGACTCATGGAGCTCGACTTGGTGGACAAAGCGCGGGATAAGGCAATCGTCCGGATGATGGCATACAGGCAGCGAATGAAGCAAAACTACAACCGACGGGTGATCTCAAAGTCATTCCAGGTCAGCGACCTGGTGTGGAAACGAATAAAGCCGGTCAGCAATGTCACCAAGTTAGAGGCTCCTTGGGGAGGACCTTTCAAAGTCGTTCAGAAGCTCCACTCGGGAGCCTACTACCTACAGGACGAGGATGGGAGAAGGCTCGAACGACCTTGGAGTACGAATCATCTCCAAACCTATAGGGTTGGGTGAGAGGTGTGTGGTTAAGTCCAGATAAAATTATATCAATGTGTGTCTTGTAAATACAGGTGAACTATGAATAAAATTCACAAGTGTCCAAGACTATTACGCCGATCGGCCAAGTTAAAAGTCGAGCGGCGACTATAAACCTTTGTTTTCGTCAACAGTCAAGCAGTGACTATAAACCCTTATCTTCGTCAACAGTCGAGCGGCGACTATAAACCCCTGTCTTCATCAATAGTCAAGCGACAACTATAAACCCTAGTCTACATCAATAGTCGAGCGACGACTATAAACCCTTGTCTTCGTCAACAGTCGAGCGGCAACTATAAACCCTTGTCTTCGTCAATAATCGAGTGGCGACTATAAACCCTTGTCTTCATCAACAGTCGAGCGGCGATTAAACACCTTAGTCTATGTCAACAGTCAAGCGGTGACTATAAACCCTAATCTACGTCAACAGTCGAGCGGCGACTATAAACCCTAATCTACGTCAACAGTCGAGCGGTAACTATAAACCATAGTCTGCATCACTAGTCGAGCGATGGGTATAAACCCTCGTCTACACCTTTAACTAGCGAGCGACGGCTATAAACTCGAATCTACGATGAATAGTAGCCGAATGACAGCTATAAACTCGAGTCTATGATGAATAATAGTCTAGCGACGGCTCTAAAATCGAGTCAGCGATGAATGAGGCCGAGTGACTTACATAAAGCCCTAAATTAAGTTAAAAGGTTGAGTAGTGACCAAAGCAAAGACGCATCACTATGATATAGTCATTCGGCTATTGCTTGAATAAGCATTCGGACGTCTCTGAGACTAGTTATATTGATGATCGGGAAAGCAGTGAGTTATACTTAGAAAAATTTCAAGAAACGCTCAGTAGTACAAAACCTCATCAGAACTGAACGGCGAGGCATGAAGGAATGCTAGTAAAAATTAATAGAAGAAAGATACGACGAACGGGCAATTATGCATTGACACTTAGAAGTTTTTTACACCACATCATGGAGACATTACAAAAGGAGTCTTGTGGAGCAGAGATGGGGGTCACTCTAAGTAATCCAGCACGTTTTCTGGCAGCGACTCGGTCAACTTCTCCCGGTTAATTACCTTGTTGGTCAGTGCGGACGGAAGATAGCCGCCGTCCTTCAGCTGGTCAAGAGTTCCATCAATTCTGAAATTGAAGAGGCGGAGCGCTCGGTCTATGAACCAGTCATTAAAGGCGTTTGAGCAGAGATAATCCCGCTTGAGGACTGCAAATCGACTAGGCTTGACGTCTTGGTAAATTTGGAGGGCCGATCGAGACGCCTCCAATTTGGCCTTCAATGATTCCAAGTCAGTATCCTTGGTGGTGAGATGGACCTTCGCCACAGCTTGCTCTGCCGATCGACTCTCTGGCTCGGCACTTAGCACAACCTCAACATCCTTAATATTTTGAGCCAAGACCCGGGTGTTAGGATCGTTGGCCGGCTAGAGGGGGGTTGAATAGCCCTGCACAAAATCAAAACAAACGAACCCTTCTCAAACTTATAACTTAATTAAACACTTACATAAACATAGAACAAATAATGAACTAAAAAGAAAGAGGCTCCAGAATTTACTTGATTACAACTGAAGAGGCTGTTAATCCAAGGAAGTGAAACACACTAAATTCTCATTCAGACGGAGAAGCATCTTTACATTAATTTACACACAGAAAGATGAAGCTAAACTAGAAAGGAAAACGCACAAGTGTTGTTTCAGTAATTGTTTGTTCTTTTTAGCTTCTTGGACCAAGGTTATATTTATAGCCTTGGTCGGGGCGCCTAGAAGGGTTCTAGGCACTTGGAAGGGGATAAAACTTTATCCCCTTTGCAATAGATAGCGGTTAAACGCGATCCGGATAAAAGTCCATTCAGAGCGCCCGGACTAGGAAAGTCAACCATGTTGACTTTTTCTAATCCGGGCCTTCTGCTCCGGCTCCACTTCGGCTCCGCTTGCTTGGGTGATTTTGGTCATCTAGAATAGGGCTCACCAGAACCCAACTTCAGGTCTTCTCCTTGAGCAAGCTTCCGCTCCTGCATCTCGTCATTCGAAATCGCCACGTGCTTCCTTCCCGTCTGCCAGCGTACTCTTCCGCATCTTTTCGTCCCTCGGTCGCACCGAGCCCGTCGGCTTTCTCTCGTGTTGACTTTCTTGCTAGCTGCGTCTTTTGCTCATCGAGCAATCTTGCGCTCCTGGCTTCTCGTCCCTCAGAAACACCGCACGCTCCGTTCTCATCCGTCGGTGTACTCTTTTACAGCACCTCGCCCCTCAGATGCACCGAGCCCGTCGGCTCTCTCCCGTGCCCTCCTTCTCGCTAGCTACATCTTTTGCTTGACTTCCTGTACTCCTAAGTTCTTGCACACTTAGATATAGAGTTAAACACAATAGGACCTAACCTAACTTTGTTGATCATATCAAAACCACCTTGGGGTTCCAACACCGGGCCTCCTTATTCTTGATATCGAGGTCCTCAATGGCTTAGAGCTTCCAGGCGTTGGCGGAATTGATCTTGGCTTCAAATAAGCTGGCCTGCTTATTGAGCCTCACTAGTTGGGAAGCTTGCTCAACACTCTTAGCCTTCTCCACTTGCAATAGCTCGGACTCTTATTCAGATTGGCCTTTAATTGGGTCGCCTCAATAATCAGCTACTCCGTGCGTGCCTGAGTGGCCTCTGAATGGCCGCTCGAAGCGTATAGCTGTTGGACTTCATACTTCAGAAAGGCTAGCCCTTGGCATATAGCCAGATTCTTGACCCAATACTATGGTAACAATAAGATTGTAAGTGTCGAACGGATGAAAGCAAGTAAGTATAAAAGAAACATACGTACCCCATTGGTCATCTGGGTATGCTCTCTCGGTGAGATGATTGCCACGCGGGCCCAGCCATCGACTCATACTTGTGCTAGTGGCCCTTGAATCTGAATTTGGTGCTTAGGGGTACGGGATGATGTGATGGTTGTTGTTTGCCTCTGGTCGCTCGGACCGGAAGGCTCAAAAGTTGCTCTCCCATTAGACTTGGACATCGGGGATGAATGGATGATAGATACTTGTGCAGCCGGCAAGGATTGTGGTGGCATGAAGGCGATCGGCAGTGCACATATAGTCCTCGATGGTAGCCCTAATAGCGAAGGCATCTAGTCAGAAGATAGAGGCGTATGGAGTGTTGCAGCTCCCTTCTAAGGAAGAACAGGTGTCGATGTCTCACCCCGTTCAGATGATGAGCAAGAAGCGGTACCGGCAGGGGTTTGTAGGGAAGAAGTGGCAGAGCGGTACCGCATGTGTCTCTTGCGTCCCACCGAGCGGGTCGTCAGAGTGGGTGACTGGCTGTAGTCAGTGTCTCTCCAACTCAAACACTCCCTCGGCGTTGATTTCTGCATCCGTAAGCCTACTTTTGCCATCCAAAAGGCTTAGATGGTCGTTATTTGCCTTTGTTCATTCAAACTGGAAGGCTCAGAAGTCACTCTCCCCGTAGACTTAGACGTCGGGGATGGTCGGATGATGGATACTTATACGGTCGGCAAGGATTGTAGTGGCATGAAGGTGATTGACAACGCACAGATAGTCCTCGATTGTAGTCCAGATAGCGAAGGCGTCCAGTCGGAGGATAGTGAAGTATGAAGTGTTGTGGCTCCCTGCTCCGAAAGAGTGGGCGTCGATGTCTCACCCTGCTCGGATGATGGTCGAGAACCAGGGTGGGTGGGGGCTTGTAGAGCGGAAGTGGTGGAGCGGGAGGAAGCTTCCTCGTGGTGCCTCTTGAGTTGTATTAGAGGCTCACTGGAGGTAGCAGACTCTGAGGCCACCGCGATCGACAGTTTTTAAGGCCGTTTAGGAGGAAGGTCTGCTGTAACAGCCGCAACTCTGCTAGCCGCTGTCTAACTCCCTTCACCCTCACTGGCCAGCGCATCTGCCCCTCCAGCTTCGCCGAGCGGATCCTCAGAGTGGGTGATCGGAGATAGGCCGCAGCCCTCCAACTCAGCCACGGTTGTTGCATTGATCTCTGCGTCTGTGAGCCTGCTTTTACCGGCTTGACGCGCCCTCAGCATGATGTGGGCTGCAAAAAAAGAAGAAAAATCAGTTAGATTCAAAGATGAAGAGAAGAAAGAGCATACCTAGGATGGTCGGCAACTACGTTTGGATCGAGATCAGGCCGAATACATACATGATGCCCTCCAAAAGCAGCCGGTGGATGTGATACTTCTGACTGGTCAAACTGGATGCCGCTTGGAGATAGTCCGATCGACTTCGTTACCTCCCGAGCGACAGAGCCTGTATCACTTCCATCTACCAACCGATCGAGAAGTCGGACCGCTCGAGAAAACGAACAAAGAAATAGTATTCCTTCCAATGTGTATTGGAGGTCAGCATTTGTCAAAGAAGACTGAGCCCACGCGGGCTTGGAATAAAAAGGTGTTGGGCTTGGATAACTTAGGATAATTAAAGTAATGGAAGACCCGAGGCGTCAAAGGGATGTCATGCAGGAGGAATAATACTACTACCTCGCACAACAACCTAAAGGAGTTCGACACTAATTGATGTGGGGAGATGTGGAAATATTTACATACGGCGAAAATGAAGGGATGAACAGAAAAATGAAGGCATGCACAAAACTGGCCCTTAAAGAAGGTTAAAAAGCTGGCAAGCAGTTCGTGTGGCCGATCATAAGCAGAAGGAATGACAATTTGATAATTAAATGGAAAATAGTATGTAGATTTAAGTTGTTCTATCTCCTCCTCGTCAAACCTGGACTCGGTGAAAGTATACCAGAGTCCAAGGACGGGCACAAGAGGTTGTGAGGAACTAGCCATAGAAAATAAAGAAATCGAGACGATGCAACAACGAAGGGAAGAAAGAAGGCATGCACAAAACTGGCCCTTAAAGAAGGTTAAAAAGCTGGCAAGCAGTTCGTGTGGCCGATCATAAGCAGAAGGAATGACAATTTGATAATTAGATGGAAAATAGTATGTAGATTTAAGTTGTTCTATCTCCTCCTCGTCAAACCTGGACTCGGTGAAAGTATACCAGAGTCCAAGGACGGGCACAAGAGGTTGTGAGGAACTAGCCATAGAAAATAAAGAAATCGAGACGATGCAACAACGAAGGGAAGAAAGAAGAACCTTACTGAGAAAGATCACTGGCAAAGATGAGAAGGAGAAGCGCCATAGAGCGTGTTCGAAGATGAAAACGCGAGGAATGAAGACGACAGCGAAGAGAAATAAGGTTTATAAACCTCATGGCTGATCGTCCCAAGTCGTCCGATCAAGGGTTGCAAAAAACTAGAAGAAGATCTGGCCGTAGAATTTGAAAAGGTATCTGTCACATCATCAGTGCATATCTGCCTGTCACGTCGAGCGTGCGGCGGTAGAAAGTAGGACACGTGGCAGTCAGTTATAACAGAGCATTAATGAGACTTAATTAAAAGGCATGGTCGCATGCTTGGCCATAATGATCAATGATTTGCATAGTCTTCCAGAAATTTAGACGATGTCAGCCACTGTAAAAGGGCGCGCATCCAGGAAAGCGCAGAGAAAGGGAAAAATTTGCTAAGTATTGTCATCAATCGTCCTGATCGGCACAAATGTCTTACCATCATGCAGTCGAGCGGCTGATCCACCTTCAGTCTTATAAGGGATAATCGACACGGTAGCTACACATCCAAGTCAGTAAAAGAAATAGAACGGCAACGATTAGGTGATCCGATCAGGGACTCGAGAATAAAGAATGGTGGTTGGTCAGCTAATTAGACCTTCGAGTTAGCGATACACTTCTACATATTCATTACATCCGAACGGAGATTAGGGGATATGTGTCGACCGATATACATAGTATAATGAGTGTCTGATCGACGGAGGGCACACGAGGCACTATTCACCTAGTCAATCGGACTGATAGTCTCCTTTGACTAGACTTGAGAGGAAGACATATGATGTGTTGATAAAGGGGGCCCACTAAGTGCAGGTCAAAGGACGGAGAGAGGAGCCGATGTAGAGGTCAGAGTCAAGGTGGGTAACACCAAGGTGGTCAATGCCAGGATGTCAAAGGGCTCACCTATGTTAGCCGAGCGGAAGTCGACTACAATGGCAGATCGATGTGGGCAGTGTCTGATCGGCAAGAGACTTGTTCGAGCCGACTCCCGTCCAACTTGGCGTAATAGGGCAAGATCGCTAGACACTCAGTGCGGATCAGCAGAAAACTAAAGTCGCCGAAATGCTTGTTCAAGCGAAGGAGACAAGCTACTATACCCAATCACCACAAAGAAGAACAGCCGAGGTCGACCGAGCGGAAGAGTATTAGCTGAGCGGTTTCCTCACTCGGTCGATCAAAGGGATCATTGACGTGTCTCGGGATATCCTTTTGGGAGATAGTGTATAGTTGACACAGGGCATAATAGGCGGATCGTACGATGAAAACTTCTACTGTCTTGTTAGGGATATGCATGCCATGTTAATATATGGTGTCAGAGGGACTTTCTTAACAAATTGGAGAATGTGTCCACGATCAGTTGGAGAGCGTGCCCACGTCTCAAGAGAAGTGCGCACGTCACACAACAGGACACTATATAAAGAGGGTCCACATGCCGGCGGAGATATGCATTATTCACTATTCACATCTGTGTCTACTGTTGCTCCACCTTTTTCCTCTTTCCAGTGAGTGACTTGAGCGTCAGAGGGCTAACGTCGAGGAATCCTTCCCTGGCTCGGCACTGACGTTTCTTGTATTACAAACCAATGACGAACCGTAAACTGAACTGTAAATTGACAGTTCCAAACCATAAATTGTAATTGTATTGGACAGTTGAGGTAAGGCTCGACCTATCATAAACTGTCGAACTGACGATTCTGAATGGTCAAATCGTCAGTTCTGAATCAAGATTAGGTCGGTCGATGACTCACCAATGATCTTCACTAACGATCTCAGTTAGTGTGTATAAATGAGGAGAATAAAAGAAGAGTGATTTATAAATATCTTACACATCATGTGCACATCCAAAATATTTTTCGATTTCTCTAAAGTCAAAAGCTTATTGGCATAATCGAGAATTTAAAAAAAAACTTTAAAAAAAAAAATCAACGTTTTCAATGACTATGAGGGTCGCTACTCACGTCTGCTTCCCAGGCTATATATATGATACGTTATGGATTTGCCCGGACTTAACTCGGGGCACTTGGAATTGATCCAAGCGCCCGTGGGTGACATGTTCCAGGCACCTAGAATGAATCCAGACGCCTAAACTCATTTAGTATTTTTTTTTTTTATTTTAGGATATATTATATGTATTTAGGGTTCAAAAATTTAAGATTTAGGAGTTGAGTTATAATAGATTTGAGTCAATAAGATTTCTCTCTAGGGTGCAGGCTTCCTTCCCTCTTAGGTTATAGTATTCAAGATTAAAAATTTTAAATACTTACGGAGTATATTATATGTATTTAGGGTTTAATATTTTAGAATTTAGGGGTTAGATTATAATGAATTTAAGCTAATAAATTTTTTTTCTAGGATTTAAATTTTTCTCTTAGGTTATGAATACTATGATATTCATGATAAAAAAATTTAGGTGTTTACGGGAGTAAAATATATACATTAGGATAATTCAAATTTAAGATTTAAAAAAATTTTGATTTAAAAAAAAATAGAGGTGGCTAGATTTAAGCTAGGCACCTCGGCCAATTTTTTTTTTAAAATGCTCGGATTAATTCTAAGCGCATTAAATAAATTGAATAAATGGTGCGTAGGATATATAGATATATATATATATATATATATATATATATATATATATATATATATATATATATATATATATATATATATATATATACAATAACTCTGACAGTTTGAAATCGTCGATGTGACGATTAAAAAACCTCACTCTTAACGCTAACTTTCAAAATCGGTCAATCGTCGATGTGACGATTAAAAAACCTCACTCCTAACACTAACTTTCAGAAGCGGTTAAGATTCACAAGCGATCATAATTATATTCATCAAAAGATTATTCTTTATATTTTAAAAAATATTTAAAAATTTATAAATGTTGAAAAAAAAAAAAAATATATATATATATATATATGGTCTATTTATCCAATTAGGATATAAAAGAATTAAAGTCAAATAGTTTATTAATTAGTTCGATATTAAAAAAAAATCGCTCTTTAACATTCATAGATTGAAATAAAACTAAAATATATTTTTAAAATTAAGATTTTTTAAAAAAAAAATAAATACGAATGAACGGACAATAACAGTCAGTTCAACCGGTAGTTGAACTCTCCGCCATTTGATTTGGGATTCAATCCATAACGGACTCATTTCTAGACTGGATTGTGACTGTTAAACCCATTAAATTAATTCCCAATACATAGGAAAAACTCTTCACCCCTAATCATTTGACAATCGATTTTGGCACCATTGTTAGACACGATAAAAAGTTAGGCAACCCATAATGTACATGCAAGTATAAAAAAATAAAGAAATTGTAAAAATAATTTTAAATTTATATATATATATATATATATATATATATATATATATATATATATTTTTTTTAATTTTATTTTTCTCAGATCTATTGTGACTCTTCTCTCGCTTGTGTTTCACTTGGGGCTCTAGTGTTTTTGATTCATGTTAAAGAGGATTTGTTCCTATGATTCTATATTTTGATATTGTGTCATGCAAAATAAAGAGCTTTCTAGTTCTATATTGTTTCATTACCCTAGTGCTAATGTGCAATTTAGTGGTATTGATTTGTAGAAAATCACACCAATGCATAAAGCCAAGTAGAAGTTTCATCTCCAAGCCTTCCAACATTTTTGTATTAACATTGTTTCGATATTAAACTTACATTTCTTATTTACATCAACTATTATAATTCATATTTTGTCACGTTCAAGCATTTCAGACTAAGATTTCATTCAAGTGTGTTTTAGTAAGATTTTTTTATTAACCTTAGTTGACCATTTGCTCCTACATAAAAGAAAAATGCAATTATTCAAATGATCTACTAATTCCAGTAGCTTTAAAGTTTTTAACAATGAAATATTACAATGGAGACAAAATCATTCTCTGTATTTTTTTTGGAAACCAACTTTTAGGTGACAAAAAACTATATTTCAGCAAGTCATTATTTTTATCACCGAAACTAACACCACTATCAATGTCACGGTTAATTCTCAATGGGTGCAACCTCCCTGATACAAAGGGCACCACTATCAATATCAGTTTGGAGTTTACTTTAATAAGTCTTGCGATAAATTCTCAATGGATATAACCTCCCTCATATAAAGAGTCACTGTGCTAGGATAAATACCCTCCATAATTCTGCTTGTATCTAACCATGTTAGTCGACTTGTTTACTGTCAATTTGACCGACCCCTATTTCATCTCCTCTATTCTAACTTTCCTTTCCAGACTTTTGGAGGATTAAACACCTTTGGGTTTCAACTTCTTGTCAGCACACAGAGCATATAAACACCTCAGATTTTCTAGGCTGAGTTAGTTTACTTGTCGAACTTCTGTTCGTACTTTATTCTTTGTTTGTGATGCTGATTATCAGGAAACTTACTAGAGTTGAATCTTCTAAGCACGAAAGCCAAACTTCTCATGATCAAAAGACTAGATCTCCGCCCAAAGGAGATTCTTATCCAATGCTATCATCAACAAATCAAGATTTAGAAGGCATATATAGATATACCCTTGCGTTAATCCTAGTTGGAATATTAATTTCTTAGATACTTTGCGAGTTTTATCCTGGATATCATTAGCTTTTCTAACCTCCAAAAATTAGCATATTGCATTCATAATATCAATCTAGACCTTTGTGAAAAACCGACAAACACATTGCGACACAATCCCATGATAATAATCAAGTATTTACATATATCAGAGAAACATATTGCCTTTAACTTAAATCAAGGTATTTCATGATTTCCTTGGTTTCTACTTCTATCTTAAATCCGAACCAAATCATCATACTGCATCAAGTGTACTCATTTTATAAGGTATATTGTCGTATCATTACAAATTTTCTGAGAAATTCAAAATTTGAAATTACCCAAAAGCCTATTCTAAAGATGACACCTGAAGATAGAATGTTTGAAAGACATCAAGATCTTTGAGAAGGTTCATCCTCTCTTGTTCAATCTTAACTAAAGTATGAACCTTCCGAAATAAACTTCTAGACTATGAACTTTGACCACTAGAGTATGAAATACATGCAGCAACCCAAGCAAATGATCAGGTTGGTTCCTCCTATTTTTATTCATAAGTTTGATCAACATGATTGAGTAGCCCGATCTGGATGATTGATGTATGGTCAGATTAACTCAACTGCATCCAACTGATGGAGGCAACCATATTCTACTGGTCAAGATGGTTCCATCAGCCCAATTTGATTGGTCACATTAACTCAATCAAAATGCTATTACTCCAATGTCTTTAGTTAATTAATGTTAGTTAGCAAACAATCATTTGAGGTCATAAGTAGCATTGCAGTTTTTCAGGTCTAATTTACAAATAATCTTTCAACCTGTGAATTATGATTTACTGGTAATCAAATATTTGGAGATGACTATTTATTGTAAATAAGCATACAGTCTGTGAATTATCCTCTACCGGTAATCAACTATATGCAAATGACAGTTTATTATGAAAAAACATATGGTTTATTTTTATGCAGACAATCAAACTGCCCTTCTATATGAGTATGAAAATTTTGGTTCGGTTCTTCATAATACAGTGTTTGTGATTACATTAGAATACATAATAATACCAGGTATGAGCCACTCTGGATTAAGAGGCATAGGGAAAGCTGCAATTTCTTCCTTTTGTGTCTAGAAACAATGCTTGCTCAGAGTGACAACTGAATTAGGCAACATTAATAAGTGCAGGAAGCAAGTAACTGAGCAAATCCTTACTTACAAAGTGATGCAAGAATGCGCCGAGGAGGATCAAAGGGCCGACGAGCATGCAAGGTAGCAAGGTTATCGACTAAGAGGATGTCACCTTTCTTCCAGCCTATGGCTACAGATTCTTCTTCAAGGATGTTTAAGCACTCATAAATAATATCAGCAGGCAAAGGTGTTCCATCTCCAAATGTTACTGCCTTGACAGGATCATTCCGTGCGTCTTCCCATCCAGTGTAGGCAGCAACCATGCTGTTAAACCATATCTTTCTGCCCCGAGTATGGTCAAGTCTGATTGCCGGTATTGGACCTGTTATTGTTTTAACTCCATCTTCCAACCATTCCAGTTTCACTCCTAGTTTAGCTGCCCTGTGCGTGACATGCAATTCTTAATTTAAGAATTTACAGATATAGAAAAAATATCGATAGTAGAAGCAATCACGCAATCACTAAGGAAACTTCAAAGAGCAAATTTTTCAGACTACCAAAATGACGAGCTATAAAAGTAATATATCAGACCCATAAAGCCATAAAAAGATCTATATGATATTGAATTGTTGGTGTTCTTTACTGAGCAAACTTTATGATTGTAACATCTAAAACATAAAAATCAGGAGTCCGTATAACAAAAGCCAGCTTCAAAGAAAGGTTATTCAACAAACTCCAAATTTTGGAAAACAAAATATGCATTGTTTTTCAAACACTGTCATTTCAACACACTATAGAGATTGTGTGAACATTACAAAGTAAGAAAATACCCTAATTTAAACGACCAGATTAGGTTGCAATCAACTAATGTAGAAAGGCACCCTTTAGCTTATGGCATTCAAAAGCCCTGCACCATACAAACAAAATTTCCTTTACTGAAGATATTCAGTTGCTCTTTGAATGTTTCAACCACATACATTGCATTATCTCAGATTGATAAGATCACAAAATATATATATATATAAAAAGAGTTTCTGTTAAGAATGAGTTATAAAATTTGGAAGACAACAAATTTTGTAACAGCTTTTACTAAAAAATGTTGAATTTTTAACATAGCAGGAATCAGGTTATCATTGTCAATCGAAATATTACCCTACTTCATTTAATATTTTAGGTATGGATAGATTTGGTAAACAAAGGGATGGGTGGTTTTTTCTGACCAACTTGAGGTAGATTCCCAATGGGTTGACTAATTTGGTGAAATCACAAGTAAAGACCGGCACACATTCTAAATTTAGTTTGGTTGAAGTAGAACAATAAGATTCAAAATCAGCTTCGAATCTGGTAAGATGTGCAGGCAGTTAATTTGCCGTCCTGTAGGATTTTAGGCAGAAGTCCATGCTTTCCAGGTCGATGCACATTATACACCGCACTTTCAAAGCCATTACTGGTTTCAGATTAAAATAGGCTTTATTTCACCTTGTAGGTTGAAGCTTTTTTACTAAATTAAAGATCAAACTAGAATTTTAGGCAGAAGTACATATTTTAAGCTAAAACAACTAGCAATAAAAAAACAACAGAACCTCCGAATCCAAAGAAGAGCTACACTAATTTGATAATCATGTACATAAAAAAATCACAATATAGTCAATACAGAACATTCAAGTTTGTCTAAAATAATATGGAGTCTAAAGTTCATATGTGTTGACTCTTTCATTTGGAAATTAGCATCCAATTTTATTTTCAAAATTTACAACACCACACCTAATCAATTTCAGATGGAAGATTTTATTCCTAAGGTTTACCATATTTATTATGAATTTATGTTGTCCAAATTACATTCAGTGCCAGTCATAGAATAAAGGTTCTTCCAGTTTAGTTTCTCTAATATCGCAGATTGCTTTCAAGTTCAATTTACAATTTATAGATTATAATATGTCAAACATATTTGAATAGTACAATAGCTACATTATACATAATGGAATTGTTCAAAAGACATTGATGGAATGGACTATTCCCAAATTATGATCATCATTCATCCAGTGAACAAATAAAGATTTGTTGATACAAAAATTGATTTTTGTTAGTTTCTTTGGTTGGATTTCAACCAAGTAGGAAAGCTCTTTAGTCCTACATCTTTAGCTTCGAGGACTAGAGAAGCTTCATTATCCATCATTTGCATGAGCCTCAGGCACTTGGTGGATGGTTATATGTAAACATGGCTATGGTTTGGTTTCACCTAACATACATGCACATGTCGGTCAAGCCAGGCTTGGGATTGTGCTCGAGCATGGCTATACACAGCGTGACACAAATAGTCCAGCCAATCAATCCCTCACATGCACAACTGGATTTTTTACAAGAACATTTATTCTAATTTGAAATTTAAATTTAAAAAATTGAAAAGGCCTTTTTCAGCCATTTTAATTTCCATCAATTGATTCATTAAATGTTGCATGGATAAGATAGAAATGGATAGATTCAATGGACTTGGATTAGATTCATCAAACAAATCTATCTACAAGTCCATATTTTCCAATGTCTTGGAGGTGTACCTAGTGAGGTTGTTGGTTGTCAGATCTTGGGAGAATCATCGCCACCTTTGCACAGGTGGGGAGCTGTTGATTGTCACATCCGCATCCTTTGCACATGAGGGAGACAATAATTTCTCTAAAGAGGGTTGAATCTACCAGAGCTTCAACTACATAATCTCTAAACCTTGCTTATTTTTCAAATTTGCAGCTAGGATAGCTTTGGTTTAATCTTCTATTTGGATTTTGAGTTCATTGATTAAAAAACAAAAAATTCACCTCCTGCAAGATTTTGAAAATCCCATTTCTAACAATGAAAACTTAAAAAAAAAAAAAAAAAAAACTTGCATTAACAATGAAGTTTGATTATTCAAATCATATAGTTTAATTAGCTTGAGTATTTTCAACATGAATCTAAAGTTTGTTTTATTGTTGTGTGGTAATTGTAACTACATGCACACCAAACACTAAAAGCGTGTGTATCCATAGAATTTTATTTTATCAGGAAAAGCATAGCATAAACGTGTGATTTTTGTAGTGTCAAAGATGAAACTAAGCAAAGTAACACCTACTAACCTTTCCTCTGCTACGCTTCTATCTTTGGTCAAGAACGTGGACTGCCATCCTCGGCCGATGGGCGACGACGGATCGTCTCCTTCCCCCAAAACCCTCGTGTAGATCAATCCTTGTTCCTCCAACCGATCCACGAACTCGGGAAATCTCGCCCTCATTCTGTCGTACACGAGGTGGCTCAGCACAATCGGCGTCTCCCCGCCGCTTCCGGGCTCCACCTCGCAGAAGAAGAACAATTTCGACGGGAACTCCGGTACCTGGACAGAAAAAAAATTCGCAGAAATCTGTGTTCAGTAAGCAAAAGATTGGGGCGGAGAGGAATCCGATTCCGAACTAATGAAGCTTAAGGACCTGAGCCATCTCGTGATGAAAGGGGATCTTCTGGTCGGGCGGAGACTCGTTGGCGGTGAAGACACGGCCGACGACGTTGGTGCGGGGGGCGGCGCCTCCGACGTAGGGGAGCTCGTCGTAGCGGAAGGCTGCGACTGCGCGGTCGAAGTCGGCGGCCGACCGGAGAGGGAAGCCCCGGAGGAGGAGGGCGCCGCTGGAACGGAGGAGCGCTTCGAGGCGGGGTTTCTGGGACGAAACGGCCGCAGCGAAGGAGGTCTGGTCGAGATCGGCGGTGGGACTGGGGGAGACGACCGCCGGGAAGACGCCGACGCCGACGGCCTTCTGTTCCGGGATGCGGGTCTCGACGAACACGTCATCGTCGGCAGCCATCAAGGTTAGTTCACTTTCGCCGTCGGAGGCGGAAATTGAGACCGCAAATAAATTTTTGGGAGGCAAAATAAAACTGGTTAGAAAAGCAAAATGATTGTGGTCTGGGAGTGCGTCTGTGTTCATTGAAGCAGGGAATCTTCACGGGTTTATACTTGCTTACGGTTCTGTATAAGGATTACTACGGAAATCGGAACGAAAGAGATTTTAGGTGGATAAGGATTAAGAAAAAGCTGGTAAAAAAGAACCTTTAATACTTTATTATATGTGTTTTTATTAAAGTTTTTTTTTCATGTCAAGTTCACTGATTCGGGAGACGACTGGTACAATTTCATAAATATTGTTTACTGATTCTCAGATAAATCATGCAAGTGATGTAGAAAGTTGTCGCCCAGGTGCTGGGAGTTGTGAGTAGGGCTGTAAATAAATTAAGTGTTCGTGAACAAGTTTAGTGTTCAGTTTGGTAAGAGCTTGTTTATGTTCGTTCAATATACATAGGATTAATTAAACAAACAAGCTTGAACAGCTTGTTAAGCTAAACAAACAAGCTTGAATACATATGCGTTCAGCTTGTTAATGTTCGTGAACAACGTTCGTGAACATTGTTCACGAACACGTGAACAATGTTCACGAACCATATTTATTAATAAAACTCTTTTCAATATCCTAAATAAATAATTAAATTAAATTAAATAAATAAATAAATTTAAATTATCAATCTTAATAACCAATCAAACAATTAAAAGTTTCAAACAATCAAACAAGCTTGAGTTGAGAGCTTGATAACATCTAAACGAACTAAGCTCAAGCCAAGCTCAAACCAAGCTCAAGCCAAGCTCGAACCAAGCTCAAGCCAAGCTTGAATTGAGAGCTTGATAACATCTAAACGAACCAAGCTCAAGCCAAGCTTCAAACAAGCTCAAGCTCATAAAAAATAAATCAAGCAAGCTTGAACACTCATTTCAAAAGCTTGGTTCATTTTAAGCTCGACTCGGCTCGGCTCGGTTATCTTATCAAACAAGCTTGAACACTCCAAAACTCGACTCGGCTCGACTCGTTTACAACCCTAGTTGTGAGGGTGGTCGTCTGCATCGAACGAGTGTGTCGACTAATATTATATATAAAAGATTTTTATGTGCTTCGTGTCTAAGTTTTGTTTTTAAGAGATTTTTAAAATTTGTGAAGAGTAAAAGTGAACATTAATTATGAAAAGTGAATAATAATTATGAATAATAATTGTGAATGGTAAAAAAGTGAATAGTAATTTTAAATAAGAATTACTAAATCTAATCATTTTAGAAGGATATTATTATCATTATTTTTCATCAGTTTGTCTTATTTCTTAATTAGCGTAGATTTTATAAGCTTAAACTACGAGACATATCCTAATTTTTGAAGACAATGAGATGAAAATAGAACCTTTTTATTAAGCTGCCGTAAAAATTTTATAGAAAATATATAAATTAGGAAATTGAAAGTATACTTAGCTAGTTATAGACTTACATAAGGAAATTATATAAATAAGGTATAAGCTTACATAAAGAAATTTACAAGAGATACTTACAATACTCACAGGAAATTGAAATCGCACTTACACTAAATCACACTAGCACATAATATAACATAAGCTTCTTCTTCTCTGACACTGTCTATGTTGATTAAGTCCATATTGTTGCGGAGTATATATTTAGCTACAGAAGTCATACTATCGATTTTTAAGTTGTTTCTGTATTTGAGTGTATGTGCATTTGTCTTTAAGGATTGATATGATATGTTGTATGTGTACTTCTATATTATCGTATTGGGGTGCTACTTTCATATCTATCCATGCCTTATGAATTTCTTTTCCTAGATCACCTAGTAATTTACTAAATAGCCTTTCTCCTAGTTTAGGATTACAATAATTTTTCGAGACTACTATAAATGTGAGGAAGTCATTACAAAATGGTTTAATCAAATTCCAACTAAATAGTTGGAGTTGTCTCAAATCTCTCATAGCTTCCCTCTGTCATAAATCTAAGCCTATATTGGCATCTCTAGCTATAAATAATTTATGGCTGGTATAGCAAAAGCTTAATATGTTGTTACCTTGGGAGGCTATACGAGCTATTTCCTCTGGGAAATTTGTTTTACAAGTTTCCCAAGTAGCTCTAGCAACATCACTTAAGTAATTTTCTCCTGCCCTCATTATAGCTTCTCTAGTTTCTATGTCAAGTTCATGTCTTGCTTAGTAATTTCTTTTGACAGATACAATCCATTGTTCAAGGTAGGTATCATATATTTAAGGATCATCACATTCAACTATGTTTAGAAGTACTGAGTTTTTCCCAAAATAGGTTATTTCGAATAGCCTTGTTTTTCCTATGGTTCAAAGTAAATGATTATTGTTTGTATATGGAGTTATTTTTATCCGTGGAGGATGTACTTCTCCCTAGTCCATTGTTCTCATTGAACTTTAGGGGTATCGAACTTGTAATGGTTGTGATCTCGATGTGTTTGGGTTACTGGATTCTGTAGGATTTATAAGATTGACTTCTGCATATTTTTTAGCAATTATATTTTGTTCTTCATCAAAATATAATTCTCAATCCTTATCAAGTTTGTGCTGTTGTTTTTCAAAGTGTTCAAGTTCAACTAGGTCTCTTGGAGTTAGATGGATTGCTATTTTTGTGGACATGTATATGAATTCATCTAAGTCATAAAAAAAAAACCCTTGTTGTGATAAGTAATTTATATCGTATGTTTGTTGGTCTAACATATTATTACTGGTATTTTCAATATTCATTAGATTGATATTATCATATTCTTCGTTTTACTCATTGTGTGATGTGGAGGGTTTATAATTGTTAAATCTAACTATCGAGTTGTCATGCCTATCGTTATAGATTATTGAGTCAGTTGGTTGAAAAGTTTGTAGTTGAGTGTTTAAATCTAAATTGAGGCTCCAATCTAGTCCTGCTAGGATTTCTAAAGAGAAGTCTTTAGGCTTTAGAAAATAAATTCCTCTTATAGTAAGGGTTTCAATGATGTTATGTATTTGTACCTTGAAACTATTCTTAATTTGAGTCATTGTCTTGCCTAAAAAAATTATATCAATCTGCATGTTTTGTTTTTGGAAATTTCCATATCCTTTTGCTTGAATAGTAATTTTAATATGTTTGATGAAATCTAAAATAATCATATTGTTTGAACAGAAGTACATAATGTCCATATATTCTATTCATCTCTATCTCAATAAGTCATATAATTATCTTTTCATTATCTGAAAATCGAGTCATAGAGGACTAAAAATACTTTAGCTCCTATATTTTTTCTCGTTAATCCTCTAAGACCGAACACAATTAGTCTTAAGTGGACATAATTATGCCTTCACCGTAAGAGACTTTAGTTATAAGGTTTAATCTTTCTTTCCCCCATCCGGAAGATGAAGTGGTTATATTCTATAATATTTGTAAAGTGACATAGAAAAGGATAATATTCCTTGGTTGTATAGTCTTCTAGGATTAAGTGAATTTAATACTTCATTGTAAAATACTACTAAATTTCTTTCTATATCTATCAGTTCTTCCAACTGATACGTGGATGTACTGTTACGCCATCTAGTTATAGTATTTATTCAGGATGTATTGGTTTTGTTTGTCCTCTCACTATTTGTGATGGGCTTGCAAATGATTCAGTATGAGTTCTTATCAAACTCATTTTGATGAATAAATTAGGAATGAATAAGTTTTGGTTGTCGTTTGGGGATTATGTATTCAGTGGATAACTTATTTAGGTCTTTTGTTAAGTTATATATGTTTTCTCTCGACTCTGTAGCTTTGGTTGTCTTTTGTATTTGTGTTTTCACTTAGAGTAGTTTGTCTTTTAGTAGTGTAAGTATATGGTGTAATGATGATAATAGTGCTAGTATAGTATTGTTTAGTTGAATTAAAACTTGATCTCCTTGTCCAATAACTCCTAGTTTACTATACCCGTTATCGTGATTTTTGGAATATTATTTAGAAAATTCTAATGCTTCTTCGTAGTATGAATTTTTAAAATTCAGTTTATTCATTTATATTTTATGTCTTCAAGGGTTTTACGTATACCTTTTAGTTTGAAATGCTAAGGACCTTATTTTGCAACAAAAAAAAATCAATTTGAAAAATTATTTGTACTTAATATTATAATTCAATCCCAAAATCCTAAATGACTTAATGACAAATAATATATATATATATATATAATACTATAAATCAATCCTAAAACCTTAAGGAAAAATCTCATTGGCATAATTGGTAGCTTAAAAATAAATAAAAAAAATGTTGGCTCGGGCGACGTGCTGAGGCACCTCCAATGATTGGAGGTGCTTCCCCCCTAAGACATGACCACGTGCGTCGCTCATGTGTGTCGCCCAAATTAACAAATCTATATAGAAAAAGAGAAATGATACCCTGCACATTCATAGTTGACCCTATGTAGTCCAAGCGCCCGAACCACAAAAGGTCACCCATGAATGTGTAGGATATATATATATATATATATATATATATATATATATATATGTGTGTGTGTGTGTGTGTGTGTGTGTGTGTGTGTGTGTGTGTGTGTGTGTGATTTTAAATTAAAAATCAATTAAATATTTTTTAAAATTTTATTTTTAGCGTTCAAGTTTTCCAATTAGGTTATAATTAATGATCAAACTAATTTTTTTAAAAAAGATTGTACTTTTAGGATTCATGTTTTCCAATTAAGTTATAATGTTTAGTTAAAAGAAAAATTAAAAATAAAATAAATTTAAGTATTTAAGGAGTATTATAATGTGTTTAGGGGATATATTAATGTATTTAAGATTTATATAAAGAAATATTGATTTTTTAATTTAAAATACTTAAATTTATTTCATTTTAATTTTTTTTACTAAATACTATAATCCAATTGGGAAGCCTAAACCCTAGAGATAAAATCTTTAAAAAAAATAGTTTGAAAATTATAACCCAATTGAGAAGCATGAACCTAAAATAAAATCCCTAATCCTGAATATAAAAAAAATAGTTTTTAAATTTTTTAAAAATTAATATTTTCTTATATAAATCCCTAATCCTGAACATATCCCCTAAACATATTTCCATACTCCGTAAATACTTAAATTTATTTTATTTTTAATTTTTCCTTTTACTAAATACTATAAAATTATCTTACAAATTATAACCCAATTGAGAATCATCAATCCTAAAATAAAATTTTAAAGAAATATTTTAATTATTTTTTAATTCAAAATTTGAAAAAAAAATAATAAAAAAATAAAGCTGATATCCTACGCAATGCGCACAGTCACGCACTGATATATATATATATATAAAACTATGCCTCCTATGCAGAGAGGTAGCGCCTCACCCAGGATAATAGTAGATTTTTACGTGCTTCGTGTAGAAGTTATATTTTTCTTTGTATTTTAAAAAATTATGAATAGCAATTATAAATCGTAATTTTAAATAGTAATCTTACTATTTTATTAAAAATCTTCCCCCTTTACTAACTAACTTTGGTGAAGCCTAAAATGAATTTACGTTACTGTCCTTTTTTCTATTCACATTAACAATAATTTCAAGGTTTATTAGTAATTCCACAAGCGAAACAATCAGTGATCTAGAGTTCGAGACTCAGCTACAACGTATTATTATGAATTTTTCTCATCATTAATTTTCTCTGGTTGTTTTATATAAAAAAATATAGTTTTCTTTAGTCCCACATCTTAAAATTGACAATACTATGATCAAAAAAGCTTCTATAAATATATTAGACTGACGATGTTAAAAAATATACTTTTCTTAGTTTCTTTTACTAAGATAAGTATAATATTAAATTAAAATAATTTTTTGCATAGGAAGTCGTTGTAGTAGTTTATTGTTTGAATGGGCATGGGTCTGACGAATCTTAGGATGACACTAGAAAATCCAAATCATTAAGATTTTTAAATATCCAAATAATTTATATATTATTATATTATACATGCAATGCGCATGTACATGATCACACTAGTTATAAATAATATTTTTCAACAGTAGTTACTAAATCTACATATTTTGGAAGAATAGTTTCCTCGTTATTTCTCGTCAGTTATTTTTCATTGTTTCCGCTCGGTGTATATATATATATTATATTATATTGTATTAATTCTCAAAAAGGCATGTAATTTTGATAATTAAAGGTACTTTTTATTTTTCCAAAAGAAAAATTAGTGACATAAAACACAGGAAAGAGAGAGAAAAGAAAAAAAGTTTGGGCCGTTGCTTATCGAAGGATCAATAATTTCGAGAAGCTCATCACTTAAAAGGAGACACAAGATCTCAAGAACTTCGTTTCCATTTCGATAAGATAATTAGAAAACACTCAAGATCTATAATTCACTTGGAAAATAAAATAATATAAAAAAAACTAATTCAAAGCAGTTACCCTTTGGCATGTTGTTTGTGCGTTGAACAGGATTGAGGAATATAATTAATGGAAATATTTTTAATTAAATTAATCCCAACCAACAATACTGTAGTTTCTTGCCCAATTTGATTTCCATTAATCGATAAGGTTCAAATGCATGGATACCACGTTTCAATAATATTTTGATGATTGCGCATGCTATACACCAAGTAACTGTCACAGTTAATATTCGTTGATCAATACTTAATTCGAGAAAATTACATTTTTAATTATGTAACTTATATTTTTTTTAATTTTAATCTTGTTATGAGTTGTTTTATATTTTTAATCCTGTAACTTGTAATATTTTTCAATTTCAATCATTTTTTTTCTAAAATTAAAAATTTTCAATGGAAAATGATGAGTTGTAAATTGATTTTGAGGATTTTGATTTTTTATGACCCATGTGATTTTTATATTCAACCATAAACTAGACATTTTTCGTTGAAAAATTTTAATTTTGAAAAAAAAGGATTGAAATTAGAAAATATTATAAATTATTGGACTAAGAACGTAAATTAACTCATAACAGGATTAAAATTAAAAAGATATAAATTACATGACTGAAAATATAATTTTCTCTTCTTAATTCTTAACTGTAACACACAGATTAATTAGGAAGACTACGGAGCGGCACATTATTCATACGTTTAGATTTATTCTGATGATAAAAAAAAATTATCTAATCAAATCTGACACTTTGAGATTAATAGATTCTTAGAGCGAAATACTTGGATTAAAAAAATATTTATTTTGATAATTAAATGTTTTGTATTTTTTTTCTTTTTTTGACTTTGTTTATTAATTTTGAAGGACGAAAAGAAAGTATTGCAAAGTCCAGTTAGCCTTCCCTTCCTTCGTTGATGCAAATCCTTCCGTGGATTCATTTTAATTTTAATTTTTAAATTTTTTTTTTGTCTGGCCAAAATCAGACACGGGAGAAATTTCTTCCCACATCTCGAATCACACGGCCACAATTCATCTTGAACCAGAGGTCAGCCGCTGTTGAAACCTCACATCACACTTGAAGAATTTAAAATTTTCGTGAAGCTGAACCGTATTCATTTGCACTTTTGTATTTATTTCGATGGCAATTAAAAATTTCTATAGGATCAGATGAGCTATCATCAAAATTAGTAAGATTGTAAAAATTAAATACCTAAATAAAAAAAAACTCTCTCCAGATTAAATCTAAATTGTAAAATTTTGTCTTTAGCTATCTTCTCCCTCACTCTCCTCTCTTAGTTCCAATGGTTCGAAAGATTATTTAGACTTAAAATGTTGACAACTCCTATTTCCATGTTAGATCATTATATCTTAGTCGACGATGATTATGGATAAATCATAAATACTTTGGCGGGCCATATAATCTTAAGAAAAAAAATTCACCTTCACGAGATGATATCCGAAGAGATAACTCAATAACTGATGTAATTAAATCGGTAATGTCAATACTAAAAAGGAAATGTCTATTACTCAAAGATTTGTCTCGATAATCGAAAGAGTATGTTGAAATTAAAAATAAAATAAATTCCACATTGTCATATCGATCATCACTGGTTTGAGTCGTTGGCTCATTGTCAAGTTGATTGATGAGACCTAATTGTTGGAATAATATCGACAATCTCCAACAATAATTGCTAGTTAGGCCATTAGCTAATCTGGCCATCTATAGTCTATTTTGGGAACGATAAAAATATATATATAAACTAAGGAAATTACATGTACTAGATGTAAGACATGAGTCTGGACTTTAAAAAACATCCTCTCAATACAAGAGTACACCTCACCTTCGAAATGAAATCAGTTTCGAACTTGCCATACAAGAAAGATCACCTCACCTTCGAAATAAAATCAGTTTCAAACTTGTCATACAAGAAAGATCACACAAGCTGCCGCTAAATAACGAGCCTTTGTCAGCCGACCTTTGCCTCGGATTTGCCTCCCGTAAACTTTAAACAAACTTCTCACTGTGTAGATGGATGGTCGGATGCCTAGTCACTCCCGAACCTTTGTCTCCCAGAGTTGTCTCGTGATAGGGCAACGAAAGAAAATATGATCATTTGACTTCACAGCTTGTTGGCCTATGAAGCACTACTTGTGAGGTACAAATTGTTGGTGCAATCAACTCCAGGGTTTTGATATTTGTTTGATAATATGTTTAATGAAGTCTAATCAGGTCAAGGTTGACCGGATGACTAGCAAGGGTAGGGTGAGACGTCTACCGAGTGACTAGTCCTAACTTCGGTTAGGCAAAGAAAGTCCTAACTATAGTTAGGCAAGGAAAGTCCTAGCTAATTGTGGCTAGATAAGGGAAATCTCGATAGATCGTGGAAATCATATAGGATTCGGTAGGTCTGAAGAACCCGATATTGAATCCCTGGAGGGCCAATCTGATGCTGAGTCCTGGTGAGTAAAGTCAGATGATGAAAACTCTAGGGGGAGGTAAACCTAGGTCATGATGAATGAAGCCAGGTGGTGAAAATCCTATGGAGAGATAACCCTAAATCCTGATGAGTGAAGTCAGGTGGTGAAAACCCTAGGGCGAGGTAACACAGTCGATCGGACTGTGGATCTTGGTAAACCTAAGTTTATTTTACCATAGTATTTTACATTACTATTATTGCTATTGACTAATTTAGTATTACAGGAAAAGTCTTAGTGGATCAGATGATCAGACATTGAGTAGAAAAAGTTTAAACAAGTCTGGAGATCCAAATGTTTGGCAAGTAGGTTGAGGTAAGAAACTAGAGTGGAGTGACGGGGAGGTCGTGTCCTGGAAAGAGACAAACCCTAGGTCGCTGATCCAATTGAAAAAACTGGAAGGTTTCTAAATTGAGATCAAGATAGGTTTTACTATTTTTTTTTTACTCCTACAGTATTATGCTATTGTGCTAAATTTGTGTTACGGTGATATTTTTATAATGTGGAACTAACTCGATTTTGCATAATCCAAAGGGATCGATCGAACGAATAGGAGTTTTAGTCGACCGAACCTAACCGATGTGGAAGGGTTCAGATTGTTGGTGCAATCAACCTCTAGGGTTTCAATATTTGACAATGTAGCTTAGTTTGGTCAGTTTGACCAAGGGTTTAATGTTTCGAAGAAAAAATTGACTAGCAAGGGTAAGTCTTAACCAAATGATAGGCAAGCGAGAAGTCTACTGAGTGACTAGCCCTAACTGGAGTTAGGCAAGAGGAAGTCTTGGTGAGTAAAGTCGGACCCTAGTGAGTGAAGGTGGTGGAAGTCCTGGTGAGTAAAGCTGGTCCCTAGTGAGTGAAGCTAGATGGTTGAAGTCCTAGTGAGTGAAGTTGGGTCATAGTGAATGAAGTTAGGTGATGGAAGTCTTGGCGAGTGAATCCAGACAATGGAAGTCCTAGTGAGTGATGCTGGGCATCCTTAGGGAGAGGTAACCCTAGGTAATATGTGATCGACTGGTTTTCGGTCGACCGCATGCGGTTGACCGAACCAACAAATTATTAATAATGCTAACACTGTTTTTCCTTACCATTTTTATATCTATTGTGCTAACTCAATATTGCAGGTAAGTTTTAGTAGATCAGATTGGTCAGATACTATGCAAGGCCAGAGAAAGTCTAAAGAGGTTTGAAGGATCATATGTTTGACAGATAAGTAAAAGTAAGTCTCTAAAGGAGAGTGACTCGGTGAGGACGCGTTCCCCGTTGATGGAACTATAGGTGTCTATCCAACTTAGGGTCATTTGGGAAGCCTAAATTGAGATCTTAACTAGATCCTGGTCTCGAGGAGACAAGACCTAATTACTACCCTATCTGCTATGTTGTGCTAACTCTGTTTTGCAAGGTAGATATAATCTTTGATTGCCCGAACTAACCTTTTCTTGCAGGAAGAAAAATGCTGGAGAAAGGACTTCGGGCACCTGGAATGGATCCGGGTGCCCAGACTCTGGGTGCTTGGAGCTGATTTGGGTGCCCGAAGCAGGCTCACCCTGGCGCAGCCATGGGCGCCCAGGCAGTTCGGGCACCCGAACTCGGTCTAGGGGCCCAGACTCGAAAACTTATCCACAAGCTTACGTGGAGCGTGTCGATTGGCCGAGCCATGTGGTCCAGGCACCCGAAGGGGTTCCAAGCGCCCACAATTGACCTATTTAAAGGCCTTCGACTCGGAGCTTCAGAACAACAATTACTACAAGTTTTTTTCTTGCTCGGTGCTCTGAAAAGGCTCCCGCAACGTTGCTACGCTCCACCAACAACCGACGACCAAGACTTTTCCATTTTATTGTTGTCGTTGGTAACTTTTATTTCCAGTTCTTGTACTTAACTCCTGTAATCTTTTGCGAACTATTAGTAGATTGTCCAACGAAAGTACTCGACGAGTGAGAGCCTTGGAGTAGAGTCGTCGAAGGCTCCAAACAAAGTAAAACTCAGTTTGTTAGCATTCGTTCATTTTTTTTCTTCTGCTGCGTACTTCAATTAATTCACTATCGATTTTCACGATCGCTATTGACACCCCCTCTTGCGTTCTTTTCGATCCTACACAAATTACACAGAATAAACTTGGAAGTCACGCGGATCAGTCGATCGAACCTAATTGGTAAACACAGTGGCAAATTGGATCTCGACAAAGTTGAAAACATATGGATCGGTCGACCGATAAAGGTGATCATTCGACCATACATTAAATGACATTAATAACATGAAGATTAGATCTCGTCAAAGAAGGAAGGCTGCATGATCAGTCAACCGATAGGGAGATTGGTCGACCGAAAGGATCCGTTGACTGAAGGCTTTTTCGATCGATCGAACGTCGCTTATAAAAGTATATCTCAAGCTCCGAGCCAGTAAGAACTTCTGTGCAATCTTCTGATCTTCTTCCACTCTATTTGTACTACTGCTACTCTACACTTCAACTCTGTGTGCAAGATACGACACAAAAGAGCTCCGATGATCTTCATCTTATATCTTAATTGTCAGTATATTTACTTTTAGATTACATAACTCATTGTAAACTTCATTGTACGAATTACCTTTTTTTTGAACATTTCGGAAAGAATAATTTTAGTGTTATCTAATAGTACGATCAAGGATCGTGGGTCTGGAAGTAGGAGTTGACATAGGCTCCGAACCAAGTAACCAATTGTGTCTCTTGTATTACTTTTGTTATCTTATTCCGTTGCTCACTCTAATTCGATTTTACGAAATGAGAAAAGATTTTTAATGAATGAGATTCACCCCCTCTCTCTTGTCTATCACGATCCAACACAAACACCAATCCATCCGCTATCTGCAATCATTGGTAAGCAAGCATCCAACAACAAAATTGGTGCTTGGGTAGCAAGCTAGCTTTCCATACAATTGGCACCCAAGAGATGCCCGTGGCTAGAAAAACCAGTAGACATTAGCTATGCCATTCTTTTATGTTACAAATCATTCTAAAAGCTTCATGTTGGCCTCCCCATAGCCTCCTTCTCAATGCACAATTTGGTCACGAATGTAAACCAACTTCTTGATCAAAGGAGAGGTCGATGCTTTTCATTGACACTGCCAAAAATCCGTACCCCTAAGATAATGGTAATGCACCCAAAGTAAATCATTCTTAGTCAGGATGTTCCATAAAATGCGGCATAGAAAAGCATTGTTCCATGCATGCAAGTCCCGAATGTCATAGCCTCTTTTATTTTTGGATAAGCAAATAGTTGCTCATGAGATCAGTGGATGCTTGGTGGACCAAACAAAAGACCGGCAAATTCCATAGAGCTTGTCAATCGTCCCACTTGGAATGGGGAGAATAAATAACTAATAACATTTAACACCTTGTAGAACTGATCATACTAGCTCCAAGTGCCCCGCATAAGACAAAGTGTGCTTCAACCAAGAGATAATCTTTTTAGTCACCACATCAAGAAGGGATACATAATTTGCAATCCGAAGTTTTGTCGCAGCTAAATGAACACCAAGGTATCTAAAGCGGAAGGTACCCTCTTGAAAACCCATAATTTGTAGAAGCTCACCCTTTGTTCGATCATTAACACTCGCCATGTAGATATTGGACTTCAATGGGTTAGCTTGAAGCCCTGCTTTGTCCCCAAACTCCTTCAAACAATCGATGATTATAGAGATGGTGGATGCATCTTCTCTTGCAAGCATCAAAAGTTCATTAACATATGCTAAATGGGTGACTTGGACTACTTCACACATAGGATAGAAGTGAAAATCCTCTTGCTCCGATGCTACCTTCAATTACCATGAGAATACCTCAACACAAAGCCCGAATAACAAAAGAGAAAGTGTCACTTTGTCGCAAGCCACACCATCTACTAAAGAAGCCATATAAGCCGCCATTAAGGCTAATAGAGTATGAAATCGTGGTGACTCATTCGTGAATCCAATCACGAAATTGTTGGGAAAAATCATAACCAACAAGAGTTACGATAGGAAAATCTCAATCCACAGTATCAAAAATTTTCCTCAAGTCCTCCTTGATCATGCATTGAGGAAAGATTCATTTGCGTGTATTTGCAAAGTAATTCTTGAGCTAGATGAATGTTCTCACATATGGAATGGTCTTTAAAAAAAGTCACTTGTGCTGAATCCAATAAATAGCCTATGACTCCTGTTAGGTGCTCTGCTAGTACTTTGGATATCACTTTGTGAAAAATCATGCAATAAGATATTGCTGATAATTACTAATACCGGATGACATGATTAGAGTTTGGAACCAAGGCTATCAGTGTGTGGTTCCATTGTTTGAGTAGTTGTTCGTGTAGAAAAAATTCCTGCATTACATCTATGACTTCAGCACGCACTGTGTCCCAAGTGGAGGTGTAGAACCTGACATTGTATCAATCTGGATCTAGGGCTTTGTCTTTCCCAATGCTAAAGATCACAGCTTGTATCTCCTCGACGGTAACTACCCAAACTAGTGCTGCCCCTGCATACTAGACAATCTGTGATCTGACAACCTCTTGCTATGCAGAGGTAAAATCAACTCATTTTTGCCCAATAACTCCCAAAAACATCCTACAAACTCTGTCGTGACCTCTCTTAAGTTGGTGGTTTGTGTAGGGATCTTTTGTGAAAAATAATAAATATACGCAGTGAAAAAATTGATCCCTCTAAAGATCCATGCGAATATAGTATACAAAGTTTGATAGATTTGCTACATTTGTTGCGTGAATGGAACAATCCCGATAGCAACTTTGTTTTCACATATCTCAGTGCAATTAGAGTGATCGCACCTCTTCAGTATTCACACAAATATATCCTTCATTCGTCTCACGAACTCAGCCTCCGGAGAAGAACAACCTTCATCATGCTAGCAACTACACAAGATTTTTTTGGACCAAGAGAAGAAGAGGAAGAAGAGCAAAAAATGAAAAAGATGACAATCGCCAAAAGGTTACTTCGATTTTGGTATTCATCCATGAAATACCAAAGAGAAGCCTTTTGATCTTCTTCCATCAATGCTCATTAATCTTCATTAATCACCATTCATTTTCTTTAATGGGTTGGATGTTTATATATTGGATTAACTATTAACCAATAAGCTATTAATGCAATAAGTCAATAAGTCTAACCCATTAATCTAATGAGTCTAATTCGAATTCATTTGAGTCTAATTCGGATTCATTTGGATTAACCCACTAATCTTAAAGTCTATCATATTATAGTCAAACTAAAATAAATTCATCTCCAAATCAACATGTTCTTTGTTTGTGATCTAATAGGTTCTCATAATGTTGGCAATATCTCTAAAACCTTTTATATAAATATGTAATGATTGACATCTAGCAATACATCATTGCTACTCAAATGACGATAATGTCGAGATCTGACCTAATCTTTTTATGTCTATTTTCTTATATAACTTGGTGCTTCTATACTTGATATCTATATTGATCTATAAGGCATAGGTCATGTCATTCTTTTATCAATCTTTGTATTTCTTGATTTCTAAGTAGACACACAATCAAATAAACTCAATATATTATATTAACTAATTTGAGCATAGTCATGCATTCTTGTGTCCTACTTATTCAAGGGGCCCATAGATATCACTTCTGTCATATGGAAGAGATATATCTCATCTACATCATTCATATCTCTCTACATAACTTATTGCATACCCAGTGATAGACTTAATAGTCACCTTGTTATACAGATGATTTTTTATCGATATTAAAGTACATACCTCCTTATGTAGAGAACCTTAGTGATTTCAGGTCTAAGGATTATTCATACTAATAGTCATTAGGAGAATATTTATGACACTCATAAAATGATCCATGAAATTTTCTCATTGAGGGCCAATTCAGTACATATTCTCTGTAGGATCGGTGCGCTAGAGGGAGTGTGAATAGCGCTCGTGGCTTTTACATTCGTTTAGAAATTTTCGAGTAAAGTGCAACGAAATAAGAAAGAAAAGACAGAAAGAAAGCAATCGCGAACACCAAGAGTTACTTGGTTTAGAGCTTGTGACGACTCTTACTCCAAAGCTCGTACGTGAGAGTGCTTTCGATAGGCAATCCACTATTAATTCTGAATAAATGCAAGTATAAAATTACAATGTTAAAACAACTTGTAAATAAAGAATACCGACAACTACAGATCTGAAGAATTAAGCCTTCGATCGTCGAAGCAACGTCTGAGCATTGAGAAAGAATTTTTTGAGCAGCGTGCAATAGCAAAAGTCATTCTGAATGTTGTTGTTTAGCCCCTGGTCAAATGCTGCTTATATAAGCTGTTCGGGCGCCTGGACCACATGTCTCAGCCAATCAATGCGCTCCACATAAGATTATGGATGACTTTTACGGTCCGAGCGCTTGGAGCGACTCCAGGTGCCCGGATCGCTAAGGCACCCCAGGCCCGCCCTGGACGAGGCTGGTCCGGGCACCCTGACCATCTCCGGGTCCCAGACCAACTTTTCAGCCACCTTGGTTTTCTACAAAACAAAGTTATGTAGGATCGAAAAGAATTTAGATATCTCAACAATGGTATGATATTGTCCACTTTGGGCTTAAGCCCTCATGGTTTTGCTCTTGGGCTCTACCCAAAAGGTCTCATGCCAATGAAGATATCTTTCTCTTTATAAACCCATGATCTTTCCCATGTGTTTTCAATATGAGACTATGTTTGCAACCTTACAACCCTAACAACCCCCCTCAAACAAAAGACCACAGGCTTCCTATGTCCGAACCTCGACCCACCAGGTCTTCTTACCCCTCGGTCCACCTGACCTACTAGGACTTTCTTGCCTAGTCGCAACTAGGACTTCCTGCCTGGTGCCTGGTCCTCTTAATCCGAACATAGGAGCCCACACTTTCTTTGTTCGAGGTCAATATTGTACCCACATGGCTCAATCAGACCATAGCTCTTGTGCACAGTCGGCGGTTAAACCTTCTGGTGGTCCGGGCTCTGACACCAATTGTAGGATCGAAAATAATTTAGATATCTCCACAATGGTATGATATTATCCACTTTGGGTTTAAGCCCTCATGGTTTTGCTCTTGGGCTCTACCCAAAAGGCCTCATGTCAATGGAGATATCTTTCTCTTTATAACCCATGATCTTTCCCATGTGTTTTCAATGTAGGATTATGTTTGCAACCTTGCAACCCCAACAAGTTAGTCTAGGAAATAAATAATATATAAAATATGAATTTAATAGCTTCTGACTGTTTGGTTCTGACTTTGAGTTTCGCTGGAACTCTAGGTCGAACCAACGTCTACTGTTCCCTCTTCGGGGAACACGTCCTCACCTACTCCTCTCAAAAGAGTTTACTTTTGCCAGATTGGTCCTCCACAACCATCTGAACTTTTGCTCGGCGTTCAATACTTCAGGCCTTCATTCTGAATGTCCACTCCACGATCCGTCTAAACTTCTATCTGGTCCGCGACACCAGGATTTTCACCTAGAATTCCCGACTATAGGATTTCACCCAAAGTGCTCGACCCGCCAAGACTTCACCTTGCCTAACCGCAACTAGGACTTTCTTTAACTTAGGGTTACCACCCCCTAGGACCTAGGGTTACCTCCCCTTAGCGGTTTTCACCTACCTAGAATCTACTAGGACTTTTGCCTAAAAACACTTAGGATTTTTCCGCAAGTTCATTACACTTGTTAGACAATAAGTAACCTTAACTTTGGACCCTTTGCCATAATCAAAACTTAGGTTCGATCGTCTGGTGCTCCCTGCACCAACATTCTCTAATATATACTCATATGTCAACTTGATATCTTATATACATGACTTGTGAGATTAAGTTATTAGTTGATCTACATGCTAGTTTTAACACATTAATATTGTCTTTGTATATTAATGTTTGACTAGGAATAGTTAAAAGTAGTGTTCTATATATATCTATAACCTTCACTATCAATTCAATCAATTGATATGTTATAGATTATAACCTACTACCCTAGAACATTAATATACTTATTCATCTAATATAGATATGAGGCAAATATAAAAACTATAAAATTTACTTTTTATTAATGAAATATGATACAAAAGTTTTTTTATCAATCATTTCATAAGTTACTCTAGGGAGCTAATACTAACAGCCTGTTCCTCGGACTGTTTAGTGATAGTGACAATAATATTCCTCTTGTGCTTTACCAAATTATGGAAGAATTTGGTACATCTATCACTATTCTTAAGATAATTGTTCTTCGCCCTTTGTTGATAGAAGCTCTTCTCCACCTTCGCAAGTATGATGACATGTCGTCTTAATAATAATCAATAATCCATCAGAGCCTCCACCCGACAAGATGGTGTGTTGTACCACTTTTAAAGCTTGTTTGACCCTCAAAACTTGCTTCGAAATGTGATGGAAGGGCAACTTATCAAGATGACGCAACTAACCTTGAGCCTTGTGAGCTTGGCCTTGAGCATGAATTGAGCTGTGTCATAGACTAACTCCCTTATAAATTGGTTACCAAATCTCGAAAATCTCCATGCAAAATCCATATATTGTAGAATTTGAAAGAGCGTCGAAAGGAACGGTCCGAATTAAGCATAGAGACAATACTGTTGAGATTGCAAATATAGTCCTACATTGAAAACGCATGGAAAAGATCATGAGGTTAAAAGGATGGATGATATCTCTATTGACATGAGACCTTTTGGGGAGAGCCTAAGAGCAAACCCATGAGGGTCTAGGTCCAAAGTGGACAATATCATGCTATTGTGGAGATATCTAAATTCTTTTCGATCCTACAATTGGTATCAGAGCCCGGACTGTCAGAAGGTTTAACCGTCGACTGTGCACAAGAGCTATGGTCTGATTGAGTCATGTGGGTACAATATTGACCTCGAACAAAGAAAGTGAGGGGTCCTATGTTCGAATCAAGAGGACCATACACCAGACAGGAAGTCCGTAGGTCGGGTGGATCAAGGGGCAGGAAGACCTGGTGGGTCGAGGATCGGACGTGGGAAGCCTGTGATATTTTGTTTGAGGGGGGGGGGGATTGTTGGGGTTGCAAATATAGTCCCACATTGAAAACACATGGAAAAGATCATGGGGTTAAAAGGATGGATGATATTTCTATTGACATGAGGCATTTTGGGGAGAACCCAAGAGCAAAGTCATGAGGGTCTAGGCCCAAAGTGGACAATATCATGCTATTGTAGAGATATCTAAATTCTTTTTGATCCAACAAATACCACAAGAATGATTTGATAAACAACTAGGGGCGATGAACTCCGTAAAACTATCATAATCCTTCAAGAATCAATGTGAATTAACTAAAGCACGATCAAGTTTACAAAAAAACATAGCATTTGACTATGTCAAGTGGCATTCGATCGAATGAAACATCCACATGCTTGAACCAAAAGCTCTAAATCATGTAGCTCGTAATTCGTAACAGATTGTCCTCCTTCCTTATCATGAAATGTCAATAGAGAGTTAAATCTCTCATAAGAAGCCACAACTTCAATATACCCTCCCCAAGTCTAGTGAGGTCACTCCAAAAAGACTGACGAGTGATAATCGAGTGAAATAATAAATAAAGGTAGCCAAAAAATCTTGCCTCATGATATGACACCGTATATGACAATACATAAATTGTGCCATCATAATAAGAACCTCCAAGAAAATCTGTGTGCTGCATGCTTATCCGAAAGAAGCAAAATGCAACCACGATTAGAATAATTAAAATTATTTGTTGATCTCATATCCATGAACCGCTTGTGAACAATAGCATCTAGCTCGTCTTCAGTGAATTTCGTCTCCAAAAGTGTTATCACATGAATATCACGGTGTTTGTGATCCTATAACAAGGTTATCATTACAAGTTAGAGCAGTCAAGCTCATAGCCATACCACGGTTGTTACGAGTTTATAGTCATCTCCTTGGCTAAGGACGACAATGGATCATATTTAGGTCAGATTCCATATTCTTCATCCTCATATTCATTGGAATCGGACATTCATCTTCATGCTCATATTATTAAAGGATCAAATATCTTCTATATAAATTTTTTTTTCTATCCAATTATCAGTATTCAATAAAAACATATAAAATTAACATCATACTCGGATATTAAACCTTCTATCTAAGGAACTGTCATTTAATCATGCATGTCATGCCCGCTGCAAGCTATGGCCATGCCATGATCACAGGAAGAGTTTGTTTCTGACCACAATGTGAAGATCTTTTCCAACACACAACAATCATTACCATTAAAAAATTATCACTATAAGAAATATCTCTAGACATGCCAAAAGGTTAAAATGTGTGATTTCAACTTTATTAATTTTTTATGTCATTCTTTAAGTTCTTTTTGATATATAACTCATAACATAATTTTTGTAATTTACAACTGAAGTTACTTTGTTTCTATTATTATTTTTAATTTATAATTTGTATAACAATTATCCAAACTGCTACATGAATTACTTGGATGCACGCGCTAAATTGTTTATGCGCCAATATAATTTATTTGGGTGTGCAAATTTAATTGGGCATTTTAATAATAAATAAATAAAAACAAATATCCTCTTGGCAATAAAATTATTATTATTATTATTACTACTATTACGACGCGCTTTACCGGCCCGGCCGGTCATTTTAAAGAAGATGACGGTGGGATTGGTGGGGATGACGTCATTCCTGTGTCCCCCGAACTGTAACTTCATTTTTTTTTTTTCATTCAAATTTCCACCTAACACCTTTCAAACCCCTAATCAGCTAATCTCCACCAACAACTGCCCTACCCGATCAAGTTCAAGTCAAAGCCATCGCCCAATCCCCTGCTTCCTCCTCCTCCTCCTTCTCCTTTCTCTCTCTATATATAAATCCAGAGGCAATGGGGGCAGGGGCAGCCATAACCCTCCTCGGCTCCTCCCCGACTCCACTCTCCAGAAGCTTCAATCCAACTCCGTTCATCCGAGCCAGGGCAGATCCAGTGGCTAGCGGTTGCTCCGTCAACAAGCGATGGAGGCCGTGGAGCGGGTGTGGGATTCGGGGCGGCGGGCCAGCCAGAGTCTGAGCCACAACATTAGCCGAGGGATGAACATGGGCGGCTGGGGAGTGGAGGACGTGTTCTCGCGCAACAGCAGCACTCGGAGGCGGTCCGGTAGCAGCCGCGACGACGACGAGGAGGCCCTGCGCTGGGCCGCCCTCGAGAGGCTGCCCACCTACGACCGCCTCCGCACCGCGATCCTCCGGTCGGCCGCCGATCCGGGCGGCGGACCGGGCGAGGCGCGGCGCCAGTACCGCCACAAGGAGGTCGACGTGCGCAAGCTCGGCCCCGCCGAGCGCCAGGAGTTCATCGATCGCGTCTTCAAGGTCGCCGAGGAGGGCAACGAGCGATTCCTCAAGAAGCTTCGAGACCGGATCGACAAGTATTCCTAATCCCCTTTCACTTTTTTTTTTTAAAAAAAATAAATTATTATTTTAAACTAATTAATTCATTTCGAAATAGAAATGAACAACAAAATTTATCTCCACACCACAAAATTTCTTCCTTTTTCTTCTTTATGATGGGTAAAATGCAAATCCAAGAGAGGCCGGCAAGTCTATTCCAGCTGATCATTCTGTCTTTTAGGTTGAAGGTCCATTTGTTGGTTAGCTAATTTAGTTGGATTAATTGACGCATGAGCTTGACATTTGCCCTTCATGGATAAATGTATTACTAATGCTTTCCCATGTTCGACGTTGGGTCTTTTGCCCGTCATTTTCATCTCTTTTACACTCCAAGCTACTTGTGTAGGGAAAATTATAAATTGCATGGTCTATTAGTTATCTATTATTGAGTCTTCTTAGTTACTACAAGATTATACTTTGTATGTTACAATACAATACATGCATATTGTCCATGTAGAAAAAGGATAATTTTGACAATCAATACAGTACAAAAGTTCTTGCCAAATGAATTAATGCAGCTAGAAGTAGGTGGTGGCCATGATAGGATGGTGGTTGGATGTCAATTTTTTGATTTGATAAAAGAGTTGCTCACCACATACATTGACAATTGTGAATTTTTCTGATCCACAGTTTTCTTACCCCCAATCATTTGAGTCAATCAAAATTCAAAACCAATTAATTAAGTTTTACCCTTTGAATGATACAACCCTCCTGTAGTCTAGTCCAACTAAAGAAGTGGACTAAAGAGACTTTTGGTGCAGGGTCGGCATCCGGTTACCAACAATAGAAGTGAGATTTGAGCATCTAAACGTGGAGGCCAAGTGCCATGCCGGAGACAGAGCTCTTCCGACGCTCACCAATACAGTAAGAGACATCGCGGAGTCCGCCCTCGCCCTCTTGGGCATCCGCCTCACTAAGAGAACCACTCTCACTATCTTGAAGGATGTTTCGGGAATCATACAACCCTCAAGGTGAATAAATCATGCACGCTGCTAAACTGACGAACCATAGTAGTCTCGATAACTGATACCTGCCTGTGAACGCTTAATTTCAGGATGACACTCTTGTTAGGCCCTCCATCATCTGGGAAGACCACCCTCTTGTTGGCCTTAGCTGGGAAGCTCGACCCAACTCTAAAGGTTAGTGGAGAGATAACATACAACGGGCACAGATTGGACGAGTTTGTGCCACAGAAAACTGCAGCATACATTAGCCAGAACGATGTCCATTTAGGAGAAATGACTGTGAAAGAGACACTTGATTTCTCAGCAAGGTGCCAAGGAGTAGGAGTAAGATACGGTATATGGTCCCTGGAGCCTATTAATTAGTCATGGACAAAGGATCGAACGTTCTTTCTTTTTAATTCTAAGCGATGAACGACTTTGTAATTAGATCTTCTCTCGGAGCTGGCGAAGAGGGAGAAAGAAGCAGGAATATTTCCGGAAGCCGAAGTGGATCTCTTCATGAAGGTCACTGCTGCTGCCTGATTCACTAATTTTCGTAGTGATCTTAATCTTCCCTTAAATTTCAGGCCACAGCAATTGAAGGAGTCGAGAGCAGTCTTCAGACGGACTACACACTCAGGGTAAGTATGACACGCCTAATTTGTTGATCGGGAAGGAAGTCAAACTAGTAGATAGACTTATCCTTCAGTTGCTTAATGCCAAGCCACCTGCCCACTTGAGTTGACAGTGTACATTTCAACAAGTCGTTGCCAACAATGTTTATAGAGGTGGAGTTGGTGAACAATAAATAAAGAAATAAATAAATAAGCAGTGATTTGACTTGTTAACAACGATGATTATATCAAGTCTCTATGCTTTTCCTAATTGCTACAGATATATTAAATATTCTATGTAGCTACTGTGTCTTAATCTTATGTAAATATTTTAACCATGGGATAATGGCGCAGATACTGGGGTTGGACATTTGCGCTGATACTATCGTGGGAGACGAGATGCAAAGGGGCATTTCTGGAGGTCAAAAGAAGCGTGTCACAACAGGTGTACTTGAAAAGTGTTAAATTATAAGGACAAAAATAAAAAAGTGTTTCTATTTTTAAAATTGTTATATGAGTGTTTTTATTAATTATTTTTTAAATAAAAAAACTATCCATAAAATGATTCAGGTGTTCTCAGATAGAATAGGATGTAGTCTAGTGGCTATGAAATTTTAACTGTTATAAATTTTATAGTTATTATATCGTAAAAATTAGTGAAAGCTTGCTTTGCGGGGAGGAACTGGAATTTGAATTTCAATGTTGCAGGCGAGATGATGGTGGGGCCGACCAAAGTGCTATTCATGGACGAGATCTCGACGGGGCTGGACAGCTCCACGACCTACCAGATCGTGAAATGCCTGCAGCAGATCGTCCACCTCGGCGAGGCCACCATCCTCATGTCCCTCCTCCAGCCCGCCCCCGAGACCTTCGACCTCTTCGACGACATCCTCCTCCTCTCCGAGGGTCAGATCGTCTACCAGGGCCCCCGCGACCACGTCCTCGACTTCTTCCAATCCTGCGGCTTCCGCTGCCCTACCCGCAAGGGCACCGCCGACTTCCTGCAAGAGGTGCCAAACTACACTTTCAAATTTCTACTGCTGCTTCTGCTTCAGATCCAGTATTTGAGACTCCTTGCGTACGTGAACAGGTGACCTCGAGGAAGGATCAGGAGCAGTACTGGGCGGACAAGCAGCGGCCATACCGCTACATTTCGGTCTCCGAATTCGCCCAGCGATTCCGGAGATTCCACGTCGGTCTTCGCTTGGAGAACGAGCTCTCCGTCCCATTCGACAAGGCCCGCAGCCACAAGGCGGCTCTCGTCTTCTCTAAGAAGGTCGTCTCCTATTCGGAGCTGCTCAAGGCTTCCTTCGGAAAGGAGTGGCTCCTCATCAAGCGAAACTCCTTTGTCTACATCTCCAAGACCGTTATGGTACCATTTTTGTTCTTTTTGCCAACCAAGCCCCATCTTCTTGGTAATTCTACTTTGTCTTCAACTCCTTTCTGTATTTGTTTGAAGATCGTCATAATAGGGCTCATAGCCTCGACCGTGTGGCTGAGGTCACGCATGCACTCGAGGAACGAAGACGATGGGGTCATTTACATAGGGGCTCTTTTGTTTGGCTTGATGGTCAATGTCTTCAATGGTCTCGCGGAGTTGTCAATTGCCATCGACCGTCTGCCAGTATTCTATAAGCACCGGGACCTCCTCTTCTACCCAGCATGGGTCTTCACCTTGCCCAATTTTCTTCTTCGGATACCTATCTCAATCTTGGAGACCATTGTTTGGACTGTTATGACCTACTATACCATAGGATATGCGCCAGAAGCAAGCAGGTAGAAAGCTTCCCAAAGACTTTTTTTTCTCTCTTTTGTGTGCTTGTTAAATCATACACCATAAGTGGTTATTCTGCATTGCCAAGGATTTACAACCTACTTAATGAAATCATTTTCACATTGCAGATTTTTCAAGCAGCTGCTGCTAATATTCTTGATTCAGCAGATGGCAGCAGGGATGTTCAGAAGCATTGCTGGTCTTTGTAGGTCCATGATCATAGCCAACACTGGTGGGGCACTATCTGTTCTCGCCATGTTTGTTCTTGGAGGCTTCATTATACCTAAAGGTATTTGTATATGGCTCTTCTTTTGGTCCATGTGTTTAGGCGTTCGCACTTCATGAAACATAGGATAAGTGCATTGAAGAGGATCTTAAGAAATCATGGCTTCCAATTGATACTTTTTTGTTGCAACGTTCTGTCTGATTTACTTCTTTTCTTTCTCTTCTACAGAAATGATTCCGAATTGGTGGATATGGGGATATTGGGTTTCACCACTTACTTATGGTTATAATGCTCTAGCCGTGAATGAGTTTTTGGCTCCAAGGTGGATGACTCAAATGGTAACTATCAATTTGCAGTCACTTCCATCTCTATTCCAAAGATTTGATGACGACTTTCTTATGGATGACTCAGAGCTCTATATATTTCATGCTAGGCTCCAAATAATAGACCACTTGGAACGGCAATCCTTCAAAATGCCAATGTATTTGCAGAGGGAAGGTGGTACTGGATTGGAGCCGCTGTACTTTTTGGGTTTAGCATCATCTTCAATGTCCTATTCACAGTGTGCCTGATGTTTTTGAACCGTAAGTTGTTGTTCATCTAACTGCATAAAAGATCAGAACATCTTTTTTTTATTGCATACCGGAAGCAAAGTCACCTCTGTGAGAACTTACAAGGATCCGCACTAATGATCCAACCAATCTGATCAGAATGTTATGATTTTTTCTTTAGAATTAGATATTAATTCAAAAAAGAAAAGATTTGGCCAGGCCACACATTAATAGAATTATAAAATTATCTGATTCATACATTTAAAAATTAAATATGTTATCCAACATGATTTACCTTTAATTTAAAGATAAAAAAGTTCCAAAATTTTGATACTCTTTGAATTGTTTTCTCCCTTAAAATTGGGTTTAATTTTAGTTTGCCATCCAAGAGAATTAAAAACAGGTGTTCTGATTTGACCTTCATTCCCTTCATATCTTTTAGATGTATGTTTTGCATATGGTGTAATATTATTATTGCCAATTGTGCTAAACTATTTGTCTTAGAAGGTTAGTTTCGCACTAAGATGATCAGTCTGTAATTTGACATAGCTATTGGAAAACGACAAGCTGTTATATCTGAAGAAACGGCAAGGGAGATGGAAGAAGTCCAAGAGGAAGGAAAGGATTTACAAAGACTTAGAAGGACAAATTCTAAGAGTGAGTCTATATCTCATGCTTTGTCAAAAAAGGATGGAAACAACACCAGTATGTAGACACAATCCACCCATAAATTTCCAACTAAACTTCACTCTGATTTGTGATATCACTATTGTTTTTATGCTCTAAAAATGATCACCTTCTACAGGTGAAATTATGATGATTCGAATGAGTCCTAATCTCTCAAATGGACTTAATCATGAAATGTCCATCAATGCAGCCACAGGTGTTGCTCCTAAGAGAGGAATGATTCTTCCTTTTACACCTCTTTCCATGTCCTTTGATGAAATCAATTACTTTGTCGATATGCCTCCAGTGAGTTTTTATCTTTAATTTATACACTTACTTTTCAAACTTTCTTTGATTCAAGAAACATTTAGAACTTGCATATTTTCAACACAAAAGGTGGACACTATACCTCTTTAAATATTCTAATCTCTTACTTGTGTAATTCTTTGTTCCTCCCATCTAATTAGTTTCAGTTAATCACCCAGCTACTACCAATTAGCTGAAGTTTTGAACAATCTGTTTTTTTTTTCATTAGTGATTGGGACATTGCAAGTTGGATAATTGTTTCTTTCCATTCTAGATCTTCTAATGTAAAATAAATAAAATCTAATCAAAGCAAACCTAAAGGCCTGTCAAGTCAATTGAATGCAACTTTAGCCATTGACTGAAGTTATAATTTACTATTCTTTAGGAAATGAAGGAGCAAGGAGTCACAGAAGATAGGCTCCAATTGCTAAGGAATGTTACAGGGGCTTTTAGACCAGGAGTCTTAACAGCCCTTATGGGAGTTAGTGGTGCTGGTAAAACCACCCTGATGGATGTTTTGGCTGGAAGAAAGACTGGTGGCTACATTGAGGGTGACATCAGAATCTCAGGGTACCCTAAGAAACAAGAGACTTTTGCAAGAATTTCTGGGTATTGTGAGCAAAATGATATCCACTCACCTCAGGTGACAGTCCGAGAATCTTTGATATTTTCTGCTTTTCTCCGCCTTCCACATGAAGTCAGTGATGAAGAAAAAATGGTAAGACTAATTATTTCTTTTCTAAAATTTCTAGATCTTCATATTAAATCATAATCTTGACTCCTTAAATCTCACATAAATTACTAGGACCTTGCATTATGATGTCAAATTTGCAGTTAGTGATCACTAAGTCAAAGCAATAATTTAATATTCATGTGTTCAAGAATTCTCTAGGTATTTCTCCTCTCTTATTACCTATTGAGATTCTCCACATATCCTCTTGGGTCTCATTGCTTCACTTATATGAGAGTTTGTGTGGATCTGTTCTCAGCTACTTAGACTGAGGAGATGTTAAGTCATTCCCTATTTATTAAATCTAAGAAGGTGCTGTTTTCTTTCTACTCTCTTTTCCTTCAATCCTTCCTGACTCCCTCCCTCTTTTCCCTTTAAAATGCATTTTTCAGAACTGAATTTACAGTTTCTAAGTTGCATCTGTGCTAAAAAATGGTATTTATTAATTAACTTCTAAAAGCATTGTGTATTTATAGTGAGTTTAGTACTGAGAATGCAATTAACTAAAGGTCTTTCTTCTTGGCAGAAATTTGTTGATGAAGTGATGGACCTAGTGGAGCTTGACAACCTGAAAGATGCCTTAGTGGGTCTTCCAGGAGTAACTGGGTTGTCCACTGAACAAAGGAAGAGACTGACAATAGCAGTAGAGCTTGTTGCTAATCCTTCTATCATCTTCATGGATGAACCGACATCTGGTCTTGATGCAAGAGCAGCAGCTATTGTCATGAGAACTGTGAGGAACACAGTCGATACTGGAAGAACTGTTGTTTGCACAATCCACCAACCAAGCATAGATATATTTGAGGCCTTTGATGAGGTATAGAATCTCTAGCCAGTGATAAGTGAACATATTGTTTAAAATTTTTGCCTGTTTATAAGCTAATAAAATAAACTTTTTACTGAAACAGCTTCTGCTAATGAAAAGAGGTGGTCAAGTGATATACTCTGGACCCCTGGGAAGAAATTCTCACAAGATAATCGAATACTTTGAGGTACAAATTCTTATATATAAAAATAGGCTGTTTGTTTTATCCTTTAAATTAAGTTTATAATTGTTGTCCAATTTGCTGCATTCATTTACTGTCTATCATGGCATTAATTAAGTTCATAACACTTTCAAAGAGTAAAGGAAAATAATTTGATTGTTTCAGGCAATTCCTGGAGTTCCAAAAATCAAGGACAAATATAATCCTGCAACATGGATGTTAGAGGTCAGCTCAGTTGCTGCTGAAGTACGTTTGGGAATGGACACTGCTCAGTATTATAAATCATCAAATCTGTTCCAGTGAGTGAAATGCAACTTTTATCTTAACTAGCTTGTCAAACTAGTTGCGCCATTAGTTCTTTTAGTAATTGATTTAGTAGCCTTATGAGATTTACACATTAATGCTGATTGTATTGTTTTCATTGCAATTCTATGATCAGGTGCAACAAAGCATTGGTGAATGAGCTCAGTAAACCGGCTGCAGAAACAAGTGATCTGTACTTCCGTACACAGTGTTCACAGTCATCGTGGGGACAGTTCAAAGCTTGCCTCTGGAAGCAGTGGTGGACTTACTGGAGAAGCCCTGATTACAACCTTGTCAGATATTTCTACACCTTGGTCACTGCTCTACTGTTAGGCTCCATATGTTGGAGGATTGGTCATAAGGGGTAAATACACAAACAATATCACACTGTTGTTATGAGCTTCTGGAATACAGTGGTAGCCGATATCTTTCATTCCAAGTCATAGCCCAGCCATTCAGTGCTAGGAATAAGAAGGAACTCAAAAAACACCTTTTTGCCCTTTGGACTTTAAGATGTTTGAAGTCTCATATTCGACCTTACCAGCAAGGCAATAGAGATTCTATTTAAGTGAACCTAGATTGAAGGATGACCTAAGTTAACAAATCCTTCTTTGAAATGCAAAAGTGGTTACCAATGAAATCTTAGTTACGACACTAGATCAGGTTGTGCTTCTAAAGCCTGGTTCATACCATAGCAATTCATACAGTACTTGTTTGTTTTAGGCTAGTTAGACTATCATTGATGGTTACAGGAGGATGGTTTCCATCCAAACGTTAATATACTAGATCAGGTCATGAGTTCCTATCCTGGTTAATAGAAAGAGTCTTAGGTTATTCATCATAGAAATAGTGCTTTATGTGAATATGGATGCATCAATTGTTTGTCTGATGATGCAGGGATAATTCAAACAGTCTTAGAATTGTCATTGGAGCTATGTATGTAGCAGTTATGTTCGTTGGTGTCACTAACTGTGCCACTGTGCAACCACTTGTTGCAATCGAGAGGACTGTCTTTTATAGGGAAAGAGCAGCTGGAATGTATTCAGCCTTACCATATGCCCTTGCTCAGGTAAGAGTGCTGTGTTAATTTTCCTAAGATGGAATGCTTTGCAGATAAAAGTATTATTCTATTCTAAGAACAAAGTGATTCTAGTGAAATCATTCATTATTTTCATAAATGGAAGTTAGACACAGTAAGAACACTTTATTGGACAAATGCTGAACAATAGTTCATATGTTACATTGCAGGTGCTTGTGGAAATACCATATGTGCTAGTTCAAACCATGTACTTTTCTCTTATTATATACTCCATGATGAGCTTCCAATGGACAGCAGCAAAATTCCTTTGGTTCTACTTCATCTCCTTCTTCTCTTTCCTGTACTTCACTTACTATGGAATGATGACTGTCTCACTCTCACCAAATCATCAAGTTGCTGCAATCCTAGCATCCACATTCTACTCGGTCTTCAATCTCTTCTCTGGCTTTTTCATTCCTAAACCAGTAAGTCTCTCCTGCCCAAATTTTTTGCTTTTCTTGTCGGGGTTGATTCTAATTTGTTCAAGTGATAGTAGTTTCACTGTCACGCTTCCAAAGGTTTTGATTGCATGGACTTGTATTTGTAATTAATCAATGAATGCTGTGTAATTGGATTGCAGAGAATTCCCAAGTGGTGGCTGTGGTACTACTGGATTTGCCCACTTCAATGGACAGTTTATGGACTCATAGCAACCCAATATGGTGACCTGGAAACTAGTATCACAGTGACTGGATCTGTAGGGCAACCGAAGCAAAGGATTAAAGACTATATCAAGGACTACTATGGATACAATACTGGCTTCATGCCTGTAGTTGCCATTGTGCTAGTTGCCTTTGCCATCTTCTTTGCTTTCATGTTTGCATTCTGTATCAAGAAGTTGAACTTCCAGAACAGGTAGGAGAAGTGAATAGGAAGTAGAAGACCAAAAAAAGGAGTGAAGTATTGGATGGTGAGTAAAGGGTTCATTTTGCATTTTTTTTTTAAAAGGTCAGGAACCAAAGATCTCAGGATTCTGTAGGTGTTTTTTTTTAAATTTTTTTTTATATATAGTTTTGCAATTGCTGTAGATATACTCAGTGCAACTATAAGGCATCCAAGTAATTAAAGCTTACTTGTCAATGCTCTGAATAGTCTTGTTTCCTTTTGCACAAGGCAAGTGAGTGTGCATTAATCATAGAGAGAAATTTCTAGCATCAAGGCAGCTTCCAACATCTGCATTTCCAGCAGCAATAAATTCTAGCAAATTGTAATTCCAACAATTGCTTTTCCTGCAACACCAGAATCCTAGTAACTGCATTTCCAGCTTGTGCACTTCCTTCGGCAACTACATTCCTAACATAATTTTACAGATGGTAGTAAACTGCTCTTCAGAGATTGCAACCACAACAGTCCAAGCAAATAGCAAATAGTAGCAATTACTAGGCAGCAAAGGAATAAATATATCAGCTAGAACTCCAGATACAACCACACTATTTCTGCATTTCTGAGTTTCATAGTTCCAGCATTTTCAGCAATCATTAAGTCTGCTCTGCAGCAACAATCCATCAAATAGCAGACCAGTCATCAGAACTCAGCAACTATTTGAGTACAACCACTTCTACAGCAAAGCTTACTGCATATTCCAAAAACATTTACCAACCAAAGCCAACTTTGGAATTTCATTTCAGCAATCATCATCACCCCAGCAAGGATAGTAGGTCCTGGAAAATCGCCACAAGAAATACAACAGGACTTACACCTGAGTATACAGTTCAGTGGATTGTTTCTGCTTGTCAGCTCAGTAGCCACACAGGAATCATGCTCTTATTCTGACATGCAAATTTTGAAGTAGCTTCTGCTATCTTGTAAAATGGCATTCCAACAATTTCAGCCATTTTAGTTGGGATGCAGAAAACCTTCATCCGTCCTGCTACATGAGCCATTTGACAGTAGTTTTAGCTACTACATCTTTCCTTGCTAAACGGGTTATCGCTTAGCAACCACCCCGCATACGTTCTGCTCATACTTTGGAAAAGTCTTAAATTATTTTCCCTCCATATGCATCAAAGGTCAGCTTATATATCACAGCATCCCTTCAACTTACTACATTAGCTTGGAGATCTCAGCTCAAACTATCAAAAGTATAGCCAGAGTCATGAAAGAGGTGGCACAAGGACTACTCCAACACACCACCATTCAGGACACATCTGCTTTTTGTTCTTGCCAACTCTATCCAGCTTAGGTAGTCTTACATCAACCAACAGATGGAGTGTGCCACTGTGTCCTTGCCTTCCTATATTGTTGATATTGTCAGTATAATAAACAAGGATCTCATGGTTCCTAAGCTAACTCATAAGAATTGCCATTTTTCTTTTTCTTTTTTTTTTTTTTGAAAAGAAAAACTTCCAACAAATGCATTAAACCATCAGGCAATATACATAAGTTCCTTTATATAGAAATCTTCACATTTTACGATAGATTATTTCTATTTGATTAAAACTGGGATGCATGAAATTATAGTTACATTTAACTTATGAAGGTTCAAGGGTTTCATTGTATGTTAAAGTAGTCTGAATCATGATATTAATTATGTCCTCTACCTGACTATCCCTTAAAAAAATGAAGGAAATAACCTAACATTGTTGCATGTGCACCACTATGCCACATTGTGGTTTGCCACTCGCCATTGAAGCCTCATGGAAATAGATTAGAACTTGAATGAAGGTTCTTATGATGTATAAAGGGCAGACCAAATGTAACTCTACTTGTTAGCACTAGATATCATCTTCATTTATTTTGTAGAGTCAGGAGGGTTATGGCTTCTTTGACTTACCTTATAATATTCATTGGCAGTTTTTAAAGAGACAAAAGAGCAAAGCCTTGCATTGTCGTGCGTTGTTTATGAAAGAATGTCGTAGGTGCACAAACAAAGCTAATTTAAATATTATTCACAATAATATGTAGAATCTTATTGGGTAATAAAATGCATGGTTTAGTATAAACTATAGCCTCAAATTTTTGAGATAGTTCTAGAAAATTAGATCTGTCAATTGATTTATTTATTTTTTTTTTTTGGCAAACTTAGATAATTATTGTAATGACATGTAATACTTGTTGGTACAATGAGAATTCCAACAAAGTTATTTTAATGTGTTTAGAAAAAGATTTAAATTAGTGTTAACTTGTGGTAGGTTTAAATTAATTGACTTGTATAAAATCCCTTTTCAAAGAACAAAATGATTTTATTAAAGTTTCAATTGATTGGGTTGAGTTCTAGTCAATTGGAGAAAAGATGATATTGCTCAACGGCTCAGTATTATCAGCCCCAGTAAAATACAGATAGATAAATTATTTTATTGCATGAGGCGGTAAGTCACCCAATAAGATTTCACCTAAACTATTGGCTACACACCAATCAATTGGACGATTGAAACTAATCATGGAAACCATGTTTTTTTGGCTTGATAGAGATGTGCAGATTCTCTAGATGTTGGTATTTTTTTCTCATTTTACTATAATTTGTGTGCGTCGAGATAAGATATAGATATATTTGTACAAAGTTCTTTTCCACCTCTGATAAAGATGCATTAACGAAATTTTGGGAGTCAATTTATTAGTGAAATTTCAAATTAAGAACGCCAATAGGCTTTCTACAAAATTCCTGTAGATAAGGAACACCAATAATCCCTACGCAAAAGAGTAGATCTGTAAACAAAACGAAGATAAAGGAAGAAAATATAGAAATTATTCATTTAGAGACAAAAGTTATACCTACTTAAAACAAGGGAAACAGTCAGTTGCCGGGAGACGAAAAAGAATACCAACGAGGATGCATGCAGCTAAACCGAGTGTTGATAAGTTTACATTACCCGATGTCTTCCTGTGGAGAAAGACATAAGATTTTTTTTGTGTTTTTTACTAGAAGAAGATTCCATTAGTGACTAAGTTATCCCATCTGCAAAACTGGTGAACTTCTTGAGGGAATGATCGTTGATGTCGTCTTCACTTTCTAGTGGAAACCAAGTAGTATCCAAGGGTCGCTAATAGCACGGCAGCTACTGCAGCTGATGCAGCCCATATCCAATAAGATGATGTTTTTTTCTTTTTCAATATGATCTTAGGTGCCTTGACCCTTCCAGTTGGTCGGTTTCTGAATCTAGCATTTCCCCTCTCAACCTTGCTCTTTTCAGCAACTAGGGCATCAGTATTGACAGCTTCTTCTTCTGGCTCTGAAACCTTGGATTCAGCTTCAGCTTCAGCTTCCTCGACGGGTGCAGGAGGTGTTGATGCCCCGGCCTTCTTTCTAAGCCTCTTCTCTTTTTCCTATCAAATTTCAACGAAATGTGACTATTTTCAGACATAAGAGAGAAAGCTTGAGAAACAGTATCATAATTCACACAAACACATGCCTTCAGTTTCTTTTCAGATTCCTTTTGAGCCCTAATAGCTGCTTTTGCCGCTGCTTTCTCAGCTTGCTTCTTCTTTCTTTCCAAGGCCAACTTAGCTTTTGCAATCTCCTCTTCTCTCTTTATCTCTTTGAGTTTCGCAGCATCAATCTCATTCATCTTTTGAATCTCCTGAGGTTTCTCGAGTGCTGGTGACTTGGCAGTGCTCTTAGGATCTTCAGCCTCTACTCTTGATTCAACAACCTTGGGTGCTTTCTTAAGGTTGGTTTCTTGGGTCTTTTTGTTGGGAATAACGTCCTGCTGCGGTAAATGTACGTCCGCAGCTTGTTTGGCATTTGCCTTTGCCGGTGTGGCCTCCACTTCTCTGGTCACTGGACGCTCAACTGTAATAATTGGCATTTCATCAGGGTTCCTCATCCTGCCATCCCTGCTCAATTGCCTAATATCAAGTGATGACAAAATTCTCTTCTCATAATCTTCTCTTAAAGCTTTTTCACTGCTCCATTCAGACATAAATTTCTCAACCTGACATAGAAAAGACGGTCAAAAGAAATATGGGGTGACAATGAAATGACAGATGGCATCAACGCACCTCATTAAACACAAAGTCTTGGAGTGATGCTATATCCTTCTTTGCAGCAAGATCCTTTGCACGGTTTAACATAGCACGGTTTTGGAAGAAGCAAGCATTCTGGAGTCAGAGAGATAAGGATAAAGAAACGGATAAATAACTGGTTACTGAAGTAAATCTACTGGGTAGCCGATCACGGATAAACAGCAACCCAACAAGCTCTCTTTATTGCAACCATACTTATTATGTATTTGAAATAGTAAACAAAAGAATGAAACTTAAGGTAAATAAATTCCAGCATAATGAAAAGGCCAAGTAGAAGCCCAAAAATTAAGCAGAAAGAAACATGAATGATAGTGAGACAAAATGACAACTGAAGTTGGCCTTGGAAAGAGAAGCGAGGGAAAAAAAATAGTTTTAAATGCCATAGAATTATGTTGATTCTCATGCAAGGCAGAAATGAGCAAGCAAATATAGTCAATCTCATGAAAATTTAAATCCTTTTTGCCTATTTCTTCCAACAAAGCCGCATGACTAAACTACAGTTTTATAATGTCTTCCAACAAGGAGATTGGGAATATCAATCCAACTACTAGTAAATGGAGAAAAGAATGGTGTCACACAAAGTACTACTTGAAAGCCAGTGACAACGAATATACAAAAGATTCCAATTGTTGGTGCAGGGCCAAACTCCTAAAGGAAGGTTTTGTTAAAGCTAGTATAATGCAAAGCTTCCAAATTGATATAACACCTCAAGGATGAGAAAAACAACTCACAAATGAACGAAAACTAAGAAACAAGTAATAGAATCAAGCAGTTGTAATTATGAATACAAACTCAAGTCGTGAAAAATACCAGTCTAGCACAATGAAATCCATTATTACTCTCACAAGAACCTAAAGGAAACTACAATACTGCAATGAATTAAGATAATTCATAAAGGGGTGTGTCAAAACACAAGTCTCATTTATTTAAGCAGATTGTTGAAGCATATAAAAGATGAACTGGAAAAAAAAAGTCAAAACTATTTACAATTTATAAGGTATGATATTAATTTGGTAGTTTGAGGATTAATTTAAACATTTTGCATTATTGAATTAAATGTATGCTACATATAGGAAACATTCTATATATCTTCTTTAGTGTAGATGCCCATATATAAAGTAGGTCAACTGCGTACCACCTGTATACCATTTTAAAACCTTGATTAGTGTTGTCAGTGGGTTACCACCATTAATAAGAGTTAGCATGCCAAAATGAATATAGTCTACAATGAAATCCATAATATATTTAAAGTAGTAATCCATGCAGCTGAAGTTGTATATATAAACTCATACCACATCATCGCGAGATTTTCTTAACTCCACAAGAGTTTCAAATGCCTTGTTTCTTTTATTGTTGATGTTTTCCAACTCCTCCTGTAAGGAACTAATATCATCATCTAAAACCTTGAGTTCATCTTTGAGGCCCTTGATTTTCATACGAATTGGTTGTTTCTCTTTTTTTATTCCACCAATGTCATCAATTATTAGCTGTGAGCACACAATCAAAATAAATAATATCAATACCTGTTTCTAATTGAGAATTTCCAAGAAAGCTAAGAATATTCCGGTGAGATTAATCAACATCTGAATTCGTATAATAGTCAGAGAAATATATGCCACTTACTTTGACCTGGTCTTGAATAGCTTCTTTATGACCAAATGAATCTTGAATCTTAGCCTTTTCACTGGCATTAGCAATAACCTTATCCCTTGTTGCTTCAAGCATTTTTATCTCCTTAATCATCTGTTTTTCTTCAACTAAAGTTAGACTCTCATGCTGCATCTGGTAGTTCAAGCCATAAATCTGTCTCATCAAAAGAGAAAAAATCAGCTACATGGCACCCTGAGTAAAATATCAACCCATGGAAAATATCAATAAATCTATGAGTGAATATTTACAAGATTATTGAGCTCTTCCTCTGAAGAACATAAACCCATGCCCTTTTCCTTCACAGCAATATTTGCACTACGCAGCTTTCCAAGAGCATCCTGAAGTGGTTCCATTGACTTTCTCTTTTCATCCATTGTCATTCGATACTGTTTGTCTTCAGCAGTCAAAGGTTTTAATTGCACAATCAAATTTGATCTTTCAGACTGCAATTAAAGCATTAAATACAAATAAGTTTTGAGACTAAAAACTGCTTTATCAATGGTTTTTATCCAATTCTCTCATGATTATCTCACAAGTCCACCACTCCACAATTATAAAAGATTGCTAATGGTGAACTATAATTTGGAAGACAAAAAAGAATAGTGGAACACAACAAGAAGATACAACTCCAAATAGAATTAATTTATGATGATATACCCTTTTTGCCTTTAAGGCTTCAATAATCTGAACCCTGGTTTGGGTGCACTTAGTGACCTCTTTGTCAGCATGGTCAATTCTTGCCTTCAGTTTAGGGTCTTCAAAGGTCCTGTACCTTGCAACATAGAAATTATAAACTTTCTTTTCAGCAGGCCACTCTTCCACAGCATCCATTGGTAAATTTGCATTGGTTGATTGGTCCCCTTCTTTAACTTCTCCATTGGCTACATTTAGTCTCACTAATTCATCCAGTCCATTACCCTGTTTAGTGTCTGACATGCATTCTCTTATGGCAATGAAAGAGTTATCCTCTTCAGTTCCTTCGTTGATGTTTTCTTGAGTAGTTTCATGCCCTAGGATCTCCATGACCATGATTCTGTCAAATGTTAAATGAATTTCTTTTGGTACGCATCTTAAAAAATTCTTTCTGAAAAAATGAATCAAGCAAGTAGAGAATGATATTGAAAAAAAGTTCGAAGCCCTATATTGCTCCCAAGAATCCATGAGTCAGTAGAAAACATGTGATTTCAAATAATCTTTGGATAGGTAAAAACACCAATACAAGTGGCAACGTAAAGGACATGGTCAAAACATTGTCCTTTATAGTAAGTACAAAAGAATTGAACTTAACTATATGGTTTGTCATAGTATCTTGCAAAAAATATAATTACTGAAGAACAATATGTAGTTGGATTTTTGTTGTCCCTATTTTGTTTCTCTAGATAAACTAGAACAAAATAAGATTAGTGATTCTTGGTCAATGTTATCTCAACGCAAAATTGTTGTTATTTTTTCACAGATGATATTCCCCTCCACACATAAAATCAAGAGAATATCTGCCTGGAATAATGTTAAATTAGTAATTTTGTAGTAGCAGAAACTAAATTCCCAATTTAAACTTGTATACCATTACACTTATTCCAACTTCATAAAAAAATGGTCTTTCCACACAAAATGGTAAAGGATCCATTGGTAAAGGGCAGCCCGGTGCACGAAGCTCCCGCCATGCGGGGTCCCGAAGAAGGATCCATTGTACGCAGCCTTACCCTGCTTTTTGCAAGAGGCTATTTCCAGGATACAAAATGGTAAATGGTAATCACAGATAAATATTAATTATCAGAAAGTGAATAAAATGCCCAAGGAAACATTCAGATCTTAAATTTTATTTATCAAAAGGATTGAAACACTAGGGGAGTAAGAACCAAATAAATAAGAGGATGAAGACAAGATTAAAATGATGCTGCCTACAATTGTATCGTGATGTTTTGCATATGAAGAGCTCAAAATGCGAGATTGCACAAGATCAACACTCAATCCAGACTCTTTAGATTGGAAGAAACAATTGTATGCTTTTGGGTTGCTAGATTTCCAATACAGTGCACGTCATTCACGGCATGATTGTAGATGCCATGGATAACAAAGTAGTTATAAAGGCAAAACAGCAAGGAGCTTTGACTCAAAACAAAACACTAACAATGAGAGTAACATGTTAAAATATGCACGAGGAATCAAGGATCAAGAAAAGTGTTGCTCAGCATTCAGCATAGGATTGTAATCATACATTTCGATGTAACCTTAAATTATTGGCCAGTAAAATGGATGCCATGAACAAAACTAGGTTCAGTCAATGAGCTAGATACCTCAAATTCAAGTTGTAACACAAGATATTCTTGCAAAATAAACCCTAATCGACAGTTCATGTCACTCCATTAGTGGAATATAGCTGATCACGATCAGTTTATGTCAACATTCAATTATGTAAGCAGGTGACAATCAGGACCAAGGATGTCTGAACCGATTACCCATGTAGTCATTAAGAACTTCTTAGTGAAACAAAAAAACACCAAAACCAACATTAAAACGCAAAATCTCAAAAAAAACTCTTTCTAAACCAAAGATCACTTCAATATAAAAATAAGCAGCTGTGCATGACCAACAAACACCATATCATAAAAATTGATAGTACAGAATTGTTTTCTTCCAATTATATTAGCCTGTCAACGCAAGCAATAAAACAAAAAAAAAAGTCAAGGGATTAGAAAGCTAAAACAGAAACAAAGTTCAATTCCTCTAGCAATAAAAATCTTAAACGGATGGATGGTACAATTTACAACATCAGTATTTCGGATCAAGATCATCCAAGTATCATTCTATTCAATCACTATCAAGTGGGAAAGAAACATTTAGATGCATGCCTAAAGAATACGGAGAAGGTCCAAAATCGAGCGGACACTCCCAAGATTAAGCACAAAAGCGGAAAATATCTAGAAAATCTTAATATCCCTAAACCCTATCCTCCACTCCACCAATAATCCCAAGATCCATCGATACCTATGATTAATCGAACACTCAAAGCCTCAACTTTTTTTCCAACAATAAGAAGATACAGACGAAATCTGAACAAAAAAAAAAGAAAAGGACAACAAGCATCGATAAAAAGAAAACGAACTCATGCAGTCAAAAAAGGTAAGCACACTGAAATCGATCGATCGATCTAAAAGCAAATCGTTGGAAGGAGAAGTTGCCTGTGACTGTGAGGGACGCAGATCGGGGAGACGTGATCGAGATCGCAGCCTACGCCGAAGGAGGGACAGATAGGGGACGGAAGATCCCCAATTGAGATGGCCCTAATTGAGGATTTCTATATATCGTTCTCAGAGTCGCAAATACGTTGGGTCGCAGATACGGTAGAATTTCCATTTCGGGTGGCGCGACGTGGAGAGAGAAAATGAGTAAAATAGCAGATGGCCCCACCACCGCCATGCGGAAAGTTTAAGTGCCCTCTAAATTTCGGTTGAGCCATCGAGCCGTTCGATTTTAGGAAATAACAATCTGCATCGACCATCTGGCGAACCGGCTAAATTTGCCTAACTAATTTCGACCAGCTGTGTCAAGGATTTTTTTTTTTTTTCAAGCATCGCTAGATATTTAACAAGTTATGTACATTTTTTATTATTATTAATTTTTTTTACAGGTGTATCTATTGTCATTCAGATGGATGAATGTGTTTTTTTCAAGCTTTCCCTCGTTAGCAGCCTTGTGGATACTTCAGTGGATAAGATGAACTTCCTCGTGTTTCAATCATTATTTTAGAAGTTAATAATAATCATTTATAATTTATCTTCTTCACAATAAAAATTGGTTAGCAAAAATGTTGGGAGACCGCGATCACCTTTTGTCAATCACGTCTAATTTGATTATTTTTTATTTTTTGAAAAAAAATATTTTATTTGATTTTATTATATGTCTATGATCTATATATCTATATTTACTTTTCTCTATATTTATGAAATCAATACTGAAAAGACCGTTAAAATAACAAATCTATTTTTTATACTATTTTGATTGTCATCATAATCTTTATCAATTTAGTGTATATAACAATTTTGATTAAATTTCACGAACAAATTTTATTATATACACCAAGCGATGTTTATCTTAACACACTTCAAAAATTATTAATAGTAAAAATGAAGTCGTCATTTTAACAATCTCACACTCACTAAAATATTTTATATCCATTAAAAATTAATTCTAAAATTATTAAAATAAGGACTTATGTATATAACAATTGTGTCAATGAGGACACACTTCAAAGCATACGAAGAGAGGAAGTGTTGTTTTCACATGCAGCATTTCTCAAAGTATGATTAAATAAAATGTTTAATAGTCTTTATTTATATATATATATATATATATATATATAAGTCTTTATTTATTTATATATATATATATATATATATATATATATATATATATATATATATATATATATATATATATTACTATTTTATTAAAAATCTCTCCCTTTTACTAACTAATTTTGGTGAATCCTAAAATGAATTTACGTTAATATCCTTTTTTCTATTCACACTAAAAAAATTTCAAGGTTTATTAGTAATTCCACAAGTGAAACAATCAGTGATCTAGAGTTCGAGACTCAGTTGCGGTATATTATTATGAATTTTTCTCATCATTAATTTTCTCTGATTGTTTTATATAAAAAATATAGTTCTCTTTAGTCCCAAATCTTAGAATTGACAACACTATAATCAAAGAAGCTTCTATAAATATTTTAAACTAACAAGGTTAAAAAATATATTTTTTTAAATTTTTTTTACTAAGATAAGTATAATATTAAATTAAATTATTTTTTCCATAGAAAAGTCAGGGTGACATTTGAAAATCCAAACAATTCAGATTTTCAAAAATTCAAATAATTCATATTTTCAAAAGTCAATTAGTTTAGTAGATCTTCTCTTTATTAGATAAATTCAAAATACAATTTATACATACTTAAAAAAAAACCAACTTTGCGAATATTTAATTAACAGTCTTTCTTTGGCATAATCTTCTTATCTTCTCTCGATCGATATTGTCCAAATGCTTTTATTTAATCTTCTTTCCAGTAAGTAGGTAATTTGATCACTGCATAGATATCAAGCATAGCCACAGGCGCCGTACTCACAGCGCTGCCCCGGCGGGCAGATGCGGCCGCAGCCGCCGCAGTTGTCGACGTCGTAGGCCACCGCGGCGCAGCCGCCGGCGCAGCAGAGCCGGCCGAAGCCGCACCGGTTGCCGCACCGCCCGCAGTTGTGGCGGTCGGAGAGGACGTCGCGGCAGCGGCGCTTGCAGCAGTGGAGCGCCCCCGGGCAAGCCATGCCGTTCCCCGACTGCTCGCACCGGCCGCCCTTCCTTGCCGACGCGGGGAACTGCAGAGACGCCGAGAGGGCGAGCGCCAGAACGAAGAAGGTGGCGGCGGCGGCTGCTGCGGCCATGGTTACTGCGCTAATTAGCTCCCAGCTGACTCGATCTCTTTCTCTCACTCTACTTACTATATAGCAATGAATTTGGCTGCTCACCGGCGGCCATTGAAAGGAGCACGTGAAGTGTTCGAGCTATAAATTCCGAGAGTTGACTTTTACCCTGCGTTCTATTTCAGTACGTCCCTAAACTCTGCCAGACTAAACCCTAGAGAGCGTTTAAATATATTCTCTCCTGCTTGAAATTAAATATAATGCAAAGCTTAGCAATTGTAATTCAATGGTTGCTTTCTTCCCACTCTTTGCATTTATGTCTTAACCTAGATCTGCATTCGATTTCTCGTTCAGTTAAAGTCATCCGAGGCCATCATATATTTTCTTGAAGTTTCAGCCATTGTCGAACTGTAGGCGTAGATCACACTTAATGTTGTTAGGACCCTAGGTTGTTGACTAGTATTAGTGTGTGTGTGTGGCGCTCCGATATATTTCCAGACGGCCTGATTCACTTTAAGAATCAGGATACCGAATAGTATGTGTGACACCCGGAAGTATTTGTGGACGTCCAGATTCATTTTTGAGAAACGTCTAATATGCAGAGTACATGCTCAGGGCACTTAGATTGAATTTAGGCGCCTGAACCTTATAAATCCAGGCGTCAAGATTGTTAGAAGATGAAGAGCAAAAACTAAAAAAACTATAATACTCAAAGTAGGAGGAAACTACTTCTTCATATTTTTCTTCATATCTAAATTGTTAAATCTATAGGGTATTTATAGGGTATACCCAAGATGTATCTACATAAATACATGAACCAATGTTAAATGATATACATGCATCATCCAAAGAGTCATTCATGAATCCTCCAAAAGACCTCTAATATTCATGCACACAATATTAAATACTTAATTAATCTAGTTTATATTTTCAACATCCCCTCTTAAACTAGATTTATTACTCCAAGTAAAAAACGTAGCTTCTTGAAATCATCAAATTTCAACGGTTTCGTGAAGATATCAGCAACTTGATCTTGTGACTTCACGTATTCAAGCTTCACTTCTTCCTTCGATATACAATCTCGAATAAAATGATACCTTGTATCAATATGCTTGCTTCTTTCATGAAACACCGGATTCTTGGCTAATGCAATTGCAGATTTATTATCAACATAAATCTCCGTTGGATCTTCTTGTGACAGATTCAATTCTTTCAACAAACTCCTTAGCCAAATAGCATGGCAAACATAAGAAGTAGCAGCTACATACTCCGCCTCACAAGTAGAAAGAGTCACAATAGGTTGCTTCTTAGAATTCCAAGTAAAAGCTGAGTTTCCCATAAAGAAAATAAACCCAGTAGTACTTTTTCGACTATCAATATCTCCAGCCCAATCACTATCACAATAGCCAACAAGCATAAAGTTGTCCGAGAAAGCATACAAGATACCATAATTAATTGTACCTTTGATGTAGCGAAGAATTCTTTTGGCAATTTTCAAATGTGAAGTAGTAGGAGCTTCCATGTAACGACTCACAAGTCCAACGCCAAAAAGAATATCCGGTCTAGTACAAGTTAAATACCTCAAGCTTCCAACAAGACTCTTGAATAAAGTTGGATCAACTTTTTCACCATCTTGATTCTTGTGTGGCTTGATTCCACACTCCACGGGTGTCCCGACCGGCTTACAATTATTCATATCAAATTTCTTGAGAATTTCTTTAGTATATCTTTCTTGAGAAATAAATATGCCATCATCTCGTTGCTTCACTTCAATCCCAAGATAGTAGGACATTATGCCAATATCCGTCATCTCAAACTCCTTTGTCATAGCTCTCTTGAAATCTTCAAACATCTTTGGATTGTTCCCTGTAAAAATTAAGTCATCCACATACAAGCAAACAAGTAACATATCACCATTTTTTATCATTCTTTGCATAGAGAGCATGTTCATGTGGACACTTGATAAAACCATTTGCTTGAAAATATTTATCAATTCTGCTATTCCAAGCACGAGGGGCTTGCTTCAAGCCATAGAGAGCCTTCTTCAATTTTAGCACTTTATTTTCTTCGTTAGGCACTACATAACCCAAAGGTTGATCAATATAGACTTCTTTCTCCAAGTCTCCATTCAAAAATGCGGATTTTACATCCATTTGATGGATTCTCCAACAGTTTTGAGCTGCAATAGAAATGATCAACCGAATTGTTTCAAGACGAGCAACAGGTGCAAATACCTCATCATAGTCAATTCCGGCTTTTTGCTTGTACCCCTTGGCAACCAATCTTGCTTTGTATTTTTCAACCTCGCCTTGCGCATTTCTCTTTATTTTGTACACCCACTTCACACCAATTGTGTTCTTTCCATTCGGTAATGATACTAGCTCCCATGTATCATTCTTTGTAATTGCCTTGATTTCTTCATTCATGGCATTTCTCCATTTTTTATCATGAGCGGCATCGTCATAACTTATAGGCTCAGTTTCTGCTAGTAAGCAAAATTGAGTAAAATCACCAACATTTACCTCTTCAGTGGCATCATAAATGTCACTCAAACTTCTGAATCTTTGAGGCCCTTCACTTGAGCTTGCTTCATTTGTTTGTGAATCTTGTGGCGGTGGTGTTGGTGGTGGAGTATTAGGTAGTGCCATGCCTTCTTCCCCTCATCATCAAGGAAAGAACTATATCCCCTCTCTTTCTTTGTAGTACTCCACTCCCAAACACCTGCTTCATCGAACTCCACATCTCTGCTTATGACAATCTTCCCATTGATTGGATTATACAACTTGTACCCTTTGGAGCTTTGATCATAGCCGATGAAGAGATACTTTGCACTTTTATCATCAAGCTTTGTTCTTTTTCTCATCATGAACATGTGTGTAGGCAATGCTTCCAAAAACCCTCAAGTGTGAAACACTTGGCTTGTATCCACTCCAAGCTTCTTGAGGTGTCATACCATGAACACTTTTGGTGTGACACCGATTCATCAAGTATACTGCACAAGAGACAGCTTCGGCCCAATATTTATTTGGCATGTTCTTACTCTTTAACATACTCCTTACCATGTTGAGAATAGTTCGGTTCTTCTTCTCTGCTACTCCATTTTGTTGTGGTGAGTATGGAGTCGTCATCGTTCGATGAATGCCATTTTCTTCACAGAAAACCTTGAATTCATTAGATGTGAATTCTCCACCTCTATCAGACCGAAGAGCTTTGATTTGATAGCCACTTTGTTTCTCCACCATTAATTTGAACCTTTTGAAGGTTTCAAACACCTCCGATTTTGCCTTCAAAAAATACACCTAAGTTTTCCGAGAATAGTCATCAATGAAAAGCACAAAGTAATTATTCTCACCAAGTGATGATGGCTTGATTGGTCCGCACACATCCGAGTGTATCAACTCCAATGGATGTTGAGCCCTTGTTAAAGACTCCTTGGGAAAACCTTTTCTCGCTTGCTTGCCAAGAAGACATCCTTCACAAAGTTGATTAGGATGGTTTATGGAAGGTAATCCTTTCACCATTCTTCCTTTGCTCATCATTTTCAGCCCATCAAAATTCAAATGCCCAAATCTCATGTGCCATAGCCAAGATGAATCTTTGAAACAAGATTTCAAACACATAGGAACATCACTTTGAATATTTAGCAAAAACATTCGGTTCTTTGTCATGGGCACCTTAGCAAGCAATCTTCCACTTTCATCTTTCAATGCCAAGTATTTATCTTTTAGGTGAATATCATAATTCTTTTCCAATAATTGGCCCAAACTCAAAATGTTACTTTTCATGGCCGGCACATAAAACACATTGGAAATTAATTGATGACTTCCATCTTTTGAACGAATCAAAATCGTACCTTTTTCTTTCACTTGAACTTTCGAAGAGTCGCCAAAAGTTATATCTCCATCGGTTGATTCATCAAGTTCCACGAACAAATTTCTCCTTCCGCAAATGTGGTTACTTGCACCGGAATCAAGATACCATGTGCTCTCATTCTCATCTTGATCATTTTTGCAAGCTAGAAGCAAAGTAGGACCCAAATCTTCTTTTGCATCATTGCACTCCGCAAAATTATTTGTCTCCTCCATATTATTTCTACATTCCCAAGAATAGTGGCCAAGACGATGACAATTAAAACACTCAACTTCAGATTTGTCATACCTCATTTGATGGCCTCCACGACTTCTACCTCTTCCACGACTTCTTCTTTGATTGAAGTTTTGACTCCTCTCATTATTATATGAGGTGTTTTTGTCACCTCGTCCACCTCTTCCATGACCACAACCTCGACCTTGGCCTTGCCCTCGAGATCCTCCACGTCCGCGGCCTCTTTGGGATGTGCCTTGGAATGTGTCCTTCAATGATAGCTTTGCTTTCAAAGCTTGTTCAACCGATTCTTGAACCGGTTTTATCAATCTTTCTTCATGTGCTTGTAAAGATCCGGCAAGTTCATCAACGGTCATGGTGTCTAGATCTTTAGACTCTTCGATGGCAACCACGATATAATTAAATTTTGGATCCAAAGATCTCAAAATTTTTCCAACAATTCGATCATCTTTCATATCATCTCCATATCTTTTCAACTGATTAGTGACAGCCAATACTCTTGAAAAATAATCTGAAATGGATTCGGAATCCTTCATGCGTAGAGATTCAAACTCTCCTCTCAATGTTTGGAGACGTACCTTCTTCACTTTATCAACACCTTTAAATGAAGCTTGAAGAGTTTCCCATGCTTGCTTGGAAGTAGTTGCCGCAGCAACTTTCTCGAACATCTTTTCATCCAAACTTTGATGGATGAGGGTGAGCGCCTTTTGGTCCTTCTTCTTGGCGGATGCCACATTTTCATCAACGCCATTCTCCACAGGATCCCAAGCTTCATATGATCCAAGCAAAGCCTTCATTCTTATGCACCAATTATCATAATTTTCCTTGGTGAGAGATGGAACAACAAATGGGGTTCCATTCGACATCTTCTTCAAGCTTTGTCTCCAAACACAAATGGTGGCTCTGATACCACTTTGTTAGAAGATGAAGAGCAAAAACTAAAAAAACTATAACACTCAAAGTAGGAGGAAACTACTTCTTCATATTTTTCTTCATATCTAAATTGTTAAATCTATAGGGTATTTATAGGGTATACCCAAGATGTATCTACATAAATACATGAACCAATGTTAAATGATATACATGCATCATCCAAAGAGTCATTCATGAATCCTCCAAAAGACCTCTAATATTCATACACACAATATTAAATACTTAATTAATCTAGTTTATATTTTCAACAAAGATTTGATCAACGTGCCTGGGTTGATATGATTTTTTTAAAAACTCTTTATCCTTAGGATTTAATCTTCCCAATTAGATTATAATGTTAAAACCAAATTAAAAAAATTTAAAATTTTACCGGGTTCAGACTTCCCAATTAGATTGTAGGAATAAGTTAAAAGAAAAATAAAAAATAAAAAAAATTAGGTGTTTACGGGGTATAATAATGTGACTTCCCAGTTATGTTATCGTGTTGAAACTAAAAAATTTTAAGATTTACTTCTAAGATTCAAGTTTCTCAATTAGGTTATAGTGATTAAGTTAAAAGAAAAAAAAAATAGGTGTTTACACAAGGTATAATAATATATTTGAGGTTTATATCCGAGAAATGTTTATTTTAAAAAAATCAAAGAATAAAAAAAATAATCGGGGTATCTAGATTGAATTCAGGTGTCCCTACTGGGGTGTCCAAGCGTTTGGATTCAATTCATGTATCCCGACAGGCGTCGCAGATAGTCCCGTAGGTGATTGTCACATAGGGTATCAAAACTCTCTCTCTCTATATATATATATATAATTTATTTATTTATTGATGGCTAGTAAAATCTTTTTCATAAGACAGATAAGTCATCTTAGAATTAATTGGTTCGAATAGCTTCCATAAAATATTATATATATATAAAATATGTTGTGTCATATTATTGATAATATATTTGATGAAAGAAGCTTTTCTTTTTAATTCAACTACTATTCGAAGCAATTAATTTTAAGATGACTGATTTGTCCTATAAAAAAGATTAATTTTATTAGCCATCAAAATAAATTCATAAAACATAAATGAGTCCTAGCGGATGACCCAGCATTATGAGTGGTTTGAATACCATCAGCATATGATATGCCTTGCGCAAGATTCAAACTCATTGTATGGAAGTTGGTCTTACCTCTTACCATCGTATTGTATCCCAAGGATAATGAAATACACTAACATGCTTCTTCAACTAAGATGATCTCGAGAATACTCAATAATAGAAGTTGATATAAGGGGATAAGATCTCCTTGCAGCTGAGCAAATCCAACCTAATTACTTCCCGATTATATTGGGACAGAATCCATGTACTACTAGCTAGCAATGTCTTGTAAACCTGAGACCCAATAGCCTGTTAAGGTTTGAGAGCATATTTCTATAAATAAAACAACAAAGGATATAGGGCAGAAGTGTGGAGAGTAAGAACCGATACCAGAGGATCATACGAGATCTCCTTCCAACTCAACTGACCCACCCTAGTTACTTGCAACTTATATTAGAACAGAATTCACATACTACCAGATAACACATTATGATTTGAGAGCATGTGTTGGTCTCTTGCGGGCGGCAAGAGAGAGGTGAATTGCCCTGCACAAATAAACTCAAACCTTTCTTGACTTATAGCTTGATTAATACAAACACTTGTACAAAAAGAAAGAAGAGGCAGATCTTTTACTTAGATTGCAATCAGAGGATTATTAATTCAAAATATTAAAAGCTCACTAACAAATCTCCTTCAGGCGGAGAAACCTCTAACAATAGTTAAAGCACTCGAATACAAAACTGAACAAAATGAGAATCATTTATAAGTGTTGTGTTGAACTACTGAGATCAGAGTTAAATTTATAGTACTGATCCAGGCACCTGGAAGGGTTTTGGGCGCCTAGATGTGGATATAATTTTATCCACGTCACAACAGATTGCAACAACTGGCATTTCGATAAACTTTCTAGTCCGAGCGACTAGAAGGGTTCCGGGCGCCCGGACGGTGTTGATATGCCCCCCTTGAGTGAGGCACCCAGGGGATTCAGGCGCCTGGACTTGTTCCAGGCGTCTCCCCGTTCCGCTCCATTTGCTTGGGTGATTTCGGTCATCCGAAATATAGCTTACTCGAACACATTTTCCGACCTTCTCGAGCATCCTTCACCCGAACTCATTTTCCGATCTTCTCGAGCATCCTTCTGCTCCGACTTCTTGTCCCTCGAAATCGTCGCATGCTTCCTTCTTGTCTGCTAGTGTACTCTTCCATAGCGCATCGTCCCTAGATGCACCGAGTCCGTCGACTCTCTTCCGTGACATCATTCTCGCTAACTGCGTCTTTCGCTAGACTTCTTATGCTCCTAAGTTCCTGCACACTCAGACACAGTGTATCAAAACATAACAGGATCTAACTTAATTTGATTGATCACATCAAAATTATCACAGGGTACTTACAATCTCTTCTGATGTGGCGATATAGGGAGGCTCACTTGGCACGGGGTCAACTGCCAAGTGGAAGTCAAAGTCAATGTGGTCAACGCCAGAGTGTCAAAGGGGCGAACGGTGAATGATTGTAATGGTCGATCGAGACAATCAGTGTCCAATTGGCAAGAGACATGTCCCGAGTGGGCCACCCGTCCAACTCGAGATATTATAATAAGATAATCGAACGCTCAAGGTGGAGCAACAGGATGCTGAGGAGATCGGAGAGCTTGTTCACATGGGGAGGTAACGCTACTACACAGTCACCACAGGGAAGAGCAACTAATGTTGACAGAGCGGAGGGGTTTCGGTCGAGCGACTACCCCGCTCGACTAAACAGTGAGACCTGGCCATTAACTGAGCTGAGTCCCGACCGAGCGGTTACCCCGCTCGGCCAAGCAGTGGGACTGTGGTCGTATCACTTAATATCCTTTTGAGAGATAGTGCCGCTGACACGAGGTATGATCGACATGCAGATCGTACGACGAAAACTTATATTGTCTTGTTAGGGATATGCATGCCCTGTTAAAATATAATGTCAGAGGTACTTTTCTGGCAGGTCTATTCATGGGACATATTGGAGAATGTGCACATGCCTCAAGAAGCATGTACGTCGCCCACCAGAGCTCTATATAAATGGGGGTCCATCATCGGCGAAAGTATGCATAATTTACTATTTATGTTAGAGTTACTGTTGCTCAACTTTCTTCCACTATTCCGGTGACTCACTTTTGCGTCGGAGGGTCAATGTCAAGATCCTCTTCCCTGGCTCGACACTGACATTACTTGTTTTGCAGAGCGGAGTGAGGTCTACATTCAGTCAGCGAAGTCGCCACATCCCCAGCTTTCTACCTTCCCGCTTTCAAACAGGATCATTTTGGTGTCGTCTATGGGAACGTAGTTTGCATTCGAACTAGAAGATGAGGATGCTGGATGATTCACCATGGTGACGCTGACGCAAGAGGAGCTCGACATGCTGATACAAGCCCGAGCGACAAAAATAGTAGAGCAACAACAACAACAGGCCTTGGCCGAGCGCCAAATGTAAGAGTCAGCAGCATCAGCCATGGGTCGGCAGGTCGAACCCGGAGACCAAGCGGACCAAATATCTGCTTAAGGAAAGAACAAGAAGTTGACCGGCACATATGGGAAGGCTCCCAATGCGCCGATCCCCTTTCACCGAGTGTTGTTTCAAACTCCTTCTAAGGAACGGGGCCGAACAGATAAGGACCAAGGATCTTCCTCGGACGACGCGCTCGTTTAGGATGCAAGAAAGGGGAAGGCACCAAGGGACGATGATTCGCCCAAGCGGATCAATCAATAATTTTCACAGTGGATTCTGAACGACCATTTGCCCAGACATTACACCCCGCTGACGATCGGAGAATATAACGGAAGCACCGATCTGGACGATCACTTGGCTAAGTTAGACAATGCAGCCACACTTCATCAATACATTGACAGGGTGAAGTGTCGGGTCTTCCTCACCACTCTCTCCGGATCAGCACAATGTTGGTTCAAAAGGTTTCTGAACGGATCAATCCACAAGTTCAAGAACTTTCGAGTGACATTTCTACACCACTTCGCTAGTAGCCGCCGCCACCAAAAGACAAGCGTCAACTTATTCTCCCTGAGACAAGGACCCAGGGAAGCATTGAGGGCCTACATACAACGCTTTAATCAAGTAGTCATGGACATCCCAACGGTCTCATCAGATGTATTGGTGAACGCCTTCACCCAGGGGTTCATCGAGGGGGGAGTTCTTCCGATCGTTCATTTGGAAGCCGTTGAGAGACTTCGACCACTTACAAAGGAAGGCAACAGAATACATAAATGTGGAGGAAGGCCAAGCCGCCAAAAGAAGGGAAGTGTCGACCGAACCCATGGCAATGCCTGAGCGGCGTCCATCGAGCAGCCATTAACCTCTTAAGGGGCCTCGATTGGTGGGAGCACAGCCACACCACGAGCTCAGGACGCATGATGTGTAGCATGTGGTAGCCAATCGCCCAAAGACTACAAAAGGCAAGGTGTGGATGTCACTGTTATGCTCATTCCACCAGTCGGCGACGCACAACACACGGGACTGTTGTGACCTGACGTCAATAGCTAGCAGGTCGACTCCGCGGGGATATCGCCATTGATCACCATCACCTGATCGGGGACATAAGCGTCGATCATCCGAGAGAAGGGAGGAAGAAATGACGGCAGTCGAACCACACCCTCATTAATCTCAGAGGAGGAACAACCAAAGTTTTGCTCGAGAATCTACCGAACGAAGTAGACCTTCGGTTCGAGAGGAGGAGAACAGGAGTAATGCCGCTTAGGGAGAAATAGGAATGATCGCTGGTGGGCCGACCAACGGTGATTCCAATCGAGCGAGGAAATTGTACGCTTGGCGACTCGAGATCCATGTTGTTCGCTGCAGCAAGGAGAAGGCCGAAGGACCCGAAATCAGTTTCAGCTCGAAAGATTTAGAAGGAGTGGAGATCTCTCACAATGATGTGCTGATTATCTGAGCAGTAATCACTAACTACGTTATTCACCGAACCTTTGTTAATACAGAGAGCTCGGCGAATATCATATTCAAGAAGGCATTAGATCTTCTGCAAATCGATCGGAGTAAGTTGTTGCCCATGACAACCTCACTCTGTGGATTCACAAGCAATGAAGTATTGCTGATCGACCAAGCCCACCTGGCCATCTCACTCGGGGAGGAGCCGCTAAAGAGGACAAGGACCACAAACTTCATTGTGGTGGATGCGTCGTCGGCCTACAATGTCATATTGGGTTGACCAGTACTCAATGAGTTCTGAGCGGTGGTGTCCACCTTCTTCCAAAAGATTAAATTTTCGATGGACAACAAGGTGGGCGAAGTCAATGGCGACCAGTTGGCCACTCGGCGATGTTATGTCGAGATGGTTAAATCTGAAGCAAGGGCCACTTGGAAGAACCCTTGCTTGGAGGTGCACGCTATCACGAAGAAATCTTCTACGTTGGTCAATGTGTTGGATCATGAATTCGATAGGGGGGTGAATATCAATTTAAAAATTTAAGTGAGTAAATACGCAGTAGAAAGAGTGAAAAACAGACAATGCTAACACAAGTAATTTTTTACTTGGTTCGGAGCTTTCGACGACTTCTACTCTAAGGCCCGCACTCGTCGAGTGCTTTCATTAGACAATTCACTAGCAATTCGAAAAGTGTTACAATAGTAAAGTACAGAGTTGCTTTTAAGAAAATAATACCGACAATAATGTTGATACAGTCTGACCTGGCTGTTGTTTTGATGTTGATACTGATTTAAGTTTGTATCAGATATTAATTAAACTCAGAATGACTACTGATCGAGGTTGATCAGTTGGGAGGGAAAGTGCTGGTGAGTGAAGCCAGGCAAGGGAAATCCAGATGGGTCAAGCTTGACCAGACATCTGGTGGAAAGTCCAAGCAGGGAGCTTGGCACGGGAAAAGTCCAAGTATGGTGACTTGGCACAGAATGGTCACAGAGGGCTCGGTAGCTCGTTCTCTGGACCGGACGAAGTCGGAGAGGGCTCGGTAGCTCGTTCTCCGGATTAGGTCGGAGAGGGCTCGGTAGCTCGTTCTCTAGACCGGACGAAGTCGGAGAGGGCTCGGTAGCTCGTTCTCCGGACTAGGTCAGAGAGGGCTCGGTAGCTCGTTCTCTGGACCGGACGAAGTCAGAGAGGGCTCGGTAGCTCATTCTCAGGACCAATCCTAGTATCACATAGGCGTTGGATCGGTCAACAGACCGATCCAGTGAGATTTTGATTGCCTGATCGGTGCACAGACCGGTCTGATGAAACTAGGTTTGCTGATCGGTCTGGTGACCGATCAGGAAACACTCAGTAGCACACTGAGTGTAATCTGATCGGTTTGTAGACCGATCAGGAGATGATGTCGCGAGAAGGAAAAAGGCAGGGGATCGATCTGTGGACCGATCCATATGCACTCTGATCGGTCTGTAGGACCGATCAGGTCATATCCTGATCGGTCTTGGGACCGATCAGGTGACGATCTTAGGAGTGCGAGGAACCGCACTCATTAAGCCCTGATCGGTCTGCAGACCGATCAGGCCATACCCTGATCGGTCTTCACGACCAAACATCAATTCAAAGGTGTGGATCGGTCCGCTGACCGATCCACCACACTGTATGCACACACTGTCAGGTTCTGCTGGTTTATGATTCGTTTGAACTAATCAACTTCTGCTGTGAGCTTTATGTGGTGCAGGTTGCAGGTTCCATTCCAGTGCTTAATTTCAAATTAAGCCTCATCAAAGGAATAAGACAGAGCTTACTTTCTTCTGTGTATCACTGCGATGAGGGAAGATTGAGCATCAATGGATACTGATGCTAACAGACTGCAATCTCTGTTCGCGATCAGCTTGACTCCTGTGGGTTGGTTAGAGCTCAGAAGACACCAGCAAGACCAAGGATGGTATTGGTGTGAGTTCAGAGAACTAGCTGAGGAGGAAGAGTGATTGGCGATGCTTGTGTTTACAGCAGAGATTCGACGCAGAGTTTCTGCAGAAAAAGAGCAGAGGCATAAGAAGAGAGACGAGGAAGCAAGGAATAGTGCTCTCGGTTGATTGTGTGAAATAAGTTGTGCTGTGCTTTGTGCTTGAAGAGAGGCTGTATTCTTGTGTTCCTGCTTGTGCTTATTCTTCGCTGATTGTGGCTGTGAGTTTCCTTTGATCATTTCACTTGAGCCACTACTGTAAGTCTTGTGCTTAATTTCTTACTGCTGTTAAAGACTTTGTGGAGAGGTTACTCCACCGAGAAGGAGAATCCTTTAACCGGATAGCTTCCGGGGTGTGATCTACCGGAAGATCAAGGGATCGTCCACCTTACGGACACGCCGAGGAGTAGGGGCAAGTTATCCCCGAACCTCGTAAATATCTGAGTTAGTGTGCTGTGTTCTCTCTTTGTTTTAGTTTTCTAATTCCGCTGTGCTAACAAAGTTCTTGAAGAAATTTGTGTTTAGTATTTTTCAAAGAGGCTATTCACCCCCCCTCTAGCCATCTAAGATCCTAACAAGTGGTATCAGAGCAAGGGGCTCTTTAATTCGGATTAACACCCAAAAGAGCAAACAAGGATGGCTATGAAGGAAGGCTTTAGCACAAATCGACCACCCTACTTCGAAGGAGCAGATTTTCAATATTGGAAGGGCCGCATGGAGTATTACCTCAAGACCGACATTGCCATGTGGTTCTCAGTCAAGGAAGGTTTCACACCACCAAAGGATGAAGAAGGTAAGGAACTCGATTCGTCAAGGTGGTCTACCGAACAACTCCGCAAAGCACAAGCCGATGCCAAGGCTATGGTCACCTTGCAATGTGGAATCGCCAAGGACCAACTCGTCAAGGTAGGTCCGTTCTCGAGTGCAAGAGACCTATGGAACAAACTCATCGAGCTCCAAGAGGGAACTCGAGATTCTCGGATTGCCAAGAGGGACCTATTCTTGAATCAGCTCCAAAATCTAACCATGAAGGACAATGAAACGGTAAGTGAACTTCATGGGAGATTCAAGGAGATCATCAACGGTCTACACTCTGTGGACGAACGAGTGGAGAATCGCGATCTAGTAAGGTACACTCTTAAATCTTTTCCTAGGAATGCTTTGTGGTCATCTATGGTAGATGCCTACAAGGTATCCAAGGATCTTTCCATTGTTAAACTAGATGAATTTTTCTGTGAGATGGAACTTCATGAGCTTGCTAACAAAGGTCAAAAAGAGAAGGGTATTGCTTTATTTGCAGGACCAAAGAGCAAGGATGGAAGAAGAAAGAAGGAAAAGAAGAAGGAAAGGGAGATTTCCTCATCCACCTCTTCCTCCGAATCCGATGATGAAAGTGGATCATCATCAAGTGAGATGGCGAACTTCGTAAGAAGGATTATGAGAAGAAGCCGAATATACAAAGGAAAAGGTAAAACTAATGATCAAAATTTTGATAAATCTAATGTTATATGTTATGAGTGTAGCAAGAAAGGACACATTCGGAGCGAGTGTCCGAAATTAAAGAGGAAGGAGGAACGAGCCAAAAAGAAGGAGGAAAGAGTCAAGAAGAAGAAGGCTCTCAAGGCCACTTGGGATGAGTCCTCATCAAGCTCATCGGAGGAAGAAGAGAAGATTGAAAAGAGCACACGACAGTTAGCACTCATGGCAAGGGAGGTTTCGGACTCCGGAAGTGAGGGAGATTCGAGCGACGCTTCAACCGTGGCTTCATCATCGTCGGATGATGAAGAGGTAACCTCTTCTCATATAGAAAAGTGTTATAAGACTATCACTCACTTATCTACATTGCTTAAAAAGTCAAAAACAGAAAATAAATTGTTAAAAGAAGAAGTAAAAACCTTAAGGACCCTTAGGGAAGATGAGGTCGATGACCTACATCTAGAAGTCCTTGAGGATGAGAACAAGGCTTTAAAGGGTGAGGTTGAGAAACTCAAGAAAATGTTTGAGAAGTTCTCAACTAGCTCTAAGACTCTAGACATGATTCTAAATGCCCAAAGGGCAGTCTACAACAAGGCCGGGCTAGGGTATCAATATAAGGAGTCGAGTTTCATTTCTCTAATGTCTAGAACTCAAAATAGTAGATCACATGTTTCTAGGGCTCATGGAACTAGGAAAGGTATGACCAAGGCATGGATTCCTAGGTCTTTCGTTGTAGAAGCATTAGGTCCCAAGATTTGGGTACCTAAAACCTCTATCTTCCGTGTCTTGTAGGCATTGGTCGAGGGGGAGTATCTATCAACTTGGTTTGTTGATAGTGGATGCTCCAAGCACATGACCGGGGATAAATCACTGTTTACAACCATTCAAAACAAAAGTAGAGGTAATGTGTCTTTTGGTAATAATGGTAGCCTTAAGGTTGTAGGAGTTGGAGACATTCATATATCCGAATGTCTCCATATCAAGAATGTCCTTCTAGTCAAGGGGATGACTTTTAATCTCCAAAGTGTCAGTCAATTGTGTGATACAGGTTACACAATTGAATTTCATTCAAGTCAATGTTTGGTTAAACACATTGACACACTTGACACGGTACTAGTAGGCACAAGGGTTGATAATATTTATCAAGTATCGTTTAAAAGTGCTACTAATGCTTTGATTAAATGTTTCATGTCGAAAGAAGAAGAGTCTTGGCTATGGCATAGAAGGTTGGCACATGTAAACATGAAGAACATCCGGAAGTTGGCCAACCAAGGATTAGTGCGAGACTTACCCAGCATCAAGTACCACAAGACCAAACTATGTGATGTATGTCAAAAGGGTAAGCAAACAAAAGTTGTTCATAAAGGTAAAAGCATTGTAAGTACATCTGCTGCTTTAGATTTATTGCACATGGACCTATTTGATTGCAGTAGTGTAATATCATTGAATGGAAGTAGATATTGCTTGGTAATCGTTGATGATTTTACTAGATTCATATGGACTTTCTTCTTGAAACATAAGGACCAAACCATAGATATTTTTATTTCTTTTTGTAGAAGAACTGAAAATGAAAAATCAACAACGATTAAAACCATTAGAAGTGATCATGGTGGGGAATTTCAAAATCATAGGTTTCTAGAATTCTGTCAAGAAAAGGGATATAGGCATGAGTTCTCTACTCCAAGGACCCCACAGCAAAATGAGGTTGTGGAGAGAAAGAACCGAGTCTTACAAGAGGCTGCACGAAGCATGCTCAATGAGTACTCACTACCGAGTTACTTGTGGGCTGAAGCTGTAAATACAGCTTGCTATGTGCAAAACCGAGTCCTGATACATAAGTTTTTAGGAAAAACTCCTCATGAATTTTGGTTTGGGAAACCACCTACAATTAAACATCTTAGGGTGTTTGGTTGTAAGGTGTTTATTTTGAACACCAAGGACCATCTTGGAAAATTTTCGGCCAAGGCTGATGAAGGGATACTGGTCGGGTACTCGCTCACCAGCAAAGCCTATCGAGTCTACAACAATAGGACTAAATTGATTGAAGAGTCCTCTGATGTAGCTTTTGAAGAAATCCCTAACTTAAATGATCAATCAAGAGCTATAGGAGAAATTCAATTTGAACTTAGAAATCTAAGTTTGAATGATCAAAATGAAGAACGAGTCGAAGTTGACTCTGATATTGATGAGCAAAGGCAACAAAGAACTCAATCTGATCCTTTGCCTGATACTGAGTCTCTGCCTGTGCATAGTGAGACCATTCATGAGGCACCACCAACACCAAGGCAGTCTAGGTTAGCCTCTAGTCATCCCCAAGACCAGATTGTGGGAGACATCCAACAAAGGGTTAGGACTAGATCATTCTTTAGAAATGAGTCCAATGAGGTTGCTTTAATCTCAGAAATTGAACCAAGACTAGTTGATGAAGCATTGCACGATCCTGATTGGACCATAGCTATGCAAGACGAATTAGGTCAATTTGAAAGGAGCCAAGTATGTGATTTAGTTCCTAGACCTAGGAAGACCACCATTATTGGAACCAAATGGGTCTTCAAAAATAAATTAAATCAAAAGGGTGAAGTTGTAAGAAACAAGGCAAGACTTGTAGCCAAAGGCTATAGCCAAGTCGAAGGTCTTAATTATGATGAGACATATGCTCCCGTGGCCCGATTAGAGTCCATTCGCCTGATGCTAGCTTTTGCTGCACATAGAGGTTTCAAGCTCTATCAAATGGACGTTAAATCGGCTTTCTTGAACGGTCTCATCAAAGAAGAGGTCTATGTTGAGCAACCACCGGGGTTTGTGAGTATCGAAGCTCCAAACCACGTATACAAGCTCAAGAAAGCTCTTTATGGGCTTAAACAAGCACCTCGAGCTTGGTACGAAAGGCTGTCAACTTATTTACTAGAGAAGGGATTTGTAAGAGGTCAAATAGACCCAACACTATTTATCCGAAGAGATGGTGAAAACATTTTTGTAGCCCAAGTATATGTCGATGACATAATTTGTGGCTCAAATAACAAGGATTATTTGAATGAATTCATTTCTCACATGGAAAGTGAGTTTGAGATGAGTCTAGTAGGAGAGTTGACATTCTTCCTCGGACTTGAAATCAAACAAACTCGAGATGGAATTTATGTTCATCAGACAAAATACACTCAAGAGATGCTTAGAAAATTCAATATGAGTGAGTCTAAGGAAGTGTCCACTCCAATGGCAACAAACACTCGCCTTGACAATGATGAGAGTGGAAAACCAATTGATCTAACGCAATATAGAAGCATGATTGGTAGTCTTCTATATCTCATAGCTAGTCGACCGGGCATACTCTTTGCTGTGGGCATGTGCGCTAGGTATCAAGTCTGTGCCAAGGAATCTCACTTAATTGCAGTTAAGAGAATTCTGAGATACCTTAAAGGCACAATTAGAGTAGGTCTTTGGTACCCACGTACTGAGTCTTTTGACTTGATAGGTTATACCGACTCCGATTATGCTGGGTGCAAATTGGATCGGAAAAGTACTAGTGGGGGCTGCCAATTTTTAGGTTCATCTTTAGTTAGTTGGTCAAGTCGGAAGCAACATTGTGTTGCTCTCTCCACGACCGAGGCCGAATATATTGCCATGGGAGAGAGTGTATCACAGTTGATGTGGATGATACACACCCTAGAGGATTATGGACTTTCTTATAAGGGTGTACAAGTGCTATGTGACAACATTAGCACGATCAACCTAACTAAAAATCCAGTCCATCATTCGAGGACCAAACACATTGAAGTGCGTCATCACTTCATAAGAGATCACGTAGCTAGGGGAGACATTGCACTCACATATGTTGAGTCAAAGTCAAACCTAGCTGATATTTTCACCAAACCCCTTCCGGAGAATGAATTTAGTCATTTAAGGAGGGAGTTGGGAATGTGTTTGGCTCCTTAGGTCCTTAGGACTTCATCATGATCAATAAGGACAATTAAAATGACAAGAGAAATTGAGAATGATTTTGGGCAACTTGGGAACATCTCACACAAACTATAAGGTTGAACAAAATATTTTTGCTTGCTAGAAATGGGGTGAGATGCTAGGATCAACCAAATTGTTCAAAATGTATCATGCATCCCTTGAATAATGAGGTTGACGAGATATAAATTGAGTATGGGGAAGACCATTACATAATTTATGTGTATTTGGTTCCTAGATCTTACTCATATATTCCAACCAAGGAATCTTGGTTGGACATTTGCCTAATAAAAAAAAAACATCTAACATGGTTGATGTGGTTGATTGATACCTTTACTTGATACATTTCGTGACCTTGATTGAAAATAGGACAAGTTGGTGAAGAAATATCAGCAATTTAGACATATTTTGATAAACTTAAAACTATTCATAGAAAGGACGAATTTTGAACCAGGTTATAGATAGCCTAAGTTAGTTTTGGTACCTTGGTTCACTATAGATTATAGTTTCAGCAAATAAATAACACAAACTTCTCAGGTCTTGAAAGTTCTCTGGTTTTGAGACTTTCAGATTCAAGAAGAAGTTTAAGTATCTGAAATTTTCGAGCCCTGGATGATTCCAAACCAGGAGAACAAATCCTTAGAAAATATTCATTGGTATCACTGAATATAGTCTGTGGGCTCTCCAAATCCTAGGTTCTGACCTTAGAAGTTGTTGAACAAAGTTTCAGAGTCTTTGATACGAATTACAGAGATTGAAATCACTGGATCTCAGTAACTGATCGGTCCAGGGACCGATCAGGATGTTCTCTGATCGGTCTCTACGACCGATCAGGAGAGTTTCAACCTCTCCATTCGACATCTGATCGGTCTGCAGACCGATCAGAGGTTCTGGCACGTTTCAACCTCTCTGTTCGACCTTTGATCGGTCCGGGGACCGATCAGGAGATACTGGATCGGTCTGTCGACAGATCCAGAACGAATCCATAACTCTCTGTTCACTAACTGATCGGTCCAAGGACCGATCAGCTCTCTATGGTTCGCAGGAAGGCCCCCTGATCGGTCCGAGCACCGATCAGAGGGTTTCCTGATCGGTCCGGGGGACCGATCAGACCCCTTTGTGCATTAAAATCGATCCTGATCGGACAGCCGTCCGATCAGATCACACTGTGCACTATCCCCTCATTAAATCCTCCCGACCTCCTCTCTTCCCGATCTTCTTCCTTCTCAAAACCCTAGCCGACCGACTCATAACCTAGTCGACGCCCCTCTCTTCCTCCCGTCTTCTCGACCCATCGTCTTCTAAAAGCCGAAGGTCAAAATGGCACCGAGGTAATCTCTCGATCTCTACTGTTTATTGTCTTTGGCAAGTCATGTTATCATGTTCTTACTGTCACTGTGGTTTGTGCTCGGTGGTTTGCCCATGGCCGGTGCTCTTTCCTTGTTCCCATTGTCCTAATTGTTAGAAAGAAACCCACTGGTGGTGAGGGAACCTCTAAGGAATCGACCAAGAAATCCAAATCCAAAGCTCCTGCTCCCTCTCGACCCCAACCAACTAGTTCCAGTAGATTTTCTAACCAACAGTTTGAACAAGCATTTAACCAGAGGACATTCAAGCTACTCCCTTGTCCATCTATTTTAGAAACCATTGCCTATTACAAGCTCGATTCTTTGGTTTTTCTAGAAAGGGACATCAACTTTGACCTAGTATCTGAATTCTACAACAATCTTCATCAGCCCGGTGATGGTATCTATAGAACTAGAGTCGCTAAGAGATCTATCGATTTCTCCATTGCAGAATTCTTTGAGTATCTAGATTGCCGAAGGAGTTCAGGAAATCCTTTTTCTATTTATCCTGATTTACCAGTCCCATTACTTCCCCCACTTGATGTATCATCTGACACCATCCATGAGTATTTCTTTGGACATCCTAGACCGGATGGGCTAGATGAGTTAGATTCTGAGTTCCCTTCTTTTGCAGCTTTGAAACTTTCTGCCTCCGATTATATTCTTTTTAAGATTGTCACGAACTGTCTCCTACCAATCACATCCAAACCCCTGGCTGAGATCCGATCATTTCATTGTCTGATGCTCTATGGATTACGTCGGCGTCTCGATTTTGATATCATGTCGAGCATTTACACTTCGATCATCTCATATAGTCAGCCTAGCAGCTTCACTGTTTATATGCCTTATGGGCATATAATTACAGATTGGCTCGCGTCCCTTCAGGTAGATGTGTCCAAGGGTAGGATAGTGAAGATGGTAAGATAGGATTGCCGACTTGGGAAACGGGCATTTTCCAAGTCTGGTATCATAGGCCAGAATGGGGCAGTACGGTGGAAGGATGGGAGAGCACTTGGTGAGCTACCACGGGCGCTTCCACGATAGGCTGCTGTTGCTGAGTATGGAGAGGCGGATCCGGATCTGCGCTGGCAGATTGCAGAGCTGGAGAGCCGCTTTGATCAGCACGATGAGATGATATCTGCTGAGCTGGATGGCCTGCGTATTCGGATAGACCAGCGCTACGATGACCTGCGCGGGCAGATTGACCAACGCTTCGATGATCTGCGCAGTCATCAGGTGGTGACACAGCAGTTGCTACTCGGATGGATGGCGCGCTACCCGCCTCCGCAGTCTTACCCAGGCTATCCATCCTCCAGCGTACCGCCTCAGGATTTCACCCCTCCTGCCGATGATGGTGATGTTCCTCAGTGTGAGGATATTGATTGATACAGTTTGTTTGTTGACTGTCTGTATTTTGGATGCTATTTGTTAGTTTTTATGTCTGATCTGGATGTTTGCACTTCTGATGCTACTCATGTATTTATGCTACTCAGTTTTTATATTTGCTTGCTCTTTATTATGCTTCATTTTCTATCGGCTATTAATATGCTGTTCACTTGCATGTCTTGTTTGTCCTTTATTTCTTTATTACTGTCTTATAATACACTTAGAGGGAATTCTAAGTGCTTTAAGAAACAGACAGTAAGGGTTAAGGGGGAGTTCTTTAAGTTATCTTAACTTATTCCCACCTTTTCGGTGTTTGACAAAGGGGGAGAAGATAACTAAGTTTAGATGAATGATTTTGTATTCTTACATGGTGTTGTATCCGTCTTAGGGGGAGGATCTTGATTCCCTAAAATTATGAAAATTTGAACAATTCTGATCTAAACTTAAATCGTGTTGTCAAACAACAAAAGGGGGAGATTGTTGATACAGTCTGACATTGTTTTGATGTTGACACTGATTTAAGTTTGTATCAGATATTAATTAAACTCAGAATGACTACTGATCGAGGTTGATCGGTTGGGAGGAAAGTCCTGGTGAGTGAAGCAGGAGGAAATCCAGATGGGTCAAGCTTGACCAGACATCTGTGGAAAGTCCAAGCAGGAGCTTGGCACGAAAAGTCCAAGTATGGTGACTTGGCACGAAATGTCATGAGGGCTCGGTAGCTCGTTCTCCGGACCTGACGAAGTCGGAGAGGGCTCGGTAGCTCGTTCTCCGGATTAGGTCGGAGAGGGCTCGGTAGCTCGTTCTCTCAGACCGGACGAAGTCGGAGAGGGCTCGGTAGCTCGTTCTCACCAGGTCGAGAGGGCTCGGTAGCTCGTTCTGGACCTAGGTCGAGAGGGCTCGGTAGCTCATTCTCGGGACCAATCCTAGTATCACATAGGCGTTGGATCGGTCAATGCACCGATCCAGTGAGATTGATTGCACGATCGGTGCATGACCGGCCTCGATGAAACTAGTTTTGATCGTGACCGATCAGGAAACACTCAGTAGCACACTGAGTGTAATCTGATCGGTTTGTAGACCGATCAGGAGATGATGTCGCGAGAAGGAAAAAGGCAGGGGATCGGTCTGTGGACCGATCCATATGCACTCTGATCGGTCTGTAGGACCGATCAGGCCATATCCTGATCGGTCTTGGGACCGATCAGGTGACGATCTTAGGAGTGCGAGGAACCGCACTCATTAAGCCCTGATCGGTCTGCAGACCGATCAGGCCATACCCTGATCGGTCTTCACGACCGATCAAACATCAATTCAAAGGTGTGGATCGGTCCGCTGACCGATCCACCACACTGTATGCACACACTGTCAGGTTCTGCTGGTTTATGATTCGTTTGAACTAATCAACTTCTGCTGTGAGCTTTATGTGGTGCAGGTTGCAGGTTCCATTCCAGTGCTTAATTTCAAATTAAGCCTCATCAAAGGAATAAGACAGAGCTTACTTTTTTCTGTGTATCACTGCGATGAGGGAAGATTGAGCATCAACGGATACTGATGCTAACAGACTGCAATCTCTGTTCGCGATCAGCTTGACTCCTGTGGGTTGGTTGGAGCTCAGAAGACACCAGCAAGACCAAGGATGGTATTGGTGTGAGTTCAGAGAACTAGCTGAGGAGGAAGAGTGATTGGCGATGCTTGTGTTTACAGCAGAGATTCGACGCAGAGTTTCTGCAGAAAAAGAGCAGAGGCATAAGAAGAGAGACGAGGAAGCAAGGAATAGTGCTCTCGGTTGATTGTGTGAAATAAGCTGTGCTGTGCTTTGTGCTTGAAGAGAGGCTGTATTCTTGTGTTCCTGCTTGTGCTTATTCTTCGCTGATTGTGGCTGTGAGTTTCCTTTGATCATTTCACTTGAGCCACTACTGTAAGTCTTGTGCTTAATTTCTTACTGCTGTTAAAGACTTTGTGGAGAGGTTACTCCACCGAGAAGGAGAATCCTTTAACCGGATAGCTTCCGGGGTGTGATCTACCGGAAGATCAAGGGATCGTCCACCTTACGGACACGCCGAGGAGTAGGGGCAAGTTATCCCCGAACCTCGTAAATCTCTGAGTTAGTGTGCTGTGTTCTCTCTTTGTTTTAGTTTTCTAATTCCGCTGTGCTAACAAAGTTCTTGAAGAAATTTGTGTTTAGTATTTTTCAAAGAGGCTATTCACCCCCCCCCCCTCTAGCCATCTAAGATCCTAACAAATAAGAAAATGAAAACAACAACACTTTGTTGGAGAGGCGTCGCAAGCGCACGACAACACAAGAGTTGGAAGGCGTTGAAAGATCTTGTCGTTGTTGTTCCTTTGTTTCAGCCTTCACCCTTCTTATATAGGAGGTTCGGGGTGCCCGGATCCCTTCAAGGTGCCTTGAATATGATGTAGCCGAGCCAGTCAGTGATCTCCACGTGGCGAAGCGACGATATGGATAAAAGTTGTCTCCGGACACCCGAACCCTTGTTTTCTAGCAATCTCCTTCCTGCAAGAAAACGTTAGTCCGAGACAATGTAAATTATATATATACTGCAAAACAGAGTGTTAACACAGTTTATAATAAAACAGAATAGTAATTAGATTCTGTCTTCTCGAGATTGGAATCTAGTCACGATCTCGACTTAGGTATCCGAAATGGATCTAAGTCGGATCGACGCCTAATGTTCCCTTGCCGGAAACACGTCCTCACAGTCACTCCCCTCCAGTGACTTATCTTCACTTACCTGCCAGACTTCCGGTCAGCCCGTCGACCCGTCTGAACTTTGTGCTAGCTATCCGGTCAGCCCATCAACTTCGCTGAACTTCCCTGCAACACTGAGTTAGCACAACAGATAACAACGGTGTTAATAAAATATAACCTAGGGTTACCTCTTAGGGTTGCCTAGCTTTACTCACTAGGACTTCCATTGTCTGGCTTCACTCACTAGGACTTCCTCCACCTAGCTTCACTCACTAGGGCTCGACTTCACTCACCGAGACTTCCACCACCTAGCTTCACTCACTAGGGCCCATCTTCACTCACCGGGACTTCCACCACCTAGTTTCACTCACTAGGGTCCGGCTTCACTCACCGGGACTTCCACCTTGCCTAACCTTTGGTCATATTTGGGTCATCTAGTCCTGACTAGGCTTCTCTCTCTCAAACATCAAGTCCTATTTGGGTCAACCCTTGGTCATATTGTCAAACATCGAAACCTTAGAGGTCAATTGTACCAACACTATGAAGAAAAGAAGGAGCTTCAGATCTACCCAAGCTGATCGGAGGCAATTACCTTTGTCGCCGCCAACCTGGAAAGCAAGAAGAAGGTAGAGTTGGTGGCTTGCCTTAGACAAACCCAAGATGTGTTCGCCTGGTCGACACATGAGCTCCTGGGCATCTTGCCAAGCGTGGCTCAGCACGAGCTTCATGTCCGACCGGACGCTTGGCCAGTGAAGCAGAAGAAGAAGGACTTCAGCACGGAACAAAATCTAGTCATCCGTGCAGAGATAGAAAAGTTGCTGGAGGCTGGTCACATTCGGAAAGTTCACTTCCTGAGCTGGCTCGCTAATGTTGTATTGGTCTCTAAGCTGGGCAACAAGTGGTGGGTCTGCATCGACTTCCGCAATTTGAATAAGGTGTGTCAGAAGGATTTCCATTCACTGGCCAAGATAGACCAAATGGTGGACTCCAGATAGAAGAAGATGAACTAGTCGCACATTTGCACTTGAGGATCAAAGAACTCATCACCGGACTCATGAATCTTGGAGAAAAGAAAACGAATCGAGATTCATTAAGATACACTTTAAATGCATTTCCTAGGACACACCCAAGTGGACATATATAGTCGACTTGTTTTATATATCTAAAGATGTTGAAGTTAGTTCATTAAAAAATCTATTTTCCACTTTTGAACTTCATGAGTCAAGATGTGTATGTTTACGAAATAAAGAAGAAAAGGCAGCCCACAACATAGCTCTAAAGGCCAACTATCAATTTACAAAGATGAAGCAGCCTTATTGGTAAGAAAATTTAGCAAATTTATTAAATCTAACAAATTTGATAAAGCGCAGGATAAGAAATATTCTTAGAGTGAAAGGAAGGTCCAATGCTATAACTGCCAAGGAGAAAGGCACATCAAGGATGACTACCGCGAACTGAAGAAGAAGGACAAGGACAAAAGACCAACAATATCGAAGCACAAGAATCTGAAGGTCACATGGGATAAATCTTTGTCCTCCAAGTTTGAGATCGAAACTTACGCCGGACTAGCTCTAATGACAGACCACTAAAGAGAAAATGAAAGTAGCTCAGAGATAAGTATCGATGAAGGGGGTGGATTATTAGAGGAAAGTTGCGATGAAGGGGGAGCATCAGAATACGAGATAAGTGAGGTACGCGTACTTTCTCCCAAACAGTCTTTCCAATTTATCAAAATGTTATCTAAGAATATAGTACAATTAGTATGAGAAAATGCTAGGTTAAAATTAGACTTAGTAAATTCATGCCCCTTAGATATGTTTAATAATTTAAAGATAGAAAATGAAAAATGAAAAATAGAAATCGAAAAATGAAATTTAGAAATTATGGTAGAATAAATTGGTATATTAGATATCACCATGGACAAATTAAGAAAATTTCTAAAATGCATGTACCTCCCAAATTTTTAGTAAATCCAATAATCCAGTAGGTAGGAACTTATATTGGATTTCAAAATCTTTTTTAGATTAAACTCTAATTTTTAATTATTAGGATAGAAATTATCTCAATTAGAAAAATATTTTTTTAAGTTTTTCTATTCTTATTTTAAGTTAAATTTTTTTTCTACTCTATCTGATGATTTAATCTACAAATATTTTTTTAAATTTTGTTTACTGTTGAATTATTTTTTTTATAAAATTATTAACAAAAATCATACTTTGAAATTTAAATTTATTTTACAAACTTAAATTTTAAAAATTTTATTTTTCTACTGTTAAACAATGTATCTCATAAATCCAAGAAAAATAATAGAATTTTTAGAGTTGAAAAACTATTTTTAAAGATTTATTTTTAAAAATTAGTTTTCGTACTGAAATAATTTATTTCTTTTCAAATACAAAGTATTTCTACGTGTAAATTTTTCTACTAATCTAACTTATTCCGTTTAGATTCAAGAAATATTTTCAAGATTTTTTTAAATAGAAAAGTAATTTTTTATATTATTTGTGTTCAAATGGAAGCTTAATTATTAAAAATAGAATATATTTAAAAATTATTTTTAAAAAATATTAGCCTACTAGTAATGTTGATAATGTATCCCTAAAAATATTTGTTTAAGTTGGCTTAATTGGTAATGTTGGCAATGTTGGTTATGTTATTGTAATTTTAGTCCTAACTTGAATTTGAGTTGATGCACATCAAAAAGGGGAAGATTGTAAATACCATGAGGTAGTTTTGATATGATCAACCAAGTTCAGTTAGGTCCTATTGTGTTTGATCCTTGTGTCTAAGTGTGTAGGAACTTAGGAACAGAAGAAGTCGAGCGGAAGACATAGCTAGCGAGAAGGATGACACAGGAAGGAAGTCAATGGGCTCGGTGCATCCGAATGATAAGATGTTGCGAAAAAGTATATCGGTGGATAAGAAGGACGTACGTGGCGGTCCAAGGGACAAGAATCCGGGGAGGAAGCCTGTTCGAGGAGAATGTCGGAGTTGGGTTCGAGGGAGCTTAACTTCGATTAGCCAGAGAATTACCCACGTGAAGAGATTAGCCAGTAAGGAGTTGATCTGCCACTTGGAAGGCGCCTTCCATGGCAGAAAGTTCCTTCGATGAACAGTGCGAAGACGCCTTCCAACTTTTGAAGGCCCCTTCCAATAACCGTTAGCTGCAGATAGAGTTTTATCCTCAACGAATATAACTTAACTAATGGAAGGTGCCTTGGACCATCTTGAAGGCACATTCAAGTTGCGGATAGAGTTTTTCAGGGACTATAAAAAGACCCCTAGAGCTAAGAAATATTCAACAACTTGAACAATAAGTATTGTACACACTTTCCTAGTCTTTCTTTTGAGCTATCAACTTCTGTAAACGGCTTATCTGCCTACAATAAAAGAGAATTCTAGTAGAGCTTTCTTCAACATCTTGGATTAATAACCACCTAGGTTGTAACTAAGTAAATAGAATTATCCTCTTTATTTTCTTTTATGTAGTTATTCAATTAATTCATTATTATTATTGTGTTAGGCTAATCTAATCAAAGGATCGAGAAAGTGATTTTTTTTATAGATAATTCACCCCTCTTTTGTTGGTCTCGCTGCGCCAACACTTATGGTGTGATATAGTACAAATGAGGGTTCAATTCTCACACATCGTGAATAAACGTCTACAACGCTCGAATCACTTATGGTGATGAACTGCCCCCTTGGATCCATTTACACTTTCCGAATTTATCCGGTGGCAGATGGAAAACTTTCGTAAGATTGTTTCAGTAATTTCTAAGTGAATAAAGGATAGAAATATTTGAATACCTAAGCATTTCTAACCATAAGAGACATTGGGAGTCTTAATCTCGTACAATTTCAACATATAACATAAGATGTTTATGGTAAAACTCTCCTCTCAAGATATAATGAAATGCAAAGCTAATTTAACAGATACTACCAACAACTTGAGTTAAAACCTTTGTCTTGTCCAAGACTTCAAAAACCTTGAGCAACTTAAAAAAAAAAAAAAAAGTTAATCAGACTGGGTAACGTTGAGCTTGGGATAATCAGTTAAATCCTACGAAAGTTTCCCATCGACCACTAGGATAAATCGAGAAGCACTCGTAGCGGGCAGCCCAGAAGCCTAGCATGCTTTAGTTACGTACTCCATTTGGAGGAAAAATTCCTGCAAATTCGTCATAGCTGGAGCTCGAATCACGAGTGTTTGGATGACAATCTAGATACCTTACCACTACACCATAACCCCGGGGGCAACTTTAAATAACTCAATTGGTGGCAAAAGGTGAATACGCTCGCCCCCAGCGCTCCTGTCAATTCGTCCCAGGGCCAACACGGAGGAGGTAAATCACGAGCGGCTACTAGCCTTTGGAATAGTGACTAGCACATAAGGGAGGCATTTATCTCGGCTTTGCCGAAATTCGAATCCCAGACCTCATTGGTGGTAACACCTCTTTTACTAGCCACTAGACCCATCCGAAGGGACAACTTTGAATAACTCAAGTACTTTGTTTAAGGAAAATTAGGAATGTTTTAATGTAACCTTTGCTACTCAAAGCTCCTCGATACCTTATATAGAATTAATAATGACTCCTAACCACCACTTTTATCTTTCTCTAGTCTAGTCCAATGGCTTCGAATCAACTGATCATAAGACAAATATTATTGTTGAAAGCTAATAATCATATATCACCAATATAATTAACTAGAATTCTTATCAAATCGATCGAATGCTCAATCCTCTAGCTGACTTAAAGATATATTTAATCAATTATTACTCGAATAAAAATAGTCTATTCATCAAGTATTCAATTAACTTGTGGATTGGATCGAACTACGTACCAATAGTCTCTCAATTAAAAGAAGGGAACTTTGTTTATCATTTTCTTGGACTTATCCTTTCATTGGCAAATATTGTTGCTACTTATCTATCATTCCCTTACTCATTTTTCCAATGGTATAAGGTAACAGTGCTGATGTTAAACGATGTTAAACGTCTTCGTAGTCCATTCCCATATTATATAAAAGGAAATAAATCATGAATAATTACTTCACACTTCTCCTTGTTACTATAGTAATGAATATAATATTTATGAATTTATATGATAATTAGCTTGATAATAATTTACTTATATGTTTTTCATATTAAAACATATATACAAAATAAACTTGGGCTAATTAGTTTAGTTCATCAATATTTATAAATAAAATTAATAAATAACTTATGAATAAATTAAAATTATTTATAAACTTGTCATGGATTATGTTTTTTAAAATTTTTAATTAAAATATTTAAAAAACTATGAGAACAACAAATTAATGTATATATTTATGATAGTACTTATCTTTATTATAAAATTTAAAATTATATTAAGATCTCTCCTAGTCATTATATAAACAAAGATGATTACCACACCCAAAGTCTTTCTTAGTCCATTGCTAAATTATATGGAGAAAAGTAAATCAAAAAATTATTTTATAACTGATCGCTAAGTTAACTAAAAGGTAGAAGGAGTTTTTTTTGTTTTTCAAGAGCATATATGATCCAATATAGGTAGTCCATTTAGAGCTTGTTTACTTGGACAGAAAGAAAAACAATGAGGGAATAAATTAGAGATGGCAACGGGATTGGTTCAGACTGGGTTTAATCAATCTTATAACTTGTCCTGTCAAAAAAAAAAAAAAAAAAATTCAAACTCGAACTTACTCTATCTTTTTTTTTAATCACCCAACTTCGAACCACTATGTATATATATATATATATATATATATATATATATATATGCGGGGTGCTGGGATGAGCATATTCATCTTTTGCCACCAATATATATATATATATATATATATATATATATATATATATATATATATATATATATATATATATATATATATGGTGATGAATTTCTTTGTCCAACTTTTGAAGAAATGGAAAATAAGGAGAATTCCGGGGGTTTTTCGCCAAAAGCATTGCCAGCATGTGGCGTCACTGTCGTGCCCTAGCTCCGCCCTTCTTCTTCTTCTTCTTCTTCTTCTTCTTCTCTGTTTTCGCCTCGTTACACCTCCGCGACGGCGCCGATTAGTCTCTCCTCATCCCATCGCCGCCTCCGCCTCAACGCTACGTCGGCGAAACGCAACCAGTGGAAGTTCGCTCGCTAAGTATTGGGACAGGTTTATGTCTATGTCGAAGATGCTATTTCTAAATATTTTACTTGTGATCAATTGGGATATTGAATGCCCAATTGGAGTATTGGTTTTCCAGTGTTGATATCTGATATAGGTATGCAGGGGGCAAAGATGGATGGATCTGTAATATAAATTAATTAATATTCAACTAAAATTATTTCGCTAATACTAAACATTATTGGTTGATTGAGGAATTAGAGATGTTGCTTAGTGGAATTTAATAGAAAGGGGGGTTTAATAAGGTCAGTTAGAGTTTTTAGAGTCTAATTTTGATGTGTCGAACTCCATTTATTTTCCATTTGAGTTTTGTTGGCCCAATAGATGATGATTAAGTTGATTTTGCCTTAGGTTCAAATCAGGTGTGAATCGTATCAAATCAAGTACTCTATAGTTGAACCAAACTGAATCAGTTTGGTTCACATTGGAAAGGATTTTTGGGTTCTTTTGTTTCTTTTGCCATGATTTCCACTCTCGTGTGCCTCATCCTTTGTTTGCTATAAGCTTTGTGTCTGACTCTCTACATGCCATTTGACAATGGGTCACCGCCCAGCCTCCTTAAACACAGGTATGGAACGGAAGAGTCTGAATAATGGAAGTCATTAGTGTGAAAAATATGATCATGTGAATCCAAACCATGTTATGTTATTGTAATTTGTTAAGATCATGATTATGCATGCATAACTAGTTCGTGATCAAATATGCTAATTGGGTGAAATTAATAATTGACATGATAACCATAGAGATTGATTGTACATGTTCTTTATGCTAGCTGACACATATCGTGTGATTGATAATAGCATTATTTACATGAAGTCATGAGTATATTCATGTAGACCTTGTGTACTGTTGATACATGCTAGAATATCCAAAGTACATAAAACTTGTAGCTTTGTATGAACAAGTTTAACTCATAATTGTGTATAAGACATGCATGCAGATATTCATCGCACTGATAAGACAATACAAGGCCTTTGGCCAGGTAGCCATGTTAGTGATCATTATTTCATGTTAAGGGTTGTTGGGTCCCATGTTTGGTTAGTTAAGGTGAGTTGTTTGGCAGTGATGACTGCTTGTGATGTCATTGGTAGTCTATTTCAGATACACCAGGGAAACACAAAATGACTACTCATGTTGTTTATTTTCAAACTACCATGAGCAACTTTAGAGATATCCTTCCAATCACCTTGAATGTCTGGGAGATATAGAAACACATTGATAGATTACTTACCATTATCTTCACTTTGTTAGTCTCGGTGAGGTCACAAATGTATACGTGTGGATGTTGCATGTCTCAATTATTGATCGACTCTATTTTGACCATCAAGTAGATTGAGTCGCTTTGGTGGTTGACTCACCTTCAATGGATTATAGAGTGGTTGTGGGAGTCGACAGCAAGGTAGAGGTGGTTGTTTTAGAGGACAGAACAGAGCTAAGTGTACTATTGAAGGTTTGGGCATATTAAGGATACACGCTATTTACTGCATGGTTTCTCATCTGGTCACTTGTTTCACATTGCCAATGCCGGTCAACTTAGTACTCAACCAGCTCACACAAGTTCACAGGCAAACTCATTGTAAAGAGGATTCTCAACTCCTCCAGATGGTTTTTGTAGATCGCCTCAAAGTTTGTTTGGCTGCGAAAGGTACATGCAAATTTATGCCGTTGTTTACCAGATACTTTTTCTCTAGTGGTTAAGGTCACTTCAGTTTGTATGTCTCTATCCCTAGTTACTACTTTCCGCTATTCACTTCGTTAATCTAACATCAAAATGTCTTTCTTCATGGTGTTCTTGTTTCTTACAAAGTTTATATGGAGCAACTCTTTGTTGCTTAGGGGTGTGTGTGTGTGTGTAAACTAAACAAATCATTGCATGGATTGAAGAAATTTCTAAGACTGGTTTGAAAAGTTTAGTTCAACTCTCCTTTAAAATGGGCATGAAAAGGAGTATCTCAAACTAGTCTTTTATCTTGTCTCTTAGTTGGAGAAGTGTATTCTTTCTTACTGTGTATATGGATGGCAGTATCATGACCAACGTTGACACTTGTGAAATTACATGACTGAAATATTAGCTTCATTAATAATTTTTTACTAAACATTTGGGTGACCTTAAGTACTTTCTGGGGAATTACTCTTTCAGAGAGAGGTATCTTATTCACGACGCAAGTATGGACTAGATATACTTGAAAAGACTCACATGTTGAGGGCTAAACTAATAGATACCCTGATAGATTCTAATATGAGATTAATACGAGGACAGGGGTGTCATTGACTAATTTAAGGAAATAGACAGGATTAGTAGGAAAATTGAACTACCTCGTAGTTACCAGACATGTCATTTTATTTATTGTTAGAGTGATCAGTTAGTTTCTGGAGAATCCACGTTGTGATCATTGGGAATCAGCTATAAAACTTCTACAGTACATAAGAGTGCTCTAGGTAAAAGGTTTTGTATTCCATGACTGAGGTCATCTCTAGATTGTGAGGTACTCAAATGCAGACTAGAAAGACCATGCAGGATCTCCCGCAAATAACATGTTCTACTTTCCATGATTGTTCTCTCTTTGTGGGCAATCTTATATTCCAAAAGACAAAGAGGTAAATAGTTGTAGAAAGATCGAGTTAGAGGCAGAATATAGACTTGTGGCCCTAGGTAACATGCAAACTAATTTGGGTAATAGTCAAGATGTAATGCATTTCGTTTTGAGTCTCGTATTCCATAAGAGGATAAAGTATAGAAAAATTGATTCACTTCATTAGAGAGAAAGTGCAATCTAATAAGATCGTCGCTTCTTAATTCTAATGATAAGTTAGCAAATCTGTCAACTAAATTATTGAGAGGGCTTATGGTTTAATACATTTATAACAAGTTGGGAAATTACAATATATGTGAACCATCTTGAGAGGAATGTTGGGATTCATGTATAAATATAACTCATGAGGGTGTGTTTGTAATAGTATACTCTATTAATGAAATGTATATATCATTTAGAATAATTCCTTCACATATTGGGACTCATGTAAAAATGTAACGCCTCAATGGTATGTTTGTAATACCATAGTTTATCAATAATATCTATACAAGGTAGCGGGGACTGCCTAAGTGTATTGAGAATAATCCTTGTACATTTCTTGGGCATGTTGGATTTCACCTAACATGTTTTTTGTTATCATGTGATTAAAGGTTTTCTGGGTGTTATCACATCCTTCTTATATGGTTGTCAATGTTGGCTTTACATTGTAGTGACAAATTGCACTGATAGTAGGCACTACAGACGTTTGTGACTTGAGTATGTTTTAGATTACTATGCTTGATCTGCATCTAGTTAGGCAATTACAGAGAGCCTCATGGTAATTTAAATTAACCGAGGTTTGCAAATTTTGAGATTTTGTAGTGTCATTATCTCTCATATTTGTTACATCTATTCATTTTTGTTGCTAATAAAATGGTTTTAGAGAAACAAAAGGGCAATTTTATTTTTTGCTGTGTCACTTTTTATTAATTCTGTCTATTGATTGTTGCAGCTGACACATCCTTTCTGTTTGATACCGTATGGAGTGCGATGAAAATGGTAGGAGTGATCTATCGCAAAATGAACTGCTGCAATGGAATCAGTGGCAGCTGGTGGATTCAGTTCTTCCGACAGGTGGCTTTGCTCATTCTTATGGTCTTGAAGCTGCTGTCCAAACACATTTTGTGGCAAGTTCTGTAGATCTAAATTCATATATCATACAAGTCTTGGAGAATGTTGGTAGCCTACTTCTTCCCTTTGTATATTGCGCGCATAAATCCCCAGACACCATCACCTGGTCCAAGCTAGATAGATTGCTCGAAGCGACACTAACAAATGAAGTCAGTAGAAAAGCTTCAGCATCTCAAGGATCTGCCCTCATAAGAGTCGCAGCATCTGTATTTCAGGAGGTTCCATCCCTCAAAAGAATGAGGGACAATTTTTTGGGGTCACGAACTGTTTCTTTCCACCACGCGCCTATCTTCGGTCTCATATGTGGACTTCTCGGTTTCGACAGCAGTGTCTCTCAGCGGATGTACATGTTCATGACAATGAGAGATGTTATATCTGCAGCAACCCGGTTGAATTTGATAGGACCTCTTGGTGCATCGTCGTTGCAGCACCAACTTGCCCCTATCGCCGAAGAATTGATAAAGAAATGGAGGGACCGTCCAGTCGAGGAAGCATGCCAGGTGAGTCCGCTGATCGATACTGTGCAGGGTTGCCATGCCTATTTATTTTCAAGACTGTTCTGTTCTTGATAGCATCCCAGGGTGTTACTTCTTTGGCATCTTACGAGTATTATCATCCTTTGGCCATTTTTCTGGTCTCAAAACTTGTTTGGAATGAAAAAGAGGCAAAAGCTAGGATAAAACCTAATGCACTTTCTCCAATGTATAATTTTTGTTACTTCAATGCTTCGAACATCAACACTAAAATTCATGAAAAAAATCTACACTTGAAAGAGTCCGTCTAAGTAATTTTTTGGATCAATAATAATGAAAAGGACGTCTCTTTTTGGAATCATCTAAGGGATGCATCTTTTTTATTTTTTTTATTTCTCAAATTCTTTGTTCTTCCTAGCTGCCATTTGCGTGGTGGCGGTCGCGGCGCAAGCAGATGCCATATGAGACGACGCATGCAACGACACAGCTCCTTGCTGTCCACGCCACACAGAGACATGCATGCACCGTCGCCGCCAACTCTCTCGTGTATGTACGCATGCTCTCTTCCAACCTGTGCATTTATTCACCAAACCCAATCACCTTTGTCCTCTTCCCCCTCCCCCTCGATCGATCTCAATTATTCCAGTATTTTCTTTTCTTCTTATTTTACATTATTAGTTGTTTTCCCTTCCTGTCGCACATATAACAAAGGAATGTGCAGGCACTCTGACAGTGTAGATATACATGACTCTGCAGCTAATTAATTTGCTAGCTACTGCCATAATATATCTGCAGTCCTGAATGATGCCCGACTTCTCTGCAGGGTATGGCTTGCTCGCCGTCGTCGTCATCGTGTCGTTGCTGGCCGGCTCCGGCGCCGATGCGCAGCTGTGGCCGGAGTTCTACGCGACGAGCTGCCCCAAGCTGCAGGGCGTCGTGCGGTCTGTGATGGCGCAGGCGGTGAGGCGGGATCCTCGCATGGGCGCCTCCATCCTCCGCCTCTTCTTTCACGACTGCTTTGTCAACGTAAGCCATTTTTTTTTTTAAAAATAATGTCTTATCATATTTCTGCTACCTTTTCATTTCAATTTAATTAGATTAAAAATATTATATAGCATTTCTATATTAAATAATTTTTTTATCAATTAGATAAGAATAATTTAAAATTTTAATTTAAATGACTTTAACATAATTAAAATGGTTTATTTTAATATATTGTAGTAATTAAATAAAAATATGTTAAAATATTGTTTTTGACTTTTTTTTTAAAAAAAATACTCAACAAGGAAGATTTCTTTTCTTTTTTTTTACTTTTTCTTTTATTTTTGTATATTGTTCTTTATTTGAGATGCAAAAAAAAAATAAATGAGTTGATGGATTCCCGTCGCCGCAGGGATGTGATGCTTCCGTCCTCCTCGACGACACTCCGACGATGGCCGGCGAAAAAAACTCCGGAGGCAACGCCAACTCCCTCCTGGGCTACGAAGTCATCGACGCGATCAAGGCCCGCGTCGAGGCCACCTGCCGCTCCACCGTCTCCTGCGCCGACATCCTCGCGCTCGCCGCCCGCGACGCCGTCAATCTGGTAATTATAATTGATTGATTCCGGCCGGCCGCCGTTCAATGGTTAATTATATTGGACTAAATGGGGAGGGGAAACGCAGCTGGGAGGGCCGGCGTGGACGGTGCCGCTCGGGCGGCGGGACGCGAGGTGGGCGAGCATGGCCGCGGCCAACGCGAACCTGCCCCCCGCCTCCGCCGGCATCGACGACCTCGTCGCGCGGTTCGCCGCCAAGGGCCTCAGCCTGCGCGACCTCACGGCGCTCTCCGGCGCCCACACAGTCGGCGCGGCTAAGTGCAGCAAGTTCCGGCGCCACGTCTACAACGACAGCAACGTGGACCCCGCGTTCGCCATGTTCCGCCGGAGGATCTGCCCTGCAGCCGGCGGAGACGCCCGGCTGGCGCCTCTGGACTCGACGAGCCCGAACCGGTTCGACGTGAGCTACTATCGGGATCTGATGGCGCGGCGGGGGCTGCTGCACTCTGACCAGGAGCTGTTCAATAACGGGCCGGCGGACGAGCTGGTGAGGCTTTACGGCGCCAACGGAAATGCCTTCGACCGGGACTTTGCGGCGGCGATGGTGAAGATGGGCGGAATCAGCCCCTTGACTGGCGGCGCAGGGGAGATCAGAATAAACTGCAGGAAATCCAACTGATGGATTGGTTGATTAATTAATGTTTCTATATATTAAAATCATTAATAGTATGATATTCCATGATTAAATATTGACAATAATCAAGTGGCCCTCTAGAGTTGGTCTACGGATATAAAAGAAGGTAAATTTAAGTACACTGAGGAGACACTAGTTGAGATGAATTTCAAGTCGTGAAATCATGTATCCACCAGCTACACAACAGCGTGAGGCTATTGGCAATAATTACGACATCCACAAGCAGAAATGGCAATGGGGGAGGGAGTGAGCAACCAAGCACATGTGCAATAGTTGGATTCGACGGGATGGATTAGTAGCTAGTACATGAAGTGTTGGCATAATGAGATTTGGGGGTTAAATTATGTATAGTAGCCAGGTTACTGTCCTTCCCTATGCATTAGTCATTGTCTGGGTTAGTGGCCCGTGATTTATCTTTTTCGTGTTGACCTAAAGATGGATTAATGGAGGTACTAGGGACGAGCAAATCATCTTTTACCACAATAGTTGGATTCGACGGAGTAATCAATTAGTGATGAAGATCAATAGACTGATATGCGGAAATCAACTTGACAACAACTCTATAAAAAAAATTTCAAGGGAGATTGAAGTAGCAAGTTGTTGAGTGTTACTACATTTTCAAACCTTGCGAAGTAATTATAAAGCATGCGAGGAAATCAAGATTTATTTGTATAAATTATTGTTTACATTCTATTTCGTCTTTCATCTTTATTGTTGTATTTTGTTTGTATTCTTGTATGTTATTTTTTCTGACATATTATATGACATTTTAAGAGAGTGTGATTGCTAGAGAGTTTCTAAAATAAATAGTTATTCGATGGTCTTTAGCAATGAGGCTTGTTACATGATGTTATGAGCCGATCTAGAGGTGGCATGGTAGTTAAAGTCAATATGAGATAATAGTTAAAGTTAAGGTGAGGTGACAATTATAACATCATCCTCGTCAAGGCTTAACTTCTCATTCAGCACTAAGGCCTTCGGTATAAGGGCAGTCGTCCTAGAGTTAGTCAGACTTGAAGGGTCTAGTGCTCCATTTGTAAAAATCGGCTGGCACAAAAGTCGGTCAAGATTATAACTCGTACTACATAACTCTATTATATAGCCGGTCAGCTCATAAGCCAACCGGGATCATCTAAGCTTAGTATTCACTAAGTCTCTCAATATATGGTCGAACGACCCCTGAGCCGATCGAGTATATGAAATACAACTCCCCACTGCTATAGCATATTCTCTCGGTATATTGTTGATCGACCCAGTAATCGTTCGAACCTATGGGTCTCAGTTCACTCCTTATGTGGCAATCCTCCTTTGTATGATCGATTGTTCATGGAGCTGGTCAGGTTTACAGGGCTCAGCGTCCTAATCTCCTACACAAGTCGGCCAGTTGCAATGCCGGCCAGAATAAACTCGTTCAATCTTAACGCACCGATCGAGCATATGGGGTCAGCTCTCCACTTCTATAATATTACTCTCAGCATACATACTCAGTCTTATGGTACTACCTTCAGTATAAAGCTGACCAGCCACATGGTCAGTCGACTTACGAAGCCAAGTTCCCTGTTCTTCAAGAACCAGTCTCGCTGCATATAATCGATCGGTCATAGGACCGACCGGACCAACGAAATTCAACTCCCCATTGCTTTAACATCATATCCTCAACACAGGGCGTAGGGTATATAGTTGATCGTCCTTATGGTCGGTAGGCTGGTTGGATTTCCTCCAGAAGACAATAGTATTAGAGAATCATAATAACTGTCAGAGATTAACAACTATTTATTAGAAAATATTCTTCTATTACAACATGTGCATTCAATGAAACCTTATTCAAGGGAGACTATATACATTCCATCAGCAAACACATTATGACATCATATTCTCTTAATTGTCTCATTAATAGCGTAAGTTATAAAAGACAATTAAGATATGAGTAACGGAAGATTCCTCAGAGAATGATTGTTACTCGACAACTTCTGACACCGAACATTCTCTGCTACATTATTATTGCGGAGGTTATGAAAGGTGGTATAAAAGAGGGTCCTCTCTGTTGCCTCATTAATAGTGTAAGTTATAAAAGATGGTTAAGATATGAGTAACGGAAGATTCTTCATAGAATGATTGTTACTCAACAACTTCTGACACCGAACATTCTCTTCCATCTCATTATTGTGGAGATTATGAAAGGTGGTATAAAAGGGGGTCCTCTCTGTTGGCCAAGTACAAGAGACAATATATTTTACATACTGCACGCATTTACTGCTCATCTTCTCCACTTCTCGTTTGACCACCGTACTGACTTGAGCGTCAGAGTGACTGTATCAGGGACCTCTTCCCCGGTTCTCGCTCTAATGTCATGTGGTCTCTCTCTTTAATGTGCGTAGAAAAAAGGAAGCACCGGAAGTCCTTTTTTGTCCTTAACTCATTAGCCTTTCCTTTAGTTCAGAGTGTAGGATCGGAAAGACGCTAGAGGGGGGAGGTGAATAGCGATCGTCGAAAATTGAGAGTGAAATCAAAGTACTCAGCGGAAGAAAAGAAAAGAATGCTAACAAACCAAGTTTTACTTGGTTCGGAGTCTTCGACGACTCCTACTCCAAGGCCTACACTCGTTGAGTACTTTCGTTGGGCAATCCATTATCAATTCATAAATATATTATAGGAATTGATTACAAGAACTAAAAAAATAATGTTACCAACACAGAAAGAAAATCTGAAGGACTCTTCATTATTCGAAATTCGGAGCAGCCTTTCAGTGTCGTCTGTTGGTCGAAGGCCTTTATATAGGTCCATTCCGGGTGTTTGGAACCCCTCCGGGTGCCTGGAACCCCTCCGGGTGCCTGGACCATGTGACTTGGCCAGTCGATGCGCTCCACATTAGCTTGTGGATGAATTTTATGGTCTGAGTGCCTGGACTGACTCTGGGCGCCCAGATCGCTAGGGCACCCTAGGCACCCGTCCGGGTGATATTGGTCCGGCGCCCGGACCTCCTTTTTCAGCTCCTTCTTTATTTGTAAAAAGGGGTTAGTCCTAGGCAACAAAAACAGGTTTATCTTGTAAAACATAGTTGGTACAACTCAGCAGATAGTACAACTCAGCGGATAGGAGTAGTAATTGCAGGTGTAGTTTTGCACTAATGGTCTAACTTAGGTTTTGATGAATGATAAGTAAGTTAAATTAGGTTTTGTTGTGATCTAACCACTTGATTAAGTGTGCAGGAAATCCAGCTAAGTCAACGGGCCAACCGGATAGCTGGTATGAAGTCCAGATAGGTCGATGAGCTGACCGGGTATCTAGCAAGAAATTCAGCTAGGTCGACAGATCGACCGGATAGCTGATGCGAAGTCCAAATATGTCGACAAACTGACCAGATATTTGGTAAAAAGTCCAGCTAGGTCAACGGGCCGACCGGATAGTTGGCATAAAGTCCAGATAGGTCGACGGGCTGACCGAATGTCTGACAAGATGAAAAGTTAAGTCGCTGGAGGAAAGTAACCAAGTGAGGAGGCGTCCCGATTGAAGGGACAATAGACATCGATCCAATTTAGGTCCATTTGAAATCCCTAAGCTGAGATCTTGATTAGTTCCTGGTCCTGGAAGGGCAGGAACTAATTAATACTGCTCATTATTATTGTACTAACATTCGTCTTGCAGGTTATTATTTTATTTATTAGACTAACGTTGTTTTACAGGACAAAGAAGCACATTTGCCTTCGGATGAACAGTGTCCGAAGGCACCTTCAAGCTTGATGGAAGGCGCCTTCGTACTATTCATAGAAGGCGCCTTTCATGGCTATAGAAGATGCCTTCCATAGGATAAATTTTGGCCGAAGTCATGGATAAAAGCCGGGTTGTTCGAGATCGAACTTGCCTCATTTGAGGCGCCTTCCATACCTTTTATAAGGCTGTCTCGAGAAGGCATTGGAATACAACACCTATACGAGCTACGACGCATCCGATTGAACTTCCGACTGCTCCAGGCTTCTGCTACAACTCTGCTGTGAAGTTGTTGTGCCCGACAACTGTTCCGAGAACATTCGATCATGGCCAGCAGTCCGACACCGACACACGAGTGGCCCTACTTCTATTCCTAAAGTGTCGGTAACCTTTTACTTGTGTACTTGATTACTACAAAAGGACAAGTGCAGTGTGTTGCACTTGTTCTAACTTTCTTTATACTTGATTTCCTCTTTCAGAGGTACCGGAAGAGACCTTTAGTGGATTATCCATCGATAGATTCGCGGGACCTGGGTTTTAGAGTAAGAGTCGTCGAAAGCTCCGAACCAAGTAAACTGCTCGTGTCTTCTGGTGTGGATTTTATTTTAATTTTCTGTTGCGTAGTCTACTCTATTTTTAAAACTGAAAAGAAAAATTTTAAAAACCACGTGATTCATCCCCCTTTCTCTCATGTGCAATCAATCCAACAATAATTAGATCCTGTCTCCTTAAGACTAGGATCTAGTTAAGATCTTAACTTAGATTTCCCAAATTGACCTAAGTTAGATCGATACTTACAGTTCCCTTAACGGGGAATGTATCCTCATTGGATCTCTCCTCCAGTTGCTTACCTTCACTTACCAACCGTAATCACTTGACTTGTCTTTGGCCCACCAGGTCTTCCCACCAATTTTCAGGTCCGTAGACCCAACTTGACTTTAGTCAGTTGTCAGGTCCGGCGGACCCAACCGAACTTCCCGCCAGATATCGGGCCCCGTGGACCTATCTGGACTTCACACCAACTATCGAGTCCCATGGATCTAACTGGATTTGAGTCTGGTGTTAGGTCCTTCAGACCAGTCAACTCCTACACACTTGGTAGAAAGGTTAGATCACAAAACACTCTAACTTTAATTCTCTTGTCATTCATTAAAACATGAGCTAGATCATTAATGCAAATTGCACCAACAATCTCCCCCTTTTTGATGTAATGACAACCTGAGTTTAGACCTTATCACGGTTCGGAACCGCAGGTTCGACGATTCAGAACTGCTGGTTCGATGGTTCCAGGCAGGTCGACCCTTAACCTTAACCGCCCAAGACGATTACGGTTCACAGTTCGCCACGGTTCAAGATTATTATGTTAAAAAAATTAAAAATTACAAATTACAAATTACAAATTATAAATTAAAATTTATTGGAAAAAGGGCTTGCATTTATTTAAGTTGCCTATGTTGGTGCAATATCCCTCAGGTCAAGGTTGACCTGGGTGACCAAGCAGAGTCTTGGTTTGAGTTTAGATGTTTGACAATAAGAAATTGATTGAAGAAGAGTCAAGTAGGTCAACGTTGACCGGATACTTGACAGGGAAGTCCTGGTGAGTGAAGCCAGGCAGAAGGAAAACCCTAGTGAGTGAAGCTAGGTGAAAGTCCTGGTGAGTGAAGCCAGGCAGAAGGAAAACCCTAGTGAGTGAAGCTAGGTGAAAGTCCTGGTGAGTGAAGCCAGGTGAAAGCCCTAGTGAGTGAAGCTAGGCAGAAGGAAAACCCTAGTGAGTGAAGCTAGGTGAAAGTCCTGGTGAGTGAAGTCAGGTGAAAGCCCTAGTGAGTGAAGCTAGGCAGATGGAAAACCCTAGTGAGTGAAGCTAGGTGAAAGTCCTGGTGAGTGAAGCCAGGCAAGGGAAAATCCAGATGGATCAAGGATGATCGGACATCTGGTGTTGGGAAGTCCAAGTAGGTCAAAGGATTGACTGGATACTTGGCATGAATAGAAAAGTCTAAGTTGGTCAAAGGGATTGACCAGACACTTGGTGGGAAGTCCTAGCAGGTCAAAGGAGTGACCAGATGCTAGGCATGATGTACCAACAGGTCAAGGTTGACCGAATGTTGGTTTGAGAGGCTTGGAACTTGGTTTTGGGCAAAAACCAAGTGTTGGATCGATCAGTGGATCGATCCAGGCTTCTCCTAAGCGAACAGAGAGCCTCTGGATAGATCCGTGGATCGATCCAGATGTTCCAATCGATCAGTGGATCTATTGGGACGCGGCTGCTTCGCGCGATAAGCGCTGGATCGATCCGTGGATCGATCCAGGCGCTTTTCCAGAGCACAGAGGCGCTCTGGATCGATCCGTGGATCGATCCAAAGCCTCCCCGATCGATTGGGAACATTCGAATCGATCGGGATCCGACCGTTGGCGTCGATAAAGGCCGCAGGCGTTCATTTCCTTCGGCATCTCTTCACTGTTTTCATCTCAGATCTTCGCCAGCTCCTCCACAGCACTCTCAAAGCTCGTGATCGCCAGTTCTTGAAGGTTCTTGGAAGCTCTCCGAGTCAAGAGGCGGATCAAAGGCAAGAAGAGAAGCTAGGGTTAGGGTTTTCTGCATTCATTGTAAGCTTTGTGCTTGTATTTTGTTTCCCTTTCCTTCTTCTTGTACCGAGAGTCTTGTAGGGCTTCTCCACCCTCGGTAGTTACCGAAAAGGAGTGTTTCATAGTGGAGGGTGCGTGCGTGGTGTGGATCCTTGGATTAGTCACCTCCTTTGGAGGTGGATACCAAGTAAAATCCTAGTGTTAGCGTGAGTGTATTTGTTTTTGTATTTTCCGCTGCATATTCTTGAAGAAACAATCAACGCCAAGCAACGCCGAGCAACACCAAGCACCGAGCGAACGCGACGAGCTATTCACCCCCCCTCTAGCTACTTTTGGTCCTAACAGCCTACGTATCCCCTTAGGGGAATCAAAGCTCACGTAGTTCTTTTACATTTTTATTCGTTTACATTTTCACTCACTTCTATTTCCTGTTCTTGTCATATTCGTTCATTCAGTATCAGAATCTTCAATTTCTTCATCTGAAAGTTGCATTCCTTGAATTCTTTTCTCCGCTTTGGTCCAATCGTCCAGTAATGCTTGGACTTCCAATGAGTAGAGAGACAAAGTTGATTGTCGTTCATCTAATATGTTGCCATCGACACTGAACATCTGCTCCACAGCAATAATTGACACTGGACAAGCTAAAATTTCTTTGGCGATTATGGAGAGGATGGGAAAGCTTTGAGCCTTCTGTGACCACCACTTTAAGATATCAAAATTTTCGCTATCTGCTTCATTAAAATCAAAAGAAGTCATAAAATAATTTTCAAGTTCATGTGTGGAACTTGAGGATCCTCGTGGACGTTTTGTCCATTCTTTTAATAAAAGTTGTGCTTTTGTAAGTTTTAAATTACTACTAGTAGTTTGTTGTATTTCAGAAATATTAATTTGTATTCCATATTTTGCATAATATTGATTATAAATATCATATAAATAAATTCTAACATTATATATAATATTAACTGGATCAGGAGAAAAAGAATCTTTAATTGGAATTAAAGCGTCGTAATATAAAGTTAACATTTCTTGTAAAACTTCTAATTTAAATCTAGGATCTAAAGCAAATGCAATTAAATAAATTTCAGGAATAAAATAAAAATATTTTTCCCATTTAGTTTTCATAGCTAAGATGCAAGGAGATAAAGATTCATTATTGATATGTTCATTTAAAACTAATACTATATTAGAAAAAAATTTTAAAACTAATTGAGCAGTGGGATAATAAACGCTGGAAAATTGTTCGGTTGTATCATTAAATACTTTTAAAATTTCACAAATGCTACTACAAATATTCCATTGTTGTGAATATATATATATATATATTAGTATTAGTATTTTGTACAAAAAAATGAACATAATAATTCTTTATATTCAAATGAATCTTGTAATAATTGCTATGTTGAATTCCAACGTGTTGGTACATCACGTGGAAATTTTTTAGGTCTCATTCCATTAGTTTTACAAAACCTAACCCATTGCTTCATTATAGATGGATGAGACCATAAATAAGAAATTGTAATTCTAATTGGTTTAATATAACTTTCTAAAATTTTTAAACCATCTTGAACACATAAATTTAAAACATGGCATACACAACGAATATGAAAAAATAAACCACCAATAATAGGTTGACAAATAAATTTTAGATAATCTATACAAGCGGTATTGGAACTAGCATTATTTAATGATATTGAAAATATTTTATCAGTTAAGTCATATTCTTCTAAAATTAAATATAATAATTGTGCGATATTATGAGCATTATGTGATTCATTAAAAACTCTATAAGCTAACAATCTTTTTTGGAGGTTCCAAGAGTTATCGATCCAATGGCAAGTCACATCCATATACTAATATGTTTGCCAATGATCACTCCAAATATCGGAACATAAAGAAACTTTATTATCTAATTTACTAAATTCATTAATTAAATTCTTTTTTCCTTGTTTTAATAATTTTTTAATTGTACGAGTAAGTGTAGTTCTAGAACACGTTTAGCACATGGATTAAGAGATTCTTTACAAAAATCTTCAAATATGCATTTAGATCCAAAACTAAAAGAAAGATATTCTACAGAAACAAATTTAGCTAACGATTCTCTTAATTTATTATCCGAATATAAAAATAAACTGAAATCGGTACTACCGCTAGTTGAAGAAAATCTTGATAATTGTGTTTGAGAACGGTCGAGTCTAAATTCCGTCGGGTGCTTCGTTTCTACATGTCGTTTTAATGACTCATAGCCGCCGCCGGCTTGGAATTTATAGGAAGCATTGCAGTGCTTACATTTTGCACGCATTTCTCCCGACGGAAGAGTGATCTTCTCAAAATGTTTAGTGAAAATAGAAAACATTAGAGGAGGAAGTTCACGAACCTTAGAAGTAATTGCATCGGTACTTCCTTGTATTTCGGGTGTCGAATTCGGAAGATGCTCGATCTCATCATCGGTGGATTGAATGTTGGGGTCCTCCTCCCGCGGATTCATTATTTCCTTTCCCTTCCGAGTTTGAGATGACGCACCCCCGCGACCTCCTTCCATTGTAATTGAAAATTGGAAACGAAAGCGTGAAGAGAATACGAAATTGAGATTAAGAGTAGAGAAAATGTGTGTGAAAAATGATGAAATAAACTCTCTATTTATAGAGTTTTGATAGTAACAGACACTAAATCATAGTCATTGATAAAAAAAGGTCAAATGATCCTAATCGTTGTAAAAAATACCCAACCCCCTCCCCCCACCCTCTCCCAATGGCTATAAACCGCCGGTTAACCGGCGATTAAAGCAGGTAAAAAAAAAGCAAATGTTGAACCGATGGGCCGAACCGACGGTTAACCGGTGGTCTGCCGGTTTTACACCAACGAAACTGGAACCGGCCTGGCAACTTGCCAGACCTGTTTTGGTTCGACCCAGCGAACTGGGTCAACGGGCATCCGGACCGTTGACCCGGTTACGGGTCCGGGCCAGACCCGGCCCGGGGTCGGGTCTACCTGAGTTAAAGTTAGAAAAATAATATCGAAGAACAATATGTAAAAAGGCAAACAAAATAATATTGAAGAACAATATGTAAAATGGCAAACAAATGATCTTAATTTGTTTTGCATGATCAAATTTATTTCCTACATTAACCCTTACCCTCCCCTTTTAGCATTCATCAAAAAATAAACTAGGGTAAAGGAAGTACAAGCATATAAATAATGTAAGACAGTAATGTAGAAAATAACTAAAAGTAAAGGCTTTGTATATATCAAACTTTAGGGAGAGGTTTGAACAAAAAGTTCCAAGTTAATTCTACGGAAACTTAAAAATTTTAATAGACTTTTTCAAAGTTTTGTAAGTAAAGTTCCAAGAAAACTTCAAAAATTTCTAAGCAAGGTTTTTCAAACATTGCTAAGAAAACTTTTGTCAAAGATTTTTAAGTAAACTTTTTCAGGATTTTTCTAAGTAAAATTGTTTAAGTAAAGATTTTCAAATAATTTTTTTTGGCAAAATTATTTTTCAAGTAAGACTTTGAAAAGACCTTTAAGGAAATTGCTTTACAATTGTTGAGGAATCTATTTTCAAAAGAAGTTTTGAAGTCAATTTTTTTTAAAAAAGAAATCTTAAGTGATTTTTTTCGAAATAAATCACTGAAAAAAAATATTTCGAAGTAAATAGTTTTCAATGAAAATTTTCTAATAAAGATTTTCAAAGATAGTTAAAAAAGTAAAAAAATCATAAATTTTTAGGTAACCGTTTCCTAAAAAAATTTGTATATGATTTCAAAAAGATCTGATTTTTCAAAACTTTCATAGTAAATTTGTCAAAATTTTCAAAATAAGTTTGAAGAATATTTTTCTAAGAAACATTGTCAAAAGTAGTTTTAAAGAAATTTTTTTAAAAAATTTCAGTAAAAAATATTTTCAAAATAATTTTCCAACTATTCAAAAAGGTTTGATTTTTTAAAAACTTTTAAATTTATGTATTTTTCAAAATAATTTTTGAAAACATTCTTAAGTATAAGAAGTTCTATCTAAGTATTTTAAGGGAATTGATGTCAATCACACTTATATTCAGCAAATATATTATTTTCATAAGTATTTCTACATTATAATTATTCATTTAAGTTTGTTTGATTAAAATAAGATTATTTAAACTAAATATAAAAAATTAACCTTGGATGTAATTAATTAAGTTTCAAGTTAAATGCAATGATTTGTTACTAACTCAGTAATTGTCTATTGATTAACTCTTACTTCACTTATCAACGTAAATTTTGTATTAATTGATTGATAAATGAAAGTATTAGTTTTAAGTTAAGTGTATAAGTTTTAAATAATATTTTAAATGGATTTTAAATAATATTTGTAAAAGTATTTGTCATGCCCCCAAAAGAGTCCCTACCGAAAAATTTCGACAGCATCTCTCCTATACTGGTGGCAATCTGAGGCATACATACATACAAAATACATCAGCCACATACGGTTGGAATATACACAACCACGCAGTTAATAATGCAACCCACACTGCTGAAACATAGCATAACCATGCAGTTAATGTTGGACTGCATTGGTCGGTTAGAAGGGGGGTTGAATAGCTCTGTAAATAATAAAAATAAACCCTTCTTGATCTTTCAAATAAACACTTGCATAAAATAGATTAAATAAACAGAAAGACGGTAAAAGAAGAGACACAAGTCTTTTTACTTGGTTACAACCGGAGAGGTTGTTAATCCAAGAAAGTTGAAGCGTACTAGAATATCTCCTTCAGGCGGAGAAGCCTCTTACAGCATTTAAGCACTGAAAATAAAGAAACTAAACTATAAATGAAGCGCACAAGTGTTGGAAATAATAATTGTTTGTCTGTATCTAGCTTCTGGACCAAGGCTGTATTTATAACCTTGGTCGGGGTGCCTGGAAGGGTTCTGGACGCTTGGGAGGGGGTAAAATTTTATCCCCTTCACAACAGATCGCGTTTGACGTGATCTTGGTTAAAAGTCAAATTCGGGCGCTCGGAATGGTTCCGGGTGCCCCGGACTGTTCCAGGCGCCCCGGGTGGGGAAAGTCAACCTCATTGACTTTTTCAGCCCGGGTCTTCTGCTCCGGCTTCGTTCGCCTCGGTCTGAGTCTTCCGCTCGCTTGGGTGATCTTGGCCATCCGGAATAGGGTTCACCCGAACCCAACTTCCGACCTTCTCGAGTAGGCTTCCGCTCCGGCTTCTCGTCCCTCAGAATCGTCGCGTGCTTCCTTCTCATCCGCCAGCGTACTCATCCGCAGCTCTTCGTCTCTCGGACGCACCGAGCCCGTCGGCTCTCTCCCGTGCCGACCTTCTCGCTAGCTGCGTCTCTTGCTCCCCGAGCAATCTTTCACTTCGGCTTTTCGTCCCTCGGAACCAGCACACGCTTCCTTCTCGTCCACCGGGGTACTCTTCTGCGGCACCTCGTCCGTCGGACGCCCCGAGCCCGTCGGCTCTCTCCCCGTGCCGTCCTTCTCGCTAGCCACGTCTTCCGCTCGACTTCATGTGCTCCTTAGTTTCTGCACACTTAGACACATGATTAAAACACCACAGGACCTAACTTAACTTGTTGATCAAACCAAAACAACCTGGGGTTCCAACAGTTAATAATGCAACTCACTCGGCTAAAACATAGCATAACCACGTAGTTAATAATGCAACCCACTCAGCTGAAACATAACACAACGGAAATCATAAAATAGCGAACATGAAATGAACAAAACAACTAACTACGAGCCAGCTCGGCTTGACACAACATTACCAAACTAATACAAGATACCACAAGACAAAACTCCAAGTGGACATCGAATTATTACAATACAAAGATCACAAAACCAAAACACAAATAACAAAGGAAACCAAAACTAGAAGATCATCCTCAGATGTGACGTGGGACTGGCGGACAGGACCTCCAAGCGACTTCATAAATCCTTTACCAGCTACCTGGCAAAATAAACCAGTTTACGGGGTGGTGAGTACTAAGACTCAACGGGTAATAGACAGATAGTGCATGAACATAATAAAGAACTAGAGATACAAAGGTATGCAGTCTCGTAGGGAGAAATAGCAGATACTACAATGATATCATAATAAGTGTCTATACCTAAAACTCTATCCTAGGCTAATAATAGAATGTCAGGTGTAGCAAAGACCTGCTACAGTACTACTCATAACTACACGGGTAACATGTGAGGTATATACATATTACCAATAAGTAAACCAGTGTCTAAACTCATACCTCAGGTATATATCTCAACCTATGTGAACATATCAGCATAGGTAAGCAACAACAACATAAATAAACAATAGCAGCATAAGTAAGCAACAACATCAACAGGTATAATAAACAGCATATGCACGGATGGTCACCCCGCCCACCTCTCTGCACCACAACCCCTGTATGATCGAGAGGACAGATCGATGACAACTGTACCACTCAAAGGCCGCCATTACTCTCGAGTGATCGAGTGGACATGTGCATAGTAGCTAACTAGCTACATCTGCGACGGGGGTCCCTGCTGCTCGTAACTCCAGCTATCACTATCCATAAGTAAGCGAGTGAGAGCACGACAGGACAAGCGGCATGCTCCAGCTACCACTACCCATAAGTGGTCGAGCGTGCGACCCTGGCCAACGACCCTCTCAACTACAAGGGAGACATGGTCGCTGGCATACATGCAATGACATGATGCGTAAATGCAGCAGTCATCATATATATATTAACAAAAAATATGTATGCTACATGAAGCCAGCATACTCAATAAGGTATGCAAACATACAACATTCAAAGCAAGTAGACATGGTATCCAGTATCCACATATCCAATATCTACTATCTAGTATCTGGTATATAGTATCCGATATCTACTAAATATCATGGATAACAACGAGAGACTGTATAGACACAGAAACAAATAGCTCAAAGATCGAGTGGATAAACTTCAAGCACAAGAAAAATACGAGTGGAGTCAAGATGAACACAATAACTATATGAATTTTTAGCTCATGCACTAAGATCAATGTACTAAAGAGATAAAGCAAGAAGTACCCGCCTTAATCAGTAATTCGTAGCGGAACAAATCCCATGTCAAGATGCTCGTCTCGAATCAACGTCCTGCAAATCACATGATATACAGTTTAGCTAATCACATATACGACAACTAGTTAAACCCAAAACTCAATCCTAATTCGATTAAGTAATCTCATTTAATTTCACCTGATGATCTAAGTCCAATTAATAACGGTCTATCCAAATACTCATCAAATTCATCCATTAATCAATCCAATGCTATTTAATCAACACATCACAACTGAATTCACAACTTCTAATCAACTATCAAGGTAAGCATCATAAATCCAATACAACTTAAATCAATTTCTATTCCATAAATAAAATCCATCCCTTGCATTGATCTACATGAAACAATAAACCAATTTATTGAGATCGTTAACCAATCCAACAATTGATTTAATCATTGTATGAAGACTATCTACTCAACCCATCTCTTAACCATATATTAACTAACTCCAAACCAATATCCATCACAGTAATCACATCCGATGTAGGCATGAAATTAATCTTAAAACTCACCCAAATCCGGATGCTTCACTATTGACTCGCAACCGACGAAGATTGTTGTCACAATTGGTGATTGGAGCAAGATCATGTTGTTGTTCAAAGGTTCAAATACACATAAATCATTACTAAAATAGATCATACACTACAATCAACCGCTAAAGATGGTCTATTACCTCCAAAGCAACACAATACTTCGATGAACTATACTTTATGGAAATTCTGGCCAGATGAAGCCTAATTCTGATTGCTCTGCAATGCACTCATAGCCGAAGAGGAAGGGAATCAGCTTGCATCAGCATTTGCTAGAGCTTCGATGCCTCCAAAGAAGGTGGAGGTCAGTGGTGATCGCAACACCAGCAGCGACAGTGGCTGACCAGGGGGACACAGCAAGGATGACGTTGCCGCGGTGAGATCACGAAGGAGGGAGCAGAGAGATCGGGTGAAGGCCGACACTGGCGTTGTTGTTTTGCTCCCTCGCAAAGCTTCAATGGTAGATTTGCACTGGAGATGCAGAGGGGAGGGAGAAGAAGTCGGCGTCGAGTTGTGGAGCGATGATCTGACGATGGTGAAATGCGGAGGCGGTAATGACAAACCGAGGAAGCTGGCGGCCGATGTTCAGTGGAGGATCTAGGGGGGAGCGGGGGTGTGCTTGAGCACCCCCTTGCTCACGGAAAATTCCATCAGTATGCTGCAGTCCGAGGGACAGCGAGAAGGAAGACATGCTCCAACTTTTTTCTTTGAGCAGCCTCTTCAGATCGAGCGGCTATCGGCACGCGAAGGGGGCGGTAGCACTAGGGCAATCGACGATAAAGGCAACACGACCCTCGGGCGATCAGACGCTAGCAAGGCTGGGCGGTCGGTGATCGGGACTCACCAATGTCGGAGCCAGTTGATCAGCGGCGATGAGTGATCAGGAGAGGCGGCGAGTGAGGGAGAAGAGAAGGTGATCGGGAACGAGGAAGAAATCAAAAGTTTTCGAGCACTGTAGCACCGCATAGGTTTTATACTTAGGATAAATTTATTAAGCCCTATGTTAATTCTTTAATTAACTCCCACTTAAATTGGATATTATAAATAGGCTTTCTCCACGCCGAATAACTTTATCCCCTTAAACGGGTCATACGAACTCTGTTTAAATTCCAGAAAATTTATAAAAATTCATAAAAATTTCAATAAGATTATTTGTCAAATAACCTTATTATTTAATTATTATTTAGGCATCATATTTTACAATATTTTTTAAATAATTTTTAAAAGAATTTTTAAAATGGTTTTAAAACGAATTTTAAAATGATTTTTAAAATATTTTTTTAAAAATGTTTTTAAAATAATTTTTAAAAGAATTATTAAAATGATTTTAAAATTTTTTTTAAAATGATTTTTAAAATATTTTTAATATAATTTTTAAATGATTTTTTAAAATAATGTTTAAAATAATTTTTGAAATGATTTTTAAAATAAGTTTAAAATGATTTTTTAAAAAATTAAGTTAAGTTAAAGATTAATTAATTTGAAGACTTGATTAACTTAAGAAGTTAATTTAAGAGTTAATTAAAGTTTAAGAATTATTTTAAAAAATAAATTAAGAATTAATTAATGGTTAACTAAATTAATTTAAATTAAGGATTAATTAAGAAACTAATTCAAGTTTAAAAGTTATTTTAAGTTAATTTATTTAATTAATTAGTTAATTGAAAAATACTTTGAGTTAGTAATTGATTAAGTCAAAGATTAAGTTAACTTGGGATCGTTAACTAAATAAGTTAATAATTTAAGAAAAATAGTAGTAATAAAAGTTTAGTTAAACATACTTAATTATTATTGGTCGTTAACGGTCTAATCCTTGGTTACTAACTAATGATCAGCAAATAGCAGTGTTTACTTAATTAGCCGAGTCAAATATTTATGGCTAGTTTGATATTTACTAAAAAAAAGAACTACTTGACTTGATCAATATATTGCTATATTTTTCGCCTAAACTTATGTTAATGCATTGATATAAATATCTGAAGTCCAGGCAAAATGCCTACACATCTCACATCATTCTATATTTATAAATACACAATCAAGTTAAATTTAGTGTGTTTGTGAGATGCTCAATTCTTAGATCTATAGGATCATGCTTTTTAGAGTTTTGATCTAGGTTAAGGCCAAAAACAAATTTTAGAACACCAAAGAAATAGGAAATTTTTAGAAAACATAAGTAAATAATTTTCTTAGAATTAAAAAAATATCCGAATAAATATCCTCCTCCTTAAATTAAGATTTTTCAGGCACAAGCAATATCTTTAAGATTATTTGTAAATAATTTTAATGAATTAATGATTTGATTTCAGATTAATTATTTATATTTAATTTAGTTTAATTTTAAATTAACTTTATTCATCTCACCAGTTTAAATTTTCAAACAAAGGGATCCTATAATTTTGTAAGATGAGTTAAGTTGAATTTCAGGGTTTGGTTTAACTTGTGTTAGATTCATGTTTAGCTTTGGGTTTAACAAATATGTATTCTTTGGATAAATTTCTAAGTTGTGGTGAGTCACCTGGATATCATTAGAGTAACCACGCCTTCGAGCTTTTCCAAATAATCCTATCCACTGAACTTAATAACAGAACTTTGGTCTAACCAACTAGGATTGATAAAAGGTAGCTTTAGTTAGTTATACTAAGCTAAATGCACCAGGTCGAAGCCATATCTTCCTAGACATGTATAGACAGAGCTTTCTTAACTTACTATCATCCAAAACTTCTCCAATGCTATTTTTCAGGTTAAACTTTTGTCACTTTTTAATCTATACCTAATTACCCAATCGGGTAAACTATTATTTTAGAGGTGTCAACTATTTTGGAGTCTCCCCCCTGAGTTATTGAATTTTTAGGTTTAGGTTTTAGATTTATGTCGATTACTTTTGTACTTATAATAGATTTGATGGTAATTCGAGTTTGAATTGGTTTTGTAGTTATTTGATTTAAATTTATTTTTTTTTCAATTTTTTCAATTTGAATTTCGTTTTATGTTTTAGATTTGGGTTTGGGTTAGGTTTAGATGGATTTAAGTAGTAAATTTCGTGTTTAGGCACATAGAATTGATTGAGTCATACTTGCGTGGTTAGGTACACTTTCAGAACTCAAGCTTTAATTAGGTTTTTGTTTTGGCTTATGAGTGATATAAATATTTTGTTTGTTGAGATGGACTTATATCCGAGCCCGGATTTATTGTATACAGCTTTTTAGGTTTTAATAATTAAATCCAAGTTTTTTGATCTAGTGGTGAAAGATTCTAATAATCCTTTAAGTTTATTAATTTTATTTTTAAAATTTGTGTTTTCCTCCTCAAGTCTTGTACCTTGAATTGGATTTTTATTTTTAGTTTATTCCTTGAGGCGTTGATTTTTTGATTCATTTTATTTTTCATACTTAATTAGATTTTTGTTTAAACATGTAATTATTCTAAAAAAATTAGAGGTTAGGATAGAAGATACTTAAGTGCCTTCTTCTTTATGGTTGTTTTGGGTTTGTCTTCTTTTATTTGTGGACACTCGTGCTTAGTGTCCTTTCTTATTACACCGATAGCATGTGATTTTTGCCTTTAAGTCATTTGATTTAATCACCTTTTGTAGAACATTCTTCGTGAATTTATTTTTCCTCCTAGTGAACATTTTTCTGACCATGTTCACTAGTTGTTCTTTGTCGGCTTCTGAGTCATATTCAGATTCTGGCTCTGGCTTGTTCTTGTTCTTGGCTTCTTTTGAAGAACCTGCAAAAATACAATTCTTTTCTCGACTTGCTTTGAGTTAGTCTGTTCATGGAGTTCAAGTTCACAAAATAACTCATCTAGTTTAAGTTTATTCAAGTTTCTCAAAACTTTATAAGCATCTACTAAAGATGCCCACAGTGCATTTCGAGGAAAGGAATTCAAGACATACCTGATTACATCTCTGTTCTCCAGTTGGTAACCGATTAGGTGAAGTCCATTAAGAATATCCTTGATTCTTGCGTGTAATTGAGTAGTTGTTTCTTCATCCTACATTTTAATATTGAAGAAGTTATTTAGTAATAAGTCACGTTTTGTTATCTTTGCATCGCTTGTGCCTTCATGCAGTTCGATCAATTTATCCCAGAGCTCTTTAAGGTTCTCGAATGGGCTGACGCAGTTCAGTTCTTCCCTGGTAGGTCTGCACTAGATGGTGTTCACTACCTTGAAATCGACCTGAGCCTTTTTCTTGTTTTCCAGATTCCATCTTTCTGGATCAATTAGTACTTTTGTTGCCTCATCTACTGGCACCCGGTATCCTCGTCGGATGGAGAACCATTGATCGATGTTGGTCTTCAGATATACCTCTGTTTGCTTCTTTCAGTATGAAAAAGCGTCCCCGTTGAAGAGGGGAGGACAGACGGTGTTGTATCCCTCATTTTGGATTATTTAAGCAACCTTTACACACAAATAATAAAAGGAAAGAGGTCCCAAGACTAGGTTTTGGATTAGCAGTGTGAGAGATAATAAAGGTATTTAGAAATTTGATTGGTGTTGCACCAATTCAAAGATTTTGTAACGAAAAAAATTTACCCAAAAGGGTAATTATATTGTACCAATTTGGATTATATCAAAAAAAAGCTCAAAACCAGAAAGAGATATTAGAAAAAAATTAAAAATCACCCCCCTTGCCTGATTGGTGGTTACACCAATTCAGAGGGTACCAACTCTGATACCACTTGTAGGATTGGAAAGACGCTAGAGGGGGTGAATAGCGATCGTTGAAAATCGAGAGAGAATCGAAGTACGCAATGGAAAAAAGAATATAATGCTAACAAACTAAGATTTACTTGGTTCGGAGCCTTCGACGACTCCTACTCTAAAGCTCACACTCGTCAAGTGCTTTCATTGGAAAATCCACTATTAGTTCGTAAATATTTTACATGAATTGGTTACAAGAGTTGAAAAAAATAATGTTACCCACACAAAAAGGAAATCTGAAGGACTCTTTGTTCTTCAAACTTCGGAGCAACCTTTCGGTATCGTTGGAGCTTTTTCGGAGCCACACTCAAGAGAAAAAATTGTAGTAGTTGTTGTTCTTCAGCTCCTAGTCGAAGACTTTATATAGGTCCATTCTAGACGCCTGGAACTCGTACGGGCGCCTGAACCATGTGGCTCGGCCAATCGACGCGCTCCACATCAGCTTGTGGATGAATTTTGCGATCTGGGCTCCTGGATCAACTCCGGAAGCCCAGATCTCTAGGGCACCCCAGGCACCTACCCGGGCGATACTGGTTCAGGCGCTCGGACCCCCTTTTTCAGCTCCTTCTTTACCTACAAAAAAGGGTTAGTCCTAGCCAACAAAAATAGGGTCATCTTGTAAAATAGAGTTAGTACAACTCAGTAGATAGGAGTAGTAATTAAATCCCGTCTCCTCGAGACCAGGATCTAGTCAAGATCTCAACTTAGATTTCTTAAATAGACCTAAGTTGGATCAACGTCTACAGTTCCCTCAATGGGGAACACATCCTCACTGAATCTCTCCTCCAGTTGCTTACCCTCACTTACCAACTGTAGTCATTTGACTTGCATTTGACTCATCAGGTCTTCTCACCAGTTATTAAGTCTGCAAACCTAACTGGATTTCGGTCGGTTGTCAGGTCCTGCGAACCTAACCCAACTTTCCGTCAGATATCAAGCCCCGTGAACCTATCTGGACTTCGCGCCAACTATCGGGTCCTGCGGACCTAGTTAGATTTCAGCCTGGTGTCAGGTCCTTCAGACCAGTCAACTCCTGCACACTTGGTAGAAAAGTTAGATCACAAAACACTCTAACTTTAATCCTCTTATCATTCATCAAAACATGAATTAGATCATTAGTGCAAATTACAGTAACACAAAATCTTCTCTTAATCATTAGTAATATCACCTACCTAGTACATCATCTTCATAGCTTTCAGATAGGATGAATATTTACTGATCCTGTCCGAGAGTCGAGGCAATCGACGTTGGGGACGTGGCGCTCCTGATGACTGGTGGTGGACTCCTCGTCAATGAAGCCTGCAACCACAACAACGTCAGTGTCGAGCCAAGGAGGGGTTCCCCGGCGATGGCCCTCTGACGCTCAAGTCAAACACCGATGATGTAGAAGACACGAGGAAGCAAAATGGCAACGTAACTGTGGCTACAGTAGAGATTATGCATACCTCCGTCGAAGTTTGGGGTCTTTATATAGGACTCTCTGGGAGCATGTGTACGCTCCTCGATGCATGCACACTCCTCGATGCATATCCTGAAGAGACATGTTAGAAAAGTGTCCCTGACCCCATACCTTAATGACCCAAGCATATCTCTGACAAGATAGTGGAAGCTTCCACCGTACGATCTTATGCTCATCCATGCCGTCAACCATGCCGTCTGTCGATGGCGCGAGCCCCTATGAGGATATCGGTTGATCCTCCTTTTGTCTGTTAGTGGGTCGAGCGGGATGGACACTCGGCCAGCCCTCGATCATTTGTCGGGCCTTATCCTCTGGCCGAGCGGAATGGTCGCTCGGCCAACATCCCTTTGTCCTGGTTCCATGTTATGTAGGCCGAAGTTGTGTCCCAATGTAGCCTACTCGGTCGTCAATGATTCGCCGATGTGCGTCCGAGCGGGCTAGCCGCTCGGCACCTACTTCGTCTGTCCTGAGCGTCGGAAGCTCAGTATGGAGCGGAGTTGTACTGGTATCCGCCCGGACCCTCTTCCTCCCGAGCGGGAGAGGGGGTTGCCCAATTGGACTTTGACCTTCACCATGTCATTGACCACCACGCTGACCGGGGCCCCTCCTTATCACCGGATCACCTTATGGAGCCGAGCTATACTGGTATCTGCCCGAACCCTCTTCCTCCCGAGCGGGAGAGGGGGTTGCTCGATTGGACTTTGACCTTCACCATGTCGTTGACCACCCCGCTGGCCAGGGCCCCTCCTTATCACCGGATCACATGCCTCCCTTTCAAGTCTAGTCAAAGGAGGCTACAAGTCCGACTGACTGGATGAGCTAGTCTGGAGATCGGCTGGCCGATCGGCCATGATACTGGTTGGAATTCCGACCGGTCTACCCGAGGGTGTCGGGCGGCCCTGCGGTTGTTCCTCGAGGCCGATCGGTACTTCGCCACTCGCCCTTGGAGAAGTTTACAGTTTTGATCCTTGGTTGAGAGCGGTCAATGCTGACCGCATCTGAATCCCTTCGACATTCGTGCAAATCATCTCCATTAAAGCCGAGCACGCGCCCACGCCTGTTAATGGCATTCATTAAATGTTGCCCTGTAGGCGTGTGCCACGTGTCACTATCACCATCATCGCACGCCCGAAGCGACAGATATTGATGTGACGTTTGATGATTTGAATTCAATGACTGAATCTGCCTCCGCCTTTCGTGCCCTGGATCGGACGGCCCCGGTTGGCCGAGTTGAAGCTTTATAAAGCCGCTATGTTGGCGTCTTTCTCCTGCATTTTTTACGAAGGCTGTCGGCGTTCCTCTACGTGACCAGTGCTCCGGCGATCTCCTCTCTTGTTTCTAGCGGCCTTTCCTTCTCTTGTAAGCTCTCCCGCTCCTTTCTGCTCTTCAAACTTTTCGCTACTTAGTTGTTTTCCGTTATCTATTGCATTCTATGCTCGCCTTTCTTCTCGTCGTCCCTGTTTTCTTGTTTTCCGGCAATGGCCAGTCCTTCACAACCGTCAGCCCCCTCGCCTGGATTCTGGTATTCTACCATGGAGACCAGGTTCGATGCGGGTGATGCTGAATGTCTTAGAAACACCTTTCAAATCCCCTACAATCATGAGATTATTTTGGCTTCTTCGGCCGATCGACCAAATTACCCGCCGACTAGCACCTTCTGCTTGTTCCGAGACCAGTTTGTGGCCTGCCTGTGGTTTCCCATTCACCCCTTGATCACCGAAGTTTGTAATTATTTCCGCGTTCCTCTTCCGCAACTTGTCCCCAATTCCTTTTGTCTGCTGTGCGACATTGTTGTTCTGTTCCGGCTGCACGACATCCCTTTGACCCCTCAAGTCTTTCATTATTTCTATTACCCCAAGCAGTCCGAGCCGGGGACCTATCTCTTTCAGTCTCGAATCAGTTTGATATTTTTTGATAAGATGCCCACTTCAAATAAGCACTGGAAAGAGTACTTCTTCTTCCTGAGACTCCCCGAGCAGCCCAACTTCCGGACCCAATGGTAGGTCAGACTACCACCTCAATCGGACCTGAAGAAGTACAAGAGTCGGCCGGATTATCTCCATGTGGTGAACATGCTGGTCGGTCAGAAGTACGACATCCATAAATTACTGTTGGAGGGTGTTCTATACATCTTTAGGCTGAGTTCGATCCGCACAGGGCTCCCGAACGGCTTAGGTATGAAATTTCTTGGCACTTCTTCTTTGAGTCTAACTGATTTGTTTTTTCTCTCTTGCAGCCAAAACCATGATGCGAGCGCGCGTGGCCGGCCTGACGAAGCTGAAGGATGCCGAGATCGAAGCGGCTGCTGCCAAGAAAATGGTGAGCCTCAGCCTAGCGGCTCCCACGAAAGCACGCAAGCTGAGAGCAGGGAGTCTCTTACTGTCATTCAAACGACCAGCCTCGAAGAAGTTGTCGTGTCGCCTCCAACTCTCGAAGCACAACCCCCCGCTTAGACCGAGGGTATCGAGTCTTCTAATGAGGGGTTGCCACTTATCAGGCGCAAGAGGCGCCGTATGGAAAACACCTCCCGATCCGCCACCTTGGCCGTGGGTGCCACCGAGGGCACTTCTTCTCCTGTGGCTATCCCAACAGTGGAAGCCACTTCGTTCGATCGGACCCCATCTCTGGCCGATCTGCCGACGGAGTCTATCCCTGCGCAACTGATCGCGTCTCTAGCCCCGTCCCGAACCCTACGGAGGCCTCGGATGTCCAGGATCGACCTCGTGATGACTGCTGCTCGCTCTGGTCCAGCGGTCTCCTCCTCGTCAGATCCGAGCGGTAGTCGATCAGTGACGGCGACTATCAACCTTCCATCGAAGGACTATCTTGAGCAGTGCGCCCATCCGACCGTCCCTGAACACAAGATTATAATTTGTGGGCCACTTGCCGGCATTTGGGAGGAAGCACGAGCTCAAGCGGCAACGATATCGCCAGGAGCGCTCGGGAACATCCATTTACAGATGGCCACTAGGGTACATATTTCATCATTTCATACTTTTCCTCCGATCAACGTTAATATTTTTCTGTCCCCTTGCAGTACTGGTGGAGAGCGTGGCTATGTGCCAACGGCTCGACCTTGTGGAGGAAGAGCTGAAGAAGCTTAAGATTTCTGGTGGCGCCTCTTCCTCCCAGGGGCCATCGGTCGCCCAGTTGTAAGCCGATCTGGAAAAGGCCCAACAACTCCTCACGGCGGAGCAGCAGAAGTCGGCCGATTAGGCTAGTAGGCTGGACCAGATCGAGACTCAGTTGAAGACTTACGACAGAAAACTTAAGCTGGCCTCCACAAGGAAGCAGTGAGCCATCGCCGACCTGGAACTAAAGAACCAGGAGGCTCGACGACTTGCCCAAAAGCTCAAAGAAGTCGAGGACTATCTGATCGCCGAGCAGGCCTGCTGGGCGGCTAGAGAGGAGTCCCTGAACAAGAAGTTCAAGGAGGCCGAAGATGCCCTGGAGGCCTCCCGTTCTACCCTTGAGGCCTCCCATTCTTCCCTGACAGTCTACCAACAAGAAGAGACGAGCCGATTTGTAGTGATGAAACAGGAGTATCTCTGCTCGGACCAGTTTACTTAAAAAGTAGTCCAGTGGATCATCTGAGCATTCGAGTTGGTCGCTAATGAGACCCTCCAATAGCTCAAGGCGAGCAATCACCTTCCCGAATCCATGATAGACGACGTTATCAGTTGTAGTCAGCTGAACGACTCCATGTCTGATGATGTATTTGACTATATAGAGTGAGCTGGAGTCCTGTAAAAGTTTTTCATGTCTTAAATGTAATCCTGCCGCTCGGCAGTATCTTTTTGCGAAATGAACGTTTTGCCCGTTCTGCGGGGCTTTTCTTCATGACTTATTTGTTTCCATGCTTGGTACCAAGTGTTTCCGCTCGGCGACTTGCGGGTCGTTGATTGGCCATTCGCTGAATTCAAATAAGGTTCATACCTTCTCCTAGGTTTAAGGTCGTCGTTCGACCGTTGTTGGAGACGGGGGTTTAACGCCGTCACTCGACGATTAGGTGAAAACAGGGGTTTATCGTCACCGCTCAATGGTTCGATGAAGACAGGGGTTTAACGTCGCAGCTCGACGGTTCGGCATGCCGTTCGGCACAAAGCTTGAAGCTTAATTTTTTATTTCCTGTCCAGCGTTCAAGGAACATAGGGGCATAAAGATACATTGATCACATTGGTGCACCTCTCATCCGGCTCGATAAGGCTGGAGATGGTTCGCGCTCCACGGACGTTCCAGTCATTGCCCGTCCTCGTCTTCCAAGTAGTAGGCACTCGAGCGGAGCTTCTCCACAACCTTGAGGCGTCCGACCCAGGGAGCTTTCAACTTAGTGACGTCGCCGACCGGCTTTACTTTCTTCCACACCAAGTCGTCGACCTGAAACGATCTTGGAATCACCCTCCGATTATAGCTCTGCTTTATCCTCTGCCGGTATGCCATCAGTCGGATGGCCGCTTTAACGCGCACTTCGTCCACCAAGTCCAGCTCCAGAAGCCTCCGCTCGACGTTGTCTTCGTTGTAGTTCGAAATCTGGTCGGATTCAATCCCGACTTCGACGGGGACGACCACTTCACTGCCATATACCAGGTGGAAGGGCGCGACCCCCGTCCCCTCCTTGGGAGTCGTGCGGATTACCCATAACACGCTGGGGAGTTCATCTACCCAGCTCCCTCCAATGTGGTCGAGTCGAATGCGTAGGATTCGAAATATTTCTTGGTTGACGACCTCCGCCTGTCCATTGCTCTGAGGGTAGGCAACCGAAGTGAAGGCTTGCTGAATGTCATACCCTTCGCATCATTCCTTGAGCCTCTGGCCCACGAATTATCTGTTGGTGCGGGAAGCATCCGACGATCGAACCTGAGTTTTGATAATGGCAAAAGATTTAAAGTTAAGGGTTGGTGTAATCTAACATGGTTGAATGAGTATTTCAGGAAAGTCCTATCTGCGGTTAGGCAAAGGGAAAAACCCTAGGGGGTGGTAACCCTAGGTCATAGGGGGTGGTAACCCTATGCGGAAAGTCTTGGCAGGTCGATGGCTTCAGGCAAAAGTCCTAGGGGGTGGTAACCCTAGGTGGAAAGTCCTGGTGTCGCGAACCAGGTGAAAGTCTGGACTAGCCGGGAAGCGGATGTCCAGCAGAAAGTCCGGAAGCATCGAGTGCTGAGCAAAAGTCCAGTCGATCTGGAGGATCGACTGGCAACAGGTAAATCTCCTGGAGTGTTCCCCGTAGATGGAACAGTAGGCGTCGGGTCGACCTAGGATTTCCGGTGGGAAATCCGAAGTCAGACTCGGACAGTCCGAAGACTGTCAATTCTTCTTTTACGATGTTTTGTCTTATTCTAACACTGTCTTGCAGGAGATTTTGCTCGGACTAACCTTTGTTTGCAGGTGAGGAACCTGCTGGAAAAAGGCTGTCCGGGCGCCCGAGACCAAAGTTTATCCCCTGCGCGAAGTTGACACGTGGAGCATCCTGGTTGGTTGGCCACGTCACACTCCAGGCGCCCGGAAGGGATCCAGGCGCCCGGAACCTCATATAAAAGAAGGGTCGAGGTGCAGCACCAAGTACAACGACAATCTAAGTAATCTCCCTGCGACAAGCTGCTAACGACTCGGTCCAGAAAGCGCTGCAACGACACCCCGACAACCTGGAGCTTCGATTTAGTCTTTTGTTGTCGGTATAATCTGTTTACTGTTTTAAATTGTAGTTAATCTGTAATAGTTTTATCGTGCTTATATTTGTTGCCCACGGAAAACGATCAAGGATCGCGGGCCTTCGAGTAGGAGTCGCTTTAGGCTCCGAACGAAGTAAATCTTCCTGTCTCTCTGTGTTTGTTATTTCTTTATTCCGCTGCGCTTTTACTCGTTTGTTTTACGAATCGAAAGAAATAGCCACGAACGCTATTCACCCCCCTCTAGCGTGGTCTTGATCCAACATTATCTTCCATTATTAGAGACGAGCCGGTGTGGGATTCCGAATCGATAAATGATGTACTGCCAAATGAACTTCATGACCATCTGCTCGGTTATCCTTGCCAGCGACTCAACTTCGACCCATTTGGAGAAATAGTCCACCGCGACGAGCAAGAACTTCCTCTGACCCGTCGCCATGGGGAAGGGTCCCACGATGTCCATGCCCCATTGGTCGAACGGACATGCCACTATGGACGCCTTCATCTCCTCGATCGGTCGGTGTGAGAGGTTGTGGTACTTTGGACAGGACAAACAGGTGGCAACCGTCCGAACGGTGTTCTCCTAGAGGGTCGGCCAGAAGTATCCGGTGAGTAAAATCTTCCTTACCAATGAGCGGTCGCCCGGATGTCCTCCACAGGACCGTTAGTGCACCTCCTGCAGTATGTAATTGGCATCCTCCGACCCAACACACTTAAGTAGGGGCCTCGAGAAAGCCTTTTTATAGATATAATCTCTGATCAGGGTAAACCGACCAACCCTCTTTCTCAATAAGCGGGCCTCCTCTTGATCGGACGGTGTAGCTCCCGATCGCAGAAACTCTGTCAGCGCCATCCTCCAGTTGTCTGGGAAGGTGAGTCCTTCCATCCGGTCAATGTAAGCCACTAAAGCCACCTGCTCGATCGGTTGTGATATGATGATCGATGATTACGAGCTGATCAATTTGGCCAATTCGTCTGTAGCTTGGTTCTCTGCTCGAGGGACCTTCTATATTATGACCTTCCGAAAGTTGGCCTTAAGTTTTTCAAAAGCCTCCATGTAGAGTCTGAGCCGCGTGTTTCTTATCTTGAACGTTCCAGCTAGCTGCTATGCAGCCAACTGTGAGTCCGAGTGGATGAGGACCTTGATGGCTCCGACGTGTTGGACAGCTTGTAGGCCAGCTATAAGTGCTTCATATTCGACTTCATTGTTGGTCGCTTGGTAGTCTAGCTGAATGGACAGCTGCATCCGCTCCTCTTGGGGGGAGATGAGTAGTATTCCGATCCCGCTCCCTTGCCGAGTGGGCGAGTCATCTACATAGATTCTTCAAACGACTTCTGGTTCGGGATTTTGTACCTCGATGATGAAGTCCGCCAAGGATTCGGACACTTCTGGATTGAACAGGACTCTCCCCAAAGGACTGTCGGTCATCACGATGATGGAATGCACTAGGAAGTAAGGGTGAAGCCTCCAAGTGGCGAGCACCAACGTAAAAGCCAATTTCTCGAGATGGGTGTAGCGAGATTCAGTGTCTTTCAATATATGACTCAGAAAGTACACCGGTTGTTCCTCGTCATTCGGCCTAACTAGCGTCGAGTCGACCGCATGCTCGGTTGAGGATAAATAAATTCTGGGTGGCTCGCCGACAGTTGGCTTAGCCAATACAGGCAATGAACTAAGGTATTCTTTCAACTCTTCAAACACCCAGTCGCACTCTTCGTCCCATTGAAATTTGGTAGCTCAACGTAATATCTTGAAGAACGGCAAGCTCCGGTCGGCTGACTTGGAGATGAACCGGGATAGCGCTGTTATCTGCCCAGTGAGATGCTGGGCTTCCTTGAGATTCCTTGGCGGCGGCATATCTTATAGTGCCTTCACTTTGCTGGGATTCGCCTCGATACCCCGTTCGGTGACGATGTAACCCAGGAATCACCCTCTCTTTGCGCCGAACAGACACTTGCTTGGGTTCAGCTTGATTCCATATGTCCTGAGCGTCTGGCAAGTCTCCTTGATATCTGCACATAGGTCAGCTGCTCAGAGGAATTTAATTAGTATGTCGTCGACATATACCTCCATGTTACGACCGATCTGCCGTAGAAACACCTTATTCATCAACCTCTGATAAGTAATGCCAGCGTTCTTTAGCCCGAACGACATGACATTGTAGCAGTAGATTCCATCGGTCGTGATGAAGCTGACCTTTTCTTGATCTTCTCGGGCGAGCGGCACTTGGTGGTACCCTTGATACGCATCCAGCATGCATATTAGCTCGCACCTGGCAGTGGAGTCTACCATTTGATTAATCCGGGGCAGGGGGTAAAAATCCTTCGGGCATGCCTTGTTGAGGTCCCTAAAGTCGATGCAGACACGTCACTTGTTGCTCGGCTTTGAGACCGACACTACATTTGCGAGCCAGCTCGGGAATTAAACCTCACGTATGTGACCGACTTCCAAGAGCTTCTCTATCTCTGCTCGGATGATCATATTTTGTTCGGCGGTGAAGTCCCTCTTTCTCTGCTTCACCAGCCAAGCATCTAGTCGGACGTGGAGCTCACGCTGCGCAACGCTCGGCAAGATCTCGGGAAGCTCGTGCGTTGACCATGCAAATACATCGTGATTTTGTTGGAGGCAAGCGACCAGCTCCGCCTTCTGCTAGGCTCCCAAATCGGACGTGATGAAATTCGTTGCCTCCTCTCGGTAGGGGTAGATATGCACTTCTTCCTTTTCTTCATAGACTAGAGTGGGGGGATTTTCAGTGATGACGCTTACCTCTAGTCAGGGTGTCTTCCGAGCGGCTCTAGCTTCGGTTTTGACCATCTTGACATAACAACACCGAGTAGCTAATTGATCACCTTTAACCTCTCATACCCGGTCTTCTACCGTGAACTTGATCTTCTGGCAGTATGTTGAGACTACCGCTCGGAATTCGTTGAGAGTCGGCCGGCCCAGAATGACGTTGTAGGCTGAGGGGGCATCCACTACAATGAAGTTCGTGGTTCTAGTCCTTCTGAGCGGCTCCTCCCCGAGTGATATAGCCAACTTAGCTTGGCCGATCGGCGGAACCTCGTTGCCGGTGAACCCATATAGTGAGGTCGTCATCGGCAGCAGCTCGCCCCGTTCGATCTGGAGTTGATCGAAGGCCTTCTTGAAAATTATATTCACCGAACTCCCTGTGTCAACAAAAATCCGATGAATTGTATAATTGGCAATTACCGCTCGGATGATGAGGGCGTCGTCGTGAGGGACTTCCACTCCTTCGAGTTCTCGGGGTCCAAAGCTGATCTCGGGCCCGCTCATCCTCTCCTAACTACAGCCCATGACGTGAATTTCCAAGCGTCGAGCATATGATTTTGTGGTTCGATTGGAGTCGCCGCTGGTCGGTCCACCGACGATGATGTTTATCTCTCCCCGAGCGACATTACTTATGTTTTCCTCTTCCCGGGCGCTAGGCCTGTGTCGCTCGTGTGAGGCTCGGGGAAAGTCATTGCTCATCTGTTGATGGTGGTGCGGCCGCTCGGGTGACAGCCCGACATCTTCTCGTCGCCCGGCGGTTTGATGCCCACGTCGCCCGTCGGGTGAAGGCGATCGGTGATGAGAGCCCCTTGGCACTGATCGGGTGATTGGTGTAAACCTGCGATAGTCCTGGGTGTTGTGTGACGCTGATTGGTGGAAGGAACAAAACATATGCACCCATACCTTGCCCTTCACTATTTTTGGCCAATCGGAAGCCACATGCTGAACGGCCTGGGCCCTTGCTTCTTTGTGCGGTCGGCCTTCAACTCTTGGCCCTCTTGGTGGTTGGTGGATGTTAGGCGGTCGCCGTTTTGCTGGCACCGCGGGCTCGGATGGCGTCTCCTTCCTTCTGGCTGCCTGGGCCTCATCCACGTTTATGTATTCATTACCTTTCTTGAGCATGTGGTCGTAGTCACGAGGCGATTTTCTGATGAGCGATCGGAAGAAGTCTCCCTCCACGAGCGCCTGGGTGAAGGCATTCATCATGATCTCAGATGAGACCGAGGGGATATCCATAGTTACCTGGTTGAAGCGCTGGATGTATGCTTGAAGGGTTTCTCTCGGCCCTTGCTTCAAAGAGAACAGACTGACGCTCATCTTTTGGTAGCGCCTGCTGCTTGAAAAATGGTGGAGGAAGGTCGTTCGAAAATTCTTGAAACTTTGTATTGATCCGTCCGGCAACCTCCTGAACCATCGTTGGGCCGAGCCAGATAGCGTTGTGAGAAAGACTCGGCACTTCACCCCATCTGTGTATTGGTGAAATGTAGCAGCGTTGTCGAACTTTCCCAAATGATCATCCGAATCGGTTGATCCGTTGTATTCTTCGATTGCCAATGGAGCGTGGTGCCTTGGCAATGGATCTTACAGTATTGCCTCGGAGAATTGGCGGTTGATCCGCTCGGGAGATGCGTTGGCTCGGGGCGCCTTGCCTTTCCTTGCGTCCCGAACGGGCGCTTCGTCTGCAGAAGATCCCTTCTCCTGATTTGTTTGCGCAATCTCTGAGGGCGTTTGGAAAAGAACCCGATGAAATGAAATAGGCGCAGGTGGAGCTTCTCCATGCGTGCTGGTCGGCAGTCTATTTTGCCCCCAAATAGAATATTGCTCCAGTCGATCATCGTGAGTCGCTCGGCCTCCATTGGTCGACGTTGCTTGTTGCGCTAGTCAGTCGGCTAGTGCCTTTTGCTATTGTTGCTCGACGATCTTTGTCGCTCGCGCTTGTATTAGCGCATCGAGCTCTTCTTGAGTGAGCGTCACAGTGTGAAGTCGTCCAGCTTCTTCCATTTTCTCGGCTCGGATGCAGGTACGTTCCCACAGACGACGCTAAATTTGATCATGTCCAAGAGTCAAGGCAATGGACGCTGGGGACGTAGCGCTCCTGATGACTGGTGGTGGACTCCTCGTCAATGAAGCCTGCAACCACAACAACATCAGTGCCGAGCCAGGGAGGGGTTCCCCGACGATGGTCCTCCGACGCTCAAGTCAAACACCGACGATGTAGAAGAAACAAGGAAGCAAAATGGTAGCGTAACTGTGGCTACAGTAGAGATTATGCATACCTCCGTCGAAGTTTGGGGGTCTTTATATAGGACTCTCTGGGAGCACGTGCACGCTCCCCGATGCATGCACGCTCCCCGATGCATGCACGCTCCTCAAAACATACCCTGAAGAGACGTGGCAGAAAAGTGTCCCTGACACGATACCTTAACGACCCGAGCATATCTCTGGCAAGATAGTGGAAGCTTCCACCGTATGATCTTCTGCCCGTCCATGCCGCGCGCCAACCACGCCATCTGTCGGTGGTGCAAGTCCCTATGAAGATATCAGTTGATCCTCCTTTTGTCTGTTAGTGGGCCGAGCGGGATGGACGCTCGACCAGCCCTCGATCGTTCGACGGGCCTTATCCTCTGGCCGAGCGGAATGGTCGCTCGGCGAACAACCCACTGTCCTGGTTCCACGTTATGTAGGCCGGAGTTGTGTCCGAATGTAGCCTACTCGGTCGTCAATGTTTACCGATGTGCGTCCTAGCGGGCTGGCCACTCGGCGCCTACTTCGTTTGTCCTGAGCGTCGAAAGCTCGGTATGGAGCCGAGCTGTACTTGTATCCACCCGGACCCTCTTCCTCCCGAGCGGGAGAGGGGGTTGCCCGATTGGACTTTGACCTTCACCATGCCATTGGCCACCTCGCTGACCGAGACCCCTCCTTATCACCGGATCAGTTACTTATATTGAGAAAAAGAGGATTGATAGTAAGTTTAAAATAAAAACTCTATCAGAAAGAACATAATGAAAAATCTTAAGAAAAGAGAGAAAGCTTTGAGTAAAACATAAATCAATCAATAAATAAACGGTTGTTGAAAAATATCTCAGTTACGTTGGATATCCTCAACAGTCAACAGCTAGCTCCATCTTTGGAGGCTCTATTATAACTAAAGTAAAAATATTCGTGCTCATCTCCCCCAAGATGTAACACCTCAACCACTGCACGAATCTGCATATTCTTTAGATAATCATTTATCGATAGGGACAGTAAAACCAGAAGGAGCTAGCCCAGAAAGCAAATTAAACCAACTGAAAAAACATCTGTTCAATTAAGTGTCAGATTTGCACTTGGATTTGGCTTCTTGTAGCTTCTTGGCCTTCTCAGCAAGGAATCTCCTTTATGTTGCCTTTCCTTCTCCTTCCCCGTGCTGTTCCTTCACCTTGAAGTCTTCATTGCCCTATATATATAACCCTAACCCCATTGTACATAGAAATCATAGTCATAGTAAGGAAGAATTAAGGTGTCAGTTAAATCTCCTTAAGATATCATGAGTGTAAGTAAGCCTTTTTACTGCATTTAGTACGTCAATTAATCGGGACTCTGTTTTTTTTTTTTAAATATAAAATCAAATCAAACCAAAAGTGTAATTTTTCTCTTGAGAAACTGCATGATCTTGAGCAGATCGTCGAGCTGTGCGTGCACATGGACTGTTCCGGATGCGAGAGCAAGATCCGGAAGGCGATCTCGAAGCTCAGAGGTACTTAATTAACAAGAATCTAAATTAAGCTCAGCTCCATGTGGTCACCGGATCGGATCATCACTTGAATGCGTTGCAGGCGTGGATGGAGTAGAGATCGACATGGAGAGGCAGAAGGTCACCGTCACCGGAACGGTGGAGCAGAAGAAGGTCCTGAAGGCGGTTCGCCGGACGGGGAGGAGGGCGGTGCTGTGGCCGTATCCCCTGGCGGCGGAGCCCGACAAGTGCATCTACACGCAGGAGTACTACCGGCTGCACCAGGGGACGCCGGCGCCTCACCATCTCATCTTCAACGTCGATCCGGAGTCTTACAACTACTGCATGCATGGCTACGGAGACTCCAGCATGCACGGCTACTACCAAGACTCCACGCACACCCACATCATCAGCGACGAGGATCGAGCTCGCTACAGTGACGATAACCCTAATGCTTGCTCGGTCATGTAGCCACATGCATACATATCTATCTATCTATCTATCTATCTATCTATCTATCTATCTAGATATCTATCTATCTATTTTAAATATTTGTTATCAGTTATCACGTACAGAAATGGTTTTGGGGAAAAGGGGTTTTGGGATTCTGAGACGTCTGGAGTTTGATCACTGTAAGGCCACAAACAGAGGTCTCATCTTCCTCTGTGCTGGGGCTCTCTGAGCCAGACTCTTTCTATGCCTTTCTACTCTCTACATCTTCTGTCTTGGCTCTTTCAGTCCGTTTACTCTAAAAGATGATGGATAGGTAAAAGGGATGAGCAAAATGTGAATTAAAATATTTTTATTATAGTTAAGTCGAATGGGCAGTCAATTAATTTCTTGACAAGAAGGTTGATTCTAAAAGAAAGGTTATGATAATTAGATTGCTTACGATGAGACAGTGATTCGATCAAATGATATATGATGGATTGAGTTGACTGAAGTAACCATTGTTGTGTAAAAGGCTCACATGAAGCTAGTTTCAATTAAGATATTAAAGTTGGTTGTAATGAAACTGAGTTGATGGATATAAATATGGGATCAAGTGGAGTTCGAAGAATATTATATTACTTAAAGTGCACTTACTTAACATCCAAAGCTCCATTCCTTAGTCTTTGTAGTCAAAACTATGACTTTCGTTTAAGATTTATTTGAACCATTTAGCTAGGCTACTTTTGAGTTTTGTGTGAAACTCGGGATTGATAAAGATTTTTGGAGAAAATTTATTTATTTTTCCCCCTAAGAAGACATAGGTTAAGAAAATCTCTCTACAAATTTTTTTTTTTTTTAAAGGTTTGTAGCATTTTTAGGGAGTTTTTGGAAATGACATAGTTGAGTTTTTCAAAAACTTAGTCGATCAGCTATTTCAAAAATCAATTGACTATTTCTGAAAATAGATTTTAGTTGACTAGTATAATATTGGAAAGCTGAAATGGGATAGTAATTAAGATTTTATTAGTGTTTTTTTTAAAGTTAACATTAGATATCCAGTTTACGCCGACTAATTTTAGCTAGGGTGATTGACCTTATCCCATAAAAGTTTTATATAGGCTATTAAGATAAATTGGAAAGCATTCGCAGCGGACTACTCATTAGCCCAATGTTCTTAAGTCAACCGTCCGTTAAGAGAAATTCATCTGTTAATTCACCGAAGCTGAGACTCGATCCTTAGATGCCTAGAAAACTGAGAAGGTGCCTTGCCACTGCACCGTTGCCCTAAGGGCTATTCATGCATCTTTTTGAAGTGTGACAAAGGGAGAGAGTAGAAAAAAATATTTCAACGGAAAACTTTGTTCTCCTCTTGAGAGGTTTTCCTGGGTTGGTATTATGAGCAAGGTCGGACCTTCCATAAGGCCAAAGAGGCAACTGCCTCAGGGCCCGTCCCAAGAGGCAACTGCCTTAAAGCCCTGCCCAAGAATTCCTCTCACGAAAAGCTCTATTTTGACATTTTTTATGATTGCATGGACCCCGTAACTCGGCACCATTCATACATTCTGGATAACTCTTAACAAAGTTCACAAATTATATTGTTCTACTTCAGCAATAAAATCATCTCTAATAAAGTCTTGTTCTAATTGATTATACATCCATGCTTTATTCATAGACATTGTCACCTAATGACAATACAATTTAAAACACTATTAAACTTGTACAATTTAATTTAACATTAAATAAAGTAATCAAACATAATATAGTGTGAGTAGTTTCCATTTAACAACATATAATAGGTTAGATCACGCATAACATTCACTTTCTATTGAACATTCAACTTAGTGAACCAAAATGAACCTAGATTGTTTTTCCATATATTAAACATGTAATGTCTACCAACACTAAAATCCCCATATATATGACTATATCATGTTATATATCAAAATACTAACTTAACCTACATTTAAATTCAACCATATAAATTATACCTGAATATGTGTAGTCCAACCGGAGAAGAGCAGCAAATGTAGTATACTGCAAAAGAAATAAAATTTAGAGAAAATTAAAAAAAAAATATGGCATGCTAATATAAATTCAAAAGGAACAAGTCGATGGTCGCCTAACCTCCGCATCGACAGCCGACAAAGAAGCCAACCATGTGCTGCTGGCCGCTATTGGCGCCATAACACCCGCCAGCCGTGTGTTGGCGGCTGCCGCAGGCGCAGCCGTGTGCTGGCGGCTGCCACAGCTGCAGCCACGTGCTGGTGGCCAGCACAGCCACCAGCCGCATGCTCGCAGCCAGCACAGTCGCCAGGCGAGTGCTGTGTCGACCGCCAGTCACTGTCGGCGTCGGTAGGAGCAGGAAAGAAGGAGAAAGAGGGGACGTACCGAATCACCGGAGATCTGGATCGGAGGAGAGGCTCGAAGATCGGGATCGGAGGGAGGAGAGCAGCGAGCGCGCATGAAAGGGAAAGGGGTCGGGTGCTCTAAAAAATGGGTTTACCAACGGAATATTAATTCCGTCAGTAAACACCGACGGAATTAATATTTCGTAGGTGTTTACCGACGGAATTAATATTCTGTCGGTGTTTACAGACGGAATCAAAAAATTCCATCGGTAAATACCTACGGAATATTGCTAAACCCAATTCTCATGGCTCTGAGGCACGCATCAACGCATGACTCTTTTTTGCACGCGATTTCTTCTCCGGTGTTCTTTCCACCAAGGCACGAATCCACCGAATAAAAGATAATCCTAATCTTTTTCTTTAACCTTCTTCTTCGTCCTGCAACATGCAACACCAATTGTGTCCTATTTGTGCAACGACAGTCATTCGTGCAACATAATCGTGTTGATTCTCATGGTGATAACCGCACAGGATGCGGGCCGACGACTGCTCGCGTGACCTAATATTGTGGCTCAGTGGTTGTCGCACGCGATGCTGGCAGAACCGTACTTGTGTTGGAGAGATTTTCTTAGTAAAAATGGTCATTTTACTACTCAAAAGTTACAAGCGAAACCTCTTCTTTCATATGGCTAGTTAGGTTTTATATTTATTCTATTGGTTGTTCATTAGCAAGATTATCTATGTTGTACTATTCACTGGAGTGACTTATGATCATTGTTGTCATCCATTTTAAAAGGGAAAGAAGTGATTCTAGTTGTAATCTCATAGCTTTTGTTTCATCATAAGTCTCGTTGTAGGAATTATGAATATTCGTGGTTTTTTTATGTTTCAACCCCTGTTGAACATAGGTACAACTTTGATGAGGAGGAACTTGATAGGAAATTAGAGGGAGAAAAGATAGAAAATTAGAGGAAGAAGAGAGAAATGATTATGAGAACCTTGTTCTCATCTAATGGTGAATCTAGAAAATCCTGAGCTTTAAGGAGAGTTTAGGTGTAGGGGAAGCCTACATATAGGTCTCAATGTGTGTGTGCGCACACACACATCGAGACCTATATGTAGGCTTCCCCTATACCTAAACTCCCCTTAAAGCTCAAAATTTTATATTTGATTTTTCTCATGGTATATTGTCAAATATTAAAATAGAGATTTTTTTAATGAAATCGTTCCTCAACTGATTCAATGCCACCTTGAGTTTGGATGTTTTGGGTAAATGATTTAAGTCAGATCTTATTCTATGTATTAGTTATGTGTGTTTGAGTACGTAGGGAATTGCAAAAACACACATGGAGCTTAGGATCTCATTGGTTTAGCATAGCCAAGGTGGCACTTCTAATGCTTGGAGGTCCTATGAGATTGGAAAAGAATGATATAGGACATCCAAGAAATTATAAGATGATTAGATCAAACGGGCTAACCCGTGGTGGGGCAAGTCGATCTATCAAAAACCTATCATATGACAAGGCGAGGTGAGCTAGCCTGTTATCTTGGCGGGCTGAGAAATCTCCAACCTAAACCAACCTAAGACGGATTGCAGGTTAGGCGGGTCAACTCATGAACTTGTCAAAAAAAATAAAATAAAAATATATAAAATATATATAGAAAAAGTTGAAAATTTTATGTTTGGATTACTGGTTAGGCAAGTCAAGCCAACGAGCCTATTGATTTTTCCAATTTAGTTTTAAATTTTTGAAGGAAAATAATTCTCAACCCATGGGCCAACCCGAGCTTGTTGTGGGTAGACTCGTGTAAGTCGCGGGTCCAGGGGGTTGGTTTACTTGGAGTCGTCTTAAAATGAGTTGAAAAAATTTCAACCCAACCTGCTTAAATTTTTAAGGGACAAATCAACCCGATGAACCCAACCCAAATTAACAGCTCTAAGAATGATGATCACTAAGTGGTGCCAGAGCATCTCTAGAGTGATGACCTAGCATAACTAGGTTGGTAGTTCAATGGCTTAAAGTCCATTGAGATTGAAGAAGATTGCATGAGGCAAACCAAGGGACGACAAGACAAGAATCATTGAGCCAATGAAAATTACAATTGATAGACATGGACTAAGGGGTATGAGGCAAGAGGGTTGCATGAGGCATGAGGCAAGAGGCATGAAAGTGTCATGGGCTTGGATGCATCTAAAGGGTATATGGGCAATGATAGATGGCCAAAGGTGGAGTTAAACTGAAAATGGTAAGACTCAGGTAAATTGAGTATTGAGTGATTTGTATCAATGGGGTAAGGATAGAACATAACATAAGTAGATTCAAGCTTAAAATTGGTCATGGTCAAGGGTAACAGTTGAATGTTAATGGAGAACAATTAACTAATGGCTAGTAACTCAATGTCGCTAATGGATCTAGCTATAAGAATTGACCAGTAGTTGACTTGTGTTGGAGTCGATTGATAAACCAAACTTCTGAAGTTATGGTACATATGAATTTGTGACTTGGAGCAGTCAATTGTTTGGATTTAGTTAGGGAAGTTGATTGAGTTTAAGGAGACAATGAAGATAATGATTCTAGTTGTGATTGAGTCAATTGGTCAATTAATTGATGATATCGGTCGATTGATGATAAGTGACTAGAAAGGAACGGAGTCATTACTATATAACAACGGTTGGATCTCAAGGACTAGTTGACTACTGGTGATGAACCAATCAATTATTGGACGACAAGCTATTGGAAATTTTGTCATTAAAGTCTTTGATTTAGTCATAATTTTAAGAATATTCTAGGATCGTTGCTTATGTAAATATAGATTATAAAAGATATACAAATTAGAAAAAATAGGAAAGTATAATATGCCAATTTTAGCTTTATTTAATTTCCTTTTCTATTATAAATTCTCTCTATAAAAGGAGAGCTTTGTACCTATTATAGTTAAGTGGAAATAATTATTTTCCTCATATTTTCTATCTTGGTATCAGAGCAAGAAGAAAAAAAATACAACAACAATAAAATTGTAGTAGTCATGTCAGAAGTCACTTGTAAAACCATTACAATCCCTGTCATTGTCACGGTAAAACCCTCTAAGACCCCACAACACTATTCCAACTCTCATTTAGTCTAAATAACCACCATCCTCCTGAATGGTGATAACTTCCTCCGATAGTTGCAATCCGTCCGAATATATATTTGTGGGCAAGGAAAAATCGATTATATCATGGGTGACAAGAAGGCTCCTACTGTTAATGATCTGCTGCATGCTACATGGGATGCTAAAAACTCCATGGTTATGACATGACTAGTCAACTCCATGGAAGAGGATATAAGTACCAATTACAGGGGTTATCCTACTACAAAAGAGTTGTGGGATAATGTTAGTCAAATGTATTCTGACTTGGGTAATCAATCTCAGGTTTTTGAATTGACTTTAAAGTTGGGAAAAATTCATCAAGGAGACAATTCTGTCAGCAAATACTTCAACTCGTTGAAAAGGTTATGGCAAGATCTTGACCTCTTCAATATATACGAATGGAAATCTACTAATGATTACAACCACCACAAGAAAACCATGGAAGACGACCATATTTACAAGTTTCTTACAGGTGTCAACGTTGAATTGAATGAAGTATGAGGAAGGATTATTAGGATGCATGCTATCCCATCCTTTGGTGAAGCATTTGCCGAAGTCAGAAGATAAGAAAGCCAAAGTAGTGTCATGCTCCAAAAAAGGAGTGACAGTGAGTCAATTGAAAATTCTGCATTATTTACTGATGCTACTTACAAGGCTGCAAATTACTAACACATGCCTAATGATAAGCCATAGGTTTGGTGTGATTTCTGCAACAAGCCTTGCCATACACATGAGACATGTTGGAAAATTCATGGCAAACCTGCCAATTGGAAAAGCAATAAGCAAGGAGAGAAGAATCATGGAATTACCACTACTAATGAGGTCGACTCAGGTCCCTTCAACAAAGAGCAAGTTGATCAATTCTTGAAGATGATAAAATCCAACTTCTTATCTGGTATTCCTAGTGTTTTCTTGGCACAAATAGATAGCAATTCTAAAGTTCTCTCTGTTGGGACCGAAAAGTAGCTAGAAGGGGGTGAATAGCTCATCGCGTGCTCGTGGTCGGCGTTGCTTGTTTCTTCAGAGATATGCAGCGGAAATATAAGAAACAAAAGCATACAACACTAACACGGATGGTTTACTTGGTATCCACCTCACAAGAGGTGACTAGTCCAAGGCTCCACACCTACTCACGCACCCTCCACTATGAATAACACTCCTTTATGGTAACTACCAAAGGCAGAGAAGCCCTATAACACTCTCAATACAAGAAGAAGAAAGGGAAATACAAGATAAGCAAAAGCTTACAAGATGTGCAATAAAAATCCTAACCCTAACTTCTTCTTCTTGTTTTTGATCCGCCTCTTGATTTGGAAAAGCCTCCAAGAATCTTCAAGAACTGGCGATCTGGAGCTTGGAGAGAGCTATAGAGGTCCTGGAGAGTATCTGGAGTGAATCGGTGAAGTTGTTGCCAAGGAAATGAACGCCTGCGGCTTAAATCGACGCCAACGGTCGGATCCCGATCGATTGGATTGCTCCCAATCGATCGGGGAGGCTTTGGATCGATCCACGGATCGATCCAAAGTGCCTCTGTGCTTTCTGAAATAGCCTGGATCGATCGGTGGATCGATCCAGGGCTTATCGCGCATAAATAGCAGCTCCCAATCGATCCACTGATCGATTGGGACCTCTGGATCGATCCACCGATCGATCCAGAGGGGTTCTGTTCGCGGGGACTCACCGGATCGATCGGCCGATCGATTGAGCATGATCCAATCGATCGGCTGATCGATCCAGATCTGCTGGATCGATCCACTGATCGATCCAAATCTGCTGGATCGATCCAGATCTGCTGGATCAATCGGCTGATCAATCCAAATCTGCTGGATCAATCGGCTGATCAATCCAGATCTTGGTTTTTGCCCAAAACCAAGTCCAAAGCCCCCTAAACCAACATCTAGTCAACCATGACTTGTTGGTACATAAGACCTAGCATCCGGTCACCCTTGACCAGCTAGGACTCTCTCACCAAGTGTCTGGTCAATCCCTTTGACCCACTTGGACTTTTCTCTTCTTGCCAAGTATCCGGTCAATCCCTCTGACCTACTTGGACTTTTCTTCCTCGTGCCAAGTATCTGGTCAATCCCTTTGACCTACTTGAACTCTCACCAGATGTCTGGTCAACCTTGACCCATCTGGATTTCTCCTGCCTGGCTTCACTCACCAGGACTTTCTCAATTGCCTAGCTTCACTCACTAGGTCTTTCACCTGGCTTCACTCACCAGGATTTTCCTCCTGCCTAGCTTCACTCACCAGGACTTTCACATAGCTTCACTCACTAGGATTTTCCTTCTGCCTAGCTTCACTCACTAGGACTTTCTTCTGCCTGGCTTCACTCATCAGGGCTTCCTTCTACCTGGCTTCACTCACCAGAACTTTCAGTCAAGTATCCAGTCAACCTTGACCTACTTGACTTTCCTTCACAATCTTAACTGGTCAACTTTGACCAAATGGGAATTGTATCAAAAATCTCCCCAAATGAATAACTGCACCTGCATTGTCCATATCATCTAAACCCAATATATTGTCAAACATCGAAACCCAAACCAAGACTCAGGCTTGGTTAACCAGGTCAACCTTGACCTAGGGAATATTGCACCAACAATCTCCCCCTTTTTGATGTTTGACAATACCTCTTGTTAAGTTAGGAAATTAGGCTACTCCCACACATCAACAAATTCACTTGTTGAAAACTCTCCCCCTGAAGAGTTGCTCATCGTTGTTCACAACTTCACTCATTGTGATCAACACGATAATGAAGATCCCATACCCTTCATTATCCTTAACCCTACATTCTCGCCCAATGTAGGCAAATGTCCATCCTTGAGCATTATCCACTTGAAACCACTTAAACAATGAGGATATCCACTCCCCATTAAAGTTCAAACGCTCAACCTTGAGCATGTTCTTAACGGAAGGTTAACCACCTTCCAAGGTTCATGAAAAATAATTTTCATGTCTTTAAAGAGTCCCTCCCCCTAAAGACATGGTGGTAACTTCTATCATTGCACCAACAATGACTTGGAATCCCTAAAACTTTAGGAAACCCAATTTTAGAAGTTTTGAGGTTCAAATATTCAAAATTTGAAACAAACCTCAACCTAAACTTCAACTTAGCCTTCCTTAACCAATCCATCCTTGTTTTCCACACGAAAACACCCTTTTTATGTATACAAATGTATTTTCAGGGGTTTGGAATGGTTACCTAGACTAAAATAGGTTCAAAGATGCTGAAATCAGACATTCCCAGCCAAAATCAGCATCTTCGATCGATTAGAGTTGGGTTCCAATCGATTGAACCCTGCTGAATCGATCCACTGATCGATTCAGTCTTCTTGGATCGATCGGCTGATCGATCCAGCGAGCTTCTGCTCGCGAGAAATGCCTTCTCAATCGATCGGCTGATCGATTGAGGCACTCCAATCGATCCACTGATCGATTGAAGGCCTGAAATTGCTGAAATTCAATTTCAGCCAATTTCAGAAACCCCTAGAAAATTCTACAAAATTCCAAAATCGTAAAAAATTTGTGTAGACATTATTTAGGGTATAATTTATCATGGAAAAATAATTTTCTATGAAAATACATCATATTTTCAAAGATCGACACAAACTTGAGAACTTGCAAAAACTTTAGTGTTTTCTTTAAGTTTGTGTCTAACTATTCAATGGTGATTACTATCAAAAGATAGCCTTCACCAAGGTTTTCCAAAATTATTTTAAAAACATTTTCAAAACCAATATCCCACCATATTCCTTGGGCTTAATGCACATTACTTGTACATTAGCTTTCCCAATGATGGGAAAACACATAACTATATGTTTTGATGAACTTAAAACTCAAAAGAATGCACTAAATCAACATCTTGAGTTTTGTTCATCATCCTAACATCTCACTTGTATCTAATGTGCACTAAAACACATACAAGTCATCTTATTGGTCTTTCTGAGATATAAAGTTTGATTTTGCTCTAATCTAGGGATCATGCATATCTATCTAGGTATTTTGTGGATATTGAACATCCACTTAGGATGTTACTTGTTAATACCACTTGTTGACAACACTTGTTGAAAACACTTGTTGATAAATGTCATTTGTCCTTGCTTTTAAGGAATTAAACATAATGCATGATAATGTTATTGCATACATCAAAATGAAATAGCTTTCAAAAGAAAGATTCCTATAATTACATGATGTATGTATGACATGACATGGTATTTTTATATTTTTCATAATAAGTCATGAATGAAAAATATAAAACTAAATATGGTATCATGGCATGTGATGGGCAAACATAACATGGCAGGGTTTAGCATAAATAAAATTGCCTAGATTACCTATCTAAGTATCCTTAATCTTAGCTAACTTAAAAATTAAACCTAGATTGCCCAAAAGTGCTTCAAGAAAATGGCAAAACCTATATTGACATTTCTAATTCTCTTGATTAATTTTTGCCAATTGAAATTAAGTGTATTCCTCAAATATTGGCAAATTTTATTTTTTCACAAGGGTAGCACTTTAAATTAAGGCTTAGATTGACCTTAAATTTCCTAAGAACATACCAAAATCCTAACTTGGCAGTTCCTATGATTCTCCCAATTTGTGTCACTTAAAATATCATCCAATTTATCAAATTGTGATACATTTTACTCTTCCCAAGAGTAAACATAAATCCATTTCATTTTTAAAGGTTAATAATAACCTTGAAAATGCTCCTTGAGTGTCAATTTCTTCAAAGTTGGGTTAACTACCATTCTTCTTAGAGTTGACACTCTCTAACCCTTCTATGGGGTAGAGAAGATGCTCCTAGGAACCCAAAACCTATTGGTGCTCTTTGGATGCTCTAGGTATTCACTAGGGATAACTTCCCTAGATACCTTCCTAGTGACCTTGTTTGGCTTCTTAGAAGCCTTGGTCACTTTTTCTAGGTCAACTCTAGGGATAGCCTCCCTTGTGACCTTGTTAGTGACTTTCTTAGACTTCTTAGAAGTCCTAGTCACATTTGTTGTTGCAAAGATACTTCTAGGGATGACTTCCCTTGTATCCTTGACTTGACTTCTAGAGATGACTTCCCTTGTATCCTTGACTTGACTTCTAGAGATGACTTCCCTTGTATCCTTGACTTGACTTCTAGACTTAGGGTTGGTTCCATAGCTATATGAAACCCTATGGTAAGTAGGTACATCCTTTTTGATTTTAGGTTTGTATCCCAAACCTCTATGGCCCTTGGATGACCCTTGTTGTCTTAAACCTAGATTTTGCTGATTTTGTCCTTTAAGGATATTTTCCATCCTTTTTAGGGTCTTTTCTAGTTTGTCAAGTCTTGACCTCAAGACTTGATTTTCTATCATTAAATTCTTAGATTTTGATTTTTCATTACACCCATGAGCATTTTTGTTTCTAAGCTTATAACTATGGTCCTTAGTGTGATTGCCTAGATTTTTATCTATCTTCCTAATCCTAGGTGTGGTAGTCTTAGCATGATAAGCTACATGATTTTCTTTAATTTTATCATGCCTCCTATTTTCATGGTAAATAGCATTAAAATGATATAAACTTGAATTAGCATCCTTTTTACCATTATGCAAGCGAATAGGCTCAATAAAAGTTACCTTTCTTTTTACCTTAGAGACTCCCCCTTGAATTGAGCTTCCTCCTTGAGCCTTGACCATCTTCTTCCCCTTGGGCATTGACTTCGGTAATGCCCCTTTTGATTGCAAGAGAAGCATATAATATGCTCCTTGCTCTTCTTTGTATTGGGGATGGTCTCCTTGGGCTTCACCTTGCCCTTTTGTGCCACTTGGCCCTTCTTCTTGGCTAATTTAGGGCATTTACTTTTGTAATGCCCATGTTCCCTACATTCAAAGCATATGATATGATTTTTATCATTAATTGAAATGTTTATACCTTTGCTTGTAGGGGTGGCATCTTCTCCTTTTGATCCGGAGGTAGAAGCTTCCTCTTGATCCGAAGATATTCCTCCATTCGATTTTGCTTGACTTGCGGAGGTAGAAGCTTCTTCATCCTCATCTTCTCTTGACCCGGATGTGGAGGATTCTTCTTGCTCTTGATCCGGTGTCAATGAAGATTGCTCCCCCTCAATCCTAGAGGTCGAGGCTTCACCTTCTTCTTCATCCTCTTGTACATGAAATAAGGAATATGCTCCTTCCTTGTTCTTTTGATTGCACTCCTTTGAGGATGAAGCTTCTTGGGCTTCCTCTTCTTCGGAAGTTGAGCATCTCTCAACTTCGGAGTCCTCCTCTTGATCTTGCTCCAATGAGTCGCCCTCTTTGGATTCCTCTTGATTCGGTACAGTGGAGGGTTCTTCATGGATTATTGCCAATTTGCTCCAAAGCTCCTTGGCATTGTTGAATTCTCCGATTTGAGCCAAAATGTGGCTAGGCAATAAGTTGACCAAAAGCTTGGTCACTTTATCATTTGCCTCGCTCCTTTGAATTTGCTCCAAGCTCCATTTGCTTTTCTTGAGAAGCTTGCCCTTGGAGTTTGTTGGAGCTTTGAAGTCTTCCATTAGAGCAAACCATTGCTCTATCTCCATCATAAGAAAATTTTCGATTCTTGATTTCCAAGAATCGAAGCTTGTGGATGTGCACCGTGGAGCCACCCTTGTGTCAAATCCAAGTCCATCTTGGAATTGCATCTTGAAGTTGAGCTTCTTGAATTCTTTGACTTTGATGAATTTGCTCCAACTTCTTCACCCTCTATCTTTGCTTGTTTTGTTTGCCCCTTCCGGCGATGATTTCGGTGAAGAGCGGCCTTGCTCTGATACCACTTGTTGGGACCGAAAAGTAGCTAGAGGGGGGGTGAATAACTCGTCGCGTGCTCGTGGTCGGCGTTGCTTGTTTCTTCAGAGATATGCAGCGGAAATATAAGAAACAAAAGTATACAACGCTAACACGGATGGTTTACTTGGTATCCACCTCACAAGAGGTGACTAGTCCAAGGCTCTACACCTACTCACGCACCCTCCACTATGAATAACACTCCTTTATGGTAACTACCAAAGGCGGAGAAACCCTACAACACTCTCAATACAAGAAGAAGAAAGGGAAATACAAGATAAGCAAAAGCTTACAAGATGTGCAATAAAAATCCTAACCCTAACTTCTTCTTCTTGTTTTTGATCCGCCTCTTGATTTAGAAAAGCCTCCAAGAATCTTCAAGAACTGGCGATCTGGAGCTTGGAGAGAGCTATGGAGGTCCTGGAGAGTATCTGGAGTGAATCGGTGAAGTTGTTGCCAAGGAAATGAACGCCTGCGGCTTAAATCGACGCCAACGGTCGGATCCCGATCGATTGGATTACTCCCAATCGATCGGGGAGGCTTTGGATCGATCCACGGATCGATCCAGAGTGCCTCTGTGCTTTCTGAAATAGCCTGAATCGATCGGTGGATCGATCCAGGGCTTATCGCGCATAAATAGCAGCTCCCAATCGATCCACTGATCGATTGGGACCTCTGGATCGATCCACCGATCGATCCAGAGGGTTCTGTTCGCGGGGACTCACCGGATCGATCGGCCGATCGATTGAGCATGATCCAATCGATCGGCTGATCGATCCAGATCTGCTGGATCGATCCACTGATCGATCCAAATCTGCTGGATCGATCCAGATCTGCTGGATCAATCGGCTGATCAATCCAAATCTGCTGGATCAATCGGCTGATCAATCCAGATCTTGGTTTTTGCCCAAAACCAAGTCCAAAGCCTCCTAAACCAACATCTAGTCAACCATGACTTGTTGGTACATAAGACCTAGCATCCGGTCACCCTTGACCAGCTAGGACTCTCTCACCAAGTGTCTGGTCAATCCCTTTGACCCACTTGGACTTTTCTCTTCTTGCCAAGTATCCGGTCAATCCCTCTGACCTACTTGGACTTTTCTTCCTCGTGCCAAGTATCTGGTCAATCCCTTTGACCTACTTGGACTCTTACCAGATGTCTGGTCAACCTTGACCCATCTGGATTTCTCCTGCCTAGCTTCACTCACCAGGACTTTCCCAATTGCCTAGCTTCACTCACTAGGTCTTTCACCTGGCTTCACTCACCAGGATTTTCCTCCTGCCTAGCTTCACTCACCAGGACTTTCACCTAGCTTCACTCACTAGGATTTTCTTTCTGTCTAGCTTCACTCACTAGGACTTTCTTCTGCCTGACTTCACTCACCAGGACTTCCTTCTACCTGGCTTCACTCACCAGGACTTTCAGTCAAGTATCTAGTCAACCTTGACCTACTTGACTTTCCTTCACAATCTTAACTGGTCAACTTTGACCAAATGGGAATTGTATCAAAAATCTCCCCAAATGAACAACTTCACCTGCATTGTCCATATCATCTAAACCCAATATATTATCAAACATCGAAATCCAAACCAAGACTCAGGCTTGGTTAACCAGGTCAACCTTGACCTAGGGAATATTGCACCAACACTCTCTTATTTAAACTCCTCTTTGTGGATCATAGATTGTGGAGCCTCATATCACATGTCTAGTTGTTCTCACTTATTTAATACTTATTTCCCTTCTTCTGGAAATGAAAAAAATTAGAATTGTCAATGGTAGTTTTTCACCTATTGTAGGAAAATGACTTATTAAACTGACTGAGAAAATTAATCTCAATTTTGTTCTTCATGTTCTTAAATTAGCCTACAACCTTTTGTTTGTTAGTAAACAATCTAAATATTTAAATTATCATATTATATTTCTTGAATCACATTGTGAAATTTAGGACCAGAACTCGAGGATGATGATTGAGTGTGGTAGGATAATTGAAGGTCTTTACTTCTTGAATAAAATTCCTGTTTGTAATAAAAAAGCTCAGAGCTTTAACAATATCAATTCAAACTCGATTCGAGAAAAAATAATGCTATGACACTATAGACTAGGACATCCTAGTTTTTTTATTTAAAAAACTTATTTCCAGAGTTATTTAAAGACATTGATTTTTCTTGTTTGGACAATATGTTGTGGACAACATATTTAGACAATATATTATAGGACATATGTAAGAGAAGTCAAGTAGGTCATGGAGGACCAGTACTTGATTGGTAAAGTTTTAACTAGAGATTAGGCAAAGAAAACCCTAATTAGGATTAGGCAAAAGTAAAATCCTAACTGAGGTTAGGAAAAGGAAAGTCCAAGTGGGTCAAGGAAGACCACACATTGGTAAATAAAATTCCTAACTACGGTTAGGTAAAAAAAGTCCAAGTGGATCAAGGAGGACAACACATTAGTAAAGGAAAGTTCTAACTGCGGTTAGGCAAAGGAAAGTCTAAGTGGGTCAAGGAGGACCACACGTTGACAAAGAAAAACCCTAACTGCGGTTAGGCAAAGGAAAGTCCAACTGGGTCAAGGAGGATCGCACGTTAGCAAGGTAAAACCCTAACTACGGTTAGGCAAGAGGAAAATCCAAATGGGTCAAGGAGGACCTCACTTGGTGATCGAAAATTCAACAGAAAGTTGACAAAGTCCAAGTGAGTCAAAAGGTTAACTGGACATTTGTGGAGAAGTCCCAATAGGTCACCATTGACCGGAGGTTGGGTAAGGGAACCTTAGACTTTGGTTAAGCAAATTAGGGTTGAACAATCGATCAAGTGATCGATTGAGTGTTGTGTCAATCCATCAGTGGATCAATTTACCGCACTTCTTTGTGACGTAGAGGCATTCTCAATCGATCAATTGGCGTAGCTCTCAGTCAATCAGTGGATCAATTGAGCATGCTTCTCTATGATGTACAAAGGCATTCCCAGTCCATTAGGTGATCAATTGGGTTGTGACAATCGATCAGGTGATCAATTAGACATGTTTTCTTCGTGACAACCAGTGGTTTCCCAATCTATTAGGTGATCGATTGGGTGGAGAAAATCGCGACAAACAAAAAGTGGCTAGATTGATTGGCTGATTGATTCAATCCTTGAGATCGATTGGCTAATTGATTGGGAGAATATTGTTGCGAGGTTTGATGGCTGGATTTGTTCGGATCTAACGTAGCAATCGATTGGGGGTAAGGTCAATAAATTGGGAGGCCTAGATCGCGAGATATAAAGGTTTTGGCGAGATTCAAACACTAACACTTCTTCTCTGCTTCTTCTCCACCCTTCACCGCCGATCCTTGAGCTTTAGAAGACAAGTTGCTTTACTTTCCAACCAATTAAGAGGTGTTTACAAGTTATAAGAAAGCAAGCAAGATTTTTATTTATATTGTATATTTTCTTTTTGTTTGCATTGTATTTCTTGTATGTGAGCTTGTAAGAGATTTCTCCATCTCCGAAGTGTTTTCGAGAAGGAGTATTTTCATAGTGAAGAGTGTACTCTATGTAAATCCTTGGATTAATCATCTCGTTAAGGTGAATATCAAATAAATCTGGGTGTTAGCATTACTTCGAGTGTTTTTGGCTACAACTAATTATTGAAGAAGCGATTGGAGCTAATCACCCCCTCTAGTTCGTCGGAATGTCCTAACAGTAAGAGCCTGAAAACTATTGAATCATGTCAAACAAATTTGTTAGCATGATAAGTGTGATTTGCTTTGATATTTTCTGATCCTGTCCAGAATCTGAGTTAGACGGACCGTCGGACGAGGTGGATGGAATGTTGATCAAATTACGATGACCCAAAGGGGGGTATGTTGAGATGCCTTCTATATTGACCAAGTCGTCAGAAGTCCTCTGGTCAACGCTACCTGCAGCCAGCGATCGAGTCACCCCGCTTCCTAGTACCCCAATGCTCGAGGCAGATCCAACGAATATATAAGTAACAGACTAAAACGTATAATAATGAAATAAATGTAGAGTGAGTACGGAGAACGTACCCTAGCCCAGGGGGGCACCCTCGGATGGATCGGTGAGCTGGTCAGGATGCTGCTCGAGTTGTCATGACCCGGAAGAGCAGATGACTCCGAGCAAGATGAAGAGCTTGATCTGACAGCGTAGAGCCGAACGCGGCATGGATCCGAAAGGCAGCACTCAGGGCGGGATACGACAATGGCACATAAGTTGGGATATGATATCGGCACACAGACCAGGATATGACAACGACACACGGGCCGGAATGTAATAAAGGCACGAAGGCCGGATAATATCCACAACTCACAATCAGAATAGCAGTGCGAAGGCCTAAACATAGTGGCTTGATGGTCGGAACACAATAGTGGCTCGAAGGCTTGAACGCAACGGTGGATCAGATATCAGATTAGAGTCGAAAGCATGTTATAATGTGGACGACTTGGAGGGCGGCGTCGGCTAACCGACTAACCGCGAGGGCAGCGAGGAAGAGGGGGAGATCAGAGATCTACCCGGCATCGTCTGTCGGAGAGGAGAGGTGGTGCAGCATCGGAGGCGGTCTAGCCGTCCGAGAGAAGCTGGATACATCGTCGACCAGTTGTAGATGATAGAGAGAAAGGGGCGGCTCGCAGAGACGACCATCGTTGGTAGTGGCGCAGAGGTGTGGCCAACAAAAGAGATGTGTTGCTCACGTGTGTCAGTGGCTGCGTCCTCGCGTGTCGGCGGCGTGAACGAAGGGCGGCGTTGGCCGCTAGAGGCTCAAGGTTGGCTACGAAGTCGACGGTCACTGGAGGTCGCCTGGATGCGGGAGAGAGAGAAGTCGAAGCTTGCAGCAGGAGAGGTGGCACGCGTGAGGTCCCTACGACAGTGGGTGTGGTCACGAGAGAGTGGTGTTGGATGCTACTCGGAATTCCGTTCTACTTTCCCTGTACAAAAATTTGTACAAGCACAGAACTTTCCTAACAACCTATGTGTTCCTCATGAGTTAAACTTAAATTGGAAACGGAACTTAACATTTTTACTTCAAGTTCAACTCATGTGTTCTTCAGTAGTTAAAACTTGGATTGCAAACGATACTTAATATTATTAATCCAAGTTCATCCCATGTTACAAAAGTTGATTAAATATCTATTTCAAGGATTGACTTCCAGGTTAAACATGGTGAGGCACTCGGCCTTCTTGGGCATGAGATCATCCACCACTTCCTAGACAAAGCCTTTCAAAGAAATTGGATATTTAAACTTCTTACAGTAACCCTAGGTTTAACTACAAAGATCTCAATAGAAGCACAAGATCAAAACACTAAATTGAAACACAAAATCAAAACACGAAATCGCTAGCCTCTTGTGTTGGTATTTCAGGATCTATACAAAGAACACAAACTAATTAATTTGAAGCGGAAACAATTAATTAATTATACATTTCTTTGTAGCTAAAGACCTCTTGACCTTTTGTTGTATTCCTCTCCTTCTCTTGGACATCGTGTGGGCGACGATCTACCAAGATGAAATCCACCCAAACAACTTCTTATCCTCCAAGAAATTCGGCCACCAAGGGAAACCAAAATAGGAAACTTCCTACTATTCTTCTTCCTCTCCAAGCAACCAGCCACCAAGGAGATACCACTTGATGTGCCACTGACCCTAAGGAAGCAAAAAGAAAAAGCAGAGAAAAAGAGAGAGTGTCGGCCACCAAGGAATAGAAGAGGAAGAGCCGTCCCTTATGGAGCAAGAGAATTAAGAGATGTGTGTCTCCCATAAGGCACCCTCTACCTCTCTTTTATAATCCTTGGTCATGGCATAAAAGGAAATTTTAATAACAATTAAAATCTCTCTTTTAAATTTCCTATTATGATGGTTACGAAAGGAAAATTTTAAAATTAATCTCTCTCTTTTAAATATTGTAGATAACTACAAAAAAGGAAAGATTAAAATTAAAACGTTTTTTTAAATCATGGTTACAAAAAAGGAAAGTTTTATCAAAATTAAAATATCTCTTTTAAACACTACAAATAAGAAAAGATTTTAACAAAATTAAAATCTCTCTTTTAATCCTTTGTAGATAGCTATAAAAGGAAAGATTTTAAAATTTAAAACTCTCTTTTAAAACCATGTGGATGGCTATAAAAGGAAAGATTTTAATAAAAATAAAATCCCCTTTTAATCCTAGTGGTCGACCCCTAGCTTGGGCACCAAACCATGATTTGGCCGACCACTTCTTGGGCTCCAAGCTAATGCTTGGCCGACCCCCTTGCACCAAGCAAGGATGTGTCCGACCCATTACTTGGGTAAGAAGTAGACTTGGTGGATATAAGGCTTTATGGAGGCTACAACAGGGACTGAGAGGAGGAATTGGTTTTGACCTTCTGATGAGCTTGAGCTTCCTGTGTTCGCCCTGAACACCCAACTCAAGTTCATCAATAATAACTCATACCACTAAAGAGTTATTATTGAACTATCGCACCAATCTCATATTACATTATGAGCTCCTTCTTATTATGAGTGCATTAGTCTCTCTGTGTTTAAGATATCGAATGTCTATTAATTAAATGAGTTACTAACAACTCACTTAATTAATATCTAGCTCCAAGAGTAGTACCACTCAACCTTATTGTCATGTCGGACTAGTTCCACCTACAGGGTTTACATGACAATCCTTATGAGCTCCTTAAGAGGGCATCATCAACCTAGATAACTAGGACACAGTTTCCTTCTATAATCAACAACATACCATATAAATAATATTATTTCCCAACTTATCATGCTGGTTGATTTAATGAATAAATCTCACCCATTGGTAAATTAAAAAAATAAATACTAAATATATGTGTTTGTAATTATATCGGGATTAAGAGTACTCACATCCATAATAACAGAGGTTATGTTTTTTTATGCAGTCAGTATAAAAGGAACAACCTCAAATGGTCCTACTCAATACACACATAGTGTACTAGTGTAATTTTATAGTCAAGATAAACTAATACCAAATTACACTACAACCATTCCAATGGTTTGTCCAAATCCATCTTGGTTGTGAGCTACTATTTATAATTTATAAGAAACTGATAACATGATCTTCTGTGTGACATCACACATCATGTTATCTACAATATAAATTAAATGAACAACTACATTTAACATAAATACAAACATTTGACCAATGTGATTCTTATTACAAAATAAATGTTCATTCAATAAATGTTCATATAAAAAACTAGGCTTTTAGTATACATCCTAACAGAAGAAACATGAGGTGGAGGCCACAAAGAGGAGATCGTCGAGAGGGGAGTACTCCGCGACGGGGATGACGTCGGCGTCATCTGTTGGCGTCTGCCTCGGTTGCTAGTGTCGGCCTCTTTCCTTTGAGGCGACGGACCACCCAACCTCCCAATCGCCCTTTGCGAGAGAAAGAAGGTGGGTCCAATAGCATGGGGCGGCCCTCGAAGAGCGGCTGCTCGGTGAGCGGCGAAAGCGTCCCTGGTGGTCTCGGCATGCCTGGTGGTCTCGGCATGCCTGGTGGAGGGACAGTACTCTAAAAGGGACTACAATCAAATGATTAAAATGTCCTCCTTTTCCCTCCTAATTGCCCCTCTACCCTTGAGCCATATCCATAGCATTTTCATTTCTACTACGCTAATTGTTTTGGGACCTTAAGAGATGAGTAGATAGAGTCAAACTTGCATGTTTACCATCACTACTTAATCCTCCCTCTCTAGCTTGGCCATCTAATCCTATCACATTTTATATGACTAAACTATAAACCCCACTTGCATTACATCCTCTATTAAAGATATCAGATTGATCACATATCACAATGTTTGCTTGACCAACATACAAGAGTACACTTTATTCATGATCCCTGTAGAGTTAATTTGCATTAAATTTAACTGTCTAACTTGAAATTTTATGCTTAGATACAAAATTAACCAAAAGCTTTTATAAGAAGTCCCAACAAATATCAAACACACAAGATCCATCACAACGAAAACATGAACCCTAAATGAACATAAAAGAAATACTACTATCAACGAATTAAGAGAGGGATTAGGATAATCCAACATATGGGTACTAAAATCTCCCATAGATTTGTACACATGTTATCATGTTGTAGTCAAGTGTTATTTGCAACAATTTTCTAAAAAATCAAGGAAAATATTCTTAGCATAGATGCCACATTATTGTAGTCTTGTAAATTTATTTGTCTTTTCTTGGCTCATGCCCTCTTTCTGAAGAGCACTGTCATATTTGGGGAATTAAGGTTGTATACTCTTTCAATGCCATAAAGCATTAGCATGGTGGGCAATGCCAAGTACAAGTGTACTATAGCAAAGCTAATTGATTCTTAAACAATAATTTGGTGAATGGCCTTTCTTACATCATCAATTCCAGCTCTCTTTCCTTGTACCTCTTTCATCTGAAAAAAAAAGAAACTAGAATAAGTCAAGATAATAAGCATTGAAAATAGACTTATGTGAGTATTGTTATAGATGGTTCAAACTTATTTTTTTCACTATCATCATTTGCATCAATTTTAGGGTTAGATTTCAAGTCAACCTAGTGGAAATTGAATTGGTATTAGAAGTAATTACTATAACCAAATGAAGTGTTTATGTTAATAACTTTTAATCGATCAATTGATAGAGATTGGCTTAATTTCACTGAGAAAATTTTTGATGGCAAAGTCATATTGGATAATCACAAGGTGAAACTTGTTCCATAGAATACTAAACATGCTTTTATTTGATGAGAACATATCAAACATTGAAAATCTCATGAAGGCAAATCAAAGATTATACATGGTGGAAAATGGACAAAGAGTTTGAGAATAAATTTTTGTTGGAGAACTATTTGAAAAGAAAATTTTACCTCAAAAATAATTATATTTGTTTGCTGATGGATGTGAGCCAACTCAACCACCAACCAATTGAGACACTACTCAATCATTTAGATCATTGACTACAATCATCTTAATAGTCGAGTTCTCTTCTGAGTTAAGAGCTACCCTCTCATTAGAATGCATGAAGTATTTATATCTTAGTTTGAAATCTTAAAGGAACCAAGCTCATATCAACTTGAAGAAATGTTGATCTTGATTGATAGACTTATGTTTTTAAGAAATGGTGCTCTTGACAAGACCAAGTTATACTCTCATATCTTCAAATACACTTCATCTTCAAGAGTTCTAAGAAATGGTTGCACAAGTTTCAATTAAAAATGTTAACTTGACATCTAGAAAACATTATAGGGTAGTCAATACCTAAAAGTTAAGAGTAGCCTTTCTCAACTATTCTTATATTGCTTTTGTTTTGTGTCATTTAGTTTAAACTTTATTTTGTACACCTACTTCACTTCAATAATCTCTCTCTTAGGGGCACTCAACTAGATCCCATGTCTAGTACTTCTTGATTATTCTAATTTCTTATTCCATGGCCTTTATACACACATCTTCTTTACCAATGCATTGGAGCCTTCTAGTTATACTATTGTATAGTTGCAAGTTTTGATTGATTTCTTGTAATCTTCTCATTTCAAGCTAGAGTTTCTAACAGAGGGAATGATCAACTTAAATCCTGTGATATTATTTTAAAAATCTAAATCTTATAAACTTTCTCTTTCCCTTATAATTGGTGGCTGAATAATTGTATTGATGATTGCCTTCTCCATTTTTTTTCCTTCATCTCTCTTATCAAATTTCATATTTTTATTCATCATCATTTTCTTTGTATTTATGTTGCACACTCTATGTCTCTTCAACTTTGTATTGTAGCTCACGAAAATTTTTTGTTCACTTTTATCGTCAAGTTTGCTCCTCTTTTATCGTGGGGCATGAAGATAATATACCAACCACTTAATTAAGATCTTTTGTCTAAGGTTTCTATCCACTCCATGCTTTTGTTGGTGCTTTGGCTTTCAAGGCTCTAGTTAGTAGGGTGCTTTAACTTTCAAGTCTCTAGTCAGTAGGTAGACAATAGTATATACAACTTCTATGTAGAGGCCTTTTGGAAGTTTAGTTTTTACCAAAGCTCATTATATATGAAGAACAATGGTTCCCCATCCTTTTATTGTTATTTCTCTACCTTTGGTTGTATATCGAGATGGAATAGTTTCATGATTCTTGAGGTATGGAAGGTTAGTCGAAAGAGAAGGATAAGTTTGCAAGATTGAAACTATAAAGCCAAAAAAACCAATTAGAGCTTGGAACAACTTTAAAGAGAGTCTAAAATGAAAAGAGTTGAAGGGTTTTGAATAGTGATTGGTTTCACTGTTGGATGTAGTATCCCTTAAGGTGAGTTTACATGTGATTTAAGTGAATTGTGATACCGAAATCTAATCTAACTTAAGGTTATTGGATTTTGGATTATTGGAAATGAGTTCAATGTGTAGAACTCTTTAGCTCAATCCGCTATTATCTATAGGTTGATAATATATTAGATTTCTATATAAAGGGGAGGTTCCTAAGAGTTTAGGGTATCAAATTTTGATCTAATTTTTCTTTCCCCATTGACAAGATACTTTTCGGTGCCATCATCCCTTAAGCCCTTTGGAAGATCCTCCTTGTTTGCTTCAGCTTTTTCTTTTTTCCTTAAGATTTTCTAGACTACGCTAAAAAATCAAAACATAACTCTTCAATTAGATTTCTTGTCTATTATGTTTATGCATTTATTTTTTTATGTCATATTCTCAATGAAACGAAGATTCATGCTCAGATGTTCTTTTCTCTATTCAAGTTCTTATTTCTTTCCTAAAATTCATAAGGGTAGGAGAAAACTCTAATTTCTATCATGCACCTCTCGCAGTTTACCAAGGATGGATCTATTTAAGTAGGACTGTCTTGGACTCTAGTCTAGCTATAAAAAAATATTTATATAAATTTTTTACTTTACTTATTAAAATTCATTCCTTTCAGCTCATCTCCTTAATAATTTGGTGTGCTTCCCACACTAATTCTTGAATCCGTCCCTATCCCACCTATTATAAAGGTTTTCTAGAGAATCAAGCTCTCTTTTTGCCTAGATGTTCCCTCAAATTTTGTTTTTGTTATTACTTTTCAATACAGTAGTAATAAACCAAGTGAACAATAAGTGCCATGCTAATCAGTGTACTTACCTGTGAATGCAACTCCACATTGGAGACTCCATCAGTGGAGGAGTACTGAATGGAAGTAACCTCCAGGCCGAGCTCTTGCAGTGTCTGAAGAATCCTCAACACCAGTCCATCTCTGAAGCTGCATTGTAACTCCAAGATAACTTCAGATTCTACCACCGAGACGCACACACTCGTGGCTGCTTCGCTCGTCTTTGTGAGATTCAACACTCTATTGTTCGGGTCCACAACGGGTAACTTTTGTTTCTCGAATGCACCGAGCCTGTTGTCTAATAGCTCTTGGTTGCCGCTGGCGCTTAGCTTCCCCTTCTTGCGGGCGCTTTGTTGCTGCTGCTGCTTTGTGCGGTTTAGCCTCCAACAGCTTTCGATTTGTTTGTTCTTGGCCTCAAGGTCTTGAATGTGCTTTCTTAGTTGCTTCACGTACTCGATGGTGTCGCCTAATATCGATGCTTTATCCATCTACAACCGTGAACTATGTACATGTTAGTCGACTCAAGAAGATTAAAGAAAGTAAATGGTGTCTAATATAGTCATATTGAAGAAGAATAAGTGTTTATTATATGACTTATATTTGATTCGGTCCGGTCCGAGGTCAGGTCTGAGTCGCACTATTCAATTTTGATGGGATGAAGAAAAAAAAGTTAAAATTGATTTATAAAAGAATTTAGAATCAGTTGTTTTTCTAATTTTAAACCGGGTAAAAACTTTCAAATGCAATCCATCCTTTCCTTCGTGAGTGTCAAGGTAAACAGGGCATCATATGTGTTCCTAACAAGACAATCTACGCCGAATGGCCATTGTACCCCTTAACGACCGATCCTTTTCTATCGACTCAACTGACTCATGTCCGGCTTGCATGACAGACCACATGGAGTCTCTCTCAACAGTAACGACAAAGACTTTTCTTCTGTCAACGCAGTACTGGCCGACACCCGCTGACCAGTTTAGCTCTCCACTTTTCCAATCTTTTTCCTCTAATCCTCAATCTTTAACCTTTTAGGTGACAATTGTGGAAGCTTAAAGGTGCTAACGGAAGGAATCGAAGTGGGCAAAGCGAGCACTGATCGTCAAACTAACTAAAAGGAGAGCAAAGATCGAAACGTGCAGGTTGTATATATATTTGACGATCGAATAACTGAAGTAGAATAAGATTCGTACGTATACACGTACGTACCTTGGTGACGAACGGAACTAACGCGCGAAGGATCATGAACCTCTCGTTGAGCTTCTCCCTCCTCCTGCGTTCCGCCAGCACGTGATTGGCGCTTCCTTCCTCTTGCGCCGTCATCGTCGTCGTCCCCTTGTGCGACTTCGGCGAGCTGCCAGCGTCGCCGAATTTGCAGTGCAGTTCCCGGATGTTCAGCAAAACACGCTTCACCAGCCACTGCGAGGTCTTCTGTGGACGATGGCTGTAGCAGTGGTCTCTTTTGTGGCTCCATCTGAGGAACGCAGAATGAATCGAGTAGCGGAAGGAGGCGTCGACGTCCACCCACCTCTTCAGGTTGTGCCGGAGGATGCTGGAGACCGTCTCCGAGTAGTGAGCGTCCTCCGGGGAGAAATCTTGGAGCTGAGTTCCTGCACGTGCCACATTTGCCATCATATATATATATATAGATGGATGGATAGATAGATAGATATGCCGATTCCATTAATTACCGAGATCTTCGAGCAGGAAATGCCAGTTTCTGTACGAGCGATCGTCCTGCATTTGGACCTTCGATTGCGATCCAACGTTGGAGCAATCGCTGGGAGAGGCCACCCGGCGCATCTCCTCCGGCATCTCGACCTGCATCAGCTCGCTCGTCGTGACTTCATTCGCTACCCCCTCCACGGCCATTACATTATCGGAGACGTCGACGACGACGGCGGCACTGATCGATCTTATTCCTTGACCACCTGACCCTGCGTCGTCGCCATCCTCCTCATCGCCCTCGTCGTCGTCGTCGTCATCTTCATCGTCGTCGTCGTCGTAATTGGCATCGTTGTGATCGCGATCAGCGTCTTCGTCGTGTTGACCATGAAAGTCAATGCTCATCTGATGGTGCACGATCGCCGGCGGCGGCTGTTGGAAAAGTAGATTAGAAGTGGACTGCTCTGAGAGAACCGGCTTAGTGTGCGTCTCGAGATAGTCGCCGAAGAATCTCCTCGCGTGCTGTATCAACGCCGCATCTTCCTCGACCTTTTCGACGTTGCCCAGTTCAAGGACTCCATCGACCAGAGGAATGCACACGACTGTCTGTACGTAACAATACGATCGAAACCAAACATTTCAGAAAAAATAAAGAGACTAGATTGAATAATTAAGCACAAATATATATACCTGAATTTGAGCGCTCTGGATTAAGAACAAGAAGAGAATTAGTATTTAAGTAAATAATCTTTCTCCCAAATTTTCTATAATTAATTAAAACTGATATACCTTTGCCAGAATAGCCCTCGAAAATACTTTGCTGTCCACCTCGCTCGCTCCGGTCAGCCAAACGTATCGTTGCTGGGCAAATGCCTTTCCAGGGAGCCTAGAGATCGAGAAATAAAAAGAAAAAAAAAAAAGTATTAATCGTGTGTATCAATTAGCATGAAGGCATGCGCAGGTGCGTACCCGACAGCCGGCGGGAAGGAGAAGGAGATGCACATGAGATAGAACCACTCGGCCTCGGTAAGGTCCTCCGGCGAGAGCGCGGCGCAGGGGCGGCGAGCCGGTAAGTTGGCCTCCCCCGTCGACAGCGACTCGTAGAGCTCCCGCAGCTGCTGGCTCCGCTGCAGGGCCGCCTCCTCCGTGCTGACCTCCACCGGCTGCACCGTCTTCCGCGTCTTGATCCCCCCGTTGTAGTACCCGTCCCCCCACACCAAAACCCTGCAGCAACCCTCCCTCACAATGATTAATTACTCCTCCTCCTACTCCTCCTCGTGAGTAAACACAATTGACGAACGATCGAAGAAAAGGAGGAGAGGTACCCTTGCTGAGGGCAGAGGTGCCAGAAGAGGCTGTAGGTCCACTGCACGCTTTGCACCACCGCCTGAAGCGTCTTCTGGAGCGTGCCGGCGCCGTCACCGGCGGTCGCAGGGGGAATGATCATGATGAAACCGCAGGCGCCGCGGCTCAATCGAGGTGGCGGTGACCAGTCCCAGTGGATCGATATATATGGGGAAGGTGGAGGAGAAGGTTTGGTGAAGAATTAGGGAAGAAGGAGACGATGGTGAAACGTAGTGCGTATGTACGCATACATACGTGTGTGCGCGTGTGTGTTGGCAGTTGTTGTGCGTTTGAATTTTGACCGGCCGCTGCACCAGACGGCACTGCCCCTACCTGCTCGGTCTTGGGTCACATCCGGACCACGTGACGGGATGCTTCTCTTAACGCATGCCTCCGAACTTGTTAACCGACCGGGTTTAGTTACGGGCAGCGAGTTCAATGCCTATGTAGTATGAAGGCAGCCGCCGGGCAGAGCAGGGCAATGGTAGCTGCATTTGGAAGGGCAAGTGCGGGTCCATGGTCTCCTATAACTCTATTGACCAATTTGTTAATTTAGTCATTTTAACCTTCGGTCTAATAAATTCTGAGGAACAATTCGTCCTCAAATTTTTTTATCCTCATGTCTCCTGTCGATCGAACCGATCAAATTATATCTCAAGACATCATCATATCCTTAAGATGTGTGCAGTATCCTCATGGTGTGTAAGACATCTTTGAGATGTACTCTGGTCCGTCCGATCGGCGAGAGAACACGGGGACAGAAAAATTTAGGAACAGAAGATCCGAATTATCTGAGAAGGATGGTCGGATCCATAGCTCGACCATCGAACATATTTGAAAAATGTGAGCCACTTCTCGTCTAGTTGCAGACGTCTTAGATTTTTTATTTCACGGGAAGAAAACATCATACAACCGGGCGTAATTGAGTGCTTAGAAAATAACTTATGTGTTTTATTATTGCATCATGGCCCAGGGCTCTATACTTACTATATGTTGTATAATCAAAATTACATTACAATATTAACTATTTTGTTTAGTACAATTTTAAACTCGTTATAAAACTAATAACATGTAATCCGAATTACATTCCAACCCTAAAATTTAATATGCCAAATATACCTCTTAGTCCATTTTCTATATTAACTGGTCCTTGCCGTCGCTGACCGTCAACCGTCGATTATTATCGTAAAATATTTTTATCATTTTATAATAATATAAATTATATTTCTTATAAAAAATAATAGACACCAACTAAAAAAAATTATAATCATCTTACATATATAATATAGTATACAATTCATCCATAAAACATAGTAATATAATATTAATTATATTATTTATATTACTTATATTATAAATTTTATTACAGTATAACCTGATTATGTTATAAATTTTATGTACAAGTTGCTAGTTAGTGTCAACATTTTTTTTCGCCTTGTATGTTTAGATGTTGCATGTAGCAATTTTGTATATGTTTAGATGTCGTATGTAGCAATTTTGTATACATGTACAAATGGTATATGTTAAATTTTCAAGGTACATAAAAAGAGTAAATTCTTTAAAATTTGAATAGTGTAGTTGCATATTTGGCAAAAGCTACTACATTAATCTAAATTAGTCTAAATTATAAATAAACATAGAGAATAAGTCTAGAGGGCTCCAAGGAATACAAATGAGTATTTACTTGTGAAATTTGATTAAATTAGTTTCATGCAATAATTTGATTTGAAATTGCTACATGGAGTCTAAATTATAAAGCAAAAAACTTAGAATAACTTCAAAGCGTTTAAGGAACACAAAAGAATTTGTTTCCATAGACCTCAAGGAAATAAATTAAAATGACTATGAAGGACCTCCATTTAAATTTATAGAATTATTAAATTTCTAGAATATTTGTGAGCAACAACAAAAGAATTATATATTTGAAACTTGGACAATTTAGATTTATGTAGCAATTTTGATAAAATTGTTCTATGGATGTATACTAAATAAAATTTCATAAACAAACACTCTACTATATTCCACAGATCCTCTACAGCTGTTTTAAAATTTTGCCTTTTTAATTTATATAAGGTTATATAATAATTGCGGACAAATTTATCACATTAATCTACACTAATTAAACTTTATAAATAAACACTCCTTTTTTGCTACGTGGATCCTATAAATTTGTTTATATCCCCCCTCCCCCCTCTTTTAATTTAGAACAATTTAGGTTAACATAAAAATCAAATTACACAAGTAAATACTCTTTTGTATTATGTGGACTTTTTAGAATACCCTACTTTTTTTTAATATATTTGAATCCTTTTAAACTAATATAATAGTTTTAACCGGTTGAAAATTAAAATTATATTAACTTTTAAAAATATAATTGAATACATAAGATTTTAACTCATTTTACTAATATGACTTATTCTTTGTAAAATAATATTTGTTTTCAAATAAAAGATTTTTATAATATCATATTATTAAATTGTTAAATATTTTAACACGACTCTTAAATAGTCAATTTTCATAGTCAAAATAGGGATGCACAAAAAACCAATTAAATAAACAATGGAATTTGAAAAAAGTTGGATTCAGCTTATTCATAAATTTATTTAAAAATTCTAAATTATTTTTGATTTATTATCTCGATTTTAAAATTCAAAATCGATTGATCGAAAGCAACTATTATATTATCAGCGTATTGCTTGATTGATATTTCAAAAAGAATACTAAAATTTTGATTTCCCAATGGATTTTTCAATAATAATCAATTAATGTGCACCATCAATCAATTTCCCAAAAAGATTATTAAAAGATTAATTTATTGAATTGATTCAACTATTAATGAATTGTTTATCAAGGTACACCTTAATCTCTATTGGTAATTAGTCTTACAATATAATTAGGATTACATTACTATTTTATTTATATAATTTTAAACCTATAATAATAATCAAATATACTCCATCTATTTCATGTACCAATATATGCTCATCATCGTCAATGACGGTTGCCACCAGTTGTAGCCACAATCGGCTATTGCCAACCGTCATTGCTAATTGCCACCATCAATTGCCGGTAACCATCTACGATAGAGGTGATATACGATAGAGGTGATAAGATATTTTTATTATTTTATAATAATATAAATTTATTCCTTATAAAAAATAAAAAACATTAAACAAAAGAATATTCTTTATAATAAAGACTTCATATCTAGTATATAACTTTTTTTTCACCAAATATGATAATATAATATTAATTATATTACATTATATTATAAATGTTATTAAAGCTTAATTACATTATTTAAAAAAATCCCTGCAAGAGGGTCCATCTATTTGTTTTGGAATTTCTAAAAAGTTTAGGTGTTAGAAAAGTGCGAAGTGACAGACAATAACTGAAATATAAAAAAAATGAATATATATATATATATATATATATATATTGGAAAAAGGACAATGATGTAAATCGGGAGAAAAAAAAGGAAAAAAAAAATATCAATCATGCAGAGAATAGTGATATATTTGTTGGGAGAAAAGATTGGGTTTTTTTATTAATATTTATTATTATTATTATTATTAATTGACCTTCTCTTCTAGGGGTTTTGCTAGAGGGCGGAGGTGGCTCGATGGATGTTGCCCTCTTCTCCCCCGCGGCTCTCTTTCACGACGACGACGACGACGACAACGACATCATCAATGAAGCGTGCCACGGTAAATCTTCTTCAAGTTCTCTTATTCTCGATCTTGTTTTCACTTCCATTATGCTTTTTTTTTCTTCTTTCTTTCCCAGCAGCCGCAGAAGGGAAAGAGAGCCCTGACCAGCAGGACATTCATGTCGAGAGAATTCATTCCTTTCCCGGAGCGGTAATAATTCTCACCTCTTGTTTGCCTTTGAGCTAATGAATAAAAATTCCTATTCTCTTGAAACTGCTGCAATTTGCAATTTTTGTCTTTCACACTGAGAGTTAGAATGGTGGTTTTGGTTCGCGTTTCCTTAGAATTTGTAATTAGTTCACTAATTGAAGACCACGCAACTTTCCATTACAAATTTAATCTCCAATTTTCTGAGGATTTCTGTTATTTGAGCTAGAAAAAGAAACTAAACATTACTCATGTTGGACATTCCAAACCCACATATGGCCATGTTCCATCCATGCATTGTTCTATAATTCAGAATGAAGTGTCTGTTGATTTTGGGGAATTTGGTAGAAAAAGATTTTGGCAAGTATTGGTTGAAAATATAGAATTGTGACAAGGACCAATGTTATATTAAGACAGTTATCATTTCTTCTTCAAATTGACAAACTATGTAGTAAACTTGCAGCTATTTTACGTTCTTTTGTTCCATTCTAACTCTTCACCTAGTTTCTAAGTAACACGATATAATCCTTTGAAAGTTTGAATGAACAAAAAAATACGCTTATCATTTTCAAGTTTGGTAATGTTAAGATATTCTTCCTCTTGAATATGAATTTGTACGTGTATCTTTTCTTGATTCATTCTTAGTTTATTGCTTCTACCATTAGATAGTTGTCAAGTAGAGTATGAGTGAACTATGGTTTTAGTGCTAGATGTGCATCTTGTCTGATCCTAAACTATGGCCATTTATGCCCTTAATTGTGATTATAACATCTATTGTCTCTCATATGACCTTTTTTTAATGAAAAATGAGTGTAAAATGCCCCCTCCATCTAATATATTGAAATCAGTAAAATATATACAGGAATATTCACAATGATGATTTGTTCTAAAGATTAGAGGAAAATAAAGTGGAAAAGAAAAAAATATTTGAAAGTAATTATCTGCAAAACAGATCCATTCAATATTCATTCTACATAGAGCTTCCTAAACAGTAAGGTTACACCTTATGTTGACAAAATTCTTTTAATAGAAAATTATGTGGAAGATATAGAATAAATAAAAAGAAAGATGTTCATAAGTCAAGTTTGTTACTAAAAACTTGTGGAAGCCATGCTATTTCCGTGGAGTGGAAGTTGCCTTTGAAGACATATTTGTATCTCAGAGGAAGTATGCTGGTAATCTTTGAAGACTATTCTCATTATCATGTCTACTTGTTCATCTTTGTATCTTGGTCTATTGCAAATATTTTCTTTTGTCGGATTAATTTTTCTAGAGTTATTAAGTGTTGTGTTTTTCCATATGGTTATTTTAAAAAATCATCTATTTTAACTTTATGTTTAATGATTTGTTTATTACATGCAGGATCTTATTATTCGAGAATTTTCATTCCATCAGTTAAATGCCAATTTATTATGGCCTGGGACATTTGCATTTAGCAATTGGTTAGTTGAAAATCGATCTCTTTTACAAGGAACACGAATTTTGGAAATAGGGAGGTATGGAGCAACCCTTCTCAAGCATACAAATTTGTATATGGAAATGTTGTGATTGAGTAAGATTGAATTATTCCCTTTTTCTGTGAACTTTTCTACTATGAATCAATATTGAGCAACCTCATGTAGTTGAATATAGAGATTGAATATTATATGGAATCATAGTTGTAGTTTTGGACTGCCCGTTCTTTTGTTAATCTTAGATATTTATGATGGGTTGTTATTCTAATTGTAGAAATTACTAGGGCATACATTTACAGATATCAGTTATCATTCCTAATTTGCATCTATGATATGATTATCATAAATTATTGTTTTTTTCTATTATGTTCCATATTGTAGAAGTTCCTCACTTAGATTCACAATCATGCAGGTTATGTTTGTAAATTTTTGCATGAAGAAAAAATCACTTTGTTTTTTTTGGCTAGTTTTACTGTGGATCAAAGGTGACTTCCAACCTCGTAGTTGGTAATGTGAATTCAAAACATTCTTTAACTAGGGGTTCCTATTTAATTCAAATTGAATCAAACTGATTTCATGTTTGTAATTTTTTCACAATAATGAGATGTAGAATATGTAGAAATCTATGTTGGATCGAGTGGATGTTGTGATCTACATAGTAGAGGGTGATGAATACCACTTTGTGAGTTGTTAGTGTTCTACAATACAAATATATGCAGCATAAATTATAAGAACATAAAAGATTAATGCAAACCTGAGTACTTTGACGGTTTCGCATGGTTCATTAACCCCAAGCTCTTATTCTACAACCTATGATGTGTCAGGTGGATCACTCTCGAGAATCTTTTTATTTCCTCCATCCTGATAGCACTGATGTAGAGAAATCTTTTACCAAATACAATATATAAGAAAGAAAGCCTTAACAATGGAGCACAAAAGAAACAGAGTGTGGGCGTGTTTGCACTTGATTGATATACTTCTCGCAGCCCGCCTTTTATAGCCTTCTCAAATCATGTTGTTTTGTTGAGGTGACAACTATCAGTTGCTATACAATATCTTATTTGAATCCTACTGTTATATGTTTTATCTTCGCTTGCATTTGAATCAGTCGTTGTAGCATTAATTGACTAAACGTACCATTTGTCGATTGAATCAGTTGACTAGAAAACCTTCTCTTCGGCAAAACGAACATTAGGCGACTAGCAAACCATCAATACGAATCCTTATCCATTAGTCGACTTTAATTTCTCAAACATACCAACTTTGGAGTATTCACCAAAACCCTGAAACACTTGGGGTGTGATTTTCTCAATTGCCAATCGACTAAATCTCAACACCAGTGGACTAGTTATCCTAACTTCGACTACATCTACAGTTGAGTCTGCCTAAGTTGTCATCTACTATCATCCCTTTTATACAGATCACTTTATGCACATCTCTCATGTACTTTCTCCAAGCATTGAAGTTTTTTTTTGTCAAGCTAAGTCCCTTGAATGCTCTGAACCCTCGACTCCTCATGTCATCCTTCAGGCCTTCACTTATGTAGTTAATGGAGCATGCAAGCAATGGTCTCTAATCCGGTTTGAAATCGAGGGATGAGTCAACTCTCGCTGGATCGTCTTTTGTTGACTTGGGCCACGACGATTGCTACAGGATCTGTCTTATTTAGTTGGGTTGACTTTGTAATGGATCGGGTATAATTGCGGAGTGGAGATTATTGGAGCAATTCCAATGGTCCGTGCGACTATGTGTTTTGGTGTTTGGGCAAAGAGTTTTAAGTTAGGTTCACCCTTATATTTGATACGTGTATTTGAGTTGTGCAGGTTTGCAGGATACGGGTTCGGTGAGCGATGGAGCATCCGAGGGACCGTGGACAATGCAACAAGGATAATGGCTGAGGGAAGCGACTTCGAGGCATACCCGAAGGATGCCATTGGGATGAGCCGCGGGCTTGGGTGCATCCGAGGGATGAGAGTCAAAGGAAGTAGGCTTGAAGATAAGAGGTCAAGGCTGCAACGAAGAGTCAAGTGAGTCGTAAGGGTGAGGGTCCGAGTGCTGAGAGACTGTACTCGGGGTACTAGTCGACTGATGTAAATGGCATACCAGTCGACTGTCTGTCGACTGGGAGTGAACAGAATGCTTCTGTTTGCTCGGCCAGCATGGAGCGGTCGACTGATACTTTCACCAGTTGACTGGTATCGAACCGTTTTGTTGTAACAGTCGAATCTTCACAGAGGGCAGCCGACTGACACTTTCATTAGTCGACTGATAGGCGGGGTTTTCCAACCCGTGGCCTATATAACCAAGGCTTGGAAGCTTGATTAAGGTTGATGAAATAGAGACGGTTAATCTCTATTAGTAGTCTGCCTGTGCCATAGCGTCTCGAGTGTTCTTGTGAGAGTTGTGGTGAAGTTTCTCCACCCACAGGGTGTAACGCCCACCCTCCTCCTACTCATAAAGGGTGCAGGAAAGGCGGCGCTACGCGAACATACATACATGCATATGCAATCGTTTCAGCGGAAGAATTTAAATTTAAACATGGAGAAACAAACATTTAAACATGTAAATCTCTTAAAGCATGTAAACATGTAACACATGTGAGCATGCTTAGCATTCTTGCATATAACTTGGTTTAGTATCTATTTCTTGAAACATGATACATGATTGTTTAAAACTAGAGCATAAAGCGTACTAGTAAAGAGAGGATGAACTACTAAGCATGTATATTGTTCTCTAAAGGGGTACTTGGTACTTCCTTAATGAAAGTTCATGATGACTAACTTGATGGAAGTATAGGAGTCTAAACACAAGTATGAACATTAATATGGGGTTCGAAGCATAAACTAAGTACCTAGTCGTCCATCACTTAACACTTCAAGCATGATAAGGAGGTTCTTAGCAATTCTTTAACTAAAACAAGTGCTTATCATTTCAAGGTTTCATGGAAACAAAAGATAGTATAGTTCACAACAAGTAGCAACCATTAAAAGCATCAAGTAAAAGAACAAGTTAACATGCAAGACTTAGAACATTCATAAGTTACAAAACAGATCTTTTCCACCATGCCACTGCCACACACATCTTTGCCCCTCCTGTTGCTCCCTTTAGTTTAGCCATTCTTTACCCTTTTCTGCAGTACAAGGAAAAATAAAACTATAAGCACATAGGCTTAGTAAGATCCTTTCCTACTCACGAAAGCCATAAATCATGAATTTAACATAGAGTAGTGACTTGTTCATTTAGACAACATATAGGCATATCACAAGAGTACATCATCTTAAAGCATAATAATCGCATAGCATGAACTAATATATATGCAAGATGTTCTTTTGAAAACATATATTATATAAATACTTAAACATAAATCTCGACATGAGGGTCCGACATTGTACCACATACATGATTTGCGCGCATCCCTAAATAAATCCGAGGTAGCTAATCCCGAACCTACTAGGGAACTAGGCCCGTGCTTCGACCTAGGAGCGACGTAGGAGCCCATCCCCTGGACCTTGCTAGGGTACGGTACAAGCCATACAAAAGTAAAATACCATATCATGTTCCTTGTCATATCATAAAGAGTGCTCTTAGTCCCAATTTATAGGGAAGCATCTCTTAGGCCTTTCATCATACATAAGCCTTGCATAAACATAACATGGTAACATAAGGTTCACCCAACACATAACATATCATAGGAAACCATTAGTAAGCATGATTGGAGTGTTTGCTCTCTTCTAGCTCTAGTAGTTCTCTTGGCCGCAACTTACAAGGGCATGATCCTAGGTTTTAAGCAACATCAACCATGAATAGTATCTTAATAACATCACATAACATATTAGGTATCATGAGAGAAAGCATAAGCAAGTCTAGTTGGAGTTTAAACTTTCCTAATCCCTTTATTTCTTCTTGGCTGAAACTTCAAGGGACATGGTCCTAGGTTTTAAGCAACATCAACCATGAATAGCATCTTAATAACATCACATAACATATTAGGTATCATGAGAGAAAGCACAAGCAAGTCTAGTTGGAGTTTAAACTTTCCTAATCCCTTTATTTCTTCTTGGCCGAAACTTCAAGGGACATGGTCCTAGGTTTTAAGCAACATCAACCATGAATAGCATCTTAATAACATTACACAACATATTAGATATCATGAGAGAAAGCATAAGCAAGTCTAGTTGGAGTTTAAACTTTCCAAATCCCTTTATTTCTTCTTGGCCGAAACTTCAAGGGACATGGTCCTAGGTTTTAAGCAACATCAACCATGAATAACATCTTAATAACATCACATAACATATTAGGTATCATGAGAGAAAGCATAAGCAAGTCTAGTTGGAGTTTAAACTTTTCAAATCCCTTTATTTTTTCTTGGCTGAAACTTCAAGGGACATGGTCCTAGGTTTTAAACAACATCAACCATGAATAGCATCTTAATAACATCACATAATATATTAGGTATCATGATAGAAAGCATAAGCAAGTCTAGTTGGAGTTTAAACTTTCCTAATCCCTTTATTTCTTCTTAGCCGAAACTTCAAGGGACATGGTCCTAGGTTTTAAGCAACATCAACCATGAATAGCACCTTAATAACATCACATAACATATTAGGTATCATGAGAGAAAGCATAAGCAAGTCTAGTTGGAGTTTAAACTTTCCTAATCCCTTTATTTCTTCTTGGCCGAAACTTCAAGGGGCATGGTCTTAGGTTTTAAGCAATATCAACCATGAATAGCATCTTAATAACATCACATAACATATTAGGTATCATGAGAGAAAGCATAAGCAAGTCTAGTTGGAATTTAAACTTTCCTAATCCCTTTATTTCTTCTTGGCCGAAACTTCAAGGGGCATGGTCCTAGGTTTTTAAGCAACATAAAAAAAATAACGAGGAAAACCACTTGTACTACAGGTGAGGGGAAATACTTACATCCTTTCGCTTGGTTTACCACAAGGAGAATACCCTTGGTGGAGAGAAAAAGAAGACCTTCCGCTTCTAGGACTCCTTGCGTATCTTGCTTGTAAGAAGACTTAGGCCTTAAGGACTCCTCCTTGTGAAGACTTCCTAGGAAGAAATCCTAGGCTTGATTCCGAACATGGGGGAGAAGGAGGCTAGTTTCGGTGGAGGGAGGAAGGAGGAGGAAGAAGAAAATAACTTTTCATTCCCTTACTCCTATTTATTCTAAATGAAGGGAGAAAGGGAAAACACCTTTTCATTCCCTTACTTCATCTACTCTAAATGAAGGGAGAAAGGGAAAATAAACTTTTCATTCTAAGTGAAGGGAGAAAGGTGTCCCTTCACCTTCCCTACCCTTGACTACAATTTCCCTTTCCTTCCTAACAGCGCACCCCTGTTGGGGCTACTGGTTATCCCATATCACAGAGAGCTTGTCACTTACTAAAAGGTTCAAGGTTCGAACCTTGGCCATGCCTCTTTGTGGTTCTATCTTTCTCTTTTTTTTTTTTTTTTTGAAGAAGGAATCCACATAAAACTCATTCTAACCATGCAAAATTTATATAAAATTGCTAGAGATTTTATGGGTGTTACACAAGGAGCTACGTGAGCTAATCGGAGTTTGCCGGGGAGTCATTCATCGACGGATCGGGATCGTCCATCTTACGGGCAGTCGTGGAGTAGGAGCTTTATCTCCGAATCACGTAAATCGTCGTGTTAGTGGTTTGCTTGTTTTCTTTGTCTTTAGCTTTCTTTGTATTCATATTAGTATTGTATTTCCGTTTGCACACTAATGAATACGCAGGAAGCAATCGATTTGGAGGCGCCGTCTATTCAACCCCTCTTCTAGCCGGCCACACAAGATCCCCTACAAGTGCTCTCAGAGCGAGGACACTCTCCATTGGACTAACCACCAAGGAAGCAAAAAGATGGCCGACTTGATAGTACCTCCAAAGTTTGAAGGAGGAGGCTTATGGGACATCACCTTTTTGATGGTGAAAATGAAGAACTTTTTTGAGACGGATTGGGACAACATGTTGGCCGTCGAGGAACCATTTGAAGTCCCAAAAGATAAGAAAGGGAAGAAACTCCGACCACGATATTGGACGGAAGAGCAAACGACACGGGCAAAGGCAAATTCAAAGGTAATATCGATTTTAATTGATATTTTGCCACATAACGTGATAAGTGATGTAGGTGAATACGAGAATGCCCACGATTTGTGGAGCAAAGTAAAGAAAGTTCTAGGAAAAGAACTTATGCCTACACAAGAAGAAGAAGAGCCCAAGGAAATGAGTTCAATTGCTCAAGGAGAGGAGGTAGAGCAACCGGAAGTTGAGTCATGCTCAACATCCGAGGAGGAGAAGGAGGATGAGGAAGCGTCATCAACATTCTCAAGGGTTGAAGAAGAATCCAAGACGGATGAAGAAGAGGTCTTGGAGGTCAACCTAGTGAGCACCTCCATTGAAGCAAAGTCAAAGGACTACATTGTGTGCTTCAGGTGCAATGAGAAGGGATACTATAAGAGTAGGTGTCCAATGGGTAAGAAGAAGGTAACTCCTAAACCCAATCAAGTTATTTTAAATACTAACATGGGTTGTAGGAATGAAGAAGCCCAAAAGAGGAGAATGCACATCGTGTGCTTCACGAGGGCCACTACCATACCAAATGCCCCAAGAAGAGGGAGATTAAGAAGCTAGCGCATCTAAAGAAGTGGGAGAAGAAGAAGAGGAGCTCGAGTTGAGGGGGAGCTTCAAGGGTAAGGGAGGTATACCCTAATTTGAAGTGTAATTCAAATTTAAATTCTTATACTCCCATGTATGCTAGGAAAGATAATGATTATCATTAGGTAGTAATAAAAAAATTTTATCTTATACTCCCATGCACACTGGTCTTGGGCTTCTTCACCGCCACCTTCATGGAGGTCTCTATTTGAGTCTTGAACTGCCACTCACTGCCTTTCCTGATGAGCACGGTGACGACCTGGAGCGCCAAGCCTTTTTCTCAAAGATCTGGATCTTCTTGTAATAGATCTAGCCAAAGCACATGCTGAGTGGTCGTCTGCCATAGCCAGGCTCCACCAATCACACATGCAAAAGCATATTTTTCATGTTGAATTCTGCTTGCGCACATAACTACGATATCGATTTAAGCAAAGATTAGTTTTTAGCCTACCAAAGCTTCAAAAAGATAGCAATTGGTAGAGACGAACATTTGTTGGGCAAAGCATCAAAATGGTGGCGAGCATCGGAGAAGAACGTCTCCAGCGGCTGAGAGCCGATGTTATGCCTGTCGTGGAAGAGGCGGTGGAGACACCCTGGTGACTGCCCGATTTGGTGGAGATGTGGCAAGGAGGAGGAGAGTGGCGTTGGAGACGCCCCAGCGACTGGCCGATTTGGTGGAGATGCGAGAAGAGAAAGGCGTTGGAGACACCCTGGCGACCATCTAATTTGGTGGAGATGTGGCAAGGAAGAGAAGAGATTGGCGTTCCGCTCGATTTGGACGGATGAAATTGGCACAAAAAATGACCCGCAGATGGATTTATGAATCCATCAGTTCATTTTTTTATAACGAGTAAACAGAGGAAAGGAAGCCTAATCCATCCTTCCCTACAAAAACTTTTCTCTCATTTTTTACATCCACCCTCTCAAGTAAACAGGGCATAAAATTTAGAGTAAACCACCCATTTTATTAAATTTAGACAATCATTTTTCACTACACACTATATCAGTCACTTTAAAATTTCCATTATCTTTATTTTTTTATTATTTTCTTCTATCTCTTTCACTTTTTTTTATTATTTTTTCTCTTGTAATATCTATTTTTCATTACCCAATCCATTCCCTTTATTTGTTCTCTCTCCTAAATTAAATGATATTTTAATATTTAAGGAATGAATTTTATGTCAAATATTTAGAAGTACTATCCATGAAATCTAAATTTTGGGAATTAATAGGGTAGCTGATGTAAAGATTTGTTTTACGTAAAATATAAAATTTAAGGTAAATTTCTGTCTTAGTGAAGCTGATGTGGATGCTCTAAAGGATAGAATATGCCCCAGGGCGTAGCGCAGACGGTGGACGCATGACATTTCAGGCGTAATGGCTAGGGGTCAATTCTCAGGAACTGATGACCTGGGGTTTACTCCACCATGTGCCTAATGTCTATGTACCTGCATATACCTTCCTCCATATCCGTGTGGCCGGCACTAGGGGGTCGTTAATGTAGCGGATCTACATTTTCTAAAAGATGGAATATATCTCCATTGGTATGAAATCTTTTAGGTAGAGCTTAAAAATAAATCCATGAGCGCTTAGGTCCAAAGTGGACAATATCATACCACTGTGAAGATATATGAATTCTTTTAGTTCTAACAATAGGCAATTTGATTTATGAGATGTGGTTATTGGAGGCAAAACTACACGGAAGTAGCATTAGGAAGAAAAATGGTACCAACAAAAGATGGAAGGAATTTGCTCAAACTCATAGATTAGTGATAGAGATGAGGTGACTTAGTTGTAGTGTGGTGGAAGGTTGAAGATGATGTAAAACAGCCACTCTATGTATTGCTCATTTCATGGAATTGGATGCACAAGGCATCCTTGCTGAGTGCAGCGTATCGAAGCAGGGCTATTCATGGGGACAAGCGAGTAGCAAGGTGTGGGTCGCTTGGGCACTGAGAATTGAAGCTTGGATAAGCACGTGAGTGCATGCGGACAACAATAAGCAATTGCTACTTTAGTAGAGAAAATGGATGAGGGGAGGCTGGTGGCAACCTCACCTTAGGGTTATACTTCTTTGGAAAACTAATATACCTTAAAGTGTGGCTTTGGTACCATATAGAATCTGAAATAGGAAAATATTGTATTGCATTCATTAATGAGCTAAACATTGATGGGTGTATATAGAGTAACCATACAACTTCTAAATCTAGAACTACTAATGCGAGATTAACCCATTACACCAATAACCATATTAATATAATGCTCTAGTACTATAATTTTTCTAAATCATTTAGTGTTAACTGATGAAATTATACCCAAGATCAGTTAGGTTGAAGATTGGATTTTTTGATGTTTTGGTAGCTGTTATAATTGCAGTACCTTAGTGGAGTTTTCCAGATTGGATTCTGCAAACAACTGCTTGTCCCAGTCTGATTTTCATGAGTTTCGATGTCTTATTCTTCATGACTGTTTGTCTATAACTAATTTTAACTTTTCTGAATTTTAATTTATAGTGGGACTGGAGCTTTAGCCATCTTCCTCCGGAGGTCATTTGGAGTAGACATCACGACCTCAGATTTTGATGACACAGAAATTGAAGGAAATATAGCTTATAACTGCAGAGCTAATGGGCTGCCTGAACTGCCACATATCAGGCGTAAGTTACAATTATTATTTAGTTCATGATTCTACAATAGGCTAAAGCTCACAAGAGTTCAATGCAAGATCGTTTCTTCATGCGTTTCTATCAGATAATACTACATTTTTAAATGTAGTATATTTCTAATTTATGTTTCATATGTTATTCCATTATATACATGGTTTCAACATGTGAAATAACAAACTTACTGGACATGGTGCAGAAAAACACATTTCAATGAGTAAAGAATAGAGTGCAACTATGCTACCCAAACACTTCATCTACTTCTTTGTACCTATGTTGAACACTTGCCAGCAGTTCAGCATTGATATTCCTATTGAGCAAGTGTAAAAACCATTACAAAAATGGATAATGAACCAAGGTTTAAAATTTCGACCCGTGCCGAGGTTTCGGTCTCAGACCGGAACAATACGGTTTCGTATCGTGCCGTGCCGTGCCGATACAGTTTCGGTATTTTTTTATTTATATATATATATATAGTAATTATTAGATAAATATATTTATTTTGTATAATTTACAAATAAGTTATATATTGATTTTATATAAGTTCTCCATTATTAAACAACTTATTATTGTTATAAAAAATAATTTTATAGTTTAAAAAAAAACAATTGATGTATAAATAACTCTAATTCAAATTGATACATCATAATATAATATGTTAAATGGAAGCAATGATTCTTGTAATATTTTACTTAGATAACTTTTATAATTCTCCAATGTCTAGATTAAATAATCATAATTATATAAATTAATATAAAATACTATTTTATATATAATAATCATATAAATTAACTATTTGTTTATTTAATTAATTAATAGTTTAAATAATATATATTTAAAATAGTAAAAAAATTAGAATATCAATTAAATATTAAAACAGTAAAAAAATATAAAATAATTAAAATTATATAAGAATAAGAATTTGATTTATTAGAATTTTTATAATTTTTTTTAGAATTTTTAAGAATTTTTAAAATAGTAAAATCAATTTCAGAATATTATTTAATAAAATTTATTATTTTTCTAAAAAAAATTAAATATATATATTTTTATATTTTATTAGGATAATTTAATTAGTGTTTATGAATGTCTCTTTAAAATATCACAATTAGTGGGAATGAGAATTGTTTGATTTATTTAAATTACAAAATTAATTTTGCATAGTTACCCACCCACGCGAACACACGAAGCCGCGCCTCCACCCGCGACGTCGCGACCCATCCGACGCCCTACGGATGCCTCCGACGGCGCCGGAGGTGTCCGACGACACCTTCGGCGGCACCGGAGGCGTCCGACGACTCTTCCGACGACACCGGAAGTGTCCCGTGACGCTTTCGGCGCCACTAGAAACGTCGCGTCGCGATGCCTCCGTAGCCCCCGAGCGCCCCGCGACGCTTCAGCGCAACGGGAAGATTCTGACGACGCTATCCATGCTGCCGAGTGATGACGAGCGATGCACGATTCGACGAAACCTTCCCTAGTTCGGTGCCGGTTTCGGTGCGCGGGCGGAACGGTAAGTTTCGCCCGTTCCACCCGGTACAGAACGAAATCTTCAACTATGTAATGAACATCTAAATCTATGTCATGTTGGTTACTTGAGTTCATGCAATATAGAAGTGCAAATGTTGCTTATGACCTTTTGATTCTTCATCTAGCCCTCTATTCCCATTTAGACGTTCTAAGAACTCACCAAGTTGAACACCAAAAGTTCCATCGACAGCATGTCAAAATTATTTGAAAAGGATTGTGTTAAACACTTGAATCCATACCTGAATTGGATACTTAGTCCTAGAATCATAGATATTAACTATCTTAAAAAGTTTAGGACATACTTCTTACTGTGGTTAAATGACAATTGGACTCTTACAATATTCGGTTTTCATCTTTTATTAGGGCATTTGAGTTGTAGATATACTTGAATATCACAAAGTACCAAAGTTGGAACATTACACAACAGACTAATTGAAATTTATCAATCTTGATTGCATTCGCTTAAATTTTGAGTTGACAGAATCATCTTGTTACACAGGTTCCTACCTTTAGAGGAATATATTTTCTCATTATCTAGTAATGTTCCATGCTATTGTTGTTTCTCTTGAAAAGTTATCTTTCCTTCATTACTCTTCTCTTCTCTCAAATTAAAATTGTGATAGATAAATATATATTTGGCATGGAAAGAAAGTCATTTGCAGTTAGGCGTTAATTCAATTATCTAGATTAGTTGCACACCGGTTTTAGTGGTTCAAGCAGTTAGGATGATCGAGTCTCTGCTTGTCATTAATAACTAGTGGCAACCTTTCCATTAAACTCATCATGAATTTTGAATTGTTTGTAAGAATTAAGTTAACAATTTAATTATTATAAAAGGGAAATATATAACATTTTAGAGAAAATTATAAAAATAATCTCCTAACTTCTGATGAATTACCAAATTAATACAGAAACTAAAATGAAATTCTCACTAGATCCCTAAATATGTAACATATCGATGTCTCTTTCTGTCGACCCAATGAAACCTGATGACATAAAGATTGAAACTCTGACATTGCTTGAGATATTGTTAATGAGAAATTGTCTTAATGGTGCTTATGTTGTGAAGGCCAGTAGACAGGTTGAGCAGCATATCATCAAGGAGGGAGTTTCAGGTTGTTTGGTACTCTTCCAAGGTTCATCAGTCTCCTTGGTCTTATGGAGCCTGAAACCTTGAGCTCTGGGAGACAGTCTTGCAGATTGCCAATTATTTTGTTGTGGGTGAGTTCAATCTTGAGTCAGTAAGGATGGTTAAATTTGGCTGTAGAGGGTCCTTTCTTGAGTCCCTAGAAATTTCTATCTTCAGGAAAACTTAAGCATCAAGAATTGTTACTGAGGTCTGAAAAGCATTGTTCTTTTAGTAGAGGCTTCGAGCCAGCATGCTTCTGACAACCTCCAGTAGGTTCTAACTTTAAGTAAATGAGGGGCTTGCAATGACTGGTTTCGCATTTAGGAGCAGAAGGAACTTTGGCAACTGGGGTTTGCAATATTGGAAGCTCGACCATAGGGGTCAATGTGGTATACTGTTGGCTTGAAGTTTTAGAAAGTTGATAAAGAAAACCTTGTAATTGGACCGCCTTGAAATTCAGCTTGGGGAAGGGTATTGACGCCACACTCAAGCAAGATGAGAAGGTGAGTGATAAGTCATGGAGTTTTGATCGCCAGAAGTTGCCTTGATAAGATCGAAATTAGTTCTTTGCCTAAGAACAAGAAGGAAGCTCTCACAAAAGAGGAACTCAAATTTTCATTCAAACTTACATGATTTGTCATACAAGAGTTCTCCTATTTAACATCCCTTAAGATCCCCTATGCACTAATTATGCAATAAATATCATGCTTGCATGCATGGGTTTTATTATCCACTAATGCAACCACTAATCCCTAATACTAGCTTAATGCAACCATGCATGCATGGTATTTGTTATACTAGCTTAGGAACTCTCAAAAATGCATTAAAAACACACAAAGGACATCAAAAGTCACTTTAGAAAAACCCCCTATGCATGCACACGAAAATGGTCCTCATGTTAGTCCAAATTCACTTTCAAATTGAAGGAATGTGATCCACTTAGTTGTTGCCTCAATTGTGCATTGATCCTCCTTTTCCTTGAGCCTCATTATTAAGCCTTCCAAAGCTTGCTTCATTCTCTTAGTCTTGGACCTTGTCATGGGTCCCCCAATTCCTTTCAATGCCTCTTCTTGGCTCACATCATTCCCTCCTTCTTTAGGTGAATTCGTCCTCGAATTTAAGTCTTCATCTCCTACATCAAAAGGACTCAAATCAGCCACATTAAATGTTGCACTAACACCATACTCACCGGGCAAATCAATTTTGTAAGCATTGTCATTAATTCTTTCCAACACTTGGAATGGTCCATCTCCTCTTGGTTGAAGCTTTGATTTCCTTTGGGTAGGAAACCGTTCCTTCCTCATATGAACCCACACCCAATCACCGGGTTCAAGGACCACTCTTTTTCTCCCTTTATTGGCTCGATTTGCATATTGCTCCATTTTCTTCTCAATTTGAGCTTTAACTTGCTCATGAAGCTTCTTCACATATTCTGCCTTGGTTTTGCCATCCTTGTGAACTAAAGAAGAAGTGTTAGGTAAAGGAAGCAAATCAAGAGGTGTTAGTGGATTGAACCCATAAACAATCTCAAAAGGAGAAAATTGAGTAGTAGAATGGACCGCCCTATTATAAGCAAATTCAACATGAGGTAAACATTCTTCCCAAGACTTAATGTTCTTCTTAATAATTGCTCTAAGAAGAGTAGAAAGTGTCCTATTTACCACCTCAGTCTGGCCATCAGTTTGTGGGTGGCATGTGGTGGAGAAAAGAAGCTTGTTCCCAGTTTGTTCCATAAGGTCCTCCAAAAATGGCTTAAAAATTTGGTGTCGCGATCTGAAACAATGCTCCTAAGCATGCCATGAAGTCTTACCACCTCTTTGAAAAACAAATCTGCCACATGAGTTGCATCATCCACCTTGTGGCAAGGTATGAAGTGTGCCATCTTGGAGAATCTATCAACTACCACAAAAATGGAGTCCTTACCTTTTTGAGTATGTGGTAGCCCTAAAACAAAATCCATAGACAAGTCAGTCCAAGGAAAATTAGGAATAGGTAAAGGCGTGTAAAGTCCATGAGGTAATGTCTTAGATTTTGCTTTTCTACACACAATGCACCGTGCACAAAATTTCTGCACATCGTGTTTCATGTGTGGCCAATGAAAATGTTCAAGCAGCATTTCTAAGGTCTTTTGAACCCCAAAATGTCCCATTAAACCCCCCTCATGTGCTTCCCTAACTAGCAATTTACGCATCGATCCTCTAGGCACACAAAGTCTGTTATTCTTAAACAAGTAGTTGTCATGCCTAACAAACCCATTTTGTGATTTCTTTTCACATGCAGCATATAATTGGGAAAACTCATTATCATGTACATACAATTCCTTAATATGTTCAAAGCCAAGCAATTTAGTTTCAAGTGTAGCTAACAAATTATACCTTCTTGAAAGTGCATCTGCTACAACATTTACCTTTCCTTGCTTATGCTTAATCACATAAGGAAATTGTTCAAGAAATTCAACCCATTTGGCATGCCTTTTGTTGAGCTTCCCTTGCCCTTTCAAATACTTCAAAGATTCATGATCACTATGAATGATAAATTCTTTAGGCAAAAGATAATGCTGCCATGTTTGCAATGCTTTAATAAGGGCATACAATTCTATGTCATAAGTGGAATAGTTGAGGGTGGCACCACTTAATTTCTCACTAAAATATGCAATGGGATGACCATCTTGAAGTAAAACAGCCCCAATACCCACATGAGATGCATCACATTCAAGTTCAAATGATTTGGAAAAATCAGGTAAAGCAAGAATGGGTGCATGTGTGAGTTTATGCTTAAGTGTTTGAAATGCATTTTCTTAATTCTCTCCCCATCTAAAACCCATATTTTTCTTAACAATTTCATTTAGGGGTGCTGCCACTGTGCTGAAATCCTTCACAAACCTCCTATAGAAACTTGCTAACCCATGGAAGCTCCTAACCTCACTCACAGTTTTAGGAGTTGGCCATTCTCTAATGGCCTTAACTTTCCCTTCATTAACCTGCACTCCTTTAGAACTTATGACAAAACCAAGAAAAACCACATGATTAGTGAAAAAAGAACACTTTTCTAAGTTAGCATATAGTTTTTCCTTTCTAAGGACATGCAAGACAGATTGGAGATGTGCAATATGCTCAACAAAACTCTTGGAATATACCAAAATATCATCGAAGTATACTACCACAAATTTTCCAAGAAATTCTCGTAAGACATGGTTCATAAGCCTCATAAAAGTGCTTGGTGCATTAGTTAACCCAAAAGGCATTACCAACCATTCATACAATCCATATTTGGTTTTGAAAGCTGTTTTCCATTCATCCCCTTCCCTTATCCTAATTTGATGGTACCCACTTTTTAAATCAATTTTAGAAAAGAAGCAAGCACCATGCAATTCATCAAGCAAATCATCAAGTCTAGGGATTGGATGTCTATACCGAATTGTGATGTTGTTGATGGCTCTACAGTCAGTGCACATCCTCCATGTTCCATCCTTTTTAGGCACCAAAATTACGGGTACAACACAAGGACTTAAACTTTCTCTAACCCATCCTTTTTGCAATAACTCCTCCACTTGATTTTGTATCTCCTTTGTTTCTTGAGGGTTGCTCCTATAAGCTGGCCTATTGGGCAGAGAAGCGCCAGGAATAAGGTCTATTTGGTGTTCAATTCCCCTCATTGGTGGCAATCCGTGAGGTACTTCCTTGGGGAACACATCTTCAAAATCCTGCAAAATAATAACAACTTCACTAGGCAAAGAGTTAGTATTAGATTCCAAGCAAGTTTCCTTGCACAAAAGAAGAAATATTGGTTGCCTTGTCAAATAAGCTTTCTTCACCTCACTTACTCTTGTAAACAAATTTTCTATTTTTCTCTCTTTCTTTTCCTCATTCTTTCTTTTCTTTTGAATTTTGTCCTCAAAATCAAGTATTTTTTTTTGCACACACTCTTTCTTTTTCTTATGCTCTCGCTCTTCTTTTTCTCTTTTCTCTCTCATTTTTATTTGATCCTCGCAAACCTCCCTAGGTGATAATGGTACAAGTGTAACTTTGCGAGAATTATGGACAAAAGAGAACTTGTTGGAGAATCCATCATGGTGAGCTCGCCTATCAAACTGCCAAGGTCTTCCAAGAAGAATGTGGCTTGCCTACATAGGCACAATATCACATAGAACTTGATCTTCATATTTGCCAATGGAGAAATTAATCAACACTTGCTGGTTCACTACCAATTCACCACTATTACTTAGCCATTGGAGTTTATATGGTCTTGTATGTGGTGTAGTCTTGAGGTTGAGTTTGGTGACCAACCTAGTGCTTGCCACATTGGTGCAACTTCCACCATCAATGATCATAGAGCATGTCTTTCCTTGAATAAGGCAGCGGGTATGAAAAATATTTTCTCTTTGGTCCTCCTCATGCTCCTTGGCTTGGCTTCCCAATAATCTCCTAACCACCAAGAGATCTCCATCTTGCGCATAGGCTGCTCCATCATTTTCTTCATCGCTTGAGGAAGAGGAATGAGAAGAAATTTCTTCACTAGAGATACTCCCATTATCCCTCACCACCATAGTCTTCTTATTCGGGCATTCGGATGCAATATGACATTTTTCCAAACACCTAAAACACTTGATATCCCTACTCTTAGAAGTGGAAGAAGAGGTAGTAGGAATAGGCTTCTTAATGCTTGCTGCCTCCTTAGAATTTGAAGAAGAACCCTCCTTCTTTGGCTTGTCCTTCCAACTTGAAGAGTAGTTTGGAGAAGATGATTTCTTCATAACGCCCTTTCTCTTTAATTGTTGCTCTATTTTCATTGCTTGATGCACTAAGTCGTCAAGCTCCACATAATGTTGTAACTCCACAATGTCTCCAATGTCTCGGTTTAGGCCATGGAGAAACGAGCCATGGTAGCTTCCCTATCTTCCACAATATTGGCCCTAATCAAAGCCACCTCCATCTCCTTGTAGTAATCATCCACACTCCTACTCCCTTGGGTGAGTCTTTGCAATTTGTTGTGCAATTCCCTATGGTAGTGGGAAGGCACAAATCTCCTTCTCATCAAAGTCTTCATTTCGTCCCAAGTGTTGATAGGATGCTCTCCATACCTTCTTCTCTCCTTTTGCAATTGATCCCACCAAATTAAGGCATAATCGGTGAACTCAAGGGCAGCCACCTTTACTTTCTTTGCATCATTGTAATTGTGGCATGAGAAAATTTGTTCTATTTTCATCTCCCATGCAAGATATGTTTCAGGATCATTCCTCCCTTGGAAGGAAGGTATCTGGACTTTCACACCTCCTAGATCATCTTCTCGTCTATGGTCTCTACCTCCTCTTTCACGTCTTCTTTCCCCTTCATGCCTCCTTCTTTCTCTTGGTGAATCATAGAATGGTTCACTTTGACGAAATTCTTCATGATTAGAATTGCCCCCACGGTTGGAAACTTTTTCTCCTTCAAGTCGGTCCATCCTTTTGTGTATTTCTTCAAGTTGTCTTTGAAGTATTCTCTCAAATTGTTGAGTAAGTGCCTCCATTTGAAGCCTGTTAAGATCTCGCCTAGGGGAATGAGGTGATCTTTCCCCACTCATGCTTGCAACAAAAGAAGATGACAAGAAAAATTACAAAAGAAATGTTAGAAGGACCTCACCACTCTACTCACGTGGTTGCACTCAGCTTCCTTTATAAGCTCTTAAGGAAAGAACTTTATCAATATCTTTATCAAGACAACAAGTAGACAATCAAGTGAATAAGAAACCAACAAGAGAAATATGAGTAGAACAAGAGAAATAAACGGATAAAACGAGAAATTCAGCAATGATCAAGAGCAATGAAAGGAATATATCTTTGAATTTAGATTTCACAAAGAAAGAATATTGAGTCCTTTCAATTCACAAATCCTCCTCCTCCTTTTTTTTTTCCTTTTTTTCTCAATTAGAAACCAATGACTCTAATGATTCTTTTTTTTTCCCTTTTTTTTTTTTTTCGAATTTTCCTTCTTTTTTTTTTTTTTTTTGAGTTGAGGACCCAAATAGAGAATAGAAATTTATGATAGATAGGGATGGAGAGATCAACAAAGATGGACAACAAAGATGAAAACAAGACACAAACTTGAAAATCAAGGAGCCAAGGCTCTGATACCAAATGATAAAGAAAACCTTGTAATTGGACCGCCTTGAAATTCAGCTTGGGGAAGGGTATTGATGCCACACTCAAACAAGATGAGAAGGTGAGTGATAAGTCATGGAGTTTTGATCGCCACAAGTTGCCTTGATAAGATCGAAATTAGTTCTTTGCCTAAGAACAAGAAGGAAGCTCTCACAAAAGAGGAACTCAAATTTTCATTCAAACTTACATGATTTGTCATACAAGAGTTCTCCTATTTAACATCCCTTAAGATCCCCTATGCGCTAATTATGCAATAAATATCATGCTTGCATGCATGAGTTTTATTATCCACTAATGCAACCACTAATCCCTAATACTAGCTTAATGCAACCATGCATGCATGATATTTGTTATACTAGCTTAGGAACTCTCAAAAATGCATTAAAAGCACACAAAGGACATCAAAAGTCACTTTAGAAAAAACCCCCCATGCATGCACACGAAAATGGTCCTCATGTTAGTCCAAATTCACTTTCAAATTGAAGGAATGTGATCCACTTAGTTGTTGCCTCCATTGTGCATTGATCCTCCTTTTCCTTGAGCCTCATTATTAAGCCTTCCAAAGCTTGCTTCATTCTCTTAGTCTTGGACCTTGTCATGGGTCCCCCAATTCCCTTCAATGCCTCTTCTTGGCTCACATCAAAAGTGGACAAGAGTGTAGATTGTGAGACCAGCTTGCCTTAGAGATGCATATGTAGCAGGATTTATCTTGAGGGAGTCTTTCCCAAAGTTAATCAAGTTGATGCTGATGTCTACATAAAGAATATTTGTTAGAAAAGTAAGATGGAAGTAAGAAATTGCAGTTCACTATGAGGGTTAGACTTGAAAATTTCCCAATTCTTACAAATTAATGGTGCTCGTCACATAAGTTCTTGAGGTGGTACTGATATTTGTAGATAAATTGCCATTGTCTTGTGGTTCTTCCTCGGTAAGAAAAAAATGTTGAGTATCATATCTAGGATTATCTATTGGGTGGATATTGGCCATGAAAGATGTGAGACAAACAAAAATTCCACTTCTATCTCTTGATAAAAGTAGGAACCCGTTGATTTTCTACCCCTATCTATGTAGAGATGTTTTGGCACCCTTTGGCAAAATAAACTCAGTACACATTCTGTTGCAATAACCTTGTGTCTCCAATTCTTAGGAGAAGGCTACTAAGTGGTATTAGGAGTTTGGAGAGATTTGATTGATTCTCACCCTAAATTGTTCAGCCGTTGGATGATGGGGGTGAAAAGGAAGTCGGAATCTGATTTCTAAAAACTCTTGCAAGATTTTCAATGTAGTTAGGTAGATCCTAGAAAGAGCATTAAGGAGAAAGGATTTTAGAATACAATATTTAGCCGTAACATTTTGAGCTTAGCTTCAATATAGTAGAAAATTTGGGGGTATATTCTTCTCAATTGAATCCTTCCACTCCAGTTCACATTGTGTGAGGAGCATGGGTACTAATTTGTTGTGGTTGCTTCATCTAACTTGAAATGAGAAACTCGTTTGACTTAGGAATTATTCAATCAAGTTAAGGTTCATGGTAGGATAAGGAAACAATTTGGCCAAGAGAAACTCAATTTAGTTGAGCAACTTCAAATAGATTTGGGTGAATGGAGTTAATAATTAATAATTAGATATGTCATGAGATGTGATTTTCCCATGGTAGACAGTCAGGCCAGAATTCTAAGCAAAAGACTAAATAGAGCCAAAGAGTTGGAAATTATAAACAATTACTAACCCAGATGGGGAAGAAACGTCGGTACTGTGAAATGGACAGCAAAGAACTTCAGTAAAAGAAATTATAATCTGGCGTACAATTTAGAGAGAGATATTACTGCAAGGAGAGGAGAGAGAATAGTTGGGTGAATTCTTTCATTGGTTGATATTATTTACCAGTATGTGATTTTTTGTTTGAAAGTTTTCTGCTTCTATTAAACTTCTCACATGTTAATTAACTAGATAATAAGTTTTATTTAAACTGCTATAAACTCTGACTCAGTACATTGTAAGTGCTTTTCTGGAATGGACCAGGCAAATGTTGCTCACTGATGGTGATAAATGTGTAGGTGAATTCTATTTGATACTTTATAAATGATAAAACAGAGTAGTCATTTAAATGTTCCATTTTTTTTTTTTTTCTTAAGGGTACATAACTTTGTATTTATAATGATTCTGCTCTCTTTGAGTTCTTCAGATACATGGGGCGACAAGTTTCCTACATCTGAACCGGACTGGGACATGATTATCGCCAGTGATATCCTGTTATGTATGATTTCCTCCCTAGTTGCATAAACTATGGCTGGAAACTCCCCACTCACACCCATTCTCTGCTTGCAGATGTGAAACAGTATCCTAATTTGATAAGAACTCTATGCTTTCTCTTGAACAACTACAAACCCAAGGAAAACGTATCAGACGGTATAGTTTTGCCAATATCAGGTAACAGAAAGTTCCTCCATTGTAGCTGACTCTCGTTTGCACTGATCAATGCGCCTCGTTGATTGCTAGGAAAAGAAGTTAAATTGCTGTGGCCATTTTTTCTCATGAGTTGGAGACGCAGGCTTGGGGGAGAAGAGAAACTTTTTTTCAAGGGTTGCGAAGATGCTGGCCTGACTGTGTATGATGCTGGAGCTCGTGTTTACTGCATCAGTGGAAAGAAGATTGCTTAGATGGTACAGTTCGATTTAATTTTAACATGAGGATGGATAACTAAGAGTTAATTATCTTGTCAAGGCACACCTTTGGTCTACATTTTTCCTAGCCAAGAAACCCACCGAGTATCCTTTCTCACCTTTGTCAATCCTTCTCTTTATTTCTTTAGAATAAAGTTTTAAATAATTTTTATCGTTCAATTGTTGGATGTGAGAAAGAAGATTGTTGGAGGATAGTTAAAAAATAAATCTCTGCTGCTGCTCAAATTACACATGAAGCAACAAGTTACACAAGATCATTATGAAATTTCCATCAGGGTGAAATAATTCCCAGACTCGTGAGAAACTGTTTTATGGCTCTACCACCCCATTGGAAGTCATTATGAATGATCCCAGCCATCGACTTTAAGTCAGCTACTTTAGGAAGATCTTTGTCTCGACTCATTGCCCCATCAACACTCTCAACTTCTTCAGATTCGATGTTCAGTTGTCGAAAAGGTGCAACAGTCTCTTCTTGAATTTGGTTTCTGATTGGCCCCTCAGATTCATCTCCTTCCCGAGAGAACTGATTCATAACCATGCAACATATGGAAACAGATTTGTGAAGTTAACAAAGTGTTTGATAATTCTTCAATGGTGCAAGAAACAAACAATTATGTTTCACATTCTTCATAGTATTTGATAATTCTCGATTTCAGATGGTTTCAATGCATATATTTGATCCATGAACATGTTATTTGCAAAGAAAATGGCACATAGACTTTAGGAAGATAGGAAATGCAGCATCTGCAGCAACAACATGCCGAACATTTACCTGCGGCGAGTTGTCGTGCTCAGCCTCAACAGGAACATTGACCACCATTGTTTCCTGTGGGCATATATTTGATCTATGAACATGTTATTTGCAAAGAAAATGGCAGAGACTTTAGGAAGATAGGAAATGCAGCATCTGCAGCAACATCATGTCGAAACATTACCTGCGGCGAGTTGTCGTGCTCAGCCTCAACAGATTTGAACGGCGCATCGAGAACATTGAACACCATTGTTTCCTGTGGGGGATCTAAAGCACTCCCAGACACAGGAACTTGTGCCGAGTCAGGCACTGGAGTCTGATCCTCTACTGCACCATTGTTACCGCCAAAATTGAGCTCAGGGGACTGTGGTTCGTCGTCGACCGCAACGAAGACTCCTCGATGTTCCTCAGTAACCTTTCGGCACCCTGCATCGTCCCAGTCTTCAGAAATGACAACGGTCTTGGTGGTTTCCCATGTTTGCAAAGATCTATCAGGGCCAGGCTGCCAACTGATATCTCCTGAGAGACCTTTGAGTATGAACTTGAACTGGATCGTCTTCCCGGCAGGCACATCCTGATGCACAAATGTAATTTGTGTAAAAGGCAAACTATTGCATATTGATTCGTGATGCAAATCGCCAGAGTCCTTGTCTCGTCGATCTCACCAGCTCAGCTGTCCATACATGGCCGGCAGACCACTCCAAAGGAATCGCATTTGCAGGATCCCACTGGCCAAACGTCGGATCATGGCCGACGATGAAGAATTGCTGGCCGAAGAAGCATTCCTTCTGTAGAACAAACCTCACGCGCACGGTCTCAGCAGGGGAATCGGGAGTGAGCGCATCCGCTTGCACCTGTGAGAATGCAAACGAGAGTTCAAATCAAGCTTTCGATTACAAACGAAGTAATGCGCTGCATCCTCTGGACGACCTCAGATATCAATCAAACAACGAGTTTCCACAAATGGTTTGCTTTCGAAAAGGGTAATGGACTTTCTGAAAGACATAGCAAGCCGAGATCCCGAAACACGAGACGGAGGAGGAAGGAAACCAGAAGGCTAACGAGAATCAAAAAAAGGCAAAAGCTATGATGCCCAAAAGTACCACCGAACAAAAAAAGAAGAAAAGGGCGAAGGATTCGAGTACCTCGGACGATGCTGTGGCGAAGGGCAAAGAAGTAGTGGAGGAAGAAGAAGAAGAAGAAGAAGAAGAAGAAGAAGAGATCGGCAGGAGGATCGGCGGCCTCCGTAGTTGCGTGGGAAAAGGAACCCAAATGCAGCTCCTCCTACCCTTGGACGATGGAGCGGCGAGCTTGGTGGCGAATCTGGCGTCGACGAGGAAGCCCCTGATGCAGTGGCGCTCCAGAGCATCCATGGCTGGACCTCGCTCATCAATCCTGCTCCTCCTCCTCAAACTTTGTCTTCGGTCGTTGGATCGATCGAGAATGGTTGGGTGGGGCCGTGAGGGCGACGCAGCCGGCCCTCCCTGCGAGAGAAATCGACGGCGGAGATGGAACGGGCGGAGCGATGGGGCAGCGGTCGGCGGTCGAGCTTCGCCAATTACCAAACGGGAAAAAAAGCGCTTGAAAGTTTTATTTATTTGTGGACGCAAAACGGTTGGCCGGGGACACAGCACAAAATGAACCCATACACGTTCATATGCGGTACCATTCTTCTGAAGGATTTTAAAATTATATACGGATTTATATATTTTTTTTTCTAATATTTTTATGGCCAAAGGGATGATCTAAATTATTATTATTATTTTCCAAAAATTAAAGATCTCTGTTCCGATAGGATTTTTAATGAGAAGAAAGAGGATTAAATTTAGCCTTGAATTTCAGAAAAAAAAAAAAATTGAAGCACGATGGGTGGTGGCCATAAACAGTGTCGCCTTAGCCATTTATTTAAGAAATTATATGATTGGCTACTGAAATTGTAATTATTTTCAACCACCAGATTGGGATCAGGTGGCCACAGATGGATCAATCAAATTTGACCTTTAATTTAATCTTTATTTAATTGACACCTATAGATCGATCATTAGTTGATTGAGTCGGTCTCTGCATCATTAATGTAGTGGCGACTTCATCTATTGCTCGAAGATAGAAGTAGGACTATAAATAAATTAAGCTGAACTAAATATTGAATTAATCTAAAATAAATTAAATTGTTAAAATAATTATTTAAGCTTGACTTAATTTTTTTATAATTTTAAAATTAATTTTTAAATATTATCGAATCCTCAATTCAAATTTATTTGAAAAATTTATATTTTAAATTTATTTGATTAGTTATTAAACTTTGTAAAATAAATTTATTTGTTAATTTTAAAATTTTCGAGTTTTATTTAGCAATAGATACATAATTGATATGATGCCTGTCTACAGTTAATTGGGATTCCATTCGAGTTGTTAATTTCATTAGTTTTTTTCGCTTTTATTAAAACAACTCTGCTAGTTGAGCTGTTACATTTCTGTTCTAGACTTGATAAATCAATAAGTTAGACATTTCTAATATTTATGATAGAATGTATAAAGAAAAGTTCCTGAATCTTGAAATCCTTCTCTAAATACTCTTTTGAACAAGTGGAAATTTTCCAATTTGTTCCTACATTCTGTTCTGTTGTAGGGTACAAGAGAATGCTTTCCTGTTTCATTACAATCTTTTCATAGGTTGTGCTGATTAAAAATTGTATTTAATCTTTCGTGATTTTAGAACTCGTGATCTGTAACATAATCCATGAGAGACAAATTATAGATCGGAGAAGATAGTTACTTAAATTTTCGTTTTCATCAACGGTCGAGTGACGACTTTAAACTCTCATTTTCACTAACGGTCAAGCGGTGACCTTAAACCCTCGTCTTCATCCGCAATCGAGCGGCGACATTAAATCCTCGTCTTCATTAGCGGTCGAGCGACAATCTTAAACTCTCATCTTCATCAGCGGTCGAGCGGCGACCTTAAACCCCCGTCTTCACCAACGATCGAGCGCCGACCTTAAGCCCTCGTCTTCACCAGCGGTCGAGCGGCGACCTTAAACCCCTGTCGTCATCAGTGATTGAGCGGCGACCTTAAACCCTTGTCTCGATAAGTGGTCAAGCGTCGATCTTATATTTCAAGAATGACGAACGGGCAACCATGAATACGCGCTACTCAAAAGCTGCAAGTCTTCGAAATACGAGTTTTACGCGGCAACACGTGAACAACTAAAATGTGAGTCAAATGGCGGCAAGGGGACGAACGAATAAGAAAAGATTGTCGGGCGGACGATCAATCATTAATACTTGAAACGAGGATTACAAACAGAAGGTTGAATACAAAATCACTTGAGCAAAGATCACTCTAGATAATCCAAGACATCATCAGGCAACGATTCAGTCAGCTTATCCCGACTGATGACCTTACTCGATAGAGCAGCAGGGAGGTAGCCACCTTCCCTAAGTTGGGCGAACACCCCTTCAATCGTCAGGTCAAACAGATGAAGTGCCCGGTCGACGATCTTGTCATTAAAAACATCCGAGCGGATGTAAGCTTGCTTCATGAGTTCAAACCTACCCGACTCGGCTCTCTGATATGCCTCTAGGGCCGCTCGGGAGGCCTCAAGTTCTTCCTTTAACCGGGCCAACTCTTCATCCTTGGCGTCGAGCTGAGTCTTCATTGAAGTCTACTCAGTCAACCATCTATCCCTCTCATCCTTCAGTGCGGCCTCAGCATCCTTCAAGTTTTGAGCCAACATCCGAAACTCTTTATTCTTGATCTCCAGATCTTCAATAGCCCGGAGTTTCCTAGTGTTGGCCGAATGGATTTTGATTTCAAAGGTGTTGGCTTGTTTATTAAGTCGAGCTATTTAGGTGGCCTGCTCGGCGCTTTTTCCTTTCTTCGCCTCTAGCAGCTTGCCGCTCTTAGCAAGATCGGCTCGTAGCTGAGCCATCTCAGTATTCATCTGCGCCAGTTGCTTCTGAGAAGCAGATGATTGGTCGCTCTGCTGCTCCAAAAAAGCAAGCCTTTGGCATAACCTGACTCTCTATCCAATACTGCGAATAACCAGGAAAATATTGATCGAAGATAAATTAAGAAAATACAAGACTTACCCCAGTGGACATCTGGGTGTGGCTGTCCGCGAGCACTCCCGGAGGTATGACCGCTGCATGGGCTCGGGCGTCAGCCCATATCTGTGCGAGCAGCCCCTGAATGATTATCTGGTGCTCGGGGGCTCAGGAGTCAACGTCGTCCGACTCACGCCATTTCTCAGTCGGAAGATGGAGAATCACTGTTATGTGGTGCTGGCCGCTCGAGGCTGATTGGCCCGAGGTCGCTTTTCCGGACGGCCGACATGATGACGCCAGACGAATGCCAGACTTTCGAATCTTTGATGGCAGCAGCATAAAGGTAATTGGTGGCGTGCAGATGGTTCAATGTGGCAGACCGGATAAGGATGGTGTCCGATCATACGACGTAGAGGGAGCAATCGCCGGAGCTGGAGCTGGGGTCTATGTTTCAACTCGCTCGGCGGAAGGGCGCGAACTGGTTCTGATGGGGGTTCACACCACTGAGGAACCGGATCGCGGTGAAGTCTTCGCCCATCGCCTCTTGTGCCTTATCAGTGGTTCCCCAGATGAGGCCGAATCTGACGCCCTCTCAACTGGAATCACCGGCAACCACTTGGAGGGAGGGTTTGATGCACCAATCGCTCCACTGCTGGGCATCCGGCTGGCTATCCCTTCTCTCACTAAGGCGGGAGCCCACTCACTCTCGCCATGCGGGTCTTCTTGTGAGCCGATCGGCTGAAGACCACGACTCTCCAGCTCGGCCATGTCCGCTGCATTGATCTCAGCATCCGCAAGCTTGGCCTTTCTGGCCAGACGCATACGCAGCATGATGTCAGCTGCAAAAGAATAAGAGAAATAAGTTAGAATCAAAGAAAGAAGTGAAGAAGTTGCATATCTAGCCTGGACGGAAGCCTTGTACGGATCAGACTCAAATCGAAAATATAGAGGTTACCCTCCAGCAGCAACTTGTGCATGTCATATTTCTGACTGGCCAGTATTGAAGTCGAATTGAGGTAGTCTAATCAACTCTTGTATTTTTTTAAGTGGAGACTGACTCACCACTTCGAGCTGTCAGTCGGTCGGGAAGTCTGGCCGCTCGAGAAGGCACCCAAAAAAGAAGTACTCCCTCCAATACTTATTGGAGGTCGACATTTTATTGAAGAAAACTAAGCCCACTCAGGCTTAGAAAAGCAAAGTCTCTGGCTCAGACAATTTGGGATAATAAAAATAATGAAAAAGTCGGGGAGTGAGAGAAATGTCGTGCAGGCAGAACAGAACCACCGCCCCGCACAACAACTGAAAGGAGTTCGATACTAGTTGATGAAGAGAGATGTGAAAATTTTTATATACGACAGGAAAGAAGAGGTGGATGGGAAATCACAGATTGACGGTAAACTGATCTCTAAAGAAACAAAGATAGCCAAGCGGTGGAGCATTTGGTCAATTGGAAGGAGAAGGAAGAAGAACTTGGTAATCAAAAGGAAACTCATAGGCAGCTGTCAGGCTCTCACCGTCGTTAGCGTCAAACTTGGACTCAATAGAGGTGTACCAAGGCCCAGGGACGACGACGGGAGACTATGAAGAACTCGCCATTGCAAAAAGCAAAGAAGGTAGCGAAAAGATACGATTGGAGGGAAGGAAAGCTTACTAGAATGTCGCCGGAGGAGCAGGAGAGGAAGGATATCGCCGAGAGACAAAGGTGGAGTATCGCCGAAGAGCTCGAAGATGGAAATATGCGAAAGGAGAAGGCGGTGAGAACGAGTTTATAAGCCCTAGGGCCGGTCGATCGAGGCCCTCTGATCTAGGGTCGCAAAGACCTAGGCAGAAATCTGGTTGTTGAATTCAAAGCGCTAAAGGTCACATCATCAGAGGATATTCGCCTGTCACGCCAAGCGTGTAACGACAGTAGGAGGGACATGTGGTGCTGGCCCACGGGATGACATTTAATGAAGGCAATTAGGCATGTAGGTGCACTCAGCTATAATGAGCAGAGATTTGCACTATTTCCCAGAAATATAGATAATGTAAACCTAGATCGCGCCCACCCAAGGAAGCATAAGGATCTTGCTTGTGTTGATCGATGTAAGGAAGCAGACGTATCGTCGAACGACGGTCTTTAACAAGTCGATCGGCAAAGAAACTTGCTAACACATCTGCTCAGTTACAAGGGAGCGGTCACATAGCCGACCATCGGGCTACGTCGGTCCGATCAGAAGCTAAGGAGTGTCATAAGCCGATCGGGTGAAAAGCGTCATTGACAATTTGTCCAGTCAGTCGAACTTGCAGCCTCCTTCAACTAGACTTGAGGGGGAGGTATGTGATGTGGTGATAAGGAGGGGCCCACCTTGCAGGGGTTAGTTGCCACGATGTATGTTAAAGTTAGGGCGGTCAACGTTCATGTATCATATGGGCAAACGGATGATAATCGTATTGGCCGGTCGGACGACCTGACAATAGGACTCGGCACAGGCGCAGCAAGGTTTCGACCGAGCGGACGCGGCATATGCATAGCGAAGTTCCGGCCGGGCGACTAATCCGCTCGGCCTAGCAACGAACCCACTGTGTTATCTCTCGACATCCTTTTAAGAGTTAGTGCCGCTGAGACCAGACATGGTCAATAAGAAGATCGTGCGACGAAAGCTTCCACTGTCACATCAGAGATATGCTCGGCTTGTTAAGGTATTGTGTCAGAGACACTTTATTGACAAGTCTTTTCAGGGAAACTTCAAGAAATGTGCCTGCCTGGGGAAGCGTGCTTGCGCGCTACAGGAACTCTATATAAATGGGGGTCCAAGCATCGGCGGAGGTACGCGCTATACATTATTTGCGCTACAATGTTCATTCTTGTTGCTCCACCTTCTACATCATCGCCGGTGATTGATTTGAGCGTCGAAGGGTCAATGCCGGGGACCCCTTCCCTGGCTCGAGACTTACATCATCTGTTTTGTAGGATGGAGCGGAGTCTACGGGCAGTCAATGGGACCTCCACATCCTCAGCTTTCCATCGACTTTCGGACAGGATCAATGACGTTGAAATGCCCTAATCATTGTCTTACTTTAGTTCACATTTTCTGTAGCTTAGATTCTTGCAATGCTTCATTTTGTTGAATGCGTTCATAATTTGCATATTATTAGGTTAGGTTTTGTTAATTGTTCTATGGTTTCTTGCATGCTTAGTTTCATTAGATGTTTTCTTTATCTTGCATTTAATTTTCTGCAAATATAGTTTAGGTTAAATTAGGTTTCCATTCTTGCATTGCCCTTCATTTCTTAGGTTTAGATTATATTTTTGTTGTCTATTTTATTTATTATTAAGATATGTTTGTTGGATTTTGGTATAATTAGTTGTGTTATATATTGCTTTCTAAATAGCTTCTTTGTTAAAATTTGTTGCAATAATCCTCTTATGTTTTGAGATTTTTGTTATTTCAGGAAATACTAAAGAATATTGTCATATAATGCCACCTTTCGAAGGTGAAAGACTTTCTATAATTGAGCTTCCATATGAGTTCATAGTTTGAGTAAAAACAGTGATGATTTTCTTGCCAATCCTAAGAAGGATTATGAATTTGATCAAGTATATGACTTTCATGTTGGGCAAGGTAAAATGATTTTACTATTCTAGATATTTGCTAGGTTCCAACTTCTTTAAATTGTTAAGATTTTTGAACCTGTACGAACAACAAGTTGTATGAGCTATAATTTCACTTTTTTTTTCCTTTTAGATGCTAAATATAAAGCTTTAAAGGACAATTTTTAACTAATTTTTATTTTTTATTCATCTTGTTTAACATGCAATATTTTCCTGACTTCTCATCACTTTATCTTATTATATGCACATTTCTAGATGAATTCTTTTGTGATGTTTAACCATTTGTACAGTCAGCTTTGGATGGATATAATGTATCTATATTTGCATATGACAAAAAATGGTTCTAGGAAGACACACATAATGGTTTCCTCCTTTCATTGGATCCTCTTGATGTCATTACTTCTCTCCTAGATGTATGTATTAAATATGTTATTGAAGGTTATGGAAGGCTTGTTATTGAATGTTGTATATATTAGAGTAGATATCTTATAGAGATGGTAATGGGGCGGGGCGGGGCGGGGGCGGGTTTGCCATTCCCATCCCCGCCCCGTTCTCATTTTTTCGGGTTCGGGGATTCCCCGAACCCGAACCCACGGGTTCGGGGATTCCCTATCCCCGCCCCATTTCTAAATTTAATTTATATTATTATTATTATTATTTAATAATAATTATTAATGATAATATTAATATTAATATCAATATCAATAATAATATTATTAATAATATTTTTAAAAATTTTAATAATAATATTAACACTATTATTAATATTTTTTTAAAAATCATATTATTATTTATTAATATTAATAATAATAATATTCGGGGAGGATTCGGGGATAGGGATAGTATTCCCATACCCGCCCCAAACCCGCCCCATCCCCGAAAAATCGGGGATCCCCATCCCCATTTCGGGTTTTCCCCGCGGGACCCCAAACCCGCGGGGAAAATTGCCATCCCTAATGCCTCACAAAATCAATCGTTGGCTAAAACTTTATTAACTCTTGTAAATAAGCAACCTTTATTTAATATAATTCAATTCAGTTTGACATTTACTTTATCTTTATATGCATGCTAGATACATAGATAAAGTTCTTGAATATACTATAGTGAAATGTGGTGGTACATATGATGATCATCATGAAATACATCAATATTCACTGTATATTCTAAATTTGTTCTTAGTCAAGTGGGTCGCCTAATAAACAAGGATGAAGGGCTGCTCAAGCTAGATACTAGCATCTGTGATGTAGTATACCATATTTCATTAGTAAGGACATAGAGATGTTCAAACATACAGATGAATAATCATATGATGAATTCATCGAACATCCCTCACACAAACTTTCCAAGTAGTCATCATTTATCGAGTAGATAAGTCTTTGGCTGTGATTGTATACTAGTAGTCTTTATAACCCGAGACAACACTAAGACTCTATATGTTGGAGTTGCACTTTGACTCATGTACCAACTCTATTAGAGTCATCAGGTGGTGAGATTGGGTGTAGTAACAAAACATATAGGAGTCGGTATTGTAGTCAGGGATTCGCCACATACCCATAGGTGTGGATATCCTATGTAATATATTATTTTATAGTGTATGAAGGCTCTGATTAGAGCTGTAAGATGTACTTTAGGAAAGGAGTTTCTTAGTTATACATGCGATATAACTATAAGATATATTACATGGTTGTCGAATCAATATACAATCCTTGATGTACCAATGGTTGTAGATTCAACTGAGATATATGAGATGAAGGGATCAGACTGTACATTAATCATAATCGACTTATTTTTGCAGATACTATTTAGTGATACCTAGGGAATCATGAGGCATTGCTGCTAGACGCTCTTACCATGATTCATTGGGTGTTAATCAAAATTAGTTCTGATGTTTTATAATTAAGGAGTTGATCATAGAATATGACTATTAAATATATGCCCGAATAAAGGACAAGTATAGTCCTGAATCACAAAGAGTTGTGAACTCATGGCTAGCTGTATCCCTAAGCCATTGAGGGTCACACAAGTGTTGGTTTTCTTATTTCCCATTGAGAAAGTCAAATTCAAATAGTTGAATTTGACGAATAAAGTTTAATATGATCAAATAGTATATTGACAAATAAAATTTGATATGATCAAATGTCAGAGTAATTTTCAATCAATGGAAACAAGTGTTGGATCGTGAAACGTCGATAGAGGGGGGTGAATATCGATTCAAAACAATCGCGTTAATAAGAGTTAAGCGCAGCGGAATGATAAAAAACTTAGGCAAACTGAACAAGGTGTTTTTTACTTCGTTCGGAGCCTGTGACGACTCCTACTCGAAGGCCCGTACTCCTTGAGTACTTTCGTTGGGCAATTCACTAGCAATTCGAAATACTATTACAAATTAAGGTATAGAAATGCTAATGGAAATAAAGTGATACCGACAAGAAAATTAACCAAAGAAGAAGGAGCACTTTGTCGGGGCTTTGTTAGCGTCGCAGGAGCGTAGAGCAGCAGAGCAAGCAGTCGAAGAGTTCTCAGTTATTTTTGAAGCTCCACCCCTGGGGCTTCTTTTATATGCTACTCCGGGCGCCTGGATCCCTTCCGAGCGCCCTGGTGCGACGTGGCAGGTCTAATCAGCGAACTCCACGTGGCGACGACTCGGCATGGATAAAATTCACCTCCGGGCGCCTGGATCCCTTCCGGGCGCCCGGACCTCCTATTTCCAAAAACTTCCTTTCCTGGAAAACAGAGTTAGTCCGAGGCAAATATATATTCTGCAAAACAGATTGTTAGCACAACTAAAGTAATACGATTTAACAAGAAAAGAGTATGACTTAGATTCCGTCTTTCCGAGACCGAAATCTAGTCATGATCTCGACTTAGATATCCGAAATGGATCTAAGCCGGATCGGCGCCTAATGTTCCCTTCCTGGGAACGCGTCCTCGCAGTCACTCCCCTCCAGTGACTTACCTCACTTACCTGCCAGACGTCCGGTCAGCCCGTCGACCCGTCTGGACTTCGTGCCAGCTATCCGGTCAGCCCGTCGACCTAGCTAGGCTTCGTGCCTAAGCGTCCGGTCAGCCCGTCGACCAGCTTGGACTTCGTGCCAGCTATCTGGTCAGCCCGTCGACCTAGCTGGGCTTCGTGCCAGACATCCGGTCAGCCCGTCGACATGTCTGGACTTATCCTGCACACTCGATCAGAGTGTTAGATCAACAATAAACCTAACTTAACCTATTTGTCATTCATCAAAACCTGGGTTAAATCGTTAGTGATAACCGCACCAACAATCTCCCCCTTTTTGATGGAATGACAACCTGGTTAAGTTAATGAAGACATTTGCAAGAAAAAACAGATAACATCATTATGTGGAGGTTTTTAAAGTTAGTTTGTATTTTGAATTGGTTTGGCTAACCTAACTTAACCCACCTAATCCTCCCCCTTTGGCATTCATCAAAAATAAGCATGTTTAAAATAATAAAAAAAATATAGACTTCAGACAAAGTAAGGAATCATGTCAAGTTAATCTGGGGGAGTTAAACTTAGTAATTTATCTTTTGTAAAAGAGCTAAGTTTTGAGACAAGTTTAAAAGATCTATTTTTTAAAACTAGGTAAAATTGATTTTCTAAAACTGAGTTGGTAAAGGATTCAACTTTCAAGACTTAAGTACATAAAAGACTTGATTTTTTAAAGCTAGTTTTCAAAAATAGGTGTATATATAAAAAAAATCCAGATTTAAAGGCTAAGTTTTGTGAAAAATAGCTAATTTTTCAAGTATAGCTTCTAAGGTTAAGGTTTAAGAATAAGTTCTAAATTTCAAGAAAAACAATTTTTTAAAACAGGTTTCAACTCTTTTCAAACATAAGCAAAATTTCAAAACTAAGTTTTAAAATATATTTCAAGATTGATTGAAGTTTAATTTTCAACACTAAGTTTGCGCTTAGTTTACAAAAATTAATTTTTGTAGAATTAAGTAAAATTAAGTAAAGTCAAATTCTCAGAACTAGATTTTTAAATTCAATTTTCAAAACTACGTTAAATCTAATTTTGAAATTCAATAACTTAGTTTTTAAAAATAGGTTTAAGAAATTTTTAATAAAAATGTTTTGAAAAATTGAAAAAATTTTAATTGATTCCTCCCCCTGGACCTGACATTAAATCAAATGTCTAACCAGTTAGTTACTGACTGACTTATTAAAAGATAGCAGCTTTCACTTGGTTAGTCAAATTAAGGTCAATCTTAACTTGATTAATATATATTTTGTTTTTAACGCCCAGACTTATGTCGATGCACTGAAATAAGCATCTTAAGTCTTAGGCAAGTGGCCTATGCATCTCACCCCATTCTATTGTTCGGCAAACACAAGCAAGGTAAGCCTAGGGTTTTGGTGAGATGCTCAAAACTAGTCCTATGGGTGCATATTCTCTAAGGATTTTGAACTAGTCTAAGGCTAAAAGTTTATTTAAAAATCTAAAAATAGGAAGGTTTTTAAAAACTGACACATGTTTGAACCTATAAGTTGAAAGCAATAATTTTGAAAGTATTTTGAAATTCGAAATTCCTAGTCTATTAGGCACATTCCTAGTTTTCTACGTAAATGGCTAAATTCATTTTCAGGGAGTGGTTTAGTGAATATGTCAGCTAAGTTTGACTTGGACTCAACGTATTTGAGCTCAATGTCACCCTTAGTAACATGATCCCTGATAAAGTGATGCATGATTTCAATGTGTTTGGTTCTTGAATGATGCACTGGATTTTTTGTTAAATTTATTGAGCTAATATTGTCAATTAAGATTTTTTACATTTGTGATTTTTAAGTTAAAATCTTTTAAGGTGTGCATCATCCATAATAATTGGGCTACACATTCTCCTATGGCTATGTATTCTGACTCAGTTGTAGATAGTGCAACGCAATGTTGCTTTCTACTAAACCAGCTAACAAGTGATGGGCCTAGTAGTTGACATCCACCACTTGTGCTTTTGCGGTCTAATTTGCACCCAGCATAATCTGAGTCAGAATATCCTATTAATTCAAACTCACTGGTCCTAGGATACCAGATTCCTACGTTTGTTGTTCCCTTAAGATATCTAAAAATCCTTTTGACTTGAGTCAAATGGGATTCTTGAGCACAGGTTTGGTATCTTGCACACATACTAACATCAGGTCGGCTTGCAGTTAGATAGAGTAGACTGCCTATTGCACTTCTATAGTACTTCAGATCTACTGGTTTTCCATTTGGGTCATTGTCTAAGATTGTGTTTACTGCCATGAGTGTTTTTATTTCTTTTGTATTTTCCATTCTGAATTTTTTAAGTAATTCTTTGGTGTATTTGTATTGATAAATGTAATTTCCTTCATTTGTTTGTTTGATTTGTAATCCTAAGAAATAGGTCAATTTTCCTACTAAGCTCATTTCAAATTCTTGTTCCATTAGATTAATAAATTCTACTAGAAAGTCTGAGTTAGTTGAACCAAATATTATATTATCTACATATATTTGTGCTATAAATATGTCGTTATTTAGTAATTTAACAAACAAGGTTGGATCAATTTGACCTTGGTTGAATCCTTTGGATGTTAAGTAAGATGTTAGCCTTTCATACCATGCCCTGGGTGCTTGTTTAAGTCCATATAATGCTTTCTTCAACTTAAAGACATAATCAGGGTGTTCTATATTTTCAAACCCAGGAGGTTGACTTACATACACTTCTTCTTTTATTAGTCCATTGAGAAAGGCTGACTTAACATCCATTTGATATAGTCTGAATCCCTTATGGGTTGCATAACTTAGTAACATTCTAATGGATTCTAGTCTGGCTACTGGGGCATAGGTCTCATCGTAGTCAAGTCCTTCAACTTGACTGAACCCTTTGGCAACTAGCCTAGCCTTATTCCTAGTAATTTCCCCAGTTTCACTTAATTTGTTTCTAAATACCCATTTTGTTTCTATTACTTTCTTATCTTTAGGTGATGGCACTAGATCCCAAACTTCATTACGCTCAAATTGAGCTAGTTCTTCTTGCATAGCGATGATCCAATATGGATCAAGTAGGGATTCAGCTACAGTTTTGGGTTCAATTTTTGAAATCAGGGAGATTTGACTCAGGTTCCTAAAAGATGATCTCGTTTGAACCCTTAGGTCTGGGTCATCAATTATTTGATCAGTTGGATGGTTAGGATTTACTCTTATAGTTCTAGGGGGCTCATTTTCTTGAGTGTGTTCATCTTCTTCATAGTCTAGGGATTGATTGGTTTCTTCAGAATTATTAATTTCAGTAGGTTGAAGTTGAGTTTGTCCTTGGGTTTCTTCAAATTTTACATTTGTGGTTTCCTCGATTTTTAGCATAATTTTATTATATATTCTGTAACCCCTATTGTTTAGAGAATATCCTACAAAAATTCCATTTTCTACTTTAGAGGTGAATTTTCCTAAATGTTCTCTAGTATTTAGGATGAAGACTGGACACCCAAATACTTTAAAATATTTTATTTTAGGTTGTTTGTTATAAAATATTTCAAAGAAGGTTTTATTATGTCTTTTATTTAATGTTGTTCTATTTTGCACATAGCAGGCTGTTCTGCCCAGAAATATTTAGGTAGGTTATATTCATTTAACATAGTTCTAGAGGCTTCTAGTAAGGTTCTATTTTTTCTTTCTACAATTCCACTTTGTTGGGGGGTTTTAGGACATGAAAATTCGTGATGGTAGCCATTTTCAAGACAAAATTTGTTAAAATTATGATTTTTAAATTCTCCCCCATTGTCACTCCTAATTCTTTTAATTTTAAGATGTTTTTCATTTTCAATTTGTTTGCAAAAGTTTGTAAAGATTTCAAAAGTTTCGTCTTTATGTTTTAAGAATTTTACCCAAGTAAACCTAGAATAATCATCTATTATGACTAAACAGTATAAGTTTCCATTTATGGATTTGACTCCATGGGAGTCAAAAAGATCTAAGTGTAGAAGTTCTAATATTGAGTTGGTTTGTGGCTGATTTATTGGTTTGTGAGTGGATTTAGTTTGTTTACCTTGTTGACAGACATTACATATGGTTGAATCTATGTTAGGTAATTTTGGTAAGCCTCTCACTAGTTCATTTAATTTGCTTATATTTCTAAAGTTGGTGTGAGACATTCTTCTATGCCATAACCATGTTTCTTCTTTTTGTGTTAAATAACACTTAATGGAAGAAGTGGTTAAGTTGATGGCATAGATGTTGTCTTTTCTAAAACCTTTTAGGCTTATGGTAGGATTATCTAGATGTTTAATTAAACACTCTGTGGATAGAAATTTAACCTTATACCTAGTATCACATAATTGACTTATACTCAGAAGATTATATTTAAAATTTTCAACAAGTAAAACATTTATAATTATAAAGTCTATTTTTAATTCAATATTACCTATACCAATTACCTTGAGTTTGCCGTTGTTTCCAAAGGCAACTGTTCCTAAGCTTTTGTAAGTGAGTTGAGTGAACTTGGTGTGATCTCCAGTCATATGTTTGGAGCAACCACTGCCCAAAATTCACTTGGTTTCCTACAGTAAGTAGGATTTAAAGTTAGTCTTTTTATTTTTGAGCAGACATTATTTAAGTTAATTTTAAGTTTAAAATTAAAGTTTTGACATTAATTTTTAAGTTTAAAATTAAAATTTTGAAATTAATTTTTAAGTTTAAAATTAAAATTTTGAAATTAATTTTAATTAAACAAATTTAAGCCTTATTCATCTCACCCGATCTATATTGTCAATCAGGGAATCCTATAATTTTGTGAGATAAAATTGAATTTTTAATTATGGAGTTTTGGTTTAACTTGTGTTAGGTTCAGATTTAGCTTTGGTCTCCACAAATAGGCAATCTTCGGATAAACTTCTAAGCTTGGTGAGTCACATGGACGTCATTAGTAGTAACCAACCTTTCGAGGTTTTCCGAATAGTCCTATCCACGGAGCTTAGTACTAAATCTTGGTCTAACTGGTTAGGATTCATTTAAGGGTAGTTTCGGTAAGTTCCACTTGGCCAAATGCACCAGATCGAAACCATATCTTTCTAGACATGCGATGCCCAAGCTTCCCTAACGTACTATCATCCAAAAACTTCTCCAGTACCATGATTCAAGTTAAACTTGGTCTCTTTTTAACTAATCCTAATTACCCTGCCGGGTTAGTTAATTTTGGAGGTGCCAGCTATTCTGGAGCCTCCCCCTGAATTATTGACCTTTAATTTAAATTTTCGTTTTAGGTTTGTGTCTGTTTCTTTTATAGTTATAATTAACTTGGTGATAGTTTATATTTTGTTGAGTTTTAAATTTTGAATTTTTTGATTTAGGTTTGTATTTTGGTTTTTTATTTGGTTTAATCGAGTTTATATAATATACTTTTTCTTTAGGTATATAATATTGATTAAGTCCTATTTGCGTGGTCAGACACGCTTTTGGAACCCAAGCTTGATTAGTTGATTTGTATTGAGTTATTAATGACTTAAAAGTTTTATTTGAGTTCGACTTGTATCCGAGTCCGGTTTTATTATAACATGCTTTTTGATTGTTCAGGATTAAGTCAAGATTTTTTGATCTTGTTGTAAATTTTTCTAGCATTTCTTTTAAATTGTTAATATCAATTTTTAATGATAAATTCTCCTCCTTAAGTGTTAGATCTTGAGTTGGATTTGAATTTTTGATTTGTTCCTTGAGGTTTTGATTTTCCTCAAGAAGTGATTTGTTTTCATTTTCTATTTTAATTAATTTACTATTTAAACAGGAAATAATTCTAAAAAAATTTTTGTTTAAATTAAAATATACCTCATTCGGGCCTTCGGAAACGAGTACAGACTTGTGGCTTGTTTCGGTTCGTCGTCATCTTCCGACTCGTCTTCTGCTTTGGGCCATCGCGAGGTGGCTCGATGTTTCGCTCTTCTTCCTCCAATTCGTCCGAGGAGTCGTCCCACGTTTCTTTGAGGGCCTTCTTTTTGTTGGTGCTTTGTCGAACTTGTTTTGGGCATTCGTTCTTGTAGTGTCCCTTTTATTGCAGCCGAAGCAAGTCACGTTCTTTTGTTCCGAGGAAGAACTGATCTTTTGAAGGTCCTTTTGAAGCTCCTTTTTCTCCCGGTGAACATTTTTCTTACCAAGTTCACGGTGTTCTTCGTCTTCGAGTCTTGGTCGGAATCTTCTTCATATTCAGGCTTGCTCTTCTTTTCTTTGGAGGAACCTGCAAATAAAGCTATACCCTTCTCGGCTCCAGCATTAGTTTGTTCATGTAATTCTAATTCACAGAAAAGCTCGTCTAATTTTAACTTAGAAAGATTTTTAGAAATTTTGTAGGCATCTACGATTGATGCCCACAAACTATTACGTGGAAAAGCATTTAATGCGTACCTTATTAAGTCTCTATTTTCCATCTGGTGGCCTATCGCATGAAGCCCGTTGAGGATGTCCTTGATCCTCGCGTGGAGCTGATTCTCCGTTTTATATTAAGAATTTTATTTAAAAGCAGGTCTCGTTTTGTTACCTTGGCGTCGCTCGTTCCCTCGTGCAGCTCGATCAATTTGTCCCACAGCTCTTTAGCGTTTTTGTGTGGACCGACTCTGTTCAGTTCTTCTCTTGTTAATCCGCACTGTAGAGTGTTGATCGCTTTATTTTCTGTTGACGCCTTTTTCTTCAAATCGGCTGTCCAGTCTTCAGGATCCAGTATATTCCCGGAGCTGTCCACTGGAATTTTATAGGGTCTCGTAACGCTCATCCACTGGTCGAAGTCTGTTTTGAGATAAACCTCCATGCGCTTCTTCCAGTACGGAAAATCGTCCCCGTTGAAGAGTGGAGGTCGTACTGTGCTGAATCCTTCTGTCTGAGACATTTTAGTCCTGCGCATAGAAGAAAGAAAAGGAAAAATCCCAAGACTTGGTCTTGGATTAGTAGTGCGGAAGAAGAAAAATAATAGAAGTATCTAAATTGGTGTTGCACCAATTTAGATTTAATTGCAACAAAAAAAAATTCAAAGCAGGTAATAATACCAGTTTGAAATTAAACGTAAAATTGAAAACCGAAAAAATTAATTTTTCACCCCCTGTCTGATTGGTGGTTGCACCAAATCAGAGCGGTACCTGCTCTGATACCACTTGTTGGATCGTGAAACGTCGATAGAGGGGGGGGTGAATATCGATTCGAAAAACAACGAGTATAAACGCAGCGGAATAAGAAAATTGAACACAGTGTTTTTACTTCATTCGGAGCCTGTGACGACTCCTACTCGAAGGTCCGTACTCCTTGAGTACTTTCGTTGGGCAATTCACTAGCAATTCGAAATACTATTACAAATTAAGGTACAGAAATGCTAATGGAAATAAAGTGATACCGACAAGAAAATTAACCAAAGAAGAAGGAGCACTTTGTAGGGGCTTTGTTAGCGTCGCAGGAGCGTAGAGCAGCAGAGCAAGCAGTCGAAGAGTTCTCAGTTGTTTTTGAAGCTCCACCCCTGGGGCTTCTTTTATATGCTGCTCCGGGCGCCCTGGTGCGGCGTGGTAGGTCTAATCAGCGAACTCCACGTGGCGATGACTCGGCCTGGATAAAATTCACCTCCGGGCGCCCGGACCTCCTATTTCCAGAAACTTCCTTTCCTGCAAAACAGAGTTAGTCCGAGGCAAATATATATTCTGCAAAACAGATTGTTAGCACAACTAAAGTAATATGATTTAACAAAAAAAGAGTATGACTTAGATTCCGTATTTCTGAGACCGGAATCTAGTCATGATCTCGACTTAGATATCCGAAATGGATCTAAGCCGGATCGACGCCTAATGTTCCCTTCCTAGGAACGCGTCCTCGCAGTCACTCCCCTCCAGTGACTTACCTCACTTACCTGCCAGACGTCCGGTCAGCCCGTCCACCCATTTGGACTTTGTGCCAAGCGTCTGGTCAGCCTGTCGACCCGCTTGGACTTCGTGCCAGCTATCTGGTCGACCCGTTGACTTAGCTGGGCTTCATGGCAGACATCCGGTCAGCCCGTCGACCTGTCTGGACTTCGCCTGCACACTCGATCAGAGTGTTAGATCAACAATAAACATAACTTAACCTATTTGTCATTCATCAAAACCTGCGTTAAATCGTTAGTGCTAAACGCACCAACAACAAGGAGAGTGGAAGAGTTTCACATAAAGTCTATAAATTATATTTATATTATTATAATAGCAAGTAAGTGTATTTGCTGCGTTTACGATATTAGACCGTTGATATAATTATAATGGACTCGTATTATTGGGTTTTAAAATTTTTTAAAAAAACCTAATAAATAAAGATGAAAAAGACAATGAGCCTTGAAAGCTCAAGTGCACATGAGAAGAAAAATTTTTAAAAAAAAAGTGAAAAAGAAAAATGAGATTTCCATTTCAACGTGTAATGAAAAAGAAAACAATTTTTTTTTTGTTATTTTTCTTTTTCCTCCACCACGTTTTCCACTCTCCCCAGTCACTCATCCCACCAACTCCATTACTCCATTAAGTTCATGGTTGCCAATGTTTTTTGACTCTTTGGATATTTTGGGATTTTTTTTTTTCCTTTTGTGTTTTGAAGAAGAGTTACGGCAACCACACTTTTTGGGAGTTTTGCTGAATTCGGACAGCAAGCACTTTCCTTTATATTCGACAGCCACATTTTTCTTATTCTCCCTTAAGAGAGAAGTACGGATAGAAAACTTCTCCTTGGTGGTGTGTGAGTGTGTTTTTCAGATAGGAGGTTTTTCTTCTTTTCGGATCAAGAAGAAGATAGAGATCTTCTATCTATCAAAAAGTCTCATCTCTTTATTGTTGCTTCTCCTCTTCAAGAAGTATTGTTACCGTCCATCTTCTTGTAGAATTTTGGAAGGTGTAGCCTCTTGTTGAGGGCTATTAGACATCCCCTTATGAAGGGATAATTGGCCAACCTTTTCCTCACCTTCAAGGAAGATGTTTTGACCGTCTTGATGAAAAATGACACTTGATCTCTAGTACGATCAGGTGTTGGAAAGAGGACTCCGATCGTGGACTAGATTAGACGAAGGAAGTACAAGCTCGTGATAATCAACAAAGAGTTATTTTACTACAACCGGAATAGTTGGAGTTATCCCCAAACACAGGTTATTTGGAAGGTTTGTTTATGCTTGTACTATGATTTGTATGTATATTGATACATACATTAATAGTTTTATTTAGGTTATGCTTAAATGATCTAATATATTTATTTTAGATAGTTTAACATGTCTAAATAAAATGATTAAATTAGCATTATATGAATCAATCACATGATAGTTTATCTTTGTTATGCTTATAGAATCTTACTTAAATGGTTAGATTGTAATGCATGCTTAGATAAAGATCATACTTATATTTATTTAAAAATCCATATGGATACTCCTTTGATTTAATTGTTAAATTATAAATAAAATTTTAAATTTTCATTGCACATAGGAGTATAGAAATATGATATCTGAATTTCGAATTCAGTTACAACAGTATATGTTTTGGGGATTGAAGAAAGTTTTGTGTTAGTAGTACATTGTGGAGAAAAATATAAATGAGATATATTAATATTCTGGAATGAAATACGAATATTATGTCATTTTGGTAATGTAAATATCGTGAATTCATTTAATTTATTATTGTATTCAAATTTAGAAATCTGATAAATATATTGGTAAAATATGATATAGGATCATTTTTTAATGAGTTCAAATATGATATTAGAAGTGATAAACAATCAGAAATGGTTATTAACTGCTTCTAAAGGTATGCATTATAAGCGGTTAAATGGTTTAAACCACCCATTCTTTTTATCACTTCGGTTGCCCTTAGCAACACCAACCTCTACAATGGTTGGAAAACCAGTGCAATAGGTTTAGTAGTTGTTGGTAAATGTTGTCATAGGCCTTTTATAAGTTATAACTACTTTTAAGACCTTTTTTTTTTGTGGTGAAGGTCATACACTAATGGAGATATCTTTCATTTTTTAAATCCATGATCTTTTTCATGTATTTTCAATATAGGACTTTAATTGTATTATCAATAATTCTCCTCTTAAACGAAGCAATATCATTACTCTCATAGTGCGGACCCCCTCTCAAGAATTTGGTTAGTTTTGACTTGATCCGGACGTCCCCTCAACTTAGTTCAAGGTCACCACACATAATATTTGATTTGGATCATAACTCTAATACCACTTGTTAGAACAAAAAAAATTTACATATCTCTATAATGATATTATATTATACACTTTGGGTCTAAACACTCATAGATTTGTTTTTAAGTTCTACCCAAAAGGTCTCAAACCAATGGAGATATACTTCATCTTTTAAACTTATAATTTTGTCCATGTATTTCAATATGAGACTTTGATTGTATTCCCAACATGTAAGAATGTTAAATATTATGATGAAGTGAGATCACAAATGATTCTTAGACTTTGAGTCATAGATAAGCATCAGAGATTGATAGATCATTGTTTCAACTAAAACTAAAGGCTAAGATTGAAATTTTTAAATTTAAATTGATTTTCAACTTCTTAAATTTGAATTTTAGATTTTTGAATTGGGAAAATCGATCTAAAATTTTTAAAAATTGTAACTTATATTTTTCAAAAAGTATTTTTAAGTTTATAAAGTTGAATAATTCGATTTTATAGTGTATATATATATTTTTAAATTTTTTAAATTAGTTCCCGATTGAAATCGGGGTTATGCCAATTTTACGTGGCAAAAGATGATTTAGTCGTTCTCAGAATCTCAGCCTCCTCGTTAATTCATTGTTAAATTAATATAGAAGAAATAAATAGTATAGATGGTCAAAATATGAAAACATACATGCTCGGACTATACATAAAGTTGTTATCTAATCATGTAATTATGCTCCTAAATGTACATTATGTGTGCAGGTATTAAAAAAAATGACATGTATTAGAATAATAAAAATATAAGTAGGTTTACCAGTGGGCGGTTGTTGAAATTTCTCATAACCCGTGATCATGAGTCAATAATTGTTGCATGGTTACGCTTGACCATGCATTATGTATCCCAAAGTACGAAACAATAGCAATCAATTACCAAGTAAAAGAACACGACGTCATTCTTCTTCTTTTTTTTTATCTTCGACGAGTCCCTGTCTCCTTTGTCCATTATAGTAAACAAGTCAAAGAGAATAAAGGATTTATTATTATTATTTTTATATTCCAAATATCATGATCCCACGGAAAATATTTAATTGACTATGAAGATAAATTTAACGGGCAGTTACTATTTTAGGATTATCTTTCCAGAGGAAATTAATTTCACGATGCACAAATTAGTAATAACAATTCACTATTTATTCATTCTTTTTTAAACGGTAAAAACGTCATCTCGACAATCCTCCAAGATAAGTCCTTCAAAGGAACGTAAATCATGTGCCTTTTCGACCAATAACAATAAAACATGTAAGAGATTAAGGTAATTAGTGAAATTTTCCGTACTCACTAAAAATCAATCTTAAATATATTGATAGCAACATTGTTATATGAATCAACATTGTCAATTCATGCAGGCACTATTAATTCATTAATCGTCACATCAACGACTTCCTTAAAATTAATTTCACGGATATAAAGAAAGGTAAATATAGATATATAATTAAAAAATATGGAATCGCCACATCAGCGACCCCCTAGAGCCGGTCCCACGGATATGTAGGGAGGTAAATGCAGATACACAGGTGGAAAGCGCATAGCGAAGACGTTAACCCCAGGCAGTGACACCCCGGGGATCGACCCCTGGACCTTTCAGCCACATAACCATACACTCCCCATCTGTGCTACGCCCTAAGGACGGTAAATGTAGATATACAATTGAAAGCGCATGACAGAGATACTAATCTCAGATCATGACATCCCGAGAATTGAATCCTAGACCTCTCGATCACAAGATCATGCACCCCTAACTGTATTACGTCCTGATGGCACTATTAATTCATTCTTTGATAGTACTTTTAATGCTCTAAAAATTGACATAATTGATACTTACATATGTATAATTGATGCAATAAATAATGAGGTCGAGCCAGGTCAAAAAGCCTTCCCATAGTTTTGTGCAAAGTGTGAGCCGTCGGTCCTCTGTTCTCCTCGCGTCGTCGCCACTGGACCGTCCTCGTCGTCTCCGAGCGCCTCTCACCGTTGGTCGCCATCTCCTTCCTTCTCCTCGCTGACGTTGGCTTCCCCTCCTATTCCTCATCTCCTCTGCCCTTCTCCTCTCGCCTTTGACTTCTCTCGCTGTCGCCTTTGCCAGAGATGCCGACGTCGCCTCCCTCTCCTTACATGCGATGGCACAGCATATATCTCTCTTTTCCTTTGTCCATAGCCGTCGTCGGCAGTCTTCACGCGCCGCCAGCCCTTCGCGGCAGCATCCACACGCTGCAGTCGCTCTGCCGACGACCTCCACGCACCGCAAGCCCTTCGCAGTAGCCTCTACGCGTTGTCGGCAGTCCATGCGCCGACTCCGCCCCGGTTCCGATTTTGTGTCGTTGTAAGTCGACCCCTATGTCGATCCAATTTGTGTGTCGTGTTCCGACTTTTGGATCGTCATTGTGTTCCAGCTTGTGATCCGCAGTCGTATGCCGGAATGTGTATCTTGGGTCTAGTCTTCTTGTTGTTGTTATTTTTCGGTCGGCGTGTAGATATATTATCTCGGCATGCGTGCCAAAGTCATATCCCAACCTGCAGTTCGTCTTCCAACTTCGTGCCGCATCCGGCTCCACGTCGTCAGATCCAGCCCAATATCCTGATCGGGTGTCGTCTACTCTTTTAGGTCGCGACAACTCAAGCAGCGTCTCATTCGAGGGCACCCCCTAGGCCAGGGTACGTTTTCCGTACTCGCCCCTTATTTATTTCATAATTATATTATTAGCCTGTTGCTCATATATCCGTTGAATCCGCCTCGAACCTCGGGGTACCAGGGACCGGGGGGACCCGGTCGCTGGCTGTAGGTAGCGTTGACCAGAAGACTTTGAAGACTTGGTCAACACGGAAGTCATCTCAGCACATTCCTCCTCCGGGACATCACGACTCGATCAACATTCCATCCACCTCATCCGGTGGTCCATCCGACACAGCTTCCAGGATGGATATCAAATAGTTGATTAAATAATATATATATTTTAAATTTTTTTAAAAGGAATCTATTAATTACTTTTATTTATGTTAGAAGTAGACTATATGAAAATTTAATTTATTTTTTTAATTATATATATAATTAATTTATTAATTATATATGTATAAAAAATTATTAGTGTAGAAAATATTGAAGTTACGGATACTATGAGAGAGACCGAGATTATAAAATCGAATCCAAATTTTACCATGGTCAAGCAGCATGCTCGGTGTGAACGCCACCCACATCGCCACCCGTCCGTCTCCGTGCCGGCCGCTGCAAACAATTAGCGTACGCTCACTTCCAACTGGCCAGCGTGTCGTCTCAGATTTGGCCCTTCTCCTCCCATCCCTTTTGCCAGTGGGAACGAACGCGGCGGCCCCGTGGAAAAACCAACGCACGCACGCCATTAATTACCTCCGCCCCTCTCCTATAAGTATCCATCCGCTACGCCTCTGCTCAGCAGGTCTGCATCGCGACAGAGACGTATTGCTCGCTCCGCAGCACTAGATGGTAATAAAGATTCTTCTCCTTCTTCTTCGTTGAATATTCCTTTCAGTTTCCTCACACTTGTTGCTTCTTCTTCGATCACGTTTTCCATGACAACGACTGAAAACCAGCAGTGGGCTTTTTGGGGGGGGGTTACGCCTTCATTTAGTCATTTCAATCCAAAAGAGTCAGCCAGGTCTGGAGCGTCTCGATGCCCATCGTTATCAATTATCATTGACCAGGACGGAACGATTTTAATCGGGGTTAACAAACTCTGGTTAGCCCAGCTGTATAACTTAGCGAGATCCGATAATAGCGGGCGATATATCCGGCACACCAAGGATTGAAACAGCGGTGTAACGCACCGGCTCGTGCGCTCCTCGCTTTCGTCGCCTTTGTTCGCTCAGTCGTGACGCTTAAAATTCCACCCCACACTTTCGCTCCTCTCGCTCTGGAACTCCGCCGCAGCGGCGAATTGTGGAGGCTACGTCGCTTTCTTTCTTCGCACTTGGAAGTCGAGGAAGAATCGATCAGCTGTATGTGCTCGCATTTTTTTTTTTTTTTTGCTTTCCTCCGTGAATTCGAAAGGATTGGCTGGTTAATCCTTTTCTCTTTTAAGCCGCCGCTTTGGTCTTTACCTTAAAGATTGACTTTTGAAAGAAAGCACCTGATGCCTCTTCTATTCTCTGCACTTGGTGTGTGTATTTGATTTTGGATACGGTGGGTTTTTGTTATATAGCTGATGCAGGGGGGTGTATTATGATAGGCGTGGATGGTTTTGTTATCTGATTGCTAGGTTGAGGTTTCTGGCTTTTGAGGTCCACGCTGATGATGCTGCTGTGTTGAATTGTTAATTGGATTAGTAGCATTCTTCTGCCGTTTGTAGAAGTTTATATTTTTCTTTGTTATCGTTGATTGTTATTGAAATCTATCACTTTTTAACACGGGCAAGAACTCGTTGCAAGAGTAGATGCTTGATAAAATGTTCCCATGGAAATTCGGAAATAACAGCCTAGATGCGTCTATGATCTGTAAAAGGAGGGGACATCGAAGGGATTAAATAAAAGCAATGTCGAAGGTGCCAGCTTACTATGCTGGTAAAGACCGTGAATGTTGTTTCCAAGTCATGGGTTCAGAACTTGGAAGGAAAAAGATGGAGAGCAGAGAGCACAACTGATATAGATGGATTTCTCATGGCAGATTAACCTATACTGCAGGGCACTTTTCTCTAACCCATCACACCAAAAGCCAACGCTGTGTTGTGATAGCAGATAGCAGGACATTTTTCTCTAATCCATATGTTCTTTTGCCATCTTAGATTAATACAAGTTGGTGAACTATGAGCGGTTCACTATTTTATTTTTCTATCAAAAAAAAAGTTTGTTGATTGTCAGTTTCTTTTTCTCTATCCTTTTTTGTATTAAACCCCATGAACTGAACTTTTGACAACATTGATACTTTATCTTAGGTTATTTATCTCAGTGCCTAAAGTTTAGCAACTTCCTTAAAGCAGGTCATGGAAGACTACAGAGATAAATACACCAAGGATGGGACAACAGATATCCATGGCCAACCAGCTCTGAAGAAGGAAACTGGAAATTGGAGGGCTTGTCCCTACATACTTGGTACATTTTATGATTTACTATAATAATATCTACGGTTAGTATGGATAATCTAACTAACTTCTCCAAATACTTATCTCAGCAAATGAATGCTGTGAGAGGCTGGCATACTATGGCATGAGTACCAATCTAGTAAACTACATGAAAAATCGGCTCAACCAAGTGAATGCTACTGCTGCAAACAATGTCACTAACTGGTCTGGTACGTGCTATATTATGCCACTTCTCGGGGCATTTATAGCTGATGCCTACTTAGGAAGATATTGGACAATTTCCAGCTTCATGATCATCTATATATTGGTAAGGAATTCAAATTCTTCTGGATAAACATATAATAGACACCACTAATCTTTTACTTCACTACAGGGTTTGGTATTACTGACTATGACGGCATCAGTGAAAGGTCTGAAAGCTCCTTGCAGTAATGGTGTTTGTCATCCAACAAAAGCACAAACCGCAGCAGTCTTTATAGCACTTTATCTTATTGCATTGGGTACAGGAGGGATCAAACCATGTGTCTCTTCTTTTGGTGCTGACCAGTTTGATGAATCTGATGAATCAGAGAAGAAGAGAAAAAGTTCATTCTTCAATTGGTTCTACTTCTCCATTAACATAGGAGCCCTGATTGCTGCTTCTGTGCTAGTTTGGATTCAGATGAATGTTGGATGGGGATGGGGTTTCGGAATCCCTGCAGTGGCAATGGCCGTTGCAGTTATAAGCTTTTTCTGGGGCACAAGATTGTATAGGCACCAAAAACCTGGAGGAAGTCCTCTGACACGTATTGCTCAGGTTATTTTTGCATCTGTAAGGAAGGCAGGAGTGAAGGTACCTGCTGACAAGTCACTATTATATGAAATTACAGTAAAAGAATCAGCCATAGAAGGTAGCCGTAAGCTTAAACACACAGACCAATTAACGTGAGTACACTGGAACACTTTCTGCTTGTTATAAATATGGAATTGATAAATTTGCTGTTCTGCTCTTTCTGCTTGCAATTGATACAGAATTGATATGATGCCTGTCTACAGTTAGTAGTCGCTCCAAGCCTTTGATGTTTGATTAAAGTTTTCATTGGGATTCATTAGGTTTTTTTTTTTGCTTTTATTAAAATGACTGTTGTTGAGCTGTTACAGTTCTGTTCTAGACTTGATAAATCAATAAGTTAGACATTTCTATTTATGATAGAATGTATAAAGAAAAGTTCCTGAATCTTGAAATCCTTCTCTAAATACTCTTTTGAACAAGTGGAAATTTTCCAATTGTTAGTTTCTTTATCTGGTTCCTACATACTGTTATCTGTTGTAGGATACAAGAGAATGCTTTCCTGTTCATCGCAATCTTTTCATAGGTTGTGCTGATTAAAAATTGTATATAATCTTTCATGATTTTAGAACTCGTGATCTGTTAACATAATCCATGAGACAAATTATAGATTGGACAAGATAGTTGTTTACTTGAATCAAAGATGATGGTCTTATGTTGTGTAGAAATGCATCACAAGATACTGACAATATTGTATGTTGTATAGACTAATAACTAAATGAATTATGCTTGTCAGTAAGGGAACCACAATCCTGCAAATTTATGAACAAGTTTTTGGCTACTAATATGTTTAAATATTACAACTTTATTAATTATGCATAATTTGTCTCCTAATCTGCTACATACACAACCTAAGGTAGCAGAAAACAGGATGACTACTATGGAAATACTTATTTTGGATGTTTTGAAGTATAATGGTTCTATGTTAATCCTACAATGCCTGAGTTGATCAAGTTTGATTAAACTTTCACAAACTGATTATTACTTCTTTCTGCAATGTCTGGATGTCTATACCTTGTAATTATTTTTCCATTCCTTATTTAGAAAAATTGTTCATTTTACCCAACTTAATTTTCCTTAATAAGCATCCTATGTTTGCATTTTATAAAAATTTCCTCGTTCAGCTTCCTTGACAAGGCTGCGGTAGAGACTGAAGAAGACAAGAACAAGGGTCCAGTGAATCCATGGAGACTTTGTACAGTCACCCAAATTGAGGAGCTGAAGAGTGTTCTCCGACTTCTTCCTATATGGGCAAGTGGCATTATTTTCTCAACTGTCTACAGCCAGATGAGCACCATGTTTGTCCTCCAAGGCAACACTCTGGATCCCCATATGGGCCCCCACTTCAAGATACCATCGGCTTCTCTCTCCATCTTTGATACCATTAGTGTAATTGTGTGGGTTCCAATTTATGATCGTTTTTTAGTACCATTCGTGCGGAAACTCACTGGCCGGGATCGCGGCTTCACCCAGCTGACGCGCATGGGCATTGGTCTTTTCATCTCCATCTTTTCAATGTTGGCAGCTGGTATTCTCGAGGTTGTTAGGCTGCAAGTTGTGGCACGGCACAACTTATACAATGACAAAGATGACTATGTTCCCATCTCAATATTCTGGCAAGTGCCTCAATACTTCATCATAGGGGCCGCCGAAGTGTTCACCTTCATCGGGCAACTGGAATTCTTCTACGACCAAGCACCTGACGCAATGCGGAGCATGTGCTCAGCCCTATCGCTTACCACCGTTGCACTTGGAAACTACCTGAGTACCTTGCTTGTTACAATCGTCACATCCATTACTACAAAGAATGGAAAACTCGGATGGATTCCTGACAATCTTAATCAAGGCCATCTGGATTACTTCTTTTGGCTTTTGGCAATTCTCAGTGTGCTAAACTTACTCGTGTATCTAGTGATTGCAAAGTTCTATACCTACAAAAACACAGTAGAGGATGCAGATACGAAAGGTGATGCCATCGAGCCATGAATAAGGCAGTATGCCAAGCTGTAGAAGTCTATATGGTAGATCAGTCAGTATCGCACCTCTACTGGGTACTTTTATTTATTTGATAAACCTTTTAAAGAAAGGTATATTGCAATTACTGAGTTGTTCTTGTGGTTAGTAATCCTGTGAATATAATTATGCTGCTCTTTTAGTACTTTGAACATCTCTGGTTATTTGAATGATTTACATTAAACAATGCTATTCACTTTTTCTGTTGGCAATTGTTAACATGGGGAATGCTAAAGAACTTGTATTAGCCTTTTAAGGGAGTTTACAACTTTGAACAGTGGAAGGTTATGGAATGAATGGGCCATCATCTAGTTTAAATCATCTAGCAAAGGATGTTTCCGACGCTTATAAATGTGTATATGATTGTTCTTTGATATTACTCCCAAAATCTTTCCACAAGTCCTACTGATGAGGACCTTGTCTCTTTCAACATTGTTCTGGTTGTGAATTGGATGTGGGATCAGTGCTCCTGTCAATTCGTTTCTAGGTCAAAACGGAGGAGGTAAATTATGAGTGACTATTAGCCATTAATACAGATGATCAAGGTACGGGGGAAGACATGTTTAGATGCGTCAAGTTTCAACTCCAAGACCTCATGTGGTAACATCCATGCCTCAATCACTGCATCGTCTCGAGGAGACAGGATGTAAGATCAAATATGGTGCTAGCTAGAGGGGATGAATGACACAAATAATGAGGCGTATTTCTTTTAAAATTGAGTAGTGGTTAATCAATCATGATGGTAGGACGAATTATCGCCCTAGAGAGCTGAATAACAGAAATAATGAAAAAACATTGTCTCTTCTGACATCTCTAGTTGTTAATTAGCCATGGTTGTAAATCAAATATGGCGCTAGAAGAGTGAATAGTGCAGAAGATATAAATACTTAAGTTAATCGGATTAATGACAAAACTAGAAATGTAAATATATAATACATAATAAAAGGATAGAATTCAGTATTTTACATAGTTTGAAATTGAATAACGTAGATGATATAATTAGTTAGATTAATCATACTAATGAGTAATGACAACGACTTAAATGTAAATATGTAATAAATAATAAAAGTAATAGAATGAGTAAACTCTCAATACTAACTTTTCAAGAAATATTCTTATTAATTTTTTTCAAAAGATAAAAAAATAGTGTAGTAATTATAAAGCTAATTGAAGGTAAACACTTTAAAATCAAATGAAAGCAAACACAAATAAAGACACTAAAACTAATTTGTTGTAGAGGATAAAGATCCCAAGAACTTTTTTTGAGAATTCTATTATTTTCACGCTCCCACCTCATTTTGACAGCCCTCGAAACAGTAGAAATATATTTTTTCCCTTAAGACTTTCATTAGTCCCAACAATTTTGTTGTTGGCCTTCTATGTTTGCTCTCATTTAAATTTTAGGATAGATTAATTATAGAATAACAACTCTCAATTAGAGTGGTAAACAAGTCAAGTCAAGTTTTAGGGTGCTCAAGTTTATTTGATAAAGTAATTGAGCCGAGCCAAATCTAAAATGAACTAACTTTTCAAATAATTATTCAAGTTTAGTTTGATTTATTTTTTATAAGTTTGAATTTGGTTCAAGATTTGATTTGAACTTGGTTCGTTAAGATGTTATCGAACTCTTAATTCAAATTTGGCTTGAGTTTAATTCGTTTATATATTATCGAGCTTTCAATTCAAACTTATTTGATTTTTTAAAACTTGATAATTCAAATTTATTTATTCATTTTAAAAGTTTTTTTTATTTATTTAGCATGTTGATAAGAGTGTTATTAATGAACATGGTTTGTTCACGAATATTATTCACGAACATTAATAAGTTGAACACATATATGTTTAAGTTTGTTTGTTTAGTTTAACGAGTTGTTCAAGTTTGTTATTTAATTAATCTCGTGTGAATTAACATAAATAAATTTTTACCAAATTGAACACTAAACTTATTCATGAATATTCAATTCATTTATAATCCTACTCTCGATAAGTTAAGTCTCTTACTCTATTCTTATTTATATTTAAATGGAATTGTAACTCTCAATTTTAATTAATACTAGTGACCATGCACACGTGTTGCGTGCATTTTAGCATTAAAATACTAAAGTAGAGTCATTAGGGTAAAGTATTGACTTTTGAAAATCTGAATTATTTGGGTCTTTGAAAATTTGAATTGTTTGATTTTTCGAGTGTCACCCTTACGGCTTCCGTATGAAAAAATTTAATTTAATTTAATATTATACTGATCTTAGTAAAAAAAACTAAGAAAAATATATATTTTTTTAATTTTGTTGGCTTAAAATATTTATAGAAGCGTTTTTGATCATAGTATTATCAATTCTAAGATGTGGGACTAAAGAGAACTATATTTTTTTATATAAAACAATCAGAGAAAATTAATGATGAGAAAAATTCATAATAATATGTCGGAGTCTCGAACTTTAGATCACTGATTGTTTCGCTTGTGGAATTACTAATAAACCTTGGAATTATTTTTAGTGTGAATAGGAAAAAGGATATTAATGTAAATTTATTTTAGGTTTCATCAAAATTAATTAGTATAGGGGGGAGATTTTTAATAAAATAGTAAAATATTTATTTATTATAATAAGATCTTCTGACTGAGATATTTATTGATATATTTATATCATTTTAATATGTCTGTTAAAATTTTCTTTAATATGTTGAACATCTGATTTTCTCTTAAATATTTCTATTTCTTATATTATTTATCATGCATGGTATGTTCACCACATCTTCATATCTCTCGTATCTACAACAACTTTAATTTTTTTTCTTATATGCTTGCTTCATAATTTAATATTTAATTTTATATAATAATAATAGATTTAACTATTTTATATATATATATATATATATATATATAATTTTATATATATTTTATGATCACAAAAATATAATAGATTGATTATAAAAGTTTAAATTTAATTAATCAATATTTTATAATTTTAGAGTATTTTTCTTTATTTTAGCGGATAGAACTTTGTGTTCAATGGTTAATAGGTTGGGGTGACAATTCGAACATGCGACTGAGACGAATCTGGTTTGACTTGTGCCATTTAATTTCACTTTGAATTTGACTTAGATAATAAATGAGTCAAAATCTATGATCCACGCAAACATACACATGACTTATCTATAAAAGAATAATCTATTTGTCTTATTTAATTATGACCTGAATCATTTATTTTATTTACCGACAACCTATTTATAATTTCAACAATTTTTAATATAAACTTGTAAAATCGTAGGTTCAGTTATATCACAATAAATATTTTCTATTAATTTTAGAAGGAAGAGGGAGTGGTGGTTAGAGTTTGTAGATTTTCAAATATGGATTAAAAAATCTACCAATTAAAAAAGTAATGGGTTTATTCAACCAAGAGACTGAACAATTTTTATTGATTTTTTTTTAATGATAGATTTTTATAGAGTTAATAGATTTTTATTGACTTTTATAAAATCTTATATAGTTGTGAAAAAAAATTTTATGGAGTTTTATAGATTTTTTTGCTTCACGGAAATTTGTAGATTTAAGGAGGTGTATTCAATCTTGGAAAAAGACCGTCATAGTCTTGCACTATATTTATTTTCAAATAAAACCTAAAATACCTAATTAAATTTATTTTTTAATAAAATAATAAACAGTATACTTGTCCATAATTTTTTTTTAATTTTTTATACTTTTATCTTATTTTAGCTAAAAATAAAGAGAAGGTAACATTTCACTTTTAAAAAAACTTTAATAATATAATTTTAAATCCAACAATATTATAATAATTTTAAATATTTTTATTTATAATTTTGATTCAAATTAAATGTTGGTCAACCCTTTAATTTGGTGAAACTTTTAATAAAATATTAAATTGATAAATTTGATTAGTAATAAAATTAATAATAATATTATTAATTTGATTAGTAATAATATTATTAAAATAAATATATATAAATATATATAAATATATAAAATATATTTAGGAATTTTTAAAATTTAATAAATTTTATAGAATATTTTTAGGTCGAATTTTATTAGATTTTATTAAATTATCTATTAATTAAGTTGAAAATTAATTTGATTTATTAATATATATTTTACATTAAAACTTATTGTCTCAAGTTTTTCTTATCTATATGCATAGTGCCACTGTCTAAATCAACTTCGACTTCGACTTCGACCTGCTCGCAAGTAGTCAATGGAAGCATCACCGGCAACTTCAAACAATTTTTCAATTTGTTTTTCTCTTTTCTCGTGCACTGCAGGCTTCACCGGATGACACTCATTGTTTCTCATCATGAGCAATCAGAGAAAAATCTTCGCCTACAGCCCGCCGCCATGAGTCACAGTCGGAGAAAAGGCTATAAGTGATTCGTGTTCCGTTCCAATCCATTCTTTTGCTATTATAATGACGTAGAACGACATTTCAGAGGACTCTCAGCTTCGCATGAAATGCATGCTGAAAGGTTGATAAAGGCTGTCGAGAGGTTGAACAAGGACATGACCTTTAAGAAAAAGAAATAATCAAAATCGATGAGCGGGAAGAGAAAGGACTTATTTGTAAAACATTAAAGCGATTTGAAGTCAAAATCTCAAGGATGAGGAGAAGATTTTTTATTTTATTTTAAAATTGTACCAAATGTTTTGAAAAATTCTTATTGGTTAAAATTTATATCCAAAGATTTCTAAAAGAATCCATTAAAATCGAAAATTTTGATACCAAAAGATTTTTATAGAATTTTAAAAAGTCAAATTTTAATACCACATAACCTTTTAAAACTCTATAAAAATCTAATTTAGATACCACTAGATTTCTATAAAGTCTATAAAAGTCTAGATACACTTAAACTTTTAAAATCCACAAAAATCATTCAAGATAATTTCATAATATTTCTCGGTCATTTTCATAAAGAATTTACACTACAACTAATATAAGAAATAATGTTAATAAACAAATGCTGCTCCGACTGTATTATAAGCTACAATTCATCACCACTTACGGTTTCTTTAAATTGGTTGGTGCAAACTGTACTCTTCGTAAGGGAATTATAGTGTATCATCTTATGCTGGTGCGAATCATGCACAAATAGGTGCCAATAACGTTCTTCCACGCGTAGTTCCACGTTTATGGGACAAAAGATACCATATTATTGTTTATTCTCTTCCACGGGATATAATTGTTTGATGAAAAGCAAGTCCTTCCATTATTCCAAACATTCCCCATGTAAATAAGATCGCCAAAGCAAACTATACAAGTAATTATGTCATGTCAAACTCATGGGTTCGTCCGCACAGAACATGGATGGATAGGCTTTCTGACCAGTCTCCTTCTATTCATTAGCCAAGATAGCAAAATATGTCATCCAACATTCCCCCATCAATGAATACATTTCAATCTAAAATTTCTGAGGATGCAAGCAAGTAGAGGTGGATTGAGTCATTTGACGTTTTGTGTGACTGCACCAACAAATATAAATCACAACCCTCTGAATTGCATGGTAGGAGTACAAGGTATAAGAACTAATATTTGGGTATCTACATAATTTACACGTTGTAAGCAGAATGAGCTTACCTTATTTTTGCAAATGTCTGCATAGTTTCCGTGATCTTAGGCTTCATGTCTTGGCCAAAATGTTCATGACTTGCTACATGCATGTGTGCACGATACCACAATGTTATATGACAATTCTACATTTGTCATTGTACTCTAATACTGTATGCGATAAATACAATAATAACCATGTATTTTTAATAGATTACCTTGATAATCTTATTCTTCATCTTATCAAATTCCTCAGCTGTGTTTGGGGTTGACTCCTTTACAATGTCCTTGCCTTTGCCCCAACGAAGCTCTTCTTCAGCTACACCTCCCTGACTCGAAGCCTCTTAGCCCCTTCTTCTCCCTTAACACCCTCCTCTTCTGGCTAACACACTATATTCAATTCTTTTATTATCCACCTTCATTTTTTAGTGGTCTTGGAGGCACAACCTTTTTTCATGCGAGAGTCTTTCTCTTAGTGTGGGGGTTGCTGTAGAGGGTGATGCTGTACTGATTTGTCCGGTTCCTTGGGGAACCTGTAAGTTCTTGCCTGGACTGATCGGCAACCCCTTGTGGTTCGTATCTCTGTTGAAGCCGATCGACATAATGCATTCTCGTTGCCAACAATTTTTAGAGCTATTTTTCTTAGTTGACTATCCTTCTAAGGAATTAATGAATCCTTTTCAATTAACAACCTCGCAGTTTTTGCAATTTGTACTTGTTGCTCATGTATATTATCTTCTCTTTCACTTTTGACCCGATCGAGCTATTTTATGTTTAACATCCTCCACACTTTGAAGTATATCGTGAATTTGTTTTTCTTTTTAGGCGATCTCTAGGTCTTTAAATGTGGTGGCATCGGATTCTGGTCGTCATCCTGATGTAATTTTCTAATTCTTTACAACTACAATCAGAATCTTTGAAATACTCCAAATAGAGTGGCCTGGAGGCCTCATTTAACTCCATTGAGATGGCTTCTCCATTGTCACGTAGGCTAAGAATCAGCGAGATAACTATCTTGGTGAATATCAATCATTTTTCCCGACAAATGAAATACTGTTTCTCTGGATCCTATTGTCAAACATATTTTGGGCATTTTTATTCTTAGGGATGTCCAAGGCCCACGCAAAGGGTGCTTCGAATCAAAAGACAACACGTTGTTTGCGGGTTTGGTAAGATGGTGACACCCACTATCTAACAACAATAACGAGTTCATGAGACTCCAACACGTCGGTAAAATTTCAATTTATGATTTTAGACAAGTGTAGGCCCATCAGTCGGTTTCATTATTCAAAAAGTAGTTGATGGACGCACAAATCTCCGAATGATCCCAAACAAAGTCTCATATATTCGTCTTGGTATCCACAGTAAACTCATGTCCTCAAACACAACAACGATACAGTTTTACGTACATGTTTCCGGCGCAATAAATGATGTCAGAGGTTTGTTAGTAATTTGTAAGACGGTGATACCCAATATTTGACAACACAATTGAGTTCATAGGATTCTATTACATTGGTAAATTTTCAATTTATGATTTTTAGATAAGTGTAGGCCCATTAGTTGGTTTCGTCACAAAAGTGGATGATGGGCATACAGACCTTTGAATGACCCAAACAAAGTCCCATGTGCTCGCCTTGGTCATCTTAGTAAACCCATGTCGTCAAACACAACCATGATACTGTGTATTACGTCCAATTATTTTAGACTCGGGTTCGTCACAAAAGTGGCTAATGACCCCTAAAGACCTTCCAATAATATAAAAGCATACCCGATGTACTCGTCTAGTTCTCTCAAATATATCAATGGCCTTAGCCATCAATGTGATACACATTTTTCAAAGTATGAATTTTATTTTCAAAACCAATACCAATTAATTACCAACATCAATGTGATGCACATGTACTCATCAATACAATATCTTTAATAATTCAATCTAGATACTTGCCACACAATCAGATTACCATAATTATTTAAATCCAGTTAGCAATAAATAGATTGCTAATATGGCCTAAAAGACGAGGATGCTTCCCTAAAGAGTATTAAAATGTGTGCGTTAATTACTTCTCCATCTGTTAATATTCTACCTAAGACATGTAAGGAAGGCCTCTCTTGTCAATGCATCGTAATCTTCCTCCGATACAAAGTCATAAATAGGTCATCTCAACTTCTGATGTACTAATATAAGGTAGGTCACATTTGCTTCTCATTTTTTTTTTCCATTTCTTTAAATTTATCTTTAAGATATTGTAAATATTTAACATTCTCAAAAGAAACTCAATTCAATATGATTGCAATTAATATTTGAGAATTACTTCATAATTCTCTACTTTAATAGCATCCAATCATCTCCCTTCGTTGTATTTTTTCGTCCTCATCTTCATCAATCTTGTCTGTGACTAATATAATCTTGTCTTCTTGCATTTCAAATTTTTTGCCTTGCTTTTGATTATTTTTACCCCTTTTACCCTACTTCATTTGTCCTCTTCATATTATGGACCATTGGTACCCATGAAGTGTATTTTTAGGAGTGTTCATGAGGTCATAGCGACTACTGTTGCGTCCTCTTCTCATTAGATTGGTGGATGAATTTTCAGGAGAAAGATGTCCTGCATGGTGCCTAGTTGGAAAAGATAATCTTTCCCTTTCCAAAATGTCAACTAATTCTTTATTTAATTCTTCTAATTCTTCATTCTTCATAGTAAGCAATTCAATAGATTTTTCCTTTACAATACACCCTAAATATACAACGGCCTCCGGTGAGTCTATATTGATTTGTGTAGTGTAGGTGTCGTCCTGTTGTGGGGTTGACTCACATTGAGTGGCAATGGTGTTCCAAGTAAATAGACTTTCTCGGGAGTAGGGAGAATATCAATAATAATCTAACTCTATTAACAAATAATGTACCATTATTTCAAATACACATTATGTTTACCTAGAATATAATGGTGAGAATCTTTCGAACTTAGCCTTTATTAATATGAGAATAAGTAGATCTCCACTTACTTATTCTCAGTCCTACGATACTTGTTGCTCGTTGAATAGGGGCATGCTTAAGAAACCAAGCCTATGTCATAAATAAATCATTGAATGATATTAACTTTTTATGCAAACAAATAATTACATATTCAAACTTACCGCAAGTAGACCAGCAAATCCTTTCATATAAGGCAGCGTGACAATATGACTAGGAGTCTTTGAGCCAAATACTCCAAATATCAAGAGTTGAGGCATATATAAATATATTGCCTCAACCCAATTATTATTTCCTAGATTGTCGATATTGCAATATGTAATTATATGGCGCCTTAACTCTTGATATTTGGAGTGTTTGCCGTAAAGACTCCTAGTCGTATCGTCACGCTACCTTATATGAAGGTATTTGCTAATTTGCTTGTTGTAAGTTTGAATATGTAGTTATTTGTTTGCATAAATAGCTAATATCATCCAATGATTTATTTATAACATAGGCTTGGTTTCTTGAGCATGTCTTTATTCAATGGACATCCAACATCGTAGGACCGAGAATAAGTAAGTGGAGGTCTACTTATTCTTATTTTAATAAAGTAAGGGCTAAGTTAAAAGGACTATCACCTTTCTAGGTAAACATCAGATATATTTAAAATAATGGTACAATATTTGTTAATTGAGTCAGATTATTGTTGTATTTACTTAGAACTCCCTCACTACTCAATGTGAGTCAACACCACGGCGGGGCGACATATACACTACACAAATAAATACAGACTCACCGGAGTCCGGTGATTGGATGTTTAGGGTGTATTGTAAAGGAAAAATCTATGGAATTGCTTACTATGAAAAATAAGTAGAATTAAATAAAGAATTAGGTATAAGAAGTATCTTTTTACGATATAAAATACTACATTATTTGATATGCAAGAGACACAAACATACTAAAAATTGTCACGGATTGACACTGCAACCTTTGTGTGAAATCCATTTTCATACCATATAAAACAAATGTCAGTAATATTGCATTACGAAAAAGGTGCAGTCATTACTACAGTTTCAAAATTTTCAACAATTTAGTTAAATGCAAATATAATTTAAGCCATTTATAATGTAGTAAATTTATTTACGACAAAATTTGTTGGAGACAATCAACTTTAGTCGAGGCCCAATCATCAAAAGACAGATAATTCATTGTGCATTTGTCTTAGTTTACCGCTAGGAAAATTTGTCTATCTAGATGCCTGTCACATAATCGGATTGCCATAATTATTTAAATCCAATTAGTAATAAATAGATTGCTTATATGCCCTAAAAGACGAGGATGATTCCTTAAAGAGTATTGAAATGTACATGTCGATTACGTCTCCGTCCGTAAAAATTCTACCTAAGACACTTATAAGGAAGGCCTCTCTTATCAATGCGTAGTAGTTTTCCTCCCATACAAAGTCAAAAATAGGTCATCTCAACTTTTGAAGTACTGATATAAGGTTGGTCACATTTGTTTCTCATTTGCCTTTAATATACTGTAAATAAAAACAACTAAATGTATTTAACACCCACAAAAAAAAACTCATCAATACGATTGCAATTAATATTTAAGAATTATTTCATAATTCTCTACTTTAATAGTATCCAACCTTTTCTTTCGTTGTAAATAAAAATAACTCAATGTATTTAACACCCACAAAAGAAGCTCATATCAATACGATTGCAATTAATATTTAAGAATTATTTCATAATTCTCTACTTAAATAGCATCCAACCTTCTCCCTTCGTTGTATTTTTCGGCCTCCTCTTTATCAATCTTGTCGGTGACTAATATAGTCTTGTCTTTTTGCATTTCAGATTTTTGGCCTTGCTTTTGATTATTTTTAACCCCTTCACTGTACTTCATTTGTCCTCTTCGTACCCGGGACCATTGGTACCTATGAAGTGTATATTTAGGAGTGTCCCTGAGGTCATAGCGACTTTTGTTGCATCATTTTCTCATCAAATTGGTAGATGAATCTTTAGGAGAAGAATGTCTTGTAAGGTATTCAATAGATTTTTCATTTATAATACATCCAACGACGTCTGGTGAGTCTATATTGATTTGTGCAGTTATGTGTCGCCTCACTGTGGTGTTGACTCACATTGAGTGGCAAGGGGGTTCCAAGTAAATGGACTTTCTTGGGAGTAGGGAGACTATCAACAATAATCTTACTCAAGTAATAAATAATGTACATTATTTCAAATAGACCTTATGCTTACTTGGAAAAATGAGAGCTCTTTTATCTTAGCCCTTACTTTATTAATATGAGAATAAGTAGATCTCCACTTACTTATTCTCGATCCTACGATACTGGTTGTTTGTTGAATAGGGACATGCTTAAGAAACTAAGCATATGTCATAAATAAATCATTGAATGATATTAGCTATTTATACAAACAAATAACTACATATTCAAACTTATAGTAAGTAGACCAACCCATCCCTTCATATAAGGCAGCGTGACGATACAATCAGGAGTCTTTGCAACAAACACTCCAAATATTGAGAGTTGAGGCACCATATAAATATATTGTCTCAACCCAATTATAATTTCTCAGGTTGTCGATATCATCGACAATATCTATAATTCCTAAAAGTTGCTTAATAATTTGAAGCAAATAACACAGAAGAAAAAATATATAAAATATAAAATTTATAAAATAACCTAACATGTTCATCTGATTCCACATGAAGGTTACACCCACATTTCAAAATTTAAAAATTTTGCCTCCCGAATAAAATCAGAAATAGGTAATCTCAACTTCCGAAGTACTAATATAAGGTAGGTCATATTTGCTTCTCGTTTATTCTTTTTCGTTTTCTTTAAAACACTGTAAATAAAAACAACTCAATGTATTTAACACCTACAAAAGGAACTCAAAAAAAAAAAATGTCAATTTGAATGTAAGATTTTTAATAAAAACACCCACTCTAAGAGTTGATTCCTATGACTTAACTCTGTTTCCTCCAGATCATGTTGGGTGCTTGAAAGATCAAGGAATTTCAGTAAGTGATTGTGCTATTGGAACTGGTTTTGCATTAACATGGACAATTCTACATTGTGAAAGAGAAAATGTTGCGCTTGAGAATTGTGATTTTGGAACTTTTCCTGGATATTGGAGCAAGCTCCATGCTCCATACAAGTTATTGCATGAATGTTTTTCTACAATGATTGAACCTCGTACCCAGAGTGATCTTCTATCCGAACTCATTATTTTGTTCTGCAAGTTAATTGTTATTATATTAGTAGATTGTTATATGAAAGTAAGAGTCGAATCTCAGGGGAATAATTCTCTAAGGAATAAAATCTCTCTCACTTAAAGAGATCGCTGCTCAGTCACTGTATTTTAATGACTTTTTATTCATGTTGAATTGAAAGGATCCTCCACATATTAGTTTGAATTTATGCAACAACAATTATAACAACCCGTTGGCTCACTCGGTGGCTCAGGTATGCAATAGTTACAATGTGCGGCTTTGCACTCCTCATAACATATCTCTGGTGTTGGTGTACAATCAAGAGAGTCGCACTTGTCTAAAATCTTGTATCCAGATCTTGCTTCGACTTCTGATGCATAAAATCATTTTATTATTATTATTATTATCATCGTCATTATCAAGCATTATTTAATCGTCCATTTAGTATAAAAGGTTACTATCTTGATCATGAGATGCCTCCACACTAGCTTAGATGCGAGATTATTCTTTGTTAGGAAAAAGGGCAACAAAGTTAAACTATTGATACCTGAAAAAAAAAAAAACTTGCCTTTGTGGGGAAGGAGCACCAATGTGACTAGAAGAAAGAAGGGGAAAGTCGAGAGTTTAAGAGTCATGTCTTCGTCAATTGGTTTCAAAGAAATTTTTTATATTCTGTCAATTGTATATAGTGATCGATTTATATAGAGTTTAGAATCGCAAATTAAGATAATTTTTCAATGGGCTCATGTTTTTTTTTAACCCATAGTTTGGAAACTTTTAAAATCATACTGTTTTAAAATTTTAAAAATATTTTTGCTTGTAGAAATCAAACCCTTCCTTACTATATATTTTTTAGACTTATATTTAATCATTTTATAAATTAAAATTTTCATTAAAAATACTTTTTTAGTTTCACTTTATTCCTACCCATTTTTTTTAAATAGAAAATAATTAAATGGTAGTTTGGACGTATCAAAAAAAAAAAATACTATGCAATTCTAATAATTTAAAAACTAGGGTCAAAACTTAAGTAATGTCCAAATGAAAACATTTATGAATTAACCAAGCTTTAGTTATAAACACTGAGATATTTTCTCAAAGGGCACATTTGAATTTTAGAATATTTTTAAAGTATACATCATACTCTTCGTATTTTTAAAAAGCGCGCCATATTTTCAAAATATTTTTTCCTTAAATAATTTCTTTTAAAAAAAATCTGTCACGTGGTCACAGGATCCGGTATATATATATATAATTTTAATTTTTTTTTAAAAAAAATTAACTTATGTTAGTTAAGCTTTCACTAAGGATGATCTTACAATCTTTACAAATTTTTTTTTTCTCTTCCTAACCATAAGAAAGTAAATTTATTATTTATTATTCTCACTTTTGAATGTGATCAAGTGTTTTATATTTTCTTAAAAATGTATTAGCTAATATAAGATCATATACTATCACAAAATCTAATATAATTTTTTCTTTTTTATTTCTTGTTCCAAACCTATAGCCCTCATGTATCCTCTCATATTTCTCATTTTTCACTCCGACAATCCTATTTGGATCGCCTCCTATTAAAATCATTGAATTTGACAGAATATTTTGCAATACTTCATCTCGGTCGTCCCAAACCCTTAATTTAGTGACTTCATCTAATTCTACTTTAGATGCATATATGCTAATTATGTTCATAGTTTCTTTTACGACTACTATTAAGGGAGTTATAATTTTATCCTCTTTTTTAACTACTGTTACAACTTCATCATTTAATGAACTATCTATGATAATATCCACTTCATTTCTGATTTTACTTTTTCCTGTGTACCAAAACTCAAAACCCGAGTTCTTTATCATCTTTACATTTTCGCCTACCTATTTTGTCTTATTCAACTTATGGTTTGAGAACTCTTGCCTATTTAACACGACATCCAAGTTCTCATGAAGATGTAGCGGTACTTGCCAATACATTATAATCAGACCCTACAACATGAATTCTTGCATATTTAGTACTACATCATAGTTATGAAGATATAGCGGCCATTGTCGAAACATTATAATCGAATCCTATAATGTGTTTCTTCTGATGAACAAACTAATATTAGTACAATGGTTTAATGGATCCATAATGAAACATTTACCTTAGTAATTAAAGATGATATAATTAAAATGCATTGCTAAAAGGTTATCCAGTAAGTGAATAGTTGATAGTATTAATATTACTATTTAGGAATATAATCTATAGCCAAAATTTATATTTTGAAGAACTAATTATCAATTTGATTATTCTAAAAATTAGTTAAGATGTAGTTGATTAACACTGTTTGAAATTAAGAATGCAAAAGAGTTAAGTTAAATCAAATTGGATTGTCTTAATGATTAATCGAAGATTTTTGTTTATGTGAGCATAAATTTGTAATAGTTCATATAAAGCTTATGGAGTGGATGACTTCTATGTGTGTGGTTGAGTTATTTGGTTTGAGTTTGATAGCTTAAAAACACGATGTAAGTGGATATTTGAAAGGTGAAGAGAAAAAGATGACACATAGAACGAGCAAGCTTAGCATATTTGAGGTTTAGGAGGTTGAACATGAGATGTAGTTTAAGTTAAGTAGGCTCGTACAATTGGGTGTCTCTGAGGAATTGGAAACATGTATCACAAGGTAAACTTAACGAAAGATTAAACACTTGGATGTTTGAAATTATAGTAAAAGATGATTACGTTCACTTCAAGTGTCCTTCACAGTCTATCTTCAAATTATGTAAAGAGAGGTACATTTTAAGATCAACTTATGGCTAACCGTCCACTTGAATGCTTGAAAGCTTGCAAGTGATGTATACGCTTAGGTTTCATTGAATGAAAACAATTTTTAATTTTGTTAAATAATTTATAAAAATAATAAATTAAATGTAATGGTTATATGTAATGGTTAGCAGAAAACTAATCAAAAGCACCAAATTGAAGTATTCAGTTCTCCAGGATGCAGATTCGATAAAAGTGAAAATTTAGATGAAAGCATAACTTACATCACGTAGTTTGTTGCCAGCTTTACGAATCACTTCAGTAGGATCTTTTGCTACTGAAAAGAAATAATTAGGAGGGACTAAAATCATTGGCCAGCTCACCTCAAGATTCACATTCTATCTAGGAATCACCACATGACAAGAATTTGTTGATTGAGAAAGACATGGGAGATGAGACTGCAACGACTAATGAACAAGTGTATGACGATGATGAGGTTGACGAGATACTTTATGGTGATGACCATAAGACCTTAGTTGTCTGCGAGAGTCGGTTGACTCCCAAGGACGACTCGAAGGATGATGGCAAAAGTGGGATGGTGCAAGATAGGGATGTTGCAGATTCAAGGAGATTTCTCAACTTTCTAATCCTCAAAGTATGATGTATATGAAAGAGTACAATATTCAGACTCCTAATCTCAAAGAAATTTTTTCTTCCAGTGATGTTGTTGAAGCAAGTGCTACTAGGGTTTCATCCCTAGTGGCTATTTTAATTTGCAGATGTTCCTTCAATTGATGGTTTAAGGGAGAAAACATTTTCAGGTAACATTATGAAATTCATGCTACAAAATCCGATCAAGACCCTTCAGATTCACCTTGTACAGTGTTGATTAAACCGGATTCTCTCTTACATCCTGGTCATCCACAATTAGCTACTTTTGAGCTTGATTTAGAAAATACAGTGCAAACTCCTTTCTCTTCTTTAGATCCTTCCAATAAGAAGGATGAATTGCTTGGCCTTCCGAAGGGATGGGGTGGCAATGGAAAAGAGGGATTCGAGACACTCAACATTAGTTGTGATATATAATTCACTAGATACTAAAGACTGGATTATGCTAGAGCTGTTGAAAGACAAGTTGCTTAACTAGTTTTCGATAAAATATCAGAACAACAAACAAGCCGACTTTTTGTTATCCAAACAAGAAAATGACATTATACATCTTATTTCTAGTCTTGGATACTAGTAGTGGGCTTTGAATTCCATTCTTGAACACGATGTTGGCGAGTATAACAAGCTCAAGTTTAAAGATAGAAAGATTGGACTCTATGACATATTACAGAAAATCAATAATAACGTTTACAAGTTGCACATTCCTAGCCACTTGAAGACTTCGTGTCTTTAACACGAAGCACTTAAGTCTTTGTTTTATGGATCTGAAGATCCTATTCTAAAATTGAGGACGAATTCTTTTCAATCCAAGATGATTGATGCAGAAGGTTCCGGATAATTTTTGTTATTGTTTTAGGATTGTTTTCGTCTTTTGTGATATTAAATGATTGAATTTGTTATTTATACTTTGTGCTGGAATTACTGCATTAATATTGTTGGTTTAAAGGGATTGTTAAACATCAAAACTACATGTATTACAACACGTACGGGCATGATTGCACCATCATGTATTGCTGTGCATCAGTTTGTATTCCTCTGCTCTTTAGTACTTTCAATATTTGTGTTTGTTTTTTTTTATCATTCAGATATTGTATGATCATCATCGTTAGAAACAAACAATCTAGTGTTGGAGATTTATGGGTACTTAGTTGAATTTAAAATTTACACAGAATTTAAATTCAACTTACAGCCGAAATGACCTGAGCAGATAATCTCAGGCTGCAAGCAGAGACTGGTTTCCGTAACACAGCAGAGCTGAGCGACAGGGCAGGTTTGCATAGCGGAAGAGCAGGTCTGCAGAGCGGCAGACCAGAGCGAAAGACCAAGACAGGTCTGCAAAGCAGCAGACCAGAGCAGCAGGGCAGGTCTGCAGAGCAGCAGGGCAGAGCAGCAAACTAGCACTGCAGTGCGGAAGACTAGAGTGGCAGAGCAGGTCTGCAGAGTAGCAAACTAGAGCAGCAAAACAGATCTGCAGAGCGGCAGGTCTGCAGAAAGAAATATCAGGTCTGCAGAGCAGAATGACCAGGTCTGTAGAAAGGAAGACTAGGTCTGCAGAGCAGAATGACTAGGTTTGTTTGAGCAGGTCTGCAAAAAGGAAGACCAGGTCTGCAGAAAGGTCGGGCGAATATCCCGACCGAGTAAGCTGATCGAGGCCTGCGAGTAGCAGTTTCCTTGAAACAGATTTGTCCACCTCCGGTTGTGCTTTGAGGTTTACTCGGGTCGTCTGTTTCCCAGGATACAACGATCGACCGTGAACTCCACCAAGCACTGGTGGTCATAGCGAACTGAGTGGCACCCGAATGCTACCACGGGCACTCTGCCGAGCAAGAGTTGCATGACAGAGGAGGGGAATGTGGAGGAGAGCTTCTGCCTTCTTCGCTGTGTTATCTGCGTAACCTTTTGCCTGTGGTTGGCCATTTTGATTCTGCATTAATCTTTCTTTAATGCATCCGTTACACAAGCAGCAAAAAAATATATGTGGCAAAATGTTGATTGTTCCGCTTGGACAAATTTTGTCACGACCGGTCCAGCATTCATGTGCGCAGGTCGCGCTCGCGCACGAGCCAACTTGGTTCAGTACAATCCGGACCCTGGATTTGCACCCACCCATGCACACCCACGCGTGAGAGAGAGCCTCTCCCCATGCATTTGTTCACATCCTCAATGTATGTGAATCAATATAAACCAACAAAGATGCCAAGAAACTCCCAATGTGAAACTAAAGTCCCATGCACAATAGAGCTTCTTCTCTTCCTCCTCTTCTCCATTCACACTTATTCAACAATCATTTCATCTTAAGTCATGTTTCTTTAGTACATGAAAATATTTTCTCATATTAATCCCTCTTCTCCTCCTCCTCCTCCGATCTATGCTACATAACAGAAAGTGGCCCTTTCAGGCCTCTCAAAGCTAAGGATCATAACTTTCTACTCTACCTAGCTTTCTGGTCCAACTACCACTGTCGCGAGGTGTCTGTGTGAAATAGCTTGTCAATACAATTTTCTCACCGTCACAATTTTCAGTCTGTATCATGCTGTTTTCTTTATTCAGGGATCGAAGGTTGCCTGACTGCCGCCACCAGATGTCTATGAACTACTCATTAAATGATCATCTTTTACTATGCATGAGATCGATGAGGTTAGATAACATTGTTCTAACTGGTGACCTTGTTCATACAATTGTTATCTTCATTCAAGCGAGCGAGTGCACATGCACATGCACTGCAAACTCAACACTCAAAGATTTTGTAATTTCTTAAAAGTCGATCTTCCTATAAAGACGGAAGACACATGATCGTTGTTTATCTTATTACTAAATGTGATCATGCATGCTTTTATCTGAAACCAGAGGCCGAGGCCGAGGCCAAGAATGCAAGTGAATGGTGAGCATAAAGATCACATAGCTAGGCCTATTCTTGAGATGATGAAGAGAGCTCAGAGTGGTCATAGCATTGGCTTGGTTCTATATGGATCACAACAATAACAATAAGGGTGCGTTTGGTTCAAATCATCATGTATAACCTTGGTTATGTGATTACCTAACCAAGGTTATAGGGAATAAAACATAACCAAATGTTGTTTGGTTCAACTTAGGTAATGCAACAAAAACTTGTTTGTTTGAAGGTTTTAATGAATACCTTAGTTTAATATTTTACCGTATTACCCTCAGTTATAAAACCAACTATACATAATAATATTATTATTATTTATTTTTTTTTTAATATTTTTTTACTTTTCTTTTTCATGTATATTTTTTTACTTTTTATGTGTTTTTTTTATTTTTTAATATTTTTATATTTTTATATTATTTATATTTATATTTTTTTCATTTTTTAAATTTTAAATTTTATTTATTTATTTTATTTTTAATTTTATTTTTAATTTTAATTTTTTTTAAAATTTTTTAAAAAATTTTAAATTTTAAAATTTTTATAAATTTTTTTTAAAATTTTTTTAACATTTTTAAAAATTTTATTTTTTATTTTTAAAATTTTTACTTTTTTTTATTTTTAAAAATTATTTATTTTAAAAAAAATAAATTTTTAAATTTTTTAAAACATTTTTTTATTTTTTAATATTTTTTTACATTTTTTCTCTTTTTTTCATGTTTTTTCTTATCGGAGGATATTTTTGGTAAAAAAAATCGTTAACCCCGGAATTAACAAAAACCTTAGTTTTCTGAGGTTTTCCGATTCCGGGCTACATGACTCTTTTGCTGACGTGTCGGGCATGGAACATTACTTGGGAATCATCGAATATTTAAACCAAACAAGATTTTTGTTGATAATCTTGAATGGATAACCAAGATTATCAAGAATAATCCCGAACCAAACGTACCCTAAAAATATCAACATGAAAATAGGGAGGGAGATGGAGAAGAGGCTACTGTTTAGTTCTAAATTCGCTAGTTTTTGAATAGCAAAGGGGATTAAGGCTTGCGATTTTGTGAAAGAAACAAGTATATTTATAAGAAATGATATATAGACAAAGTGGAGGGCTCAAGAGAATTCTAAAATGAATAAAAACTCTAATTAAATAAATATTTGTCATTAAATTTAATGATTGTTTAGCATTGATTCAACCAAATTAACTCTAAGTAGAACCAATAAAGAACCAACTAAGATGAATAAGCTCCAGATTTAATCAAAATCTTAGAAACTAATTAGACTCAACATTCAACCTAATTTGAGTCTCATTATATTAGAATTCAACTGCTAAATGTAATCATATAACTCTAGGGGTGGTATACCGTACCATACTAGAAAATTTATATCATACTATATACGGTATCAAAATTTTCAAAAAAAAATTATTAATAATTTTCGTAGAACAATTTTGATATGAATAGTATGAATTTAATCATACCAAAAATTCAGGAAATTGTTTGGTATTTCAATATTTTCAATATACTAAAATTATAAAAAAAAAATAATATATATTTGTCCAATTGTCCACCGAAATTGTTTGATATTTCGTTATTTTGATATATATCAAAATATAAAATCTTATACCGATATCAAAATATAAAAAATTGATTTGCCTGAGTGGTTAAGGGGGAAGACTTAAGATCTTCTGCACATAAGGAAGTTAAGGGGAGCCTTGGTGCAACGGTAAAGTTGTTGTCATGTGACTAAAAGATCACGGGTTCGAATCTTGGAAACAGTCTCTAATTTTTTTTTATAACAATTCATATATACAACTGCAAACATCCCAAATCTTAATTGCACGTACTTCCATAATAGAGATTCTCAATTCAGCCATAAACTTGTAAATAAGCTAAGTATGAAAATCATGAACATATAATGAACACGTACATGCAGCCATAAATATAACCACGTAGGGTTGGTGAGCTCCCGGGCTAAGGTCACCGATCACACTCAATCATCTAGGGTTTGGGGAGCTCTCGGGTTAAGGGCACCGGTCACACTCAACCATATAGGGTTTGGGGAGCTCTCAGGTTAAGGACATCGGTCGCACTCAACTCCATAGAATTGGGTGAGCTTTCGGGCTAAGAACATCGGTCACACTCAATACATAGAATTGGGTGAGCTCATGGGCTAAGGACACCGGTTACACTCAACGATATAGATTTGGTGAACTCCCAAGCAAAGGACACATGTCACACTCAACCATGTTCATTATATAAACATGGACATAATCGTAAACTTTAACATAAGCATGCAAATTCATAACAAAAGCTTAAGCATAGACTTGTGCATCCACATAGCATGAGCATGCATAGCGACTTAGACATGACATAATTGTAAACTTAAACGTAAGCATGCAAATCCATGTCGTAAGCTTAAGCATAGACTTGTGCATCAACATAGCATGAGCATGCATAGCAACTTAGATATGACATAATCGTAAACCTAAACGTAAGTATACAAATATATCACGAGCTTTAATAACATGAAAAGTTCTTAAAATTTGAGTATAGTACGTAAATAACCTTTAAAATCAGTGAATAAAATTCCTCAAAAAAAGTCCAAAGCTTAGAATTTCTATACTAAAATTTGAGCATGCAAAGTTTTGTAACTTTAAAGGATAAACAAATAGAAGAACATGAAACAATTGTAGAGTAACATCATGGTGAATAAACTCAAAAACAGAATTTAAACTTCTCCCTATAAAATCCGAAACTTTGAACTACAATTTGAGCATACAAAATTTTCTAACTTCTAAGGGTAAACATATAGAAGAACATGAAGCAAATTGTAGAGCACCCTAAGCAAATTTTGAAACTTACAAGTTCTAGGAGCTAACATGATATCCATCTTCTAAATAAACAAAGGAGTATAAGAATCTATAAAATCCTAAATCTTCCATTTATACAAACCATTGAAGTTTAGGAAAGGAATATAAACTAGGGTATCATTCTCCCAAAAACAGGCAAGAACATCAACTATAAGATCCAAATTTTTCACTAATTATAGAAACTAACTAAAGCATAAGTTACGTAGGGAACATGCACAAACTTGTAAAGCAAAAGAATGATGAACAACCCTTACAAATTTAGTGAGGGAACTACCCCTCATGAAATCTGAAATCTTTCATCTATACAAAATTACAAATCATTTGAAGCTTAAGAAACGAATCTAAACTAAAGCATCATACTCCAAAAAACCCAACCAAGAACATCAAGCTATAGGATTCAAAGTTTACTAATTATAGAAACTAACCAAACATAATTCAAGTAAGGAACATGCCTTCAATCTTAGCTACCAATCGCCTCTTCTTTGTCTTCTCTTGGAGCTCTAGAACTGGCGGAATTGGGTGAGAGTTTTATAGAAGGTGGGAGTTTTAGCATTGGTCTTTTTTTCCTTCCTCTACAAGAAATATTGGACCTAGTCCTATTAAAATTAGGGCATTACAAATTTAGAAAAATATCAAAATTTTATCAACTAAAAATTCCTCTAATAGATATAAGATTATAAAATTTATATTCCTATGTTATATATATTTTTATACTAAATTTTATAAATTTTGTATATGCTAATTCCTATAAATTTTCATATATAAAAAATTTATACACATGAGTTATAAATTTTTATAGACTTTATTAATTAGGAGTCACGTAGATATTTTTCTAAATTGATAATAAGTTTTTATTTATATCCTACTATTAATCCAAATTCCATAATTGGGGCTAATCGAATTAATTAAATAAATTCTTAATTAAATTTAAACTAATCAAATAAACCCACTTAATTGAATAATTAGATTTTCAGACACTACATATACCGCATAGAAAATTTTGATAGTTTAAAAATATATATCGATACAATACTGAATTTTCGGTATAGTTAAATTTTATACTGCTCATATCAAAATTATTTAATATTTTGATATTTTTAATATACTAAAATTATAAAAGAAAAAAAATATATTACCCAATTATCCACCAAAATTGTTTGGTATTTCGTTATTTTGGTATATACCAAAATATTGAAAATATCAAATCTCCTGATACCAATACCAAAAATTTCAGTATGATATTATAACATATCAAAATTTTTAATATATCATTAATATCAATATATTCCATATATGCAGATATAGTATATGTGTGGTATATTAAAATTTCCAATATTTTTTCTACCCTAACCCTAATTAAAACTAAGGGGTGTTTAGTTAATGGGTTTAGAAACGAGAGAATGGAATGATAATGTTTGGATTGTGGGTTTAAAAATGACAATTTAAGAATGATTTTCAGATTTATAAGAATCAACCAAAATTATATAATTAAGTAGGTTTCATTTCCATTCTACCTTACTATCAAACTCATATTCATAGTCATTCAATTATTTAACCAAACACCACCTAAATCATCCTTGATTCACTCAGTATACCATAATAAATTTTAAATATACATAATTTTTATTATCTTACTTTCATTAAATTTTTGGGATTATAGCAATTCCTTATTTTCTTTTCCTAAAAACAAAAGAATCTAATAGCATTCTCTTAATGAACTAATGTTCAAATTCTAGCTACAAATATTTTAGAGGTCTATTTTTAAATTGCACTCTATATTTACTCAATAGAATAAGGGAGAAGGCTGTATCTATTATCAAATTTTAGATGTCTATTTTTAAATTGTATTATATATTTGCTCAATAGAATAAGGGAGAAAACCGTATTTATTATTTAAAAAATGTAAATCTTATTCTTAATGTTTGAAATCATTTTTTCAAAAAAAAAAAAAATATGCTACCTTAGAGACTCCTAATGTCGGTCGCACAAAAATGGAGAGAAGTAAATATAGGTACATAAATTATAGGCACATGGTGGGATAAATCTCAGATCGTTAGTTCCTGAGAATCGACGCTTAACCATTATACCGGATATCATACGTCCACAGTATGTGTTGCATCGTGGGAGCTTGAAACCAACTTTGTAACATATTCTAAATAATGAACAAATTAAAGTTATCCCCTATAATTTTAACTCAAGAAAATAAAATCATGAATAATAATAATAATATAAATGATGAAAAGATTATTAAAATTTTATATCTTTTAGCAAATACTGTATAAAAAAATTATCAAATAATATTAAAAAATATTATTGTTTAACTTTATACCATCATTATAATAATTTTTGTCACCAATGTTTTTTAAATATATATTAAATTTTAATGATAGAAAATTTTCATGTTAATGTTATGACAACAGTTGACAAATAAAAGATATAATTTGGATCTTTGATCCTGCTCAAAGACACGTGTATGAACGAGCCATCAGACAGTTGGAGTAGGTGTTGTCCGAATCGTCATGAGCTGGAAGGAGTAGGGGATGCGGAGAAGCCTGCGGATAGGTTGTTGAAAGAGGAGAGAAAAGAATCTTGGGTCTGAAAGAAACACAAAGAGATGAAAGAAACACAAAGAGAGGAACAGAGGGTGAGAATGGCGGTCAAGGTACCCATACCATGTTGCTTCAACGGGAAAAGATAGAGTTAAATTAAAGAAGTTGATAGTAGTCGAGTTTTGAATATAATCACGTACCTTTGTCCGCAATCCTTTGTCCGCAATCGTGCATCCCTTTTATAACAATATAATTCCACTAAATCTCTCTCATATCTGTATTAATGACACATTAATTACAGTAAGAATGCGGATTATATTATATCATTGGTGGCAAAAAGTGAATACGTTCGTCCCTAATGTCCCCGTCAATCCGTCCCAGGATCAACACGGAGGAGGTAAATCATGGATGAGATTATATTATATCATGATGTAACGAAAGGTGTCATATCATATCTCTTATTTCAGTAAATATTGTTGGTCATAATCTGGCCAACTAAAAATCTCTATCTTTCAATTATAATACATACATGTACATGCATGTAATTAATATATTCATATAATATTATTAAAATGCTCATGTATATGTATGCATGTATATATTCTGACGGGTCAGAATTTGACCATTTAGCACTATCCCTCTTATTTTATCTATGGGTCAGAGACAACCCGCATGTGATATTAGTACCGATGTTACTCTCCATGTTGGGCTAACCGATGATATCTTTGGGTCATAGAATATTTGGTTCATATGTTGGGACCTATTAAGTATAAGAGGGTTATCCTTAATAACCTTGATTATTCATCCAAAGTTATCAACAAAAATCTTATTTGGTTTATATAATTGATGATTTCTGAGTAATATTCCATGGGCAACACGTCAGCAAAAGCGGGATGCAACTTGGAATTGAAAACCCTCGGAAAATTGAGATTTTTCTTGATTTTGGGGTTAATGATTTGTTTTTACCAAAAATACCCCGATAAGAGAAAAACATAAAAAAAAAATAGAAAAAACGTAAAAAGAATAATAAGAAAAATGTATAAAAAAATAAAAAAACATTAAAAATAAAAAAAGTTAAAAAATTTTAAAAAATAAATTAAATAAAAAAACATTAAAAATAAAAAAACGTAAAAAAATAAAAAATAAAAACACTTAAAAACTTAAAAAATAAAAAAAATAAAAAAAAACATAAAAATAGAAAAACATAAAAAATAAAAAAAAACGTAAAAAAACACTTTTAAAATCAAAAAATAAAAAACAAATAAAATAAAAATAATGTAAAAAAAAAGTAAACAACACATAAAAATAAAAAAAATGTGAAAAAAAATATAAAAATAGAAAAACATAGAGTTTAATAATAACAATAATAATATATAGTTGGTTTTGTAACTGAGGTAATATAATAAAATATTAAATTAGGTTATTCATTAAAATCTTCAAACAAACAAGTTTTTGTTGTATTATTTAAGTTGAACCAAACCATATTTGGTTATATTTTATTTTTCATAATCTTGATTATGTGATTACCAGGTAATCACATAACCAAGATTATACATGATAATTTGAACTAAACATACCCTTAGGACTATAAAAATGGTTAAGGCAAATACATCCAGTCAACCTAAGGAGTATGCCTACAGTCGGCTTGACCATTCGAGACCAGAACCTACCGAGCAGTGAAGTACATCTGATCAGGGTGGGGGCATGTGCTCAACTCAGGGAATCCGACAGATAAGTAAATCCGTCCATGGAAGATTTTGCATCACGTCAGAAGGATCAAATAGCATCCGGTTAGGCAATGCCCCGATCGGAAGGATAGAAGAGTGATCCCGTCCGGAAGTTGAGTCGGATAAAGGCGGGCCTTGATGGACTGGAAGTTGACGGAGAGTCGCCGAGACGTCAGATCTACCTGGTACCCTCCTGGAAAGGTTCGCACGAGCGGCTGACAAAGGAGGATGGCCAGGACGATGACGTTGCTGCTCTGCGCACACTCAGACGAGCCCACGAGTCATTAGAGACCGAAAACTAAGGAAAAAATCCCCGGGTCAGGCTCTCCGACGCTCAAGTCAGGTACTTTTTCCCCAGAAAGCACAGAAAAAAGGACGAAAAGTAAAGACTGGTGAGAAATGACGAGTGAACGTACCTGCATAAGGGACAAAGCATCCCTTTTTATACTGCAACAGATGTTTCTGGGGCCTGACGAGTGTCAGGAAATGTCGGCTGTCAGGTTTTGTCTGGCGATGATTGACACGTGGCTCTTCTTACTGTTAGCATATTCCCTGACATACTGATTATTCTCTAACATTCTCTGATAAGTGGTTACGATTCCTTGACTTTTTTGTCCTGTAGTGTCTGGACGTTGCGTCTGTATTCTGAGATCTGTATCCCGACCTGCTTCTATACACTATTATCCGTGACTTGTATGTCCCGATCTGTGCGTTAAACTTGTATCCCGACTTGTCTTTGTCATCTGTTATCCATGGCCTATATGTCCCGACCTGCACGCTAGGTCTGTGCCCAGACCTGTTTACTATTTACTACTATCCATGGCTTGTACGTCCCGACCTGCACGCTGGGTCTGTTTATTCTCCAGACCTGCACACTAGGTCTGTGTCCAGACCTGTTTACTGTTTACTGCTATCCATGACTTGCACGTCCCGACCTGCACGTTAGGTCTGTGTCCAGACCTGTTTACTGTTTACTGCTATCCATGGCTTGTATGTCCTGACCTGCACGCTAGGTCTGTGTCCAGATCTGTTTACTGTTAACTGTTATCCATGGCTTGTACGTCCCGACATGCACGCTGGGTCTGTTTATTCTACAGACATGCACGCTAGGTCTGTTAATTCTACGCCCAGAGCCTTTCCTCTACCTTTACTTGATCTGTGAGCTCAGTCCTCCACTATACCTGGCCTGTGGGCCCTGTCCTTGACCGTTATCAGGGTTGACCCTTATCCGATTTGTACTCCCATCCTTAGACCGCCCCGTCAGCTGAGACTTGGGCCCTGGCCATGTAAGCTTGACTCTTGACCAACCACGGAGGTTGTGCTTCTGACCTCCACGTAAACTTGACTTCTGACCTCCATGTAAGCTTGACTTCTGACCATCCTATGGTCTTGACTCCTAACCATATCATCTTACTGACCCCACGAACATGCACCGTATCACAAGCCTCCCCCTCAAGTCTAGTCGAAGGAGGATCTAGTCCGACTAACTAGACCCGTATCCTTGAGTTACCTAACCTGGCTCTCGCATTCTCCACCGACCTGTCTTCCATTTGTATTCTACAAAGTTTCCCTCCTTCTCGGAAGGTAAACGGGCTCCTTCTATGCGTATGCTGACTCCTCAACTTCCGAGCATACTCTTTTCCCATAAATGTCACACGGTTCTCCAAGCGTCAACTCAAATTCCGAGGAAATCCCTTCACCTTCTTCCTTATAAAAGGTCCGAGCCTCTCCTACCTCAAGTTATCCGCTCGCCAACACAGTATCTTGCCTTCATGGAACCCCCGCCAGAACCCAGCGAAAGAGGAAGCCTCGCTTCAGCAAATTGCCGCTCTGACGGAGTTACTGGCTCAAAAAGAAGAAATCCTGCTGGAGATGACTGCGAGCAGAGGTCTTCAAGTGTCACTTACACACGAAATGGAAATCCTCTGGCTGGCCGCCAAATCCAGGACCCGAGCCGAAGTCGCCCTCAAGCTTAAAGCTCAATCGGACTTCCAGAGCCAGGTACACTATATTATTTATCTGAAGCTGAAGCACGAAGATGAGGTGGTTCTTTTGAAAGAGAAAGGACAGATCAAAGATGAGACTATTGGGCAACTGAAGCGCGCCATGGATCTTCTTAAAAAGATTTAACTAAAGCCCAAGCTCATCTGGCTAGAAAGGATCAAGCCTCCAGATCTGGTAGTCATGTAAACTCTTGAAAAATATACCTCTGATTTAACGAAATAAAACCTGTTTTCTGCGTTCCAATCCTAGTGTAGCTCCACACTCTATTGCTCGGGTATCATCATGGTTTTATAGAACACCTGCGCTTATCTAATATTTCTAGCAAAAATAGAAAAAATAATAAAGATAGGTTGCTTACCCCATCTTCCTCTTACGTCCGCACATATGGACCTTTGGCCGGAGTAAGTGAAACGCTTAAGAATATGCTTGTTGCCTTTTGCGTCGGCGACTATAAGAAGTACCGACCGAGAAACTCATTGCACCGACAGAGAAGGTCTTTGGGCGTGAGAGCCTTGCTTACTTATAACTCGCACTAGGACGAGAGTCTGGGACCCGACCTGAAAGGTCATTGGGCGTGAAAGTCTTGCTCACTTATAACTCGCACTGGGGCGAGAGTGTGGGACAGCCGACCTGGAAGGTCGTTGGGCGTAAGAGCCTTGCTCACTTATAACTCGCACTGGGGCGAGAGTCTGGGACCCGACCTGAAAGGTCGTTGGGCGTGAGAGCCTTGCTCACTTATAACTCGCACTGAGGCGAGAGTCTGGGACAGCCGACCTGGAAGGTCGTTAGACGTGAGAGCATTGCTCACTTATAATTCGCACTCGGGCGAGAGTCTGGGACAGCCGACTTGGAAGGTCGTTGGGCGTGAGAGCCTTGCTCACTTATAACTCGCACTGGGGCGAGAGTCTGGGACAGCCGACCTGGAAGGTCGTTGGGCGTGAGAGCCTTGCTCACTTATAACTCGCACTGGGGGACAGCCGACCTGGAAGGTCGTTGGGCGTGAGCTTTGCTCACTTATAACTCGCCTTGGGGTGAGAGTCGGGACCGACCACGAAGGTCGTTGGGCGTGAGCATTGCTCACTTATAACTCGCACCGAGGCGAGAGTCTGGGACACCGACCACGAAGGTCGTTGGGCGTGAGTCTTGCTCACTTATAACTCGCACTGGGGCGAGAGTCTGGGACAGCCGACCTGGAAGGTCGTTGGGCGTGAGAGTCTTTCTCACTTATAACTCGCACTGGGGCGAGAGTCTGGGACCCGACCTGAAAGGTCATTGGGCGTGAGAGCCTTGCTCACTTATAACTCGCACTAGGGCGAGAGTCTGGGACCCAACCTGAAAGGTCGTTGGGCGTGAGAGCCTTGCTCGCTTATAACTCACACTGGGACGAGAGTCTGGGACCCGACCTGAAAGATCGTTGGGCGTGAGAGCCTTGCTCACTTATAACTCGCACTGGAGCGAGAGTCTGGGACAGCCGACCTGGAAGGTCGTTGGGCGTGAGAGTCTTGCTCACTTATAACTCGCACTGGGGCGAGAGTCTGGGACAGCCGACCTGGAAGGTCGTTGGGCGTGAGAGTCTTGATCACTTATAACTCACACTGGGGCAAGAGTCTGGGACCTGACCTGAAAGGTCGTTGGGCGTGAGAGTCTTGCTCACTTATAACTCGCACTGGGGCGAGAGTCTGGGACAACCGACCTGGAAGATCGTTGGGCGTGAGAGCCTTGCTCACTTATAACTCGCACTGGGGTGAGAGTTTGGGACAGTCGACCTGGAAGGTCGTTGGGCATGAGAGTCTTGCTCACTTATAACTCGCACTAGGGCGATAGTCTGGGACAGCTAATCTGGAATTCTTATACAAACTCGTTAAGAGATAGATGTTGCCGACCTGGGGGGTGTTTTCCCGACCATGATAGATATTGCCGACCTGGGGGTGATTTCCTGACCATGATAGATATTGCCGACCTGGGGGTGATTTCCTGACCAAGGACTGTTTGACGGGACCGCTTCTACTTCGTCTGCAGGCAAAAGATACATAGCATCAGATGTATTGCGGAGATAGAAATATTAAAATCTTACTCAGCCTGTTAAAAGGTTGTCTTGTGGCCTCGCCACATTCAAATTTCTTTCCCGCCACTTTTCTTCGTCTCTTCCCAAGAAAATCGCGTGGTAAGCGTTTCCGTACTCCCGCTTCATCTCATGATTTCCTTATCACGTCCATCATTAATACACTTTCTAGGGGATCAACACCTGTCCCACGCCTTTATTGCTTATGCAGTATGACGCCGCCGACGCCACTCCTTTTTGTACACGATTTCCCATAAGAGCATGTCCCTTTGCGATCGGATGGCTTTGAGCGCTTCATCCAAAAATATACTGACACATCTTTTCGATATTCCCTAGGAAAGCTCCCTTTATAAGCCCTAAAGGCAGTCCGCCGTCGTTGCCTTGAACGTTTCGACTGCCTTCCTCTTCTTGCTGCTTCGCTATCTTTGGTGTATCGGCCCTTCCCTTTCTAGATTCTTCACACTTGGTGGTCTTCTTCCTCTCGCCTAACCTCTTCTCCAACCTCCCTCACCTTGATAATGGCTGACGGTAAGACCACCCTTTGGTATTCGTGCTTCATTTCTGACATAGATGATCATGACCTATCTGTGATTCAGTCCGACCTGCAACTTAGTGATGCTTATGAACTTAGAGTTCCTACACCCCATGAGCACCCCGCGAACCCTCCTGAAGGCTTCATGACTATTTTTAGCGACCGGATTTTAGGAGGTCTGCGCTTTCCTATACCTCCATTCATCTCATCACTAAGCCGCTACTTTGGTGTCTCCACCTCTCAATTTGCTCCCAACTTTTTTAGAGCTGTATGTGGCACTGTCATCCTATGTCGCATATACCAAATTCCCCTGACCGTTCAGCTCTTCCATCATTTTTATTCTTTCAAACGCTCGGAACCGGGAGTGTTTATGGTGCAGGCTAGGCCGGGCTATAAGTTCTTTTCTGACATGCCCTCTTCCAACAAGGGGTGGAAGTCACGCTTCTTCTTTATTAGATTACCCACATCCTCAACCTTGGTTGAGCCGACCCCTTGGCGCCCAGATATTCCCTCTAACCTTCCTGTACATCACCATCAGCCTTCCTGCGACGCCGCTTCAGAAAAACTTCAAGGCGTGAGCGTTTGCTTGTCCATATTATTGTTGGAAGACTTTTTGTATTTGTTCGGGCTCAGCCCAGTTCAGACGGAGATAGGGGCTCCGTTAGGTAAGACCCTGTTTTCCTCTTTACTATTCTTTGCTAACTGAGGTATCTCTCTTTCACTTTGCAGAGGTTGCCATGCTCCGGGACGATGACGCTGCTGCTCTGCGCACACTCAGAGGAGCCCACGAGTCGTTAGAGACCGAAAATCAGGGAAAAAGTCCCCGGGCCAGACCCTCCGACGCTCAAGTCAGATACTTTTTCCCATAAAGCACAGAAAAAAGGACAAAAAGTAAAGACTGGTGAGAAATGACGAGTGAGCGTACCTGCATAAGGGACAAAGCATCCCTTTTTATACTACAACAGATGTTTCTGGGGCCTGACAAGTGTCAGGAAATGTCGGCTGTCAGGTTTTGTCTGGCGGTGATTGACACGTGGCTCTTCTTAATAGGCTAGCGGCAAAACCAAAGGCGTAGCGAGCCCCGACTGTTAGCATATTCCCTGACATACTGATTATTCTCTGACATTCTCTAATAATTAATTACGATTCCTTGACTTGTTTGTCCTGTAGTGTCTGGACGTTGCGTCTGTATTCCGAGATCTGTATCCCGACCTGCTTCTATACACTATTATCCATGACTTGTATGTCCCGATCTGTGCGTTAAGCTTGTATCCCGACCTGTCTTTGTCATCTGTTATCCATGGTCTATATGTCCCGACCTGCACGCTAGGTCCGTGCCCAGACCTGTTTACTATTTACTACTATCCATGGCTTGTACGTCCCGACCTGCACGCTGGGTCTATTTATTCTCCAGACCTGCACACTAGGTCTGTGTCCAGACCTGTTTACTGTTTACTGCTATCCATGGCTTGTACGTCCCGACCTGCACGCTAGGTCTGTGTCTAGACCTGTTTACTGTTTACTGCTATGCATGGCTTGTATGTCCCGACCTACACGCTAGGTCTGTGTCCAAACCTGTTTACTGTTAACTGCTATCTATGGCTTGTACGTCCCGACCTGCATGTTGGATCTGTTTATTTTACAGACCTGCACGCTAGGTCTATTTATTCTACGCCCAGAGCCTTTCCTCTACCTTTACTTGATCTGTGAGCTCAATCCTCCACTATACCTGGCCTGTGGCCCTGTCCTTGACCGTTATCAGGGCTGGCCCTTATCCGACTTGTACTCTCATCCTTAGACCGCCCCGTCAGCTGAGACTTGGGCCCTGGCCCTGTAAGCTTGACTCTTGACCAGCCACGGAGGCTGTGCTTCTGACCTCCACGTAAACTTAACTTCTGACCTCCACGTAAGCTTGACTTCAGTGGCGGATCTAGAAAAAAATTTAAGGAGGTGCTAGATAAAAATTTAATATAGTGTAGCTTCAGAAAACCTGCCACGTAGTCAACTAGGATTCATTTCCATTTGGCAGCTAAAGAAATGTTCATCCAAAACATAACAAATTTTTTGTTGAAAAGGTAATCACAACTTAAATTGGGTCAGATCAAAATTGAGAAGCAAATTCAAAAATTGAAAAGACAGTTAAGATGTTAATGTATTTGAGTAAGGTACACAATATGTTCTAGATCAATAGGTAGAATAGTAGATATTCATGCGGATTGCCATCATAATCTTTTGGTCATGTTGATTTATAGGGCTTCTACAAATCATCATATGTAACAATAATTTAACAAAACAAGCATTAATCGTGGCCAATTTTAATTTTTTATGAGACAAATCATTTGCTTTCATAGAATGGGAAAAGTTCAGCTCATGTTCCTCAGGGCAACAAAAAAACTAGTATTAAAAAAAGAAAAAGGAAAGAATCAGCTTGTGAAACTAGTTAAATCAAATGCAAACAAAGCTCAATCAGATAAAATAGTAAAATACTCAATTCCATCATATTTGTGACAACTCAAATAGAAAAATTAGGATTCCAGTCTAAAAAGTAGAAAAAAATGATAATGTAGAGAAAATTTTCATATCCCAGACCCAGAGTTCAGATCAAAACATTGACAAAAACGAGCCAAATTTTCAACTAAATAGTTCCCTGAATCTCTCTCGCAAAAACATGGAGGGAAAAGATACTACAATTTAATTAATAGTTTTCAAACAAAACGCCAGCTTCAACATAAATCATTATTGTTGTTCTTTACCATAGATCAATCATATTTATTTTACCTGTTACTAAAGGGGTTCAAAATGCAGATAAAATGAGGCGTAAAGGTGATTACCAACATCAACAACGAACACAATGTTAAGGAGTCACGGTGCAAATCGCTCGAGCAACATCGGCCATCTCCAAAGTCCTAAAATACCAAAATCTGAACAGAAATTACAAACAAAGGCATAGATCGAAGAGAAAATTGCAACTCATAAAAGGAAGAAAAAAAAAGAATCGAAGCAAGGGAAGGGCGAAAGCATATGTGAGAACGATGTTTGGGCATGCCGAGGTCTGGGCATGCCGAGGTGGGAAGCGGAGATGACGTATCCAGAGACAAATCCAGCCTTGAATCTAGAGCTCTGTAGGATGCCAGAGAAGAGGGCGTTGAAGATCCCTAGCATCAGCACGATGCCCTCCTCCTCGATGAGGCTGTGCATGCACATTTTCTTAGATCCAGAAAACATCGCCGAAGGCCTCACCGGAACGTAGGTCATCTGAGAGCTCGTCATCACTTCCGCTTCCACACCGACCTGGAACTGAGGTAGGGGGTACGAATAAAGAGCAAGTAAGGTATACTGGTGAAATTTCCAAGAGAAGGGGGTGCTTTAGCACCCCCTCGCGCCCCCTTGCTTCCACCATTGCTTGACTTTTGACCATTTTATGATTTTGGCTCTTAATCATATCATCTTACTGATCCCACGAATATGCACTGTATCAAAGAGCATTCGACTAGGCAAGTATAGGATCGAAAGGATCGAAGAGCATCCGGTCTGGCAACACTCAACCGGAAGGAGCGATGGGCATCCTGTCGACTAGGATCAACTCATACGCTGATCGACCTGTCAAGAGTCTACATAATTGAGCTAAATGTCTCTCTCCTCTATTGTAGCCGAGCGAGAGGGACAAAGAGTGCCTGATTACAATTGATCGGGAGAGTACACTTTCCTCTTAATTTTGACTTCCACCAAACTATAAATTTTGACTATCGGGGACACGTGGAGGCTTCCCCTATTCACCACATCAACTATGTTGGAGAATATTAGCCAAAAATGACAGCTTCCTCGTGGCTAAGCCATAAAATAAAACAAATCAAATGTACTTAATTATAACAATATTAATAACAATGATATAATTAATTAATGTTGACATAGTAAAATATTTTGGAGAAAAAAGTGAACTTAATTAGCCCATATGATTCTGCAGTACGGAGGAGTGAAGAATGCATGACACCACCGTCCAATCAAAAGCTGCTGCACGCCTGAGAGAATAATCAAACAGAGGTCACAGGAAAGAACGCTAGGTAGCTCCATAATGGCACTGTATATATCTACTCCGATCCTGATCCCAATGAGTATGTATTATCTACACTAAAGGGGAGAAATTAACAATGTATTTGTATGCTTGAAGCTGCAGCCTGTGACTGGATAAATAGCCATTTGAGTGCCGATGCAGCATCATCAAGATTCTCAAAACGAGGTGAGCTTGTGAATCTTGATGGTGCCACACCAGCAAGCAATGACTGCACAGCGTCTCCTCCTCGCTCTTCCGAGGCAACAACCTGAACACTACGATGAGAGACTGGGAAGAAGAAGGAAGAGGAGGAGGAGGTTGCAGAGGGGTGGGAGAATATATAGGCCAAAGGCAAGGTTTAGGGCAATCAGAGCGTGTACACTCACAGAGAGAGTGAGAGTGTGTGAGAGAGAATAAGAACAGTTATACATCGCAATCAGAGCGTAGCACAAAGCCAAGACTTGCCCATGCACTTTTGTAATATATATATAATCTCACTTTCTTATTGGCATTGGCATTGTGAGAAAAGTGGAGATTGTAAAAGGAAGAGAAGAAATTAAAGATGTGTGGAAAAGGCTTCCTTGAAAAGGAAACGGAGAGGAGCCCAAGGAGAGCAAGAAAAGGAGAAAAGGAAGGACTGCATCTGCCTCTCCCTCCTGTCGCCTTGTAAGAGGATCTGTTGCGTTTCCTGCAAGTATTCTCTCACTCTCTCTGATCTCTCTCACTCTGCACATCTATTGTTCTTCGAAATCTTAGCAGTACAAGTGGAACTGCAAGCGCATGGAGGGAGTAGAGTGATCTGATGAAGGGACCGATCGAGTTCCTGGATACGTATTTACGAAGCCACTTTGGTAAGGAGGAAGGAAATATAAAAAGAAAGTAAGAGTTTCAAAAAATTTATTTAATAAATAATCTAATTTAATATTTTACTATATTAACCTTAGTTATAAAATTAATCATATATATCTTTTTAAATTCTATGTTTTTTTTTTCTTTTTTCATGTTTTTCTTTTTTTTTATGTGATTTTTTTTTATTTCTTCTCTTTTTTTTATTTTTTCCATTTTTTAAAAATTTTAAAATTTTTTAAAGTTTTTATTTATTTTTTACGTTTTTTTTAATTTTTTTATTTTTCCATTTTTTATACTTTTTTTAAAAAAAAATACGTTTTTTTATTATTTTTTACGTTTTTCTATTTTAAAAAGTTTTTTTGCTTTTTTTTATTATTTTAATTTTTTTTACATTTTTTCTATTTTTATTTTTTTAAAAAAAAAATTATGTTTTTTTACATTTTTTTATTTTATTTACATTTTTTTATCACATTTTTCTCTTATTCGAGGGTATTTTGGGTAAAAAAATTTGTTAACCCTGAAATCAAGAAAAAGCTCAGTTTTCCAAGATTTTTCGGGTGCATGCCCATTTTGCTGACGTGTCGGGCATGGAACATTACTCGAGAATCATCGATTATCTAAACCAAACAGGATTTTCGTTGATAATCTTGGATGGATAACTAAGGTTATCAAAAATAATCCTCAATCAAACGCACCCTAAGAATAATCGGATGAAAGGAAATAGGATATATGAGTATGAAATTTCTTGCTACGATTAAATTGAGGGTTTTTATAATAATTTTATATATTTTTTGAGAATAATAATATTTTATGAAATGAATATGTCTTTTCGTAAATATAAAAGTTGATACGACGAGTAAGATGTTCCTTTAAAGCAAGGTAAATATAAAAGTTGATAAGATGAGTAAGGTAGATCTTCGAAGTAAGGTTTGACGTCAAGAAAGTTGTTGATGTAATAGTCAAAGTTAAAAAGGGATCAACTCTCAGGTCATATCAGTATCATGTCGAGATAAGTCCAATATCATCGCCGAGCGCTCTAACTGATCGAACCAAAGAGTCGATTGGACACGCTAGGCGCATCGCTCGATTGGAGCGGATTCTACTCAAGTATAGCAACTAAGTGCAAGATGAACCCCCGATATAAAGTCTAACCGGACATATTGTCCATGTGGATGTCAAACCCCCAACATAAACCTGGTTGGCTCAAAGGTCGGTCGAACCTTAGGGGCTTAGCTTTCTACTTCTCCAAAATGCAAGACTCTCAACTTACATCCGCCCAACTTCAATGTCGCCCAGACTTACGGGGCTTATCTTTCCCCTTTTCATGAGCATAACTCCTAGTCTATAGTCGGTCGGCTAAGAGTCGATTGGACTTTCTCTAGGAGATAGTATTGTCAGAGAATATGTCATTACTCTGACATATGCATATAATAGAGCCTTCCACCACCTATAAGAAGAATGTCGTATATACTCCACCACCCGATATACTCTAACACTAGATATTTTCTACTGCCTCATTAATGCAAATATTATGAGAGGCGGTACAAAAAGGAGAGTCCTCTCTGTTGGTCAAGTACGAGCTAGAATACATACGTATCCACACACTCATGTATTTAAATTATTGTTCTATTATTCATCATTTTTTTCCATTTCGCTCGACTACTGTTCTGACTTGAGCGTCAGAGTGCCTACACCACGAACCCCTTCACTGGTTCTTGCTCTAACATTCAAGTTGGCTCCGTCTGCGGTGTGCGTAGGTCCATAGGTCTTAGCTCCAGGATCGTTTAGCGTTGTTTCCTACCAGCTCAGAGTCTTCTCCCAGTCGATATATGAGCCACCTCGACGCCCACCCCTAGCCAGCACGCAATCTCTCTTGCTTTCAGACAGGTTCAAATTTGTTGTCATTTGTGGGAACTTTTGTTGGTGCAATTTGCACTAATGATCTAACTCAGCTTTTGATAAATGACAAGAGAATTAAAGTTACAATGTGTTGTTTGTCTAATTGCTTTACCAAGTGTGTAAGAGTTGACGGGTCTAGAGGACCTGACACCATGCTAAAATCCAGCTAGGTACGTGGGACCTGATAGCTGATACGAAGTCCAGATAGGTCAATGGGGCTCGATATTTGACAGGAAGTCCAATTGAGTCCACGGGACTTGACAATCGGCCGATGTTCAGTTAGGTCTTCGGACCTGACAACTGGTGGGAAGACCTGGTGAGTTATTCGAACTCCGGGCCTTTGGAGGTAGTCCGGGCGCCCCGACCAGCCTTGCTCGGGCGGGTGTTAGGCACTCGGGCGGTCTGGGCGCTCGGTGATGGTCTAGGCTCCCGAACTGTAAATTCCATCCCGAAGCTGAGTTGGAGCGCAACGACTGGTCAAACCCACGTCTACAGTCCAGGCGCCTGGAGGGGATCCGAGCACCCGAAAGTAGATAAACTCCGCGGATGAAGTTTGGACGAGAGATCGCCACGTTAGCAATGGTCCAAGCGCCCGGAATGGGCCTATATAAGGGCCTTCAACCAGCAACTTTCATTCCTGCGTGATGCTCTATAAAAGCTCCTACGACTCTGTAAAGCTCCTTTGACAACTGGTAATCAAGATGTATTTATTTTCTCTATTATCGGTAACATTTTCTTATAGTTCTTGTATTTAAATTTTGTAATTGATCCTGTCGGGAAGCTGGGAAGACAAACCTGTCGGAATAACGTGTCTGGAAGGTTGACCGCATACCCATGACCCGGCGGGTGAGCTGTCCTCTAGGTTGACCGAGTCGTCAAAAATCCTCCGGTCAACCGTACCTGCAGCCAGTGATCGGGATGCCCCGATCACTGGTACCTCGGTGCTCGAGGTAGGTCCCGCGAGCATATGAGCATCCACATAGTAATAGAACAATAAAATAAGTACAAAATGAATACGAAGACGTACCCTGGTCCCGGGGGGGGCGCCCTCAGATGGATGGTTAAGCTGATCGGGATACTGACCGGGTCGTCGCGGCCCTGAATAGCAGGTGAATGTCCGCCTGGTGAGTAGCTAGCTCCAATGGCTCGAAGCCGTACGCGATATGGATCAGTAGGATGATGCACTATCTGACTACAACCTTGGCTCGCAAGCCGAAATGCAACAACGGCACGAAGGCCAAACACTCTACCGGCTCGCAGACCGGGATACAACAACGGCTCGCAGGCCAGGCACTCTTTCGGCGAGGATGGCCACAACAGCTGCAGGCGGCGATAACAGTGCTGGAAGGGGTAGCAACAACCCCTGTAGGCAACGGCGGACACTGCTGGACCCTGTGAGCAGCTAGTCCCTATGGCTGTGCGAGGGAAAAGAGCGCTTCCTCCACTCTGCTCGTGGTGGTTGTGACGAGAGGAGGAGAAATAGAAGCGGCGGTCGGGTCCTTTGGCGGTGACGGCCGGCGAGAGGGCCGGAAGCATCGCTGTCCGTGGGAAGAGAAGGAGCGCGTCCACGTCGTCGGCTCGAAGAAGGATCGACGATAGACAGGGCTTCGAGAAGAGGAGAAGGAATAGGCAAGATGCTTGGCTGGTGGCTTCGTGAAGGTGGCGGCGGGAGAGGAAAACTCCACCTCCTTCCTCTCTCCGGCGGCGGCGAAACCTCAACCTCCTCTCTGTACTGGGCTATGGCGGAGACAAAAACGAAAAACCCATCCTCCTGCCCTTTTTTCTTGGCAGCGGCCTCCCGCTCCTCTCACGAACCCCCCCCCCCCCCCTCTCCTCCTTCTGTCAACAGTGCTTATAAGCACTAAAATCCCTAAAGCATTCTCCTTCCAAATGACACAAATGCCCCCTTCCCTCTTCTTAATTCTTTTCATGTCCCAAACTACATCCGGATCAGTAATCATTCGAACTATTAGTGGATTGCCCAACGAAAGCACTCGACGAGTGCGGACTTTAGAGTAGGAGTCATCGAAGGTTCTAAATCAAGTAAAAATCTACTTATGTTAGCACTTGGTTTTTCTTTCTCTGTATTCTTTATTCCGCTGTGTAACTCATTTTAATTCACAATTTTCAATGATCGCTATTCACCCCTTCTAGCGACTTTATGATCCTACAACTTCACCTGAATATGAAATACGGAGATGGAAGAGGTTGGATGACTCACCACCGTCACCTTATCATAAGAACACTTGGAGCTGCTAATAACATGGACGACTCACCACCATCATCTTCTGGAGATGTGCCCACTCGAGAACTTCGAAAGAAGAAAGCACTGATGGCCAGTATTTCCCCCGAGCAGATAAGTTTGTCGTTCTCTCAAAAAAATTTTGAAGACAAACTACCAAGTTACTTCTGCCCTTTGACGATCGAAGAATATAGAGGAGCGACCGACCGACCCATATGATCATCTACTTAAATTTGACAATGCAGTCATCTTTCATCAATATATGGATAATATCAAGTGTCGAGTATTCCTTACTATTCTTTTCGGCTCGGCACAAAGATGGTTCAGTCAACTTCCGACTGAGTCCATTTGCTGCTTTAAAGATTTTTGCAAAGCCTTCTTGTACCATTTTGCTAGCAGCAGGAGGTATCAAAAGATCGGCCTCAATCTGTTCACGCTCAAGCAAGAGGCCAAAGAATCCCTGTGAGCATATATCAGGTGATTCAACTAAGTGGTGCTAGATGTTCCTTTCGCCACTTCCGAGATATTAGTAAACATCTTCTCCCAAAGCCTTTTAAAAGGAGAATTTTTTCAAGCCCTCGTCAGAAAGCCCCCAAAGGACTTCAACAATCTGTTGAGGAAAACCGATCAAATACATTAATGTAAAGGAAACTCAGGCCGCCTGGAAGGAGCTGATTGTTTTAGCTCTGATCGGTCAAGCCAGTCGAACACCACTATCACCTCCAGAATGCCCTATAAATTCCCGCTCGAATCTTCCACCAACCTGTGAAGAAATGGCCATATGGAAAGTAGTTCAGTCATTGCCTAAAAGGCACAGACGTTTTTATGACTACCATCAATCTCCTCATCATACTACCAGTGAGTGTCATTAGTATGCCAAGAGATTTCATCGAACAACCAAATCACAAGAAGCAAATAAAGGATCAACCTCGCCCTCCTCTCAAGGATCTCCTTCAAGAACATAATAGGGAGAGATGGGCAGACGCTCAGACCAAACATTCGATCAACAACTTCAATGATCAAACTTTCAAAGTCGATTCACCACTCTTCCTGACCAATCCGTCACTATTCAAATTTGATGTCGCACCTCATCCGACCCTGCTTGGCAATTTGATATTATCGGCTCAAGCCATCTCAACAGAAGTATGAACTTGAATTTTAGAGTTTAAATTTAGAATATATCCTTATACTTATCAGGTAGGTGGTCAATATCTTCGAATGGTCGCTTAGCCAGTATCGCCAAATGGTTGCTCGACCGATATCTTCAAATGACCGCTCGACTAGTATCTCCAAATGTCCACTTGACTAGTATCTCCAAATGGCCGCTCTGCCGATATCTCCAAATGGTTACTCGGCTGGTATCTCTGAATGACTCATAGTCAGCTATTCCAGATTCATTGGGCATATCTCCCAGCCCGATAGATAAGTCTAAAATTTAAATTTTATATTTAAAAATTCAAAATATATTTCTATCTTTAACATAGCAAAAAGTATAAGGCATTCGGGTTATACATTGTGCCTCCTTAGTTCTCTAAGACATTCTGGTCATACACCGTGCCTCCTCAACTCTTAAAGGCATTCAGGTCATACATTATGCCTCCTCAACTCTCCAAGGCATTCAGGTCATACACTATGTCTCCCTAACTCTCCAAAGCATTCAGTTCATATACTGTGTCTCTCAAACTCTCGTATCGCTCGATAGAGTTATAAGAGAGCTCGCTCTCATGCCTATATCCCAGATTCTCCTGCCATCCGGCTAAGTTATAAGCAAGTATGTCCTCGCACCTCTGTTTAAGGCATTCAGGTCATACACTGTGTCTCCTTAGCTCTCTAAGACATTCAGGTCATACATTGTACCTCCTCAGCTCTCTAAGGAATTCGAGTCATACACCATGCCTCTTAGACTCTCGTGCCACTTAGGCAAGTTATAAGTGAGCATGCCCTCGTGCTTGTCCCAAATTCTCATGTCGCTTGGCCGAGTTATATACGAGTCTACTCTCGTGCCTATATCCAAGGCTCCCATGCCAACCGGTCGAGTTATAAGCGAGCATGCCCTCGTGTCCATGTTCCAAAGAATTCAGTTCATACACTGTGCCTCCACTCTCCAAGACATTCAGGTCATACACCGTGCCTCCAGACTCTCGTGCTGACGAGCCAAGTTATAAACTAGCCTACTCTCACACCTGTTCCAGACTCTCGCGCGTCGGCCGAGTTATAAGTGAGCATGTCCTAGCGCTCATGTTCTAAGGCATTCAAGTCACACATTATGCCTCCACTCTCTAAGGCATTCAGTCGTGCCTCCAGACTCTTGTGTCAACCAACCAAGTTATAAGCGATCTTACTCTTGCTCTTGTCCTAGACTCTCGTGTCGACCAACCGAGATATAAGTGAGTCTGCTCTCGCGCATATCCCAGACTTTCATGACGACCGACCGAGATATAAGCGAACTTGCTTTCACATCTGTCCCAGACTCTCGTGCTGCCCGACCGAGTTATAAGCAAGTCTGCCCTCACGCTCATGTTCTAAGGCATTCAAGTCATATACTGTGCCTCCACTCTACAAGGCATTTGGGTCATAGACCGTGCCTCCAGACTCTCGTGTCGACCAGTTGAGTTATAAGCGAGCCTACTCCCGCGTCTGTCCCAGACTCTCGTGTCGACCAATCGAGTTATAAGCTAGCCAATTGATGGCGAATCTAGAAATTCAACACAGATTTATATTTTTTTTGAAAAATACAAATAAATACATATAGAATCCGACAAATGGACCTAGATATCTCAAAATAACATGAAATTAATTTTTATATGTTCATATCAATCTCCTAATGATATAAATGACTGTAAATACCAATTCATCTAATATATTTGTTTCATATTTAAATCAATTAGATGGACTTTATAAATCCAATGACTTTGTGAAAAAGTTATTGTTTGAAAATGTTAAAGTCATTTTGATATTAAATATTCACTGATATCAATATATTGAGTGAAATTCATATTGGAGGTCATTTATGTCATTAAGAGATTGATACGAACATATAACAACTAGTTTCATATTATTTCGAGATCTCTAAGTCTATCTATTAGATTTCATACATATTTTTTTTTTTTAAATTATAAATTGATTCGTCGCAAATTCATATTTTTTTATAAATAAAAAATACTCCTAAATCTGACAGATAGAGCTAGAGAATTTGAAATGACATGAAACAAATTTCTATGTATTCGTATTGATCTCTTAATGATATAAATGACCTCAAATATTAATTCTACTTAATATATTAAAATCTATAATTTTTTTAACACAAATGAGTGTCAAAAATCTAATTCTTATTCCAAAAATCACTAATATCAATATATTGGGTGGAATTGATATTTGAGGTCATTTATGTCATCAAGAGATCAATATGAATACATAAAAACTAATTCCATATCATTATGAATTCTCTAAATCCATATGTCGGATTTCAAACATATTTAATTTTATTTTTAATTTTTGTATCAATCTGCGACGAATCCATGGATTCTTCTCCAATTTTTTACGAATCTAGGGTTTCATTGCAGCATTAGCTACAACATGTCGCAAGCTTCTATGACGAACTCAGTTTTTGTCGCAGAGTTTGTAAATATTACAATAAAATTTAAATTTCGACGCTGATTGACAATGAAATCTGCAATGAAATATTATTTGTTGTTATGTTACGACAATTTTATTTCATTGTCAATTCATGACGAATTCTATTTTCATTGCTAAATATGTTGTGGATTTGGAACGCCCTAAATTTTCATCCCTAAATTAAGATTTCTTTTTGAATGTATAAGATATTTTCTTATAATAGGATGATAAATTTGAAAGGTTGGATGTTAGATTATTTATTGCGAGCATTTTTAAATCTATTTTGATTACCTGATGATATAACTTTTATCATCACAAAATGAGTCAGTCCATGATACGGTTGGTAACGGAGGGGCCCAAGAGGAAAGGGTGAGAAGGGTCAAGGCCATATGGCGGTCAAAAGTCAAGAAGACGTGGCAGTCAATAGTCAAGCTGACTAGGCAGTCAAAGGCAAGCACAGGGGGTAGGCAGGGGTCAGGCAGGCTTATCGATCAAGGGGGCAAAGTAGTTGAAAGATAAAGGGAGACGACAGGCGGAGCACTGGGCACAAGTCGGAAGTAGCAGAGCCGTTCGGAGTCAGCTCGGTCTGCAGGTCTGCGATTCAGAGGCCCAGAGGTGCAAGTCGCGAATCATAAGTCGGAAGTAGCAGAGCCGTTCGGAGTCAGCTCGGTCTGCAGGTCTGCGATTCAGAGGCCCAGAGGTGCAAGTCGCGAATCATAGGTCGGAAGCGGCAGAGCTGTGTAGAGATGGCTCGGTCTGCGACTCGAGGAGCCGGAAGTGCAAGTCACAACTCATAGGTCGGAAGTATCAGAGCTGTGTAGAGATGGCTCGGTCTGCAGGTCTGCGACTCGAGGAGCCGGAAGTGCAAGTCACAACTCATAGGTCGGAAGTGTCAGAGCTGTGTAGAGATCGCTCGGTTTGCAGGTCTGCGACTCGAGGAGCCAGAAGTGCAAGTCACAACTCATAGGTCGGAAGTGTCAGGGCTGTGTAAAGATGGCTCAGTCTGCGACTCGAGGGCCGGAAGTGCAGAATACAGACCGTGATCGACAGGGCTGTTCAGGGATAGCCCGATTAACGAGTAACGCTTAGAGGCGAGATCTAGTCGAGGGGTGTAAGGTAGATGTCGACAGCGATAAATAGGATGAGCCGAGTTGGGCAGGAGTTGAAGCATCACAATTGTCCGTCAAGGGTAATCATTACATACCAGCGAGATGTGCGAAGGCGAAGGTTTCTAAAGGAGAAGATGCTCTCAAGACCAATAGCGGCCTGACAGGTGTCCTTCACTACAAGACAAAACCCATGTGTAAAGGCGGAGGTTCCTAAACAAGAAGATGCTTTCACAACCAATAGCAGCACGACAGGTATCCAGGACTACACGACAACGACAAAGCCCAGCGTCTAACGTTTTCTGACAGGATGGCAGGTTCTGGAAGCGAGACGGGGGCATAAAAAGGGGGAGATTCCTCGTACGCAGGTACGCGCGCACTCTCGTCACTTTTTCCTTTCACAACTTTTCATTTTGGAGTCTCTCTGTTTTCTTCTGGGGAAAAAGGACCTGACTTGAGCGTCGGAGGGCTTGATCCGGGGATTTTTTCCCTGGGTTCTGGTCTCTAACGTGGGAGGGGGAGGTTGTCTGAGTGTGCGCAGGGTCCTGCAGCAGCGTCAGCCACCCGTGGGAGCCGGATCACCTACGATTTTTTTCGTCAACAACCAGGCCACCGCGACCAGCCTCCGTCCGACTCAGCCTTCGGACGGGATCAAATTTGGCGCCGTCTGTGGGAAACACAACAGCCTGATCCGAAGCGTGAAGATGGAGGACTCTGGTCGAAGCTTCAGCAGGAGAATTAACGTTACCATGACCGCGGGGGAGTACGAGCTCTTCAAGGAGGTTAGAAAGCAAGCCGCCTCCGAAAAACAAGGGACAGTTTCACGTCCTCGCCTCGCCCCTGAAGCGTCCAAAGAACCAGCTCCTGCTTCTGACAGGAGCTCAAAGAGGAAGCAGCCGGAAGAATTCCCTCGCGCTTCATTCCTAGAGCCTCGCCGCTACCATCATCGATCCGGACCTCGCGAGCGTAGTTCGAAGAAAGAGGAGCCGCCGACGTCGGTGGCGGAAAGCTCTCTACACCCACCCCGGGATTCAGGAAAGGGGAAGGCCATAATCTCTGCCAGAGATCTACCTGAAGACCCAGATGACAGGGTACCCTTCTCGGCTCAGATCCTGAGGGAAAGTCTGCCCAGGGGTTATCGAGCCCCGAACATTGGAGAATACGATGGGAGCAAGGACCCGGAAGAGCACCTGCGGAAGTTCAAGAACGCGGCTATCTTGTACCAATACAGCGATGTTGTCAAATGCCGAGTATTCCTACACACCCTGTCCGGGTCGGCGCAGAAGTGGTTCGATGGATTGCCCCTAGAGTCCATCAATCGCTTCATGGATTTCAAAACGGTCTTCCTACGCCGTTTCGCCAGTAGCCGTAAGTATCAAAAAACCGACCACTGTCTTTTTGCTCTCAAGCAGGAATCGACTGAGCCCTTGCGAAGCTACATCAACCGGTTCAGTCAGGTGGCCAATGACGTCCCTTCCGCCACCTCAGAAATATTGATGAGCGTCTTCTCTCACGGATTGCGAGAAGGAGAGTTCTTTAGGGACCTTATCAAGAACCCCACCCGGAGCTTTGACGATATGGTGGAGAAAGTTTCTTGCTACATCAAGGTGGAGGAAGCTCAGGCCGCCAGGCGGAAGGCTGAAAAGACGGTGACTCCTAGCAACCGACCTGAAAGGAGAGTGTTGGTGCGGGAAGCATCTAACGATCGAACCTGAGTTTTGATAATGGCAAAGGATTCAAAGTTAAGGTGTGTTGTGATCTAACATGTTGAATGAGTATTTCAGGAAAAGTTCTAACTGCGGTTAGGCAGGTGAAAAACCCTAGGGGTGGTAACCCTAGGTCCTAGGGGGTGGTAACCCTAGGTGGAGAAAAGTCCTAGCTGCGGTTAGGCAAAGGGAAAACCCTAGGGGGTGATAACCCTAGGTCATAGGGGGTGGTAACCCTAGGTCATAGGGGGTGGTAACCCTATGCGGAAAGTCTTGGCAGGTCGGTGGCTTCAGGCAAAAGTCCTAGGGGGTGGTAACCCTAGGTGGAAAGTCCTGGTGTCGCGAACCAGGTGAAAGACTGGACTAGCCGGGAAGCGGATGTCCAGCAGAGAAAGTCGAAGCGTCGAGTCTTGAGCAAAAGTCCGGTCGATCTGGAGGATCGCACTGGCAGATAAATCTCTAAGTGGAGTAGGTGAGGACGCGTTCCCGTAGAGGGGATGGCGTCGAGTCGACCTAGGGTTTCGGTTGGAAACCCGTAGACTCGGATAGTCAGGAGACTATCATTATCACTTCTATTATGCTTTATGCTAACTTTGTTTTGTAGAGTATGTGTTTGGGACTAACACATTTTGCGAGAGCAAAGGAGCAAGTTACAACTCGGATGAGGCTGTTCGAGGCGCCTCCATGGAGCTTGGAGGCGCCTCGGGTGCGAATCAGGAAAAGCCAGCGCAGAAGGTTGGAGGCGCCTTAGATGAAGTTCAAGGCGCCTTGGAGTTGAAGGCGCCTTGGGTAGGTTGAAGGCGCCTTGAACTGGATGAAGTTCGACCAAGTCTGTGCTGATCTCAGCGGGTGACTCGGCCTGTTTAAGGAAGAAAGGCTTATTGCCTTGAACTGTTTATAAGGAATCACTGGAACAAGATATCAACTGTTCAAGTTTTCTCAAAGACTCTTCTAAAAAAGACATCCTGAATCAGTACTACAAGCTCAAGTTACTGGTCTTCGTTACCATTAGTTTTCTTTATTTACTTGTACTTCAAGTTGTAACTCTTTTTCATATTATAGTTGTTGCCTGAAAGCGATCAAGGATCGCGGGCCTTGAGTAGGAGTCGCCACAGGCTCCGAACGAAGTAAATCTTTCGTGTCTCTATGTGTATTTGTTTCTATTTCTTTCAGCTGCGCTTATACTCGAACGACGTACTTGATACGATTCCGATAATCGAAAAACGATTTAGCCACGAGCGCATTCACCCCCCCCTCTAGCGCATCTCGATCCAACAATTGGTATCAGAGCGGGGTCGTCTTGAATCAGTGCAACCACTATTCAAGACAAATTTTTTTCGTGGTTTTGTTCGAAGTCAATTAGAATTTAGCCTCATAGCTATATTCTAATTTCTTTTTACGAATCGATTTTTTTTGCCCGAAGTTGGTGCAACACCACTCGAGCTCGTAATTATTACTATTCTCTTCCCACACTACTAATCCAAGACTCAGTCTTGGAATAGATCTTGTTGTTTTTTGTTCTTTTAGATCTAAATTGCCCAACTAGAAGGATATAGCACCGTTCGCCCCCCACTATTTTCCGGAGAAGACTTCGGATATTGGAAGGGGCGAATGGAAATATATCTAAAGATCCAGTTCGACACCTGGATGATCGTCAGAACAGGACTACAACTACCAACTAGTACCGATGGTAAGCCTACATCCTGTGAAAGCTGGGAGCCCGCATTTATCAAGAAGGTGGAAGCCGACGCCAAAGCCACCTGCACCATCCAATGCGGTCTGACCAAAGAAGAGCTCAAATGCTTGGACTTAACGACAAACTGAATTTAACTTAACTAAACATTTAGCTACTCCCTCTTTGCTAACAAAAGACTTTAAACTAAATATCTTTCAAACTTGAGAATATTTTTAAGCTAAAATACTTAAAACTTTAGCTACATTTTCTAACTTTTACATCTTTTCAAAATCACCCTTGAAGGCTCCTTCAAAAGTCAAGTTTGCAAAAGGCTTAGCTAAGTGATTTCTATGAAAATTAAAAGCTAAGTCAATGTTTCAAAAGAAAAATTCTTATTTTTTAATTTTTATTTCACTTAGCAAAAAGTTAAACAATGAAAATTAATTATAACAAAGCTAAGTGTTATAAAAGCTATTTCAAATTTTTCTAAGTATTACTAGTGTTTAAAAATTTCAGATTTTTTTTAAAAAAAAGGTGATAAATTTTCAAATCTTGTCTACTCTTATCCCTCTTTAAAAAGTTAAGCATCAAACTAACTTGCTCTTCTAAAAAATTCAGACTTCTTTCACACTGGTATATTTTGATATATGGCAAAGGGGGAGAGTAGGAAAATTCAAAAAACAAAAAGGAGGGCTTTTATTAAGGGGGAGTTTAGTATTACAAAGTTAAAAGTTTCCAGCTTAACTGTGCTTGCATTTAAAGTTTACTTACTTAAGCTTGGTTAAAACTTAATGCATCTTTTTGTTATCGCATGTTTTTTTTTTAACTTTGAATTTCTTGTTGCCATAATCAAAAAGGGGGAGATTGTTGGTGCGGGAAGCATCTAACGATCGAACCTGAGTTTTGATAATGGCAAAGGATTCAAAGTTAAGGTGTGTTGTGATCTAACATGTTGAATGAGTATTTCAGGAAAAGTCCTAACTGCGGTTAGGCAGGTGAAAAACCCTAGGGGGTGGTAACCCTAGGTGGAGAAAAGTCCTAGCTGCGGTTAGGCAAAGGGAAAACCCTAGGGGGTGGTAACCCTAGGTCATAGGGGTGGTAACCCTATGCGGAAAGTCTTGGCAAGTCGGTGGCTTCAGGCAAAGTCCTAGGGGTGGTAACCCTGGGTGGAAAGTCTGGTGTCATGAACCGGTGAAAGCTGGACTAGCAGGGAAGCGGATGTCAGTGAGAGAAAGTCCAGGGCGTCAGTCTTGAGCAAGATCCGGAGGATCGCACTGGCAACAGGTAAATCTCCTAAGTGGAGTAGGTGAGGACGCGTTCCCCTAGAGGGAACAGTAGGCGTCGAGTCGACCTAGGGTTTCCGGTTGGAAACCCGAAGTCGACTCGGATAGTCCGAGACTATCATTATCACTTCTTATATTGTCTCTGTGCTAACTTTGTTTTGCAGGGTATGTGTTTGGGACTAACACATTTTGCAGGAACAAAGGAGCAAGTTACAACTCGGATGAACAGTGTCCGAGGCGCCTCCATGGAGCTTGGAGGCGCCTCGGGTGCGAACCAGGAAAAGCCAGCGCAGAAAGTTGGAGGCGTCTTAGATGAAGTTCAAGGCGCCTTGGGTCGAAGGTTGAAGGCGCCTTGGGTAGGCTGAAGGCGCCTTGAACTGGATGAAGTTTCAAGGCGCCTTAAACACCCTTTATAAGGGATCTCGAGCAGCAGCACCAGAACAACAAGTTTCAAGTCTTCTGTCTCCAACGTGCTGCTCTAAAAGACATCCGGAAGTGCTGCTACAAGTCTCCGACGACCCGAAGCTCCAAGACTCTTTTCTTGTCGTCGGTACCATTATTTTTCTTTATTTACTTGTACTTCAAAGCTGTAACTCTTTTTCGTACTTATAGTTGTTGCCCACGGAAAGCGATCAAGGATCGCGGGCCTTCGAGTAGGAGTCGCCACAGGCTCCGAACGAAGTAAATCTTTCGTGTCTCTGTGTGTATTTGTTTCTATTTCTTTCCGCTGCGCTTATACTCGAACGACGTACTTGATACGATTCCGATAATCGAAAAACGATTTAGCCACGAGCGCTATTCACCCCCCCCCCTAGCCCTTCCAGCGCGTCCAGCCCAGACCTGCCCCTCAGCCCGCTCAGGGAGCCAGACCAGCCCCGCGAGTTGCTGCTGTACACGCGCCCCGACCTGGACCAAGGGGAGCGCCATATTGTACATATCATCGGTCCCGTACGCACGATCTCAACAACTGCTTCCAATTCGCTCGTGATTTTAGGCGGGCTGCTGAGCAGGGAGCGCCCCAAATACAGAGAATGGAAGAAGAACGGGTCGCGGCTGGACGTGCTCGTCAGGCCCGGCCCGACCTAGCCGGTCCTTCTAATCAAGCAGGACCCAGGGAAGAACAAAGAGAGGCCGGAGAGCTGGAGAATCGGGGCAACGCCGCTATGCGAGAGATCGGCATGATCTCAGGAGGACCTACCGACGGGGACTCAGGCCGGGCTCGTAAGTCGCATGGTCGGCGGTTATATGTGGGAGCCGTGGGATGTAGCCACGAGCAGGCATCTGGCCCTGTTATCAGCTTCGGCCCCAAGACTTGGAGGGTCTGGAACTGCCCCATGATGACGCTCTCATAATCAAGGCTGTCATCGCTAATAGCCGAGTGGCCCGGGTCTTTGTGGATACCGGGAGCTCGGTTAATATTCTATTCAGAGCTGCGTTCGAGGAGATGCAGATTGACGCCGCTGAGCTCCAACCCGTGACCACTTCTTTGTACGGGATCACAGGTAACGAGGTCAAGCCCATGGGCCAGATCAAGTTGGCCATCTCCCTGAGCACGGAGCCACTGGTGCGCACCAAAAGGAACACCTTTATTGTGGTAGATTCGCCTTCCTCCTACAACGTCATCCTGGGAAGGCCAGCTCTGCATGAGTTTCGGGCTGCTGTCTCAACTTTCCACCAGAAGATCAAATTCCCGGTTGGCGAGCGGGTCGGGGAAGTCAAGGGAGAGCAAAAGGTGTCTCGCAGCTGCTACATTGATATGGTCCGGGTGGAGGCGCGTAAGAGCCGGAGGACTCAGGATGGTGGGGTACATGCTATCCAAGAGGAGCCTCTACCCATTGCCGAAGAACCGATCCCCTGGGAGGAGGTCCAGTTGCACCCCGACAGAGCAGAGAGTGTCACTCGCATCGCCAGCGACTTGCCGCCGGAGCTTAAATCAGAGCTGATACAGTGTCTGATCCGCAATAGGGTCGTTTTTGCTTGGTCACCGGAAGAGCTGCCCGGGGTTGAGGTTGCAGAGCACAAGTTGCATTTACTACCAGACTCCCGACCTGTCAAGCGAAAGAAGAGAAACTTCTCTGCCGACCAGAATAAGATTATCCGAGCTGAAGTGGATCACCTTAGGAAGGCGGACATGTTCGAGAAGTACAGTTCCCGTCCTGGTTTTCTAATGTGGTTTTAGTAAAGAAGCCCAACAATAAGTGGAGGGTATGTATAGACTTCAGAGACCTCAATAGAGCTAGTCCCAAAGATTGCTATCCTCTGCCTCGGATCGATTAGATGGTGGATTCCACTGTCGGTTGTGAGAGGATATGCATGTTGGACGCTTATCAAGGATATCATCAGATACCCTTGGCTAGAGAGGATCAGGAGAAAGTCAGCTTCATAACAGCCGACGGTACTTTTTGCTATACGGTCATGCCATTTGGACTCAGGAACGTTGGGGCTACCTACCAAAGGATGATGGACAAAGTCTTTCGGGGTCAGATCGGGCGGAACGTAGAGGTCTATGTTGATGACATCCTGATCAAGTCCCCCCTGGCGTCCAGTCTAATAAAAGATGTAGAAGAAACCTGTGGGACTCTGAGGCAATATGGGGTAAAGCTGAATCCCCTGAAATGTCTGTTCGGAGCCAAAGGAGGGAAGTTTCTGGGCTACCTGGTGACTGAGCGAGGGATAGAAGCCAATCCTGAGAAGGTTCACGCACTGCGGAATATGCAGATCCCTCAGAATCTGAAGGAAACACAGAAGCTGGTCGGCAGGATAATAACGCTGTCTCGATTCATCTCCAGATCTGCGGATCGAGCCGCGCCCTTCTTCAAAGTGCTCAGGAAAGCGGCCAAGTTTCAGTGGACGGAAGAATGCACACAGGCCTTTGAGGAGCTAAAGCAATACCTGGAGTCTTTGTCATCGTTGTTTAAGCCTGTTGTGGGAGAACCCCTTTGGGTCTACTTGTCAGCCACCCCCGAGGCCGTGGGGGCCATGCTGGTTAAAGAACAGGATAGTGTACAACGGCCAGTGTATTTTTTCAGTCATCTATTGAAGGGGGCTGAGTCTCGGTACACGGCCCTGGAAAAGTTGGTTTACGGACTTGTTCTAATTGCTCGGCGCCTCCGACCGTATTTCTTGGCGCATCCCATCACCATCCTGACAAACAGTACAATGGGTCGAGCTCTCACCAAGGTGGAGGTAGCGGGTCGGCTTATCAAATGGGCGACCGAGCTAGGGGAATATGATATACAGTATCAGCCCCGAACCGCGATCAAAGCACAGACTCTGGCGGATTTCTTGACAGAAGTTTATCAAGCAGACTCGGAGGAGGTCTGGAAAATTTATGTAGACGGATCAGCTACCCAGCGGGGAAGTGGTGTAGGTGTACTTCTAATATCTCCGTAAGGAGACATTATGCAGCTAGCTATACTGCTAAATTTCAGAGCTACCAACAATGAGGCAGAGTATGAAGCCCTATTAGCAGGTTTGCAAGCAGCTCGACACGTGGGGGCAAGCAGAGTCGTAATATACTCGGATTCGCAGCTAGTAACGCAGCAGGTGACCCGACATTTTGAAGCAAACAACGAAAAGATGCAAGTTTACAAGGAAGCCTATGAGAAGATGAGGAAGGATTTTAAAGAAGTCACAGTCACCAAGATTCCCAGGTCGGAAAATGAAAGGGCAGATGAACTAGCTAACATGGCGGCTCCCGACTACTTAGGTACTTGATGATATATAGCGCAGACCTTCCTTATAGCTCAGATTGATCCGCAAAACAACCGGAAGGAGTTATTGATTGGAGGGCGCCTATAATGAGTTTCCTCCAGAGAAATTGTGCACAACCTAGAAGAGGCGCGCATGCTCAGGAGACAGGCCCATTCTTATGTCATGATTGGAGATCAACTGTACAAAAGGTCTTTCTCCAGACCTCTGCTCAAGTGCTTAAATATGGAAGAAGCAGATCAGGCCTTGCGGGAGATACATTTGGCATGCTGTGGCAACCACGCAGGTGGAAGAACGCTGGCCCGGAAAGTGCTACTGGCCGGGTATTTCTGGCCTACCTTGCAGAGGGACGCACAGAAGCTGGTGAGTACTTGTTTGTCATGCCAAAGGTACCAGAACCTGATGCACCGACCTACAGAGTTGCTGAGAACTTCCATAGTGTCTTGCCCTTTCGACCAGTGGGGTATGGACATCGTAGGACCTTTCCCGATGGCTACAGGGCAAAGACGTTTCTTCTTGGTAGCGATGAATTACTTCTCAGTGGGTGGGCGGAGGCTCGGCCAAAATCACGAAGATGCGGTGATCCGGTTCTTATGGAAAAATATCTTTTGATTCGGTTTGCCTCACTGGTGTCGGACAATGGCGGAGCAATTTCAAGGGCCAAAATACAAAATTGGTGCAAGGGTTCGGCATAACTCGGGCCTTCACTTGGTGGCTCACCAAAGCAATGGTCGAGGCAGTAGTCAATCGAGAAATAGTCACGGGGCTCAAAGTCAATTTGGATCACACGGGAGGCGATTAGGTGGACGGTGCCGAGCATTTTAATGAGCCTATCGTCGACACCCAGAAAGTCTGGTCGACACCTTTCCATTTAGTATATGGTAATGAAGCAGTGGTACCTCTGGAGGCCGGGATACCGTCCGTGAGAAGAATGATGTATGATGAAGGGAACGCAGAGCGACGGCTGGCTGAGCTAGATTGCATCAGCGAAATTCACGAACAAACAGCTGCCAGGTTGGAGGCCTATAGACAAAGAATGAGGCAAAACTATAATAGAAGGGTGATCCCCCGATTCTTCGGAGAGGGAGACCTCGTCTGGAAGCAGATGAAGCCCTTAGGGGAAGTGACGAAGTTGGCTCCTCGATGGGACGGATCATACAAAGTTATCAAGAAATTGGCCTCGGGGGCCTATTATTTGCAGGACGCTCAAGGAATGACGTTGGATCGACCTTGGAGTGCTAACTACTTACAGCCCTATCGAGTTTGAGGGGGCTGACTCTGTTGACGTAGGCCAGGTCAGGCAAGGGGCATGGAGACAGTAGGATAGTCAACTAAACATTCGAAAAGACATGTGTACATGTAACAATTTCTCAGTTTAAGTGGCTGGTACAGATCATTTGAAAGGAGCAAAAATCTCTTCCGGAAAGCCTTGAATGATTTGAGCGTGATTCAAAAAGTCTGCAGAGGGGACGGACCTCAGGAAGTCCTATGCATGCAGTTGCATGATAACTCCAGCCGCCGTGTATGGCACGGACGCAGCAAAGCGTGCCCCAGCCTGGGATAAAAATTCAGGAGAGCCCAGATAGGACCTTCGACTTCGCAGGCAACGATCAGCCTCTCCTTCTTAATAGATCGCCAGAGCAGCGGATACCCCCGTCAAAGCCGCCCGAGACTGGGATAGTTCCGCCCTCAGGGCCTCCAGCTCAGCCCCTTGAGTCTCCAATTGTGCCGCCTGAACCTCCAGTTGATTGTTCTTCTCCTGCAGAAGAGTATCCTTGGACTGTATTTCCTGAGCCTGATGGGCTAGCTGTTGCTGATACCCTGCCTCAGATGCAGCTCTCTCCTCCCTCATAGCTCGGAGCTCATCTTTCACCTATATCAGGGACCGTTTTTGACGGTCGGTCTAATTGGTTAGGGCTTGAATCTCCACCCGCAAAGCATAACTGGCTTGGGCAGGGTCATTCAGTTGCAGCTCTAATTCGGAGACTCTCTCCCGGAGTTCTTTGCTTTCATGATGGAGGGTGTGGAAGGATTGGTTCAGCACCAAAGATTCTGCGTGAGTCTGGGCGGAAGATATAACCTTCAGTTGAAGCAATACAATAGCAAGGGTAAGGTGAGGAGTACGTACTTTGGCCCAGGACTTTGAGAACCTATCCATTTGGACTAACGGTGGTGCGTTACCCATTTGATTCATGCTCTCTGCCCACAAACTGCCGAGGTAGCCTTTCATCATCAGAAGGCTCGTAGGGGCGTCGGACCGCCGAGCTAGAGCAGCTTCAGAGGGGATGGTGGTCCTGTAACGATGGCGGGTGGAGGAGGAAGGTTGAGAAGGGTCGGCGTCAGCACCAGGAGGAGCGGGAGGTGGCTCGGCAACGGGCTCAGTTAGCGTGGGGTTTTGATGATTGCCTGGGCTGTCTTCCTCTGCAGTTGTAGGGACAGAGCGAAACGCAGCTGATCGTCCCCTGTAGGGGTTGGGAGAGGCTGCCAGATAAAGAAAATAAAAATAAAGAGGGAAGCGATGTCAGAGCCAATCACGACGGCAGCAAGGGGCAAGGTGGTAGTATAAGGAACAGAATCAAGCGTTAATAAAGTCAGACCTGGTCTTCGGCGCCTCCTGTGAAGCAGGGGCTGGTTATCAGAATCAGAGTCATCAGAGTGAGGCTGACCTTGTGAAGAGGCTGCCGCACCCCTGTCTGTGGCGCCCCGGCCGGATGAGCTTAGACCTGCGCGATGAAGAGTTGCGCGACCACGTCTGGAAGCCCGGGGGGCTCCTCGGAAGACACGTCTGGCCGGGCGAGCGGCTGGATCACGACCCCGAGCTCGGCTTGAGGCGGCAGGCGAATGAGAAGCGGCGTGTGAGGCAGGGCTGGGGGCAGGCTGAGTCGCCGCCCCGAATGAGGCGGATCCAAGATGAGGGAGTAGCCTCCTATCCAAGATTGCCCGACCGCGCCGCATTATTTCCAGATCATCGAGGGGTAGAGGCAGAACCTCCTGTAGGACCGTTAGATTCGATAGAGGGGGGGTGAATATCGATTCGAAAAAACAAGAGTTTAAACGCAGCGGAAATGTAAACGAACACAGTTGTTTTTTACTTCGTTCGGAGCCTGTGACGACTCCTACTCGAAGGCCCGTGGTCCTTGACCACTTTCGTTGGGCAATCACTATCAATTCGAATATTACAGAGTTAAGTACAAGAATTGACAGATAAAGAAAATACCGACAATAGAATTGAAACAAAACCAGCACTGAGTCGGAGAGCTTTTCGTAGCGTCGCAAGAGCACAGAGCAGCAGATCTTGGATTCTTAGTTGATATAAAGCTCCACCCTTGCCCCTTCTTTTTATATGAAGCTCAGGGCGCCGGATCCTTCCAGCGCCCTAGTGAGACGTGGCGGGTCCAAGTGAGCTCCACGTCGTCCTGGGGATAAAGTTTGCCTCCGGGCGCGGATCCCTTCAGGCGCGGACCTCAGCGCTGGATTCCTTCGGGGCCGGACCTATTCATGAGAATCAGTCACCAAGACAAGCGTTAGTCCGGAGGCAAATATATATGTAAAGCAGATTGTTAGCACAATTAAAGTTCAACAAAATAATAGCAAAGTATGACTTAGATTCCGTCTTCCAGGGCGGAATCTAGTCACGATCTCGACTTAGATATCCGAAATGGATCTAAGCGGATCGACGCCTAATGTTCCTTCCCGGAACGCCCCTCATGATCACTCCCCTCCGGTGACTTACCTTGCCGGACGTCGGTCGGCCCTTGACCGTCTGGACTTCTCGGACTATCCGGTCGGCCCGTCGACCTGTTGGACTTCTCGCCTGCGGTCAGCCCGTCGACCGCTTGGACTTCTCGCCACTATCCGGTCGACCCGTCGACCTAGCTGGACTTCTCGCCAGCGTCCGGTCGGCCGTCGACGCTTGGACTTCTTGCCGACTATCCGGTCGGCCCGTCGACCTGGTTGGACTTAGTCTGCACACTCGTTCAGACTGTCAGATATTGACACCTTACACTTGATCAAAGTGTCGGACAACAACAACTAACTTAACCTATTTGTCATTCATCAAAAGGTTAGATTACCTGGTGCTACACCAACAATCTCCCTCTTTTGATAGAATGACAACATCAGGTTAGTTGTGAAATATCTGAAACAACATGCATTTATGTGGTTTTAAAGTTTGTTAGTTTGTATTTTCAAATTGGTTTAGCTAACTTAACCACCTAACCCTCCTCCCCCTTTGGCATTCATCAAAAAATGAACAAAGGTAAATAATCATAGTGAAGACTTACTGTAACAGGTAATCAAATTTTGAAAGATAACTAAGTTTGGTTCAAAATTTGAAAGATAAAAGTGCAATTTTTAACACCAAGTTAAAAAATAGTCAAGTTGACTTAGGGTAGACAAGTTGAGTTTTGAAAAGTTAAAGTTAATCAAGTTTAACTTTTCAAGCGTGTAGAAATTTTCAAGACAGGTTTTTCAAATTTACTTTTTATGTTTAAGTAACATTTAATTTTCAAAAAGGTAAAATTTTCAACTTCGATTTTTCAAACAAAGCAAAAATTAAACTTTTCAAGAAATAAAATTTTTGCCAAAATTAATTTTTAAGGCTAATTTTGGAAATAGTTAATTTTTCAAATCAGGTTTGAAAATTAGGTGGGATTAAACTTAGTTAAATTTAACTTTTTGAAAACTGGTGTTTTAAAAATAAGTTAGTTTTAAAATAAATGTAAAAAAGTATTTTTCAAACACACAAAATTTTAATTAATTTCTCCCCCTGAACTTGATACTTAAAAGTTTGAAAATATTTAAATTTTTTTTTTTTAAATGAGGTAGAATTTTCTAGAGAGATTTTAAAGAGAAGATTAAAAATAACGCTAAGGAGATAATTAAAAAATAAACCTCCCCCTGAATTTGATATTCCTTTAATTTGATATTCCTTTAATTTGATATTCCTTTAATTTATTAATCCTCCTTATTTATTAATTTTTCTAGGGGATTTAAAAGAAATTGAACCTCCCCCTGAATTGGTTACTCCCCTTAATTTAATATCTCCCCTTTAATACTAAGGTTTGGTTGTGTTAAATTTCAAAGCCCTAACACATTTGTCTAATTTAGTAATACATATATTATTATCTCTGTATCCTTGGTATAACTGTTTATTTGAATTTGATTAATCAATTATTAATTAATTTTAGATTCAGGTGCTTAACTTTAGTTTAAGGTTAAATAAGATAAGATTTTATTAATTCAATAACAGTTAAGCATTATCAATAATTTATTAATTAGTTTTCACTTGATTTAATAATTTAATACTTAGTGAAATAATTTGAATTTCATATTACTCGATTGAGCTGGTCAATGAAAGTGTTAGTTATAATTATGATTATTAAAAAAAATTTAAAGGGATTACTAAAACAGCATTTAAAAGGAATTTAAAATGATTTTTATAATATATTTTATGTCAATTAACATATGTTTGATTCAGTTTTGATTTTAGATTTAAATTAATATTAGTGGTTAATTTAAGTTTAAGTTTAATTTCAAGTTCTAAGTTAAAAATTTTAATTTTAATTTTAATTTCAATATTAAGTTTTAATTTAAGATTTAATTTTTAGTTAAGTCAAATTAAAAATTAATTTTAAGGTTAAAATGATGTTTAAGATTAAAAATGAGTTTAAAGTCAAAATAATAATTTTTAAAGTGAAAATAATCTATAGAAATAATTTATTATTACTATTTTTAAGTTAACAAAATTTCATTCAAAATGATACAAAATTTTTTGATAGTTTTAAAATGATTTTTAAAATATTTTTTAAATGATTTTTAAAAGTTTTTTTTTAAATAATTTTTGAAATAATTTTTAAGTTAAAATAATTTTTAAGTTAAAATAATTTTTAAGTTAAAATAATTTTTAAAATAACAATAATTTTTAAAAGGTTTTAAAAGAATTTTTAAAGTTTTTTTTTAAATGATTTTTAAAAGAGTTTTTAAAATAATTTTTAAAAATGTTTTAAAATAATTTTTAAAAAAAAATTTAAAATGATTTTTTAAAAGAGTTTTTAAAATAATTTTTAAACTGTTTTAAAATAATTTTTTAAAATAATTTTTTAGAGTTTAAAATGATTTTTAAAATAGTTTTTAAAATGTTTTAAAATAATTTTTAAAAGAATTTTTTAAAGAGTTTTTAAAGAATTTTTAAAAAGTTTTTTAAAGAATTTTAAAAAATAGTTTTTAAAGAATTTTAAAAATAGTTTTTTAAAGAAATTTAAAAATAGTTTTTAAAGAATTTTAAAAATAGTTTTTAAAGAATTTTACAAATAGTTTTTTAAAGAATTTTTCAAATAATTCTTAAAGAATTTTAAAAATAGTTTTTAAAGAATTTTAAAAATAGTTTTTAAAGAATTTTTAAAATAGTTTTAAATAATTTTAAAAATAGTTTTTAAAGAATTTTAAAATAGTTTTTAAGAATTTTAAAATAGTTTTTAAAGAATTTTTAAAATAATTTTTTAAATAATTTTTAAAATAGATTTTAAAGAATTTTAAAATAGATTTTAAAGAATTTTTAATTTTTAAATATAGTTTTAAAGAATTTTTAAAATAGTTTTTAAAGAATTTTTAAAATAGTTTTTAAAGAATTTTTAAAATAGATTTTAAAGAATTTTTAAAATAGTTTTTAAAGAATTTTTAAAATAGTTTTTAAAGAATTTTTAAAATAGTTTTTAAAGAATTTTTAAAATAGATTTTAAAGAATTTTTAAAATAGTTTTAAAGAATTTTTAAAATAGTTTTTAAAGAATTTTAAAAAATTTTAAAATAGATTTTAAAGAATTTTTAAAATAGTTTTTAAAAATTTTTAAAATAGTTTTAAAAATTTTTAAAATAGATTTTAAAAGAATTTTTAAAATAGTTTTAAAGAATTTTTAAAATAGTTTTTTTTTTAAAATGGTTTTTAAAGTTATTATAATTTGAATTTGAAATTCGAAATTTAATTTTAATTAAATTTAATTTAATTTGAAATTTGAAAATTAATTTTAATTTAATTTGAAATTCGAAATTTAATTTTAATTAATTTTAATTTAATTTGAAATTTGAAAATTAATTTTAATTTGAAAATTATTTAATTTAATCCTTATTCATCTCACCCGATCTAGATTATCAATCAGGGAATCCTATAATTTTGTGAGATGAATTAGATTTAATTATAGAGTTTGGTTTAACTTGTGTTAGATTCAGGTTTAGCTTTGGTCTCAACAAATAGGCATTCTTCGGATAAACTTCTAAGCTTGGTGAGTCACCTGGACATCATTAGAAGTAACCAACCCTTCGAGGTTTTCCGAATAGTCCTATCCACGGAGCTTAGTACTAAACCTTGGTCTACCTAGTTAGGATCCGTAAGGGGTAGCTTCGGTCAGTTCCACTTGGCCAAATGCACCAGATCGAAGCCATATCTTTCTAGACATGCGATGCCCAAGCTTCCCCAACGTACTATCATCCAAAACTTCACCAGTACTACTTGTCAAGTTAAACTTTTTGTCCCTGTTTATTCTATTCCTAACTACCCTGCCAGGTAGGTTGGTTTTTGGGTACCCTACCGGGTAAGTTTGTTTCGGTTACCCTGTCGGGTAAATTATTTTTGGAGGTGCCAGCTATTCTGGAGCCTCCCCCTAAATTGTTGATTTTTATTTTTAAGATTTCTTGTATAATTAGAGTTAGTTTTAGTTAAGTTTTAATGTTTAATTTGTAATTTAAATTTAAGTTTTTAATTTTGAATTAATTAAATTGGTCAAATTATCTTTCTTTAAAAGAGTATATTTAATATTTAAATTTTCTTTCAATTTTAATTTTATTGGGTTAATTGACTTATCTTTCTTTAGTAGCTTATTTTTAAAGTTTAGGTTTTTATTTAATTTTGAGTTAATTAAATTGTTTGAATTATATTTCTTTAAGGGTTTATCTTTTAACTTTTTATTAATTGTTAATTTTGAATTTTCTAGATTATTTTTGTTTAATATGTTATCTTTAACATTTAATTTTAAGTTTGTTAACTTCCGTTTTGATTTTATCAAAGTGTTTGATTTTATCCTTATATTTTCTTTACCTTTTAAGTTGATATAATTAGTGGAATTTATTAAATAAGTCTTATCATTAAAATTTAATTTTTTGTTAATTAAATTATCTTGGGTTTGGATAGAATTTTCTAGATTGATATTGTCTAGATTATTAAACAATTTATTAATTGTGTCTAGATTGATATTGACCTTGTCATCCTTTTTGTTTGAATTTTCAAATTTGTTTAGGTTTAAATTCGAATTTTTAGATTTATTAATTATTTTCAGATTTTCTGTATTTTCTAAATTAATTATATTTGTTTTATCAGAAAATATCCTAGGGGTATTTTCTGAATTAATTATATTTGTTTTATCAGAAAATGTCCTAGGGGTATTTTCGCAAGTATTGTCATGTACACTATTTTCACATATACTTTTAGATATATCCAAATTAACATGCACATATTTTAAACTACTACTAGCAAGGGTGTTTTGGTAAATATTACTAACCTTGAGCGCAACCCCTAATTCAGCAGGCTTCTCCGTTGGATCTGACTCGAGTCCGGATTCGACTTTAACTTGATCTTCTAGCTCCATTGGCGTCTCGTGAAGCTTGATCAACTGGGTCCACAGCTCATATGCATTCTTGTATTTTTCTAGTCTGCATATGATATTGTTAGGTAAAATATTACAAATAATTTTACTTACGTTTTTATTCAGTTCCGAGTTCTGAGAAGGTTTTTTCAATATTAGCATATAATCGATATCTACGCTTCCTAAGAAGCATTCCATTCTTCGCCTCCAGTAGTTGAAATCTTCATCGTACGGTGGTGGTTCATTGGGTTCCATCCTTCTTGAAAAGACATTGTTCTTGCACAACATGAAACAAAGACAAAATCCCAAGACTTGGTCTTGGATTAGCGATTTGGAAAAATAATATTTCATTTTTTTTAAAATAATAAAATATTATTAAAATATTAATAAAAATATTATCTCAAATTTTTGAAAATGTAATATTTTATCGATACTAAATAATAGTGAAAAGATGGCGATGTATTTTTCAAAAGCAGTTTTGGAGGAAAAAGCGAAAGGCGTAAGGTTTTATTTTAAAGACAAACGATATTTAATTTTTCTTTCAAAAGTCCCCCTTGCTCGATTGGTGGTTGCACCAAATCGAGGCGACCCTGCTCCGATACCACTTGTAGGACCGTTAGATTCGATGGGGGTGAATATCGATTGAAAAACAGTTTAAAGCGTAGCGGAAAAGTAAACGAACACGGTTGTTTTTACTTCGTTCGGAACCTGTGACTCTACTCGAAGGTCGTGGTCCTTGACCACTTTCGTTGGGCAATCACTATCAATTCGAATATTACGGAGTTAAGTACAAGAATTGACGATAAAGAAAATACCGACAATAGAATTGAAACAAAATCAGCATTGAGTCGGAGAGCTTTTCGTAGCGTCGCAAGAGCAGCAGATCTTGGATTCTTAGTTGATATAAAGCTCCACCCTGCCCCTTCTTTTTATATGAAGCTCGGGCGCCGGATCCCTTCAGGCGCCTGGTGAGACGTGGCGAGCCAAGTGAGCTCCACGTGGCGGCCTGGGGATAAAGTTTGCCTCCGGGCGCGGATCCCTTGGCGCGGACTCAGCGCTGGATTCCTTAGGGCGCGGGACCTTTCCAGAATCAGTCCGTAAGACAAGCGTTAGTCGGAGGCAAATATATATCTGTAAAGCAGTTGTTAGCACAATTAAAGTTCAACAAAATAATAGCAAAAGTATGACTTAGATTAGTCTTCCGAGGCGGAATCTAGTCACGATCTCGACAGATATCGAAATGGATCTAAGCCGGATCGGCGCCTAATGTTCCTTTCCCGGGAACGCGTCCAGATCACTCCCCTCCGGTGACTTACCTTACCCAGCCGACGTCCGGTCAGCCCTTGACCCGTCTGGACTCCAGCTATCCGGTCGGCCGTCGACCTAGCTGGACTTCGTGCGTCCGGTCAGCCCGTCGACCCGCTTGGACTTCTCGCCAGCTATCCGGTCAGCCCGTCGACCTAGCTGGACTTCTCGCCAAGCGTCCGGTCAGCCCGTCGACCCGCTTGGACTTCTTGCCAGCTATCCGGTCAGCCCGTCGACCTAGCTGGACTTCGTGCCAGACATCCGGTCAGCCCGTCGACCTGTCTGGACTTTTCCTGCACACTTGATCAAAGTGTCAGACAACAACACAACTAACTTAACCTATTTGTCATTCATCAAAACCTGGGTTAGACCGTTAGTGCTACCCGCACCAACACCTCCGACGCACGATGCAGAGCCTCAGCTGAAAGCGCCAACACGAGAAGTCATTCTCACAGGGAAAGTGATCGGAAAGGAGGCACTCAACACGAACTTACCTAAGGAGCGCGGTGTGTCAGAGGTAGAGTGGCTCAGCCTGAAGAAAGAAAGTAGGTCTTCGGATAGTAACCTCGTCAGATTCAAGCGCAGTCCTCCATTCGAGTGGCAGCCGTAGCATAGTGGAGGTCCATGTGGAATTCGTCCAGCGCCGGAGTTAGAGGCAGCTCAGGTTGCCAATACATGGGCCAGTCTGTCTCCTCTGGAAATCGGAGAAAAAAGAACTTTTTCCTCCAGTTAGCACTGGGAGGAGGGAGAGGAGAGAAGAAAGCAGTGTGACTGCGGGCTTAGAAGTAAAAGAGACCGTCGGCGTGCCGAGCAAGAGCAAAGAAGCAGTGAAAAAGGGGGGCCGACTAGGAAATCTCACAAACTTCGCAGAGTATGACGAAGCCACATAAAGTCTTTATGGAATTGGGAGTTATCTGACCTAGGGGGATTTTGAAGTAGCGACACACTCCAGACAAAAAAGGATGTGGGGGTAAACGGATGCCAGATACAAATTGTTCAGTAAAGAAAGTGCAATAACCAGGCGGAGGATCGAAGTACAGGTTCACACCAGTAGGGATGATGGGTTGGAAGCTAGTAGGGATCTCGTAAGTGTACCGTAGGTCATCCCAATCCAACTCGGCGAAAGACGAAACGTCTGGGAAGTGCTCTGCCAACAAGGAGATCTAAGAAGGAGAAGTCATTGCAAAAAAGATTCTCTCAGGTGATAGAAAGAACAAACGAAAAGAAGAGGCTTGGAGAAGAAGAAGGATCGCGGCAATGTCTCAGAGGAAGCCAGTCAGCAGCAGCGATGTTTGGGTGCTCTGCGGTGGCGGCGAATCCTAAGGGAAGGCAAGAGGAAGAAGATACTTATAGGTATGGTGGAGGAAGGATATTTTCGTACGTTAACAACGGATGGTGGATACAAGGGCGGAAATGGACAAGGAGCGCTCTGCGATGAGCCTCGAGAATATAACCAGGGGGTATTATAGGGAAGCCAGGGGCCCGAGAGACGAAACGCCTCCCAAGGTGATAGCTCCAAGCAGGACAAAAGTGTACGGAGAGGCCATTAGAAAGGTGGATAGGTCAAGCGAGCGGGCCTCACGGTCACGCGAGGTAACTTTTAGTCCCCGCTGGGCTCAGAATAAGAGCGACCATTGGAGGAAGAGCTACGTGGAAGAGTTGCGTAGCGAAGGAAAGTAAACAAAGACGAGCCGATCAGTAGAGATCGGCCGATGCCAACGGACGACCTACTAAAGAAGCAAGCTAAAGGTACACGAAGGGGACGCAATATAGTTATCCGAATATGAGGGAAATTAAGAACAGACATTCCGAGTTCAGTATGACTACGCGAATAAGTACCATCGGAGAAGAGCCGGCATCAACACATAAAAAATTAAACATCATAACACGGTTCCGACTACACTACATTTGGAGAAGGGGAAACCGGTTCATCAGGGGCCGACAGAAGGGGCACTGGGTCGGCCAGCTCTGCAGAAGGAGAAGCACGAGCAGCAGACACTTCGGGAACGGCAGCAGGAAGGTCCTGAGCAGACGTATCCATGGGGGTCTGATCGGCCACCGAAGGAGGAGCATCCAGGAGGAAGAGCCCATCATCCGCTTCGAAGGAAGGGAAAGTTTCCTGCGGCAGTTCCCGAACCAGGCGAGTGGTGTCCAAAAAGGTGACGGGGGGCGCCGAGCACAGATAACCTTGCTCGAAGGCCTGCCTAACCCCACCAGCGGCCCCGTGACACAACATCGAGACCATCCAGCGCCCCAACTTCTGGAGGAAAAAGGAAGAGTGGACATAAGACAGTCTGTAGGCCCTTAGCCGCCCGAGTTCGCCCGCCTGATACTCTTCCATGAGGCCCTTGTTCTGAGCAGCCTCAGCGCGGGCTACAGCTAGGTCACTCTGGCCCTGAGACGCTGCTCCCTGGGCCTGCGAGAGCTCCGCTTGCAATGATTGAAGCTGGGTCTGGCAATCCTCCCACTGAGTCCGCAGGGTGGCCTCCCGAGCAGCGACAGCGCTAGCCAGGGCCTGGGCATCGGCCAGCCCCACCTGCAAGAGCTCCTGACTTCGCCGTAGCCTCGTCAACTCCTCTGATCGGGAGAGCAGCTCTGCCTCTTTGGTTTTCAGCTCGGAAACGGTCGCTTGATGGCGCTTCACTTCCGAAGCCAAGGAAGACTCGCTTGTTTTCAAAGCCGCCTCCAACTGTTGAAGTTTGTCGAAGGCGGCGTGGGAAATGGCCCGAGCGGAGGCCGCAGATTCCCCGGCGGCACGTAGGTAAGCGTCCAGGCTTCCAAGGGAGGGCTCAGGAAGGTCTGAGGAAGTCGCAGGGGGCTCTAGTTCCCGAAGACGCGCTTTGAGCGCCGCGGAGCAGGTCTGCCAGTAGCCGGAAAAAGAGAAAGGAGGTTACAGAAACACACGGATACCAGGAAGAAGGAGAGAAAGAGCTTACCGCAACCAGGGAACGAGTAATTTGATCGAACTCCTCCAAAGGGGAATTGCTCTCCCAGAACTGCCGATTGGCTGATTGCCAGGAGATGGCCAGGTCCCCATAGAGGTCGAGCCTACCAAAGATAGGCGACAGGTCGGCGGCGGGCACGTGGGCCGGGTCGATCTCTAAAGGGAGCCTCCAGGAAGCTTCAAAAGCCAGGTCTGCGGATGGCAGCTCCAGAGCCAGCACGGCTGAGCTCATAGGCACGAGAGGAGGAGAAGTTGAGCGAGCTAGCGAATCTGGGGTCTGATCGCCAGAGGACGAAGGTGGGGCAGGTAATACACTCTGGATTGGCAGCGGAGCGGTCAGGTCCGATGGCGGGTCTGCCACCTCCAGATCAGAGGCCTTCTCCCATGCCAAGCTTGTCTCCTGGGTCGAGCCCATGTCCGAGGACCTGGTAGGGGAGGAAGTGATCACTACGCGTTGACGGCGAGGAGGTGGAGGAGAAGTTGCGGTAACCGGGGCCGCTCTCTTGCCCTTGCGCGTGAGGCGCAGCTTCATAGTTGGAGGGAGAGAAGGCACTGGTCCTGCGGGCAATGGCTCAGCTGCAGGTTGATCAGAGGTGCGGGGCAGGGCTGAGTCTGCAGGGCTGGGGGCTGGTAGCTCTGCGAGCATCAGGGCAGTCACAGCATCAGAAGTCCGGGGCTCCGAAAGCTGCGAACCGGTGGCAACAGCGGGATCGGAAGGCAGGCCTGGCGTCAGCTCTTCGTTTAGAGCTTGCAGAACGGCCACCGAGGGTGTCTCCTGACAGGCAAAGGAACGGAGGATGGCGGCCACTACGAAAATAAGAAGAAAAAGCACCTCAGTTAGCGAAGAGCGGTATACAAAAAGATAACGACTTACCAAAAGGAGCTCCGATTTCTAGCATCAGCACAGACAGGCGAACAACAACACCTCTCAGCTTGTCCGCAGCCGCGGAGCAGGCAGGTTCATGGACATGCGAAGGGAAGTCCGAAGCAAGGAGGGGACGCCATTGGGAAGGCCCGGCTAAGGGGACGGGAGGCTTGAGGAAGAAAAAGCGAGACCTCCAGCCTTTATTGGAGGAAGGTAGGTCGTCAAAAAACTTATGGCCCGGCTTGGCCTGAACGTTGAATACCTCTGCTTCAGCTCGCCGGAAGGAATAGAAGTGATGGAATAGTCTAGCGGTCAAGGGGATTTGATAAATGCGGCATAGGATGATGGTTCCGCAGACTGCTCGGAATACATTAGGGGCAAACTGAGAGATACCAATATCACAATACTGACTCAACTCGGAGAAAAAAGGATGCAAAGGAAAGCGAAGACCACCTAAGATTTGGTCCCTGAAAACAGTGATAAACCCTTCAGGAGGAGAAGAAGGAGGCTCATCTGGCGAGGGAAGACGAACTCATATGCGGCGCCTAGTCCCAGATTGGATTGCAGTGAAGACAGGTTGTGATGGTCTAAATCAGAGATGTAATGGGAATACCAGAAGGGTTCCTTACCATCCATGATCACAAGGAGTGAGCAGGCGAGGGGAAGGAAGACAAGAGGGGTCACAGGTCGGGCGCAAGCAGGAGAACGAGGAGTTGCACTGCAAGGAACGGCCGCAAACGAAGGGAGGAGGATATCGAAGCGTCAAAGTATGGAAAGCAGACTGCCTTTAGGGTTTATAAAGCCCATTCATTCCTAGGAAACATCGAGAGTCGAGCCGAGTATCTTTTGGGGTAACGTGCCCCAGCGCCGTTTGATGGGAAATAAGCGCTGAAGGGTGCAAAAAGGGGTCAGAGGCTGGCGTCAGGAGGCGTGCGCAATAAAGGCGTCGGACAGGTGTCATCGCGAGAAGAAACGCATTAAAGATCGACAAGGCAAGGTAATCATGAAGGGGTGTGGCCTCAAAAAAGAAGCATTCTTCGTAAAAGGCTCAAGACTAGGCGGGAAGTTTCATGAAACCCCAGAATCCAGGCAATTCAAAAAGGTCGCAAATAAGACAGGGCAGATCAGCGGGAGCGATGGCCAGGTTAGACAAGTAGCAAGCAGGCCTGTGGGGCTGTTCCTCGCTCGGGCCGGCTGGGCAAGTGGCTCTGCCCAGACAGCCCCGGATCTGAGCAACTAGTCAGGCGCATCGTGAGAACTGTGTGGTCGTCAGAAGCTGCAAGGGCACTGTGGCCCAGGGGTTGAGTAAGGTTTTTATGCTCCCTCCTTTATTCTTAATTATATACCGTACATGATGCAATTGCAGGAAGAAACGCGATGCAAATGGATGAGCCCGAAGCTAGTGATAACAACTAGATCAACTAAAGCAATCAGGTCGACACAGGCGAGACAAATGAAGGCGAAGAAAAGCAATGCATCTATGCCTTTGCGGTTTGGGGTTCTTACTGGTCACGAACCAGCGCCATTGCCACCGGTCTCGGACCGGAGTATCATTACTGGTCTCAGACCAGCGCCATCGCCACCGGTCTCGGACCGGAGTATCATTACTGGTCTCAGACCAGCGCCATCGCCACCGGTCTCGGACCGGAGTATCTCCAGACTCTCGCCCCAGTGCGAGTTATAAGTGAGCTCTGCTCTCACGCCCATTGACCTTTCAGGTCGGCTCCCATGCGAGAATCAAAAGTGAGCCCTGTGCTCACGCCCAACGACCTTTTTAGGTCGGTAGTCCCAGACTCTCGTCCCAGTGCGAGTTATAAGTGAACTCTGCTCTCACGTCCAACGACCTTTCAGGTCGGCTCCCATGCGAGAATCAAAAGTGAGCCCTGTGCTCATGCCCAACGACCTTTTTAGGTCGGTAGTCCCAGACTCTCCCCCAGTGCGAGTTATAAGTGAGTTCTTCTCTCACGCCCAACGACCTTTCAGGTCGGCTCCCATGCGAGAATCAAAAGTGAGCCCTGTGCTCACGCCCAACGACCTTTTTAGGTCGGTAGTCCCAAACTCTCGCCCAAATGCGAGTTATAAGTGAGCTCTGCTCTCACGCCCAACGACCTTTCAGGTCGGCTCCCATGCGAGAATCAAAAGTGAGCCCTGTGCTCACGCCCAACGACCTTTTTAGGTCGGTAGTCCCAAACTCTCGCCCGGTCGAGTTATAAGTGAGCCTTGCTCTCACGCCCAACGACCTTCGGTCGGCTCCCATGCGAGAATTAAAAGTGAGCCCTGCGCTCACGCCCAACGACCTTTTAGGTCGGTTGTCCCAGACTCTCGCCCCAGTGCGAGTTATAAGTGAGCTCTGCTCTCACGCCCAACGACCTTTCAGGTCGGCTCCCATGCGAGAATCAAAAGTGAGCCCTGTGCTCACGCCCAACGACCTTTTTAGGTCGGTAGTCCCAGACTCTCGCCCCAGTGCGAGTTATAAGTGAGCTCTGCTCTCACGCCCAACGACCTTTCAGGTCGGCTCCCATGCGAGAATCAAAAGTGAGCCCTGTGCTCACGCCCAACGACCTTTTAGGTCGGTAGTCCCAGACTCTCGCCCCAGTGCGAGTTATAAGTGAGCTCTACTCTCACGCCCAACGACCTTTCAGGTCGGCTCCCATACGAGAATCAAAAGTGAGCCCTGTGCTCCACGCGACCTTTAGGTCGGTGGTCCCACTCTCGCCCGGTCACGAGTTATAAGTGAGCTCTGCTCTCACGCTCAACCTTTCAGGTCGGCTCCCATGCGAGAATCAAAAGTGAGCCCTGTGCTCACGCCCAACGACCTTTTTAGGTCGGTAGTCCCAGACTCTCGCCCCAGTGCGAGTTATAAGTGAGCTCTGCTCTCACGCACAACGACCTTTCAGGTCGGCTCCCATGCGAGAATCAAAAGTGAGCCATGTCCTCACGCCCAACGACCTTTCAGGTCGATCCCCATGCGGGAATCAAAAAGCAACCCCCCTGCGAAAATCATAAGCGAGCTCGGCGCCCACGCTTGACTACCCTTCTGAGGGATATGCCTCACATTGAGCGGAGCGTTTTCAATAATCAGGTCAGCTACATCTGGCTTTATTTTACACAAATTGCAAATATGCAACAAATACGCAAGGCAAGGGATGCGGAAGGCCGTCTACTCTACCCTTAGAGCGTCAATATTAACCACGAACTCAGGTTTTACACGTTCATTACAGTTTTAAATCTCAAGCACCCTGTCGGTTTTATTATCCAAAATTCATACATGAAAAGGAATCATGAAGCAACTCTTGGCTCTCACATACGGGCCAGCTTCTAAAAATGCTTGAGACTCTGAAATTTGAGCAGGAACCATGAAAAGGAATCATGAAGCAACTCTGAAATTTGAGCAGGAAAGACTATGCTAGAGGGGACAGATATACAAGTACAGCAGCACAGTTCAATAAGCAGGCAATACAGCTAAGGCTACAAGAGGGAGCGTTTTGCGGAGAAGGAGCCACTGAGACAACTATGGCCCGAGCTAACCTTAACTCGGGGAAAGGATTGGTCATGGAGAATGAGCACTGCCGTGTGAAGAAATGTCTGGGGACTCAGGGGCCTCAGGGGCGTTCAGAGCCTGAGCCAGCTCCGCATGTAAGGAGTCAATGGCTGCTTGTTGCTAGGCGATCGTGTCTTGCTTGACGTTAAGGCACGTGCGGAGAAGAGATAACTCCGCCTCATGCTCTCGCTGCAAACGTTCTTGGAGGCTGATTTGGCGCTGCAGGCTAGCCTGGCATTCCTCTTTCCTCGCCTTTTCAGAATGCACGCAAGACTTCACAACACGATACTGGGCTTCCATGGAGCGCAGGGCAGCTAGCTGACGATCTCGATCCTGGGACACACGCTCTAGTTCGCGTTCTCTCGCGGCAAGCAGCGAGGTGAGTTGATTTATCAGCATCTGGGAGGGCGGCTGATCAAATTCGTCAGAGGAAGGAGAAGGCATCTCGGGGGAAGGAAGCTGGCAGAACGTGGATTAGCAGAAGGAAGTAGGAGAGCAAGAATGAAGAAGGATAGAGTAGAGGGCTGACCGTGAGGCTCTTTATAAAGAAGGCGGGTGGCCAAGTCAAAGCAACTACGTGGGCACGGTACCCCAAGCGACTGGCGAAGCAATTAAGGAGGCATGGTATCCCAGGCGACACGACACAAAGATTGATGCGTGAGGCGGGAATCAGGGCACGCAGAGATATGCTGAAGCAGAGACACAGAGATAGGCTGAGGTCACCAAGATATGCTGAGATCTTAGAGATGTGCTGAGGTCTAGTCAGTCAGACTGTCGTCCTCCTTCGACTAAACTTGCGGGGGAGGCTTGTGATACGGTTGGTAACGGAGGGGCCCAAGAGGAAAGGGTGAGAAGGGTCAAGGCCATATGGCGGTCAAAAGTCAAGAAGACGTGGCAGTCAATAGTCAAGCTGACTAGGCAGTCAAAGGCAAGCACAGGGGGTAGGCAGGGGTCAGGCAGGCTTATCGATCAAGGGGCAAAGTAGTTGAAAGACAAAGGGAGACGACAGGCGAAGCACTGGGCACAAGTCGGAAGTAGCAGAGCCGTTCGGAGTCAGCTCGGTCTGCAGGTCTGCGATTCAGAGGCCCAGAGGTGCAAGTCGCGAATCATAAGTCGGAAGTAGCAGAGCCGTTCGGAGTCAGCTCGGTCTGCAGGTCTGCGATTCAGAGGCTCAGAGGTGCAAGTCGCGAATCATAGGTCGGAAGCGGCAGAGCTGTGTAGAGATGGCTCGGTCTGCAGGTCTGCGACTCGAGGAGCCGGAAGTGCAAGTCACAACTCATAGGTCGGAAGTATCAGAGCTGTGTAGAGATGGCTCGGTCTGCAGGTCTACGACTCGAGGAGCCGGAAGTGCAAGTCACAACTCATAGGTCGGAAGTGTCAGAGCTGTGTAGAGATGACTCGGTTTGCAGGTCTGCGACTCGAGGAGTCGGAAGTGCAAGTCACAACTCATAGGTCGGAAGTGTCAGGGCTGTGTAAAGACAGCCCAACCTACGGGCTTACAGTCGAAGGCCAGCAAATACAGGGTGCATAATACAGACCGTGATCGGCATGACTGTTCAGGGATAGCCCGATTAACGAGTAACGCTTAGAGGCGAGATCTGGTCGAGGGGTGTAAGGTAGATGCCGACAGCGATAAATAGGATGAGCCGAGTTGGGCAGGAGTTGAAGCATCACAATTGTCCGTCAAGGGTAATCATTACATACCAGCGAGATGTGCGAAGGCGGAGGTTTCTAAAGGAGAAGATGCTCTCAAGACCAATAGCGGCCTGACGGATGTCCTTCACTACAAGACAAAACCCATGTGTAAAGGCGGAGGTTCCTAAACAAGAAGATGCTTTCACAACCAATAGCAGCACGACAGGTGTCCAGGACTACACGACAACGACAAAGCCCAGCGTCTAACGTTTTCTGACAGTATGGCAGGTTCTGGAAGCGAGGCGGGGGCATAAAAAGGGGGAGATTCCTCGTACGCAGGTACGCGCGCACTCTCGTCACTTTTTCCTTTCACAACTTTTCATTTTGGAGTCTCTCTGTTTTCTTCTGGGGAAAAAGGACCTGACTTGAGCGTCGGAGGGCCTGATCCGGGAATTTTTTCCCTGGGTTCTGGTCTCTAACGTGGGAGGGGGAGGTTGTCTGAGTGTGCGCAGGGTGCTGCAGCAGCGTCAGCCACCCGTGAGAGCCGGATCACCTACAATTTTTTCCGTCAACAATCAGGCCACCGTGACTAGCCTCCGTCCGAATCAGCCTTCGAACGGGATCAGTCCATAAGAAATAATGTGAAAAAAAAGGAACATCAAGGGGAAGAACAAAAGCTACAAGCTGCAGGAGGATCTACACTAGTAGCGACGACTAGTGATTATAATCGTTAATTGTACTAGCTGCGACAACTTAACATTCAAAGTTTTTTAAATATTTTAAAAAATGATTATACGTTGTAATAAATATAAAATTTAAATACGTTGCTTTACCTATTTTTAAAAGTTGAGTGCACCCTTATTAAATTATTATAATTTTGCCTTTCCAACTACCGTACAAATTTATTTTAAAAATATTTCATTAGGTTGTAAAGGCGAAAAAAAAAGAAATTAAATTCGTCAACTAAACGGTCCCTTCAACTCCTAACGGTCCACCAGGGTAAATTACGGGATATCTATTCTAACGTAATAATTCTTTATTTATATCAACTACAAATTGATCTTAAAATTTATTATAATTCTCATATAGGTGCAAATTATATTAATCCATGAGAGTTTGTTGATTGATGATAAAAGCTAATAACCCTTACCCGAGGGCTCTCTATGATTGTTCATGATGACAAAAGATGAATATGTTCGTCCTTAGCGTCCTCGTCAATCTGTCCTAGAGTCAACATAGAGGAGATAAATCATGGACGGTTATTAACCTTTAGAATAGTGAATAACATATCCCTCTATGACTGCTTACGCATATTAAAAGAAAAATAAATTATAGAGATCATTCGGTTAACAGAGTGATCCTCTATGTGGGAGGACATATACGCTAGCATAACATTCCTGATATATATATATATATATATATATATATATATATATATATATATATATATATATATATATATTCATGGATTTTTTATAAGATATATATATTTCATTGATTGGAGTAAGATATGATATTACTCATCTCAAATGGTCCAGTATATATCATCTGTCTCATTATAAGATATAGGCCCGTAAATCCGTAAATGACAAGTATATATTTCATTGATTTTATTAAAATGTTATATACTGACCTCATGCGCCCCATATATGACTGGTGTCATAGTCATATGTAGGTCACAACATAGGAAGGTATTTCTGTCAGTTTCGTTAGAAATCAACCCTTATCAATTTATATAAATTTACAATGCGATGACCAACTCAACTATGTTTTGGGCACTGATATATATATATGATTAATTTAATTATGAAAATAAGTAATCCGATCTATGAAAATTTCTCACTGATCATGAAAATAAATCGAGAAGTGAAAGACTGACCTTAGATTATTTGATTAACTATTTAACATATTTGCTACATCATTATTTGGGACAAACCTAGCTGGCTTATGTAATCATGTCAATAATGACGTAATCACCGTGTGAAATGCTCTTATATTTATCCTTTCAAATGATGCTTTTGGATGCGGGTTTGGCATCCGTAAACTTTAAGAGCATCCGCAACGCCGCGTTAAAGCTGTGTTATAACAATACTGTAGCTTTAACGCGGCGTTGCAAGTTCTCGCGTTAAAATTAATCACTTTAACGCGTTCAAGTTGCATGGGGTGGGCCTTGGCCCACCTCATGTGTAAACTTTTTTTTTTTAATCACGGCTAATTTTAAATGTAACGGCTTTTTTTAATAAAAAATTGTTAAATAACGGCTTTTTTTAATAATTACTTTTTTAAATGTAAATTTTTAAATTAAAAATTAAATAACGGCTAGTTATTTAACGATTATTTTTTAACGGCTAGTTCGAAATTTCATCTATAAATAACCATCAATATGCACACATATTTTCATTCCAACTCATTACTCTTTCAATTCTACTCTCTAAATTCTCTCCCCATTTATTTTTTTCAAGTTTTTACCATCTTATTTTCTATCCGAAATGGATGAAAATAATAGGGCATTTTTTACAGATTTCTTGAATTCTACAAACAACTCGCAAGAATATTCATCTTCCTAAAATCCACAAATTCTACCAAATTATCAATACCCACATCCATTTCCCAATATGTCGTTTCCTCCACAAAATCTTCAAAATTTCCAAGGTTTTGGAAATTTTATGGATCATCTGAATTATGCCCCTCGAGGTCCACATCAACTGCTTCCAGCCGAATATTGGCAAAACATGAGTCATCTGTATTTCACGTCGTCGGTTGTTCATGGATATGGTACCCCGCATACAACTGGTATGTCTTTCACTCCTTCGATGTCGAATGAACCTGCAACTCCGACTTTTGTTCCGGAGACTCAACTTTCCGACCGTGAATCCCCAATTGAGGTGGTTGATTTAGAAAAGGCGGTTTCAAATGCTGAGGGTACAAGAAAGCGTTCAAGTTGGACAAAAGTTGAAGACGAGGTCTTAGCGAGAAGTTTTGTCACTATCAGTGATGATCCAATAATCGACAATGATCAAAAGGCGGATGCTTTTTGGGGACGAGTTGCAAGCTACTACAATGAGAATCTTCCCCTAGGTTCAAACATCAGAAGTGCAAATGTTATACGGTCACATTGGCACAATACAATCCAAAAGAAGGTATATCGATTCAACACAAATTACAATAATATTTATAGTTCATATCAAAGTGGTCACAGTGATGAAGATATATTGAGGTTTGCGTATGAAAAATATCTATCCGAAAACAATGGTGTTGCATTCAATCTCGAACATGTGTGAAGAATTGTTAAAGACAGTCCAATGTTTACTCCACAGTCCACTGATCACTTTGTGGCGACAAAGAAGACGAGGACCTCAGAGTCGGGAGCAAGCAACACCTCCTCCAACCAAGATGTGAGTATAGACCTGGATTATGAAGATACTCGTCCAATGGGGCAAAAGGTAACAAAAAGAAAGGGAAAAGACAAAGTAAAATCGACCATGGAGGATCTGATAGTAAACTATAACAATATTATCACAAAGTTCACTGAGTACACAAGCGTGAAGAAATCCGAAGTCGATTTGAAACAAAAACAATTCGAAGTAGAGGAGATTAAGGCAAAAACTACATTGTCCAAATCTGAAGCTAAGAATCGTCGCTTGGAATTGAAGGAGTACGAAATATTGAACAAAGACACCTCGCAGATGACAAAGGAGCAGTTATCATACATGAATGCCTATGCAAGGATATTAGGTCAAAATGGAATATCTAAATTATTTACTTAACGTTCATTTTCTAGTATTATTATATTTTCGAGTGATTGTAATGTCTAATTATTGTATTTCTCATTTAGATTAATGTGATTTTTAATTATTATAATTTTGTAAAATAGTCGTTATAAACAAGTCGTTGGAAACTAGCTGTTACAACTAGTTGTAATTTCGTTTTCCCAACTTTATAATTTTAAGTGTTCAGTTGTAATTTCGTTTTCCCAACTTTATAATTTCGTTTTCTTAACATTGTAATTTCGTTTTCTCACAAACATCTATTTTATTTAATAAATATATTTAAAAATTAATATTATTTTTGAAAAATAATAAAATTATATTTTTAAACGTAAGATTATTATTACAAATAATAATAATAATTTAAATATTTTAAAACATATTAATTTAATATGGTATAATGTTAAAATGAGTGAGTGGACGGTGAACCCCATGAATAATGAATATTAACTTTAAAATGAATGTGGGTGAAAGAAGAATATTGTTATAACGAGTATGTGACAGTGAACCCCATGCTTTTTGATGAGGTGGTGGGTGTTATAATACTAGAGCATTGTGGATGCTCTAACGGAAGAAAGGCTAAGAAGACAAGCAATATCACAGATATATGTCGGCGTTGAATTTATTAGGAAACTCAGTTGAACGACCATAAGCTAGCCGAAGTATTTATGAGTGAAGAAATGTAGGAATTTGCCTCCAAAGTGGAATATTGGATTTAGAGTTGGAACGATTTTATAGGAAGTAGGAACAACGAAAATTGTGGAGGTCGCTAACAACACAGTTGCTAGACGCTTTCGAGATTTATCCTTGAAAATCCATAGAAATTTTTATGATACTGAGCCAATCAAATCAAATGGTTAAAAAACAAAACAAGTGATAACCATAAAGGTCTCTTCGCCCTGTGTTCTCCCTCCACCGTGACCGCTGGTCGCAATTTTACAATTGACTGTAGTCACTTATAGCCATGTCGTCCGCGGACGTAGGATGATAAATGAATTATTCATTTGTGAATAAATTTAATATTTAATTTGATAAAAATTTATTTATATTTATTTAATATATACCAGATTAATTAAATAAATAAATTTGAATAACTCGTTCAATTAAATAAATAAGTTTGAACATATATATATTTAGTTCGTTAACGTTCATGAACAATGTTTGTGAATAATGTTCATTAATAAAAACCTTATCAATATGCTAAATAAATAATAAAATAAACAAATAAATAATTTTGAATTATTAAATTTAATAACTAATCAAATAACTAAAAGTTTCAAACAATCAAATAAACTTGAACTGAGAGCTCGATAACATTTAAACGAATCAAGCTCGAACTATGCTCAAGCCAAGTTTGAATTGAGAACTCAATAACGTCTAAATGAACTAAACTCAAGCCAAGCTTAAAACAAGCTCAAGTTCATAAAAAATAAACTAAGCCAAACTTGAACAATCATTTCAAAGGTTTAGTTTATTTTAAATTGGATTCGGTTTGACTTGATTACCTTATCAAATAAACTTGTATTAGGACTCGTGCGGCTGGTAAGAAGGGGTGAATTGTCTTTCAAAATGAAAATGAAACCTTTCTTGATCTTTTGAAATATTAAAACACTTGTATAAAAATGATTGATAAACTAATTAAACGAAATAGGCTGTCGATTTTACTTAGTTACAAACAGAAATGTTGTTAATTCAAAACTTTGAAGTATTAATCAAATTCTCCTTTCATCGTAGGTGGAGAAGGTTGTTACAAACGTTGGAAGTACACAATCAAAGTAGTAGAACAGTAAAGAAACTTGAGTACAAATGATTCTGAACTACTGGGATTAAGGTTGTATTTATAACCCTTATACGGATGTTTGGGCATGGATAAAATTTTATCCACGTCATAATGGATCACGACAGCTCGATATGGATAAGTTTTATAGTCCGGGCGCCCGAATCGGGCTGAACCAGTCCTCAACCAGGGCGCGAGCTCTAGGCACCCTAGCTGGCCCCAGGGGTTCGGGCGCCCGGACTAGGCTCGAACTAACATCTAAACGAACCAAGCTCGAACTAAGCTCAAGCCAAGTTTGAATTGAGAACTCAATAACATCTAAATGAACCAAACTCAAGCCAAGCTTCAAACAAGTTTAAGTTCATAAAAAATAAACTAAGCCAAACTTGAACAATCATTTCAAAGGGTTGATTTATTTTAAACTGGACTCGGCTCGGCTCGATTACCTTATCAAATAAACTTGTGTTAGGACCCGTGCGGTTGGTAAGAGGGGGTGAATTGCCTTTCAAAAAGAAAATGAAATCTTTCTTGATCTTTTGAAATATTAAAACACTTGTATAAAAATAATTGATAAACTAATTAAACGAAAGAGGTTGTCGATTTTACTTAGTTACAACTGAAAATGTTGTTAATTCAAAACTTTGAAATACTAATCAAATTCTCCTTTCGTCATAGTTGGAGAAGCCTCTTACAAACGTTGGAAGTACACAATCAAAGCAGTAGAACAGTAAAAAAACTCGAGTACAAATGATTCTGAACTACTAAGATTAAGGTTGTATTTATAGCCCTGATCCGGATGTCTGGGTATGGATAAAATTTTATCCACGTCGCAATGGATCACGACAGCTCGACGATGGATAAGTTTCATTTTCCGGGCGCTTGGACTAGGTCCGAGCGCCCGGAACGGGTTGAACCAGCCCTCAGCCAGGGCGCGAGCTCTGGGCACTCTAATTGGCCTCGAGGGTTCGGGCGTCCGGGCCAGGTCCGGGCTCTTGCTCTTGTTCTGCTCGCTTATGTGATCTCGGTCATCTGGAATGGGGCTCACCAAATCCATTTTTCGATCTTCTTGAGCATTTTTCTGCTCCGGCTTCTCATCCCTTAGAAACGTCACGTTCCTTTTTCTCGTCCGCCAGCGTACTCTTCCCAGCGCCTTGTTCCTTAGACACACCGAGTCCGTCGACTCTCTCCCGTACTGTCATTCTCGCTAGTTACGTCTTTCGCTTGACTTCTTGTGCTTCTAAGTTCTTGTACACTTAGACAGAAGACATCAAATAAATATATGACCTATCTTAACTCAGTTGACCATATTAAAACTACTCGAGATATTAACAACTTGAACATCCTAAAACTTAGCTCGGCGGACGGTAAGATTAGACCAAGGACTAAGATTTTTTATAATAATTTTATATTAAAAATATATTGGTGCAATTTTTATTTTTTTTTAAAAAGTTAAATGCAATTTTGATAAAATTATCCAAACTTTACCTTTTCCATTACTTTGTAATTACCAAATACATTTACTTTAAAAATATTATTAGACACACCACGTTCCGACGGAGTGGGTAGGTTTAGCAATAATGTAAGCGCCACGCTATGTTTCATTCAGGCGCTTTTCGACGAGGGTTTTGCATCTCTACAAACCCTAGGCTTAGCGACGGCGACGGCGAAGAGTAACGGCGGCATGGAAGCGGGAGAACAGAAGCCGCAAGCCGGCGGAGGCCTCTTCGCCTCGTGTTCTTTTGATGACCTTGGCCTCCATCCTACGTTGTGCCAACACCTCCGGGGTCCCTATCTTTTCTCTTCCTCTCATCTCATCCCCATCTTCCGTATGCTTACTGATGATCGGTTCTCCTTGTCAGATAAAATGGGGTTTCAAGTTCCCACGAAGATTCAGGCGCAGGCGATTCCAGTTGTAATCTCTGGTCGGCATTCGTATCCTGATCGGCGCTTCTTTTGATCCGTTTTTTAGCATCTATTGAGATAGTTTTTCTGTTCTCCTTGGTTTTCCTTTACTCGAAAATACTAGACTTGTTAATGCCGCCACTGGAACTGGCAAGACAATCGTGTACCTTGCGCCGATTGTTCATCTCCTTCAGACGTATGAACCTCGGATTCAGCGTTCTGACGGAACATATGGTACAGCGATTTCTTCGCTTAATGATTTTTCCCCCTATTATGTTTCGTTTCCATTGTTTTTTTGCTTCTTAATGAAATTGATGTGTTGAGGGCATTTCTATTTCTTTTCCCCTTGATTAATTGACTGAAATGATAACAGCGTTGGTACTTGTACCAACGAGAGAGCTTTGTATGCAGGTTTATGAAATTCTGCAGAAATTGCTGCACTGTTTTCATTGGATAGTTCCAGGTTATATTATGGGCGGGGAGAACAGGGCAAAAGAGAAGGCCAGGTTGCGCAAAGGTATGATTTTTTCCCCTATTATAATTATTATCATTTGTTTTTGGGATCGCACAAAGTAATTTATGTTTTGTATGCATGAAATTTCTGGGCAATCAAATCTATTTTGGTACTTTTAACTGATTAGTTATTTGGTTTTGCCAAATAGGTTAATAATACTTTTTATCTTACTGAAGGAGATTTCACATGTTGAAGTTGTAATTTCATATAGAAATGTTCAATTTGATGGCAGAGTGTGAAGATGCGAGTAATTATGTGTGTACTAGAAGTGGCTTCCTTCAGTCACTCCTTGTGACTCATTTATATACCCATGTATATTTATATTTGAAAAACAATGTTGATATTCTAATACTGGATTCTGTCAGTAATTTTGGTTGATATGATATGTGCAGGAATATCCATTCTAATTGCAACCCCTGGGCGTCTGCTGGATCACCTAAAGAATACATCATCATTTCAACACACAAAATTACGCTGGATAGTCTTTGATGAAGCAGACAGGTACAAATTCTGCTTTAGCAACCCGTGTAAAGCTTTGTTAATAAATTTGTATTTCAAGTTTTATTCAGCATTGCTAATGACTCACAAACCTGATTGTTCCTTTAACTTTCTGTAAATATTTGCACAAGAAATTCTGCTTCACTCTACTCCCACTTTCCATAACTGTTTTCTGTTTTGACTCCTTCACAAACAGGATTCTTGAACTGGGATTTGGAAAAGCAGTAGAAGAGATTCTAGATATTTTGGGTTCAAGACAAATCAATCATATCCCGTCAAACGGAAAAATTTCCAACTCTGTCAAATGTTCCAGGCAGAACTTGCTTCTTTCAGCAACCTTGAATGAAAAGGTGAACCATTTAGCCAATATCAGCTTAGAGAACCCAATCATGATCGGCATGGATCAGAATAATTCTCACATTGCACACACACTTTCAGTTGGTAATGTCACTTCAGCATATGTTATTGATGGAGATTTGAAAATCCATGATGGATTTGCAAGTCAGACAGTAGAAAATTATAACCTACCTTCTCAATTAGTTCAAAAATATGTCAGAGGTATGCTTTCGACATAATCCACTTGTTATTGTCTCAACTGTAAATATGCTTATGTCAAAATCTAATTGCTTGGTGTCCCATGTAGTCCCTAGTGGTTCAAGACTTGTGATTCTTCTCTCCATCCTAAGGTCTTTATTTGAAGGAAAAACCTCCCAGAAGGTGATTTTAGTGCTGATAATTCTTTTTTGTAATTGTTAGATGCTATGTTGCACTGCGAACGTGCATGATTATTGGTCTTCTTTCAATGATTGTTGTTTGCATTGTTCAGTTTATGTTGCAGTATTTGCTTACAGGATCATTTTGCAGATTGTTGTTTTCTTTTCAACATGTGATGCAGTGGATTTCCATTATGCTCTTATAAATGAGTTTAAATGGTCTCCTAGTTCACTACAAGAGGTGAAAGAGCAAAAATTTGTCAGTTGTACGACCTTCCATTTGCATGGGAATATGGAACATGATAATCGCAGAAAAGCATTTCAAGGATTTAATGTTGAAAAGAAAGCACTATTATTGTGTACAGATGTCGCTGCTAGAGGTTTGGACATTCCTAAGGTCAGGTGTATTATCCAATATGATTCGCCAGGCGAAGCTTCTGAATATGTGCACAGGTATTGGAGATATTTTTTAGTTGTTTGCTATGGAATAAATTGTCAATCGCTAATGTATTTCGATTATCCTTTCTTTTGTAGGGTTGGAAGAACAGCACGATTGAGGGAGAAAGGTGAAGCTTTGCTATTTCTTCAGCCCGTTGAAATGGATTATTTACATGATTTGCAACATCATGGAGTTAAACTGGAAGAATATCAAATTCAAAGGTGTCTAGATGGATTCGCATTGCACGGCAAGAATTTTTACAAGAAGTCGATCTCTTTAGAAACACATCCTTGGGTATTGTTTCTGCAGAAGGCTCTGGAAACTTTCATTTCCACCGAGGTAATAGCTGTTCATTTGTCATAAACAACTTATCTTTAAAATTTTATAAAGAATAATTCTGGTATTGATTTTTGAATGGATTTTTTGTTAAAAGACAATTGCACTTTCTTGCATCATATTTTACCTTTTTCCCTGAACATATTGCATATCTGTCACTGCCTTTGGTAATTTACCAGTTAGATAATCATTAATCTGAAAAGATAAAGAAAATAGACCATTATTTAACTTAATTACTAGGTTTTTCCCCCCAGAAATGATGCATCAATTTAACTTAGGGTGCTAGCTGTTTTTCAGAAACTTAGTCATCATCATTAAGCTGTATTAGTTCCAACTATCTGGGCTTGGGTACATAGATCATGGAATCATTTGTTTAAATACTGGACCAAGAACTATTCTATTGTGGAATTCTTGGAATGAATTGTTTAAAAAATTGTTAATAGGATTGCTCTACTGCATCTCATCATCTAAATCATTTTCCATAATGTTTGCTTTACTTTGCTTCTGGTTCATTTTTACTTTGACTTGTTCACCATATGTCTGGTTAAAATAGAATTTATTTCTCACTTCAACATGAGCTTTTCTTTGTGAATTGTTTCTCTTTATGATTTCTACTTTCATTTTTAAATTTTTTTAGGCTAAGCTGAATAAGTTAGCAAGGAATGCATTTTGTTCCTGGGTTCGTGCATACACTGCTCATCGAGGTGAGCTGAAACGAATTTTTTTGGTAAAAAAACTTCATTTGGGTCATGTGGCGAGAAGTTTTGGGCTGAAGGATCAACCCTCATGGGTCGGAGGATCTCACAAGAATGAAGCAAAGAAAAGGAAGAAGTATGGGCTGAAGATCAACTCATCCAAAAGAAGGAAAACCTCCTGATAACGATCAGTGCAAGTTTTTCTTGCTATCTTTTATACCGAAGGATAAAGTGATGAACTGTTATACTGCAAACCAGTTGGATTTTTAAGGTCACAATGTTTTCAACTTGTCGCTTGATGTCAAAACTATACTGTAGCCACCCAACAAAAGAACCTTCTTGATGGGTAGCGGCCCACTTTTGCAGATATGGAACAATTACTGAGATACCATATATTATCAGATCTGATTACAGCGACTGACCACTATGGGATCCTAATTGATAACAAAAGGTTTGCGTCTTAGTTGTCATCTTTGATGCATATGGTGTTCAGTTCTTCCCTCCTGTGCACTAGGGGTTTTTGCTTGCTAAGTTTCTGACTAAATTATGTTCATTCTGTGACTGAGTTGGATGATTGCACTTGTAAGGTGTCTGCGATAAATTCTAGTTCCATAGCCTTGTGCATTGTTAGTGTATACACAAATCAGTGTAATTCATCTTCACACTAAATTCTTAATTATCAAATCTTTAATGCGTGTTGTTTACACCTTATTATCATGGACTTTGAAATTACTTGGTAAGTAAAGATAACTGAGGTCTATCTTGGAAATATTTGATAACTCTTTCTGCCAGAATATTTTCAAGAAAAAACTATATCGATATGGTATGGTTGATTCATTGATTCATTGTCTAGTCAGCTTAACTAATAAGAGTTGGACGGAATTGAACTTTGAGCGCAAACTTTATAAATATTTAGAAAATTTCAAATGATTTTGAGTGATGAATGTGATAGTGAAATCAAACTAAAACATTGATTGTTCCTTAATATAATTCATGACAATTTTCAGTTTCATGTGTTCATCATATAATTAGTAAATCTAACAATTATATTTGATAATGAGACTCTTGTTTATATGGTCAAGTTGATATTACCAAGGATAGACTTTATCTAGATTGCTAATTTCGAGTCGTTTTATTTCCACATGATATGTAGAAATGTCAAGATAAAAAACATAATATAATAATAATTTCCTAATGCTACAATAAACCTAGAGGACAATGACAAACAATAGGTTTTTATGTCAAATGCGAAAACTCAAACAATACCAGCCCATCTTGTTTGGCCTCTTTTGTCTTATGCTTGGATTTTTTTAAAAAATTTATTTTTGAATCCACTAGAAAGGATGAGAAGAGGAATCCTTGCCCTTCCACTTGAACCGCCTTTGTCTTTTCCCTCTGGTGGCATTTGCCCCGGAATGTATATTATACTTAAACTTCCTTTGATTCTCGACTTTAACTTTTGTTACTATAATAAAAAAATCTCTAGCAGTTTTGTACAACTTCAACATGTTGTAATTCATGGTGAATGGATTGTAGTACAAGTTCTATTTTCAAGTTAATTGTTGGAGGAATAATGCTCTCAATGGTTATGTTTGATTAGATTATTTTGATGTGTTTAACAAAGAATTTAAGTTAATTTTTCAAGTGTTTTTGATGTTTGCATCATGTGTGTATAACTTGTTAGATATGGTGCACAAAGAGCTCGCTGAGCTAGTCGAGTGAGTGAGGTCGAGTTGGTTTATGATCAATGATACAAAGATATGAACTGAGTGTTGGAGGACACTATAAAGTGAGGAGCATTAAATGGTTAAAAATAAAAGTATAGAAAAAAAAGATAGATCCGTTATCTTAACGGTTCCTCTAGTGCCAGTCCCATATATATGGAGGGAAGTAAATGCAGTATAGAGATTGTGTGCGGATTAGAGGTTTAGTAGGATGTGAACTTAAAAGGCATAGAAGATTGGATGACATAAAACAAGCTGAGAGTTTTTAATACATTAGATGAACCAGATACCTAGAGAGGTGGACTCTCAAAGGCATAGAGAGTCAAATGCAATGAGTAAAGTTTGAGGAGTTTAGTGCATTTGCTAGGTCGTAGTCCTAGCAAGGTGAACCCTAAACCATAGGGCGAACAACATTGGGGGAACATAGATCTGGAGGCATGATTGTGTGAGATATTATGCAAGTGAAATGTAATCTTGGGGCTTGTGTTTTTAAGCATCATCAATTGGTAATGTAAATGCTGGCTTTCAATGATAGGTCTTTTTACATGAGTAATGGAGAGTTTTGAGCCCAAAAAAGGTTGGACAAAAATATTCCTAAAACTCCTCTAAGAAAATGCTAAAACTGCTCAAAGCTTCTAAAAGCTTGCTAAAGTGACATATAATTCTCTCTTTACCTGAGCTTTATACTTCATTCTTTTTTGAGGATAGTGATATTTAAATTCCTTGTTTTGCACACCCCTCTCACTTTAGCTGGACTCAATGTTGGTGGACATCCTTCTATTTTTCCATACACTATTCCCTCTTTTATATATATCATATAACTGATCTTCTACAAACAAGCTTCAAAATGTCTTTAGTTAATTGTAGAGGATAACCAAATTCTTATAAAAGGGTGATGTCAAAGAATCACAGCCCACTGAAATCAACTTTAGCAGGCTTTACCTAGTCTAAGTTGCCATTTGTGATTAGTGCAACAAAATGCTAGTTAAGAAAAGCTATACGATAATAGTGCTACTTAATTAATCAAGCAGGACTAACAATATTACATGGTAGTGATTAGTACATGCTGGTCCTCTTTTTATTTAATTATTTCCATGCTCATTCATGGGTTACGTCGGCTAGTGCCGATCAGGTGCAGTCGCAGCAAGCGCAGCTGCAGCTGCTGCCGCATTGGCACTTGGTGCAGTCACAGTTTCCGCCTTCAGACCCAGCCGCCATCTCCATGCTCCTCCTGCAGCATTACCACAAACATCATCCCTGCGTTAGCTTTCTTCATAGAGACAAGTGAGAAAGAGTAGAGAGAGAGAGAGACCCCTCGTGGACAATTGCTGCAGCAGTCTCCCCAGTCATGTCCGGGTACATCTTGCACCTAGTCATGAGGATCAAAATTAGTTACGTGAAAATTAATTGCTAAAGTCTTCTTTTTTTTTTTCAGATGACTAATTAGAACTCGTACCCTCCACAGCCATTGCCGCACTGGCAGCTCGAGCCACAGCCACAGTTTCCGCCGCAGCAAGACATGTCGTTGCTAGTAGAGAAGAGAGCTTGGTTTGCCTGAACAAGTGTTGAGAGAAGTGTGATCATGGTGGAGCAAGATGCACCCTTTTTATAGGCCTCTTGCAATAGTTGTCAAAGTAAAGTAAAGTGCCCAGCACAGACAAATTAAAGCAGTGTTACTGAATCAGTCTGAGTGGATCGACTGATGGTGAAAGAGCCACCACCACCACCTCCTCTCTCCTACCGTGGGATAAAGTAGTAGAGAAAGAACAATTCCTTCAGTTCTCAGTGTCAACCCAACAATTATTGCCCTTATCATTGCAGCTGAGGAAAGCATATATGTGTAGGACCTTGAAGGTCACACTGGATGGTTGAGGGCGAGCGAGAGAGGAATCTCATCCTCACCACAGTACAACACTCTGGGTATGAATGACATGTTATACAGTGCTGGCTCTGACTTTAATTTTCCTGGCTCTGAATCTGATTGAAGCATTTCTCAAATGTGTTTGGGTTTTTTTTTAAAGTCCAAATCACCTGATTAATCCTGGAGGTAAACGATTTTTTTCGTGATTCTACTAATAAATTTGAAATATAGTATAAGATCACCAAGAACATATGCAAAGATTGATATGTTCATCTGGAGAACATGTTCCTCTAACATGGAACTGATTGATATGAAATAAATTAGAGGGCTGATAGAAATAAAATTGTGCCGCTTGAATTGTTTTTTGAATTTTCAAAATGCCCCTTAGAGTTTTGCAATTCTCACTTTGCTCCCTATAGTTCTGATCTATTGTCAATACACTCTTGACTTATAAAGGAGTATTGATAAAAGGGAGAAAAGTATTGCAAACCGATTCAAGAGAACACTTAAATTGGATTTATGCATACTGAAATCTAATTGAATAAACACTTGGACACATCTTGATAGGATAAATATTAATTCAATTCTTAGGAGCACATTATAATATAAGAAGATACAAAGATTGTATTGAGCAGTAATCGTGTTATAGAAAGTCTTTATTAAAACCACCACTCCTAGATGGTGGTTATACTTGATGTCTTACTAGATGTATGAAAGGCAATGATATATTTGCAAAAGAGTGATTGTGCTTCCAATAATGAAGACCTTGAGAAGGAGAAATGACTCTTGTCTATGCTACCTTCCATTGATGGTGCCAAAGAGTTTCTTCTCTCCCACAAACTCTATCCATTGATGGTGCACACTTCACTTTTCCTCTCCATCAATCATGTGCTGCACTGATTCGTTCAAAAAGGCCAGCACACATTCCATGAAAGTATTGTGACCTCTATCACTAGTAGAAGCTTTAGCAGATATATATTCTGCAAAGAGCTTTTAGGCTTCAACTTGTTTGATTAAATATTCCTTCAGATTAAACAATCAAGATCTTATTGATTTCAAAGATTTGAATGCATGGAACAATTGTAATATTTGCTATATTCTTGTTTTCCAATTCCAACTATATATTTTTTTTAAATGACAAACTTTACTAAGTCACACTCAAACTCTATAGAATACATATAAAGTATACCTAACTTAGATATTTATAAACAAAATACACTTATTTCAAAAATTATCTTCTACTCTTTACCATTTTTGAAGTGGAGTTTGTCTACGAGCTCCTAAAGAAGATGGAGGCCACTAGCGTCTTGACTTGCAAGGAGAAGAAGGCAAGCACATACAAGAAGTTCTCAACTTTCACTTTAGCCACTCAAAAAGTTGTAACCCTATGCACCCTGCTTCAACTAAGAAGACAGCTGCAAAAGAAAGTTCCTTTGATAAGGGTTATCATTCCCTCCTTGGAGAACAAGATGAAAATCAAATCTTTAGTGATAGATAGTAATTGTTAACACGATTACTATAGCAAATACTTGTCTTTCCAAGGGCAATTTTTTTTCCCTCTCTAATCAGTGAGGTCTTCAACTACCAATCCTTTTATCATATTTCCCAAAGACAAATTCTTTTCTTTACTCTCTATCTCAGCTACATGACTTCTTTCTACAACTTCTTCCTCTAAATCTTTTTGTTAATTAGCATTTTTCCATTGTTCACATCGACACCGTAGTGTTTGTTTTTTTAGAAAAGGACAATCATTTTGATCTTAGATTATTGCATCTAACTAGTCCACATACAAATCAATATCGGGATGAAATCTCTTCATGTACTTCCGGCTTGATGCTTGATTCATAATTGAACTAAGATCTGAGATATCTATAACATGAATCTTCATTCCAACTACCAATTGGTTGATAAATTTGCTACTTGACATTCTTTGAACATCAAAACTAGGATTTTCAATTGTATTACCATGTGCAATGTTAAAACTTCAATTCAATGCACCACCTTTCTCGGCATTCAACAAATCATCAATGCTTTCTTGACACACAATGCGCCGCCTTTCCATATCACCAAAGAGGCCTTTATCGGGTAAACCCACTGCGCTTTGCTAAAATCACACTCACCTGTCATTTGCCCAAAACACTTTGTCATCCTCCACAACAAACGTATTTTATCCATTGCCAAAGAACAAAGCATACAATACAAGAATTTTGACACTGTACAAATATGAACTATCGAAATAGTTTCTGTTGTAGGCAGACATTTTTATGGCCTCACTCAGAGAAACTTGTAACCATAGAGAATGATTGCAAACAGCTACAATGGGAAGAAATGAAAAGAGGGTTTCAGATATCTTCCAGATATTCAAAAGATAACTCCTCTAATAATTCATCCCATACAAAGCTCTCTATCTCAACACCAAGAGAAACCGCATCAGGTCGAAAATTCAACCATCCATCATCCTTGACATAATCTTGAGCCACAGAATCTTGACACATGAGATTTGGTTGTGACTGTGAATTAAGATGTATAGTGATCTTTTTCCAGACCTCCCCAAGCACATTGGACTCCATTGGCAGTGTTCTAAGCTGGGAGTCGAAGTGTGAGAACCAGCTTTGGAATGAGAATCTTTCATATAGTTCCAATAGGATCTCATTGATCATATCGGATAGGAGCTGGTGATGAGGAGAAACATCTGAAGATTCATACGATGCAAACTCAAGATAATCAGATGGCTCACACGACTCTTGAGAAAGTAAAGGGCCAACTAGCTGTGCTCCAGCATACTCAATACCAATGATACCAGATTTTGTCAATGCATTTCTGACATAGTCGAAATCAGCATCAGCTTCACGATCAAGGTGAGTTTGAGATTTGTCATCAACCACAAAACTTTTTGGCTTTCTTTCATCATAACTCTGGCTGCCATCACTCATCGCATGAATAATATTGAAGCTGAATTCATTGTCTGTTATTCCCAGAAAATCATGCCCATCGACATGTAGACTCCCTGTGTCAGTCTCTGGATCTGCTAAAACCCAAATCACAAAGGAAATTGAATCAAATAGTGATCACTGAAGAAGACAATAAATATCTTATAATCAGAACTATGGCAGGTAACATGTTAATCTTCTTCCGTATACTCGTATTCTTTTCAGTTTTTTGTTTGTTTACTTCTATTGAACGTGTTCCAGAGTCGAGAAAAATAACAACACAAGTTAAATCAGTATCTCCAATGTTCAAGCTAATCAATGAATAGCTTCAACTTTATAACTTACGTTTGCTGGATGTTACTTTTAAATTTCAACAACCTATTTTGTTTATATTTATGCAATAAATGGCAAAACTTTACCTCGGGGTAACTCTAAATTTGTTGGTCTGAGAAGATCGACTTTAGGATCCAAGTCAATAACAGAAGTTGAGCTTGGTGTAATTGACTCATCAATGGAATCCACTTCAATTGCAACAGAGCTATCTTGCATCTGTGGTGAATCTGAAACTTCATCAACATCACACTTTTGAAGCTCGATGTTAGACCCATGCTTACGCAACGTGATGCAGCCAATACTTGTCTCAGATGTACCAGAAACACTGCTCATTTCATCGTCTATGAGTTCATTCGATATACTTGGCAACTGTCCTCCAACAATTGTTGCATCAGCACTTTCAACTGAAGTTTGTGCTAGAGTTGTATCAAGTTCAAAACTGGACTTGATATTCAGAAGTTCATTTCCCAAGTCAACTGCCTCATCCATACCTGAAGGATCACTAGGTGTGCTTTGTTTCAACAACATAGTTCCATGATCCTCTTCAATTGGCATCAAACTCTGCGAAAGTCTTTTCGATTCTCCAGTTGAACTGGGCTTAAATGTATGTTGATACAAATCTGAGGGCTCACTAAGTGAATGAGATCGTCTAAATCTTTGAGAGTGCACTTCTGAAGGAGCAACAGGACTATCACTTTTGCCTTCTCTGTAAGATCTGGCTGAGGCAGATCGGAGTAACATCTCTTTCATGCCATCTCCAGTTACAGGTAGTGTCTGACCATAAGGGATCTTATGGAGAAGTCCATCCATGGAAACATGGCGGTTCTCCTTCTTGCGAACGATTGCATCTCTCACATGTCTATTAGCATTATTAGAATGACTCGAACCGGTTACATGATAAACTTGTCTTGGGGACTCGAGAGATGATCTAGACAAGAAATCTGAACTATTATGAGCAGTATGCTCATCAAGCTCAGCGATCCTATGCTTAAATGACTTTTGTAGGAGATTCGGTGATGCCATGGCAACATATTCCTGCGAACTTGACCTGCGAAAGTCCTTCATGACATTCTTCAACGTGTCGGGATCATCAATCATTTCTGAGAATGACTCATTCTGTACACTAAATAGCTCCATTGTTCTGGCAAAATCATGAGACTGGATGTTGTTAGCTTCTCTTCCCAGCCTATCAACTGATTCTTCCACCACTTCTTCATTTTGTGCGTCTAAACCTTTGATCTCGGCTTGACTAGCAAAACTTACACCTTTGATGGTGCCATTCCTCCTGGTTTCCTTTCTTTTAGATGATTCTGTGCTTTCAGCTGGAGGAACATAGTTGTTGTAGTCCGAGCGATGAATGGAATTGGTGCGCGTTAAGCGCAGTGTCACCGACTTTTGTTTCTGAAGATGCTTCCTAAATAGTTTCTTTACGATCAAAGATTTGACAAGAGCCTTGCCTGAGCTTCTTTTTGGCTGGTTGGCCTTGTTTAAGATCTGGAGCATGTAGAACAAACTAAGCAAGCAAGATATTTGATCCCAACAGATTGATACTCTTAGAGTAGAATCAAATCAAAAGCAAATAGAACAGAATAGAACTCACAGGGACTCTTGCTTCATCATCCACATTGTCATGCTCATTTACTCTCAGAGGCAGATAGAACCTCTTGTTCTTATCTCCTGCAAGTAAACTAGGAAACATTAGAAGCATAAGATTGAGTTGGGAATCTAAAAATTCAGGCTTTAGAGGAAGTGATTGGATCGAAGAACCCTAAAGTGGAAAACAAAGATTAAATTGCGGAAACTGTGTTGAAAAAGGACTCACTCCCAGAAGGTCTGCTGCCGCTGCGATGATTGCCGTCGTCGAGCAGCTTTCTGACGCCGATCCGGTGGTGCAAGTCGAAAATCCGCAGCGGCCAGTCCCACACACAGCTCCGGTAGTGCCTCTGGAACACGGCCGTGGAGTTCTGGTGCTGCAAAAGATTCTCCATCAAAAATACCTAATTTCTCCCCTCAAAGCATCTGCCGTTTAGTCCGCCGAAACCGGAAACCCTGGAACGAAAGCGAACCCAACAAGCTAAATCGCCAAGAAATCATAGGAATCGCATAAAGCTCGAGCCTTTTTGATTTGAAAAACAAGAATCTTCGATCAAAATAACGAAGAAACAGTGGAATCGAAAAAAAAGAAAGCAAAAAAGAAAAAGGAACCTGCTTGAGGGGGCGGCGGGTGAGGGCGAATTAAGAAGGAGCGTGAGAGAGTGGGAACCTGCTTCAGCTTGTGTTCTACTGGGCGGTCGTAGTTGGAATTCTGTCCTTCTTATTGCGTGCTCTTCCCGGTCCTCCCCCAAATTTGACGAGATTTTTTTTTTCCGGCGTTGATTTTTTCGTATTGGAAACGTACATTTCACTTTCATCACTTTTCACTGTGGTCTTCAACGAATTTTATATCTCTGAATTGCATGCCAACCAAGAACACTACGATATCAGTCAGTCAAGCAGTCTGTTGGCAGTATATAACGCAGTAGCTCAGCTACGATGATGTATAACTGATAAAACTGCCTTCTGTTTAGCTGCATGCTCTCTCACTCTGCCCGATCTTATTTTTCATTATTATTATTATTCATCATTTTTTTATAATAATATATCGTAGTGCAATTTTGCAGTAAATTAAAATATATATGAAATAGTATATTTTTTTAAAAAATTTGGCCAAATTCTTTTATAGATTGGATGAATGAATGGTCAAAGAAAGAGCTGTTGGTAGGAGAAACAACGTTATTAGGCGGGCGTCGAGGCTGCTGACTGAGCTTATTGAACAATTCTACATGCGAGAGACATTGATAACGACCGCATCTAGAAATGCAGCAAGTGGGACCCATCCCACTCGTTTGACTTTTTCAGTCGCCTCGTGTCGAATAAACAATACGAATGAGAATATTGACACTCGTTTTGTATTTGTATTTGGAGAGGAGAGGACGAACAAGTACAAACAGCTCGGAGTTAAAAAGGACTATCAGCGAATTCTTTTTCTCTCTTTTTTAACTTTTTGTTTTTGTTTCTGTTTCTAACAAAAAGAATTTGAAAATGTAGAAAAAGAAATTGTTTCTTATCATTGTTTTTTTCCACTGAACAGATGGTTCATTTTAAGTAAACCTAAGGCTTTGATTTCTCAATAGGAAATGAGGGAAGGAAAATGATTTCTTTGCTTAAGCAAGAGAGAAAAAAAGGAGAAACAAACAAAAGAATAGAAATTGCCTGGTTTCCCTCCATTCTCAACTTGCTCTCATATGGTTTTAATCATCCCCGTGGATTCATTTCCTCACAGATTAAACATCCTCCCACTTACTTAGGAGGTTATTTGATACTCTAATTTATCTCCCTTCATTTTGTTATTGGGTAGTGATAAAAAATACTTGGGATAAGCAAAATCACCTTGTGCTTTGCCGTACGTAGAGCTGTCAGACGGGTCAATCCATGGCGGAGCGGGTCCGCCCGTGACGGGCCAACCATTTGGCGGGGCGGGCCGTCAACTTGGCGGGTTGAGAAATTTCCTACCCAACCCAATCCAAGGCGGGTCGCGGGTTTGGCGGGCCAACCTGCGGGCCTATCAAATTTTTTAAAAAAATTTTAAAAAATAATTCATATCTTCAATGTTTTACTTTGAAAATATTTTATCAATCAAATGTATTCATAAACAAGTATTTTAAATATAAATGGACATAAACAAGTACTTATGTTGGGTCAAAAGTACTATTTTTATTTTAAAATTATAGCAAAGAAAGATAATAAACTGGCATAAAATTATGCAACGAAGAGGAATAGTAATTAGGACTCCTGGCTGTGCGTCGAGCAGTTTAGATCAGTGGTACCCTGACTGTGCGTACGTAAACGAATCAAATAAGAAGGTCATCTAATTTTAACAATGCCATCTTGTTTGGGTACACACACCAAGCTCTTCATTGTGCATAATGTATGTTTCAGATTTATCCCATAAATGAATCAAATAAGAAGGTCATCTACTTTTAATATTAATCGACTTTGTGTGCATATATATTTCTGTAACTTTTGTCTATCACACTCAATTTCACAAGTATGGACTTTTCCTAATTAGTATTCCTCTTAACGAAGAAGATAATGAAATACTACAATTTAACCCCTGATACTCTCGCAGTTGCAGCATTGACTACTGATATAAACTGCTTACATATGTTTCTCAACCCGCGGGTCAACCCAAGCCCATTGCGGGCCGACCCGCGCGGGTCGCGGGCCTAGGCGGGTCGGCCTGCGGCGGACTTGGGTTGATAAAATTCCAACCCAACCCGCTTAAATTGTTTGGCGGGACGGGCCTAACCCAAATTGACGGCTCTAGCCGTATGGTCTTAATAATCACTTGAACAATTTTTACAAATTTAGGTGTATATATCTAGGGATGGTTCGGTATGATATATCAAATTTTGTATACGATATTGTATACCATACCGAAAATTTTGGTATAAAAAAAATTTATACTGATATCGTATTGAAAATTTAAAATACCGAAATTTTAGTATGCCGAATTTTCGATATAATATAAATTGCGTACCGATCATACCGAAGATTTTGTTATACCAAAAAATTTGATATACCAAAATTACTTTGACACTAAGAAATATAACTAATTCAGAAGTCACACAATACTCCTATTTATAATAACAAAGTATTAATAAATTGACAATAAATAATAAAATTTAAAAAAATATGATCAATCATAACCATAACTAAAATATTGATTATAAAAGAAAGTTCACAAGCAACAATTAACATCATATAATGATTACAAAAGAAGTGTTTTTTTCTTATCCAAGAAAATTTACTTATCCAAGAAAATACAAAAAAAATACTTTTTAATTTGTCTTAGGATCAAAACAATGTGAAGTGATATCGCACATTTTCCCCTCCAGTATAATAGGCACACAACATACTTGTAGAAGTAGATGTAAGATGAAGATAATAGATTCTTAATTATTTTAAGATATGCATGGATGAGAACTTTAAAATCACTAGAAATGATATCTTACCCAACTTCTATTGCATGACTATCCCCAATTTTCACTATAGCAATTTTTAAAATTAATTTTCTATTATAGTAGTAACGAGCGTTATGTTAGTGCAATCGACCTCTAGGGTTTCAATGTTTGATAATGTACCTAAGTCTGGTCAGTTTGATCAAAGGTTGATTCAAATAGGACTTCATATTCGGAAGAGAGAAGTTTAGTTATGACTAGATGACTAGCAAGGGTAAGTCCTAACCAAAGGATACGTAGGTAGGAAGTCCTAATGAGTGAAGTCAGGCCCTAGTGAGTGAAGCAAGGTAGTGAAAGTCCTGGTGAGTGAAGTCGAGCCTTAGTGAGTGAAGCTAGGTAGTAGAAATAGTGGTTAGTGAAGTCGGGCCATAGCGAGTGAAGCTAGGTAATGGAAATCTTAGTGAGTAAAGCCAGACTCTAGTGAGTGAAGCTAGGTGGTGGAAGTCCTGGTGAGTAAAGCTGGGTAACCCTAGGGGGAGGTAACTCTAGGTAAAATATGAAAGACTAGTTTCCGATCGACTGCACACGGTTGATCAGACCAGTGAATTATTAATAATGTTAACACTATTTTTTCTTTAGCATTTTATATATACTGTGCTAACTCAGTGTTGCAGGCAAGGCTTAGTAGATTAGCTTGGCCGGATACTAAGCAAGGTCAAAGAAAGTCTAAATAGGTCTGAAGGGCCAAATTTTTGACAGGTAAGTGAAGGTAAGTCACTTGAGGAGAGTGACTCAGTGAGGATGCATCCCAGTTGAGAGGATAGTAGATGTCAGTCCAATTTAGGTCCATTTTAGAAACCTAATTGAGACTCTGACTAGATTCGGGTCTGGAGAACAGGATCTAAGTCATATTTTGATCACATTTTTAATGTGCTAACTCTGTTTTGTAAGGTAAATTTTATGCCTGGACTAACTCTGTTTTACAGGAAAGAAGAGGCTGAAAAAAGAGTGTCCAGGCACCCAGAAGGGATCCGCGCGCCCAAACTCTAAGCATGCACCCAGAGTTGGTTCGGGCCCTCGGACTGTTGGTTAGTCCTAGGAAAACCGTACCGGCTCCACTGTACAAAAATTTTGTATAAGTGTCGAACCTTTCCTTAAATAACCTATTGTGTTCTTTAGAAGTTAAATTAGGAATCACAGACGGAAATTAACATCATTGATTCCAAATTTAACTTATATATTCTTAATGGTTTAGATTTGAATCGCAAGCGGAACTTAACACTATTGATTCAAATCCACCTATGTTATTAATTCTATTAAATATTAATTTCCAAAATTGGCTTCCAGGACTGCATGGCGAGGCACATGGCCTTCTTGGATATGGGAGCAACCACCACCGCCTAGATAAAGCCTTTTAAGGAAAACTAATATTTAATTTCCTTAAATAACTCTAGGTTAACCAAAACGAACAATTGAATCACAAATTCGAAAACAAAGAAAACACAAATTCGAAACAAATCCGAAAACTCTAGAATCATATGCCTCTTGTGTTTGGTATTTCCAAAAATAACTTATACAAAGAAAACTAGTATGATGCGGAAAATAATTACTAGTTATACCTTTCTTTGTAAGCAAATAACCTCTTGATCTTCTACCGTATTCCTCTTCTTATCCCGGACGTTGTGTGGGCAATGATCTACCGAGATGAGAATCCACCTAAGCCACCTTCTTCTCCAAGCAATATTCGTCCACCACAATAGCTCCATGAAAGGATGAGGTTCGGCCACCACCAAGCTCCAAGGGATGCTTCCTTTCTCTCCTTCTTCTCCAAGCTAGAATCCGGCCACCTTCAAACTCCATGAGATGATGAGGTTCGACCAATGAAGAAGAAAAGGAAGAAAAGAAAACTGATATGGCCGGCCACATCAAGGAAGAGAGGGAGAGAAAAAGAATAGAGTCGTTAGCCATGAAGACACCTCTACCCCTTCTTTTATAATCCTTGGTCTTGGAAAATAAGAAAATTTAAATAATAACTTCCTTAATTCCTTTGCCATGAAAAAGAAAAATTATTTTAATTAAAAACAATTTTCTTTTCTCAATAATAATGGTCGACCACCTTTTCTCCCAATCAAGGAAATTTTAATTCACACAAGAATTTAAACTTCCTAATTTGCTTCCGGAATTTTAAAAAATTTCTCCAATAATTTTTCCCTTCATGGTGGTTTATAAAAAGGAATTTTTATAAATTAAATCTTTCTTTTAAACATGTGGATAAAAAAAAGTTATCTCTAAAAATTAAAATATCTTTTAATCTACAAATAAGGAAAGATATCAAATCTTTTCTTAATCTTTTGTAGAAGCTTTATAAAAGAAATATTTAATTTTTAAATTCTCTTTTAAATCATGAACATGGTTAAAAAGGAAAGTTTTCTCAAAATTAAAATCTACCTTTCAATTTACAAATAAGGAAAGATTTCAAATCTTTTCTTAATCTTTTGTAGAAAGCTATAAAAGAAAAGATTTAAATTTCAAATTCTCTTTTAAAACCATGATATCCACATAAGAAATAATTTTAATAAAAATCCCATTTTAATATGATGTGGCCGGCCACACCAAGCTTGAGTTCAAGCTAGGGCCGACCACATCAACTCAACTCATCCTATTTACTTGGCCAGCCCAAGCTTAGGTTCCAAGCTTGCTTGGCCGACCCCAATATGATGGGTATAAAGGTGGGTAAGAAGTGGATATGTGGTGGGTATAAATCTCTTTATACAAGAGGCTACGATAGGGACCGAGAGGAGGAATTGGTTTTGGTCTCCCGATGAAATTAAGCTTCCCGTGTTCGCCCTGAACACACAACTTAATTTCATCAATAATAATTCATACCACTAAAGAATTATTATTGAACTACCGCACCAATCCCAAATTACATTTTGGGCTCCTTATTCTGAGTGTGTTAGTCTCCATGTTGTTGGGGTTGCAAGGTTACAAACATAGTCCCATATTGAAAATACATGGAAAAGATCATGGGTTTATAAGAGAAAGATATCTCCATTGGCATGAGGCCTTTTGGGGAGAGCGCAAGAGCAAAACCATGAGGGCTTAGGCCCAAAGTGGATAATATCATGTCATTGTGGAGATATCTAAATTCTTTTCGATCCTACAATTGGTATCAGAGTCCGGACTGCCAGAAGGTTTAACCGCCGACTGTGCACAAGAGCTATGGTCTGATTGAACCATGTGAGTACAATATTGACCTCGAACAAAGAAAGTGGGGGCTCCTATGTTCGGATCAAGAGGACCAAACACCAGGCAGGAAGTCCTAGTTGCGGCTAGGCAAGGAAGTCCTAGTAGGTCGGGTGGACCGAGGGGCAGGAAGTCCTAGTAGGTCGGGTAGACCGAGGGGCAGGAAGTCCTAGTAGGTCGGGTAGACCGAGGGGCAGGAAGACCTGGTGGGTCAAGGATCGGACGTGGGAAGCCCATGGTCCTTTGTTTGAGGGGGGGATTGTTGGAGTTGGAAGGTTGCAAACATAGTCCCATATTGAAAACACATGGAAAAGATCATGGGTTTATAAGAGAAAGATATCTCCATTGGCATGAGGCCTTTTGGGGAGAGCCCAAGAGCAAAACCATGAGGGCTTAGGCCCAAAGTGGACAATATCATGTCATTGTGGAGATATCTAAATTCTTTTCGATCCTACATTTCTCAACTTATCGGGCTTATTGATTTATCGAGCTAAATCTCACCCATTGATAAGTCAAAAAAAAATAAATACTAAATATATGTGTTTGTTATTATATTAGAATCAAGAGCACACACTTCCATAATAACTAAGGTCTAGTTCTTTTATAAAGTCAGTACAAAAAGAACTTACCTAAAATGGTCCTACTCAATACACTTGGAGTGTATCAGTGTAATTTATTAGTTAAGATAAACTAATACTTAATTACACTACGACTACTTCAACGGTTTGTTCCTTTCCATTTTAGTCGCGAGCAACTGTTTATAATTTATAAAGAACCGACAACATGATCTTCTGTGTGTGACACCACACACCATGTTGTCTACTATATAAATTAATTGAACAAATTACATTTAACAAATAAATGTAGATATTCGACCATTGTGATTCCTTTTTTTAAAATAAATGTTTATACAAAAGCTAGACTTTTAGTATACACTCTAATACGGACCAGCTTCACCGGGCGGGTGCCTGGCCAAGCACTCGAGTGGTCTGCGCACTCGGAGTTGATCCAAGCGCTTGGACTAGAAAAGTCATCCAGAATCTGAGTTGAAGCACGACGACTGGCCGAATCACGTCAATCGTCCAGGTGCTCGGAGGTGGATAAACTTGATGGATCAAGTTTCGACAAGTGATCATTACGTCAGTAACGATCTAGGTAGTTCCAGGTGCTCGAAATGAGTCTATATAAAGGCATTCGACCATCAGCTTCAAAAACACATCTGCTACGACTTTTATATTCCACGACACCGAAAGGCTGCTCCAAAGTTCGAAGAACATATAGTTCTTCAAATTTCCTTTATGTTTGTCGGTAACATTTATATTTCAGTTCTTGTACTCAAATCTTTGTAACTCATTTTAGAACTGATACTAATTACCGAACGAAAGCACTCAACGAGTGTAGGCCTTGAAGCAGGAGTCGTCAAAGGCTCCGAACCATGTAAAAATTACTTGTGTCAGTGATTGTATGTTCATGTCTCTTTTCTGCTACATATTCTCGATTTTCAAAAAAAAATGAAGAACGCTATTCACCCCCCTCTAGCTTCGTAATGATCAAACACGTTAACTCTGTGTTGGCTATTGTAGTAACTATGAAACTGTAGCTGCTATAATATGATCATGATTTATTTAATTCCGTTGTAGCAGTTATGAGTCTATAGCTGCTACAATACAAAGTCTGTATTCTAGCAGCTATAAGACTTATAAATGCTACAAGTCTACAACACAAAGTTTGTATTCTAACAACTACTTTGTGTTATAGCAACTACATAGTTTCTACAATTGTAATAGCTATTTGGTGTTGTAATAGTTACGTAGTTTCTACAATTATAGTAACTACATAGCAACACAATTGTAATTGTAGCGGCTACAATTAACACAAAGTAGTTGCTAATTGATTAGTTCTACAACCATAAATATTACTTTGTGATGTGCTTCAACAATTATAGCAACTACGTAGCTGCTATAATTATAACAGTTAATTCACAATTAACTGCTACAACACAAAGTAGTTACTAATTGATTAATTCATAATTAGTTATTACAATTATAGGTAGCTATGTAGCTCCTCTTGATGGTGTCTCTCTTTCTTCTTTTCTTTAGTATGAAGAAAGTTCATAAACTTGCTTTGTTCTTCATTCACAAACTCACGCCTCCTTGTAAAGGAGTGGCTCTCAACGTGAATGATTGCACACATGTGGCATCCTCATGCAAACAGATGTGGCATTCCACATTATCATGCAAAAGCATATGGCAACATGTGACATGCATGTGCCATTGAACATGTAACATCATGTTGCAAGAAGCATGCCAGGCATGTGATGCGCCATGTGGTACACTCCTGCTGAGCCACACTATTGAGCATGCAAAAGAGACTCGTGGCAATTATAACAACTATGTAGTTGCTACCATTTAGGTAGCTACTACTTTGTATCGTAATACATAGTTGCTATAATTGTAACAGTCACTTTGTATTGCAGTAGTAGCTATAGTAACTACGTAATCATTATAAATTTAATTATAATTGTAATAGCTACTTTGTATTTAGTAGCTACATAATTTTTACAATTATAATAGCTAGTTTGTGATATAGTAGGTATTTTATGGTGTAGCAGTTACATATATAGCTTCTATACGTATCATGTCTGTATCCATATCCGTATTCGATACTTTAAAAAAAATTCCAGAGTATCCATGATACATAGACATCTAGTTAGCAATATAAATATAATTTTACTCTTCAAGTTAGACTGCAGTGGAGGCAGAAGTAGAAAAGACAGCTCTGGCACAATCTCGTGTGGCATTTGCAGCTGTGAAAAGAAATATTATAATTCATGTTAGATTAATAATGAAAAATATTATTTAAATTTAATTAAATAAAAATTCTTACTCTTTTCAATTTCTTCAATTTTCTTATATAATTCAAGATCATCATCTGTTAGATCTTTCCAAAAATAAACTCCTCATCTCTTAGCCAATCACTAGTGCACACTAATGCCTTTACAATTTTAGGACTTAAACTGCTCCTAAAAGGATTCACGACCCTTTTGCCTAAGCTAAAAGCAGACTCACTAGCAACAGTTGAGCATGAAATTACAAAAATATCCTTGGCAATAATTGAAAGGATTGGGTACCTAGCTTCACTTTCTCTCCACCACTTCAAAAGATTGAAAGATTGATTAGAACGTTTTTCAATCTCATCGGCAAGGCACTTATCCACTTCATTGGATATCTCTTGAAGTTGTTCTTCTTTATTTTGTGCTTCCACATCATTAAACAATTCATCACAAAGACCACCACCACTACTAGTACCACCATCTCCACCATAACATTCTATTTGCATACTTTGACTCTCAACATTCAATATATCATTTATTCCCTTGTATTCTAATCTATCCACAAAGTTACTAAGTTTTGTTTGACCTTATCAACAAACTCTTGGATCCTTGTAGGAATACTTTTAAATTTTTTGATACTAAGTTTGATCATCTGAAGTTTGTCCCTCAGGTCCAAAATATTCCCAATAAATATCAAATTCATATTATCCCAATTTCCTCACTACTTGTCAAACTTTAATTGTTGGATCGTGACGTACTTGAGAAGGGGGGAGGGTGAATCACGTGATTTTCAAAAATACTTCTTTTTTGATTTTTGAAAACACGAGTACGCAGCAGAAAGTAAGAAATAAAAGAGAAAAAATATGAGAATAACACAAGCGATTTTTACTTGGTTCGAAGCCTCCAGCGACTCCTACTCCAAGGCCCAGGTCCTGTGGACCTATCAATGGACAATCCACTAAAAAACCTCTTTCGGTAACCCCGGAAGAGAGAATCAAGTACAAGAGAAGTTAGGTCAAGTGAAACACATTGCACTTGTCCTTTTATAATAATTAAGTATAAACACAGATATTACCAACACTTTTTAGGAATTGGAATGAGGCACTTTGTGTCGATGTCTGTTTGCCAGGCACGATCGGAACTCCTTGAAGCAATTGTCGGGCTTAGCAGCTTCACAGTAGAGTCGCAGCAGGAACTGGAAGCAATCGGAAGTTTCAATGCACGTGTAGTAGCTCGTATGTACTTGATGATGAAGTGCCTACTCGAGACTGCCTTATAAAGGGCTTGGAGGGTGCCTCCCATAATCATGGAAGGCACCTTCAATAAGGTAAACTCTATCCCGAGCAAATCGGCACTTATCTGCAACTGATTCCAAAAATTATCTTGTTGAGGGCGCCTTCCATAGCCATGGAAGGCGCCTTCTATAAACAGTACCGAGGTGCCTTCCATAGTCATGGAAGGCGCCTTCAGATATTGTTCACCCGAAGGCAATGTTGCTTTCTTGCCCTGCAAACATGTGTTAGTTAAAATAACCAGCAAGACAAGTGCTAGCACAAATATAAATAGTAATAATTAGTTCCTGTCCTCCCAGGACCAGGAACTAGATAAGTCTCAGTCTAGGGATCCCAAATAGACCTAAACTGGATCGATGCCTACTGCCCCTCAACTGGGATGCGTACTCACAAAGTCACTCTCCTCTAGTGACTTACCTTTACTTACCTTTTGCTAGACCTCCGGTCAGCCCGTTGACCAGTCTGGACTTCATGCCAGCTATCCGGTCAACCCGTCGACCTAGTTGGACTCCATGCCAGCTATCCGGTCGGTCCATCAACCTAGCTGGACTTCGTACCAGCTATCCGGTCGGTCCGTTGACCTAGCTGAATTTCTCATGCACACTCAGTCAGATTGTTAGATCACAATGAACTAAACTTAATTTACTTTATCATTCATCAAAACATAAGTTAGACCGTTAATGCTAACTACACCAACAATAACTTCATTGCACATGCTACCTTTTGAAAAGTTAGATCTAAATGATTAATTCTCTTTCTCTCAATCTCAATTTGTAGTGCAATAATTGATTGATAAATTAATTATGATATAGGACTTATTTTTTAGAAAGTGTACAAAGGCCTTTGCATTCTCCCAATCATCAACAATTAGAGGTCACATCCTTTCTTTACCCTTTTCATCTTTTCAATGAAGATAATTCATAAAAGGAAATTATTCTTCGGCCATCCTTTCGAACACCCTTTTATACTTTAATGCAACTTCAAACATTTTATAAGTTGCATTCCACCTTGTTTTGACACCATAGATGGGGTGCAATTTGCACTAATAATCTAACTCAGGTTTTAATGAATGACAAGGGGTTTAAAGTTAGAGTGTTTTGTTGTCTAACCTTTATACTGAGTGTGCAAGAGTTGACTGGTCTGAAAGACCTAACATTAGGTTGAAATCCTGCTAGGTCCGCGAGACCCGATAGCTAATGGGAAGTCCAGATAGGTTTGCGAGGGCCTGATATCTGACGGGAAGTCCGGTTGGATCCGTGAGAACTGACAACCGGTCGAAGTTCAATTGGGTCTGTGGACCTGACAACTGTCAGGAAGACCTGGTGGGTCAAAGGCAAGTCAAATGACTGCAATTGGTAAGTGAATGTAAGCAACTGGAGGAGAGATCCAGTGAGAGTGCGTTCCCCGTTGAGAGGACTGTAGGCATCGGTCCAATTTAGGTCTATTTGAAAAATCTAAGCTGAAACCTTGACTAGATCTTAATCTCGTGGAGACAGAATCGAATTACTACTCTTATTTTTTTTAATGTTGTACTAACTTTATTTTGCAGGGTAAATATATTTTATTGTCTGGACTAACCCTTTTTACAAGGAAGAGACTGCTAAAGAAAAGGGGAGGTTGGGTGCTCAGAAGGGGTCCGTGTGCCTGGAAGGGATTCGGGCGTCCAGACCACCTCACCCGGGCGAATGCCGCGAGCCCCCGGAGTCGGTCCAGGCACCTTGACTGGTGGTTGTACCAAATCGAAGTGACCCCGCTCTGATACCAATTGTTAGATCGAGACGCGCTAGAAGGGGGTGAATAGCGCTCATAGCTTTCACTTTTCGTATTCGAAAAACTATCGAGTAAATGCAGTGGAAATTAAAACACAGCACGGAAAGACCCAAGTATTTTTACTTGGTTCGGAGCCTTGGGTGACTCCTACTCCAAGGCCCACGCTCGTTGAGCGTTTACTTCGGGCAATCACTATAAGCTCGAAAAAGCTACAACTTTAAAGTACAATATTAAAACTGAAATAACAATTATACCAATAATAAAAAATAGCGAACTGAAACTTTTGGTTATCGGAGTCTTATTATAGCTTTGCTAGAACGTCTCTTGAGCAACACACGGAAGAAGGGTTGTCGAATTGTGATTGATTCAAGCTACTAGTCATGTCTGCCTTATAAAGGTTGTTGAGGGCGCCTTCAAGCCCCTTGAGGACGCCTCCAATCATCGGGTCAGCCACGCGTGGATAAGGCCTGACTTCTTCGTCGCTCATCCACTTGAGGGTGCCTCTAACCTCTTGGAGGGCGCCTTCAATGTCGTCCGAGGCACCTCAGCATTCCATGAGGGTGCCTCCAGCTTCGCTGCGTGCACCCCTCAGCCTTTGCATCCAAGGCACCTCCAAGCTCCATGGAGGGCGCCTCGGGTACTGTTCATCAGAGGCAAAGCTTGCTCCTTTATCCCTGCAAGATATGTTAGTCCCAAAAATACTCTGCAACATAAATGTTAGGACCAAAAGTAGCTAGAGGGGGGGGGGGGGGTGAATAGCTCGTCGCGCTTCGCTCTTGCTCGGCGTTGCTTGTTCCTTCAAAGATGTGCAGCGGAAAATACAGAAACAAACACACAATGCTAACACGGTTGGTTTTACTTGGTATCCACCTCACAAGAGGTGACTAATCCAAGGATCCACACCAACACACACACCCTCCACTAAATAAAACTCTCCTTTATGGTAACTACCAAGGGCGGAGAAGCCCTACAAGACTCAATACAAGAAGAGAGGGAAAGGATACAAGAAATACAAGCTTACAAGCTTACAATGAGTACAAAACCATAACCCTAACTTCTCTTCTTGGCTTTGATCCGCCTCTTGACTTGGAGAGCTTCCAAGATCCTTCAAGAACTGGCGATCTGAGCTTTGTGAGCGCTGTGGAGGAGTTGGCGAGAGCTCTGGAGTGAATCAGTGAAAGGATGCCGCAGCCATCGAACGCCTGCAGCTATAAATGATGTCAACGGTCGGATCCCGATCGATTCGAATGTTCCCAATCGATCGGGGAGGCTTTGGATCGATCCACGGATCGATCCAGAGCGCCTCTGTGCTCTGGAAACGCGCCTGGATCGACGGCGCTTATCGCGCGAAGCAGCCGCGTCCCAATCGATCCACCGATCGATTGGGACCTCGGATCGATCCACGGATCGATCCACGGATCGATCCAGAGGCTCTCTGTTCGCTGGGACAGGTCTGGATCGATCCACTGATCGATCCAGCACTTGATTTTTGTCCAAAACCAAGTCCCAAACCTCCCAAACCAACATCCGGTCAACCTTGACCTGTTGGTATGTCATGCCTAGCATCTAGTCACTCCCTTGACCTGCTAGGACTCCCTTACCAAGTGTCCGGTCAATCCCTTTGACCCACTTGGACTTTTCTCTGTGCCAAGTATCCGGTCAATCCCTTTGACCTACTTGGACTTTTCAGCACCAGATGTCCGATCATCCTTGATCCATCTGGATTTTCCTTTGCCTGGCTTCACTCACCAGGACTTTCACCTAGCTTCACTCACTAGGGTTTTCCATCTGCCTAGCTTCACTCACTAGGACTTTCACCTGGCTTCACTCACCAGGATTTCCATCTGCCTAGCTTCACTCACTAGGACTTTCACCTGGCTTCACTCACCAGGATTTCCATCTGCCTAGCTTCACTCACTAGGACTTTCACCTGGCTTCACTCACCAGGATTTCCATCTGCCTAGCTTCACTCACTAGGACTTCCTTCTGCCTGGCTTCACTCACCAGGACTTTTCTTCTGCCTGGCTTCACTCACCAGGACTTTCATACTGCCTAGCTTCACTCACTAGGTCTTTCATTTTGCCTAACATCCCAGTTAGGACTTGATCAAGTATCCAGTCAACCTTGACCTACTTGACTCTTCTTCAATCAATATCTTATTGTCAAACATCTAAACCCAAACCAAGACTCAGCTTGGTTACCCAGGTCAACCTTGACCTGAGGGATATTGCACCAACAATCTCCCCCTTTTTGATGTTTGACAATACCACAATAACACTTATAATCCCATATGTAAGTTAGGCTAATCCCATAGCCTCCTTCTTCATGCCACTAGGTAATGAAAGCATAAATTAAGCTCTTCATTCTCCCCCAAAGAGGGCAAACTCCCTCTAGGTAATGAAAGCCTAACTTACTCCCTTTCACGAGTCCTTTCATTCTCCCCCTATGACCTTCCCATAGGTAATGAAAGCCTTAACTTAACCATACATTCTCCCCCTATTGGCACACATCAACCCATCGTTGGACACACATCAACCTATGCTCCAATTCTGGGCATACTTCAACAAATCCATTTGTTGAAGACTCTCCCCCTGAACAGTTGCGCATCGTTGTTCACAACATCACTCGTTGTGATCAACACGATAATGAAGGTCTCATACCCTTCATTTATCCTTAACTTCTCCCTCAATGTAGACAACTACTCAACCTTGAGCATTATCTACCACTTGAGTGTCCACTTGAAATAATGAGGATATCCACTCCCCATTTCTCCCCATTTCAAGTTTAAATGCTCAACCTTGAGCAAGTTCACAACAGAAGGTTAACCACCTTCCAAGGTTCATGAAAAATAATTTTCATGTCTTTAAAGAGTCCCTCCCCCTAAAGACATGGTGGTAACTTCTGTCATTGCACCAACAATGACTTGGAATCCCTAACACATTAGGAAACCCAAATTTAGAAGTTGTGAGGTTCAAATATTCAAAATTTGAAACAACCTCAACCTAAACTTCTACTTAGTCTTCGTTAACCAATCCATCCTTGTTTTCAACATGAAAACACCCTTTGTATGTATACAAATGTATTTAAGGGTTTGGAATGGTTACCTAGACTCAAAGAGGTTCAAAGATGTTGAAATCAGGCCTTCCCAAAAATCAAGAATTGGATCGATTGAGTTGGGTTCCAATCGATTGAACCTTTCCGAATCGATCCATCGATCGATTCAGACTCCGGATCGATCGGCTGATCGATCCAGCGAGCTTCTGCTGCGGGAATTGCTGCTTGAATCGATCCATGGATCGATTCATGGAACTCCAATCGATCCATGGATCGATCGGAGCTCTGATAGTTGCTGAAATTCCATTTCAGTCAACTTCAGAAACCCCTAGAAAATCCTACAAAAATCCAAAAATTATGAAATTTCGTGTAGACATTATTTAGGGCATACTTAATCATGGAAAAATAGCTTTCTATGAAAATACATCATATTTTCAAAGATTGACACAAACTTGAAAACTTGCAAAAACTTTAGTGTTTTTCTTCAAGTTTGTGTCTAACTATTCAATGGTGATTACTATCAAAAGATAGCCTTCACCAAGGTTTTCCAAAAATATTTTAAAACATTTTCAAAACCAATATCCCATCATGTTCCTCGGGCATAATGCACATGACTTGTACATTAGCTTTCCCAATGATGGGAAAACACATAACTATGTGTTTTGATGAATTTAAAACTCAAAGGAATGCACTAAATCAACATCTTGAGCTTTGTTCATCATCCTAACATCTCACTTGTATATAATATGCACTAAAACACATACAAGTCACCTTAGAGGTCTTTGTGAGATGTAAAATTTGGTTTTGCCCTAATCTAGGGATCATGCATATCTATCTAGGCATTTTAGAGATATTAGACATCCACCCAGGATGTCACTTGTTAATAAGTGTCGTTAAATGCCATTCGTCCTTAATTACAAGGAATTAAACTAAATGCATGATTATGTTATGGCATACATCAACAGAAAATAATTTTCAAAAGAAAATATCCTATTACTACATGATGTATGAATGTCATGACATGGTATTTTTGGATTTTCCATAATAAAACATGAATGCAAAACTAGACATGATGTCATGGCATATGATGGGCAAACAATCATGGCAAGATTTAGCATAAATAAAATATACCTAGATTAACTATCTAAGTATCCTTAAAGTCTTAGCTAAACTTACACCTTAAACCTAGATTGCCCTAAAGTGCTACAAGAGAATGCCAAAACCTAAATTGGCATTTATAATTTCCTTGATTTAATGTATGCCAATTGAAAATAAACATGTCCTCAAATGTTGGCATATTCCATGTTTCCTCAAGAGTAGCACTTTTAAATTTAAGGCCCGGTTGCCTTAAATTGCCTAAGAACATACCAAAATCCCAACTTGATAGTTCTTATGAATTTCCCAATATGTGCCATTTAAGATTAAAATCAATTCTTCCACCATTAGGCACATTTTACTCTTTCAAGGAGTAATCAATAGGTCCATTTCATTTTCAAAGGTTAACTAAAACCTTGAAAATGCTCCTTGAGTGTCAATTTCCTCAAAGTTGGGTTAACTACCCTTCTAATCGGAGTTGACACTCTCTAACCCATCTATGGGGTAGAGAAGATGCTCCTAGGAACCCAACACCTATTGGTGCTCCTTGGATGCTCTAGGTATTCACTAGGGATAACTTCCCTAGATACCTTCCTAGTGACCTTGTTGGGCTTCTTAGAAGCCTTGGTCACATTTTCTAGGTCAACTCTAGGGATAACCTCCCTTGTGACCTTGTTTGTGACTTTCTTAGACTTCTTAGAAGTCTTAGTCACATTTATTGCAAAAATACTCTTAGGGATGACTTCCCTAGTATTTTTGGCTTGACCACTAGACCTAGGGTTTGTTCCATAACTATATGGAACTCTATGGTAAGAGGGCACATCCTTCTTAGCCTTTGGTTTGTATCCCAAACCTCTATGGCCATTAGATGACCTTTGTACTCCTAGACCTAGGTTATGCTCATTTTGCCCTAATAGGATATTTTCCATCCTTTTTAGGGTCTTTTCCATTTTATCAAGTCTTGACCTCAAGACTTGATTTTCTCTCACTAAGTCCTTAGTATTTGACCCATGAGCATTTTTGTTTCTAGGCTTGTATCTAAAATCCTTAGAGTTTTTGCCTAGGTTTTTACCTACATTCCTAGCCTTAGGGATAGTAGTTTTGGCATGTAGGGTCACATGCTTTTCCTTAAAGCCCTCATACTTCCTATTCTTATGGTAAATCGCATTAAAATGATAAAAATTTGACCTAGCATGCTTTTTACCATTTTGCAAGGGAATAGGCTCAACGAAAGTTACCTTCCTTTTTACCTTGGAGGCTCCCCCTTGACTAGTGCCTCCTTGAGCCTTGACCATCTTCTTCCCCTTGGGGCATTGACTTCGGTAATGCCCTTTTTGTTGACACAAGAAGCACACAATGTGCTCCTTGCTCTTCTTTGTCCCGGGGGTGGTCTCCTTGGGCTTCTCCTTGCCCTTTTGTGCCACTTGGCCCTTCTTCTTGGCCAAGTTGGGACACTTGCTCTTATAGTGCCCATGTTCCCTACACTCAAAACATATTATATGATTTTTATTATTAATTAAAATATTTATACCTTCTTGTATAGGGATGGCACTTGCTCCTCCATTTGATATTTCTTGAATTTCAGAGGTGGCACCATCTTCTTCTTCTTCACTTGACCCGGATGTAGAAGCTTCTCCTTCTTCTTGATCCGGTGTCACCAAGGATTGCTCCCCCTCAATCCTAGAGGTGGAGGCTTCATCATCTTGAATATGAAACAAGGAGTATGCTCCCTCCTTGTTCCCTTCGTTGCATTCCCTTGAGGATGAAGCATCTTGGATTTCCTCTTCTTCGGAGGTTGAGCATCTATCAACCTCGGAATCCTCCTTTTGGTCTTGCTCCAAAGAGTCACCCTCTTTGGATTCTTCATGATCTTGTACAGTGGAAGGGATCTCTTCATGAAGCTTGGCCAATTTGCTCCAAAGCTCCTTGGCATCTTCGAATTCTCCAACTCGAGCCAAGATGTGGCTAGGCAATAAGTTGACCAGAAGCTTGGTCACTTTGTCATTTGCCTCGCCCCTTTGAATTTGCTCTGAGCTCCATCTTCTTTTCTTTAGAAGCTTGCCCTTGGAGTTTGTTGGAGCTTTGAAGCCTTCCATTAGAGCAAACCATTGCTCTATCTCCATCATAAGAAAGTTTTCGATTCTTGATCTCCAAGAATCGAAGCTTGCCGATGTGTATGGTGGAGCCACCCTTGTGTCAAATCCAAGTCCATCTTGGAATTGCATCTTGAAGTTGAGCTTGATAAAGTCTTGAACTTGAAGAATTTGCTTCAACTTCTTCACCCTCTAGCTTTTCTTGTTATGTTTGACCCTTCCGGCGATGATTCCGGTGAAGAGCGGCCTCGCTCTGATACCACTTGTTAGGACCAAAAGTAGCTAGAGGGGGGGTGAATAGCTCGTCGCGCTTCGCTCTTGCTCGGCGTTGCTTGTTCCTTCAAAGATGTGCAGCGGAAAATACAGAAACAAACACACAACGCTAACACGGTTGGTTTTACTTGGTATCCACCTCACAAGAGGTGACTAATCCAAGGATCCACACCAACACACACACCCTCCACTAAATAAAACTCTCCTTTATGGTAACTACCAAGGGCGGAGAAGCCCTACAAGACTCAATACAAGAAGAGAGGGAAAGGATACAAGAAATACAAGCTTACAAGCTTACAATGAGTACAAAACCCTAACCCTAGCTTCTCTTCTTGGCTTTGATCCGCCTCTTGACTTGGAGAGCTTCCAAGATCCTTCAAGAACTGGCGATCTGAGCTTTGTGGAGGAGTTGGCGAGAGCTCGAGTGAATCGGTGAAAGGATGCCGAAGGAACGCCTGCAGCTATAAACGATGTCAACGGTCGGATCCGATCGATTCGAATGTTCCCAATCGATCGGGAGGCTTGGATCGATCCACGGATCGATCCGGCGCTTATCACCCGCTGGATCGATCCACGGATCGATCCGGCGCTTATCGCGCAAAGAGCGTCCCAATCGATCCATCGATCGATTGGGACCTCTGATCGATCCACGGATCGATCCGAGGCTCTGGGGACAGGTCCGGATCGATCCACTGATCGATCCAGAGCCTGGATCGATCCACTGATCGATCCAGCACTTGATTTTTGTCCAAAACCAAGTCCCAAACCTCCCAAACCAACATCCGGTCAACCTTGACCTGTTGGTATGTCATGCCTAGCATCTAGTCACTCCCTTGACCTGCTAGGACTCCCTTACCAAGTGTCCGGTCAATCCCTTTGACCCACTTGGACTTTTCTCTGTGCCAAGTATCCGGTCAATCCCTTGACCTACTTGGACTTCCCAGCACCAGATGTCCGATCATCCTTGATCCATCTGGATTTTCCCTTGCCTGGCTTCACTCACCAGGGCTTTCACCTAGCTTCACTCACTAGGGTTTTCCATCTGCCTAGCTTCACTCACTAGGACTTTCACCTGGCTTCACTCACCAGGGTTTTCCATCTGCCTAGCTTCACTCACTAGGACTTTCACCTGGCTTCACTCACCAGGATTTCCATCTGCCTAGCTTCACTCACTAGGACTTTCACCTGGCTTCACTCACCAGGATTTCCATCTGCCTAGCTTCACTCACTAGGACTTCCTTCTGCCTGGCTTCACTCACCAGGACTTCTCTTCTGCCTGGCTTCACTCACCAGGACTTTCATACTGCCTAGCTTCACTCACTAGGTCTTTCATTTTGCCTAACATCCCAGTTAGGACTTCCCAGTCAAGTATCCAGTCAACCTTGACCTACTTGACTCTTCTTCAATCAATATCTTATTGTCAAACATCTAAACCCAAACCAAGACTCAGCTTGGTTACCCAGGTCAACCTTGACCTGAGGGATATTGCACCAACAATAAAGTTATCACATAATAATAAGGTAAACAAAGATATTTGACAGTCACCGGACTGTCCGGTTCTGACTTTGAATTTTTGATCGAAAACCCTAGGTCGAACCGACGCCTACTTTCCCTCTTTGGGGAACGCGTCCTCACCTACTCCACTCAGGAGAGTATACTTGTTGCCAAACTGGTCCTCTAGACCGACTAGACTTTTGCCCAGTGCCCGAGTCTTCAGGTCTTTCCGTTGGACGCCCGCTCCACGACCCGCCCAGTCTTTCACCTGGTTCGCGACATCGGGACTTTCAACCTAGAGTCCCTGACTCTAGGACTTTTGTTTGAAGACCTCGACCTGCCAAGGCTTTCCGCCTAGGGTTACCACCCCCTAGGACCTAAGGTTACCATCTCCTAGGGTTTTCCCTTTGCCTAACCGTGGCTAGGACTTTTCTTCACCTAGGGTTACCACCCCCTAGGACCTAAGGTTACCACCCCCTAGGGTTTTCACTGCCTAACCACAGCTAGGACTTTTGCCTAAGTAAACTTAGGACTTTCCTGAATCTCAATCAACCATATCAGATAACAAAATAGTTTAAGTTTGAACCCTTTGACATAATCAAAACACAGGTTCGATCGTCGGATGCTTCCCGCACCAACATCGTTTATAATTTTTAGCTTTGTCTGGAATATTAGGAACTTTAAAAAGTCATGATATTTCATATTGTAGTGATTGTAAATTGGCAAAAAATTTTGCATTACCTTTTAATAAAAGTTTATCTTTTTCTCCTAATCCTTTTGATCTTGTTCATTCTGATATGTAGGGGTCTTCCTCTGTTACTACAAAAGGGGATCAAGATATTATGTTTCTTTTATTGATGATTGCACTCGCTATACTTGGGTTTATCTTATGAAACATAGATATAATTATCTTATCATTTTCAATAACTTTAAAGCTCTTGTCAAAACTCAACATTCAGTAGTTATCAAGTGTTTTCGTTGTGATTTGGGAGACGAATACACTTCCAATAATATTTCTCATTTACTTGCATCAGAAAGTACTATACATCAAACCTCGTGTTGAGAAACACTTGAACAGAATGGGGTTGCAAAGAGAAAATATAGACATCTTGTTGAGATAACCCGTTCATTCTTATTGTCTACAGATGTTCCTAGTATTTTTGGAGGAGAAGCAGATCTTACTGCTGCTCATGTAATTAATAGGATTCCAACTTCTCACAATTCAGATTTGTCTCTTTTTCAAAAACTATATGGTCATGGTCCTGATTATTCTTCTTTACGTGTTTTTGGTTGTACCTATTTTGTTCTCCGACCACATGTTGAGCGTGATAAGTTGTCCTCTAAGTCTGCCTTGTGTGTCTTCCTTGGTTATGGTGTTGGTCAAAAGGGATATCGTTGTTTTGATCTAGTTAGTAAAAAATTATATGTCTCTCGTCATGTTGTGTTTCTTGAGCATATTCCTTTCTTCTCCATACCTCTTCTATCACATGACATGACTCATGCAGATCTTATTTGTATTGATCCCTTCAATACCGACACCGACGAAGCCTCCCCCACGGCTACTCTTCCACATGATGACTTCACTGAATCTGGTATTCTCGAGACATCTCCTCCACCTCCACCTCCCCCTCCTACGACTGTTCCTTCACCTCCAAAGATTGCGGACAATCCTATTCGCCGGTCTACACGTCCTCGCAAGTCTACTAAACTACCTGATTTTTCTTATTCTTGTTATTCTACTTCCTTTACCTCTTTTGTTCTCTCTATTTATCATCTTTCTGAGCCTTTGGCCTATAGAGAAGCTGTTGGTAATCCTCTTTGGTAGATTGCTATGGACGAGGAATTAACTGCTTTGCATCATACTCATACTTGGGATTTGGTACCTCTGCCACCAGGGAAACGTGTCATTGGTTCTCGTTGGGTCTATAAGATCAAAACTAAATCTGATGGTTCTATTGAACAGTACAAAGCTCATCTTATTGCTAAAGGTTACTCTCAGGAGTATGATATGGATTATGAGGAAACTTTTGTCCATGTTGCTAAAATGACTACTGTTCGTATGTTAATTATTGTTACCTCTATTCGTCAATGGAAGATATCTCAGATGGATATCAAAAATACTTTCTTGAATGGTGATCTTCATGAAGAAGTGTATATGGTGCCTCCTCCTGGAGTTGCTCACCAATCTGGTGAAGTCTACAGGCTTCGTAAAGCTCTATATGGACTCAAACAAGCACTACGTGCTTGGTTTGCCAAGTTCTCCACGGTTGTTACCTCCCTTAGTTTTCATCCCAGTAATCATGATTCAGCTTTATTTGTCAAGTGCACGTGTGCAGGTCGTATACTTTTATTTTTATATGTGGATGATATAATAATTACTAGTGATGATTTTGATGGAATTGAGTCTTTGAAGTTTGAATTAGCTCATTGTTTTCGCTATGAAAGACTTGGGTTTACTGCGCTATTTTCTGGAGATTTAGATCGCCTCTTCACCTAAAGGTTATCTCTTGTCTCAGTCAAAGTACATAGTTGATCTATTTGAGTGTGTGTGTCTCACTGACAACAGGTAGTTGATACTCCCCTTGAGACTAATGATAGGTACTCTCCATCATATGGTTCTCTTTTGCCAGATCCTAACCTCTACCATACAGTTGTGGGAAGCTTGGTTTATCTCACTGTGACTCATCCTGATATTACGTATGTTGTACATGTGGTTAGCCAGTTTGTCACTGCACCCACCTCAGTTTATTGGGTTGTTGTTCTTCGCATTCTTCAGTATCTTCGGGGAACTCAGTTTCAGAGTCTCTTATTCCCTTCTACTTCCTCATTAGAGCTGACCACGGACTTCTGTATTTTTCTTGGAGATTCTCTTATCTTTTGGAAAAGTAAGAAGTAAGATGTTATTTCGAGATCCTCCATAGAAGTTGAGTATCGTGCTATGACTACCACTACTTGTGAAATTGTTTGACTATGTTGGTTGCTTGTAGATATGGAAATTTTTCTTCAGAAATCTACTGCTCTTCATTGTGATAATCAAAGTGTCATTCAGATTGTGCGCAATATAGTTTTTCATGAGAGAATGAGGTATATTGAGATAGATTGTCATTTCACTCGTCATTATCTACAGATTGACACTATCACATTGCCTTTTGTTCCTTCCTCATTGCAAATAGCTGATATATTTACCAAGGCCCATTCCGCTTCGCGCTTTCGATTTTTATCTAACAAACTCTCAATGCTTCTGGTTGTAGTATCGTGAGTTTGAGGGGGGATGTTAGATTATATAATTAAAATTATTTGTTTATAGTCTTGAGGATAATTTAGTCTTTTATCTTTTTAATTTAGGGTTTAGGTTTTCTGATAATTCACTATATAAAACTTTGTACTCTTAACCCTATTTTTTTAGTATTCGTCAATAAAGACGGCTACTTTTTTTTGGCATCAATTTCTACAATTATATCGTACCGAACTTTTCGGTATACAAAATTTTTTAATATAAATGGTAAATATCGATATTATATATACAGTATACTGAAATTTTTAATATTTTTTCCACCCCTATATATATCTTCACCTGCACTAATTGAGCTATTAACTTTGGGGCATCCCAAGTCTTGTTTGTCGACTAGCTAATATTCAAGATCTTACGATCACTATTAACTTTGGGACATCCCAAGTCTTGTTTGTCGACTAGCTTATATTCAAGACCTTACGATCACTAACGACAAGCATTTTGATTGATTGGATAAAGGTTTATAGCTAGTTGACCGACCAAGTGTTGACGGTAAATTGAATGCAAAATTTAGGTCAATAGAATGTTTGTATTCAAGAGTTGTTAGTCAATTAAAGATTAGTAGTTGATTGGAAGGTTATTCCAATCGACTAGATATATAGTAATTGGAGTCCAATGTTCATATTTTGGTGGTTCAATCCATCGAACTTAATCAATCGTAGGTGCCCAAGGAGTCAACAATGATGCTAAAGATATATAAGCTCTCGGACAACTTTGGAGAACAAAGAAATCATTGTTAACCTTGTAATTCTCTTTTGCTTTAGTTAATTAGTGGCCAACAGAATCTAAGAGCTTAGACAAAGACTGAAAGACTTCAACATTTAAGCTTTTGATAATGTATCTCTTTTCTCCTATTTAGAGAGATTAAATATTTATATTGCGAGAAATCTAGACAAAATCAAGCTAGTAACCCTTATTAAATAAGGGTGTCTCACCTGCCTTGAATTTTAAAATAATTTTTTTTTTTATAGTGATAGGTGACTTCTCCCTACAATTCTTATAGTAAACCTGAGAATTGCATTGTTAGACTCCTTAAACATAATCTCTACTTTTTCTAAATCACCACTAAGATCTCCAATAACAAGAACCATATTTATATTATTTCTCAATTAACACTCATTATTCTACAAGCTAGTTATCCATTCAACTCGCCCTCATGGGATGGATATATGATCATTGCATGAAGTCTTACCATCAAGAGATTTAGAAGTTAATTTATGACCGCAAAATACTGTTCAAAGATAAAATCATATGTGATTTATCTGTTACAAATAACTGTGAGATCAATCGTGTGAGACGTTCAATATCAACATATGACTTTTTGCCCCTAGTTGTCCATTCAACTCCTTCGACCATCACCGTCATTAGTTCAAATGGATCTTCAAAAAATCATTTTGGTCAACGACATAATTAGAGGTGGAGGGATTGAACGGGACTTTCGTTGTTGGTCAACCACGGAGTCCCCGTGATAAGTTAAACGATAAAAATCAAGGAGTTGACTCAACTGCCATCCCCATCCACAACACCTTGTTGAGTTGGGAACCCCTGCTGATTGGTCAACTGTCAACCAATCATTGAATGCAAATGAGGCTTTGTGCAACTGGATTGTGTTCCTTTTACTGTCTGCAACTTGTCACGAGTTTGCCGCTTTGATAAAAAAACAAATTACATTTGATATTTTTCTTAAAATTGTAGTGTTTCTTTACTTATTTGGAAACATTTTGGGCTGCATTAATCTGTTGTTATTCTAATTCTCAGAGAATTTTAACAAGAAGTTTAAGTCTATGAATGGTGGTTGATCGTTGGATGAATATTAAGCTTGACTTAAATGAATTTGAAAAAGAATCACCAAATTCAAAACTTTCTAGTCGACTATTGTCCATACTAGCTAAGTCGGATACTTATCCATCGATTCTTTTGGATGATGGCTGATCCTTGGGTGAATACTAAGCTTGAAATTGGAAAATGAAATGCTCATTCACATTGTAAAGCTTTCATGCTGTAGGAGAGCTTGCGAAATGGCTCTCTCTCTCTATATATATATTCTGATAAATGGTTCTGAAGCTATTTAGATATGTGAACATACAAACTTTATCTTTCTTAAAGAACATAATCTTCGATCTTGATAGACTGGGCAACATCATTCTGCTCTGCTTATTTAATGGCTTCAGAGTGAGAATCTACACAAGGAATGGACTCCATCTGCAAGATTTTATTGGAGTGCCAAAACTGGTAGCTAGGAAACTGTTGAAACACACTTACATTGGTTTATCCTCCATATCTTCACTGCTCATTATGCGCCCCGAGCGACCCATCCTACCAAATGATCCCATAGACAAGGCCACGCCCTTGAAGCTACTACTTCCCCCACTAAAATTCCCCGGCCTCTTGGATCTCCTCAGCTTATAGTCAGTGCCCTTCTCCTCCTTGTCTATGGCCTTTGTTTTCGCGACCACTAGTCGAGCAATGTTGCTGCGGCAGAAAGGGCATGTTGGAGAGGGCGTGCACAAGGTTGTGGGGTTGGGTTTGTTGTGACAGCAAAGAGCTAACGTGCAACGAGCACACATCTGATGCCCACAGTCTTGAACTTCAATGGTGCAGACTTGGCTGAAGCAGATGAAACACAGATCCGTATCACTTGCCTGCAAGATCATTCTCCACAGTGAATAAAATAAACAGTCTCCGACATATGTATCCGTCATTTAGCTTTTTGTAAATTTATATAGTTATGATATCAATTATCTTGCTAATTACTAAAACAAACATCTAAACTTGTTCTAGTAAATTGACAATCAAAGATCAAGCGGGCAAAACAAGCTACCTTTTAATGACTGTTTTAATAGAATTTATAGCTAGCAACACTAGTGATTTAAGAGATCTTAATATTACTAGTTGTATTTGCATATACCCCAAAGCAGGGATGAAATCCATATAAACAGCCCGAGACAGCTGAGGTTAACATGCCTTGGTGCGCAAGTATACAATCACCTTTGTCCAAATCACAAGGCTCATCAAGGATTTAGTGCACAATCTGCTTTGTAAGCAAAGTTGAGGTACTTATTCCTCATAAAGGCGTGTTTAGCATTAACTCAATTTTTACGCCTAATCACAATCATGTATTTGTCAATAATACACTATTGTTAATAACTGTCAAAGAAGATAGATATGTTAAACAAGTGAATGAACTGCCAAACTGCCATAAAATCAAAGCTAATAAGATCTATTAGCCAAAAATTCATTATTAATATATGTATTATAAGTAGAAAATCATTACAGTTTCTCCCCTCAAACATATAATAAAGGAAACGTGTAGTACCTCAGAAGCATCATCATCAAATGCTTCTTCCACATTTGCAGGAGATGATAACAATTCTTCTGTTGCATTCAATATCATCTTCTCCCTTTCCTTGTTAGCCTCCATTAGAGCTATTTCTAGAAGAGCCTTTGCATCCGGATCAAGTTCGTTGATGCACTTCAATGGAGAAGGCCAAACCAGAGGTTCTGCTGCAGATGGATTTAACAAAGCTGCACAAGCTCCATGGTTGTGCTTTATAGCTACAGAATATGGTATTAGCCTGTGGTAAACAGATCAGGATATGACTGACAGTAAAAGAAAGGCAAAATTGTCTCAAAAATCATATACCACTAATAACGGAAGATACGCTTTAACAAAGAAATTTTGAATTAGTTTGTAGCTAGATAGATAGCTAGAACATTAAGAGAGAAGAAATTTCTTAAATTTACTTCCTGATGTACGAGAATTAATTCATTATAATTCATCTCGATTTGAAAGACGGCTAAGATAAAAGAGGCTAAATGCTGCCTGAAAAATTCCAGAATAGACAATGCATGATTGTTTGGAACATAATCACCAAATTTGCCAATTGTAAATTTCTTCAAGTGTATTGACAATTTGAAGATGTAAAATATCCCCACCCAGATGAATCCCTCTGGAGCCGATCAGCGCCCCATGCAAGCAACTCACGAACACAATCCAAACTTCCTCCACGAGCAGCCAAATGTAGAGGTGTTCTCCCAGGATGACTGAAAGATGGATTTTGAGCTCAAAACACAAAATTCACACACAAAGATAATGGCAAGTGATCAAGTATATAAATCAATCAAAATACCCATATCCCCCAGTGGAAGCGCAAACAAGAGCCCCGTTGTCTAAGAGTACATGGACACAGTCAGTCCGTCTTCGCCATGCTGCAAGATGTAGAGGTGTCGCCCCACTTTCATCCCCAACATTTACAAATCGGGCAAATCCCCTAAAGATTGTTTGCCAAAAAGAAGATTGCAAAGCTAAGTAATCCAAACAATACCAAGGATCATCAATCAAAATGAATCGAGGTTCTTGAGAAAAAGTCACCAAGAATCTGCAACGGCAGTGGATTGGGCTGCCGAGAGAATGGCTTCCAGACAATTTGAATGGCCATAGTAGGCAGCATGATGTAGGCAAGTTCTTCCCTTTAACGAATCGAACATCAGAATCTAACCACAAAGAACTGAAACATCGTCATCCTTCCATTACAAGTAAAAAAAAAAAAAAAAAAATCAGAGCGAACATATGAACCAAAAAGTGGGGCAACAAATGCGATCATTACTCACATTTGCGCCAGCCTCAAGCAGCTTTTGCACGCAAGCTATCTTCCCATGAATCGCAGCCAGCATCAGTGGAGTCTAAAATTTACATACAGATCTAGTATAAATAATATATTGCTGTCCAAAAAACTGGAAACGCCCTAAAAGGCCGTATCTTTTATTTTTTAAATAAAAAAAAAATTAAAAAAAACTCAGGACCTGTTTGTGCCGATTAACTATATCAGGATTGGAAGACTTCTCCAGGATCATCGACAAGATCTGCAAAGTAAGTTTTCCAAACACCTTGAAGGATCCCTCAAAACACACAGCTTACACGAAAAAGAAGAATGTTCCGGAGCACCTGCACATGACCACTAGCGGCGGCGATGTGGAGAGCGGAAAGGCGATCGAAGAAGATCTCGCGGAGGAGCAAGGAGGGATCTTGTCGGACGGCGGTGCGCACTGACTCCAAGCGGCCTGCTCGGACTGAAGCGAAGAAGTCACGGTCGCGGGTCGATCCAGCGCAGCTCAGCGCGTGGCCCATCTCTCAGTCGCCCTACCCACCCCTCTCTCTGAGTTCCGACGGCGGAAGCGGAGCGAGAGCGGAGGAAAACGAGAGAGGGCGCGAGGCGGAGAGGACTGAATCCGTGAAGGTCAAATCTTAAATAAAGTAAATGGGCCACTCGACTTTCATTTAATGTTCAAAGCAGGCAGGTTCCGGCATCACATGAGCTTCCATTTAGTAAAAATAATTTTTACGTCAGCTATTTAGAAAATTAACCGGATAATAAAAATTACATATTACTGTGAGAGAGAGAAACAATAAAAATAAAATAAAATACAGAAGAAAATAAAAAAATAAAGATCCTGAAAATTTTAGGACTAAAATGTACATAAAAAAATAATCATCCAAATTTAATAAAATAAATAATTTATCTTAAATTTTAGGAATATCATAGATAAACGTATGAATACTCTAATGGATAATTAAAGAATTTAAATTTGAGTATATAAGAGATTTTTTCTTTGAAGTAGCGACTAGTAAATTATTATAATAAACTCTTTTTTTATAAAAAATTAATTTAATATCATACTTAATATTAGTCAAAAAAATATATAAAAAATTATTGAAAAAAAATTCTTAATAATACGTCTATTACAGTTGAGTTTCGAACTCTAAATTTTTTATTGATTAATGAGAAAAATTTCTAATAATGCGTCGCAGTTGAGTCTCGAACTCTAGATTTCTGGTTGATTAATGAGAAAAAATCTCAATAATATTCTGTTATTAAGTCTTGAACTGTAAATCTTGACCCTCGGGGCTATGGTGCAGTGGTAGGGTATCTAGATTGTCACTCAGGCACCCGCCCCAGTTATAACGAATTTGTAAGAATTTTTCTTCCAAATGAGGCACACAACTAAAAGATATCGAGTTCCTGCGCTACTCACTGCGAGTGCTTCCCGATTTATCCTGATGGTCGATGGGAAACTTTCGTGGGACCGGACCGATCACATTCACCCATGCTCAACATTACCCGATCCGATTAATCATTTTTTAACTGTAAATCCTTTATTGATGTGTCTTTGAAAATTATTAATAAATTAAAATTGTTTTAGATATGAAAAAAAAAAATTAACATAATTTAATTTTATACTTTATTAAATTAATTGAGACTTAATTATTAAAATTTTAGATAATAGAAAAAATAATTAACTAGGAGTAACATGAACACATAAGTCTTGGACCACTTTTTTGTGGTTCATGGGAGGTGCCACTCGTATTTGTGGTCAGATCGTAACCGTGATCCGACCATAAATTGTTGTGATCCGGTCTCCGATGGTGGATAAGTGGTCAAGTTATTGGGCGTCGAGTGAAGATGTCCTCTGGACGGCCTCCGGTCGCCTGCTCCAAGTAAAAATTATAATTTGATGGAGACAATAAACTCAAGAAGAGATTACAATCATTTACGATCGGATCATGATCATAATCTGATCACAAATATAATTACATATCTCCTGGACCATGCCTAGAGTAACATGATGATCTTAACGAAAGAACTCCAGATAATAAATAACTTACGAGTTACGAAGGTTGGTAGTACTTTTGATTTATTCAGTCACCGACTAGAATGTGGTTGGGACGAACGAACCGTTATCACCCACGATTTAAAAAAAAAAAACAAAAAAGCCATTTCAGATCTGCTCACCGACAATCATCTTACCGCATTGTAGGATCCACTAAACCCAACCACAAATCTGTCATTTCAAGTAATCTCATTCGGGAAAAAAATTAAATAATTATTTAAATCATAAAAAACCTTTTTTAAATAAAAAAATAAAAGCCGCTTTATACTTTTATTCCTGTCTTATTATAGCAACTACTTTACTACAATATATTAAAATAAATTATTTTCTTTTTTAATTCAAAACTACAAATATATATGCCGCCTCATACTTTTATTCTTGCCTTATTATAGCAACTATTTTACTACAATATATTAAAATAAATTATTTTCTTTTTTAATTCAAAACTATATATATATAAGTTTTTTTAACAACTTAATTAAAAATATTTAAATTTGATAAAATTATTTTAATTTTATTAAAATCATTTTAAAATTATTATAATAACTATTTAATTGCATCTACTATAATAGTATAGTAATTATTTAATAATTGTTGAACTAGTGTAATAGTTATTATAATATTATAATAGCTATTTAATAATTGCTAAATTATTGTACTAACTATTAAATAGCTATTATGATAGTTTTAAAATTATTTTTGACTAAGTTAAAGTAATTTTGATTAAATTTGAGTACTTTTGACTAAATTGATATAAAAATAATTGTATAGTAGCTGGTAACTAATTGCTATAATATAAATATTTTTGATATAAGAAATATAATGTACTTGAAAAAAACATCTTTTTAATGATTCTTTTTTCCTTTTTAAAAAAAAAAGAATTAGGTTTAGCTGCTCAAGTCAATCAACTACACATGGACCACAACTTAGCTCTTTTCGGATAGGTCGATCACACCCACTTGACAAACTAAGATGGACATGGTGGCCTATTGACGCCATTGTAGAAGAGGCATAAGATATTTTTAGGTGGAAGAGAAGAACAGAATATCCTTTCAAATGAGCATGATGCAACTAAACTAAAATGAAATTTGTGGCATCACTATTTTATCAAATTGACAATGTATCAAATGGCACAAGATGTTTTATAATTTACTTATTTATGTATTATTTTATCCTCCTTGCTATTTAAAATATTTTATTTTAGTCATCATACTTTATAAAATAAAAATAAAATACCATGCTTCCATCAACACTAATAAAAATAACATTTGTTCATGCACAACACAAACCACAAACCGGATGAAAGGTTCAAAAGTTAAAATTATAAGTTTATTTTATATTTACTTGTAAAACTATGCAACATAAATTATATATATATATATATATATATATATATATATATATATATATATATATATATATATATATATATATATATATATACTTTTCAATATTTTTCTTAGCTCCTAAAATAAATTCAAATAAAAAACATTCATGTTATATAGCAATTAGAAGTAAATTCAGAATTTGGTTCCTCAATTAACTTAATAGAGATCGGCATACATTCCTTAACTAAGATTTTAATATAACTCATTAGTAGCTTTTTGTTTACTTAATGTAACGGTACCGTTCATCCAAAAATCTCTTCGGAGGTTTCTGATAAGGGATCGTTTCGATGGTGATGTCGGTCACTATAAAAAATTTACCTATACAATTTTTTTTACAACCGAACCAGGGGTGCTCTGGTTATGACGTTGTACCCTTTGATTGAGGTGTCAGGTTCGAGCACCCCCTGCGCAGGCTCTTATCAATTAAGTGGTACCGTTCATTCAAAAATCCCTTCGGGGGTTTCTGATAAGGGGTCGTTTAGGCGGTGGTGTCGGTCACTATAAAAAGTTTACCCATACAGTTTTGTCCCCTCGGATGGGTCTAGTGGCTAGCGCATGAGGTGTTGCTACAATGAGATTTGGGGTTCGAATCTCGGCAAAGTCGAGGTAAATACCTCCCTTATGTGCTAGTCACTATTCCAAAGGCTAATAGCCGCCCCGTGATTTACCTCCTCCGTGTTAACCTTGGGACGGATTGGCGGGGACGCTGGAAGCGAGCGTATTCGCCTTTTGCCATAATGATTAGGAAACATTATGTCCCCTTGGGACACTGTGATGGTTAAAACATGGGGTATTACCATATAAGATTTTGAGGTTGAAACTTAGCATGTCCAAGTATACTTTCCCTCGTACGTTGACCACCTACACTAATGACTAGTAGTTACCTATGATTTACCTCTACCTCTTCTGTGTTAACTTAGGGACGGATCGACAGGAGCTCTAAGGACAAGCAGTGTTGGTATGTGTGCGAAATATATCATCCTTTGCAACATTAATAGATAAACTTGCAATTGTGCTATTTGACTTGTGAAATAGACGATTGTATGCACACGAATTATTGGTGATGTGATTGATCATAGAAGATGTCACATGTCATCTAAGGGTCAATGTAACAAGTGGCATGTCAGTTAGAGTCAAAGTCGGTGAAGGAAGATGTACCGCTCGGGGGACGATCAAGTCAATCGGGAACGGGAACTCACTCACCTGGCCCTCTCGGTCCCTGAACCTTCCCGAGCAAGAACGGGAACTCACTTGCTTGGGCAACCCTCCGGGATACCACTCGGGTACACTTTATAGGTCATGACAAACATCTCATATTAAATGGCCATCATAGGTACATGCATGGAAAATAGGAACCCTCATAAGAATTTACTTCAATTAGGATGTTCTCATCAATGAGGTTGTATTAAAAGTTGGAGGAAGAAAAAACGAAGATCTTGTGTAATTCATGTATCAATCATTAGTTCATTAACTCCATTGTAATAAATATAATCTCATTAAATGAGAAGGAAAATGGAAAGTACAGGAAAAATGTATAAAAGGATAGTAATAAGAAAATAAAAAGGGATCCAAAATTGAGGAATACTGAGTCTACTCTTTGTGTTTTGTTGTTCTTTTTCCTCTCCACTATTACTTATTCATGTATTGCTATAGTCGTGTCAACTTCTTGCTAGCGCATCGGCGAAGTCATTCTTGAGCTTCTCGAAGTAAGATCAAATTGACGCCGTCTATGAGAATTATATTCACTTGAACTGAGCCTCATGGGTGATGGGAGGCACTGACAATATTACTCTGACGCGGAGTTAGCAAAGATTATATCAAATGTTGTGAAAGATGTCTTAAAGCAACATCAAGTAAATCAAGTATGACAATAGCAAGCAAGTTAAGAGCAACCACCTCCGACGACAATATGACAAAAGCCAGTTCACCACCCCTCCCATGGAGTCTTGCCTGCTGGGTAGCTGGAACATTCCCATCTATCTTAACCCACGGTGATCTGAGGCACACTGGAGGCATGGGGCATCCTCCGGTCGAGAATGTTGAGCAGGCCCAGTCGGCTAAATTGTCTGATGGGAATATTTCTCCTCGCGACCCCGCTCGGCAATAGTTGCTACAAAAGAACAAAGCAGGAACTATGGTGGTTTCTTCGTTCAGTACGAGGATTTTTGAAGATCCATTGTCTCGCCATTATAGGCCACCAACTAGGAGGAATATAATGGCTCAGCCTATCCTGAAGATCATATCTACAAATTTGAATATATGACAATGCTACATCAACACTTAGAAGGAATAAAGTGTAGACTATTCCTAACTACACTATCAGGACCTGCACAAATATAGTTCTCCCTGCTTCCTGCGAACGATTTATTCTTCGAGGAATTTAGGATTGTATTCTTACACCACTGCAGAAGTAGTAGGAGGTATCACAATACATCTATCAACCTATTTGCCTTAAAAACATAAGCCAAAGGAAGCACTAAAGGATTATATTCAAAGATGTAATAGAACGACGCAAAATGTTCCATTAGCCACATCTAAAATACTGATGAACGTCTTCTCGCAGGGCCTTTTGGGGGGGAGGGGGGGGAGGGGAGGAATTTTTCAGATCTCTTGTAAGAAAGCCTGCAATCAATTTTGATGAACTGCTTGACCACTCGGTTAAGTATGTAAACATGAAGGAAGTTCAATTAACTCGAAAAAAAGATCCTAGTATGCCGAGTCACCATGATGTTCAGCTTGAGCGGAAAGCGCCTCCTCCTCCGTTGAAGACTAAAGAGGTTTACTCGCACAAACCGAAGGATCATCAAGTCGAAGGAGAAGTTCAGAATGTGGAGACAGCTCCTCTAGCTTCGAATTGGGGGTCACAACAACCTCCTAGGCAAGTATGCTTATGCACTTATCACCAGTGTCGGATCCATGCCACTAAAGGCTGCTACACGCATAGGAATCAGTAAAAACGAGTTGTCGCTTGGACATGGCAAAGGAAGGAGCCCTATAATTCCTCCTAGTCTACTCAACCTAGCTGGAGTGGTACTCAACCTATCTCGGGTGGTAGCTGATCTGTACAGAAGGACCAACCAGAGCAGGATCCACTGAACCAATCGGGAGAGCTTTCCCCATCTTCAGGAAAAGAGGAAAGGAGGAGGCAAAAAAATGGAAAAGCAGTAGCTCGAGAACCTGCAAAGGGTCTTATTGGGATCATCTCGGGTGGACCGGCGGATGGTGATTCAAACCTAGCTATGAAAACTCACGCTCGATGGTTAGAGGTCCATGCGATGAGAACTAGTCGCGACCGGAGAGTCAGCCCTTCTATCAACTTTGGATCGAAAGATCTAGAGGGAGTCGAGACACCGCACGAAGATGCTATGGTAATAGAAGCTTTAATTGCAAATTATACTATAATAAGTTTCGTGAATATCATCTTCAAGAAGGCTATGGAACATATACAAATTGATGATAAAGAATTGCTACCGTTGAACACACCATTGATCGGATTCATAGGACATCATGTACGATCGCTCGGGATGATTTCTCTTTCCGTATCGCTAGGTGACGCCTCCCGGGATTTGAAAAGAACAAGATGAATGAACATCGTTTATGGTGGTGGACATTACTTCCTCATACAACATTATCCTAAGGAGATCAGCACTGAATGCCTTCTGGGCAGTAGTTTCAACTTATCATCAGAAAATCAAGTTCTCGATCGATGATTTGGTAGGAGAGGTAAAAGGTGACCAGTTGACATCTCAAAAATATTATATGGATGTGATTTGTCTCGAGTCACAAAAACCTCAGAAAACCATGAAAACTCTACAAATTGTCTAGGAGTTTTCTCTACCCCTACCGGATAGAGAGGAGAAGTCACACCGACCAAAGGAAGATGAGCTAGAAGAGATTTGCATTCATCTCGACTGAGAAGATGACGTCACAAGAATCTCCACCGAGCTGGATTAAAATAACAATTGCTAGGCTGCCTGAGAGAGAACTATGGCATCTTCACTTGGTCGCCAAAAGAGGTCAAGAGTGTTTCCCCCTATCTAATGGTGCACAAGTTGAATATCTTGTCAGATTCACGGTCAGTGAAACAAAAGAGAAGACACTTTAGTGCCAAGCAAAATTAAATTAGCCAAGCAGAAGTGGACTAGGTATTAGAGGCAGGATACATAAATGAGGTGCAATTTTCTTCATGGCTTGCCAATGTAGTATTAGTACCAAAATCGAGCGGAAAGTGGAGAGTGTGTATTAACTTTCAAGACCTCAATCAATTGTGCCGAAAGGATTATTATTCTCTTTCTCGTCTAGGCCAAATGGTGGATTCCACCTTGGGATACGAGTATATATATGTTGGATGCCTTTCAGGGATATCATCAAGTCCCATTAACTCTCAAAGATCAAGAAAAGGTGAGTTTCGTCACTGCTGACGGAACATTTTATTATACCATGATGTCATTTGGTCTTAAGAATGCAAAAGTCACATATCAAAGGATGATGGATCAGATATTCAAACACCAAATGGGGAGAAATCTAGAAGTCTATTTGGATGACATACTGATAAAAATTATCCAAGGCAAAGACTTAATTACGGGCATCCAAGAAACCTGCGATACTTTGAGAAGGCACGAACTCAAGTTAAATCCTAAAAAGTGTATCTTCGGAGTGAAGAGTGAACGTTCTCTGGGGTACATGGTGACTAAACGAGTGATCAAGGCTAATCCTGACAAGGTGGAATCTTTACAATGTATGGCTCCTCCTCAGAATCTTCAGGAGACTCAAAGATTATTAAGCTAAATAACTGCTCTATCAAGGTTTATTTTCCGAAAGGCTGATCGGGGTCTTGCCTTTTTCAAAATCTTTCGTAGGGTTGCAAAATTTGAGTGGAATGTCAAATGTGATCAAGCCTCCAACGAGCTCAAGGAATATCTTGCTGGATTGCCTATATTATCCAAACTAGTGACAGGAGAGATATTATTGCTATATTTATCTACGATTGAGCTAGCAGTCAGCTCAGTCTTGTTAGGGAGGAAGGTGTTGGTGCAGTTGGTACCAATGATCAAACTTAAGTTTTGATGAATAGCAAGTGGATTAAAGTTAAATGTTTTGTTGTTCTAACCTTGTTACCAAGTGCGCATGATTGACTAACTTAACGGGTCAAGAGAACCAGACACCAGCTACGAAGTCTAGTCGGGATGTGTGATTCCTGATTAGCAAAGTCCATATGTTAGATTTTGGCAGGAGGTCGGGGTGTTTGATTCCCAATGGATTGAAGTCCGGATGTGCAATTCTGACAGTATGTTGGGATGTTCGATTCCCGATTGACGAAGTTTGGATGCATGATTCTGGCAGGAAGACTTGGTGGGTCAAATTGGACGTCAAAGAGGTAATTTAACATTTGATAAGTGGAGATAAGTTACTGGAGGAAAGTAACTCAGTAAGGACGTATTCCATTTGAGGGGAAAGTAGGTATCAGTCCAGTCTAGGACTATTTGAAAACCTAAACTGAGATTATGACTAGATCCTGATCTTAGTGAGACATGATCTAACTCATAAATCAATATAAATTATTCATGTATATATTTTTCTAATTTTATGTTGTAGAGACAAACATAGACCTTTGAATTCTGCATGCATGGCAACTGAAAGAGATTGATTCTGAGTTCGCAATCAGAAGATATAGTCTCCGGAAGATTGCTGTGTCAAACCAGCATATTGGAGGCGCCTCACATGCTTCTGTAAGCACCTTGAGCTTGCTAAAAGGCGCCTTGAAGAGCTTTGAAGGCGTCTTCCAAAGGATAAAAACTGAAAGTTACATATTTTATCATCATCAAATATAGGGGCATAAAATTTACTTGTGGAGGCACCTCAGAGGAGGCTGAAGATGCCTTCCACATCCTATATAAGCCCTGTTCGAGCAGCATTCAAGACACAACTCATTCACAACTTTTGCAAGCGATCTTTTGATTTCCTGGCTGCTCTAACTTCGTCCTCTTGCTGTGCTACGACACTGCTATGCCCTACTACTGTAGATAAGCCATCTGGCACCGAGCTCGATCCGACAATCTTCACGTGTTGGGTAACGAAAGTATTGTTAATTGTTTAATTACTGCATTAAGGAAAGTATTGGTTGTTACACTTGTCCTTTTGATTTTATTATACTTAATTCCCTATTTTGGTGATTCGAAAAAAGATTATCTTCTTACTTAGTTTTTCCATTGATACGGTCCGAGAGATCGTGGGTCATGGAATAGGAGTTGTCGAAAGCTCTGAACCAAGTAATTGATCAAGTTTTCTATTTTATCTTCATACTTAGTTTTTCCACTACATATTTGTCTTTATAAAATTGAAAAGAAAAAAGTTTTTAAAACCTCATGATTCACCCTCTCTCACGTGTATAACAATCCAACAGAAGGTACCATTCAATGCCCCATATATTTTCATAGTCATTTATTGACAAATACAGAAATAAGACATTCCCTACTAGAGAAGTTGGCATTGGGGTTGGTCTTAATAGCTCAAGGATTAACGCCATATTTTCTAGCTCATCCTATCATTGTTCTCACAAATAGCCAGCTTGGTCGAATCCTTATTAACCCTGAAATCTTTGGGTGGCTTGTTAAATGGACAACTGAGCTGAAAGAATATGACATTCAATATTAACCTTGCACCACAATTAAGGCTCGAGCTCTGGCAGACTTTATGTGGAAAGTATCTAGTCCAGATGATGAAGAGACCTGGAAGGTGTATGTGGATAGTTCTTCCAACTAGCTGGCGGAGTAGGAGTTTTAATAATTTCACATCGGGGAGAAGTTATACAATTAGAGATTCGGTTTAACTTTTGAGCATCTAATAATAAGGTTGAGTATGAAGCTCTGTTGTTTGGTCTCCATGCAGCAAAGAGAGTGGGAGCTACTCAGGTAATTATATATTCTGACTCACAACTCATGGCACAACAGGTGGGCGGTGCTTTCAAAGTTTGGACTAAACGGTTGAAAATATATGTGGAGGCGCTTGAGTAGTTGAAGAGTAACTTCCAAGAAGTGAGCCTTCAAAAGATATTCCGAGCAGAAAATATGAAAGCAGATGAACTAGTAAAGATGGCAAGTGTCTTGGCCTCTTGGACATTAGATTACCCGAGCCCATAGACTTTAGATGCAGCTTAAATAGGCAATACCGAGCGGGAGGAAGATTGGTGAATTTATATGATTTCTATCCTCCAGAGCGAAATATTACCGGCCGATTCAAAAAAAGCCCGACTATTTAAAAGAAGATGCTCGGTTTATCCTAATCAGGGAAAAATTATATCGTCGAGCCTTTGCTCGTCCTTTACTCAAATGCCTTGGACCCGATGACACTGATTATGTCATCAGGGAAATTCATGAAAGCATTTGTGAAAATCATATAGGAGGAAGATCGATGGCTCGAAAGGTGTTGTTAACTGGACACTATTGGCCTACATTGTTGGTGGACATCTCTAAATTCGTAGCTTCTTGTGAACGCTGCCAGAAGCATCAACCCCTATCACATCACCCTACTAAACAGCTCAAAACCTCTACTGTGTCATATCCGTTTGATCAATGGGGAATGGACATAGTAGGTCCTTTCTCGATTGGTCTGAAACAGAAGAAATTTCTATTGGTTATAGTTAACTATTTTTTCAAATGGGTAGAAGCGGAAGCTCTTACTCTGACCACAGAAGACACAGTTATAAAATTCCTATGGCAAAGCATTATCTGTTGATATGGAATTCCTCACAAAATAGTATCTGATAACGGTCGACAATTTCAAAGACGCAAACTGCGAGACTAGTGTAAGGGACTTGGTGTCCAATAAGTTTTCACCCCTATAACTTATCCTCATAGCAATGGACAAGCAGAATTGTCAACTGGGAAATTATCTGAGGTCTCAAGATTAAACTATACCATGTGAAGGGCAGTTAGGTTGAAGAACTACCTAGTATCTTGTGGGCTTATCGATCTGTTGCAAGAGAAAGCATTGGTGAAACTGCCTTTCATTTTATTTATGGGGCGGCGGTGGTGGTACCGGTCAAGATGGGTGAAGGGTTAGTTCGACAACAAAATTATGATGAAGAGGAGGAAAATGCCAAACATCACCTCATTGACCTCGACTTGGCGACAAAGGTGAGAGAAAAAGCTACCGCTCGGCTTATCGCATACAAGCAAAGAATGAAGTAGCCGTATGACAAAAAGATAATTTCTCATTCATTTTAAGTGGGAGACCTGGTATGACGAAAAGTCAAGTCGATCGGGAATGTCAACAAACTTGACGCTCAATGGGGAGGCCTTTATTGGGTGATCACCAAGTTAAATACAAGGAGTTATTATTTGGAAGAACTGAATGTGAAACAATTACCTTAACCCTAGAGTGCCAATCATTTACGACCCTACATGAGTCAATGAAGCTTTAATCCTTCACTATTTTTGTAATGTATGTGCTGTCGTTTTCCAATAAAGTTAGCTTGTTTTGTTGCAAAACAAAGTCATCCTCCTTAAAGAGAGGATTTAACCTTCTCGAGTAAAAGCTAACCAAAGTCATCTTTCTTAAAAAGAGGATTCAACATTCCCAATTCCCAAATGGAAGCTAATCAAAGTCATTGTCCTTAAGGAGAGGGTTCAACCTTCCAGAGCGAAAGCTAATCAGAGTCATCCTTAAAGAGAGGGTTCAACCTTCCCGATTCCCGAGCGGAAGCTAACTAAATTCATCTTCTTTACAGAGAGGGTTCAACCTTCCCGATTCCCGAGCGGAAGCTAACTAAAGTCATCTTCTTTACAGAGAGGGTTCAACTTTCCCGAGTAGAAACTAACAAGAGTCATCCTCCTTAAGGAGAGGGTTCAACCTTCTCGAATAAAAGCTAACCAAAGTCATCATCCTTAAAGAGAGGATTCAAGCTTTTAGATTCTTGAACGGAAACTAACTAAAGTCAACCTCCTTAAAGAGAGTGTTCAACCTTCCAGAGCGGAAGTTAACCAGGGTTATCCTTCTTAAAGAGAGGGTTCAACCTTCCCGATTCTTGAGCAAAAGCTAACCAAAGTCATCCTCTTTTAAGAGAGGGTTCAACCTTCCCGAGTGGAAGCTAACCAAAGTCATCCTCTTTAAGGAGAGTGTTCAACCTTCCAGAGCTGAAGCTAACCAAAGTAATCCTCCTTAAAGAGAAGATTCAACCTTCCCAGGCGAAAGCTAACTAAAATCATCCTCCTTAAAGAGAGGGTTCAACCTTACCGAGAGGAAGCTAACCCAAGTCATCCTCCTTAAGGAGAGGGTTCAACCTTCCCGAGTGGAAGCTAACCGAAGTTATACAAATTACATCGCAGAATGGCTCTAGGTGTTCTATTAATTGATCAAGCGTTATTCAACACAAAATCACAAGGGTATAAACAGCAGCAAGGCAGAAATCTATATTTACAAACAAAGAGTTTATAAATAAAAAGTTCAATAGATCCCAATAGTCTCAGTGGATGGTAGTGACTGCACAAAATCAAAGAGGCTACATGTATCTTACAAAGTCTTCTCGGAATCAGGCAATTCATACCACACATTTTCTGTATCTAAGAAATCCAAGTTAATGCCTGGGGGGATTAGCCCCGCTTGGGTGAACGGTCGAGAAGCTCCTTAAAAACCTTGCTTCAACCTTTTCAAAACCTGAGCGACTAGCAGGTCAGAATATTCTTCAAACTTTAAGAAATTTGCCTTGCTCGACGCTCCTCCTCTTGAGCTCTATATGAAGTTAGTTCAGATTGATTTTCCTCAAATTATGTTACCGCCTTCATCTCACTTTGGATAGTGACAGTTGTCTACTTGCGAAGGGTGGCACCATGGCAGCCTCTCCCTCGTCCTTTGTGAGTTGGCCTTATAGATCCGCAACTTGTTGACTTAGAGCAATGATTCAGGAGGAAAGTTCATTCCGAATGACTTCTAGCGAATGGACTTGGGATTGTGAAGACTTCTCTCTTTGCATGGCTTTGAACTCAGTCTAGATGGAGGATACTTGTGTCCCGGAGAGTTCCAATTTTTTCCGCAACCTAACCACCAAGTTTGCTTGTAGAAGGCTTTCTTCCTTAGCCTGAGTGACTTCTGCTTTAGCCTCTTCTGCTACACAAGTAACCTCCGATATGTGCACCTGCAGATCGGTGACCTATTGTAGTTGTTGCTTGATCTGCTCCACTAGAGCGGGGATTCAGTTATGGACGTGCATATGTTCCGTCCATAGTTGCATAAAAAATTTCTATGTAAATATAATTTCGCGAGTGGTAAGGTAGAGGTAACAGGCATAAAAAAATGCACCTTAAGGATAGATGCGTTGGTATGTCGGTTGACTTCCATCACGTCTAAACTATACATCGACTTAGCATAATCACCCGACTTTATCGGTTGTAGTAGGTCGGCCTGACGGGCAGTCTCCTCCGATCAGCTGGGATTCGAAGGAACCCAAGGGAAGGCAGAACCCACAGAAGTGTCTAATTTGGGTGACGATTCTCCTTCAGTAGGGGTCATCAGAATTCTCGGTGTTGTTTCAGAGACGGAGGGGGGACCCACTAATTGCACCATGGGAGACTCGATAGTTAGGACGCCCATTCTTGGGTGAGAGATGGGTCTTTCCGACAAAGGATCTGCTGGTATAGGTGGCGCGGGGTGTTTACGCCTCCTTATCCGTAAAGAGGATACTAGTGGCTCGGGTTCTTCTTCCTTGACCGGGTCATTAGTTGCCTCCCCGATTGGAATGTCGAACATATCCTCAGCAGCGGTAAGATCGTTAACCTGCTTAACTGCTGCGGCAGTAGAGGTTGCTCAAGATGCTCCTTTAGTTACCGACATCACTTGACTAGAGGAGCTTATTTCTATCCTGGTACCTAAGGACTCTCGGGGGTGGCAGATCAACCTTGATAGAAGCCACTCTTGCGGCATCTGAAGAAACTTCAGGAGTGGCCAAAGCCTAAAAGGTTGCTCGATCTACCTTCAGAAGCCTCTTCATTAAAGCGCCCAACATAATGTCTTCTGCCAACGAGCAAGAAAGGTAAGTCAACTCTCACAGAAGAAGAAGAGTAAAGAAGGACATACTGAGCGGCTTTTTCATCTCAGTGGCGATGGGCCTTAGACGGGCTCGATATAGAAGACCTTCATTTTGCATAATAGCAGTGCAGTTGAAACACATACCAATGAGTATCTCTAAGGCTTAGAGATACTCGAGTTTCTTCTTGTACTTCTCAACCGATGGTGGGTCCGGAAGCTCTCCTATCTAGCTGGTCAGGAATGTGAAGGGCACCGATTGTTTCAAATAGAAAAAACTTACTTCTCCAACCTTTGTGGGACGATGGGTTGCCATCCAAGAACTTACATCCCGCTTGGGACATGAAGTGAAAGACTCCTAACTCGACCCTCTCGGGATGAAAGAAGTAATGAAAACAAGTGGGGGTAAGAGGAATATTATACAGACGAAAAACTATAGCCACCTCACGTAGGATCCTAATAGCATTCGAGGCTAGTTGGTGTAGAAAAATCTCAAAATAAGTGCAAATATCCCTGAAGAACTCAGGGATAGGAAATCGGAGACCACTTTCGATTTGCCTATGAAAAAAAATAGTAAAATCAAAAGGAGGCATAGAAGGTACCTGATCTCTTCTGAGTATTCAGATTGTATAATCATTTGAAATCTCATAGTCCATCCTAAGCTCTTTTCTAAGCTATTCGGTTACAGTCAAGTGAATGATTTTATACCAAGAAGCAAATGTCATGGGAGTTATAGATTCACTGGGGATAGGAGGAATCTAAATCCTGGAGGCAAGTAGAAAAGAGAAAACAGAAAGGAGGGCTTACATGAGAGGGAGGGCAAGCAGAATGCAAAAGGAAAAAGGCTAAGAGAAGATGACCGCGACGGAAATTTAGACAAAGACGACAAAGGTGGGCGTTGGAGGAAGAAGGGAAAAAAAATAAAAACCAATAATATACTTTCGAGTCCTTTGTAAAAGTCGTTCGATGTAAGGTGGTACGGAAGGCATGATTTAGTTTGAACAATCAGATCTAGCACAATCACCAAGTGGCAAGCATAGTAGCCGATCACATCACTTGATGTAACAAGTGATATGACGTTAACTCAATACAAGGCGACCCGTTATGCTATTAGTCCAATGATAGTATGTGTCATCGGACATGACATGCATCATTAATGAGTGTCACGTCTCATAAATGACCAAATTTCTAAAGATTATTCTAGAGATTTTTTCTTCTCTCTCCCTCCACATGGCAACAACATTCAAAACTTTTTACTTAGTCACACCTCTAGTCAGTCAATTTGGCACCTCGTTTGACTGGACCAGAGGAGGAGGTTTGTGATGTGACTATTCGTAGAAGGTGTCACGTGGCGTCTAAGGGTCAATATAGCAAGTGGTATGTCAGTCAAAGTCAAAATTAGTGAAGGAAGATGTATCGCTTGGGGGGCGATCAAGCCGATCGAGAACGGGAACTCACTCGCCTGACCCTCATAGTTCTTGAACCTTCCTGAGCGGGTATAGTCACTGCTTAGGCAACCCTCTGGGATACTGCTTGGGTACACTTTATAGGTCATGTCAAACAACATCCCTACTTAAGTATATAACTGGTCAGGTGTGTAAGCTACTGAGTTACCACTCGAGAGAAACACTTCAACGACCATTTAAGCTACCTGCGTTAATAAATTCTCAATGTCACCCATATTAAATTCTCATCGTAAGTACATGCATGGGAAATATGAACTGTCAAAGGAATTTACTTTAATTAGGATATTCTTATCAATGAGGCTGCATTAAGAGCTGGAGGAAAATAAAATAAAGATCCTGTAAAATTAATGTACTAATCATCAGTTCATTAGCTCCATTGTAATAAATATAGCCTCATTAAATGAGATGGAAAATGAAAGTTTAGGAAATATATATAAAAGGATAGTAATAAGATGATAAAAAGGACCCAAAATTAGGAAATACTAAGTCTACTCCTTGTGTTTTGTTGTTCTTCTTCCTCTCCGCTATTACTTATCCACGCATCACTATAGTCGTGTTAACTCTCTTGCCCAGCACACCGACGAAGTCATCCTCGAGTTTCTTAGAGCATGGTCAATTGGTATGCATTTTTATACGAAAATGACGTGAATCATTTACTAACTATTACTAGCATGTTTTCATAAAATTATGTGTACACATCTTTGTATTGAGTATGATATGATCAGTGTAGCATGATATATGATAAGTGGTACCATAATCTATTGAAATTAAAGGTCTAATCAATGTTATGCAAAAGAAAAGGAGTTATTGAAAAATATATAATAGAATATTTAGACTGTGAAAACGATAGATTTAATTACCGCGGGAACTTTACTTCAAAGGTGGTCCCTTGGAAGACGTTTAATGTGGTAATGATAGTCCAACAACAATAGATCAAGAAGCTAAATAAATAAAAGTTTAACTTTATCATGTTAAGTGTATATTTGTCGTGATGTAATTCTAATATCTAGGTGGTGCATTTTGAGAAAAATGGGGAAAATACCAAAAGAACAGAAGGAGATCTCAATATTGAAAAGTGGCGAGCATACCTCACTATCTTGCCACTCCCCTCATTCTCGTCTCGCTTTCTTTGTTCCTTGGAACTAGGAAAGAGGTATCCATCAATGGGATTTTAGGTAGAACAAAATTTGCATTGCACATATCGATGAATAAAAATTTACTTAAATCGAATTAAGCGATCGAATTTAAAATTTTGATTAAGTTATTTTAATTTTTTTAAAAAATATCAATTATTTTGAATAATTCGATTCGATTTTAATTTTAAAACTATTAATTCATTTACATTGATAATCAGACCGAATTGGAGCTACACCACTTGGTACTGATTTTTTAAAACAAACACTATAGTGATGTTGAAAATCAACATCACAATTCGGTAAACTCGATTTTTGATTGAATTAATCGATGTTTTATCAGTTCGATTTATTCAATTTTTGTTGGAAAGATCAATCCATTATGTTAGTTCAATTTTTTTTTTTCAATTTCAATTTAATCAATTCGGTCTTTTCAATTTTGAACAAATTGCTCAACCCTAATTGCAAGGGGGACATTAAGCAAAGACCATGTTTGAAAGATTAATTTCGAGTGATGCATTGGCTTCTGACCTTTTGTTTGTTTGGTTTTTATTCTTTCTTTCAACCTAAAGTTGAGAGACAAACTAGGGACACATCCTTTCCTTCACCATTAGTCGAATTTTTTTTCTAAAGTAATAAAGAGGAGAATGAAACACTGTGTTCCAAGTTTATGTAGCAAGCTTATTGAATTCGGGGACCTGATCAGTCAACAAATTCATGCTTTTGAACAAAGCACTTTAATGGCCTTTTCTTTATTGATGCAAATAAATAAGAGCTTGCATGTGGACAGACAAATGCCTCAAACCTTGCCTTCTAAACCAAACAACTGTCTCCATTTATTGGATTCTGCACAGAAAAGTAACAAAAAAAAAAAGGAGAAGACCTAACCATTCATGGAAGCAAAGTTGCATGCTTTTAGGATTGAGAATTAAGAAGATTACATGAATAAAATAGTGCAGGCTTTGTAGTTGAAGTCTAATGATGATGATTTTGTTTCTGAAAGTGATATATAATTGAAGTCTGAAAATGAAGTGAAAGTTGTAGTTAAATTAATGATGAAGAGAATGATTCTTAATAATTGTGAGAGGATGTGGATGATCAAACAACTTGTGGTTTCTTATACTTTTTTTTTTAGGTGGTTATTCTAACAAAATATTTGGTGGTGTAGCACCAAAAAAACAATGAACCCCTAAATATATAAATGTAAAACCACTTTTAAAGAAACTCTAACGATGTCATTCTCCCTTCCCTCGCCTAAAGAATCTCAGGTTTTATGACGACTCACATAGTTGCAACATGGACAATCAAGGGTGTATCAATGGGAGATGCCCTTGATGCCTCTTGTTCGATCTCAGTAAATAAGTTAGGCATCATGTGTTGCAGTTCTTCTATAATCCATGAATGTTTTATATTTGAGAGGCCTTTTAAGCCCCACCCCCTCTAGTCAACATCATTGATCCATTGTTTACCTAGTTTGTACCTTCATGGGAGCCCATGAATAAAAAGTTTTAAGTTGCAGTTGATAACTAATTTTGATCCCAAGCTTTGTATAAGTTTATGAAGGTATAAGCTAAGTAAAGTCACGATCTCTGAGTAGATTCAATAGATTGCAAATGAACTTAGTTGATTGGAGGGTAATGCTAGGATTTAAATAATAAAACATTTCTATATATTCAACTTCCAATCAATTGCATTGAGTTACAGTTCACTAGACTCTTGATAGTAGATTGAAAGAAATTTCTAGTCTTACTAACCATGTAGTCATTGACTGATCAATGGCTAAAGTTTTTGTTTTGATTGAGAGTGAGTGCACAAAATTGACTCAGATTTTATCATGACCAAGTGCTTAAAGGTAGATCCGCTATCTTAGCGGCCCCCCTAGTGTCGATCCCACGGATATGGAGGGAGGTTCATGCCATGACCAAGTGCTTAAGGTGAACAACAAAGTTGTTCAAAGTAAAAAATTATCTTCTAGAAATAGGGAGCATTTGGTTTATTTGTATTTTCATTTTTATTTTTAGAAAATCATATTTTTAAGTTTTTATGGAAATTATGTTTTTTGTATTTTCTATTTTCTTGGAAAATACTCTCCCTTTTGTTTAGAAAACCAACATGGAAACTACAAACCAAATGTATTTTTTATTTTCTTACAAAATGAAAATAGAAAACAATGCAGAAACCCTCCCTTGGTAATTTTTCTATTGTTTATTAACATTTATATTTCATATTGAGAGAAGTATATTATTAAAAAATATTTTTATTTTAAAAAATATTTCATATTGAAAATAATTTTGTTTTAGTATTGTTGAGTAGTTGTTATAATGTATTAAAAATAGTCTCCGACTTTTTAAAATTGTTATCACATGTAAAGTTGTAGAATGAAGATAAATGATGGGAAAAATTGTTATATATTTTTAAAAAATTTAAAATCATAATTTTAAAATATATTATTGGCCGCTTAATGAGGGAACAGAAATAAATGACAGACAAAAATATGCATGTGTTTATATATATATATATATATATATATATATATATATAAAAGTGGATGCATGAGTTAGATTTTTTTTTAAAAAAAAAAGAAATTATGCGAATAATTTAATAAATTTCTTGTTTTTTTTTTCTTACGCTTAACTGTTGATTGACCTTCAATCTTTCAATCTGTTGAGTGTTGGACGAGGACTATCCTGGAGAAGGAGAAGGACCCGTCCAAGAATACTTTTCCTCTCTCAATTTTGTTCTCTTTTTGATTTTTTTTTTCTTACCTTTCCTTTCACTTTTCCCCAACCTTTCCGTCGTTTTCAACCATCACTTTCGTCCTTTCGAACCGGGCGGCGTGTCCAGCAAAAGCTGATTATTACGTTTTTCAGATTATATCAAAAGAGATAAATTATAAGGTCAGGTAGGACTGTAAATGAACCAAGCGTTCGTGAACAAGTTTAGTGTTCGGCTTGGTAAGAGCTTGTTTATGTTCGTTCAATATACATATGATTAATTAAACAAATAAACTTGAATAGCTTGTTAAGCTAAACAAACAAGCTTGAACACATATATGTTCAGCTCGTTAACGTTCGTGAACAACGTTCGTGAATAATGTTCGTGAACAACGTTCGTGAATAATATTCGTGAACAACGTTCGTGAACAATGTTCACGAACCATATTTATTAATAAAACTCTTTTCAATATCCTAAATAAATAATTAAATAAAATAAATAAATAAATAAGTTTAAATTATCAATCTTAATAACCAATCAAACAATTAAAAGTTTCAAACAATCAAAGAAGCTTGAGTTGAGAGCTTGATAACATCTAAACGAACCAAGCTCAAGCCAAGCTCGAACCAAGCTCAAGCCAAGCTCGAACCAAGCTCAAGCCAAGCTTCAAACAAGCTCAAGCTCAAGCTCATAAAAATTAAACCAAGCCAAGCTTGAACACTCATTTCAAAAGCTTGGTTCATTTTAAGCTCGGCTTGACTCGGCTCGGTTATCTTATCAAACAAACTTGAATACCCCAAAGTTCGACTCGGCTCGACTCGTTTACCGCCCTAAGGCCAGGATTAACTTATACTCAAGCATTAAATTGCAACACCTAACGTCCGCCAGTCCAAATCTAGGCCGGATCTCAACTGTTAATTGTTGTTCTTTTGCTGTTGATTGACTTTCAATCATCTGCTGAGCGTTGGAACTGTCTTCGAGGAGAAGAAGAAGGAATCGTACAAGAAAATTTCTTAAACTCCTCTCCCAATTTTGTTTTGTTTTGTTTTGTTTCCTTGTTTTCGCCGAACTCTTCTTCCAATTGTTCCGCGACACGTAACGTCCACGTCCCAAATATAGGCCGGGTCTCAACGGCCGAGCTCCAAGCTTGTGGGTACTTCGCTGATTACTGGCATATTCATCCCGCACCGTGACAATCGCCTTTCAGCCTTTCTCTAGGGTTACCCCGTTTATCTCAGATCCCTTTTTCTCTCCCCGCCGTCCTATGACTCCGCCAGATCGCCACTTCCTCCGTTCCTATCTCCTCCGGAACTCCCCCGATGCCTCCGCCGCCCCCTCCAGGCGCCGCATCTGGTGGCCCGCCGCCGGTGACTGCTTCGCTCGCCCTTGTGTTTCTCGCTTATTAGTTCCCCGCCTTTCTCGGTTTTCATTTCTTGTTCGGCGCAGCTTCGGCGGTTCTCCTCTTCGTCATCGTCTGCTCCACCAGCGGCGGGCGCTGGGCGGAGGAGGGGCAGAAGGGGATTGGGATGACAAGGTGGGGTCGCGCTCGCGCAGGGGGGCCCGATGCGGTCGAGTCGGAGGTGGGCGTGGTGGCGGCGGATGACTGGCGATGCTCGGAGATCGGCGCCGCCGCGCTGAGGGTGGGAGGCCACGCGGTGGACTCGGCCATCGCAGCGGCGCTGTGCCTCGGGGTGGTTCATCCGATGTCGAGCGGAATCGGCGGCGGAGCCTTCATCGTGGTCAGGTCGGCGGCGTCCGGCGACGCCGAGGCCATCGATTCACGGGAGACGGCCCCTTCCTCGGCATACACGGTAGATTCCAACGGATAGCGTGTAGGTTTCCAACGGCTAAGATAATTCGGATAGGAAAGCATCGCCTCTTCTAACGGCTAAGATGCAGTTTTTTTTTTTTAATCTGTCGGCTATCCGTACACAGATTTTCTGAAATACCCTTCGCCTTCTGTCTTCCTCTGCTCTGTCCGACCGGCGGCCATCGAATAGGCGGCTGCGAAATTGAGATCAAGCTGGCAACTCAGCTGCTTGTTCGAGCGGTCGCCGGTTGGACAGGCAAAGACGATAGAGGTATTTTGAGAAACCAATAATGATTTAGGTATTTGGACAAGGTGCGTGGTCTAAGTAAATTGCCATTTATCTTCGGGATTTAATTTAATTAAACTTCGTCTCTGTTTCGATAAGTTGTGGTGTTCTTGCCGTCGAAACTAGGCTTGATTTGAAGGGATCTAATGATTGAGCTTTTTTATTTATTTATTTTTCTCTCTCGAACAAACTTGATTAGATTGCCGGAAATTATTTTACTAACGAGTTCAACAAATCAGTACTTATCTTGTATCTCCGATCTGAAGTTCATGCAAGTGTAGCAGTCCAAATAGTGCATGGCATACCCTCATCAACATAAACAATGTACATTACCATTTCTTTTCAAAGTTTTTGTTTTTTTTTTCGTTTTCACATAATCACAATGCCCCTCCTTGATGCTTAAGCCGAGCTTCATCCTGGTTCATTCTCAAACATGGTGATCGGCAAAAATGGGGCTAAAATCTAGTCAAACTTACAGTCTGCATGCTGCTAGTTTGTATGTCTTGTTAGCATCTGGTTTTGGCTAAAGACAAACAGTCGCATATTGTTCAAAATTTATGTCATAAAGAAGGCATCAAAGAGTACGATACTCTGGCGAATCACATGATGTTTCATAACTCAGCTCATAATCCTTTCTGGTTTTCTCATAATGACAGGGCTAACAAATTGTTAACTCTGCTAACAGAACATGTATGAAGCTAATCCATCATCCAAGTCTAAGGGAGCTCTCTCAATGGGAATCCCTGGAGAGCTTGCTGGCCTCCACACAGCCTGGTTGAGGTACGGAAGACTTCCATGGAAGTCTCTCTTCCAACCATCCATTAGTCTTGCAAGAGATGGATTTGCTGTGGTGCCTTGTCTAGCAAATGCAATCAAGAAAAGTGGGGATGCAATACTAGCAGACCCTGGGTTGCGGGAAGTCCTTGCGCCTAATGGGAAATTACTCCAGACAAATGACGTCTGCTACAATCCTGCACTTGCCCACACATTGGAAGTGATTGCCACTGAGGGGGCTCATGCATTCTATAATGGAAGCATTGGTGAAAAGTTTATCAAGGACGTGAGAAGTGCTGGTGGAATCGCAACCATGGATGATTTGGAGAAATATGAAGTGAAGGTTACAAAGGCAATGGCGGTGGAAGCTATGGGATATACAATACTGGGCATGCCCCCACCTTCTAGTGGAATTGTGGGAATGTCTCTGGTATGCTTTAATTTGTCTTTGTTTCTATCTACATTGAATTTATAATTTAGTTTCATCATCATCTTGTTAAAAATGATTGAAGTATTATTTATGCTCTCTGCAAATATGTTTTACTTGCTTCAATGCTGGTGTATATATGCTGGGGCTTTGGTGGTTATTTCTAAGAATTGCATGGGCAACATCAACTCCTTTATTTGAAGCATTTAAGGCTTTGTAGTGCAAAAGTGGAACTTTCTTATTTAATGTATATCTAAATTTCTTAATTCTTTTATTTTTTTGCTGGTAATTAGGTTCTTAATATTTTAGGGAGCTACAAGTCACTTGAAGGTGTGAAGGGTTTGCTTGGTCTCCATCGCTTCATTGAGGCATTGAAGCACATGTTTGCTGCACGAATGAATCTTGGAGATCCTGCTTTTGTTAATGTCAATGAGTATGTTTCCGAAATGCTTTCTCCATCGTTTGCTCAGAAACTTCAGCAAAAGATAGTAGACAATACTACCTTTGAGCCATCCTACTATCTTGCTAGGTGAGTCCTATTTTAAAGCTATTATCTGTTATTGAATTCCATCTGCTTTGTTTGCATTCACTAGGGAAGTTTAAATGAAAATGTCTAGGACGGTTAGCTCCAAGAATTGTGCAATAGCAACCAAGCCTTATCCCATTAGGTAGAGTCGGCTATATGGATCATTATACTCCATTGGGCTCTATCCCCTACTATATCATCATTTATATTTAAATATATTTAAATATATTTTATTTTATTTTATTATTAGTAATCAAGTCTTTTTTGATCTCTCCTGCCTCGTTTGATGTGCACATTTGTCACAACTTCACATTATTTAATTGAAGCATTTATTAGTTGTTTAAGTACATGTCTGTATCTTAAACACATCTTCCAGAGTTTTCCCTCAATAGGTGTAACTCCGACTTTTTTTTCTAATATTTTTATTTCTTATCTTGTGCATCTAACATCTTCATCTCTGCAACTCTCATCTTCTGCTCATATGCTCAAGTTATAGCCTAATATTTAGCGTCATATAACATAGCAGGTGATCTGTCTGAAATTGGTGAAGGCTGGAATACCGGTGAGCTGGCCATGATTTCGACCAAGTTGCTATAACTAGGAGGAAGAAGAGGTTGAGTTGTCTTCTAGGCTGACTGAATCGTTGTACCCCAAGAAAAAACCAAGAACAGGGAGCCGAAAGCTTAACGGTATTTGCAAGGCTACTAGAAGACAAGAGAAAGCGTTAGAAGGACGACTGGGCGTACCCTGGCTAGTCCACTTAGATGCTCAAGTCAGATCCCCGATAATGGAAATGAAGAAGATGAACAGTGTAGTAAAGTAGTATGCATCTCTGTATGCGCGTGTGGATCTTGATCTACGGGGGTGAGGCTTTTTATAACTTGAAAGAGGGAGATGTTATATCCGTGGCACATATAGGATGTCGTATCCTAGTAAGGAGGATATCCCATTGCCATGTTAGAAGGTCATATCACTCATATCTCGTACTGTAGAAGATCTCGTACGATCACGTTGTCTCCCTTGCTGCCATATGAGTCACATTAGTCCACGTGCTAGAACATCTAGATATCAAGGCCCGGAGTATTTGATCAGGGAACTAGGTCCATGGAGTATCCGATTGGGGAGTTGAGCCCATGGAGTATCTGATTGGGGAGCAAAGCCCCTGGAGTTTTTGATCAGGGAGCTGGGCCCTTGATTCGAGTGGACTGACTGGATTGAGATCAACATATGACAGCGAGAGCTCAGAGGCCTGATCAGTGGCCAAAGCGGAGCATAACGAAGGCGGGAATACCAAGGGTGTACGACGAGGGCTCGGAGGCTTGATCGATGATGGAGGCTCGAAAACCAAAGACGACAACGGGCACAAAAGCCGGCTGTGGCTCGGGAGACCCAAAGGCAGCGGGATCTAGTCGGGAGCCGACGATTGAATTTGTGTCGGGGGTAGCGATAGTGGCCGGATTTAGGTTGGGGGCGATGACAGCAGTCGGATTTGCATCGAAGGGGGTGACCACATTCGATGAGAGCTAAGAGGAGGAGATTCGGTGGAGTCTGATCCGGCGGCGGTGGCCGCAACAACTGAGCACGAAGCAGTGCCAGCTGTAGAACGTGCAGAGAGGAGAGGGAGTGGTTGGTGGAGGCAAAAAGAAGCGATCGGCAGTGGCAGCGAAGCTATTTGTGAGGTGAAGGAGATGAACCAACTTGAGCTGAAGGGCAATAGATGCACGACAACGTGAGAGGAGGGGAAGCGAAGGCGGAAGGCGATGACGGCTAGTGGTGGCTGCGAGGGAAAGGGAGGTGAAAGTCGTCGACGACCAGTGATGATCGTGAAGCCGTCGGCTGCGAGGGAAAGGGAGGCGGAAGGCAACGGTGGCTGGCGGTGGCTGCGAAGTCGTGGGTTGCAAGGGAAAGGGAGGTGGCTTGTTATGCGGCAATTGGCGAGGTAGAGGAGACTTTGTGGGTTGCGAGGGAAAGGGAGGTGGCCTTCTACGATGCAATGGGCGAGGAACAAGGAGACATCGTGGCCGACGACGTGGTTGGCAGTGTCTATTGCGAAAGGGGAAAGGTGGTCATTGTGATGGCGTGTTTGAGAGGAAGAAAAAGGGGGCCCCCCTCTTATCCCGAATGAAGTCAAGCTCTAAAAGGGCCAGCTCAATGAAATCCCAAAAATACCCCTTGCCTATGTGGCCTTCTTTCTACTCACCGCATCACAAGCCTCCTCAAGTCTAGTCGAAGTGGGCACGAGTCCAACTGATTGGACTAAGCTTATCGTAAGGCTGAATTGCTTCTGACTAAGGAATTGGAAAGATCACTGAGCCTTCTGACTTAAGAGTGGGGAAAAATCACTGAGTCTGTAGCGACGAAGCTGTCTGCAAGGTGAAGGAGATGCCAACGTGAGCCGAAGGGGCAATCGACGCACAACGGCATGAGAGGAGGGGAGCGGAGGTCGACGACAGCTGGCAGTGGTTGCGAAGCCATGACCTGGTAGGGAAAGGGAAGCGAAAGGCGATGACGGCTGGCAATGGCTGCGAAGCCGTGGGCTGCGAGGGAAAGAGAGGTGGCATGCTATGCGGCGGTTGGCGAGGAGACATCATTGTAAGTATCCCAGGCTAGTTTTGATGTTGATCAACCGAGTTAAGTTAAGCTTTGTGTATTTGATATCTTATGTCTGAGTGTGCAGAGACTTTGGAACACAAGAAGTCAAGTGGAAGACATAGTGAGCGAGGTGAATGATACGGGAAAGGAGTCGACGGGCTCGGTGCATCCGAGGGACGAGCAGCTGCAGAAGAGTACACCAGTGGAGCGAGAAGGACGTGCACGATGCATCCGAGGGACGAGAAATCGGAAGAAAGCCTGCTGGAGGAGAAGGTCAGAGTTGGATTCGGGTGAGCTAAACTCCGAACGGCTGAACTATCACCCAGGCCAGCGGAAGAGTGAATGGTCAAATCTGTACTTGACCTTTCTAGGCACCTCCTATGGACCAGAGGTGCCCTACTTATTCGAAGACTTGAGGCACCTCAGTTGATTGGAGGCGCCTCGGATAAATAGGAGCCGAGGCCCCTCAGATCAACTAAGGCGCCTCAGATCAACTGAGGCACCCCCAAAGGTCAACGACGAGGATAAGAGCTGGAATCCACGTCATCACACTCGAGTAGCCTCCGATAATCGAAGGCGCCTTTAATGTCACCAGGTCAGCCGAACGTTGGCGAAGCGGATAACACTTCAGCCGAACTGAGGCACCTCTGTTGGAACCAAGGCGCCTCCGATGAAATTGAGGCGCCTGCATTGGCAATGAGGCGCCTCCAATATGGCAAACGATCATTTTAACCAGAATGCTATAAATAGAAGCCTTGTCCTCTTAGTTTGTATAATATTAATTTTTGTATTTAGTTTGGAGCTTCCAACTGCTGTAAGGGGCTACTCCTCTGACCTTTGTGGAAGAAGGAGCTTTCTTAGTGCGCGTTCATTGCCTTGGATTAGTAACCTCCCCAGTTGCAAATCAAGTAAATCCGTTCATTGCCTTGGATTAGTAACCTCCCCAGTTGTAAATCAAGTAAATCCGTTAACCTCCCCAGTTGTAAATCAAGTAAATCCGTTCATTGCCTTGGATTAGTAACCTCCCCAGTTGTAAATCAAGTAAATCCGTTAACCTCCCCAGTTGTAAATCAAGTAAATCCGTTCATTGCCTTGGATTAGTAACCTCCCCAGTTGTAAATCAAGTAAATCCGTTCATTGCCTTGGATTAGTAATCTCCCAGTTGTAAATCAAGTAAATCCTTAGTCTTTTACTTTCTTAGATGTGTTATTTATTTGTTAATTAATGTGTGTATCCTTGTTAAAAGTAAGTTAGCAAGAGAAATGTCTAATCTATTTGCGGGTCGTCTATTCACCCTCCTCCTCCTCCTCCTCCTCCTCCTCTAGCTGGTTCACCTGATCATAACAAGTGGTATCAGAGCCCAACCTCCTTAAAAGAACTAATCGTCGACTAAAGCAACAAAAAGATGACCGGATCAAAGATTCATCCACCGAAGTTTGAGGGGAATTCACGCTTTGGAAGCGCCGAATAGAGGTATTTTTCAAAACTAATTCGATATACTTTTAACAATTAAATATGGTTTTGAAAGACCCATGAATGAGATCGAAGAAGAAAAAGAAGAACACCAATGGAACAAGAAACAACAAACCGATTTTGTGACCAACGACAAGGCAGGTTCCATCTGTCGAGCGTACTACTGACCTAAGAAGTCAACAGGATCGGCGCCTATGACTCTGTCAAAGAACTCTGGGAGAACTTTCTAGAGCTTCATGAAGGCACCTTGGAGGCCAAACTAGCAAAGCGGTATTTACTTTGAAATCAACTAACCAACCTCCGGATGGAAAATGGAGAAAAGATAGCTCATCTGCACGTAAAGCTGAAGGAACTGATCACCAGACTCACCAACCTTGGAGAAACTTTGTCAAATTGGGATTCCCTTCGATATGCATTTAATGCATTTCCAAGATTCGGGACTGGACATCAATAGTAGACTCCTACTATATCTCTAATTATCTCGAGGTATGTAATTTAGAAAAAATTATTTGCTACCTTTGAATTATACTAATCAAGATGTGCAAGTCTAAGTAAAGAGTAGAAATCGACTCAGAACCTATCATTCAAAGCTAAGAACGAATAGGATTCAGATTCATCCCCTCGACGAAAACGAAGAAGCATTCATGGTAAAAAAATTTCAAAGTTCTTTAAATCTAAAAACTTTGATAAGAAGCATGTAACAAAGCTACTGTGGAAGAAGAAAAAAGTAAGGTGCTGCAATTGCGATGAAGAAGGGCATATCGAGTACAACTGCCCAACATTAAAAAGTAAAGGAAAAGAAAAGGATAAAGGGTCAAGAAAGTCGAAGCACAAGAATCTCAAAGCGACGTGGAGTGAATCGTCGTCATCCGAGTCCGAGACGGAAGAATATGTTGGACTAGCATCGATGAAGGGGAGCATCCACTGATGAATTTTACACTGTAAGGTATGACTCTTATCCTCTGACCAAATGTATGATGCTAAAAAAATGCTTCTAAAACTAGGACCAAATACATAAATGCAAAGAAAAACTATGCATGCTTACTAGAAGATTTTGACAAACTTAAGGTTGAAAATGCAAAATTAAATGAACAAAGAGAAAACATTGAAATTAAGAAAAAATTCTGCATGTTCAACTTCAATTGTGGACCACTTTGTTTAAATTGGTATTTGAGAAACCGTAAAGGCCAAATTGCAAAGATTTTGAGAAATAATATTCTAAAAAAATTCTTGATAAATTTAGTAGGTAAAAATTTGTTTTGGATTTCAAAATATATTTTGACTCATTAGAATTTTTTTTTGCTAGAAATAAAATAATTTAAATTTCTAGAAATTAACTTGTTTATTAGTAAATATTATTGGCAAAATTAGTTTTCGTAGCCTTTTTGTTTAGTTGTTTTTTGTTTAATTTTTTCATTGATGGAAAAACATGTTGTATGTTAGCAGAAAAACTTTCGAAAAATTTCTACTATTAAATAATTTTCTATGAATCTTTTAACAAAAAATAAATTTTTTAAATTAAAATTTTTCGGAGATAGATTTTTGACAACTTAATTTTTCGGTAGATATCTGTTATATTTCATATAGTCAGAAAAATCAGCAAATTATTTTGACGATGAATTTTTGTTTTAAGTATTTGATTTCAAAAATAACTATTAATGTGCAAGAATATTTATTTTGGCTATAAGAAAAATAGTTTTCTTGTGAAAATATTTTCTATGGTCAGATTGATTCTGTTTAACATTGACAAAAATTTTCAAGATTTTTTAAAAATTAAAAATGATTTTAAAATTATTTTTGTCAAATCTGATGTTTAATTCTTAAAAATTATTTTATTACCTTGGATCATCTGTGTACAACCCCTATGATTTTTTTTAAAAACTTCCCTCTACTAGTTTTTTTATTTTTTTCATATTTTTTAATGTAATTAAATGGGGAGAGTAGCCTTAAATTAAGGGGAGGACTTAATTGCAGAACATTATTGTTATGATTGTAAATTTTTCTTTATTGTTTTCTATATACAATTTTTTGTGTGTTTTCCCTACTTTAACTCGGGTTGATGTGCATTAAAAAGGGAGAGATTGTAAGTACCTCAGGTTGGTTTTGATGTTGATCAATCGAGTTAAGTTAGACCCTATATATTTGATGCTTTGTGTCTGAATGCGCAGAGACATAGGAACATAAGAAGTCGAGCAGAAGACGCAGCGAGCGAGAAGGATGGCATGGGAAGAGAGTCGATGGGCTCAGTGCATCCAAGGGACGAGAAGCTAGAGAAGAGTACACCGGTGAAGCAAGAAGGACGTTCGTGGCATATCCGAGGGACGAGAAGTCGAAGCCTACTCGAGGAGAAGATCGGAGTTGGGTTCGGATGAACTCAACTCCAGACGACCGAAGCATCACCCAAGCAAAGTATGGATAGAGTCTGAGTCTAAGTAGTGTCTTAGTATGGGCAAAGTCTGAGTAGTGTCTGATTGTATGCTTAGCGTCTTATTAGATATAGAGTTATAAGAAGAGGTAAGATAAGAAGATCAGATGCCTGGTCTTCCCAATCAAACACGGATAAGGGCTATCAGACTGTGCAAGAGTGGAACGAGTATACTCAATTGTTAGTTAAGTAGAGAAGGCCTCGCCATCTTGCGACCGACTACTGCTCTTTCTTATGTCATATTGTAGAGTCCGCTACTGCAGCAACATGCGTGAATTTTCTGCCAAAGATATTGACTCTACACGACTAAACCTACTCTTCTAGGAGATTGCAGAGGATACATGATAAAATGAGGGGGAAAAAGTGGAGTTGCTATGAGCAAGTTCGAAGGTGTTTTGATTGATTCAATAGTTTAGAATCTATTAAAAGGGAAAGGTGTAAGACTAGAGGGAGATTTAAGAAAGTACCGAGCAATATAATAAAAGTGACTAAATTGGTTTAAATATTACTATTGATATAATCTCGGATAAATAATATTAATGTGGCAAATTCCTAAAATACTTGATGATGATAATATAATATATTTTGTTTTGGTAACTGAAGTCACTCTGATTTGAGTAGGTATTCTCAAAACTTTGTTGCACTTTTAGTTTTATGTATCTCTACATATCATCAAATGCGGATCAGTCAATTTTTTGTTCAGTTTCAAAACATTCAATTGGAGAAGCTAAAATTTTTACACCTAATAGAACCTTGGAAAGTTGAATTTATGTCTACAAGTTAAATGGAGCTAGATTCCAAGTTGGCCCTTCTATATTAAAAAAAAACTTAGATTTTGATGCCAATTTATTTAGTTAATCAAACTAATGGGCTTAATTTTTGTATATCTTCTTAGATGGAGCCAATTAAGAGATCATGGGACAAGCCACTTGTGTGTAGTGGATGCTGATCGAAATGCAGTTTCCCTGACGAGCACAGTCAATTGGTTCTTTGGAGCAAAGGTTTTGTCACCATCCACAGGGGTTGTGCTAAACAATGAGATGGATGACTTCTGTATACCAACAGAAGTAACTCCTGATCATCTTCCACCAGCACCGACAAACTTTATAGAGCCTGGAAAGAGACCACTCTCTTCTATGACACCTATTATTGTCCTTAAGGTAAGGTTGTAGGTTGTCATTTTGAACTTGGTTTTGTTTTCTACATGAATATCAAACTTTCTAGGATTTTCAAGTTGAGGGGTTAGGAGCTGAAAGGTTTTGGTTTTATCTAGATTGGAAAATTCAATTTTAAAGGAGGGCATATAAACTCTCTTCATTTCCACACCATATATTTATCTTTTTTATTCATCAGAAAATTGCACTTTTCAATCCTATGGTTCCCCTCCCCTTTCCATTTTGCTCTCGTCTCCAATTGTAATTGAATCTCTAAACATGTGATGAGATGTGTGGTCCTTGAAACCAATTATGTTGTAACCGAATATTGTGAGATCTGAATGCCTCTCTTGCTCTCTCTTTATATTGTGAAAAGAGAATATGAATCCCTCCTACAAATCTGTAAAGTTATAAAACAAAGCATCTTGTTTGCTTTGTAGCATAGTGTGGCAGTATCCTGATATAACTTAAAATACTGTTTTAGGATTATTTTATGCCTGTGAATGCCGTCAGTAATAAGATAAGCATGAACTTCTATCTGTTTTGTTGTCCAGGACAATCAACTTGCAGGAGTCGTGGGGGCAAGTGGTGGATTAAATATTATTCCAGCCGTACTCCAGGTCTTCTTGAACCACTTCATTCTGGAGATGGATCCCCTAAAAGCTGTTCAGCATCCAAGGCTCTTCCACAAGGTGATACCTCAAGCATTTCAATTCCCTTGAGCTTCTAATCTGAAAAATGCACTATAAACACATAACAGAAAGGTGATCGGTTGTTGGGTAGCATACAAGATATCTGCAACTTGTTTCTATAGAGTAGATCAACTGATTTAATCGAAGGACATTTTGTCTGGAACCCAATTGTCACCCAGATATCATCAGCCCAATCAAGATGGAACCACTTGAATTGAAATTCTTTTTCTAGATAGAATTTTTTTGATTTGGAGCCTTAAATTCCCCTGCATTTTCAAGTACCCCTTGGTTTTATAGTTGTCAATGGAATGGGCAAGTTATATTGTTTATTAGCTGACCTAATCGAATTCAGCATGACATGTACATTGCAGCTCATCCCAAATGAAGTGCTCTATGAGAATTTCACCGCAAGCGATGGCGAGCGCTTTGAGTTGGCAGAGGATGCAAAACTGTTCCTAGAGGGAAGGGGTCATGCCATGCATGGCTTTGCCAACGGTGCTGTTACCCAATTTGTCGTTCATAACATTCAGGAACCGTTCATGAGCTTGCATCGAAGAATTAAAAACAACATCATCCATGGGATGCTCATCGCCGTCAGTGATCCTCGCAAAGATGGAAGTCCTGCGGGTGTTTGAAGAAGCCAACAGCTTTAAGTATATCTGTTCATTAATGTCTGTAATTTGCCCTGGAAGAAGCAGGAACCTTTTAAACTTATTTTGTCAATGTGCATTCGCTCTTGCTGTAAGCTGCAACAATTTGGCCGTTTAAAGGTGCTTAGTCAAATTGTACAAGTAAAGATTATCAATTTGGTGGGACAAGAAATACACGCAGCCTTGCTTCACTTCATTTGAAGAGATTTGGCAAATGAAGTAATTTGGTTTCCGATAAAGAAACCAATTTGTCAATCAAAGCTTTCTAAGGGTAGGTGACTGTCCTGTTCTGCCTCAGCACAGCCAGTGAAGTTTATTTTTTGGACAAGTGAAGTCTTTAAAGAAAGTAAAGGCGAATGGATCCATCGTGATAGGATCCACACACATGCTATGGCCTATGAAAAGTTGTATCGAAAGATGCACACACATGCTAGGGAAGTCCATATCAACTCTAATGTGTTTTTGTTCTCCTCATAGTTGTCTTCGGTCCAACTAATTTTGAAGGTGGACGAGCGGCTTCTCGTCCAACTGTCAATGTTTTCATCCCCACTAAAGTTATACCACATTTTCTAGATAAGGGTTGAAGCAATGAGTGCCTTCTATTGGAAGAATAAGAGTTTCTATCGATTTCAAATTTTTTTTCCATTTGGAGAGATGGTTGAGTGGTCTAAAGCATTGGTTGCTATCACTTATATAAATTATTCGTACCGATGGTTTGAATCGCTCTTTCTCCTTTCCCTTTGATTATTTGATGTCTTTTAGCTAATTGATCTTGATTAGCCCCTCCATTAGGCTCAGTGTGTTGAGCATAGCAGAGTATACACCTTGCGATTGAAGATAAAATTATTATGATGGAGATGGACCTACTTCTCACTAATGATGTCTTAAGGGAGAGAGCTTATGACAAAGATGGAACTTGATGATTCATTGCACTCTAATCTCTATCAACCTCAGCATCCATGAGGTCTATAGTGTTCTCCTTCCATCAAGAGACCGGCCTAAGGATTGTAATCTCGGGGTTCATGTTTTGAAAACATCATCACACCACGCTGTGTTAACTTATAGGAACCTATAATCAAGGAACAAGTTGCTCCTTGTAGTCAGTGGTCAAGTTGATCCCGAAATTATAAGTTAAGTCAGGATGAATCTTCAAGCAAACTCAATGGATGAGGGATAAGATTGATAGCATTTTAATGTTCTATTAAGGCTTTAATTGACTAAACTATGGTATAGTCATCGCAATTAGCGCTAGTAATTCATCTCCATGAAGCATATTGCTCAAAGGGAACTAGTTCCTTAGCACCAGTATGATCATATGCCAGACATAACTGATGTATCACAGTCTCGAATTAATCACATCACAATGTATGAACTCCAAACCACAGATGTAGTCTCAGCCATAATCCCTTTTTCATCGTCATAAAATATTTTTAGTCATCGCAACAACAATGGATCCAAACATGTAACTTTCATTGTTATCTAGTCTTTTTAATTACATCCAATATCAACCGTGTGACCCTTAAAATTCAAATCGTTACAATATGCACTGTATCTCATCAATTCTATTAGTCCTTAGTTCCTATCACCCTCACTTCAACCACAAAATCAATAGGAAGTGCAGTGTTGATTTTGGCACGAGACAAGTTGCCGACCAACGAGTAATGTGGACGAAGAATAATGTAGGGTTGATTGTTCGCCATTGTGGCTTGAATGATTATTGAGTATTTGACTTCAGTTCATAACGCCCGATGGCCAAAGCTGCCTCCACTTGGAGACCTCATCCTTGCTTTTCAATTTCCGGATTCCTCCATAGAATCCACCCGTGTCGCTGCCCTTTTCCCTATGATCCTTCCGGTTAAGGATTGCCCGACTCCACCTAGACCCAGGTGTGTACTGGTTGAACTGCACGACAACAGTATCTAGCAAACCAAATATGAAATTAGCACAATCAACCTGATCATCAGCGGTGCAAAACGAACAATTCATGTAGTTAGATATGAACATGCAACATTTCATTGCGCCTCATGACTTGATGATGCTCAAACAATGCATTTTACAAGCCCTACTACCTTTTCACATATCCACTAAACGAAGAACAAAATACTTACCACTAAGATGACAACAACAGAAATGTCGATTTCCATCACAAGATTCCAAGTGACCTATTCCTCCATACCACCATCCTGCAAAATATAATAAACACATTTTCTTAATGAGTTTATCGTTAGATTTGTCTATCTTCGACCAAAGACACACAAGTATGATTTAGTTTTAGATTTCTAAAAGGCCTCAAACTACCAACCATAAGGAAACTCTTTGTTCCTTCTCCATTGGATCTCAATATGGTCGCCTGGTTGCAAATCGTTCAAACAATTGGATATATGAAGATCATAAGGAGGAGCGTCCATAGGAGGCGGCCTTAACCTATCCCACTCAACTCCTTCTTCTATGACTACAGTTCTTCTTCCATGTGGTGGATATCTACAAGTCGAGAAGAATGAACAACGCACGCCGTGTTATATGAAGCCAGTGTGATAGCTTTGAAAGACAACTTAAACTTTTCATCAAAGGAGAACATATTTTGAATTCAAGTGAGAGCAATTGTCCGCATACCTTGCCAGAAAAGTGTCGGTGCGGCAATCATAGCTAACTTCAGCATCATAACATGAGAGCATAAATCCCAAATGCCCATGCTGCAAAACAACATTTCGAGCCTTAGCAATCCAATGAGGCAAAAAGGGGAAGAATCGATTGACTAAATGAACAATCCATCGGATTTAACTGAAGACCAAATCGAAGTTACCGACGAGTGGGGCATTTTGACAAACACGGCATGTGCAGAACATATGATAATGATGATACACACAAGGCAGAGTAACAATCTTGAAGATATGTATGACCTATTTTTTTCAGAATAATGGAGTCTGATCATTTACCTCGCGGTTGTAAACCTGAGCAGGGAACCAGAATTCACCGTGCTCGAGCGCCCGATACAAGGACATGATGGAGTCGTCGGGCGAAGAAGACTTGTTAGGCTTCTCAATCTTGGTCTTGAGGCAGCAAGCAGGCAAGAAGCATGAGAGCATCCCGATCAACTTCTTCTTGCTCTTCTTCTTCTCCTTCTTCTTCTTGTTGGTGGCCATTACAGGAGAAGAATCCATGGCCGAAGCCAAATGGAGCTTCCACCCTCTTTGTGCCGCAGGGCCGATCAGTCTCCCCCATTTCTGCCTCATGTGCTTCTCCCAGAGGTAATCGCTGGTGCAAATCTCCCTGAGGGAGCTACAAACGGCGGCCATGCGGCACAGCCCGGCCGGCGGCAGCTTCTCAAGAATGCACTCCAAGGCCAACTCCGGCAAGTCCAAAATCGACATCTCCATCGGCCCTGTCGCGCTTGCCAATTTCCTTCTGGGAGCCATCACGCATAACTAAAGATTCAATCTTGAGGTCGAGCGAGATCTAATCAACAAGAATAGTCTCATGGAGGATGGGAAACTAAAGAACAGGCGGCAGGAGGAGAATTTGGAGGAGAGGAAGATGTAGATGAACTATGAAATAGGAGGCGGGTCCTCCTCAGTTCATCTAGATCTTCCTCCCCGACCTACCAAATCCTTCGCACCACCAAATCTCTCTTAGATTATCTCTCTTAGATTGCGTTGGAAGGTTTTATAGGTGACCAGATTCAGTTGGATGTTTAATGATTGGCCGTGAGAGAATCTAGTGCCTGCTTCTCTTGGGGACCACCAATTGTTCTCTATCTTATAACGGTAATTTCCAGCCGGTTTTTAAAATAAATAATGTTATTATGAATGTGTTTTCTGAAGAAAAACTCTTTGTTTTATAATTATTATACTTCATACAACTTCAATTAAAAATTAGAAAGCTAGTGAGTAATATAATGCAAGTATAAAATAAATTTAAGTGGAAAATAAATAATTACATATTTTCAATGATAAAACATAGCAAATTTGCTAAGTCTAGAGTAATTAAGCACAATGATAAATCTTTAATTGAAGTACAACAATAAATATGAATTCGAAGCAACAAAAAAATTGATTAATTTTAATCGGAAAAGCTAATTAAATGCAAGAGAAAAAATCAAATAAATGCAACAAGGAAAACTAATTAATTGAAAAGAGAAATATTTGGAAAAAGAGAAACAATGCTAACATAATCTACTCCAAGGTCCGATTTAAGTGGATAAGATTGATGCAACCACAAAACAGAATCATTCAAAATGGCACCTAAAACAACTGCAGCAATAATGGAAAATGTAAATGAGCAGAATTACACTTTGTTTAGAAGCAAACTCAGCAAATACAAGTTCTCCAGTAAACAGATATAAAGGACAAGTCTAATATGATAAATAGGGTGATGTGCTTTTGCAAAGGGGGATGCATTTCTTTATGGACGGGCAGGTCCAGTTCCAGTTCCAGTTGCTGCACCTGCAGGACGAGGGCCTTGTCCAGGCCTTGCCTGATCATCCTGCATAGAAATATTATGGAACTAATTAGGATATTTGTTGCAATAAGCTGTAATGGAGTACAAACTAACTAATACAAGATCAAAGCAGATAACAATACAACTATTTAACATTGCAGAACTAAATTTGGGCAGTTGAAGTTCCAAGCATCGATCAACAAGAAGCACACACGTACCAACTGAACAGTTTTCCTTTATTACAAATGATAGACTCAATGAACCTGTATGGTGGTGTTTCTGTTTTACTATAGCAAAATGGTCCAATTGATATATGATAATTTATTCATTTGAAAGGAGAATTGTACCACAAACTAGTCATAGCAAGCAAAGTTGATGAGACTCCCATTTGGTACAATGATCCCTCAATGTTTCATCCACTTATTGATCAACACAAAAATGATCACCAGGCACATAAGAAACATTTCTGCCTAGCACTCCAAGCCTAAGAAAAAGATTACTTACACAAAATGATCCTGAAAATGCCTCTATCTAAAAGAATTTGAACTTTTTGTCCCAATTGGGTCACTAGACTCGACCAGTGCACTAGTACCAATCGTTCAGAACATATATTCCATTTGCTTGACAGCAGGAAATGAAGCTATGCTATGGTTACCAACATCCGCATCCGATCCTAATATTATAATCATCCTGATCATCAATAGGAGCATTGAGTAATCTAATTCCCTTGATCATTTTACATGATTATTTGGATCTCCCTGAATTCACTAATTGACTTATGGAATTATTGTGTTGTGTTGTGATGCTTAGGACATGACATGAATGCTCAATTAATAGCCACACAACATCCCTTCGGGTAAAAAAAATTTATAGTTTTTTTTAAAAAAAAAGTCCAATTGAATCAAACATGTTCAACTATCCAATTTGAACAAAAAAACATTATGACAGTGGAGTGCCACTTACATAATTAATAAATAATAACCTTTTAAAAACACTACCCAAGTGATCTTACTTACTAGATAATCAATCAAATATCTTAGATTGTCTAAAGCTTGTCCTAGCAGTAGAGCATAGCATCATGATAACAAGTAATATTGGAAGAAAATAGAGATTTCGTCTATTCATGAAATTTACACAAAAAGTTAAACTGATATAGCAAACAACTCATATTTAGCATGAGAGATACTAGCATATTATATGTGCAAGTTGTCACAATGAGTTAACAACCACAGCTCACGTGTTGATGTGGCTATGAGATATTTTTAATTTTAGTATTAATAACATGTTAAGAAAAGATAGCTAATTAGTAAAAATTGGATTTGTATATGTGAATAATTATCTTTATAGTGTTGAATCTGCGGATGGTGTATAACAAGATTACTTCACACAATTATTTTACCAACTGCAATGGAACACAAAGGGAATTGAATAGTTGTCAACAAATAAGCATTTTAAGTGGATGATTTAGTATAAATTGAAAGGTGCTGGATCCTTCTAGATTAGGAGGAGCATATAAAAATATATCACATAAAACATAAAAAATGAAAATTGTGCAACTAAATAAAAATGTGACATGGTATAACAGTAATCATCCAATAAGAGTTATGTAAACACAAAAGTAATCAAACAAGTACCCTGCGTCTGAAACGCTGTGGAGGCTCACGGTTCCTCCTGTCAGTGCGAGATCTAACTCTGACAACTTTGGAGTGGATTGCACAAGAGACGCAGTATTGCACCTTGATGTATAGCTTAGGAAGAGTGTACCCTACATAGGATTTAGCAAATTTTAGCAAAATAAAATTTTGATATGCTTTGAAGCTTCATACTAGAAGACGAATAAATAAGTGAGTAACCATCATATGCACACGCTTCCTGCACATCCCGGACAGCAGCCTGCTCCACTATGTTCCTCACAAGAAATCTCTTTATTGCTTTGTCCTAAAATATCAAATAAAGAACGCATGAGTCCTTATACGCCCCCAAAATTTGTTTGTAAATAATACAGATTGCATTCAAATTTAACGAAGAAAAAAAAGGATCAACCATGCAAAAGAAAAATGACGCAATCTTTTTCCAATTTAAATAGGGACGATATATCTTTACCAATGGAACCCAAACTAAGCATGCAACCAATGTTAATATATATCTTCCAATGGCACCAGAACGAAGGAACAGTATTCAAACGGTTGCTAAGACTCTATCATAGAACATTAAAGGACGCATCCAAAATTGAATAAAAGTAGCGACCTTTGGGCAGCACTTGCCGCAGTTGGAGCAGCGGATGAAGTTAACATGACCGCGGCCATGCTTGTTGCGCCCTCCGTTCCTGCGCTTGAAAGTCTGCAGGACAAACAATAAAACCCCGATCAGATCAGTTGCCAACAAGAATGAAGAAGAAGGAGAAGATGACGAAGAGAAAAGGCTGGATCTGATCGACCATCTTCGGCGCCCACTGGCAGCTCGTTAGGGTTTCGGAGTTGCAAAACGCAGAAGCGGCGGCGGCGAAGAGCAACTTCTGAATTCTCAAGCGGGGAATCTATTTATAGATCCTCTTCATCATCGTTGTCGTCCATTATTGATTGGACGATCAAGATTTAATCAACCATCCTATCTCCGAGATTGTCTCACAAGATCCCATCCAATTAAAATTTTAAATACATTGTATAATGCTCACATCACAACCGCTAAATGGTTGACAGCTGATCATTAGCGTTCTAATTAACCTAGTACAAGTCTACTAGAGTTGATCCAAAATAGGATGGCTTAATTAGTATGAGCTTATATAGCAGTTTTGGATCAAAAATTGCTATTAGGCCTAAGCTGAACAAAATTAAAAATTGAAGTAGCCCGGGGCATGTGGTCAGGGTTAGCAGATCAGATATCTAAAGTTTTAGGGCGGTGTATTGTAGGGAATTTTTTTCTCGATGGAGAGTAGATTTGAGAATATTGATCCTTAAGAAGGAGTTCTGTGTACTTTTTTGATTTATCTTATTAGATTAATAAAAAATGTTTATAGGATCAAATCGATCATTATCAAAATTAATCCGGCTGAAAACTTAAATATCTAATATGAACGGAAAAAAATGATATATATATATATAAAAGCAGTTTGGTCCATTTGAATTTACGTAGAAATTTTGGCTATATGGATCAAACTATTAAAAATTGACAAATGATGGTATACATTAACTAATCTTACAAGGTGCGATGATAAATGGTGAGACGGACTTTCTAAACAACGAGCGTTTAAATCTCACTCATGACATATTACACTTAGGAAGTTTAAAAAACTTATAACAGTGAACTTTCCTCTATGATTCATTAACACTTCTCGATTTATCTGTACTTGATAGGAAACTTTTGTAGAAATAAATCAGTCACTTCTAAAATTAATCAGATTATAAAAACGGGATACTTGCATTATAAAAAAAAATCTTATTTGTGAAATTGGATCACTATAGGCCTATGTAGTTGTCTTGGGCCAAAAATGTTGCATGGCTAAAACTAAAAAAGGACCACACTCTTTGTGGGTACTAAACGGTTGCAGACGATCATCTCCCTATGAAACATTCCCACATTTAGGCATCAAGAATGTGCTTAGGCACCAAGAATCATTAATCAAGGTTTGGAATGATGCAAATTATTAATACTTTATTGAACAATCACTAGTCCCCTCGGATGGGTCTAGTGGCTAGCGCATGAGGTGTTACCACCATGAGGTCTGGGATTCGAATCTCGTTAAAGGCGATGTAAATACCTCCCTTATGTGTTAGTCACTATTCCAAAAGCTAGTAGTCGCCCGTGATTTACCTCCTCCGTGTTGACCCTGAGACGGATTGGCGGAGGTGTTGAGATGAGCGTATTCGTCTTTTACCACACAGTATGATGGGAAAAGAGAACATTTTCCACATACAAACCCAAGTAGTGACTGGAAACCACAATCTTATGAAATGTATGTACAAGGAATCTACTTAGTTATCCCTAACACAAGGAAACAACTTTTGGCTCAATAAAAGTAATCAATTTTTATAGACAAACCAATCCTTATCAATTTGTTTATCCCTCACTCCAAGATCTTTTTAAATAAACGAAGTCCTAAGTTGATATGACATGTATATTTTTCTCACTATATATCATTTTACGATTTAGTTGTGTTGCTGGTTTCTCCTGTGTAATCTACATCCTTTTCCGATGCCAAGTCCACCTTGGGAGGACCTGAGTTCCTCCTCATTGCAGCAAGAGATGCTGGAGAAAATTTTTGTCCTATAGGGAATGACAATCTCTTCTTCACAGAATTTGTAGCAAATTTGTCTTGAGAGTCAATGCTGCCATTTGAAAGACTTTGAATGTGGGATTTCGCCTTTGCAGACTTTGTGGGTGCCATGTAACTTGGCATGGTTGATGAACCAGAGAAGCTCTTATCATCCCTCGTTGATGCAGCTGCCTGAGTTCTCTGTGACTGCATGCTGACCATTCTCCTTGAGTCATCTTCCAATGTGCTCCATACAGGCTTTGGGCTTTCTGATTTAGCCTTCCCCAATGACCAAGGGGGCTTGACGGGTGGTGTTGAAGGAGACTGGCAGCTTGCATGGTGTGTCGGTTTCCGGGATGCTGCTGGGGAGGGCTTATCTGAATTCCCATCCCTATTAGCATAAGCTCTTGAGATTTCTCCACTTCCATCATTCTGAGCACTTCTCTTTGCAGTGGTAACTTCATTCAGGAGTTCTCTATAGTTTGTGCTCCTTGTCTCCAATGGCCTTGCTGCCATCCAGCGCTCCAACCAGCTCCAACCCCATTGTAGATTATCAGGATCCATAAAAATGGGGCTCACTGATTTTGAGGAATTCTTCCACTGTACAGAGAGTTTTATGAGTGAAAAGTGAAAATTGTACAATCGTATTTTTATGCATATTTGTGATGCCACTATCACATGATGCGTGGTTTCAAAATTCCTAGATTTCATAATGTCATAGATTTTCAATATGGCGTATTACCTGATGAGAAAATGCATAAGCCAGTGCTCTTTCTCTTCTTATTGCAGCTTCTTGCTTGCTCAATAAACTTGCTTCAAGTTGCTTCTTTGTTTGCAAACTGTCGTCCCATTCTTCTCCCATCTATTATAGAATGAACATCTAAAATATGAGACCCAATGCCAAATGTCCTTGAAATCAGTATCTTTTCAGTAGGAAAATGGAGGACTTAATTTGTATCATTCTATTTTTAGTGCAGCTGTCATTATGTTGTGAATGCAGAGCCCATTCTCAATCTTGTTTAAATACTTGGAATACTCTTCTTTAGTTTATCAAACAAATCTCCATGATTTAATTGAAAAAGTAAAAATTGGAAGAAAAAAAATAAGTAAAGGTCAAAGATTAGAGAAGAAAGCAGTATTTCACATCTGATAACATTTTTCTGCAGGGGTTTTATGTTAAAAAGAGTAACAAACATGTGATATTAGTTCCAAATTTCACCTTCAAAATTTCAATTTCTCTTTCATGTTTGAGTAGCATTTGCTGCTGAAGAGCTTGGTTTTCTTCTAGCATCCTTGTTCTCCTTGTCCGAATCTGTGATTGGATCCTTGCTAGTGTCTGCATGTATCGCAATGTGGTTGTTGCTTGGCATTTAACAGAGTTACCATCAATAAGTGACTTCAGCCTAACCAAACCTCTGAGTGCTTGTAAAGCTCTTCTTGCCTTGTTATGAAATTGACAAAGAAACATTTTAGTCACTGTATTAACTTAAGAATTCAGTAAAGAATACATACTAAATTATGAAAGAATAACCATCAAAGACAATGCCTTTTTTTTTTGTAAAGGGAACGCGATTGACCAAGAACTCCTCAGTCCTTACAGTAGAAGGATTTTGAAATGGATCAACATAAAAGAACTTAAGTTCATCGAATTGTAGCTATTTACTATGCATATAATCAAGTTGGGATTATGTACTACTATAAAACTAGAACAAAAAGAAAAAAAATAGTACTGATAAAAAAGGCAACTAGAATTTAAGGAAACACAAAGAAACTGTTGAACACTCTATTTGATGATAAAACAGAGTGAGGCAAAAACTATTGCTTGGCAAAAAAATGAATGATAGGATTGAGACATTTAGTTTGACAAAATTTAAATGTTTAACTTCCAGAAACTGGACATTTAAGTTTGCTTGCGGACCATAAATATCAACCTTGGCAGAAAAATAACATACAATTTTTGGAATTGAATTACTAATGGTGCAATAAAGACTGATGGTAAATTTTGGTTTAGTAGAAATCTTATTTCCATTCTCCATGAATTCTGATGGAATAGATATTCTTATATTTGAGTCACTCGAATACTTATTTCGTCAAAATACCAATTCTTTATTTACCGGGAATAAAGTAGGGATAGTAATCCCTGATATTATTCCTAGAAGTCTTATACCAAACTTGTCAGAATTGCCATAGTACCAACTCATCGCTGAATGCCTGAATTCACAAATCATTTCCTCCCCAAACCCTCATTCCTTTGGCCAAACTCATGGCCACAAAATCCTCCTCTTTAAACACTAGCATATATTCCTCTCCAAACCCTAGCATCCACATCACGAACTCACTCTTCTTTGCCATCAGTGGAATCCTCCTAAAACCAACACTTCAATCGTTGACTTATGGTCAAAATCTGGTAATTGAACACAAAAATCAAGGCCTATAAATACAACTCTAGGCAGTGGAAAAATGGATCTTCCACCACAAAGTGGCAACAAAGAGAGAGACCAATAACTTCTTAAACCTAGCTTCAGGTGTCTACCTCAGCTGCATTAACCTCAACCAAACCTGCTCAATCGACCCGGAGAGTTAACCAGATTCTAATCTATCCATCTAAGTTGAATACTCTCCCATACCTATTTGCCTTAACCTTAGATTTTATCCCTCAACCACTTTCCGCCAACTCAGCCTTACACCCAACCTTCTCCAATGATGCATCTGGTGTTAATCACAATCTTAATAATCTTACTATTTTATTAAGAATCACCCCCTTTACTAACTAACTTTAGTGAAGTCCAAAATAAAAGTACATTAATGTCCTTTTTGCTATTCATACCAAAAATAATTCTAAAGTTTATTAATAATTTTCACAAATGTATCAATCAATGATCTAAAGTTCAAAACTCAGCTGTGGCGTATTATTGAGAATTTTTCTCATTAATTAATTAGAAATCTAGAGTTCTCTTTAGTCCACTGCGAGCAGAGAAGTTTTTATAAATACCTTGGGTCAGCTTTTTGGCTAAGATAAAGTATGATATTAAATTAATTTTATATAAGGAGGAGTTTGTTACAATTACAGTAGCTTGCTGATATAAATAATTAAATTAAATTTTTTATAAAAGAAAGTATGTTACCTGCACGCACTTTTATGTATTATATTACACATGCAAGCAAGGGCGGGGCAATTGCCCCACCTCATTAAAATAAAATAAAAGTAAAGGCAATCCTCAAAAATTAAAATTATTTTTTATAGACCAATTCTTCTTCCCCCAAATCTCTCCCTACATTGGCCCACTTGATATAAGGGGCCTAGCTCACGCAACGTGTGTGCACAGTCACTAGTGTATATTATTAATCAAGATAGAAATTATAAGTGTGTTCTTAGTATTAATGGTAATTACATTTAGGTCCAGTCCCCAGGTATAACATACATAAATATGATATTATTGACAGGAAAATTAAGTTGAGAAATCTCAACATAAAACTTATGCATTTTATTCAATTCTTAAGAAATTATAAACGAAATAGATAAAATTACTGAAGCGTACCAGAATCCATAGTATGCAATCGATTTTGGCCAAGATCTTCAATTTGCAGATCTTCCTTAGTATCCAGAGAGTTTTGTCAATGAGAAAACAAAACAAAAACATCATCTGCAAACTGGGACCATAACTCTTATTTATAGAAACATAAGTTTGCCTATTTTTAATTTGGCCCCTCAACAAATTAGAATTTGCACATGGTATCCATATTAATTTATTCATAACAATTAAACCCTTAAGTCATATTCCTTAATCATAAATTTGATCACATTAAATAATGATTTATTTAATTGATGACATTAGACATTTATAATTACAATTATGGTCCCAAAATTCTAACAACAATTATATGTTCACTATTTTTTTCATCTTTCACTTTCACTATTTACTGAACTCAGGTTAACCATTGTTATCATTCATTTAATTGTCAGATGTACTGCCAACGAGCAAGTTTATTATAGCAGTCAGACAAGAATGAGATCGACTATAAAATGATATGAAATGTATGTTGAACATAATTTTGAAGTCAACAATACAAGAAATAAGAAAATTTTCCAAATAGCTTTAAGCAAAAACAGTCTTTCAGCACAAAGAATTTATAAAGATCCTACACATTAGGATGCAAATGCGTATGAATGCAGGACCAGAAACCCGTTTGAATAATTTATCTTACAAAAAGGTGAATTTTTTTTACCAGGTGACCCCGAAAAGCAGTCTGGATCTTGACTGCAGCAATCTCTTCTCTTGTCTTACCCGGGGACTTTGTTGAAGCCGTGGCGTGGGTGGCATTGCTTGCGGTAGTAACTGCAGGTTCTGGAGGATCAAGAGCAGTAAGCGGCGCAGAGTTAGCATAGTTGCTTTCCTCAGTTCCACCCTCCACCATTTTATCCTCATCTGGATGAGGCAGCAACGAGGGAACTACCTCTCGACCAGCAACCTCTACAATCCCAGCGCCAGACACATCCCGGAGTTGGGATGTTCCGAGTCCCAATTTCTTTTTCAATTTCTATGGAAGAGAGATCAAAGGCCACATACATTTTTATCATCAGGAACAGCTACATAGCAGAGATGATAAAACCAGATTGGGGGAAAACTCATACTTCTCTCTTCTCCTTCGATTTGTGGCCGAATACCTTCTTCACGACGCCGAACCACTTGGCCCTCTTCCCCATGCCTTCTTCTTCCGAGGATCCAAATGAAAAAGGAAAGACAGATCCCAAGTCAGTAGACGGAACATATGAGATTTGCATAACATATCTCGAGCCAGTAGATCGCTCCCATCTCACCTTGCCGAACGGGGAATCCTCAACCACCTAGCTGCAATCTCCCGATCTGCCTATCGTCTCGACTTGAGAGGCAAAGAATTAGCGGAGCAGTCGCGCCGGCAGCCGGAGGCCTGGCAAGCGGAGAGGGACGATTTGAGGGACGGATCTGGGTAGTTAGACTGCGTCTCGACTCTGCACACTGAAGAATACGAAAAGAGCGGGACGAATGGGCCAGCATAAGATACGCGAGCTCCAGTTACCCGCACTTTAATTGGACGGGTGAAGGATGAAAAATATAAAGAGATTTAACTTAAGAGGATGATATTTCATTTATTGTTTTTCATTACGTTTGGGGATGTTTGGGCGTCTCATTTATTGCCTCACGTGGCACGTGAACCTTGGTCATAAAGGAAAGATCACTTGCAGCATGATAGTCCGCCGGTGCTCAGTTGGTGCGGTAGATTTATCATTTTTTTACTGTGAAAAATATTTGAGATTAACGTAATCATATTTTGTTACAACTCAGAGCAAGATAATATTTTAGATCTTCTCATTTATTGTTTCACATGCCATGTGGCATGTGATGAATGAAACCGAGGAGGTATGCAGCTCTTACATCGATTAATTCTAGAGGTAAGAGCATCTTCAATACAAATTTTATTTGAGGTTTGTAAAATTAAAAAATCTCATCAAAAAGAATTTTTATGATTGTGTATATAAAGTTTGGGGTTTTTAATTTAAGAACATATTTAAGTTTTTAAATCTATTTTTTTCTCTTAAACATAGAGCTAATAATTAATATCAATGATTGTCATAATATTTTATAATGTTTCATTTTATAAATAATTAATAATAAGTCCACTTATAGAGAGAATTAATGTGCATGAGCCATGTAATTACATGTGGAGAGAATTACAAAAAAACTCACAGCTTTAACCATTAGGAATATTTCAATGAGTTATTATAATATTGATGTGGCATATTGAAATCTTCAAAAAAGCTCATTCAAAGTTTTAACTATTGGAGATGCCCTAAGAGCATCCACGACGGATAGACCCTGCTGAGAGTACCTTCGTTGTCACGTCTGCGCCACATCAAAAGTTAAAAACCTCATACTTCCACTATCAAAAAACCTCTCAACAATACCATCATGAGTCTCACACTTTTCATTATATATAATTCTCATTTCTCCTTCATATTTTATATTATATACACCATTAATTTTTTTATAAAATTTAAATTTATAAATTACTAACATGAAACAACATTAATAATTAAAAAAAATACATAAATATTACAGTGCATCAAATAAAAAGACATAAATTATAATAATAGTCCTACAAATTAAATAAACGTAAACTCATCTACATCAAGTCATGTCTCTATTTAATTTTTTCCACTATTTTTTCATGTAAATAAAGTTGTCCTGGTGTCATCTCACTGGTATCCTTCATAAGAATTTCATAATCCTTATGAAAGATCTCAGCTTCCCACAAAGTCATTTTTTGGATTTGATATTCTTTAATGTCTTGCCATTCTTTATCGATGCTATGTTCCATTGTGTCGCCCTCTCTGACTTTAGATTTGCCCTTTCTCTTCGTTGCCTTTTGCCATATAGGACGAATGCGGACTTCAGAGTCATCTAAATCAACACTTGTATCTGGATTTGATGTTGAAGTGTTTCCCCTGATTTGGATGTCCTTGCCTTCTTGTTAGAGTAATGAGCAACTGATTGTGGATTATATTTCTCATATTCTTTAAAAACCCTCCACACATGCATATACTTAAAATCCTTGTCTTTGTTGTTGCCTTTCCACATATTCAATGCATTCTCCAACACATTCTCATCACTCCAACCGCTTTGCCGATGAGTATAAAAATTATTATAAGTTGCAGAAAATTCATTTACCATTGGTGCAAACCTATAATAATGTGATTTCAACCGCTGATAACTTCTCATCATAGATCCAGTGGGACGATGTTTGTTGTAGTAATCAGCTATACGTTTCCAAAAAACTTGATCCTTTTGGTCATTACCAATGATTGTATCAGTGCTTATAGTTGCCCATGACTTTGCAAGGACCACATCCTCATCGAGAGACCAAAATCTTCGTTTCGATTCATTTTCCTCCAGCTCAACTCTACGCTCCTCTTGTGATGAGTGTGGTGGCAACTGAGTTGTAGGAACAGATGATGATGTTAAAGATTCTTTGTCGCTGATAGATGGATCAATAGTTGCCCTTCTTAATTCATTCAAATGTATGACAGGTGGTTGAGTAGGAGAAAATACGTAAAGATAAGACATCCCAAGTTGGCTACCCATTGCTGACCAATCTTGGGATGGATATATACCAAATGGAGCTGGAGCGGCGTTACTTGGATTCCACGTTTGCAAAAAATTTTGAGAACTTTGGGAATATGGAAAATTTGAAGAATATTGTGGAACATATGAAATCTTTTGAACATTTGGAGGATATTGTGGGTGAGAGAAAATATGAGGATATTGGATATTTGGAGGAGTGCGAGTATTTTGAGAAGATGAATTTCCTTCCGTATTTGAAGAATTTAAAAGATTTGTAAAGGAAGTATTGAGATTTTCATCCATCTCGAATACAAATAGGGAATGAAAGGAAGAAATGAGTTGAGAGCAAAGTTTACAATGGAATGAATAAAATTGATCCCATATTTATAGATTTTTTTATAATAAAAAAATTAAATTAAAACATTGAACAACGGCTAAAAATTAGCCGTTGTTCAATGGCATACAACGTCTGCGCCACAGCCGTTGTTATCTTTTTATTATTTTTATAATTATTAAAAAAAATTAAAAAGCACGACGAAGCGGCTCCATAACTATGGACCGCTTCGTCGTGTAAAGTAAAAAACCTCCCTCCCACTATGGGAGGGAGGTTTCTCCCTCGGGACACGTCACAGTGGGAGCTCCTCCTTCGGAGCTCCCACTGTGTATGCTCTAATGGATCTATTCTCACAAAAATTTTTCTATTTTTCACCATGACACTATCCCATGTTTGTCTAGTTGATATGAATGTGCATTGAGTTTAAATTGGCACTTAGCACATGACATTTTATGTGCAAAGTCCTGTAAGTGTGGCTTTGAATTGATTTCCCCAACATGACCATTTTTGGGGTTCTACCTACCTAGTTGTCTCGTTTCTACCCATCTAGCGAAGTTAATTGGATATCCGATGTCAACTAAAAAAACAAAGACATAGCAAGAATCAAGCGTTTGGTATATATCCAATCCATTCAAAAGAACTAGTTTATACTTGTGCAAACATATATTAGAGCAAGCTATGTAACAAATAATTACTAGGATCATTGTGCGTCTAGAGAAGATGAATAACTAGAATCTGTAAATTTAACTTCTTTTTATTTTTCTCTTTCAAATGTAAGGCTTTAATAAAAATTTATTAGAAATTCAAATGTCAACAATAATACAGCCAAAAGGATATAAAAAAAACACATTAGTAATACTAATGTAGGTATTTTACATAGTTTGAATTCTCAAGGCTCTTATTCCATGACTTATAACATTAAGTGAATCACTCCTTGAAACCACTAATTATCCAAACGATTCACAAGCAAACATTTCTCTATGTTTATATACCATGTGAAGTCATTGTATTACCATCTTTTCCTATTTAAATCCGTTTAAGGTCTATGAAATAATTCTGATTAAAATTGTTACATGGAGCCACATAAAATATAAAAAAGAAGAAAGTGTTTTTACAAGGTTTAGAAGGTAACAAAGTGTATCTGGATGAACGACATCCAACAAACTCGAATACATAAAAGTAAAGGAAAACGAACACAAAGCTGCATGAAGAACAATTATTGTAGATTGAAAAAGATATAGAGAGACAACAGTGACATGAAAACAAGTGACATTTGTAGAGAAACAAAAAAAATTAATTAGTTGGGTGAAATTAACGCAACAGTAGAATGATCTTTTCATGATAAATAAATAAAAAAAAAGTTGAGAATATACAGAGAAAGTGCACTTACATATCCCTATTTCTAAAATAAGGAAACTACAAGGAAGCTTAGAGTCATGAAAAGAAAGAATTCTTGTAAACAAATCAATCCATCAATTTGTTTATCACCCACTGAGAGGTCTTAAAAGAAATGGAAGTAGCAGATAATTAAATTGACAAATCACATCGATTCTCCATTTATATTTCATCATCATAGATATCATGTTAAGCTTCAATGGAGTTGCCTGCTTTACCTTTGGAGTTTTATAATGATCAAGACTGGATCTCTACATCCTTCATTGATGCCATGCCCACCTTGGGAGGACCTGAGTTTCTTCTCATGACAGCAGGAGATGTTGGAGCAAAATTTTCACCTGTGGGGAATGACAATCTCTTCTTGGCAGACGACATATCAGCAGACTCAATGTTGTCGTTTGAAAGGCATTGGAAGCGAGACTTTGCTCTTGCAGACTCTGTCGGTGCCATGTAGCTTGGCACGGATGTTGAACCAAAGAGGCTCTCATCATCCCTCACTGCTGCAGCTGCCAAACTGTGCCTTCGTGACTTCTCAGACTGCATGCTGATCATGCTCCTCGAGTCATCTTCCATTGAGATCCAAACCGGTTTTGGGCTAGCAGATTTACTCTTCCCCAGTGACCAAGGGGGCCTAACTGGTGGCGTTGCCAGGGACTGGTGGCTTGCAGGTTGATTTGATTTCTGAACTGTTGCTGGGGACGATTTATCTGAATTTGTATTCCTATTAGCATAAGCTCTCAAGATCTCTCCACCTCCATCACTCCGAATGCTGCTCTTTACAGATGCATGGTCGTCCGGTAGTTCTCTTTCAGATTTGCGATTAGTCTCACATGACCTTGCTTCCATCCAGCGCTCCAACCAGCTCCAACCCCATTGTAGATTGTTGGGATCCATAAACATCGGGTTCACAGATTTTGAGGAGCTCTTCCACTGTTGCAGAAAAAGTATAAGGGTAGAAATGTTATTGACTGGCCTTTCCCAACAGTCAAATTTTTTAAGCAGTTAAAATTATGATTAATCAAACTCTTAACTATACAAAGTTACATAGATAAAAGGAAAATGCAACTAATTGTGATATGCATGCTAGTTTTTAGAACAAACAATAACCAGATAAGTGGCAGTAGATTTCATTAATAATTTACAAGATCATGGAGGTTTGACGTACTGAATTACCTGATGAGAAAATGCATACGCAAGTGCTCTTTCTCTTCTTAATGCCGCTTCTTGCTTGCTCAATACGCTTGCTTCAATTTGCTCCTTTGTTTGCAAACTGTGGTCCCATTCTTCTCCCATCTGCTATCAGGTGGAATTTTAGCAGGCTAAAATCTAAATATGTTTTTCTTTCTGTGGTGTTCTACATTAACACTCACTGCAGGTTCTAAACATTTTCTTGGGAAAAAAGGTTCCAGAAACATTAGAATTCAAAACAATATGAACATTTATAGAGAGAAAAAATTGCAAGTCCTGTCCTAAATTTATCATATTTCATTTTCATAATCAAGTGCCCTATAAACATTGAAAACCATGTCCAACAAGTATCTTTAAACGAGTAGCAAGAACCCAGAAAAATTGAGAATACTTTAAACATGACTCCTGCCACTAAGTATCCCTGAAGCGCCAAATAGACTCTAGTAAATGACTCGGTCTTTTTTGCTTTCTGTTTCATGTTTTGATTTAGCAAATTCAATTGTGTGTGCTCCCGATGCATAACTGGTGTTTAATCTTGTTCAACTACTACACATACTCATCCTTACTTTGATGATTAGATCTTCAGATCTTATTGGAAAAGATCAGGGAAACCAGAAAAACCTGTAAAGAACAGCAATGTTTTGCATCTACGCATGGTTTGGCAAGATATATATACTATAAAAGAGAACAATGTGAGAAGACATCAGGTGAAAAGGTTTACCTTCAAACTTTCAAACTCTCTTTCATGTTTAAGCAGCATTTGCCTCTGAAGTGCCTGGTTTTCATCAAGAATCCTAATTCTCCTTGCCCGAATCTGTGATTGGACCCTAGCTAGTGTTTGCATGCACTTTAATGTGGTTGTTGCTTGGCGCTTAACAGAGTTACCATCAATCAGTGACTTAAGCCTAACCAATCCTTTCAAGGCTCGTAAAGCTCTCCTTGCCTTGTTGAGAATTAAAAAAAAAAAAATGTAATCACATTAACTTAAAGATATTTGAAAGAATGGGTGAATCAATAAATTTGGTAAATGATACTTGACAAAACTATTAATGTGAAAATGTAAGTTTGGAGAAACTAATTACGTGTGATACAGATGTTTAGAGAACTCACAAGAGTTATGAAATGTTATGAGAAGTTATATGTGAAAAAATGGAAAGTGAACTTGATTCAGTCATCTAAACCCAAAAAATGGTAACCAAGATGATATCTGAACCAGTACTGGCAAAAAAAGCTAAAACAAAGATGAAAATAATACAACAAAAATACAAGTATGATGTTCTGGAACCATAAGTTGAAAAACATTTGAATTCTAGATTTATGATACTCAAAGATAGTCCAAAAATATCTAGTTGTGGAAACTATAAGAATCAATGTTCTCATCTGACGCACGACATTAATTTATATGTTAGTAATCATTATAATTTGTTGTCTAAAATTTTAATTCAATTTACTTAGTGAATTGAACTTGTGGAGCGAGTGTCTCATGATGAATTTATTGGTATAGAAGGCCCACTTCTTCCTAAGTCACCTTAGCTTGTGGAGTCTTAGAACTTGGGTTGAGAATCACATCTTCTTTTCCTCATCATCTAAAAGCTGGATGCCATAGAAAACAGCTGGGTCCATATTTACATGTAACACCTCAGAAGAACAACTACAAAAGAGAACACACTTATATGATCCTATAGATCAACATCAGCAAGGACCTCCTCAAAGAGATCCTCAAGGAGATAGGACTCAATAATGATCATTTGCAGCTCAAGTAGTCTTCTTATTCTTCCCTAGTCAAGCAGGGTACATGTCTTGAGGTGTAGACGAGTAAACCAAACAAATCAGAACACATGACCAAGGATAGGTCACATAAAAGAGCTGCCTCTTCTACCCCTTACCACTTCTATCATTTATTTGATGTAGGGACGAAGTTAGGCTTCCATCCAAGGTAGGAAAATATGTTATAGCTATCCTTAGTAGTGAAACACACTTAGTAAGCCTCCTAGAACATGTAATCAGTAGGCTCAATCCCTGCTCGGTATGCCCACTGGGAACTCCATTAGATGCCTCCATAAGTTCAGGGAAATATGACAAAGTTTAATTGCCAAGAGTTCAAGAATTGGATCGTAATGGGTGAAGAGGAAGATGGAGGCAAGCTAAGGCATGGCAAAGGTTATGGTCGAGCACAAAGGAAGAATGACCTCCCATTTTTGTCTATATGTCTTGATTACTTCCACATAAAGATGGTTTACTTGGATTGGGGTTGGTCGAGATGAATGAGGCGATGAGGCATTGGAGAAAGCAGATTCAAGATAATAAGAACTAAACTAAAAAAGGTTCTATGAAAGGTGCAACTCGGGCTAAATGGAGAGAGAATACAACATACTAAACACAACTCGAGAAACCACAAGTAGGTCAAGCACTATGGCTTGATACTTATAACTCACCCCCATCCACTTGCCTCCTCAATCACCGTGATTTATTTCCTTCGTGTTGGTCCTAGGACGGGCTGGCGAGGGCATTAGGAGTGAGAGCTTCACCTTTTTGCCACTATGGCTTAATACTTGGATATGGGAAACCTAGTCGAACAACAAAACATGAGCAAAGATACCAAGGGACTTGGGGGAAACTAATGAGCAAAGAGGTTTACTTACTAAAATCGAAGGAAGAACCAAAATAGAAGCTACAAAGTAGATAATTAAGCAAAATACAAAATCACAACGAATAAAAAACCTTCAACTATAGTAAAACCCATCATATAGCTGAAGATATCATGGAGAAAAAGTAAGGGAAGGTCGAGCGCACCTCAGAAAAGCGTGATACCAAGAGGTGAACCAACACCTGCTTAAGAGGATTGAAGAAGTTTATTCGCAAAAAAACTCCACAATGGCATGCTGGGCCTTGATGCACTAGAGTAACGAACACTAGTAGAATCCCAATGTGCAACTGATTTTGTGTCCATCATGCCATTTAGATTGGTGTAACAAAGAATGAGAGAAAACCCAAACAACCTCGAAACCTAGCTTAGGAATCTACCTTGGTTGCATTAACCTAAACCTGAATTGCTCAATCGTCCCCTAGCAGTTAGCCAGGGCTTCTAACCTATCAATTTTAACTGAAAATTATCCTGCACCCATTCGCCTTAACCTTACATCTTATTCCTTAACCACTTTCCTCTGGCTCAATACTACACCTAACCTGTTCCAGTATTCAATCGGGAAGGTCTAAACTCATTTGTTAATCACAGCTTTAATATTGTATATCATTAATCAACATAAAAATTATGAGTGTGTTCCTAGTGTTAATGATATTTACATCCAGGTCCCTATGTCTATAACATACATAAATATGATATTATATGCTCACCATCTTTTTTTTTCATCTTTCATGTACACCATTATCATAACGATCTACTGAACTCACATGGTTAACCATGGTTAACAAAGGTCACTGATCATATAACAGATTCATGAAAATAGTAATTACATGCATATTTTTCATCATTATAACTTAATTATCATTCATTTAACTGCCAGATGCACTACCAACCAGCAAAGTTTATTTGTAGCAGTTAGATAACGATGAGATTGACTATTAAATGATATGAGATGTACATCGAACAAAATTTTGAAGTGATAAGAACTAGAAATAAGACAATTTTCCAAATAGTTTTAAGAAAAAAAACAGGTTTTCAGCACAAAGAATTTACAAAGATCCTACACATTAGGATGAAAATGCGTATGAATGCAGGTTCAGAAGCCCATTGAATAGCTTATCTTACAAAAACATGAAATTGCTTACCAGGTGACCCCGGAAAGCAGTCTGGATCTTGACTGCAGCAATCTCTTCTCTCGTCTTGCCAGGGAACTTTGTTGAAGCTGTGACGTGGGTGACATCCCTTGCGGAGGTAACTGCAGGTTCTGGAGGATCAAGAGCAGTGAGTGGCACAGAGTTAGCATAGTTGCTTTCCTCAATCTCAACCTCCACCACCTTATCCTCATCTGAATGAGGCAGCAACGAAGGAACTACCTCTCGACCAGCAACCTCTACAATCCCAGCACCAGATACATCCCGGAGTTGGGATGTTCCGGGTCCCAATTTCTTTTTCAATTTCTGTGAAAAGAAAGCAATAAAACCACATACATTTTTACGATCATGTGCAGTTCCATAGCAGAGATGATAAAACCTGATTGGGGGGAAAACTCATACTTCTCTCTTCTCCTTCGATTTGTGGCCGAAGACCTTCTTCACGACACCGAACCACTTGGCCCTCTTCCCCATGTCTTCTTCTTCTTCTTCTGCGCGATCAGCCAACAAACCTTCCAAAATCAATTGAGGATCAAAACGAAAAAAGGAAAGCCAGATCTCGAACTTATGAGATCTGCATTTGCATAACATGCATACTTTGAATGAAGTTCCCACCCGTGAAATTGTGTGCTTTTTGACAAAAAAGGAAAAGGAAGATGAATTAAAGAAAAAGAAGGAAGTAGCGGATTGGCAGTAGTCTCGTCTCACATTGCGGAATGGGGAATCCTCAACCTCCTCGCCGCCGTCTCTGGATCTGCCCGTCGCCTCGACTTGAGAGACGAAGCATCAGTGGAGCAAACGCAGCGATGATTCCTCTCTCTGCCGGTGGCAGCTGGAGCAGCAGCCTGGTAAGGAAAGAGGAAGGATCGGGGTGGTTGGACTGGGTCTCTCCACTCTGGGACTTTACTCAAAAAGAGCTAGACGACTGGGCCCCACTCCGGGAAATAGAAATATACGCATGGTGAAGTTACCCGCGTTTTGATTGAGTTGATTGGGATGAGGCAGGTATTGGTGGGTAATTGTATGTAAAACAGCTTACCTGCTTCTTTCCATTTACTACCTAAAGATAGTTCAATTAAAATAATTGTTATCCAAAGTATTTTTTTTTAAAAAAAGTAAAATATCTATAACCCGGTTTTCTATTCAGTATTATTTTATTCCCTGTATATTGAAAAAAAATAATATTTAACCTCCTTATTCGTATCACAAGTAATTTTTTTTAAAAGATAATTATATCATTATTTTTATTATTTTCAATAATAATAAAGGAAAAAAATATTAAATTGATTATTATATTCTTAATAAAAAATCCTCGTAAAATTCATACGTATACCCAACATAAATATTAGAAAAATAACAACTCTGAAAAAGATAATCAGCTAAAAACTTATTTCACTACCCTCACTAAACAAAAAAAAAAGTTATAATTCTAAATTAATAAATTAAAATCAAATGAAGATAAAATAAAATTTATCATTAAAAATCTACTTCTCATCATCAAATGTGACATACAATGAACTATAAGAGATTTAGAATTTACAATGAAATAAAGTTCATCAATTTAGAATTTTAATTCTTTTCTAGTTTGATGAGGGTGATGGAATAAGTTTTTGGTTGGTTATTCCTTTTAGAGTTGCTACTTTTATATTGTTTATGCAGGTCCATATATAAATTTTGTGAGAATTTTTATTGAATGATATAATGGTCAATTCAATATATTTCCCCCCCTTTTGAAGGTTATTATCAAAAAAATGATATAAAAGAAAAAAAGTATAATTGTCTTTTATTCATCATCCAGCACATTTGATGATAAAAAGAAGATTTTTAATGATGAACATCTTCATTAGATTTTGGTTCATAAATTTAGAATTCTAGTTATTTTTTAGTTTGATAAAGGTGGTGAAATGAGTTCTTAGCTGATTATCTTTTTAAGAATTATTATTTTTTTATTATTTATGCTAGTGTATGCATAAATTTTACGAAGATTTTTATCGAATAATATAATAGTCAATTCAACATATTTTTCTCCTTTATTATTATTGAAAAATAATTAAAAAAAAAAGACAATGACATAATTGTCTTTTACAAGATTTTTCACATATGACTTCGGGTGAAAAGGAGAGTAGATGTTATTTTTTAAACACAAATAAAATATTACTGGATATAAAATATGGGGGTTAAAGGTATTTTACGCTAGATGGATTAAATGGACTTTTTAATAATTGTATATATCAAATATTAAAAATACTTTTTTTTAATCCATTAATCCGGAAGTGACAAATCCGGACCTCATTAAAGTTTTCCATCAAATCCAATATTATATTTTTACTCTTCTCTCACACTCACAGCACTCCCTTACCTCGGTGTCTTTCCTTTTGTGGTCATCTATCTATAAAATCCACCGTTTGTTAGGTTATTCTAGAGTTCGCATTGTTGGAAATTTTCGATCCCTTAGATGCTCTAGCCAATTCTCATCGATCATCTTCAAGTGCACCTCATTATAGTCCGTCAAGACATCAAATCCACAACTACTCTATGTTTCTCGTCCTAACTAGAGTCCACATCACTATGAGTTTGCTATCCTTCGGATGCTCCAAATCACCTTTCTCGAATCACCTTTAATTTGAGTCTACCTTGTTATGGACTCTAAGTCATCAATCATAACCCATCCAAGTCGACCATTCCATAACTCGACCACATTGAGTCATATGCTTCACTAGTTCCATGTGCACTCTACGTAGTGCTTGGACACTTGGTACACACATCCATATCATAGATATGAATAACTTAAATCGTTTGCTAAATTCGTTTAAAAAAAAACTAATCATGAGATCAAAAACATTATGCACATGAGACAATAATTGGGTGTTGCATAAACTGTATGGTTGATCTTGTCCGAAAGCAGGTAGATGGCGTGTTGGCTAGGAAACGTTGAGGTGGCTCTGACATTGATGGTGTGGAGATCGTGAGCTAGAGGCAGAATGTGGCCGAGCGAACCTGGGGTTGAAAACCATGGGCTTGCACAGCAAAAATAGGAACTGATAGAGGAAAGCGTTAATCACCGACCTAGGAAGGGGTCCATAGCATAGACACTCGGATACTCAAGTCAAAACAGCAGCCGAGTGAAATGTTTAGGAAGAAAATAAACAGTAGAATAGTATTATGGATGTGTGTGTGCTTACATGTGAGCGTGAACGTTTTTGCATACCTTACCAACGGAGAAGACCCCTTTTTTATACCATCTCTCATAACCTCCGTAATAATGATGTGACAGAGAATGTTTGATGTTAGAATATATTAGGTAGTGGAGGCTGTATATGTCAGAATAGCGGAATATTCCCTGATGAGTAGCTATTACTCTTTGATAGATTATTACGATTCTCTAATACTATTGTCTAAGTCTGACTGGCGATTAGGCCGACCAGGAACATACTGAGAGCCGCGTTTCAGAGAAATGGGGAGCCGAGCTCTTAAAGTTTGACCGACTCTTGAGCCGACCGGGAATATACTAGGAGTCACAATTCGGAAAAGTGGGGAGTTGATCCCTTGAGATATGACCAACTCTTGGGCTAACCGGGAATATACTAGCAGCTGTGCTCCGAAGAAGTGGAGAGCTAAGCCCGGGCCGATCGGTTGTATGCTGAATGTTGGGACCTTTGACACCGGCTAGAGGGGGGTGAATAGCCGATCACCCACTTCAATCGCTTCCTGCAATTGTTAGTATACAGCGGAATACAAAACAAATTAACAAATAAAAAGACAAACCCAATGACATGTTTGTTTACGTGGTTCAGACATAAAGTTTCTGCTCCACGGCTGTCCATAAGTGGATGGTTTCAATCCGTTAGTGGATGACTCCTCGAAAAACTCTGACTAGCTCAAACCTCCTTCTCGATGGAGAAACCTCACCACAACCTTGATCCAAAGACCCTTAGGTCATAAGAAAAGCTTGGAGCACTTAGGAGACTTCTAATAGACTTTAACCAAATCTATTTCGTCAATCATGGCCAAGCACCCCGAGATCTCTTAAATAGAGCTCGAAAGGAAACACAAGTTGTGTTTCCCGCCACCAATCGACTGGCTATAAGTGAAATTTGATCGTTACAAGCTAACGGTCGGCTACTAGTCGACTGATAAAAACACCAATCGACTGCTACAGTAACACTATAATAATATTACAATAATACTACAATAACGCTATAATAACACTGAAATTCTATATTAAGTACAGTCTCTCATGCACTCGTCCTTGTCCGCACAACCTAGATCTAGCCTTCTAGCTTCTTTCATCAGCCTCGCATCCCTCGAATACCTCCTCATCTTTCACGCCTTATCTTCTGGAACTTCCATCGGCCTTGTCATTGTTTTCGGGTCTTCCTTTGCCTGAGGTCACACCTCCGAAACTTCATCCATTGTCAAGTTACACTTGGACTTACGTTGCCAAGACTATATGCTTGAACTTACATCGTCAAGACTCACCCTTTGACTTTCCTCCTTTGCCAATATCAGACTTGGACTCTCCTTATTGTACCTATATCCTGCACACTCACAATGCATATTAAATACAACAATAAACCTAACTTAAAACTTTGTCCAAATATTAAAACCAAGGGTACATAGATTGCTCTAACACTGAGAACCACTCGGGCTCGATTTTGGTTTGAACTGAAATGGTCAGGGATTTCATCAAGCCAGGGAGGGGACTCGATATCCGACTGGACAAAATATCCGCTCAACTTATAATTTGGTTAAATCGTACAATCATACTAATCCTGAATGTTAATCCATTCTTGACTTTGATGTCAGTCGACTTTCTTAACTTTGACCTGACCCAAGAGGCCTCATCTTATTCACCGTATCAATGGTCCTGAGATCAAAAACATTGTCAAATTTAGACACCAAGAATGTGCTTGAGCACCAAGAATCATCAATCTTAAGAGTTTGGAATGATGTAAAATATGAATATTTTATCAAGAAACCACTATTCCTGACAGCACAAGTTGCTGGAACACAACATTTTCCCCGTAGAAGTACAAGTTTTGATGGGTGACCAGAATCTTATCAAATGTACGGAAAAGTAATCTACCTAGTTATCTATAACACAATGAAACGACTTTCGGCTCAGTAAAAGTAATCAATTCTTATACACAAACCAATCCTTATCAACTTGTTTAATGTTTATCGCTCACGGAACGTCTTAAAATAAATGGTCATAAATTGATATAACATCTATATTTTCCTCACTATATATCATCTTAAGATTTAGTTGAGTTGCTAGCTTCTCCTGTGGATTCTATATCATTTTCTGATGCCAATTCCACCTTGGGAGGACCTGAGTTCCTCCTCGTTGCAACAGGAGATGCCGGAGAAAATTTTTGTCCTGTGGGGAATGACAATCTCTTCTTCACAGAATTAACAGAAGATTTCTCTCCAGAGTCAAGTTTGTCACTTGGAAAACTGTGGAGGTGGGACTTCGCCTTTGCAGACTTTGTTGTTGCCATGTAGCTTGGCACGGTTGACGAACCAGAAAGGCTCTTATCATCCCTCATTGATGCAGCTGCCAAGCTGTGCCCCTGAGATCTCTCTGACTGCATACTGACCATGCTCCTTGAGTCATCTTCCAATGCGCTCCATACTGGTTTTGGGCTTTCTGATTTAGCCTTCCCCAATGACCAAGGGGGCTTGACAGGTGGTGTTGAAGGAGACTGACGGCTTGCAGGGCGAGTCGGTTTCTGGGATGCTGCTGGGGAGGGCTTATCTGAATTCCTATCCCTATTAGCATAAGTTCTTAAGATATCCCCACCTCCATCATTCTGAGCGATTCTCTTTGCAGTGGTGACCTCATTCAGCAGATCTCTATCTGTTGTGCTCTTTTTGTCCAATGGCCTTTCTGCCATCCAGCGCTCCAACCAGCTCCAACCCCATTGTAGATTATTGGGATCCATAAACATCGGGTTCAGTGGTTTTGAGGAATTTTTCCACTGTACAGAGTAAGTTTTACAGAGTGAAAATTATATAATCGTAGTTTGCAGACAACTTGCAGTTCTAAGCCTTTGCAATTAAATTTTATCGAATTCTTAACTGAAGATCAAGCTAAGTGGAGATGGGAAAATTGTTCCAAATGATATGTGCTTATCACTAGATGCCTGATTTTAGAATTCATAGATTTTATAGTGTCATGGATGCATAAGCCAAGTGGAGATGCGGTGTATTACCTGATGAGAAAATGCATAAGCCAATGCCCTTTCTCTTCTTATTGCAGCTTCTTGCTTGCTCAATAAACTTGCTTTAAGTTGCTCCTTTGTCTGCAAACTGTCGTCCCATTCTTCTCCCATCTATCATAGAATGAAATTTTAGTAGGCTGAATATGTTAGTCTGTCTTCCTGGGGTACTTTATCCTATCATTTATTGCAGGATTTGTACTCAAAAGCATTGAAAAACAATCTAAGAAATATTTGAGATATCTTTCATATAGTAATATTATTACAATTGGAATCACTTAGTATTGAGAAAGTAATTCTAAACCTGGCTGAATATTTGTCATATTTCATTATCCTAATCGTTGGTCCTAAATTATGTCGATTAAATCATATGCAATATAATATCAGTACCTTTGAACAAATTAGAAATTCTCAGGAGAGAACATTTGAAATAAGAGACACAATGTCAAATGTCCTCGACATCAGCATTTTTTTCAGTAGGAAAATGGAGGATTTAATTTGTAGCATTCAATTTCTAGTGCACTTGTCTAAATGTTGTGAATGCAGAGCTCTTCTTAATGTTGTTTAAATACTTGAAATACTCTTCTTTAGTTTATCAATTAAATCTCCATGATTTAATTGAAAAATAAAATTGGAAAAAACTACCTAACCTTGAAGATCAGAGAAGAAAACAACATATCTGATGGCATTTTCTAAGGGGCTTTATGGTAAAAAGAGTAACAAGCAGGTGATATCAGATTTTAAATCGCACCTTCAAAATTTCAAGTTCTCGTTCATGTTTAAGTAGCATTTGCCGCTGAAGATCTTGGTTTTCTTCTAGCATTCTAATTCTCCTTGTCCGAATCTGTGATTGGATCCTTGCTAGCATTTGCATGTATCGCAATGTGGTTGTTGCTTGGCGTTTGACAGAGTTGCCATCAATAAGTGACTTCAGCCTAACCAGTCCTCTCAGTGCCCGTAAAGCTCTCCTTGCCTTGTTGCAAGATTGACACAAACATTTTAAGCATTGTGTTACGTAGGTATTCGGGAAAGAATACATAGTAAATTGTGAAAGAATAATCATCAAAGAGGACACTTTTTTTGTAAACTTGATTAAGTCATCTAGGCTCTGAAAAATGGGTAGTTAAGACAAAAGCAATAGCTATGGAAAATGCAAGATGGACCATTATCACTAATCATAGTAAAACTGCACATACACATGGTTCAGGTGAGGGTACCATTCATGTGAACTACTATAATACGCAGTACCAGCCACAGGAGAGGGTACCCTCTCCTTGCCACAGGAGAGGGTACCATTCATGTGAACTACTATAATACGCAGTACCAGCCTAATACAAAAGCATGGGTTGTCTATAATTTTTTTTTTTTTGAAGGCAAATTGCTTCTCCCACCCACTACCCCTGACACATTCCCCTCCCCGGCCTCACCACAAAATTTACTTGTATTTACACTTATGCCCTTTCATGCTTATACTTATTTTTTTTAATTGATTTTGTTTTTTTTTGGTTAACAATTAAAAAAACAAACTTTTTTTTTTGTTTTCACACCCCAACATACATTTTTTTAAACATTTTTTTGCCGGACTCAATATTTTTTTATTGGTTTTATTTGTTTTTTTTGTTAAAAAACAAAACCAATAAAAAAATCAAACAATTTTTTTTAAAAAAAAAGTGAAATGTAAAGAGTATAACATATAATAAAAAACTTATTAAAAAAAATAAAACTGATAAAAAATAAAATTGATAAAAAAAAAACTCGTTAAAAAAACAAAATCAATCAAATAAAAAGAAATAAAACTAAAAAAACAAAACTTGGATGAGGAAATAAAGAAAAAGGGCATTAAGTGTAAATAACAAGGTGGGACCGGGAGGGAAATGTGTCAGGGGTGGGAAAAGCATGTCTCATTTGGAAGTGTAAAAGATCGCTTTCCCTATTGGAAGGACTCAAAAGGCTACTATTAGCAACATGACCACCCTCATGACCAACTTGCCCATCATGGTATCAAGGAAGTGGTGGCAAGCGTTAAAGTTAGAGACGCGCCTAAGGTCACTCACCTAGAGGAGCTGCAGATGGGAGCGTCTCGAGGTAACTTTAGTCATAGTTATAAATGTCATAGTTAAGTCTGGGACTGTTTTAACATTTTTAGAGATGGTAAAAAAAAAAAAAATAATCTTACTGGTCAAAATCTGATCCGTTGAAAATCTCTATCTCCCAATTATAATGCATACATGTATATATATATAATTAATATATACATATGATATTAATAAAATATTCATCCATATGTATGTGCATATATATGCATGTATGTATTGTCAGATTTTGACCATTTAGCAATATACACACTGCAAGAGTTGCGAGATTCTCACTTGCAAATCTGCCAGGGGAACTAGCCACATTATCTGCCACATAAAAATTATGAGTAGGTGCCTAGTGTTAATGTTATTTACATCCAGGTCCTGTGCCTAGGTCGATAACATACATAAATATGATATTAAATGCTTTTCATCTTTCACTTACACCGTTATAATATCCATTTACAGAACCACAATACCATTAATATGAAAGATGTAATGAAAATAGTATTTAGATATAATATTTAATCATTATAACTTAATTATCATTCATTTAACTGCCAGATGTACTACTAACGAGCAAAGTTTATTTGCAGCAGTTAGATAACAATGGGATCAACTATTAAATGACATGAGATGTATGTTGAACCTAATTTTCAAGTGATAAGCGCAAGAAATAAGGCAATTTCTCAAATAGCTTTAAGAAAAAGCAGTCTTTCAGCACAAAGAATTTACGAATATTCTCCTATAAATTAGGATGCAAATGCGTATGAAAGCAGGTTCAGAAGCCCATTTGAATAGTTTGTCATACAAAAATATGAAATTTCTTACCAGGTGACCCCGGAAAGCAGTTTGGATCTTGACTGCAGCAATCTCTTCTCTTGTCTTGCCGGGGAACTTTGATGAAGCTGTGACATGGCTGGCATCTCTTTCGGTAGTAACTGCAGGTTCTGGAGGATCAAGAGGAGTAAGCGGCAGAGAGTTAGCATAGTTGCTTTCCTCAATCTCAACCTCCACCACTTTATCCTCATCTGGATGAGGCAGCAACGAAGGAACTACCTCTCGACCAGAAACGTCGACAGTCCCAGCAGCAGATACATCCCGGAGTCGGGATGTCCCGCGACCCAATTTCTTTTTCGATTTCTGTGAAAGAGAAATCAACGACCACTTCATTTTAATCATCCGAAGCAGCTCGGTGGCAGAGATGATAAAACCAGATTGGGGGAAAACTCATACTTCTCTCTTCTCCTTCGATTTGTGGCCGAAGACCTTCTTCACGGCGCCGAACCACTTGGCCCTCTTCCCCATTCCCTCTCCTCTTCTTCTGCACAATTAACTAACAAATACTACGAGACTCATTGAGGATCCAAATGAAAAGGGAAAAGCAGGATCTCGAACTGGTAGATAAGATGGAACACATGAGAGATCCATTACTTGCATATTTTCGATGAAGATTTCTACCGTGAAAAAGGAAGAAGAATCAAAGAAAAAACATGAAATAGCGGATTGGCAACAGATCTCATCTCACCTGGCGGAACGGGAAATCCCCAACCTCCTCGCTGCAGTCTCTGGATCTGCCCGTCGCCTCGAGCCGCTGGGAAGAGGAAGGATTTGAGCAGCGGATCTGGGTCTCGACTCTGGGCACTGGAGAAGACGACTGGGCCCCAAAAGAAACGCGATGTCTAACTGGATAGTGATGACGTATTTAGTAGGTATGTGAATGTACCAACTTGAACTGCCTACCTGCCGGCCGGCTTCGACCCGTTTACTAAGTTTCGATTTATTATTTTAGGTAGTTCGATTAAAATAAGTTAACCCAAGCTAATATTTAATCCACGTGTCGAGCTGAGCTGCAGGAGCTCAGTGGCCCCAACAGCTGGATCTGGGATTCGATGAAGGCAAGGTGGTTCTAACTGCTGGCAACTCAAATATAATAAAATACTCTTCTACATTGAATAATTTTCAGTTTAAAATTATCAAAGTAAAATCTAAAAAAACCTTTAAAATTTCTTACGAAGATCAAACAAACAAAAAAAAAAAAAACCGTAATTCTCCTGTCTGTTTTTTTTACATTCGTATGGAAGCCAGATTAGGAACGAGATGCAGCCAATATAGAAAAACTGTACGCCTGCTTATCCCTGAAATAAGGAGACCATAATGAAGCTATTTTGTCATGAAATGTAAGAATTCTGGTAAACAAATCAATCCGTCAATTTATTTATCAATCACTGAGAGGTCTTAAAAGAAACGAAGTAGCAGATAATTAAATTGACAAACCACATCGGTTCTCCATTTATATATCATCATTATATATATCATATCATCTTAAGCTGCGATGGAGTTGCCTGCTTTACCTTTGGACTTTCATAATGATCAAGACTGGATCTCTACATCCTTCATAGATGCCATTTCCACTTTGGGAGGACCTGAGTTTCTCCTCATTACAGCAGATGTTGGAGCAAATTTTTCTCCTGTGGGGAATGACAATCTCTTCTTTGCAGAAGATATATCTGCAGGATCAATGTTGTTGTTGGAAAGGGATTGGAAGCGGGACTTTGCTCTTGCAGATTCTGTGGGTGTCATGTAGCTTGGCACGGTTGTTGAACCAGAAAGGCTCTCATCATCCCTTACAGATGCAGCTGCCAAGCTGTGCCTCCGAGATCTCTCCGACTGCATGCTAATCATGCTCCTCGAGTCATCTTCCGTTGAGATCCAAACCGGTTTTGGGCTTGCGGATTTACTCTTCCCCAGTGACCAAGGGGGCCTAACAGGTGGGGTTGCTGGGGACTGACGGTTTGCAGGTTGATTTGGTTTCTGAACTGCTGCTGGGGATGGCTTATCTGAATTTGTATTCCTATTAGCAAAAGCTCTTAAGATCTCTCCACCTCCATCACTCTGAATGCTGCTCTTTACAGAAGCATGGTCGTCCGGTAATTCTCTTTCAGTTTTGCTATTAGTCTCCCAAGACCTTGCTGCCATCCAGCGCTCCAACCAGCTCCAGCCCCATTGTAGATTGTTGGGATCCATAAACATTGGATTCACAGATTTTGTGGAGCTCTTCCACTGTTGCAGACCAAGTATCAAGGGTAGAAATGTTATTGCCTGGCCTTTTCCAACACTAACATTGTTTAAGTAGTTATAATTATGATAAATCAAACTCTTAACTACAAAAAGCCACGTGAATAAAAGGAAATTGAGCCTAATTGAGATAGGCATGTTAGTTCTTAGAACAAACAATAACCAGATAAGTGGTAGTAGATTTCATTAACATTATGGAATGTCATGGATGTTTAATGTGCTGAATTACCTGATGAGAAAATGCATAAGCTAGTCCTCTTTCTCTTCTTATTGCCGCTTCTTGCTTGCTCAATAAGCTTGCTTCAATTTGCTCCTTTGTTTGCAGACTGTCATCCCATTCTTCTCCCATCTGTCACCAAATGGAACTTTAGCAAGCTAAAATCGAAGCATGTTTTTTTCTGTGTTCTACATTAACATTTAAAGCAGTTTCTAAACATTTTCCCGGGGCAAAATATTCTAGAAACATTAGAAGTTGAAATATTATGTGAACTCTTATGGAGAAAAAATAAATAAATTTCTGGCTGGAATTTATCATATTTCATTTCTCATAATCAAGAGTCCTACAAACATATTGAAAAATCATGTCCAACATGTATCTTTAAACGAGTAGCAAGCACCCAGAAATATTGAGAATACTTGAAACATGACTCCTGCAAAGGTATCTCTGAAGCACCATAACTTAGGCTCAAGTAGCTGACTCAATCTTCCTACTTTCTGTTCATTGTTTTTCTATGGCCAGTTCAGTTATCTGAATGCTCTTAATGGGTAGCTGGTGTTTAATCTTGTTCAACTATTACACATACTCATCCTTACTTCGTTAATCATTATCTCCAAATTTTTATCGGAAAAGATCAGGAAAATCAGAAAAACCTGTAAAGAACAGCAACGTTTTGCATCTACTCATGGTTTGGCAAGATATCTTTATTATTAAAGAGAAACATGCATGTGAGACATCAGGTGAAAAAGGTTTACCTTCAAACTTTCAAGCTCTCTTTCATGTTTAAGTAGCATTTGCCTTTGAAGAGCCTGGTTTTCCTCAAGCATCCTAATTCTCCTTGCCCGAATCTGCGATTGAACCCTAGCTAGTGTCTGCATGCACTTTAATGTGGTTGTTGATTGGCGCTTAACAGAGTTACCATCAATCAGTGACTTAAGCCGAACCAATCCTTTCAAGGCCCGTAAAGCTCTCCTTGCCTTGTTCAGAATTGAAAAAAAAATGGCAAATGATAGCTAATAATGTGAAAAAAGAAGTTTGGAGAAACTAATTACGTGTGGCATAGATGTTTAGGGAAGTCACAAAGGTTATGACATGCTATGAGAAATTATATGTGAAAAAATGGTTTAATGAACTTGAATAAGTCATCTAGAACCAAAAAATGAAACTAAGATGATATTTGAACCAGTACTGGAAAAATAAAATAAAACAAATTAAAACATAATACTACCAAACTACAACTATGATGTTCAAACCAGAAGTTGAAAAAACATTTGAATTTTAGACTTACGACGAATCAAAGTTAGTAAAAGATTATTTAATCGTGGAAACTATAAGAATCCATGTTCTCATTAGATGCACGACATTTACTTATGTATTAGCTTGTTCCTCCAAAATTTTAATTGAATTTACTTTCCAATAATTATATGCTTAATTAAGTTTCCAATTATTATACACTTAATTAATAGTTATCTTGGATTGATCTTGGCATGCTTTAGCACATAGAAACATGCTATGAGTGTCAACAAAACACAATACCAAACTAATACAGTTTTAGCTGCAGATCATAACACCTGCATAGATCCATACTTCAAACCTATACAGTTCTAGCTGCAGATCATAACACCTACATAGATCCATAATGTATATATTTCTCTTTCTTAATGTATATATTTATGCTTGTAGGCAGTTTATTTGGCACATGAAGTTAAGGAGCACGGCATCTGAAGCAATTAACACAAGCTATTGCCTATTGCACAGAAATGTTGACTTGTTCCATAATAATCCAAAAGCCAAAAAGGAGATAAAGATTGATCCTTTAGGTTTTCACAAAAGCCTCCAAGTCCATAGGTCAAGTAAGAGACGAAGACATGATGAAACAGAAACAGGCCAACTACCTTACTGTTTGTATCTGATTGGTGGCAAGTTGCATTCAAATGACTGAGACTAATTGAAGAAAAGAAAGAAGATTATGCTATTAAATTTCACAATCAAAATGAAAGGTATGGTTAGAGCCAACATTTTTCTTTTGCACTTGTATCACAAGGATTAGCCATCTATATTAAATTACTAGCATATTAAGCTGCCCAATACTGCGACAAAGATGCATTATAAATATCTACTATAAAAATTTTGGTCCAAATGATATTTCTTCTACATTTGTGTCACAAGGATTAGCTATATATACATTAAATTACTACTATATTAAGCTACTCGGCAGTAAAACAAAGATATTCTATATTTATAAATATATAATATAAAGATTACAAATAATAAAAATCCAAAATATTACTATAGTATTTAAGTAAAATATCTAATAAAGAACCACAAGCAAATTAAAGGCGAAAAAGCTAAAAATAAAAGGATAAAAAAGCTCTTGATAAACTTTTACTTTATTAAACAAGTTTGTCTTATAAATTTATACCATGTTATTAAACCCTGATTGGGCCAATTGGTCCAACCTGAAAAAATGTTAGGTTGGTTAGATGGATAGGATAAGCCCTTGAACAGTTTAATTGGCCATATTTTATCAAACTGGAAAACCCAACTTGTTTGGTAAAAAGTAATCCAGTTTTGTTAATAGCCTCGAAGTCTTGATTTCTAAACTTAATGTGATGTCCTCTCTTTCCCTTGACTTAATAGCACTGGTGATGCTTTATTTTTACTCTAGAAATATGATATATTTCTATTAGTTAGCTTGACCAGGTTGATTCCCTATTTAATATGCAATTAGAACAATTAACCCATTGGTTCGACTAGGGAATGACCCAGAGCTTCTCCAATCCATTACTATCTATGAATTTATACTTACTAACACTAAGAATACTATTTTAAAAAGCTTATATTAAAGTTCATTGTTTGATCAATTTTGTAATTAGAGATGCTAATTCTGAAGTAACATTGAGGCATAATTTTTAATAGCTAAAATTTCTAAGTCATAAACTAAAAATTGGTAATTAGATAGGCCCTTCTTACTTCTAAGTCACAACTAGGATCACAACATAGCTGAGCCAAAAGAAAGAGTATGAGCACTTTCTAATAGCCTTTTTGCTACTCCTTTGTCCTTTATTTATAGACCATTAACTAGCCTTCATTTTGTTTTCTCAATGCAAATCCAGTCAACTACTTCAAGCTTTGAGTCTACTAGTGTCCCATTTATACCTGCTTTAATTGTAACTCCAGTCAACTAAATCTGCATTTAGTCAAAGGACTATATTGAAGCTTATAGATCATCAACCATTGTAACAAAATAATTGTTCCATTGTAATAGAATAACCATTCTTCAGTCAACTCAATCGCCATCAGTCAACTATTCTTGCAAAAGTTTCGAAATTATCAACCATTGAAACAAAATAATTGTTCCGTTGTAAAGAAAAACCACTTCTTTAGCCAACTTAATTTGCCTTCAGTCAACTGTCCTCCAAATAGAGAGGAACATAAATATTTAGTTCCCTTTTCATTCTACTGAGTTGACTGACCAATTGACTCAAGTGTCAGTTGACTAGATCATTCTAGTCCATGCTAAACCTTATTCCACAAATAACCCTTTGTATAAGTACACTCAACACCCAACTTCACTTGAAGTTGCATGCCAATAGGATCTTCCTCTGGCACTTCACATGCCAAGATGTCTTGCTTTCATCATTTGCCAAGCATCCAGTTGTCCTTGACCTACCACAACTTAAATTTGCTAAGCATTCGGTCACCCTCGATCTATCGTAACTTTCATTTATTACACCTGCATATCTACATTAAGTTGCACTTAGACAGTTGACATACTATATTAGTAATCACTACATAATCTAACTAAAACCTTTGGCCAAAATATAGAACTTCATGCTTAAGGGCATGATTGCACTAACACACCCTCCAATTTACTAGATCGTTGACTACAACCAATGTAATGGTTGAATCATCATCTAAATAAATTAATACCTGAAATCCAAAATACAAGTCACTTAACTCTCACTACTCACTTAAGAGCCTATCTTCGCAATTTTACTTGGCCCACAAAGTCATCTCCTATCAAATCGTCAATCCCTCGAATGCAGTCAAGTTCCACGTGTCATCCTTCACTCGTTCACCTACATGGCTCGCCTTCTTCTGGCTACTTGAAAGCTATTGCAGCTTCACTTTGTTCAAATGGTCATTTCGTGTCAAATCCTTGATGACTCCACGCACCAAAACCTCCAGTCAATCCTCCTGTCATCCTTTACTCATTCACCTATATAATCCACCTCTTGCAAATTGCAACTCTCATAAAAGTTGTCACCTCAATGCTTCTCGTCATGAGACCTCTCGGATGTCCTATACCATCCTTCTCTAATCTCTAGTGGGCCTCAATCTATCGAGCCATACTAACTTGGCCACTCTTAGTCAACAAGCACAACTTGAGCTCATCAAGTCATAAGCTCTGCAAGCTTCATGTGTATCCTGCCAAATCCCTACATAACACATGAGTAATACAGGACAACCTAACTTTCATCCTTTTCCTAACACATCAAATCACCTTGGTTGAACACAACCACTTAGGGAAGGGAACGATTATGCTAACAAACTTCACGTGACTACTGATCGATCTATACACCTCTTCCTTAGTCACCTTAGCTTGTGAAGCCTCAAAAGTTAGAATTGAGGATCACTTTGTCTCCTGATCATCCAAAAGCAAATGCCACAAAAGGCATCAATGTTTATATTAGTAAAACTAAGAATTAGCATGTTAGCATCTCAAAAGAATGAATAGGAAAGAGAAACCCACCTACATGACCCCAAAGACCAACCTCAACAAGGGCCTTCTCAAACACATCCCCAAAGACCAAGCTCAATGCATTTTTTTTCTTCTTCCCCAACTAGGCAAGGGAGAGATCTCAAGGTGTAGACAAGTAAATCCAATGGATCAGGAGGACTAACCCAAGATAGGTCACTTAAAAAACTACTCTTCCACCCCTTATTCAACATAGGAACAAATTTAGGCTCAGGAAGATAAGGAAAAATGTGATAGATGTTTAGTTCCCAGGAGTTCAAGTGTGGATCAACAATGGGTAAAGATAGAGATGGAGACATTCACTAGAATAGAAAGCACGATTAGACCATTATAGAACTAGGCATATGAAATCACTAGGCACTCCATAACATTGCTTGATAGCATCAACCTTGGTAGAGGTTATAATCGAGCTCAAAGAATGGGCAGCCTGCATTCTTGCTTGTATTTGCCGACTGGGTTCCTCATGAGGGAATTTACTTGGATGGAGGTTAGCCGAAATGAACGAGGCGGTAAGGCATCGAAGAAAGTAGATTTGAGATATTATGAATTGAACTAAAAAAAGTATTTGTGAAGAAGCAACTCAAGCTAAAGAGACAACAACATAGTAAACACAGCTCGAGAAACCACAAGTCAGTCACTATAAACTATGTGAGCAAAGAAACCTTGGGACTAAGGAAGAAATTTATGGACAAAGATGTTTACCAACTTGAAATCAAAGGAAGAGTTGAAGTGCAAGCTACAAAGCAAACAATTAAGAAAAATACAAAACCATAGCACATAGAAAACCCTCTCACCATAGTAAAACCCGTTATAAAGGACAGCTCGACGCACGAAGTTCCCATCAATACGAGGTCAAGGGAAGGGTCAGCTTGTTGGGTCTATTGTACGCAACCTTATCTTGCAATGTAAGAGATTGTTTCCGTAACTTGAACTCATGACCATAAAGTCACACGACAACAACTTTACTGTTATGTCAAGGCTCCCCTACTAGTAAAACCCATTATATAGCCGAAAATGTCATGTAAAAGAAGCAAGGGAAGGCCAAGCATCACCTTACATCAAGAGGTGAACCAACACCTACCTACGAGATTTGGAAAAGATTCTTTACATCAAACCACACCATAGTATGATGGATCTTGATGTAGTAGAGTAATTGATGCAAGCAAACTATGATCTAAAAGTTAATAGGATCACAACGTGTCGCCCATGATGTGTTTGTCATGCTGTTCTAATAAGTACCACCATAAAATTCCTCGCTACACAATTGATCTATGACATGTCATAGTCAAGACAAGCAACACCTTAGTTGATGTTCAATCCGAGCACATGGTAACATAAGGTAATGTGAATGCAGATCCTAATGCCTATAAATACAACCTTGGGCAGTGGGGAAAAGGATTATACTCCCCATAACAACAAAAAAGAGAGAGAAAGCTACAACAACGTCACAAATGCATCTTGGGAGTCTACCTCAATTGCATTAACCTCAACCGACCCCCAATGACTATCAAGCCCCCAAGTGATCCATTTAAACTGAATACTCTCAGACACCAAGTTAGGTACAGCTAAGATCTTATTCCTCGACCATTTTCATCTAGCATAGCCCTACACCCAACTTGCTCCGATGCTCTATCTAGAAGGTCTAAATTCATTTGTTAGTCACAACCTTAATAATATATATTATTAATTTATATAAAAATTATGAGTGAGTCCCTAGTGTTCATGGTATTTACATTGAGGGCCTTAAGATACATAAATATGATATTATATGCTCAACGTTATTTTTTTCATCTTTCACTTACACCATTTTCATAACAATATATTGAACTCACTAGGTTAACCATTGTTAACAAGGGCTACCGATGATATGAAAGATTCATGAAAATAATAACTACCAAAAAATATCTTTCATCATTATACCTTAATTATCATTCATTTAACTGCCAGATGTACTGCCAAAGAGCAAAGTTTATTTGTAGCAGTCAGATAACAAAGAGATCAACTATTAAATGATATGAGATGTATGTTGAACATAATTTTGAAGTGATAAGTACACGAAATAAGACAATTTTCCAAATAGCTTTAAGGAAAAGCAGTCTTTCAACACAAAGAACTTAAAAGAATCCCATACATTAGGATGCAAATGCGTATGAATGCAGGTCCAGAAGCTTATTTGAATAATATATCTCACAAAAAAGATGAAATTTCTTACCAGGTGACCCCGGAAAGCAGTCTGGATCTTGACTGCAGCGATCTCTTCTCTGGTCTTGCCGGGGAACTTTGTAGAAGCTGTGACGTGGGTGGCATCTCTTGCGTTAGTAACTGCAGGTTCCGGAGGATCAAGAGCAGTGAGCGGCAGAGAGTTAGCACAGTTTCTTTCCTCAATCTCAACATCCACCACTTTATCCTCATCCGGATGCTGCAGCAACGAGGGAACTACCTCGCGACCAGCAACCTCCACAGTCCCAGCAGCAGACACCTCCCGGAGTGGGGATGTCCCGGATCCGAATGTCTTTTTTGATTTCTGTGAAAGAGAGATCAAAGACCACATACATTTTCTATCATCCGGAGCAGCTCGGTGGCAGAGATAACAAAACCAGATTGGGGGAAAAACTCATACTTCTCTCTTATCATCCGATTTGTGGCCGAAGACCTTCTTCACAGCACCGAACCACTTGGCTCTCTTCCCCATTTCCTCCTCTTCTCCTGCACAATTAACTAACAAACGTTACGAAACTCATTGAGGATCGAAATGAAAAACCAAAACCGGATCTCGAGCTAGCAGATGGAACACATTAGATCTCCATAATTTGAAAATAGGTCTCCTCTCACCTCGCGGAATGAGGAATCCTCAACCTCCTCGCTGCGGTCTCCGGATTTTCCCCTCGCCTCAACTAGAGAGACGCAGGAGCAAACGCAGCGGCGATCTCTTTCCGTGCCGCCGGAAGCTGGCAGCCCGGCGAGCGGAGAGCGGCGATTTGAGAGGCGGATCTGGGTGGTTGGACTGTCTCCCGACTTTCGGAGTCCGCACACTGAGACTATCTAAAGTGCGAGACAACTGGGCCCCACGCCGGTATTTGAATAAACGAAAGATACGAGACGTCTTGTTACCCACATTTTAATTGGATGGTCGAAGGAATATGCGAATTGCCAAATATAATTGCAATAATTAAAAGATCACCCTTAGAAACGGAGCAATTTAAAATAAAAATAAAACAATCGCTCTCTTATCTTGAAAATATTATTATATAAGTTACCATCTAAATAGAAAAAATTACATTTTCAGTCATGTAATTTACATCTTTTTTAATTTTAATCCTGCTATGGATTAATTTATATTCTTAGTCCTGTAATTTATAATATTTTTTAATTTTAATTCTTTTTCTTTCAAAATTAAAATTTTTCAACAAAAAATGTCTAATTTGTAGTTGGAATATAAAAAGTACATGAGTCATAAAAAATTAAAATCCTCAATTTCAATTTACAACTCATCATTTTCCGTTGAAAAATTTCAATTTTAGAGGAAAAAGGATTGAAATGAGAAAATATTACAAGTTATAGGACTAAAAATATAAATTGACTCATAACAGGACTAAAATTAAAAAAAATATAAATTACAAGACTAAAAACATAATTTTCTCCATGTAAATATAGCTTATAGTAATTACAAATGATACACAAAAAAAATAAATAAATTTAATTTAGTTAAAAAATTATCTATAAAATATTTTTATATTAAAAACTCTTTTTATCAATTTTATTAAAATTATTTTAAAATGATTAAAAATCATTATAAACTATTATACTGAACTGTTGTATAAAAATATTATGCTCATGTATTCCATGGAATACATTCATCTTAAAATTATATGAAAAAGATAAATCATATGATCAATTTACACCCGTTTGTTAAATAATTAAAAAAACGAAAAAAAATTTATATGAGATATATGCCTGATAAAAATTGTTCTATTTTAATATAATAAATTTATTACTTTCAAATCAACTGGATATCCAACAGAGACCGTATAATAGTTCATTAATGATTATTAATAAGTAACCATATTAAATTAATAATTTTAAATGATTTTGATAAAAAAAAATTTATTATAAAAAAAGTCTATGTATAAAGTTTTAGGTAGAAGTTAAAAGGTGTCATAAAGTATCCAAATGGTCAAAAGTAGTTATTTTTCAAGAAAAAAAAAATCAGTACATTATATTATTTAATTTGAAAATACTCTTACTATAACAACTAACATAACTATTTTAAAATAATTTTAATTAATTTAAAATAATTTTAATCAGCCTGTTAAAATATTTTTATATAATATTTTTTATATATAATAATTTTAGTTAAAATGAAATAGCCAATTTTTTTCATAGTTAATTTTTACTCTAGATTTTTTTATCAAGCTTAACCCTTCTAGTTTTACATATTATAATAATTACTCTTTTCAAAGATATTTTTGAAAAAATGAACATCCTTTTAATAATTCAAATAATTAAAATTTTCTTTTTAAATTTTTACCAATATATGAAGTATAATAATAGACTTATTAAGTGCTCAGGGTTTGATGAGTTGGAGGATGTACAATCAGAATTTAATTTTCAGCGTATAATACACTGAACTAGCGAAATCTGGAATAGACCGTCTATACGTTAATTTATCGGAAAATAAGATTTACATATCTGGTATAAAATAATTGATGAATTTTGATAGAGTGATAAAGCTTGAACCCTATAAAACTAAATCAAATTAGCGAGAACCGATTGACATGGAGGTTGAAGTCAAATAGTTAGGTAGTGTTGATTGAGAGAGATCTCAGCATCCGTTGGACGTGAAGGGTTGACCGGACCATCCAATCGATCGTGTTCCGTAATTTGCAAATAAGGTTGAGTCAAATACTAAGTTATATATTCGGCCCACCGACTTTACCGATAGGACCTTAGGGTTGATCGGGCACAGTGCGTCTATCTGATAATATGAAAATCAAGTGAAAAATAGGTTGGTAATTACATTTTGTACGACCGAAATGGTGATATACCGGTCGAGAGGATGTCGATCGGCCTATTACGGAACTTAGATATATATTATATCGTATTCTTTTATAAACTTGTGCTGAAAAGGATAGAGAATATCCTACATATAAATCATTTTTTAGAAGCTTCCAACCTGTCAACTCAACCGATTTACTAGCTCAATTGAGGAAAAGTTTCAAAGATATTTTATAACCTATTCTTTTTAAGAAAACTTTGGAAAATATATTAATGCTTTGAGAAACGCACATAATACAATAATGATATTATAAAAAGGATCTCCATCTATAAATAGAGATATGCGATACTTCTTGTTTACCCACCTTATTTGTCATCGGTTAATATTTCCCTCTAAAATTAAGTACTGATTTGAATATCGAAAAATCAATATCAAAAATCCTTTTTCTAATCCGATATTAATACTCTTAGTTTTACGTAATAATTAACAGAGAGGTTTCATCGAATGAACAGTAGAATCACGTTCTAATTCACTGTCTTTATCGATTTTAGACCGAATCAAATTATTAAGTGGGAATGGCATGTGCCAACTGCCCACCTGCCGACTGGCAATTCCTTCCACTTGCTGCAAGTTTGTATTTACTTGGCCATCCACCACCACAAGTTTGGCACCACGCTGTCTGCTGCGACTGGCTGCATGATCGCTGCCATCGCATGCCTTTCAAGCAACGGAAAGCCTCCTCCTGTTCCCAGTACTCCATCCTCGCACAAGTGAGGTGGCAGCATGTTCTTCGAATATATATTATCATAAAGTAAAAAAAAGGACTTCCAGCCAGCCAGCCTCAATCATTCTGATCAGCTATAGACCAGCCAACGAGTATTAATTGTCGAGGATATTTGACCACAAGAATATGAGAAGATAATTAAGCCGAAGAGGATGGCTGCATGGTGACACTCCAGCTCCCTTCTTGTACTTATACTGTTTTAATTCATTGATTGATTGGCAGTGCTCTCTGTTTGTTTATGTACATTTATATATATTTTTGCCTGGTAGTTTACTTGTCACACGAAGATGTGTCATCCTCCTTGAGGCTTCCACAAAAGCTAATTTTCAAGTCCAGTGGCTAAGAAGAGATGAAGAAGACATGAGGAAAACAGGCTAACTACCTTGTAGTTTGTATCAGAATTGGTGGCCAGTTCCAGTCAAGTAGTTGAAACTAATCCAAGAAAAAGAAAAGGAAAGAAGTGTCTGTAAAGAATATTAACCAAATGCGAATTAGTATGCATGCGACCTGACACAGCAACAAAGCCATGTGCTTTCAGTGATGAAGCCAGAGAGGCAATTAGAGGCATAGTTTTTTATTAGCAAAATTTCTTAAATCACAGTGAAGAATTGATCAATTAGTTTCATAATTAAATATCCTAAATTAAATAAATACTAATTTTTGTGAACCTACGCGACTGCAAATTCAAATATACGAGTGTTAATGGGTAGGTAGCATTTTAATTTGTGTAGGTCCCTAGAAAAAAAAATGATTTTATTTCGACGAACCAAGCGTACGACTTACCGGCCGTGATCTCGCATTATCTACTGAGGAAATATTGGAGTTCTTGATTAAATTGTGAGTAGTAGGTATGTTTATAGATTTCTTGTGAAATTGGAATCAAGAGTTTGATCATATACATATTTTGTAAAATGTAAAATCTGTCACATGACAGTCACACTAGTGATAGAGAGTAAATTATTAAATCAAAGTAAATCATCACATGATAAAGTATTACTATCAGCTTTGTTGGGAATCAACACTTCCTATTCATCATCTATATATTTTTAACAAAAGGTGAAATTCATCATCCTGAAAACACTATGATTATCTCATATCATTGAGAGGAAATAAATTAAAACACTGAAATAAGCCACCACATAAGAGGATATCGAGAGTCGATCTCATGGATATGGAGAGAGATAAATCTAAGTATACAGCAGAAAACACATGGCTAGGACCCTAACCCCAGGAAATGACACTCCGAGGATCGAACTCTGGATCTCTTGGCCTTGGGGACCCCCAGCTGTGCTATGCCTTGGGGACAAATGATGAGTGACCACTAGCCATTAGTACAAGTGACCAAGACATAGTGGAAGACATGTTCGGACGCGCCGAGTTTCGACCCCAAAACCTCATATGGCAATACCTCATACCTTAAGCATCACACTGAGAGGATTACCTTTTATTTAGACACATGTGACAAAAGATGATTCACTCGCCCCAACACCCCTGACAATCCGTCCCTAGGCAAACACGGATAAGGCAAATCACGGGTGGTTACTAGCCATTAGTGCAAGTGCCTAAGACATGGGGAAGGGCATTAGGGGTGTCAATTTGGGTGGGTCAGGTTGAGTTTTTTTTTTTTTAACCCAACCTGAACCCGATCAACCCGAACCCGACCCATATAACCCGAAAATCCTATTCAAAATGACTTTTTTGGACTATTTTCCCTATAATTCTTCACTTTTATCTCAATACTCCATCATTATCATACAAACATGATATTAATATACATAAAAATATCTAAATTTTTAAAATAAAATTTGATTTAACGCTAAAAAAATCCACAAAACCCTATATTTAAGTCAACCCGGGTCAACCCGAACCCGACCAAAAACTTTTTTACTCTCCAACCCTCCAACCCGAACCCGAACTCGAAAATGCCCAACCCGAACCTGATTTTTTTCGGGTCGACTCGAGTTGGGTCGTCGGGTCGGGCTTCATTTTTGACACCCCTAAAGGGCATGCTCAGGCGCATCAAGTTTCAACTCTAAAACCTCATGTGGCAACACCCTATACTTCAACCATCGTACCCCTTTATCTAGACACATGTGGTAGAAAAGATGATTCACTCGTCTCAGTGCCCCCGCCAACCCGTCCCTAGGTCAATACGAAGGAGGTAAATCAAGAATGACTACTAGCCATTAGTGCAGATGGCCAAGACATGAGGGAAGGTATGCTTGGACGTGCCGAGTTTCGACCCTAAGACCTCATATGGCAACACCTTATGTCTTAACCATCACACCGCTCCAAGGACCCTTTATCTAGACACATGGTGGCAAAAGACGACTACGCTCGCCCCCAACACTCCCGCCAACCCATCCCAATGTCAACATGGAGGAGGTAAATCACGGATGACTACTAGCCTTTGGAATAGTTACTAGCGCATGAGGAAGGCATTTACCTCGGCTATGCCAAGATTTGAACTCTAGACCTCATGATGGCAGCACCTCATGTGCTAGCCACTAGACTGTCTCATGGGGATCCCTTTATCTGGGCACGTGGTAAAAGGTGATTCGCTCACCCTAGCGTTCCCGTCAACCCATCTTTAGGCCAATACAGAGGAGGTAAATCATGGATAACTACCCCTTTATGGTGGCAAAAGACGAATACGCTCGCCCCAGTGCCCCCGCCAACCCGTCCCAAGGCTAATACGGAGGAGGTAAATCACGGACGGCTGCTAGCCTTTCGAATAGTAACTAGCATATAAGGGAGGCATTTACCTCGGCTTTGTCAAGATTTGAACCTCAGACCTCATGATGATAACACCTCATGTGCTAACTACTAAACCGTTTCAAGAGGACACAGATAACTATCCCTTTATGGTGGTAAAAGGCGAATACGCTCACCCCCAGTACCCCCGCTAACTCGTCCCAGGGCCAACACGGAGGAGGTAAATCACGGGTGGCTACTAGCCTTTGAAGTAGTAACTAGCACATAAGGGAGACATTTACTTTGGCTTTGTCGAGATTCGAACCTCATACCTCATGGTGGTAACACCTCATGCGCTAGCCACTAGACCCATCCGAAGGGACAATAACTACCCCTTTATTGTGGCAAAAAGGCGAATACGCTCGCCCCTAGCACCCTCGCCAACCCGTCCCAAGGTCAACACGGAGGAGGTAAATCACGGGTGATTACTATCCATTAGTACAGATAGCCAAGGCACGGAGGAAGGCATGTTAGGATGTGCCGATTTTCAACCCCAAAACCTCATGTGACAATACTCCATACATTAACCACCGCACCGTCCCGAGGGGATTACCCTTTATTTAGACACATGTGACAAAAAACAATTTGCTCGCCCCCAGCGCCTCCACCAATCCGTCCCTAAGCCAACACGGAGGAGGTAAATCACGGGTGACTTCTAAGCATTAGTGCAAGTGACCAAGGCATGGGGAAGGACATGCTTAGACATGCCGAGTTTCAACTCTAAAATTTCATGTGCCAACACCCCATACTTCAACTACCGTACCCCTTTATCTGGACACATATGGTAAAAAAGACGATTCATTCACCTCAGTGCCCCGTCAACCCGCCCCTAGGCCAACATGGAGGAGGTAAATCATGGATGACTACTACCCATTAGTGCAGATGGCCAAGACATGGGGAAAGGTATGTTTGGACGTGCCGAGTTTCGATCCTAAGATCTCATATGACAACTCCCTATGTCTTAACCATCGCACCGCCCTGAGGACCCTTTATCTGGACACATGATGGTAAAAGGCGACTACGCTCGCCCCCAATGCCCCTGCCAATCTGTCCCAATGCCAACACGGAGGAGGTAAATCACGGATAACTACTAGTCTTTGGAATAATTACTGGTGCATGAGGAAGACATTTACCTCGACTATGCCAAGATTTGAATCCTAGACCTTATGATGACAGCACCTCATGTGCTAGCCACTAGATCGTCCAATGAGGATCCCGTTATCTGGACACATGGCAAAAGGTGATTCGCTTACTTCCAACATCCCTACCAATCCATCTTTAAGTCAATATGGAAGAGGTAATCAAAGATACCCCTTTATGGTGGCAAAAAGATGAATATGCTTGCTTCCATCACCCCGGCCTGTCAATCCATCCGAAGATCAATATAGAAAAGATAAATCATGAATGATTACTAATATTTAAAATAATAATTAACACATAAAACATAACTATCCCTTTATGCACTATGCTATGGATGCTCTAGATTGATGTGAGTTATTGTTAGCAAGTCGATGCCAACATCAACAACTCGATCCATGCTAACGTGGGTCCCTCTGTCATATGAGTTGTGAAGGCTTTTGAACTAGGCCCACACACTAAATGATTAAGCATAGATAATATATACGTGGGGTAAATTTCATCTTAGATTGAGTAATCAATTGGGTGGATTTAGCCTTACGGGGCATAATCACTTTGCATGCATGCTTGGACGAAGATCACATGACATAGTCGTCAAGTTAGTTTATCATATGACAAATTTACAGAATGTAATAAGGATTAATTTCTAGTGAAACTGATGGAAATATCTTTTCAAATGATGATTTATTTCAATTTTTTGATTTATTTCCTCTTAAGAATGTGGGATACCAAGGTGACAGAATTTAAGTAATGCATGCTTGGGCATTCACACGTGACTTCCTATGGGCATACACTTTTGTCCCGTGGCACACAACGGATGCGTATGGATCTGTATTGCACATGTGGTTGGTTCGTGTATTGATACTTTGATAGTACACGGTGCAAGGAAAATGATAAAGTTCCTTAACTAAATTTGAGCACTTGATTGCACTAAAAAACAAAGGCGATAAGACACTTGCTCTACGAGTTGCTCATGACCTCAAGCTACAATTGTGTGGCATGTTGGCTATTGTTAGCAATATGTGGAGTTTAAATGATCAAAGAAGAGGCACGATGTGTCTTTGCACAATCGGTCCCTGATTAAGATTGATAGCATAGTGTTTTGATGTTTGAGCAATATGTATATTATTGAGAGATGTTTGTTATTGGGAGTTGATTAGGATCAGACCAAGTAGTCTAAGAAGTCCAAGTAGACAAGTCTAGTTGGTTAACATATTGAGTGAGCTAAGCAAGAGGTCATGGGTTAGACAATTGATCTCTTCAAGCGGATTGAATTGATTGGGTTAGACCAAATCATCTAAATCTATTAGTTGGGTTGAACTTGCCAAATTGGTTGATCGTTGGCTAAAAAAGCTAGTCAGTCATGATGAGCTAGCCATGCAAATTGGATAAGTCAATCAAGCTAAACGGACTAGACAAATAAGCTTAGCCAGGTCAAATGAGATGTTATGCTATTAGGTTAAATAGGTTCGAGAAGCCATCGAGTTGATCATGCTAAACAAGTTAGACAAACCGGTCAAACGAGGTGGGCCATGTAGATGAACCTCAAATCTCAAGTGAACTAGCTTGGCTAGTTGGGTGGCACACTAAATTAGTTAAACTAATTAGTTGGATCGTGAGTCAACAATCCAACTCATACTCTTTCAAGTGACACTCACTTATTTATCCATCCATTAACACTCATTCATTCGTTATTTTTTTTTTCACTCCTCAAAGTGATTCGACATGATCATTGGCAGATTTTCTTCTTTGTTTTGCTTTTCAGTTATATTGGCCAAACCATTTTAGTTCCTAAATGCTGATTTTCAAGGAGACGACATAGGAGGTATAGAGAGACTTTAGAAATATTCTCTACATCTTTGCAATCTTGCTCAGATCTCTATGGAGTCTTATTGAAACGTTTAGTGTTTCTAGCTGAAACTATTGCTGCCATGGAGTATAATTCATTGTAGTTTCAATCTTTGATGGCTTTAGAGCGTGTTACAATATCAGCTAATCTAAAACAACCCGATAAATTGTTTGCTATGTTTGACAAGATCTGGAATAAGGTAGATGATCAACATTATCTAATTAAAACTTCATAAATTGTAATAGCTTTTGTGATACATCAAAACAAGATTGTCGAATTGTAATCAAGTGGCAAGGCCGTAGTCTGAACAAATGGCATGATCTTGTTCTCAATTTCTAGTTTTACAATAGATGAAGAGAGGATTTTTTTCCAACATATCTTCTGAGAATATGGAAGAAAGCTTCTGAGCTGCAACTCTTTTACTCTGACTTGATTTTGGTAACATGATAGTTTCATCCATGGTGTGCTTTTTCCTGTAGGATGAAAGTAAACAAAGCATGACAACCTGATCGGTGTCGACAAAAGATATTGTAAAGGCATTGTGAATTACTATCACAAACATATTGCACCTCTCTACCAGCATCACTTTTGCTTCTTGATGGTTGGGACTTGGGGTCTGCAAAGTGACTTAACTTTCAGCTAAGGATAACACCTATGCTTATGCAAATAGAGTATGACCGACTCGATGAATCAATGAAAAGGGCTTACTTACATATAGGATGAAATTCTGGAGGAGGCCAAGAAGGGTGAGTCTCCGGTCCATGGTAGTCGATCTCTAACATATCCAGTGCGCTTAATTCTGATGCTGAAACTCACCAAACGTTTCCTTGTAATTTAACAACCAACATCATAACTTCAGTTAGTAGTTCCAGTGATCAAACCTTGGAGATAAGCAGCTAGGCCCATGACCATCATGATCGCAAGAAGGGCTGTGGCAACAACAGGTACACAAGAAGTCTGGCTCATATCAGATTATCGAGTCGTTAAGAATGCCAATGCTTGACAAATTTAGGAGAGGCACAACACACATCTCGACCAACTTATGAGGCAATGATCCGGGGAGCAGAACAGTAATAACTGGGCCAGCAGAGGGGAAGGTGGCAGATGACAAATACAATGACCAGCTCGGCGGGACCAGAATTCGCAGGCAGTCGATAGAGGAGCCACGGAGACCAGTGATTATGGTAGAGACAGCAGCAGTTGGCGAGGTAGCAGATACCATCCTGGTCAATTTCCTGGATGGACCACCTATAACAATCTTGTTGATTCATCATCTCCAGGGGTTGCCAATTATTCATTTGCTAACAGCCACATTGTCTGATGAGAAATTGCAGCGGAATGAGACATGATCCAGACAGCTGCATCTCTTGTCCTTTATCTTCTCCGTCGGCAAATAATGCACGATAATCTGCTTCCTCAGTCCACCAGTAAAGACCAAAACTTTCAATCAGTTGGCATACTGCAGCTTGTTCATAGCAGTTTGAAAGCAAGGATGGATTACAGCAAGCAGTGCATTGCAGTGCATTTTGAACTATGTCGGTAAATTCCTCGGCTTCACTGACTTGATCGTTTCAGAAGCAAGCAATCTCTAATCATTAATGGGATGAATAACTAGATGTGCAAAGCCATAATGAAAGAAACTAATTCAAAGGATGAAAAAATAAATAAAAGACATGGAGGCAGATGGTTTATTCTAAAATAACTTCAGGATCCCAAGGTTGAAAAGAAAAAAAAAATACAATAATACATTACAAAAAGGGAATTACACAATCTCATCTACTTTTTCTTATGCTTGCAAATCTCTCGCATATGTGATATAGATCACTGGTTCTTCGCAATCGATAAAATATCAAACCCTGATGGTTGCTACAGATCTTCACTTGATTAAGTTATCTGTGCGGCAACAGGATCTGAGTTGGCCTTGACCAGATTGTGTTTCCTCTCTTCCTGCAGCGACCGGCATAACGATTCAAGCTTTTCTTTCTGGTTCTTTGTTTTTTCTAGCTGTTTCTTCATTAACTCACGCTTTTAGGACAACAGAAAATAATTAGGCAGTGTCAACAAACATAATAGCAGTTAGACAGAGAACTAAAGACATGACAGTGGTAGGTCATGAAAAATATGTAAGCAAGAATCTGGACATATTTATCATAAAAATCAACTATGTTTGTCCCAATTATTTAGTATAAGCTACATCGATCTTGTCTTTTAATTAAATTATTTTTTAATATATCAGCTAGAGTTTTTAATCTCCCTCTAAACCTCTACCTTAATCTATTTGACTCTTCTAATTATAAAATCTATTGACAACTTTTAAAGGTGTTCATATCATCTCTTCTAGGATCTCTTTCATCACATAAAAATTATAATCAGAAAGGAAAATTTTATTTTTCCTAAAAGAGAAACTGCAAAGAAAAAGAAAAGGTTACTCTGTGTTTCACAAAATCCTGATTTAAATAATGTAGAAAGGACAAATAGTATGACAATCTAACCTTGTTCTTCACAACCATAGTAACATATATAAATTTGTGTATTTTTTATATGACTAAGTTGTATTAAATCCTCCAAATAGGTTGGTTTAACATGAATTGCTGAGAATTCCCTAGGTTTACCTATATATGTACGCATACACACACGCACATCATTTGATTTCAACCCTTCATAATCTTCAGTGGTGTCACAGGGTTTGACAATTTTATATTTAGGTAATTGAATCACTAATAGCAGAAAAAAAGATCAGTATAAGGTCGCTCACACAAATTGATAGTAATCATGAAACATGGTTAGTTCTCTATAATGAAACCGATATCAAATATTCATGATTTAGCTGATAATTGCAGATCCATTATAAAATTTCTACAAGAAGAGCACAACATATATTTAACATTTAACATTTTCACATATAGCTAATCAGAAACTAATTTATAGATAAGAATGGGCAATCAAAACTCTAAAAACAGCAAACTTTGGCTGGAATATTACTGCACAGATATCAGAAACTGTAAAAAACTGATGTATGAGTAAACCATTAAAAGGTGTGTTGACGAAGAAAGTAGGCTAAGGCTATAGAACATCTGTACATAGCAGTCGTTTTTGGATGGACTAGGGAATCCATGGAGTTTGAAATTGTACAGATTAGGGCGCTATTCCATCTAACAAGTTTTCAATAGTTTAGGAGAAAGGGAAGATTTTCTTAAACTCAGAAATTTTTTCACGAAAAATGAGGGAAAGATTGGAGTTCAGCAGAAGCATCATTTATATCATTCAGAATCATCACTAGAGTCCGTCTGATAATCATAGAGCTAGTATTTTTTCCACATCATTTAAAATCTACAAATAAATGGTAATCACTGAATTCTTGTTTGGTATATTCATATGAATTTTGTTCAAGGCGTGCTCTTGATAAGAATTTTAAAAAGAAAGATCATGAGACAACTGAAAAAATTACACACGTCTTCCATGCTATCACACTGATCAGCTGAAGCACATGGTAAAAAGTTGAGCCAAAAGCAAGTTAAATTGGCATCTACAACATTACCTCCTCGATAAGCTTCACAATTGCTATATCTGACTTCTCACATTTGCCCTTCAAGAACTCATTTTCTTTCTTGAGCTCCTTTATTAATTTTGCCATCTGATCAAAGTTCAAGTTAGAAAGAGCAAGTTCAAATAGTTTTGTTTAATTTCGATAGGAACAGAAGAATCAGAGGGTCACATGCAATATCAATTAGCAGTTGATCTAACCTTTTCCATCTCCAGCTTAAATGCTTCAAACACCTCATTACTTTTTGACAAAGCATCCTGGCATAGAATTTGAAAAGTATTAAACTGAATCTAGATATATAGATATATATATATCAAAACAAAAAAACAGTTAGTGACCAAAATATAATAAAAGGAAGATATGGCATAGTTTTCAAAGTTGGGATGAGTTAATCCAGAAATCTTATTATCAATCATACCACAAAAATTGTAGTTATAAAAAATACAACTAAAATAAAAAAATACAATATAACCTTAAAAATTAGCTAAACACTGCCACCAAATATATATCACAACAGTTAATTGTACTCACTCGATAAGACTTGAGACAGGTTGCAACTTACAATGGCATTCTACTTTCAAAGTAGAATTGAGACAAGAAATCAAAGTCTATAGATCGCACAAGTCTACAAATGAAGTTGACTGAATTGGCCAAGTGCTCTCCTCATCAAACTGCTACAGTGAGTTTCAGCAAAGAGGAAAGGTAGATTGGAGTTATTCCTGGTCCAAGAGTCTAAACCCTTATTAAGTTTACAGGGATGGCTATTGATAAGGTTTGGAGTGGCACATGTTAGCAACTCAAGTTCAGTTGATTGGGGTTATTCTCCTTTTCCCACCTCCAACATCTATTGAATCATCACTACTAATACTTGACAATCTCATCAATAAACATAAAATTGACTTAAGTTAAACCCTTTGTCAACTACATGAAAACAAATAAACAATCTAGTCAGACTCAACCACTTGCGATATAATTACACCAACAGGAGTAAAGCTAAAGGATTAAAACCCTAAAATTTAGTGGTACTATTATTGTTTGCTCTGTTGCAAGCTTGCTAGTTAGGCGTTGTTATATTTTAAGTTTTGTTTTAAGCCTTACCATTAAGGTAAAGGTAACCATATCTTGTATAGGAGGATTAATAATTGTTTGCATAGGAGATGATGAGTTACCTATAACTGAAAATTTAGGATCAATTTTACAAAAGGATTGGGGGATTCAGAGAAATGTGTTATATAGAATACAAGAAGGATAGTTAAAAATTTAAAATGAAAGAGAACAATAGGTATTCTTTGTGAACATAGAATTCTTCTAAAACTTAAAGGGAAGTTATATAAAATAATAATTAGATATACTATGTTATATAGAGCTGAATGTTCAACTATGACACAAGCCCACAAGCAGAATATGCGAGTCGTCACGATGAGGATATTAAGATGGATGTGCAAAAATAAAAGAATGGATAAGATAAAAAATGAGATCATTAGAAAGAAAGTTGAGATTGTGCATATTGAGAAAAAAACTCTAAGAGGCACATTTAAGATAATATGAACATATACTTAGACAATCAATAAATGTTCCAATTACACAATATCAAATTATAACAAATAGACACATTAAATGAGGAAGAGGGAGACAAAAGAAGACTAGAATAACAATGATAAAACAAAACAAGATAAAATTTATTTAAATATAGATGATGATATAGTAGAGAATAGACCCAATGACATAGAAGGATCCATAAAGCTAACCCCACCTAATGAATAATGCTTGTTGTTCTTGTATTTTGTATCGATAGACATAGGCAAAACTTATAATTTTCATTGCCAATCAGCACATGAAATAGGTTCAAACCCTTAATTCAAAGAGAGTGCTAGGCTTCTATAACAAAACTTCCATGAGCGACAATGACATCTTTCCACAAGTGATCACAAGAATAGGCTTTCATGAGCATGATGGAGCTTCCATGAATAACTATGAAGGTCAAGCTTACCATAAATGACCAAAGGGCTAGGCTTCTACAAGCGACTACATCAAAATTTCAAGAAGTGACCATGAGGGTTAGGCTATCACAAGTTTGATGGATAGGATTCTATTGTTTTATTGCAATACTAATTTTGCGGTGGAAGCTCAACAATAAGGTTCCTCTTCTTCCTAATTCCTCCCTCCTTAGTGCCTCTAGCATCGTGTATTAACAAGGCATACCTTATTCTTTTAGTCGAGATCTAAACCCTAGTTCAAAAAGATATTTCAAAATTTAATTGGATATAATCTTGTCTTGTCAACAAAAGATAATGTAAAACAACATAAAAATTCATGAATTTCTTTTTTTAAAAGGATTATACTATTCTAAAAGTCAATTTATATGACAAGAAAGTGACCAATTTTTTTTATAGCAAAAAATGGCCAAAACCTTTGTCTATAAAGACTAACTTGATGAGCAGATCTGTGTTATGCGGTGTCATATCATGTTGTACGATTCACTTTTAGATTGCCATGATTCGTGTGTGCCCAGCATTGCTAGCTGTTCAAAAACAAAATGTTCCTCGTGACCTTTAAAACTAGGTTTAACCTTTGCCAAGTCAACTCTAGATTTAACCTTATGATCATTAGAAAATGGATGAAACTGTATAACATCCAAAAACTGCTTCAATAGAATGTGCAATATTAAACACATTCAAAAACCTGGAACTGCTGAAATCTCTCTTCATCAGCTGCTAGTTGTGATCTTAAATTTTTCTCTGCTGTCAATAGTTGTGAAACCTGTTCAGCATATAATTGCATCTGTGTTTGTTCCTTGGCGGATTTCTCTTCCTGTTGCTGAAGTTTGAGATCAGCAAGCTGAAGTTCTAATGCCTTCTGCTGTAACTGTACAAGTTCAATAGATGAAGTGAGAGCAGTATGCCTTAAAGTCAAAAATAGAGTATGCCTTAAAGTCAAAAATAGATTTAGATAAATAAAGATGCTAAAATTCTTGCTTGTAGACCTTACTTTTTGGCTGAAGTGTTGCTCAGACAAAGCGTACTGATCAGCAAGGAGCTTTAACTTATTTCTCAGTCTAAAAGAAGGAAAGAAATTATAATTCAAACAAATTACCACAAAAAAACAAATGAAAGGGTCATCATTTGGCAAAGCAAATAAAAATGGAACACGTTGAAAATGGATTTATTAGTAAGATAAGCAAAACATAAGCATTTTTAACATGTGATAAGTTGAAACATAATCTGCATGACATAAGCATGGCAACAAGGTGATGCTTAACAGCCAATATGCTACCAAAGTAAGCATTAACTGATTAACCAATACATGTGAGAAAAAAACCAATATTTATCCAAAGAAGATAATAGTAAAGCAAGGACTCAAGAGTCAATAGTGTAAGTTTACATAGTTTTACACATAAACTGTAGTAATCATGTGTACATCAATTGATTCCATTATATCCACATCTCATACTAAATGAAGGATACCGATTCCTATTATTAGTCATTTGTGCCTCCAAAATTGAAGGTTTTAACTGATGATTCACACAAATAACCTACTAGATATTAAGCAGATCATTAGGCTGTCAACAAAACAGTAAAATAATGCAAAATAACCACAAGAGGACGACCTTTTCTGCACCATAGGTTACTAGTAATGACATATTTCTATTCATAGCTACAAGTATTGCAGGAAATGGACACACATAAAGTACATATTGAATTATATTTCTACAGCTAGGAGGATATAACAGTTGCATGCACGACTCTATCCTGTCATGCTGAGATAGAGACAAACGAAACAAACAGAGAAGCAACAATTTTTTAGTATAATTGGAGCACAAAAAGTGATATTGCTTACCGCAACCGGCCCAGTATCACCGGCCCCACGGCAAGATACAATCTTTAGTATAATGGTTCTATAGAAGCAGGATATTCAGAGATGTCTGGTACCAAACTTGTGCATGAGCTCAATTTTTTTTATTATTAACTTGCATTTTTCCATGCAATGGTGAAGCAGCAGTATACTCAGAAAAATCACACCAGACTTTGAGAATTAAAATGTTCTGACTAATGAACTCCCATCAAGGCATCAATAAAGAAGCTAATTGTATGGTTTACTAAAAAGAGTTGGTCTAAAACAATGGTGGGTGAAGAATCATAACTGGGTGTGGAGGGTCCACTACAATTAAAAACCACAGAGTAAAGGCCTGATATAATGCTGTAAATACATTCATCATGCATGCAGAGTAATGAATGCATGTCTCAGTTAAAATTAAACAATGTCTTGCATGAATTGCTACCACTTTATGGGCACTAAGAAACTGTTCTTTGGTACCTAATTGTTTGTGATGTGATTTAGAGAGTGAATGGTGACTAACAGATAGGCAATGATGAAAACTTCACAAAATTATGATCAAAACACTTGCAATGCACATCTAGGTGACCTGGAACTACTCAACCAATCTTTTTAATTTACCTTCGAATTCATCCTTTTGAGGAAAAGAAGCATTAGCCTACAGCTTGACTGAAAATTTTTGTTAACTACTAGCATTTGATACACTAAGACTATTCCAAAGAAAGAAAGAAAAAAAATTCTAAATAACAACCCTACTCAGTTTTAATCATTCTAAGATATCCTTCTTTTAATACATCTCAAGAAGAATCTCTAACCATCTTACATCTCATTTTCATTGAGCTGAGAAAGGCATTCATCTTTTTGCACCTCAAGCTTGTTGCTGATATCCTAACATAAGAGTGTGAAAGTTAACTAATCAATCAATTCTTCAATTCTTTTGCATGGAAACAAAAGTACAAAACTAGGGCATCTAAAAAGTGAACGGTTCTAGTAATGAGAATTAAAATATAGCGAGATAATGCCAAGGGAAGTATGTCTCACAATTGATTACCTAATTCTAGAAGTGACACAATTATGATAGTCCATGCATCATACTTCAAAACTTTTTTGTTAATGCAAAAGCAGAAAGTGGACTAAAAACAGCAACAATGCACACTATTCATGGGATTGAAAAGTTCCGTGCCTAAGATGGTCAGTTTGATTAATCTAAGAAATCCTAAGTCCACAAGGCTTGTGAGAAACAAAAAAAAAAGCAGCTAGTTAGTGCATTTTCCAACAGTTTCTTACTGTTACATTAGGAATTTCCAATTCCTTCCACTTGGAACTGTTATTTTTCACTCAAGGTTTACATATGCGAGGGTGTAACCAGTTTTGGAGAAGTTTTTTGTTCAGTGGTAATCAATCATTTTCACAATAGATTGTTAGTTTTAAGAAAAATTAGTTGGTCAACAATCAGTTTGAATCAAGGTTGTCAAATCATGGTTTGTATTGTTTGAATGAATTATCAAATTGTGAATCGTCAATTGTATTGCATCATAAATTGTAAGGTTCATTCGGATGAAACATTATAAAATATGTTTTTAAAAAAAACATTTTTATTTAGAATAATTTAGGTATCTAAAAGTATATAAAATAATATAATATTTCATTTAATAGCATAATAGACGGACTAGATGCTTATTTATAATAAAAAATTTAAATCCATATAGTGATCATTTTATTTCATTTCATTAAGACTCAAAATGAAAGAAGTAATAGGAATCTTCCTCATCAAATGTTGTGACAACTTGACATAGGAAAATTATTATGGATAAATGGAAGATAAATTAGACTTAATATGACTTATAGGTCACTATCAGTGTTATCTTTAATGTCATTATATGTGTTGGTATAACAAGATTTATTATCTCAATCATTATTAGATGTTGAGTTCATAATGGCTCTCAATTGTTATCAGGTGTCAAGTTCATATTGACTATCATTTACTTTGTGTTTCCACTTGATATGCTTTTTTTAATGTTTATTGTTACTTCAAGACTTCACTCTATTCTTCCATTATACTTCTACAATATAATATAAAATTCATTTGTCTTCTTTTACAATAAATTTGAATTAATTTCTAGAATATTAGGATAGTTTAACTTCTTGACGAGACATTATAATTACCATCAAATAACATTCCTACCTTAATTGCATCATTGAACTTCGTAGACAAATCTTGTCTCATGTTCTGTCCTTCTGTAGATACTCTTTGGCATTCATCCTACAGAAAAGATCATACCATGTCATAAGCCTGGTTTGACCAAAAAAAAAATAGATATCATATTCTAAATTTGGAAATGTACCATCAGCATTTTATTCTGACGTTGCAACTCCCTGCAAAGTGACTCAAGCCTCTCACGGATAGAGATAGCTGCAAGAAACAAGTGATTTAAACAGGACATTACAATATTTTTAACCATGAAAGAGAATAGGATATATGGGCAAGTTACTATTTCCATACTGAAGTAAAACAAAATAAGGACTTCCCCCTGAAAAGCTGACTAGTAACAGGCAGGCCCACAAATGAGCCAACCCGAATCACCTGGACTGTGGTGAGCAAATTTAATAAAAGAAAATTGTCGAGATTGTGCTGCCATTAAGTTTTAACCAAGCTCACCTAAGACAAGGTTATCCTTACAATTTAGTTAAAACATGAATTGTTCTCATTTTAACAATCAACAAATCAGTTGGAACTATAAAACGTACAAGATATCAATAATAACATACACAAATAGTATCATAAATATATACATGTATTATATTTCTGTATAGGTATATTTGAATCGAAATGCAAAGAGAACAAGAGAAGCTTGTCATGAAACAAGTTAAGCTTACTATCCAAACTTTTTTATTTTATATCATTTTATACAATAAACAAGCCTTTCTGGAGCTTGAACATATGTTCAGTTATAGCTCTAGAAACAGGAGGAAACTAGACATCAGGATAGCTATTGCTTGTTTGTAGCTCTTACTCTTTAGTTGCACCAATCATCTGTGCAGCAGGCCTTACTAAAAATCAGATTTCATGAATTTCATACAAGCCTAGTGTGTACCTCTGCTTTTAAATCCACTAGAAAATACCCAAGTTTATTTAGAAAAAAGGTTAATGAGCTAGACGACACTTGACAGAAGCAGCTTGAAGTTAGTTATTTCAAAAATGAAAATCTTGATAACCAAAATCAAGGGTTGTCAAGGATTTGTCATTCTAGAGGATGTAAAAGAAATATCAGTCTGCCAAAGGGATTATATTTTACAATTTTTATGGACTGCTAAGGAATTCAAAAAACTATGTCAGATGTTCTTTGAGAAAATAGGAAATTATGTATTTAATTAAAAAGTTAATGGAGAAAAGAGTATATCAAAAAATCCTATACAGACTCTATCTAAATATGTATTAAATTAACTATTTTTATGTTTAGACCCTCATATATTTACATAATCACAAATATTCAACACTCAAACTAGCTCAAAGGTATTATAAACAGCTTATTACAAATAAATTCAGCTCTAGGACCTTATAAAAGCTCAGTAAACTTGCTAGCAGACATGTAATGATCCTTAGATTGCATATTATCTATAAAAAAAATGACAATCTATCTCTCTGCATTTTGTCCTTTCATGAAAATAGATTAGTGGCCTGGAAACAGCCTCTTGCAAAAAGTAGGATAAGGTTGCGTACAATGGATCCTTCCCCGGGACCCCGCATGGCGGGAGCTTCGTGCACCGGGCTGCTCTTTATGAAAATAGATTAGTGGCAGCAGCAGTATGCATAGAGGCCTGATTATCATAATAAAGCTTCAATGGCTTAGTATGAATCCTTCCTACCACAGATTAATTATTTAAGCCAAATACACTCCCATGTGGCAAGAGTCGCAGCACTATATTCTACCTCAGTGCTTGATTTGGTCACTACAATATGCTTTTTGATTATCCAAACTGTCAAATTTTGTCATAAAATGACACAATAGTATTATAACACGGAATATCTATCTATAAGATAACCAGCTCAATTTGCATAAACGTAAATAATCTGAAGATGAGTTTGATTGCATGCATTCTTGAGATATTGAAGAATTCTTAAAGCAACCTAGTGATAGCTGTTATGAAGGCTCAAGAAATTGACTAAGAACACTCATGAAAAATGAGATACCAAGTCTAGTGGCAAAATAATTTATTTTATTGATCAATTTTTTGTACTTGTCTGGATAGGAAGATGGAAACTTCTAAGCCCCCGGGGCAAGGTTGAGTTGGCTAGTGCGGAGCAGAGTTGCTACCATAGGGCAAAGGTTCAAATCTCGGCAAAATCAAGGAAAAAAAAACCCTCCTCCGCATTGGCCAACTACAGCTTCCCGATTTACCCCCTCACAGATGGTCGTGGAGTCGACCGTGTGGAGCCGCTGGGATGGCGGATTCCACCTTTTTTGCTACCTGGATAGGAAGATGGCTCTCTTTGTCTTGGCATTAGTCTCGCATAGGGATCCACAGAACTATTTACAAGTGTAGCACTTATATAACTTGATTAAACATATCAAACACATATCACACTATTAGATATAAATGCTTCAGGTTGCATAAGTCCTTGGTTTCATAGTGTTGATACAATATCACTAGTGTAAGCAATGGAAAAACATATGCAATTTCCAGCTTGAGGTAAAATGAGATACTAAGGGATTTGATTCAGTTCTTACAAACTAGATAAGAGCATAACCAAATTTAACAAATCATAACCTAGGATATTGTTTCTATTAAAATTGATTGGCTAACCATTTACCCGATAACTCAAGCTATTATCAAAAGAACCAATTTATATATTCATATTATTAATACTTTCCCTTCGTATATGGATGGGTATACTTCACTTGATTAGTCCAACTCCAACATATAGATTGATCTAATAATATTTTTTACAACAACAACAACAACTAAGCCTTTTCCCACTGGGTGGGTTCGGCTGTATGAATCCTTTTACGCCATTGAGCTCTATCTCCTATTATATCATCATCTATATTTAAATAAATTTTATCTTGTTTTATTGTTGCTAACCAAGTCTTTTTTGGTCTTTCTCTTCCTCATTTGATATGCATGTTTATCATAGTTTCACATCGCCTAACTAGAGCATTTATTGGTCGTCTAAGTACATGTCTGTACCATCTTAAACGTGTCTCTCGAGTTTTTCCTCAATAGATGCAACTCCGACTTTCTCTCTAATGCTCTCATTTCTTATTTTGTCCATCTTCGTATATCCTCATCTCTGCAACTCTCATCTTCTGCTCATGTGCTCGAGTCATAGCCCAACATTTAGCTCCATATAACATAGCAGGTCTAATTGCGGTTTTATAGAACTTACCTTTACGGTCACATAAAATACTCAACGTTCCCCTCCATTTCACTCATCCTGCTTGTATTCTTTGTAAGACATATCTCTCAATCCCTCCATCATTTTGTAAAAATAATCCTAAATATTTAAATCTCTCGGTTCCGGACAACTCGTCCTCTCCTATCTTAACAATTGTTTCATTACTTCTAATATTGCTAAACTTAAATTCCATATATTCTATCTTCAATCTACTAAGCTTAAAACCTTTCCTTTCTAGTATTTCCCTCCAAGATTCTAACTTAGCATTTACTCCTTCACGTGTCTCATCTACCAAAATAATATCATCTCCAAACAACATGCACCACGGTACAGTGTCTTGAATGTGCGCAATAGGGACTTAGAGCTGATCCTTGATATAACCCTATCTTTATGGAAATGCTTGGATACTCACCTAGAGTTAATTTTGTCATTACATCCTCATACAAAGCCTTAATTAGTTCAATATATGTTACGCTAACATCTCTCTTTTCTAAAATTCTCCATATAATTTCTCTTGGGACTTTATCATAAGCTTTTTCTAAGTCAATGAATACCATATGTAGATCTTGTTTTTGCTCCCGATATTTTTCAATTAATTATCTAAGAAGATGTATAGCTTCTATTGTCGACCTTCCAGGCATGAACCCAAATTGATTTTCTGTCACTGTGGTCTCCTTCCTTAATCTTTTTTCTATTACTTTTTCCCAAAGTTTCATAGTATGACTCATTAGTTTAATACCCCTATACTATGCACAATTTTGTATGTCTCCCTTATTCTTATATAAGGGAACTAGAGTATTTATCCTCCATTGATCAGGCATTTTTTTCGTTTTCAATATCATGTTAAATAATTTTGTAAGTCATTCAATACTTTGTTTCCTTGAGCACTTCCATACCTCTATCGGAATATCATCTGGTCCAACGGCTTTTACATTGTGCATCTCATTTAAAGTTTATTTTACTTCTGAAGTTTGAATTCTACAATAAAAATTAAAATTTCTATGCTCATTTGACCTAATTAAAGTAGCTAAGTTAAGTTGGTCATCTAAACCTTCATTAAAAAGTTGATGAAAATACCTCTTCCACCGCTCTTTTATTTCTCCATCGTTTACTAATACCCTATTACATTAATCTTTAATACATTTTATTTGACTAAGATCTCTTATTTTTCTTTCTCTCACTTTAGCTATTCTATAAATATCTCTTTCCCCTTCTTTTGTATCCAATTTTTGATATAACCGTTCAAAAGTTTCATTTTTTGCTTCACTCACTACTTTCTTAGCTTCTTTCTTGGCTATTGTATATTTTTTTATAATACCTTATAAGCTATTCATTTTTCCTTCACTTTCTCTTGTACTTTCTCATTCCACCAACAAGATTCTTTACTTAGTGGTGCATGCCCCTTTGACTCAATGAGTACACTCTTAGTTACTATTTTCAACTTTGATACCATCTTATCCCATGTTGTATTAGAGTCACCGTATATTTCACCTAATGCTTGCACTTCTACCTTCCTTAAATATATGTTGCTTCCCAATTCCCATCCTTTAACTTTCACCACTTAATTCTAGGAATTGTATATATTTTCTTTCTATTGATACTATGTTTGAGGCGTATATCCAACATTACTACCCTACATTGGGTAGTTAAGCTTTCTCCAGGGATGACTTTGTAATCTTTACAAATCTTTCTATCCTTCTTCCTAACCATAAGAAAGTCAATTTACGATTTATTATTCCCACTTTTGAATGTGACTAAGTGTTCTTCTCTTTTCTTAAAAAACGTATTAGCTAATATAAGGTCATATACTATCGCAAAATCTAATAATATTTTTTAGCATGATCAAAATTAACACTGACTTGCTAGCCTACTACAATGCTAAAAGTTGATTGATTAACCACTTACCCTAAATGCTCAAACTACCAGGAAAGGGACCAATTTACATACTTATATCATTAATAGTTTCGATCATACAAAGACTTTTAAATTTCAACGCAGAATTATACTCCACCTGAACCACAAACATAAGTAGCAACTCCATGTAGAACTCAAGGTGATCACCATAAAAAAATATTCTGGACATTCAATTGATATAAAATCTATTGGGACCAATAACCAATGTAAGAAAGAGACAAATTAAAGTAATCCTACCCATAAGAGAGATTGTGTCCATATAGCCCACAACATATATCTGTGCATCCTTACGCCACAAATTAAGGTTTAAGATTGTCAATAAGCATCAAGTGGCTATGGCCTCGCAGCAGCCTAGCAGGCTGCCAATTTCTTTTTTATATTTTTTTTTCCTTTCTTCTTTTTCCCCTATTTTTATCTTTTTCTTTACTTTTTTCGATAGTTAATTCCTTTTCCTCCAATAATTTCTTTCCCTCTTTTATCTGTTTCTTTCTCTCCATCCGTCTACAATGTAAACAAAGACTAAGAATTGATAAGAAAGATTTCTTTCCCTCTTTCATCCATCTTTAAGAGTAATAGAGACTAAGGAAAAAAAACTTTAGGATGAAGATGGAGACGACTTATTAGGAAAAGCATCTATAGCAATCAAATATTAATAAAAATATTTTTTAATTATATATTTTATATTGAAGAAAATAACAAAACTGTATTGGCATGGTATGATATGGAACTGAAACTGAAACCGTAAACTCTGACATGGAAACCTTGCGATGTACACATGTACTGGATGGAGGATATCAGATTTGGATCAACATCTTTGTTTGCTTCAATTGTTTAAACCTTGGCAGGCAATGATAGCATAAAGTTATCAGAAAAGTAAACAATCAGACATCAGGCATGCTTAAGACAATGTAGGATGTCAAAAGTCAATATTGAACATTGACTAACATTTCAATCAATCTAGCTTTGCAGTAGCAATAAAATCATGCTGAAGATTTTCCCCGTGAGAAAATGCCAGTGCCAAATTTTAGCTGGATGATCAATCTCGTGTTATCACTGATTTGTTTACCCAGGCATTTGTTACACAGGCAAGAACATCATATAGTAAATTTTCTTCTATTGCGTCAATAAAGCAGAAAAACAACTAGATCTAGCATACAATATGAAAGAAGCTAAGCCTTCACACCTGTAGGCTAATGCTTTGTGTTGGGCAGCTAGGTTTCAAACCATAACAGACTTGCAAAGGTAATGATATGGAAAATAATCCGCATTTGGAATAAATCTAAGTAATATTGCTACAGGAAGATTTATGAGGATCTTCGACTTGACTAAGGTGATACCTAAGCTACTTTGCCAACACTTTAAAAGTACCAATGGAGTTTGCTCCTCGTTTTCCATTGTTTCTGGGCAAACATGAGGATGTATTTTTAAAAGAAGAATGAACAAGCTTGCTAACTTCAATTTTGTGCAACGGAGGACTTAAATCTTTTATCTGGAGGTGTCCATTTAATTCAAAGAGAACCAAACCAAACCAAACAGCATTGAATAAAATGAAATTTCTTTTTAGGTTGAATGTTTAGAAACTAGATCGAACCAAATTAATATGTAGACCAAATTGAATCTGAGCCAACAGATTGCTTCAATTTAGTCAAGTTTGAAGCAAATTTGCATTTAAAACATCATGATTTGTAAAGTTTATTAATCAATTCTAACATTTTATGAATTAAAATTTGTTTAAAAGGCTATAGTACACTAGATTAAATTACCATATTGTAATGTTTTCACGTGAACCTTATAAAATATGGGTTACTTGTGTTAAAATTTAATGACAAATGTTATATTTTATTATGTAAAAGTGAATAAATCAGTTTTCTGATTTTGTCTTGTTTACAATCAAGCAAAACATAATTTTGTTATGCTAGTGAACCAAATTAGTCCTAGACCAAACCAAACCCAATTTTTTATTAGATCATTTTGGTTTGAATTGCATATGTGGACACCCAGTTTTTAGCCACATGGACCTGGAAGAAAACCTATGTTGACAACACAAACCATTATAATGTAAGTTGTTTGGAAGTGTCTAACATAGAAATTCATGATCTATATTTCTACCAAAATTATGTTTTCCAATGTTTTCATGTCCAATTTTTGTCCTTATACAATCCAAAGATGATCCATCTGACAGTTAAGAAGTCTATATATATATATATTGCATAGTTAAGCACAAAGTGAAATCTCATCAATGCATAGAACATATGAATTGAAATTTGCAATACACTTATGTGAAGTAGAATTTAACCATCAAACTCAATTAAAAGATTTCAGATGGGAACTGAATGACAACTTTATGCATTTGGATTTCAAAGATATACTAAAGAGAATGTGTATAAAATAAATTAGTCCATTACTATTCTCAGTTGAAATGTAACATAAAGAGATTACAATACCATCATGCGCAGTTGATTCATTAAGATGGGAATTTACTGATTTAGTTATTAAACAAACAGATTTAACTAAGATACAGCCAAAGACAGTCATGAGTTTAGAATGGAAGTGGAAGGTTGAGTAATAATTTCAAGGATTTAGAATTGTGGACAGCCATACTAAAGTTTATATAAATTTGTTCAGCAACTCACCTGCATCTCTCTCTGCTACCACTTTTTGGTACTTCAAAGTAAATTCAAGCAACTCTTTATCTGACTTTGCGTTACGCTTTACAATTTTACGTTTTGTTTCACTGCTTTCCTGAAAGACCACCGAACATAAGATGGTAATTAGACCACAGGAAGTGCTAAGAGACAAAATGTTTAAGAAGTTGAAACAAAATTACCAAAAACCATAAAGCAGCATTGTTACATCTAAATTATATAAAAGAAATGTTAACAAATTATAAAGGAATTTAAATATTTAGTAGAATATTGTTTGAAAGCAAGAAATATCTGCAGATTTAGCCATCTAATAAATATACAAACAAGTACTAATTATCAATATATTTTTCTTGATAACTTGGTAGGAATATCAACAACATATTCATTTAAGCTTATTCATACATGTTAGAGCATATTTCCTAGCCGGGAAACAAAAAAAGAGTGTAAAAAGTGTTGGACCCCGTGGTTGTTTTATGTGATCAACCAAGTTAGTTAGGTCCTGTTTGTTTTTTACCCCTGTGTCTAAGTGTGCAGGAACTTAGGAGCCCAGGAAGTCGAGCGGAAGACGCAGCTAGCCAGAAAGACGACACAGGAAGGGAGCCGACGGGCTCGGTGCGTCCGAAGGACGAGAGAGCTGCGGAAGAGTACACTAGTAGACGAGAAGAACATGCGTGACGTTCGAGGGACGTAAAGCCGGGACGGAAGATTGCTCGAGGAAAAGGCCGGGAATTGGGCTCGGGTGAGCCCTATTCCGGATGGCCACAATCACCCAAGCTATCGGAGCATTGGAAGCCAAAAGGAAGTGTAAAGGAGCTGGAATGCTAGCTGAAGGCGCCCTCAATGAAGCAATGGAGGCGCCTGAGTTGTCCTCAACCTTGGAGGCGCCTCCAACAAGTGTTGAAGGCGCCTCCATTGTGCCTCCAACACTGCTTGAGGCGCCTCCAAGCTGGTCAACTCGACCGTTTGAGCGCAGATAGAGTTTTATCCGCTTGACTTGGTTGGAGGCGCCTTGGACCTTCGAGATAGGATTTCTAAGTGCTATTTAAAGGCCCCTGGAGCTAGGAAATCATTATTAAAACAAGCATTCAATTCCTAGCAACTTGTGAGCTCTTGTAGTGTGTAAAAAGGCTTCTCCGCCTACAGTGAAGGAGACATTCTAGTGGAACTGTGCAACCGCCTTGATTAACAACTGTCTTGGTTGTAACCAAGTTAATTTCTTGTCTCTTATTTTAATTCTGCCTTTTACTTTAATTGTTGCTATTTATTTTGAGTTGAGAACCGAGGAGGGTATACTCTTTCATTTTGCAGGCAATTCACCCCCCTCTTGCCGGCCCCTCTACACCAACAAAAAGTAGCTACAAAGCTAAGTTTAACAATCTCGCCCATGGTAGTCAAGATTGAGATACTGATATCAGAATCTTAAGATATTAATTGACTCAAACAATCCAGATCCCAAGAAGGACCTAAATTGGGCTAAGGATCTCATGAGATTACGATCTGACCCAATATTTGGTTGCCATTCCTACATAAGATCTTGGTCCCAATAAGATCGACTAGATATAGATAATAGAATATATATTCATGTTCAATTAGACATTTTAAAAATTGATATTTATGACAACGGAATGGGAGCCTTGGCGCAATGGTAAAGTTGTTACTTTGTGACTAAAAGGTCACGGCTTCGAATCCTGTAAACAGCCTATTACAAAAAGCAGGGTAAAGCTGCGTACAATGGATCCTTCCTCGGGACCCCATATAACAGGAGCTTCATGCACCGGGCTGCCCTTTTAATATTTATGACAACAATCAAACTTGTATCCCACTAAGTAGTACTCGTTATATAGATCCTCCTAGGTCATTAGGTTTGATCACTTACTATATTATCATTTATATTTAAATAAATTTTACACTATTTTATAATTGCTAACTAAGTCTTGTTTGGCCCGGAACATTTATTGGTGCTTAAATACATGTTCATACCATCTTAAACACGTCTCTTAGAGTTTTTCCTCGATAGGTGCAACCGCGACTTTTTCTCTAATATTTTCATTTTTTATCATGTTCATCTTCATATGTCCGCACATTCACCTTGGCATCCTCATCTTTGCAATTCTCATCTTCTACTCATATGCAGCTTCATAGTCCAACATTCTAGTCCATATAACATAACATATCTAATCGTCGTTTTGTAAGAGATATCTTACAATTAGAAAGTACACCTGATGTCCTTCACTCCTCCATTTCAACCATTCTACTTATATTATATTTGAAAAAATATTTCAATTGTATAAATTTCATTTTAAGTTCCATTTTTTCTAATTATTATCATTATCATCCATCTTAATTATCAATATATTTCTTATTTGCTACTTGCTATGTAAATATGAAATAATTTAAGATTTTTTTAAAAATTTTAATTATCCATTATATTATAGTGTTGTTTATACTTCATGAAATTAAATGATAATGATTAAAATGTTCAGAATAATACCATATATTAAAAGTGTATATATATTGTGTGTGACAAATTATAAAAGTAAATATAGTTCTAAAATACATTAATCAAATTGTAGGATCTTTCAAAGCTATGCTCTGATCCACTGGTCCAAACATATGGACCTCTTTCAGTTCATAGGTACGATGTAGATCCTGACAATCTTGATCATTATACAAGCCAATTTGGATATAACCACATATTATATGAGAAATAGAGACGAATTCCAAAAACCAAAAAACATTTACTCTTGAACTTATTTCTAATAGATAAATATAACTTTGAAAGAAACCAAACGGATCAAAAAGGCAGCAAGGCCTGGTCAAGCTAAATTTTTCACTATCACACGAATAATGCAGAATACAACTAAAGTGAGCCAATTATTAACTTTTACATTAAAAAAAATAGTATAATAGAGAAAAAATATATATTAAGCATCAAGTCTAGTATTAGATTAACACATTTTATCCTAGCATGATCCCAAGCAACTTATAAAATCTAAACCAACAAACATGAACAAGCAAGATTCACTTAAATACAAGTTCTTCTATGGTAGCATGTTGTCTACAAAACAACTAATTAACCTATCATGAATTAGGAAAAAAAATGTTATTTAGGTCTACTAGGGGACATTTAATTTCAGGTAAAATATGCCACAACTATTTGTCTGGTTGTGCATATGAAGAATGAATCATAACCTATTTTACTCTTTGATAGATGATATATAAAGTAGATGACACATGGGGAAGCATAGCCCAATACCTAGGCTAACCGAAGCCAATCCCTCTTTTTCTTTTTTCAATTGTATTATGTTAAGAGTCATAGTAAACTTATATTTATAGTAGTTCAACTCAACTCTTTCTTTTAGAGTCAGACAACATTAACAGGATAGAAATATGATAACTATGAACTATGAACCTGAAAAGCCTTTGTATGTCATAGTGTGGGTAAATAACCGAACAATAAATGAAAGTTAAGTCTTTTTTTTTTTTAGAAAATGAAAAGTCTAATAAACTAAATCAGGTTAAAATTTTAAACATATAAAGATGTTTATTTATTTTTAGTTTTACAATTTCTATAAGACAGTGTTAGGCAATCTGGCCAATAAAGGAGACCCCCGACTATTGTTCGAAGCTTTCAATAAATATATAGATAGGTTTTCTCTTCTCTTTTGCAATCACTTATCAAAGCACACAATCCCATGGGAGAGCTGACCAAGGCTCATTAATTTATCCTAGCAACATGCCAAATCCTGTGATATTGAACACTAAAGCTGACATACATACTGAACACTAAAGCTGAATAATTTGATAAACTTTTTTTCTAATTTCAACTGTAAAAAAAAAAAAAAAAAAAGGAACGAACAGTTGATAGGATCAATTATGATTGGCCAGAAGGCATTGGTAGTTTTGAATTAATACCATCATAACAGGTTGGGTTGGGCTGAATTTGATAGTTGTTTCTTTAATATTAAAATTTTTCTCACTTGGTTAACTATAATTAGTTATATAGCAAAGGACCATCGAGTATGATGAGTACAAAATTTGTGCGTCGAAGGAAACCTAATTGTTTTTTTTAGCTAGCACCAAATAGCTAGCCCTTCGGGCCGACTAATCCTAAGACCATCAAGTAAATCTAGAAGTGCTCAGCCTCATGGAAGTTTCCCACCGACCATCAAGTAAATCTAGAAGTGCTCGTAGCAGGTGGCCCTGCAGCCAACATGCAGGCTTGTCATCCCACCGGAGAAAAATACCCTGCAGTACGCTGTAGCTAAGAATCGAACCATGAGTGCTTGGAAGACTGCATGGGCACCTTGACACTGCACCGTAGCTCGGGGGGTGAAAGAACCTAATTGTTGCACATATACATGATGTTTATGTACTGAGTATCTTATCACATTGAAAAGTTGGGACAATAACTTAAGACTGAATTATCATTTGAAGCCAACCTTTGAGACGGATAAAAGCTCAAACCCAAACTTGGATTCACTTGTATGGTGCTCACAATCTTGTTCTTTCACTATGAATAAATTTCCCATTTTACTGCATTAGATTATTATTGTATTTAAATTTAACAATTATTTTGCAATATTTTTCTTATGTAAGAAAGATGAATTTATTGGATGTTCACTTTAGTTGGTAGTTGGGTGAAATTTTTTAACATGATTTCAGAATTAAGCTAAGAATGGACAAGAGAAAATATAACTCAAGCCCTCATACTGTGGCTCATGCCAAGCTAGATCCATGAAATGATCAGAAATTCAGGTTAGACGTCATATAATCTGTTGTCAAACTAGTCCTCATTTGGATGAGTTCGAAACATGTATTGCCAATAAAGACTCTTTCCTGCACGTGCATCTTTGTATGGAAAAAATGCAATTCAAGACTAAGATTTATCCAAACAATTAGAGAAGTGAAAATCACAACATGCGACCAACCCCAAATTCCACATCAATGGATCTTGTAGAGTTTGTTTAGATACTTTGCAAATGCATAAATATATATATAGTAAATGGTAAAATCCACATATTGTCACAAAAGAAGTGGATATAATACCTTGAGAAACACCCTCCTTTCTCGAGTCTAGTGAAGTAACTGGCATACAAAACTATCAAGCTATTAACTATCCAGTTGTGCAAACTAGAGTAAACAAGGAAGACTTAAAGGGAGATCAAACATAAGTAATTAGGACATGTACTGTACTCCTCATGGAACTACATAGTTTAAACTTTAAACAAATTGGTTGGTACAATTGTTTGTAAAACAACAATCTCTTTGGTTGGATAATGATAACAAGCAAGTTGTAATCCATTTAAAGATAGATCATATCCATATTAATGTAATGTTCATCAAAATCCATTTTTCATAGAAACAACTGTCAACCACTCAAAGCTAAATCATATCAATGTATCGACACTAAATCAAAGAAAATGGTCTAATCCTAATTAAAGAAGCAGTTGAAAGGTGAAATATAAAAGGAAGCAAACCAAACTAACCTCATTTTAATAGGACTAGAATATAAAAAAATCTATTACAACAAAAACGAACTCAACTATTAGGCACTGACAGTGAGAGATTCACAAACTCAATGCCTGTGAAAGAAGAAAGGAAAAGGCAAATACTACCTGAACAACATAAATATCTATGAGATCTAAGCATCCTGAACTCTAAATGCATGTCGATAATATTGTTAATGTAATTTTTCAAGAAATTTAAAAACTCACTCAACAAATTATATAAATTTTAAGCAATCAGCATATCCTGGTATGCATTTTACCTTTAGATTTGTTGGATGCAATTCCATCATGCCCTTTGTTTCTGTAAAATCCAAGTGAAAAGTAGAGTCAAGTTATCTTCTTTGTATCGCTAGGATTACTTGCATTGAGAAAAAATAACACGAGATGGGCATATTCTTTGTATAGCTAGCATCCATGGTTAGGCAATAGAAATGATAAGAAAATTCAAACATGCATGCGAAAAATATCATTAATATACAGTATGAGAATCTCTCTCTTAGACACTCATTTACAAATTCTTAAAGCAGTTATTTCTTAACATTTGTAAAAAAGGCAATAGTGGAAGTAGGTTCAAAAAAGACTTTCTTTAATGCTAATGAAATAAATTGTCCGATAAAAAAAAATCGGTACAATGTCAAAAGTATGGTTTTACTATGTTTCGGTTCTGTCAATATATTTAAATTCATTTTTTTACTTTTAACATTTTTTTATACATCTGACTTATTTTGTTTGAGCATTATGATACTACATTGTTATCAAACCTAGAAAAGTGTCTAATCCCATTATTTTCTTCCTTCAAGCAATGACACAATTTACATTCACATTTCCTCTACTCTCTAGTGAGATTGAATAAGGCAAATACCTGTCTCATATTGCATCAAATGGCATTAGAGTTCAACCTAGTTCTCATTATTGCCACCTCCACTGCCAACCATATACTACTTTGTCGATGTTGGCGTGCACACAAATCCACCTAAACATCAGATCTCCTTCACCTCTCCACATTAGCCCAAAACAAAATATCATTGTTATCCACCCAATTCTCCACCAGCCTATCACCCTAACTCACATTTTCACACCGCCTAGAAATCTCAATGGGTCATACAAACATTGCAATGCTCCAAATGGGGCATGACTGTCCATTGTTGTACGCTCTTAGGGCTACAAATACAATAATAAAAATCATTGAAAATTATAAATAACTTAAAACAAAATTTGAAGAAAAAACTGAAATATTAAATATGTTTCAAAAAATTTATAGCAAATTTAGTAATATTTTAAAGCTTTTTTTAAGTCCTTTGCGTTGTGACTCCGTTCACAGCCTTTTATTTTTCCTCCATCACATTTTATCTCTCTTCAATCCCTTGTAATGCTTCCATGGGGCTACAAATAATAATAATAATAAACATTTGAAAATTATAATAAATAAATAAAAAGAACTTAAATGTTAAAATAAAAAAATTATTAAAACTGCTTTTAAAAAATTGTAACTAATTTAGCAATATCTTATGCTCTTTAATCCCTATGCATTATGACTCCTCTCCAAGGTTCTAAAATTCGCTAGATGTTAATCGGGTGCCAAACCAGCGCCTAGTGCCTAGGCCGCCTAGGCGAGAACTAAGCATCACTTGGTGGATTCCATGTATCAACATAAATTACATAATAAATCATATACTAAAACTCCAACACAATAACATCAAATTTAAAATGAGTTCAAAATTACACAACTAATAAAATATCAGATATTTATTCTACTCCTTCGTCTCCATAATTTTCAACAACTTGTATTTCATCGGACACAAACTCAATATCATCATTATGATCCTCCACTTCTTCTTCTCAATTATTGAACTTAATATTATTAAAAAATAATTAAATATAATTTTCTTTACATAAAACTAATCTATCAGTAACTCGAATTAAAATTGATACATCATAATTATATAAATTAATTATTTATTCATTTAATTAATTATTAATTTAAATAATATATATTAAAAATAGTAAAAAATCAGAATATCGATTAAACAGTAAAAAAAATAAAAAAATAAAAAAAATCAGAATATAAATCTGATTTATTAGAATTTTCATAATATCAATTAATAAAATTTATTAGTTTTTAAATATATTTTTATTATATTTAATTGGGATAATTTAATTAGGCTTTATTAAAGTTTATTCGAAATATTACACTTCAGTTGGGAATTGTTTGAATTAATTAAATTATTTTTGATAACACTAGGCGGACGCCTAGACCGAAATTTAGAACACTGCTCCTCTCAAACCCCTTTTTCCTCCCTCACATGGAAAGACCACCACATGCTCATATCCTTCCACTCCTACATGCTTTAGCCCTATGGAGATTGTGTGCTTTCTAATAGTTTTGTAGTTCCTTTCCTAAAGTCCAACGTTGTTTCTCTGCAACAAAGCAAAGTATGTTGTACCACTTTCTAGTCTTCTTGTTGTTCCAAGGAGGATGTATCTACTCGCAAACCTATGAATGTGGACCCAATTCCACATTGGTCCTAGATCACCCATTAGTAAGTTTCTTTTTGATACTATAGTAAGACAAATCATCAATTAGAAAAAAGAAAGAAATAGGGAGTGGGATCAATGGACAAGATCCAATGCAAGAGCCTCGTAGTTTTTTAGAAAACTAAGAAGAGGGATGCATCGCACCAGATTTCATACAAAAAATGTAGCAGAGTAAGGGACTTGACTAAGACATGGTGGAAAACTATGATAATAAATTGAGATAGCAATGCATCTTCTCTATACTTGTCTTGTCAACCTGAAACGATCAAAACTTCTAAAATTAAATGTCTTGGCTAAGTTTTTTTTTTAACATTTAATTAATTTTTAAAAAACAACATCAAGTCCCAAACCATCTACCATAAAATTTATCAACTCTTTATAACCAGTATTACTTGTCAAATAATACATCCTAAAATGACACAAGGTACTAACACCTCCATTGTAAGATATATAGCTACCTAAGTGTAAAGACCTTGAAATCAAAACACTCCAGTATAGAGACATAGAGGACAAAAAGAATAGACCAAAAGACTAGAATGCAAACCCTAGAAACTTCAAAATTTATGCGTTACTTGCTAAAATGACAAAAGGAAAGGAGTTTGAACAAATAGCAAGAACCTCATCAAAATCTAACATGCATAGACCAATAATTACACTACCCGATTGTATATTTAAGAAAGAATTAAGTGAATTTCTTAAAAATCATAAAACTGGTAAAGAGCATGAAGATGAATGTACTGGTATCGGATGATCTATAACGTGGATATCAGTCATATTGGATCAGTAGGATTGGTGGAATCATAATCACAGGGGGAAAATTTAAAAAACGAAAAGAAAAAAATTAATAACATAAGAGAATAAGTGTTTAAAAAAGATAAATCAGCATGATTTACTCTCGACGTGGTCAACCTTAAAAAAAAATCACTAGGAAGGTAACACTAGTATAAACAAAACTCCATATACTAAATAACACCACGGAAAAGGGGAGATTTTTCACCTGTTTCCGAACTCTTGCTGTCTCTTTGGCTGTTTCCCTCAGTTGCAGTACCTAACAAAACCTCATCCTTCGGTATACTTGACTCGGATGCCTCATCACCGGGTTTCGACTCCAAAATCTCACCTCGCCCAGATGAATCGGGACAATCTCCTTTCGTCAAAAGGTCCGCAGATGTGACGTACCTCTCTGAACCATTCGCCAGAGGATCCGGAGGAAGGGTTTCCGCCCCTGATCCGGAGGGCGGGGGATACGGGTCCACAAGCTGTTCGACCGATGGCTGGAGATCGACGAAGGCCTCTTTGTAGTCGGAAGGCGGCGGCAGCGGCGAGGGAGAGAGGTCAGCGGAAACCTCAACGAAGCCGTCGGGCAAGGAATCAGCTTCGGGGAGGCGGTTTGCCAGAGAAGATTCCATTTTCTACAGAGCACGACAGGAGAGAGAGTAGTGAAGACCGATCGTTCGCAGAGAAAGGGAAAAAGGCGAGAATCAGGATCGGAGCAAGAACGAGAAGAGAAGGGGTTTCCTCACGCTGCACTCTTATAATTTATTATCATTAGGATTATGATTAATATTTGAAAAAAGTTCAAATTCATTTTAAATATGAGAAATCTAGAACAAGCCACCTTTTTATTAAAATAAAAAGTTAGAAAATTCATCAACGTTTCTCTTTTTTCCCCCTAATTGGTATAGATATTTTGGGCAAAAATTAAATATATATATATATATATTATTCAAAGGGCACTCCTCTTTATGCATCTCAAATGATATAGATTGATAAATTATGAAAGATTTTTTCCAATAATAATAATGTATGTAGAGGTGAGGTAATTCGTATGACTTTAATATTCATTAGGAATCGACCTAAGTTTATCCATGGCAACATCACTGTATGAATCATCTATGCTAACCCATGGGAGCAAAGGGTACTCCTCTTTCGTTTATTATCAAAATAGCATCTCATACTATAAAGTATATTTTTATTTTTGAAATTATCTTTATTTTGTTACGTTATAACAACTATGAAATCATAAATACGATGCAATTATAATAACTATGATCTTATAATTATTATACAATTATAGCATTTATAATTTTAAAACTACTACAATTGTAAATTTATAACAATTATGAGATCATAGCTTATATAGCACAATGTTAACTGGTGTTGATAAAATAAAATATCAACTATGATTTGTAGCTATTATATATAATGTCAACCAACGTTAACCAATGTTGAGTAAAGTACTCATTGTAATAATTAGATAATTGCTATATTATAGTGTTATTAGTATGGAAAAGATAAAGTATTGATACAATATAATATTAAACAATGTTGATAAAAAAAGAATATTCATATTACAACAGTTATACATTATAACGACTAAAATATAGATCAAAATTGAAATTTTTATATTGTAACAATTATAAATCATAACTGATATAAGTATATAGTAGTTGATGAATCATAGCTTTTATAATTATGTAGCAGTTAATGAATCATAACTGTTATCTTGTGTGGTAATTATAAGTTCATAATTACTACAATAACATCAAAAGTAAGGGTAGTTTTAAAAAAAATATATACTGACATGGGATAGAATATAGTTCTAATAATAAATAAAAGAGGATGATTCCAAAAACAAAGGAGAACTTTTTTTATTTTTTGTCCTATATTTTTTCACCTTTCATTTTTAAATAGACCTTATGGATTTAATTTCTTAATAATATGAATAGAAAAATAAGACACCTAATTTAATTATTTTAGTAGTTGCCAAATGGTAAAAATCACTAGGGGAGTTATTGGATCAAAAGATCATTAGAGGAGAAAGAGAATAGACAATTAAAAATTGTCTTATACAATTATAAATTAATCCAAGTATTAGTTTAGTATGTATGTGAGATTTTACTATCCTAACGGTTAAATAAATGTAAACAAAGAAAATAATGTTTTAATGTGATTCAAAGATGGCCTCTCAAACAAAATTATGAAATCATCCTTTTCACCAAAGATAAGATACACTTCTACTCGAAGAGAAAGGATAAAGAGAACTTCAAAGATAAGGATGAGATATTCCATTGTAGGATAATCTTGGAGGATCGTTAAAGTGACAATTTTATCTTTTGCCATCAAAGATGTTCAATTGATGAGATTAAACTCCTTGATTGCATTGGACATGAGAATGTTGAGTAAGTACTATTGAGAATATTTTTCGTGGAAGATCTTATATCACCTCTTCTTATAGACTAGTTTTAATTATATACAATCGCTCTACATAAAATAAATTCAAATGCACAATTGGTAGATCATAATCATCTTTAAGTTCTAAGGCCCAAAATGTCTCTATACTTATAAATTAAATCTATCATCTAAACTAGATACAAGTATACTCATGCTCAACACTAAGATGAGCGTATTCATCTTTTGCCACTAAGTATACCCATGCTCATGTGACAAAAGGCGATTCGCTCACCCCCAGCGCCCCCGCCAACTCGTCCCTAGACCAACACGGATGAGATAAATCACGGGTGGCTACTAGCCATTAGTACAAATGGCCAAGACATAGAGGAGATTATGCTCGGTCACGCTGAGTTTCAACCCCAATACCTCATGTGGCAACACCCCATATATCTTAACCATCGCACCGCCCCGAGGAGACTAAGCTAATCACACCCCATGTCTAAACCCTATACCCATGCTCAAGAAGAATATCAAATATAAATTGATAAGCTAATCATTTACCGATAATTAAAACTTATGATTAATCTTAATTTTAAAGTAAGAACTAACGATCTTCTCTTTTTTAATATTTACAGATAATTTAAGTTAGATGTTTCGATAATTAAAGAATATGTGTCAACAACAATAATAAAAGACAGTTCGGTGCTACCACCAATTCGAGTCCTGAAGAAGAATAATTTTACTATTGCGCTAAAACTCCGTAAGGATAATACACAACAATACTAGAAAATAAATACACTATTTAAAAGTAGATGGTTTTGATTACAATGTAGATTCTATTATCCAAATGATAATTGAATATTAATAAAAATTGATAGAAGTATTATTTTTTGATGGATTAAGAGAAATATAAAACTATCCTAAAGTATACAGTGATCTTGAGAATACCAATTTCACAATACAATAATACTTGCTACAATTTAGCTGAATGGCAACATCAAATGATCTCACACATGTACATATATTGATATCTAAATAAGCATGTAGGATTTCCAATGCCTACTGGAGATTTCAACATCGGCAAGCCTCAATTTCTTAGATCTTCCATGTTTTTGATCTGGTTCCATCAACTAGCATAACTACCCTCAATGGAACTTTCCAAACAGTTTGTCGAAGTGGAAAAGATGCTTCCGGACATGATAAACATGGACTGTATATAGCACGGCGGCTGACGACACTAGGAAGAACGACAGGAGCACCAACTGACCAAAATCCTGTTAAACCGAATCAAAAGAATACGCGGGAAAGTTGAGGAAATCTGTCTTCTAATAAGGTATTTTGGTGAAAGAAATAAAAAAGATGTTTACCCTGGGATCTGAAATTATTGTGCCCATCACATATGTCAGCAAATCTAGCATAGATTGCAACGAGTTTTGGACGCCTCCAACCATGCATCGATCAGATTCAGGAACACGATCCTGTTGTACGACAAGCATCGAAAAGTTGATATCGAAATTCCAAAATTTGCAAGGAAACTCAAGCACCAAGAGAGGTAAACTCCAGCTCTACAGATTCCATTTGGGCATTGGTCACCGATGAACATGCCAAAAATAGAATTGATGCATATACTATTACTTCTTCACCATCAGATTCACTCGAACTGATTCTGATTCTGGCTAGTCCGGCCTTTGATGGCACCGCTACAAAATGATGCTGGTTTATCATCCCTAATGATGCTTTAGTGAGTCTGTTCAGGTGCCTTAAACCTCTGCTCTAATACCATACTAAAGTTGATTAACTAACATTTATTCCCAAAACTCAAGCTTTGAGGAAAAGGATTTTCGGTATTCAGAATTTTCCTAATTATGAATTATGTTATTCGGACTCAGGCATGAATATTCAACACGACTATTTCTAAAAAAATTCTATGGGTGACCGATATAAGTCTTAAGTATATACTCAAAGTGTTAATGTGCAAGAGGGGTATAGAGGAGTTGGATGAAGAGCCAAAGTATCAAATATTGCGAATAACAGTCTTGGCAACTGATGGCAGACGACATACTACTATTAGAACTATCTGAAATCAACTCTACCTGCATTTGTTGCACGACAGATAAATCGAACATCCAGAGTCCAAGGCGTGATGCCGCAACTCCTCCCATCAGCATCCATGCTGAAGTTATGCTGTTACCAATCCAAACAGATGCGACACAAACCAGCAGGAAGCACCACTAGAGAAGACAACCAAAGTATCAGTTTGCTATTAGTGAGATTAAAATACAAACAATTCAACAAAGAAAATTCAAGGGAACAGAATAGGATGTTGAATTAACACACAAACCTGAGTCCAAATGGACCACAGGCCAGTCCTGATTGTCGAAATACGTGAATGAACAATTGGGTACACTACAGTTGCTGCTATTCCAATTATAGCACTAACACCACGCGCTATACCAATCACGTAGGCAGGTATGCCTTGCCACTCCAAGGTAGCAGTCATTAATGTTCCAAAGCTGAGAAGGGTAAGCCAATGCAAGAGTTATCTTCACTTTCATGCTGGGGTCGAACAATGGCAATAGAAATAGGATACACATGTAATTATACATGACAACAAGAAGAAAAATGAGATGAGAAACCCATAGTTTTCCCAAATATCCAACCCAGCAGAATTTAAAAGAGCTTTTCATTCATTCAACATGTTGGATTCCCTTCCAACATTAGAATGAAGAGATAAAATTTTGCTGGAGAGAAGTGATGGCATATCACAATCCATATCATGCGTAGAGCAAGCAAGCACGCAGAAACAGTCTCACGGTTACTACGAAAGCTTAAGCTTATGAATTAAATGGAAAGGCAATAACACTAGCATGATATAAGAGAAGACATTGCAGTCTAATCTATCAATGTATGAATTATAAGAATAAAATCCAAGTAAGGTTAAGACAATTAAGTATTTCTTTGTGTCCTTAACAGTTGTCTAGATATTTCATGCAAGTGGGGCGCTTCGAAGAATGTGGTGGGGACACCCTATATTATATTGAAGAGTCATGGTTGGAGTTATATGAGGCAGAGAGAAACCAGTTACTAGTACGTAATGTGGTGGAGACACCCTATGTTATATTGAAGAGTCATGGTTGGAGTTCTATGAGGCAGAGAGAAACCAGTTACTAGTAAGTAATGTGGTGGAGAGACCCTATGTTATATTGAAGAGTCATGGTTGGTGTTCTATGACGCAGAGAGAAACCAGCTACTAGTACGTATCAAAGCCAACTCATCTGGTTCGTCATTGTTAATCTTGGGATTCCTGTATTTTAGTCTAAACCATCGCTCGTTCACTTTTTTTGTACACACTTCTTGATGTTATCTTACTTGTTTCTCATGATCATCTTCTTCATGTTGATCTTGTAATAATACTTCTAACTCTTTTGTTAAGGAATTTCTTAATGATTTTTTTCTTTTAAGAATTTCTTCTCTTTCTTCAAAGATTTCTTCTCTAAAAGACACTCCTGCTACTTTCTGTTGGTGCAGTTTTCACTAACGGTCTAATTCAGGTTTTGATAAATAACAAGTGAATTAAGTTAAGTGTTTTGTTGTCTAACCATTTCATCCACTGTGCAGGAGTTAATAGTCCAAATAGGTCAACAGGCCGATCAGATATCTAGCGGGAAGTCCAGATAGGTCGACGGGCCGACTGGATATCTGGCGGGAAGTCCAGATAGGTCGATGGGCTGACTGAATATCTGGTAGGAAGTTCAGATAGATCAACGGGTCGACCGGATATCTAGCGAAAAGTCCAGATAAGTCGACGGGCTGATTGGATATTTAGCAGGAAGTTCAGTTGAGTCCGGGGACAGGACAACTGGTAACTAAAGGTAAGTCACTGAAGGATAGTGACTTAGTAAGGACGTGTCCCGATTGAAGGGACAGTAGGTGTCGGTCTATTTTAGGTCCATTTGGGAATCCTAAACTGAGACCTTGTCTAGTTCCTGGTCCTGGGAGGACAGGAACTAATTACTACTTCTTATTATGACTGTGCTAACTTTGGTTTGCAAGTTAAATGCTTTAGATTTGGACTAACACAACTTGCAGGATAAAAAGAGCAAAAAAACCTTCGGATGAACAATACCCGAAGGCGCCTTCAAGGTGAAGGAAGGCGCCTTCACACTGTTCATGGAAGACGCCTTTCATGCCTTGAAGGCGCCTTCCGCAGGATGAAATTTAGACGTCATTGCAGATAAGGAGCACGCTGTTCGAGATAGGATTTATCCCATTGGAGGTGCCTTCCACACCTATGGAAGGCGCCTTCCATAGCCTATATAAGTCAGTCTCGACCAAGCATCAAACACAACCTACTATATGAGCTACTACATGACCATTTGAAATTCCGACTGCTCCAGGCTCCTGCTGTGACTCTATTGCAAAGTTGCTGCGCCCGACGACTGCTCCGAGGACTTCCGATCGCGGCCGACAGAACAGCATCGAGACACGAGAGCTCTTACTTCGATCCCTACTTGTCGGTAACAAAGTTTTTATTGTACTTAAATTCTTCAAACGGAAAGTGTAATCTGTTACACTTCTCCGATCTTCTTTGTATTCGATTCTCTCTTCCGGAGGTACCAGAAAAGGCTTTTAGTGGATTACCCGCCGATAGGTCTGCGGGACCTGGGTCTTGGAGTAGAAGTCGTCGAAGGCTCCGAACTAAGTAAACCGACAGTGTTTTCTTGTGTTCGTTATTTTCAAATTTGTAAGTACTTTCCGCTACGCGTACTCATGTTTTTAAAATGATAAAACAAGTTTTTGAAAACCACGTGATTCACCCCCCCCCCCTCTCACGTGCGTATCGATCCAACACTTTCTATGTTTTTCAATGAATGAGATCTCTACAATTTCATTAGATATCTTACACCTAGAATACTTTTTGTATGCTTCTCTCAACTCCACCACTGTGAACTCTATTTAGATTTAGAAATAATAAAGAAAACCAAAGTATTTTCCTGTGGATCCATGAAACTACTTTTGGAAATCCTTTTCCCTTTAAAAAGATATAGGAGCAAAACAAGACCTACAAGGTCTTTTTGCTTGAATGTGGAATGGTAGAATTGATTAAGCTAGGCTTAGGCTGGGCTACTCCAAAAATAGTCATGATGAGCTCTATCCACTTGAACTAGTGTTGTAAATGAACTGGATGTTCATGAACAAAATTGGTGTTTGGTTCGATAAATCTTATTTATGTTCATTTAATAGTAAAAGATTATATGAAACAAACAAATTTGAACAACTAGTTTAGTTTGTTAACCTTCATAAACAAAGTTCATGAACAATTTATAAATAAACTTATTTATTAACTTGTGTAAAATTTGATTCTAGATTTTTTATTCAAATACATAAGAATATAGTGATTTATAAAATTTTACAATCTTAAATTATTCAAAGTATGTTAAAAATAAAGAAATAACATAAGTTTCATTATCAGATAACCATTTCACCTAAGTTATAAAAAACTTGAACTCGATAAGATTTTTACCAAAAAGGTTGAACAAGTTTGATAAGAAAATAAACAAGGTTGAACCCAATTAAGCTCTGCTTGGCTCATTTGCACATCTACTAGGAAACTTCCTACTTTAGTGGCATGTACAAGCTTTTGGGACTAAAAATAATATACTTAACTTTAATTCGTTATAGGTAAAGGTCACTTTCGCACATGATTAGACTAGCATGCAAATTCAGTTGAATCTTTCATCACCTTTTTATATTATGTGACTTTCATCTTTTTTACATTTAAGTACGTCTGGACAATGAGATGGGTGAATCCATTCCTATCTAGATATGGGCTACAAATAAGTGAGCCCTCTTCAGGGGTTAACAGCAATGAGTAGCCAATAGTATAAACTCCTCTTCTTGAAATAGGGAGTCTAAAGCAACAAACATAGATTTGTTATTTTTAGAGGGAATACAATGTGTCAATTTCAGAGTAGATGGTGTATATATAGATTTTTTTAACTGATCTGTTAAATAACTAACACAGAAAAACAACTACTAAGACTTGATCTATTCTAAAATGTGATATAAAATAGGAATATTGATCATTTGCTTTGAATGGGTTGTCTTGAAGCTTTATACTAATAGTGTCCCCTTCAAAGTCAATTTAGTAGTGTTTGATTAAGTTAACTTTGGAACTGAGAAGTTGGAAGCAAGGTAGGAGATGAAGCAAGAGTTGACTATGAAAGGTGGATCAAGAAAAAAAATTGAAGTAGGCTTTGATGGAAGGAAGAGCTAGATCACGAGCCATTAGGCAGAGAAAATAAATACAATTAAAATATTCATCCAATCAAACTTAAGACAGGCCATTATAATCTATCCTACGGACAAGAAGTATCCATGGCATATGCTACTCAATGGAAAGTCTCACCATGCAAAATGTAAAGAATAGGAGCTAAAAGAGAGTCCTAACCTTCTTTCTCCTCCCCCCTCCTTATTTTTCTTCTCTTGTAGGCAGGTCTCTAAACATGGAGAACCCTCCTCCTCTTCCTTCTTTTCGTTCTTCATGTACAAAAGCTCTCAACACATCAGGAGCTCCTCATTCTTCTTTCCCCTCCAGTTCCTCCTAATTGTTGCTAAACAACACCATGCGTTGACACTTAGCATGACACTCACCTTCAAAAAAACGCGTAAAAAAAAGAAAGATTAAAGATAAATATGTTGCGGTTATTAAAAGAAAATGTAAATTTATTTAATATTTAATTATCCTTGACTTTATTACTTTTTATTTCCTTGTTCTTTTATGATCATGCTCCTAATTGTTACTGTTATTGCTATTGCTCTATGCTTGTGTACTTTTGCTATTAGTGATAAATTCTATTAGTAGACTTGATAGATGATGGAAACTTATGATAGTACCTTAAAGGAACTTGTACCACCTTAAAAACCAAGAATAGAAATACAAACCTATTTATACCAAACTGATACAACATTTATGGACTACTTATACTATAAGTCTCAGCTCTGTGCTTTGAAAGAGTTATATGACTACTTATACTGAATTAGAAAAACCAATGAATTAGTTCTACTATAAAGTCAGCCTTATTTTACCATTCTATATGAACTAGAAAAGATTCCTTTGGTCCTTTTGTGGGTTATCTAGTTTTCTACCATCCTATATGAGATGCATTCCTTATTGGGCGGATTGCGGGTTGTTCACCTTCTCTATGCGAGATGCACTTGGTATTGGATGCATTGCGGGTACAAAAGAGAAAACATGAGAAAATGATGAAACTACTTAAAAGGAATTAAAGAGAAATGACGGGAACAGATTAATGATTGTGCAATGCTAAAAGAACATAAAATACATTCCTGCTGAATATTTTTGCATGTGCATCTCCTCTTACTCCACTTTGCACTTATATGCTCACTTCTCACTTTTCCTTCGATTGCTAGATTTGTAGACTAGAAGCAATCTTTAAGGTTGGTTTTCTATTTTAGGCACATCCTAGTAATACTCAACTACTATATTGCAGATGAATTCATTAGTGTCCTCTTATTTTCTTATTGCACAAATTTTGTTCTTTATGCAGTTTCTTTTGCGTATTTTCTTTCTACCAACATGAGTTCACCATATTGGTAAATATAGGTACATTATCAGAATGATTCAATCATTATGTCAATATATTTGACTTATTTAATATTTTTTTTTGGTTTTTTTATTATTAGAGTATTGTCTATTTTTCGGTGTTGCTATTATTGGGTAATGATGCAGTGATAGATATTATCATGAGTGAGGCCTTTGGGTGGTGAAAACGTTGGCAGAGAAGCATTCCATATGTGGATCCATATTTCAACACAAAGATACTTTAAATCTTTGCTTTTATCATGGTGGAACAACTACATATATATTTAAATCAATTACAATTATGACACATTGACTTTTCAAATTAAACTAAAATATAATTAAGTTGAATGCAGGTATAAGGATGCATCCATGATACTGCTCTTCAATGCTAATGTGGAGCTAAGTTTTGGCAGAGAAGTAGATAACGCTGCATTTTTCAAATTTTGCTTGGTAACTCATAAATTACAGCATAGCATGTTAAGATCCAATTAGTTCTACTAATATGTCACAAGGATTGTTCAGCAATAAGGACTAGGAGTTAAATTTAAAATGCTGGGATAGATATTACTCACCTTAGGACTGTGAAGTACAATAAAGCCAGAGAAATTCCTGGGAGAACCACTTCCTGCCTGAAATATGTAACCCAACCATCAAAGCAAGGAATTGCTGAGAGTCTGTCGACACATGAAATATTATGACGCTGTACTTCGGCTACCGCATTCATTCCTTCAGATGAAATGCAACATTCATTCTCATCAACTGATGAGATAGCTATAAAATCAGTTGGAGCTACTGTCTTGTTTCTCCTCTGGCTTCTGTCACCAAGAGCAGGAATACCATTATATACAGATGTTAGAAGCCAATACTGTATCCAAACTGAGATAGTATTCCATAGAGCCAAGACAATTGCTGATGCTCGAAGTGAGATGAAACTAATGATGAAGCCACTGAAAACAGGGGCAAGTAGTTTACAGCACAGATCAATTCTTCTAATAACTGAGTTCATTTTTGTCAATTCCTCTGGAGGTAGACCAGTAGAAATTACAACCACCCTGAATTTAGAGAAGATTGAAAAGAGTTATAAGATACTACTAATCATATTCTATTGTGCTCATCGGCATCAAAATCATCATTAAGCCATATTTTTCCCATCTACTTGAGGCCAGTTACCTAAATCTCATATCTCCATTGAGTTCTATGCAATTTTATATCATTAGTAATATATATTCAAAGTATATTAATCGATATATTTAATATACATTATAACAACTCCTAAAGCCATAACATTAATCCTATGAACTTGATGAATAAATGAAAAAAAAAAGGGAAAGAAGCTAGATCGCTTAACCAAAACTAGTCTGTAGTTTCAATTTCATGACTAATAAAGTTGCAGTTATTGTGAGTATAATAGAAGCACAACACCCTTGAATTGCCTTAACTACTGGGAAATGAAAAGATGCATTGAAAATAAAAAGCTAATTTGTAATCTTTAGGTGCGTGCAAACCCTTAAATTATGCTACATTGAGATCACAACCATATGCATATCTTCTTAGGCAATTTATTAAATGCTCTAGAATTTTCAGTTATTATGTATAAATAGGCGCCATGGCAAGTAATCTTGGTAATAAAAATTGCAATGCAATGAAAATTTCTATTTCCCTACTATTCTTCTTGTAAGTGTCAACAAATCTAGTACAGGAGACATGACAATGAGTTCAACTTCCATGTTCTCTAGCACTTCAAATAGAGCGCCCAACTTCACTTATGGGCATTTCTACTATTAATGTAGTCAAAAGTAAACTATCTTCATGCCTCAAAACTTTTGGAATGTTACAATATCACATCCTCATAGTGCATTGTCCACTTACTAGGAGAGGTACCCCGCTTGGTGACAATGTGAAAATAGGGATCCAAAGGTCATGCAAACTTATTACTAACTCAAGATAATCAAGAAGTTCAACAAACTATAAGGGCATCCCGGTGCACAAAGTTCCCGCCAATGTGGGTCCTGGGGAAGAGTCTATTGTACACAGCCTTACCTTGCTTTGCTGTTTCCGAATATATATATATAGACCAGGGTGTTACACTGCACCCCGTGTGTGTGCCCCCATGCACGACTGAGGGCAGTTGCCCTCGTGGCAAGCATCAGTCAATACTGCCATGTGGGCAGTTGCCCTCAGGCATGCACGGGGTTGATCATATGAAGGTGTGTAGCATAACCCCCCCCCCCTCTCTCTCTCTCTCTCTCTCTATATATATATATATATATATAATGAACACGTATAATGCGATGACATGTGAACAAAACAAAAAAAGGTACAAGGAAGTAAAATCAAATCGGGAATCACTAGGTCAGATCTCTGCGCAACTCTAAATGATAACTAAAATCAACTATAATCTTAAAAGGTAATCTTTGCTTACAAAACTGGAGGCAAGGAAAATTAGAAAGAAAACACAAATTTGCTTAGAAATGTGCATAATTTAATCTTATTAAGAGGTTAAAAATACCATGCAAGTACAATTTTATATTACAACTTTAAATTCTCCTTCGAATTTTAAGTTATATATATATGGGTGGATGGAAATGAAAATAGTAGCGGTAGAAAACTTTCCTCTATTTATTTCGTAAGAAAAGATGAATTATTTTTCTTTCTTCTTATTACCTAATGGATGGATAGATTTAAGATGGGATTTAAGAATCCATCCGCAGATCATTTTTAGGTATTTTTTTCATCCACTCAAATCAGATGAAAAGGAACTTTCTTTCCTCCCTTCTCATGAGAGACAGCCTAATTTTTCCAATAGGTTCGTAGTACATATCGCAACCATGAGGTGGTCTCACATGGAACAAACAACATGATTGACTTGATACTTTAGCTTATATGGTTTCAAAGAAGTCTTAAGTAAATTCATCTATTAATGTGAAACTACTTGATGCCACTAACTTCCTTGTTGTTTGTCTCTATGTTGATGACCTTATTTGCATAGGCATAAGAATTCAAGTTGTTTAAGAGTTCAAGCAAAGCATGACAAGGAAATCTGAAATAATTGATTTCGGATAGATGAAATACTTCCTCAAAATACAAGTAAAGGAGACCAAAGGAGAACTATATTAAGAGAAATATATCTAAGAGCAAGGTTTAAAATTTCGAGTCATGCAAGAGTTTTGGTTTATAACCGGAACGATAAGGTTTTTGTACCATATCATGTCGTGAGTATTTTTAAAATATAAAATATATGTATTTAAAAATATTTTTTATTAATATTTGATTGTTATAGATATTTTTCCTAATAATTACCCTTCATCTTCATCCTTAAAATGGAAGCAGAAAAAGAAATGGAAGAAAGAGAGAGAAATTATCGGAGAGAAAGAAAAAGAAATTAATTGTAAAATAATAATAATAATAATAATAAAGAGACAAAGAAATTAACTGCCCTAAATCCCTAAATCTTTAATGAAAATAACCCTTAACCAAATAAACTCTAAAAGGGGAAAGAAGAAGTAAGAAGAAAGGAAAAATAATCGATAGCTTGCCTGCGGCTAGCACATTGCCTCTACCAGGTCGTGGCAGCCTCACGACCTCGCAAAGGCCTCCATGTGGCTGTTGCTACCTCACAGTTCCGCCTATGCTTGTGCCAATGTCGGTCGGCAGGCAAAATGATAAATTTTGTGCCAACTGACACAGCTTGGTATCACGAATCATGTCCAAGAGATGTTTTAAAAGTTCCAACTGGATAAATGCAATCATGTTTCAACTTTTATGAAAATAAATGAAAATAATGGAACTCTAAAAACTGATGTAAAGATCTACAACCAACACAAGGCCTCACATTGTTCATATCGTATGTGTTAATTTAAGATTTATGCAGAAGCCAAGCAAATTCATTTTGTTGCTACAAAACGCATCCTAAGATATCTCCTAGGAAGAAAAACACATGGCGTCAAATATCTTTAAAAAAGTGGCACTAAGCTTGTATGACTTTACTAATAAAAATTGAGCTAGTTTAGTTAATAACATAAAAAGCAATTGTATTTCCTGTCACGATTCAATGGTGATTTCTTGGAGTATAACACTTTACAATACTAAAGCAGCATGTGAAGTTTGGTTAAGAAGATGGATTTGCAACAAACTTAAGCTCAATCAAATCATTCAGTGTGACAACACATCAACAATTGCACTGACCAAGAATGTTATTTCCATGCAAGATCAAACTGTATTGAGATAGATTCATCATCATTTTATTTGGGATATGGTGGGAAAAAGGGAATACTAGTGAAGACCAAAAGTATAGATGATCAAGTTGCATATTTTTCTAACTAAAGTTGTGACTCTTGAATATATAGAAAAGTTAAAGACTGAACTAAATATTACAAATTGAGTATTGGAAATTAAAATGTTAATTTGTAATCTTTAGTTGTATGCAACTATGCATTCAACTCTTCAATTTATGGTACATTAGAGATCTCAATCATTAGCATAATTTTCTAGGAAATTTGTTATAATTTGTTAAGTGTCCTATAATTTTCCATTATTGTGTATAAATAAATATATGTCATGGTATATAATCTTAGTATGCAAAATGGCCTTGCAACAAAGGATTCTCCTTCTACCATCTTCCTTAGGCCACTATTCTTCTTGTAAGTGCCAACATTGACATGGTGATGTAAATATGTAATAACTAAAATCTCATTGGTGATACCTCGAATAATGAAGTTCATGGAGAAAATAGCAAAAACTAGAAGGAAAACGACAGAGAAGAATAGTGAAACATACTCTGGCAGCAATGCAACAAATTAGTAGAACACTGATGCACCTCAAAATTGAGACGAGTCATTATAGATCTTTTATTTTTAAAGCATCTATTCGTCATTTTTCCCAAATTCAGATAGTGCATATATCAGCTATATTACGAATCTAGCATGGATTATATTACTCTGCATTTAACAGTATGACAGTACTTTCACATTTTTCTATGATAAATTCCATCCTTTGTTATCTTTTTGTTTCAACCCAATTGACACATAAAATTAACTTTCCATAGCATAACAATGAGAAATACCTTTTGTAGGACTAAACTATATATCCAACATTGTAGATTATAGACTCAAAAAGAAGTTGGAAGAAGATACTGCATATTTTTTTTTTATAGAAAACAATCAAGAAATAATAATTGCCATCAAGATGCAAATGATCATCACAAGAGTTATTACATAAGCTTACAGTTCAAATTGGCTGTCAGTAATGTAACTGACACTTACCATTCCCTCTCAATTAATATTGTCCCTGCAAGAGTAGACAATTTTCCAACTGCCCCAGAAATGTTGATGAGAACAACTAATAGAATGAATTGAACAAATGCTGTCAACATCAAGCCATAGTAGGACAGTAGCACCGTCACTGAGACTCCAGCAACCATGAATGACAAATTTTGAGTCAATAACCAAAGCCGTAGAACCTGTCGAATGAGTATGCAGTACAGAAGATTCCTTGCTATAATGTTGCTACAAAATTAAAGAGCTAGATAAAAAGTTACCTGTAAGTAAGTCAATTTGTCTACTAATGTACCAACTATGGGACCAAACAATGCAGTGGAGGCAGATTCAACAACACCATACAGAGCAGTGAAGAGCAAGGAGTCTGGCCAAATGTTTATCATGTACAGACTAACTGAGAATTCCCACATTCTGCAACCATTTGGCAAGTTAATAATACCATCTTTTGGTAAACATGTAACTGAGGCAACAGAGGAAGGAATTTTTCAAGAAAAGTTAAAAAAAAAAATTGAGAAAGTGTTCAACAATTCAACTTAAGAAAACAAGACTCCAGTTTGGCACCTGAAGTATCAATTTTATCAAGCAACTGCCACAACATACATTTTAAAAGCATAAATTAGGACAAAAAATAAAAGAGTTACTCTATCAAAATTTTAATAAAGGAAGATGGAATGTTTTCGGAACTCAGGAACATGAAAGCAAATTTGGAGGTTCTTCTCAGAGATGAAGTCACACACTGGATTCAGATTAAAAAAATCAAATGGATAAAGGAGGGGGATGAAAGCATTGCTTACTTTCACAAAATTGCTACTATCAGAAAATCCAAATTGAAGATGAAGCATATAGAACTGGGAAACACATTAGTCACAAATCTGAAGAAAATTTTGAACAAGTTCACAACCTTTCTCAAGCACATATCGGAAACGCAACATGACACTAGTATGAAGTTGGCATCTAACATAGTAACGCGGAAAACCAACATTAGTAGCTCTAGCCTCCCCTTTCTCATAAATAGAGTTTGAATGTGCGAGCTTTGGATGACTAAAATCACCTGGTCCAGATGGAAGGAGCACAGGATTCATAATCAATTGCAGGGATATCATCAAACAAGAGGTTTTTGCCATGTTCAACCAATTTTATGAGGGGATACAACAATAGATCTTTTCTATGTTTAACCAATTCTATAAGGGGATACTTGACACTAGTAGATTGAATTATGCATATATAGTGATGATACCTAAGAAGGGGCATCCAGCCCAATATCACTAGAAAATATCTTCATCAAATTACTTATAAGGGTGCTAGCAAGTACATTACAAGAGGTTATGATAAAGTTTATTAGGAAGTTTTAATTTGCATTTAAACAAAAGAAAGGTGTCATAGATGAGTGCTGATGAAGCTCTAAATGTATGCATGGCACAAAAGCAAGATGTTGTGAGAATTAGATTAGACTTTAAAAAAGCTTACGATAAGGTGAATTGGGAAAACATCCTACTACGACTCAAGCTTCATGATTTCCTCCCTCATTGGATGATATGAACGGAAGAGCTTAACCACTCACACTGCTATTTTGATCAATGGCCAATTATACCATTGGTAATAACCTCACCCCAAGTTATTCGGAAAGCTATGTCTACGTGGGTTCTCCATGCTAGTATCACATGTTCCAAAATCCTAACCTAACTAACCTCTCAAGTTGGGTTGGTACATCAACATCTATAGGTTGACCTCTCGAGCTGGGTAGGCACATAGGTTGACCCCCCAAGCTCCCTACTCCAAGCACTTCGAGTTCCCCGACTCAACTAGTTACTGGCTACCAACAAATGTGGTCCACATTCACTACTTACAGAGATAATGGCCAGTAATGGTCGAGCCATTAACATTAATAAAAGCGGTTATGATTAATAGAATTAATGGTTGGAGCAACTAACCTATCCCTACTTTCCTAATGACGTTACCATGATCTCCGTAGGTTTCTATGATACCTACACCTATAAATACCAAGGTATGTTGGTATGCTAGGGGAGGATGTGTGGATTTCTACCAAGGGGCCTTCCTCTCTTGTTACTATTCTCTATCATTCAATACACCTAACTTAAGTATCAAAGTGATTTTGATGGATCACTCTAACTCCCTTGACATTTGCTCACTTGTGCACAAGTTGGGTCAAGCAGCTTGAGTTGGAGCACGTTGTACAAGTCCGATTGAGTTGGGTTAGGTCAAACTATGCCTTCCCTCAGCATCTACCTTGCCAGCAAACCTCATCGTGCAAGTTGGCTCACGCCTCCACCACATTATTCATACTGCTAAGTCAGATTGGCATCTGTCTCAACATCCACTTCAACATCAATAGATTTCTGCATCATTTTGGTGCCGTTTGAGGAAATAAGATTAAATTGAATCAAGACATTAAGATGATGTTCACTAGAAAACTCATCCTGAGGAGCCTCAAAAGCTCGGGATGGAGTTTTGTTAACTCTCCTATCACAAGTTCACCCAGGTTGCGGGATCAACTTTCTTATATTCTCTCCCCAACCTCAGAGGTTGCCAAGTCATGGGATCGAGCTATATTCTCTCCTCGACCTCAACTAGGTGGTGGGATTGAGCTTCATTATCTCCCCAACCTCAAAGGTTCACCAGGTCATAGGATTAGCTTTTCTTATTCTCTCTAGACCTCAAAGGTCCACCCAGGTCACGATATCAAGCTTTCCCCTTTAGCTTCAGTGATTCTAGGGCTGATTTATGGATATTTCTCTTGTACTCGGGATCAAACTCCTCCCTTAGCCCCATGGCTTTAGGATTGACCACTCTGAACTAGGTTATGTTAAATTAGCACAACCATTTTAATGATAATTTCTTATTCAAAGATAACATATTACACATTACAAAATCTACTTAAGCACAAAGGCCTCAAGAAAGAGACTCATTAAAGCCCTCGTAATGCGCCAATAGCTCAGCCTTGCTTTCCATCTTAGTCATGGTCCTGAGGATGCTTCTACGCCAATTATGTTTTATAGTCCAGCTCTACTACATTAAAGTCTCTGAACACCTCGTCCTTGGCTTTCAATTCCACCCAACTATTAGGGACCGACATTGACATCTTGCGGACTTGAGCACTCTAATTGAGTTTCGTACACCTAAGCTGCCCGACTTGACTTGAAGGGGACTAGTGATACCCCTAGTAATAACCTCACCCTCAATTAGCAAGCTATGCCTATGTGGCTTCTCCATGCTAGCATCATATGTTCAAAGACCTCGACCCAAAGGGCCAACTTCGAGAGCTGGATTGGTACATCAACATTTATAAGTTGATCTCCCGAGATGGGTCACCACATTTGCATTTGTAGGCCAACCTCTCAAGCTAAGTCTTTCTAAACTCTCTAAGTTGCCTAGTCTGACCTCCCTACTTCGAACTCTTTGAGCTCTCCCATCTAATGTACTCCGAGCTCCATGAGCTCCTTACTCTGAGCACTTTAAGCTTCTCGTCCTGTGCAATTAGTGGCCACCTGCAAATGTCACCTGCGTTCACACCATTTGTCGAGATAATGGCCAGTAATGATCAATCATTAACATTAATGGAGGTGGTTATGATTAATGAGATTAACGGTTGAAACGGCTAAACTACCCCTACTTCCTTGGAGGGTGTTACCATGATCTATGTATGTCATTTGAACCTACACCTATAAAGATCAAGGTACGTTGGTAAGGGAGGATGTCTCAATTTTTGGTAAGGGGTTTTCTCTCTCTTGTTCCTATTCTCTATAACTCAACACCTTATTAACTTAAGTATCAGAGAGGCTTTGTCAGATCACTTTGGCTTTCCTAACATTTGCTCACTTATGTGCAATTCAAGCCAAGCAGTCAAAATTGGAGCATGTTGTACAAGTCGGACCGAGCTAGGTCAGGTTGGACTGCACCTCCCCCAAAATTTGCTTCAACACAGTACAAACAAGTTGGGACCACTTGAGATAGTTTTTCCCAATTAATTTATAAGCAGCATGCATATGTTACAATTTTCCAGAATGTTAAGATCAAACAATCTCCTATGATAGTGTTGTAGCAATTGTTTCTGCAACTTCTGACTTTTTTATAAGTAAGAAAAGTTACAAAAAAGATTGGTGAAAAATAGGGAAAAAGAAATCCAACTATGAGACTCATTAGGAAAAAATTGATAATAGAAGCTGAATAACAGAGAATAAAAAAAATTTTAAAAAAAAATGGCAAAGAAAAAATCAGCAATGAAGGGCAAGTAATAGGGAAAATTTCGATAATAAAGGTCGAGTAACAAAGAATAAAAGGAATAAAAAAATCAACTATAGAGAAAAATCTAGTTATGAAGGATATTTGAGAAATATTTAATATTTTTTAAAAAAAGAGCAAAATAGAAACCTAAAACGGATGAAGGGATGGAAGAAGGAAAACAAAAAGCCTAACACTCGGATACCATTGAAAATTATATTAGCTCCAAACTTGTATAATACGCAAGATCCTAACCCCTTTTATCCCTTTTTATAGATTAATAACAAAACTTATTTTCATAAAATAATAGATTTTTCTAATAAAAGCCATAAAAAATTTAAAAGACTTTTCTATATAGATATTTCTAAAAAAGCTAAACAAACAATTATGAAAAACTTTACAAATCATGTCTTCACATGTTTTTCAGATTCTATGATATCTCAAATCTAGTCCTGGGAAACTATTGCACTTCTCAAACAATGATCATTTGGGAAAAGAAGCATATGCTGATGTTGATTGGGAAAGGTCTCCTAATGATAGAAGATCTACTTCCGGATATTGTGCCTTCATTAGCAAAATTCTAGTAACTTGGAAAAGCAAAGTAAAAGATGTGGTTGCTACATCAACTGCTAAAGTAGAATACAGAGCTATGGCACAAGGAGTCTATGAACTTCTATGGCTTAAAAAGTTTATGCAAGATATCTTCTCCAAAAGGAGTTTGTGTTGTTACATTGTGATAATAAAACAGCTATTAGCATCGTTCATAATCCTATCCAAAATGATCATACCAAGCATAGTGAAATTGATTTATTCTTTATCAAAGAAGACAATAGAGATGATTACAACCCAAAAATCAACTATACATATTCAGCAGATTATTTTATTCCTTTGTATACAAGATGAGTATGACAGCTATATATGTACATGCACTATCTTAAAGGGAAGTGTTGACAAGGGTACATGTTTTAGTTATTATTTTCTATTTAGTTGTCCAATAGGAGTGTTTCTGTAATTTTTTATATCTCAAATTTATTATAAATAAGTGTTACTTAGAATAGGGAATTGTTTCCCATTTTCTTTTACAAAATCCTTTATGCCTAATTTTATAAGTAGTATACTTGGGAAGCCCCTTTGATCCATGGATTGCAAAATTTTCGTGTGAATTGAGAAAACAGGCTGAAGGTAAAAGAAGGGCAGTTGCTAAAGCAATATTTGCTACATCAAAGCAACGACAGACTAATCCCAATGATACCTTTGTTGCCATCTTATCTCCTCCAATTATCCTAAGTAGGTGACTGTTAAGATCTAGATTTTGACACTGCACTTTTGTTATGTATAAGCTATATATAGAGAGAGTACTACTTTTTTTTGAAATGCCTCCGTAGTTTCTGAATCATCATTTTACCCCATAGTTTCAATCTGTTGTCGAGATATCCCTATCCAGTTAAATCTTAGCCTGTTAGTTATCTTTCCATGATCTCCGCGATGCAAGCAGATTTACAAATCAACTTGCGCCTTAAGACTTTAAACAATTTGGAGTTATAAACACATGCTACGACTTTTATGGAAACCTAATTAAAAAAAAAAAAAAGTCCATTTCGTCTTAAATTTCTGTCACAAATCAACTTGCAGCTATTTTGTGCTACTGAGGTCACAAGTTCTAAGGTCAACACGCAATCAAAATTACAAGGGATAAAACCATGATTCAAAAACTCTGCATCATTTAAAGAAAGGTGGCACACCATGAGAGGTCTCTCCTACAACAATAATCTTTTTCCATAAAAAGAACTCTTTTTGAGTCGGTGCCAAATCCATTATCAGTCTAAGAGAATGTCAATGACCTTCTTGAGATGAGAGGAATAGGAGGGGAGGGGATGTTACCTTGCTCCCCATCTAGCAAGAAAATGGCCCATGTACATGCGGCGGATGAGTGAGGCGGAGGAAGGGAGAAGGCATGGCTGCGAAGAGCCCGGCAGCAGAGCTTCCCTAACGTTGCTTTCCATGGCCACCTCTCTCCCTTCTTCTTCTTCGTCTCTTCTGTATGTTTTCGACTAATTTGTCTGTGAGGCGCTTGGATGAGACCTTCGATTGCATGTGGATGTGGATCATGTCTTTGTTATGGCGTCAACGATGTACCAGACTGAAAATCAAACCAAAACCGAATTGTATCTAGCAGGAGACGCACCTTGTTTTATTATTTTTTTTAACAGACGAAAACAAACAAATTTGTAATTTTGTGGAACATCATGGTTTAAAAAATATATATAAGTAATTAAGTATCTTGGTTAATTCTGGAAATGACGGATCTAATCCATAAAAGATTTTTTTAACGACCAATCGATGTAAGTTTAAATTAATGATTATGATTAATTGATTTTTTTTCTCAAAGTCTATAAATAGATTACTTCATTTTAAGTTTTTGCATCTAATTCTCTATTATTCTTGTCCCTCAATTCTTAAAGTTTAATTATTTTTAATTTCTCGCTTTCACTTCAAATAGAAACAAACTCATCTCAATCTCGAATGAGTAAAGAAAAAGCAATTTGAAATTTGAATCTAGATGATATTGAATTTAGAATTAGGATTTGGTGTTTAGGATAAGATTTGTAATTTATTGCCTTTTTTATTTGTGTTTTGCTATCTCTTTGTCTATCATGCACTAAACTTTTGTAGAAGTTAATTAATTTGACTAATCATCCTCCCTCTAACCTCTAATTTTTTTAAAATGTTTTTAGTAATCTAAATATTTAATTCTGTGAATCTACTAATACTAGAGATGATTGGTGCGATCTTATAGAAATTTTTTACCGACTATCAGAATAAATAGGGACTCATCCAAACGATCAATGTTCATAAATTTGTCGTTCCACCTAAGAAAATCTTTGTCCGAACCCTACTTTCTTTTTTTTTAACTTAAAGAACTAAAAAAAATATTCATGAAAAATAATTATTTTCTACCTCTAAAAATAAAAGTTTCAAAAAGATTATAAAAAATAATTCTAAAAGGAATAATGAATAAATTTGAAAAATAAATTCAATTTATTTATTTATTTGAATTAAAAATATAAAAATATATGAACTAAATGAAAATGTAAAAGATTCAAAAAGATAATAATAATAAGATTATTCATATTCATTATTCAATCTATGAATTGGATAAATTTTTTATTATAAAAAATTAAATGTAAGATCTTATTGATAACATAATCATAATCAGAAATTAAATAAACAGAAAACATAAAAGAAAAGAAAAGAAAATTTCAGATGATAAAAGACCAAAAATAAAATAAAAAAGATGTTTAGCGGATATTCAAAAGATGATTTGATTCAACTCAAGGAAATAAGATCATGGGACACTCACATCTAAGTCATGGTCGACTTATAAAAGTTTTTGGTTGATCAAACTTGCATACTATTGTCCAAAAACCACCATCTTTGTTCAAGTCATAAAAATCTTAGGTTGACCCACCTTCAACCATAAGGTTTTGCTAGTTTACTAACCATAAGTTAGTCCTATGACTGATCAACCTTAAAGAAGGTTTCACTTTAGGGATTTTCTTAACTAGGTAATGAAATAAAAGGTCTTGTGAACCGACCTTATACCTGAAGATGTGTCTCTTGTAACTTGTCATTTTTGTCAACTTATCAAAAATACAATTTGATATCGAGCTTGAAAGTTAAACACTTGATATAAGACTTCCTAAGTCTCTTAGTGTTGGGACTGAAAAGTAGCTAGAAGGGAGGTGAATAGCTCATCGCGTGCTCGTGTGCTTCGTTGCTTGTTTCTTCAAGGATGTGTAGCGAAAAATACAAGAAACAAATACAACAATGCTAACAAATGGATTTTACTTGGTATCCACCTCACAAGAGATGACTAATCCAAGGATCCACGCACACACACACACCTCCACTAATAAATACTCCTTTTCAGTAACTACCGAAGGCGGAGAAGCCCTACAAGTTCACACTACAAGAAGAAAGGGAAAGGGAAACAAAATACAGCACAAGCTTACAAGGAAACCCTAACCCTAGCTTTCTTCTTCAGCTGTAGATCCGCCTCTTGACTTGGAAAACCTCCAAGAACCTTCAAGATCTGGCGTTCTAAACTTTGTGGAGAAACTGTGGAGTTGCTGAGATGATCGGAGTCGAATCGTGTAAGCGATGCCGAAGGAATCGAACGCCTGCGGCTTAAAACGACGCTAACGGTTGGATCCCGATCGATCGGGGAGGCTTTGGATCGATCAACGGATCGATCCAGAGCGCCTCTGTGCTCTAGGAATTTCCCTGGATCGATCGGCTGATTGATCCAGGGCTTATCGCGACAAAACAGCAGCTCCCAATCGATCCACTGATTGATTGGGACCTCTTGATCGATCCACCGATCGATCCAGAGAAGTTCTGTTCGCGGGGACTCACCCGATCGATCGGCCGATCGATTGGGCATGATCCAATCGATCGGCTGATAGATCCAGATCTGCTGGATCGATCGGTTGATCGATCCAGATCTTGGTTTTCGCCCAAAACTAAGTCCAAAACCCCCTAAACCAACATCCAGTGAACCATGACTTGTTGGTACATAAAACCTAACATCCGGTCACCCTTGACCTGCTAGGACTCCATCATCAAGTGTTCGGTCAATCCCTTTGACCCACTTGGACTTTTCTCCTTCTGCCAAGTATCCGGTCAATCCCTTTGACCTACTTGGACTTTCCAACACCAGATGTCTGATCAACCTTGACTCATCTGGATTTTCCTTGCCTAGTTTCACTCACTAGGACTTTCCAACTGCCTAGTTTCACTCACTAGGACTTCTCTTCTGCCTGGCTTCACTCACCAGGTCTTTCACCTGGCTTCACTCACCAGGACTTTCACCTAGCTTCACTCACTAGGATTTTCTCACTGCCTAGCTTCACTCAGGTCTTTCACCTGGCTTCACTCACCAGGATTTTCTTCTGCCTGGCTTCACTCACCAGGACTTTCAAACTGCCTAGCTTCACTCACCAGGTCTTTCACCTGGCTTCACTCACCAGGATTTTCTTCTGCCTGGCTTCACTCAGCAGGACTTTCAAACTGCCTAGCTTCACTCACTAGGTCTTTCACCTGGCTTCACTCACCAGGATTTTCCTTCTGCCTAACATCCCAGTTAGGACTTCCCAGTCAAGTATCTGGTCAACCTTGACCTATTTGACTCTTCTTCAACCAACCTGATCAGACCCTGATCAGAGGGGAATTGCACCAAACAATCTCCCCAATTGAACAACTGTCTTGTCAAACATCGAAGTCTTATATTGTCAAACATCGAAACCCAAACAAAGACTCAAGCTTAGTCAACCAGGTCAGCCTTGACCTGAGGGATATTACACCAACACTTAGGTCCCCTAAGCTATGAGTAATGATTTTTAAGCGATAACCCTTCTTTTACTCGAGCATCAAGGTTCAAGTACTCATGTCTTCCAACTGAGGTCAACTCATCTGAATTCTAAGAACAAATAAAATATAATCAAGGACAAAGCTAGGTAAAACTATAAATTTTCTTAATGATCATAGATAATCAGATTATTGTGTCAATATATATCTCCCTTGACAATATCAAAACCTCCGAGCCAAACTAAATGTATGCCTTATCGACAACACTGTCAGTATGTTTAGGCATCCATAGAAACATCGCTAAATACACAAAGACAAACACGACAAGAGCTTGCATCAAATCCATTCCACCATCGTCATCGTTTGCTTCCCCGGCGTAGAAGAACTTCCCCATGAAAGGAAGAGAAGTGGTGGTGGCTCGATCGAATGAAGATTCAAGCAATAGAAAGTATGTGTGATCTCCTCTAAAGCTTGACATGTATATATATATAATCACATGTACATGCACTTCAATTCCTTGCCTTCCAGTTAGCTTCGGTTGGGTGGGAGACGTCTGAGCATGGCCATTAGGCTTGTTTGCCTGCCTTTGACTAAAATATTAGCAAACTATTCCTTTTGAATTGCATAGCTCCCCAACCTTTTCAGTATTGCCAGAACGCCATTAAAGTTTCAGTTAAAGGATTTATCAACTCAAGAAGAAGTTCTATTTTGGATTATCTGAAGGATCAAAGTGAAAATTTCAGTAATACTTTATGAATTTGACAGAAAGCATGTGACCATATATTATATGTTTCTGTTGCTACCTACTACATTAAATATTTTTGGATGCTGATCTTTTTTAAGGAGGAAATAAAACTATTTCATCAACCTCAAAGTCCATCTAGGAACATCGAGCAGGTAGGTAAATTAGTTGGGAGTCGAGCTTAACTATCCGTCTGCTACTTAATTATGTTTTAACTATTTATAATCATTTTTCTAAAACGATGAAAAGATTCCCTTACATATATAAAATATAAGTAGGATGGTTGAAATGGAGAAAAACGTTAGATATTTTATATATGTCATCTTAAAGTACCTATAAATGTAAAGGAAAGTTCTATAAAACGACAATTAGATCTGTTATATTAGATGTCGCTAGCTCAACGTAACTTAAGCACATAAGCAAAAGATGAAAGTTGTAAAAATAAGGATGTTAAAGTGGATGTATGGATATATAAGGATGGACAGAATACGAAATTAGAGCATTAAAAAGAAAATTGAAGTTACATTTATTGAGAAAAAACTACGATATACACATTTAAGATGGTACAAACGTATACTTAGATGGCCAATAATGTTTCAGTTGGATGATGTGAAATTATGGCAAATACACATATCAAATGAGAATGAGAAAAACAAAAAAAACTTGATTAGTAACAATAAAAGAAGATAAAATTATATTCATTTAAATATAGATTAGAGCAAAAGATAATATCATTCACCCCAAACAATCTAGTATATATATATTGTCAGTCTCAAGGCAAGATAGAGGTAGGCAAATAGTAGGAGGCATTTTATCCTAGCGCAACAACCCTTTACATAGGGAAAGTCAGACACATAACGAGACATTTTATACCTGCTGGAAATTGATCCAAAAACCTATTATTTAAATATATATCATGATGATATAATTGAGGATAGAACTCAATAACATAAAAAAATTCATATAGTCTATCTCATTTAGTGGGATATTTAAATATCACAAACTACCAATAGACTTGATTTCACATTAGTCACAACTTCATAATTGGATTTTATCAATTAATTTATACATATTTCATTAGTCAACTCAACCATCAGCCAACTAGTTAGATTCTACATAAGTCGACTAGTTAACCTTTATAACCTGAATCCATTTAGTGTACGTATTGGATTTTTCAATCGTCAATCAACTGGCAATCCTCCTTGATTATGATCACTTTTAAGATGGAATCTACATATATTCAATATATACTCTTATCCCTATATTTACAGGTCACTCAACACTTAATTCATTGGAGTCTTACCATAGTATAACTTAGCCCTTCACTCATCTCCCCTCAAGCTACTCATTCCATTGATACGTATGAGCTCACGACTCCTCCACATGCTTCACCTCTTTACCTTTGGAGTACAACTTCATCCGTTATTGTCCTTGCTACTTCGATGCATGTTCCATGTCTTACAATCTCTCGATCTATCCCATTCAATATTCTTCAATTAATCTCTACAAACTTTTAAGCCATTAAGCTCTCAATTTAGTAGTGTCAGATCATTGCTCCAAAGCTGCTACATGATCTCAGACGTGCTCCTTGTCTTGCGGTCTTCAAAAGTCCCATTGACACTATTGTGCTACTATATATACATCATTGCCACAATGATATATTAGTAGTGTACCTTTGTGATTAAAGTATTTTGGTTTTTTTTACATTGATTTTGATATACGACTTGGTTGACTTCTAATAAGTCATCAAACCTACCCACAATTCTAAAAAAAGATGATTTCACCTCGAATTCTTTCTTGCAACATTGCTATTGTGCACTAGAATATTTTATTAGCCCCCGAAGCAATGATGCAATGGTACAATAGTTAGGAACTTCAATAGATAATTAAGGGATATAAAGTTTGAAGAGATGAGATCTTCTGTCTCATAATCTTCCTGTCCCCTTGTCCCATTAGTTCAACGACAGAAGAAAAATATCAGTTTGAACTAATAAATAAAGCTCTCATTTAGGGTTTAGGGTTTAGGGCTTAGAATTTAGAATTTAGGATTTAGGGTTTAGGGCGTTTAAACGATTTTTTATCATCACTCCTGCTTCGTCGATAACTTAAACTCTAAATTCTAAATCCTAAATAGGGGTTTTGTTTTTTCAATTTAAAACAACATTTTTTTTTTTTTTGTAGTTGAACTAATGGGACAGGGGGATAAGGAGATTATGGGATAAATGATCATGTCTCAAGTTTAAATCTCAGCTGTGGTGCACTGTAAGAGATTTTCTCTCTAGTGAGAAACGAGCCTAAGAATGATGGTCGTCTGGATGAACCTCTATTAGCGGGTTTTGAATTAGTGTTTTCTAATTTACCCTGATATCGATGGAAAACTTTTATAAAACCAGACAGGTCATCCCAAAATTAGTCGGTATAAAAACTGAATATCTAGTATCAACTAAAAAATACAATATTTTATCATCTTATATCATGATATTTTCCTAAAACGTAGAATATTGTATATCATATTAAAACACATACAAGTGTTATCTGATTTAGTCGTGATCTATTGGAGCAAAAAGTGATTATGCTCATGCCGCCTCACAGTCCATCCTCAAATTATGTGAAGGGAAGTAAATCTCGAGGGTAACTTATAACTGATCGCCAAATGGCTAAGGGTTAAGAGGAATTTTTCTCTAAGAATATATATCTGTTAAAAATTGATCTCGCTCTATTATAATAAATCTGTCACCCTCCTCCATTTGAACACCCGTGGCGACAATTTACTCATGATCTAGAAGGAATATCAACTGAAGAACTATCGTTAATTGAATTCTACTATGTAAATGATTAATCAAAGTAGTGACTAGCACTACAAAAATAGTCAGAAATAACGACTGAATTTTCTATCGGCATTCCGTCGGTAGTTGCGGTTCCGATGAAATCCCACGGAATTTATAATATTCAGATAAATTGCGTCAGCGCTCAATTTACTGACGGAAATAATATTCGGTCGGTAATTACCGACGGAATATTTCATTCCGCCGGTATATTTTAACGACAGAAAACTTATCCCGTCGATAGAGGATAAATGGAAGGAAACAGACATCACCGACGGAATTATGATTCCGTCGTAAATTGCCGACGGAAGTTGCTATTCCGTCAGCAATTACCAACAGAATTCTTAGTTCCATCGGTAATTATTGACAGAATCACAACTTCCGTCGGCATTATATCATAACTACCTGCTGTAGTTCGATATATTATCGACGGAATTCTTAATTCCGTCGGTAATATTCAATAAAAATTTGAAATACTTCCTTCTAATTTCCCACTTATCGTATATATAATTTTTATACAAATAAAAATCATCACAAACGATGGTAACACAAACACAATTCATACATCAATCACAATCCATACAACCAACTCACAACATACAATAAGCTCACAACAAACAAATGACAAAATTAACTAAAATACAATACAAAACATAATAATAAGTGGTCATAACTCCAAAATTCAATACATAATAAAGCATAACTATCCAAATATCAAGTACTCACAATCATAAACATCCAAAAGTGACTAACAAGTGAAAGTCAAATACAAAATATCTAAAATACTTACCATATGATATATCACCTACACATATATCCAAATATAATCATGTAAGAGTCAAATATAAGAGATTATAATCAGAATGAATCAATACAAATGTAATATATAACTCAAAAATTGTAATATATAACTAATTTTACATGTAAAGCTCTATTTTGATATTTATTATGATTGCACGGACACCGTAATTCGGCACTGATACGGTATATGAATGTGGGGTCTGTGAGATGATCTGGCACGGAGTCAAAGCTACAGAAGAGTCAAAAGTCACGCCAGCCTGGAGGTCAAAAGTCTAGCCCTCGTAGCTAGTCAAAAGTCACGTCAGCCTGGAGGTCAAAAGTTTAGCCCTCGTGGCTAGTCAAAAGTCACGCCAGCCTGGAGGTCGGAAGTTTAGCCTCTGGGACAACGCCATCGTGAAGGTCAGGGATCAGAATTACGAGGTGGGTCGGATTTGACCTCGAAGGGAATCGGAAATGGACCCGACCCATAGGACCAAGGTCAATCGAGGATCAGACCCTACTAGGTGGGTCGGATTTGACCTCGAAGGGAATCAGAAATGGACCCGACCCATAGGACCAAGGTCAATCGAGGATCAGACCCATGGGTCAGATATAATCAAGGATTGGGTGCGACCAAGGAGCTAGCCTAACGATTGGATGGGTATGCCGAATAGAATTGCCAATGAAGACATGTGGGTCGGCGGACAGACCCAGCGTGCAGGTCGGGACGCTCATACTATGGATAACAGCAAACACATGTGGGTCGGCGGACAGACCCAGCGTGCAGGTCGGGACGCTCATACTATGGATAACAGCAAACACATGTGGGTCGGCGGACAGACCCAGCGTGCAGGTCGGGACGTTCATACCATGGATAACAGCAAACACATGTGGGTCGGTGGACAGACCCGGCATGCAGGTCGGGACGTTCATATCATGGATAACAGCAACACACATGTGGGTCGGTGGACAGACCCAGCGTGCAGGTCGGGACATTCATACCATGGATAACAACAAACACATATGGGTTGGCAGACAGACCCAGCGTGCAGGTCGGGACGTTCATACCATGGATAACAGCAAACACATGTGGGTCGGCGGACATACCCAGCGTGCAGGTCGGGACGTTCATACCATGGATAACAGCAAACACATGTGGGTCGGCGGACAGACCTAGCGTGCAGGTCGGGACGTTTATACCATGGATAATAGCAAACACATGGGGGTCGGCGGATAGACCCAGCGTGCAGGTCGGAACATACATGACTTGGATAGCAATAAACAAATGCAGGTCGGGTACTAGACCCGGAGTGCGGATCAGGATATATAGGCTTCGAATGACAGACAAAGGTGGGTCAGGAGGCCAGACACTACGTGACAAATAGACTTGCAAGGAATTGTAACCACCTGTCAGAGAACAATCATCACGTGTCAGAGAAAATTCTAACGAGGGGAGGCTCATACCCTTCTTGGTTCTTCCGCCATCCTCTGAGAGAAAGCCACGTGTCGACCACCGCCAGACAGAGCCTGACATCCGACATTCCCTGACATTCACCAGGTTCCAGACCTCAGCTGCAGTATAAAAAGGGATGCTTTGTCCCTTACGCAGGTACGCTCACTCGTCATTTCTTACCAGTCTTTTACTTTTCATGCTTTCTCTGTGATTTCTGGGGAAAAAAATACTTAACTTGAGCGTCGGAAGGCCTGACCCGGGGACTTTTCTCTGGTTTCTTGTCTCTAACGACCGGGTGACTCGTCTGAGTGTGTGCAGAGCAATAGCGTCATCGTCCTGGTCCTTTCCTTCTGTACGATTGCCCGTGTGCACCTGTTCACGGGGTACCCCGCTGATTCAGCACCGCGGCGACTCTTCGTCAACTTTTAGCACATGGCCCACCTCCATCTGACTCAGCTTCCGGACGGGATCAAGCACCATTCATACATTTTGGATGACTTTTAGCAAAGTTCAAAAACTGTTTAACTTCAGCAATAAAATCAGCTCTGAGAAATCCATTTTCTAATTGATTGTACATCCAAGCTTTGTTCATATACATTGTTATCTAATGAATATAATTTGAAACATTATTAAACTTGTATCACTTGAAATAAGCTTAAATAAAGCATTTTGTACTCAGTTTCATCTCATGATCTTCGTATCATATTACCAAAATTCTCCTCTACACTGAAGTAAATAAATGACAAACTTAGATTATAATGGTATTGCTTACAGTATCATTACAGACTTAGAATATCATGTTCTTGCTTAGAGAATCATTATAAACATAGACTTTCTAATAAACATATGTTGTTGCTTAAACACTCATTAAATGAAATAATAATATATATAATAAACTAAGAAGGGGTCTGCGGCCAGCCGCGAGCAGGGGCCTGCAGCGGTCGGCTGCCGCGAGCAGGCGCTTGCGGCGGTCGGCTACCGCAAGCAGGCGCCTGGGGAGCAGGCGACGGTAGAGCAGGCGACGACAAAGCAGACGCCTAGGGAGCAGGCACCGGCGGAGCAGTCGTTTGGGGAGCAAGCGACGACAGAGCAGGCGCCTGGGGAGCAGGCGATGGCAGAGCAGTCGCTGACGGAGCAGTCGCCTGTGGAGCAGACGCTGGCGGAGCAGGCCCTTGCGGCGGTCGGCCAACCGCCAGTAGGCCCTGTTACGACCGGCGTGCGCGTGAAACAGAAGAGAAGGAGGAGAGGAGCATACCTGAGTCGCTAATCGCCAAGAACGGGAGAGGAGGACACGAGGCTGCTAATAGCGGAGGATGCGGAGATCGTCGGTCGTCGGTCGCCGATCGCCGGGGGCGCGGAGAGGAGATCGCGAGAAAGAGTTGTTCGCGGGAGAAGAAACTGAGATCGCGTGCCCTAATTTTAATCGCATTTACCGGCGGAATTGAAATTTCATCGATAGGTACCAATGGAATTCAAATTCCGTCGGTAATTATTAAGCCCAACCTGTTATCAATGCTTCTCCGTGAACCCAACCCGGATTTGCCAACTGAATAAGCAGTTTAGTCGGTGATTACCGACATAACTTTAATTCTGTCAGTAATTATTAAACTCAACCTGTTATACATGCTTCTCCGTGAACCCACCCGGATTTGTCGACTGAATAGGCATTTCAGTCGGTATTTGTCGACTGAAATTCCCATTCAGTCGGTATCGCCCGATCGAATTTAATTCAATCGGTGATTCCCAATTGAATTTAATTCAATCGGTATTTTTCTGACTGAATTTAATTCAGTCGGTGATTTCCGACTAAATTAAATTCAGTCTGGAATGTCATCGTTATTTGCATGATTTTTTGTAGTATAGATCATCAAATTAGTCTTGTGATGCAATCTCCCTCTATCAAAAAAACATAAATGAGCATGCAACCCTTAATTGATAAGCTTATACTCCCTTATTTATATAAAATAAATTATACATGTGCATGCAACCCTTTTAAAAAACCAATCAATAGGCATCAAAGTTTGATAGTACTCTCACGATATAATAATAGTAATCTAAAATCTAAAGAATAGTTGAATGTAAAACCCCTACAAACATTATATTAGATAATGTACCAAATAGATTCAGATAGTGAGTCATAGGTTGTTCTCAATGTATTCATCCACATATTTATCAAGATATCATAAATTTTTTACTATTGCCCCCACAAATGTATTTACACCATTACTCGTGCTTGGTGCAAGAGCAAAAGTATTGAGTAACGGTTTGAATCTCAGCCAAAGTATATTACAAGATATTTTTCTCTAATGAAATAAAAAACGTAAAAAATTTAATACTAGCTGTGGATTGATTTGTGCTTTCAGATTTATCTGATGAGCGAACCAAGGAAAAGGCCACCCACCTCCAAAATTAATTGACATCAAGGCTTGGACACTTGAATTATCAAAAATAAAAATAAAAAGATTGTATTCTAATCTCAAGTAGGATGAAGTTGTGAATAAATTGTGTTTCGAATTTATCTAATAGGTAAATCATGTAGCTTCAAGATTAATTAAGCCAAATTCAGACACATGCATATCCTTGAGAGCATTTCCAATGGTGGTAGGTTTTTTGAATTTTGGTGTGCCCCCACGAAAAAGGATGAAAGAGATTAAGAGCATCCCCAATGTAAAATTTTTAAAGAGATTTGTAAAATAAAAAAGTTAAATAAAAAATTTTTAATCATTGTGAATATAAGCTTTGAAGTTTATAGTTCAAGAGTACTAGTAAAATTTTAAAATTATTTTTTTATTTTAAAATTGATATAATATGCATATAGTCATATAATTATATGTTATGAATTAGACCACACAAAAATTATTTAGAGATCTAACTATTAATTAGAGACGTTTCAATAAGTTTTTAGAATGTTTTGATATGGTATAATGTACTATATTAAAATCATAAAAAAATTTTTTATAAAACTTTAATTATTGGAGATGCCTTAAAAAATTAGGTCTGAAATTTTGAACTTAATATTCGGTGACAGGAAGAGAGAATAAAGGAGTTTAAAAAAAATTCTGTTCTAGATGCCCTTATTACTATCATAAATTGAAAAGAAAAAAGAAAAAGTTGACCCTCAGTTTTGTCATCGTCACTTTGTTATTTAGTGTCGGTGTCTCTATTTTTGAATCGATTAATTCTTAAAATAATTAATTCAATTTGATAAAATTTATTTATTAATCATCAAAATAAATCCAGAAATATGAACAATTTATCATTCTATAATCAAGGTCCTTGGATTGTCTTTTAATATAAGATATTTAATTCCGCAATGCGCCGCGGTTAGAAATTGACTCATGGGTGTTTAATTATTTATGAAAACACTCTAGCGTTGCATCATAATCATAGCTCGGAGGTTTGTCATCACACTTAACTTTTTTTTACTAGGTTTGTCATCACGCTTACTGGTGGCAAAAAAGGTGAAGTCATAATCTGAACGGCTCCTCCAAGATGACTTTGAAATAATGAGGACTTATTCATCCTTAGCCGAACAATCTTATTAGACAAAAAAATATGAGATAATTCAAAACAATATTTACACCCGTCAAAAATTGAATCATACCTCACTAGGGCAAACTTGTCGTCACACTTAGGGCATCACTGAGATTTTTATGAGCTCTGGTGTGATCATTCATTGTACTGAACGCTTTGGTGTGATCATTCATTGTCTATGATGAGGGTGAAGATAATCCAATCAAGAGCAACTCCATGTTTTCCCTTTACTGCTGCTACTCAAATTGATTGTTCATTCTATTCAGAAGGCCCATGGCACTCCTATCCATTTCATAAAAGTATCTAGTATTTTGCATATTATATTTATATCTTAAGTCTCCCATCCTTTAATTTCTCTCTATAGTTGTATCTAAAGCCACACGTCCATCACTCTTGTCCCCTATATCACTCATCTTGTATCAATCTTTTTCCTTTTCCTTGCACACCAAAAGAGCTTGCGCTAAGATCTTGTTCTTCTTGAATTGCATTGAAGGATTTTACTGTCTCTTCTAAGTTGTTCTTCTAAGTTATTGAAAACCATTGAGCGTTCTCCTTTTCGTATTTCTCTCCTTTTCCAATGCTCCATTCCTTGAAATTTAAAGTATAATAAGTTTTAATAATTTATAAAAATTAATTTGATTATAAATAAACATGTGCGTAGTGCAAACAAAATTAACAAGTTTTAGATTTATTAATTTTGTCTTAATATTATTTTAATAAAAAAATATGGAATTTTAAATATTTATCTACTTAAAATTACTTTGTTTTAGGAAATCAACAAAACATAACAATAAGCCCGTCTAGCTCAGTTGGTAGAGCGCAAGGCTCTTAACCTTGTGGTCGTGGGTTCGAGCCCCACGGTGGGCGGTTTTACTTTTTAACTCCCAAATAAAAACTTAAAACCAACACGTTCTTTATGTGTTTATGCGATCCCAGAATACATGGACAGAATTTATGTTTTGTTTAAGGTAATCAACAAAACATAACAACAAGCCCGTCTAGCTCAGTTGGTAGAGCGCAAGGCTCTTAACCGTGTGGTCGTGGGTTCGAGCCCCACGGTGGGCGATTTTACTTTTTAACTCCCAAATGCAAAAAAAAAAAAAAAATTAAACCAACTCGTTCTTCATGTTTTTCTGCGATCCCAGAATACATGGACAGAATTTATGTTTTGTTTAATGAAATCAACAAAATATAACAACAAGCCCGTCTAGCTCAGTTGGTAGAGCGCAAGGCTCTTAACCTTGTGGTCGTGGGTTCGAGCCCCACGGTGGGCGATTTTACTTTTTAACTCCCAAATGCAAAAAAAAAAAAAAAAAATTAAACCAACTCGTTCTTCATGTTTTTCTGCGATCCCAGAATACATCATGGACAGAATTTATGTTTTGTTTAAGGAAATCAACAAAATATAACAACAAGCCCGTCTAGCTCAGTTGGTAGAGCGCAAGGCTCTTAACCTTGTGGTCGTGGGTTCGAGCCCCACGGTAGGCGATTTTATTTTTTAACTCCCAAATGCAAAAAAAAAAAAAATAAACCAACTCGTGACAGAATTTATGTTTTGTTTAATGAAATCAACAAAACATAACATCAAACCCGTCTAGCTCAGTTCGTAGAGCGCAAGGCTCTTAACCTTGTGGTCGTGGGTTCGAGCCCCACGGTGGGCGATTTTACTTTTTAACTCCCAAATGCAAAAAAAAAATTAAACCAACTCGTTCTTCATGTTTTTCTGCCTTGTGGTCGTGGTGGGCGATTTTACTTTTTAACTCCCAAATGCAAAAAAAAAAAAAATTAAACCAACTCGTTCTTCATGTTTTTCTGCGATCCCAGAATACATGGACAGAATTTATGTTTCGTTTAAGGAAATCAACAAAACATAACAACAAGCCCGTCTAGCTCAGTTTGTAGAGCGCAAGGCTCTTAACCGTGTGGTCGTGGGTTCGAGCCCCACGGTGTGCGATTTTATTTTTTAACTCCCAAATGCAAATGCACAACTCGTTCTTCATGTTTTTCTGCGATCCCAGAATACATGGACAGATCGTCGTCAACCTCCTAATAATATTTACAGCCAAGCAGGGTTCTTTAAGGGAGTTACCACTGCTTTTACCTGCAAGTAGTTCTTCAGACTACATGTGCAAGTGCGACAGCCCTATCAATATCAGCATCGTCCATTATAATCATAGGAGATTTTCCTCCAAGCTCTAGTGTCACTGGCTTTAGATTGCTCTTTGCAGAGGACAATCTTTCCGGTATCAGTACTAGATCCAGTGAAAGCAAGCTGTTTGATTTAGGAAGTTATCAGAAACATAAGACGCAAAATCGGCATACAATAACTGTCATCATAAGATACAGAATCCATTGGTTCTTAAATCCCACAAATCCAAGAAAAAACAATGAACCTATGTTACCTTATCAACATCCATGTGACTAGCAATGGCTGCCCCAGCAGTTGGGCCAAATCCGGATATCACGTTCAAGACACCAGCAGGGAGACCGGCCTAAACCATTGTACACATAAACCAGTATAACAAGATAAAATAAAGGTGGGCGAAGATCAAAACACCTTTTTCTTTCAAGTAACAAATGTGGCTCTTCTATAAAACTCGTTTTCACTAGTCCAGCAACGAGAGATTCAATATACCTGCATAGTATCTCATCAACCGTGCCACTGTTGGAATTTCACTCCGATAACACTGTTCATAAGGTTTCCCATTGTCCCAACTTTCTAGTTGATATCTCTGTTGACAGCTCTGTTGATATCTTCTGCATCTCCTTCAGCAACATGTGCAATCACTTCCCCAGTTCCAGGATCTAAGGTTGGGAAAGTCTTTCCTGGTACCAAATGATTCAAGTAACAATTTTTAAGTAGCACAAAATTAAGCTGAACATACTGTTCGAAAGTCTATTTATTAAAAGTTAAGATTGTGCCTCAAGAAAAGCTGAAGAATCCACTTGAAACTGAGTCCACGAAATCTCCATTTATTAAAAGTTGTGTGTAGTTTACTTGAACTGGAGGGTGAATTGGTTCCTCAATCAAAGAAGTGCTAACCCCTCGAAGAACTCTTGATGCTGGACAATTAGATCATCCCAAGTCAGTAACCTTGTATATGGCGAACACAAAAGGATGAAGCTCTGCTTCCAGAAATTGACACCGTTGGTGTAGTGCCGTATGAGTCGCGGCAACAAGACACGCATCGAACGACATTTTCCGTTATGTCAATCGCACGCCGAAATGTTCTTCTCGAGTGTTAGCTCCATCACTTCCCCTCCTCTCCACGAGCAGAAAAAAACAATTAATAAAACACTCACGCGTCGCCATCTATATTTATGCAACGACTGCCTTTCTGCCTAAACTATTGACCATTCTTGAAACCTGAACGAATCTATCGAGCAGCTACCTAAGCGCTGCAGCAATTAAGAATCGCAGTGTGTTTCACGACAAGTTTTATATACATATAATATCCCAATCTTCCCTCAAAAGCCATCTCTCTCAATCATTCGTTCTGCCGTATTGTCGTTATATATTCCGGCTGTCGTGTGCCGTCGCTTCATCCCCTCCGTCGGGGTTCTTCCTTTTCTTTTCTTTTCTTTTATTTTGTCCTGCTAGCTAGCTCTTGGGGAAATTAATGGACGAGGAGAGTAATTTGAAATCGGAGCTGCTCTACTCGAGCGCTTCTTTCAGGGAGTTGTACTACGGGACTGTCACCGGCGCTGTGCCTTTCGAGTGGGAGTTACGGCCGGGGACGCCCAAAAACGACCGAGCCGCCGCCAGCAGCGCCGTCCCTCCGCTGACGCCGCCGCCCTCCTACTACGGCGCTGCCTTGGGGAAGAGAGAGACCGCGGCCGAGTACTCCTCCAGATCTGCCCGCCTCGTGCACGCGTTGGTGCTGCTCATCTTGAGGAGGTTCCGGCGGCCCGCTTCTTCGTCGTCGGACAGTTCCAGCCCGAGGTCCTCCTCTTTCTCCTCCTTCTCCTTCTCTTCCTTCTCGTCCTGTAAATGGGACAAGGAGGACAATTCCATGAACTAAATTTTGAGCCTGTAAATCCTTGAAGAGAAGAAAGAAAATTACAACTTAATTATATGCTGTTCATGGCCTATAGCTTAAAGCTTCAGTAGATTGTCTCGAATTGATTATCACATGATAAATTTATAGAATTGAACCTGTAAATTTTTTCATGTGATGATTAATTTCGATTTCTTATCGTGGGGATTACTAAGGTGACAGACTTCACCTGAATTTAGTACTGGATCTATAAACTTGCTGAATCTTGTTACGTATGATATATGTTTCGTATGGACACTTGTTTTAAATACAATGGCTATTGTAAATAAAGAATCTTCTGATTCAATAATAAGACTAATTAATGCAATGGTGATCCTTAATTTAAATGACAAAACACTTTCCTGTTTATTTTGGAGGGCGGAAATACAAACGGTAAAAACGATTTTCACATTGAAAAAGTTTCCTTAGTTTATTTCAATAAAAAAAATATGATCCTTTTCTTTTGTTTACCTAATAATGGATAGACAAATTTAAGAATTTATTTGTAGATCATTTTTTTTTTGTTTTTTTGGCCATCCAAAACGGACGGCAACTTTCTTTTGCACACCTAATCTAACAAGTTTGCCTGATGCATTTGAGTTGATTAGTTTGATCGATACGCCCAACTTGCTCAACTCAATAACCAACCCAACCCATACAATTAACCAAATCAATGTAACCTATCCAATTAGCCTACATAGCTCACTTGGCCCGACTAGCACATTTGTCTTGCTCGGTATGCTAGGTGATACTGTGATAAAGATTGACTCCCAAACGGGTTAAAGTAGGGAGGACTAGCTTACGTGGAAGTCAAAATCAAGTAGGGATGTCAAAAATGAACCCGACCCGACGACCCAACTCGAGTCGACCCGAAAAAAATCAGGTTCGGGTTGGGCATTTTCGGGTTCGGGTCGGGTTCGGGTTGGAGGGTTAAATATTTTCGGGTTGGGTCGGGTCGGGTTCGGGTTGACCCGGGTTGACTTAAATATAGGGTTTTGTGGGGTTTTTTGGGGTTAAATCAAATTTTATTTTAAAAATTTAGATGTTTTTATGTATATTAATATCATGTTTGTATGATAATGATGGAGTATTGAGATAAAAGTGAAGAATTATAGGGAAAATAGCCCAAAAAAGTCATTTTGAATCGAATTTTCGGGTTATATGGGTCGGGTTCGGGTTGATCGGGTTGATCGGGTTGGTCGGGTTCGGGTTCGGGTTTAGGTGTTTTGGGTTGAAGTCGGGTTCGGGTTGGGTTAAAAAAAATATAAAAAAAGTCCAACCCGACCCAACCCGACCCGACCCACCCGAATTGACACCCCTAAAATCAAGTGATCAATGTCACAGGATCATACGGACCTGGAATCGTTAACTAGGCTATGTCGGCTGAGCATACCTCGCATCATCGGTCGGACGTGAACTGCCGACCGAACCTCCAGAACGGTCGTCCTTCACAACTTACAGACGAAGTTTGATGCTAAGTATTAATTTATCCGGCTCACCATCCTAGCCGATCGAACTTAAGGGCCAATCGGACACATTGTGCCTCCTTGACAAAATGAAGTGTCGAGTGAAGAACGAGTTGTCAACTGCATTCTGTAAGGTTGAGCTGACAATTTTCCAGCCGAGTGGCGGCTGATCGGCCTACAGTGGGACTCAGATACCTATCATATCGTACTCTTTTGAAAGTTTGTGTTGTAAAAAAGACAGAAATATCCCACCGGTAAATCGTTTTTTAGAAATTTCCAGCCCGTCCAATCATAGCAATTTGTGCGCTTGTTTAAAGAAATGTGTCAGGAGCACTTAATTGTTGGTTAGTCCTAGGAAAACGTACCGGTTCCACTGTACAAAAATTTTTTTGTACAAGTGTCGAACCTTTCCTTAAATAACCTATTGTGTTCTTTAGAAGTTAAATTAGGAATCACAGACGGAACTTAACATCATTGATTCCAAATTTAACTTATCTGTTCTTAATAGTTAATATTTGAATCGCAAGCGGAACTTAACACTATTGATTCAAATCTCCCTAAGTTATTAATTCCATAAATATTAATTTCCAAAATTGGCTTCCAAGACTGCATGACGAGACACATGACCTTCTTGGATATGGGAGTAATCACCACTGCCTAGGCAAATCCTTTTAAGGAAAGCTAATATTTATTTCCTTAAATAACTCTAGGTTAATCAAAAAGAACAATCGAATCACAAATTCAAAAAAGAAGAAAACACAAACTCGAAAAATAAATTCGAAAAACTAGATCTAATTGCCTCTTGTATTTAGAATTCTTACAAAGAAAATAACTAGTATGATGCGGAAGAAAATTACTAGTTATACCTTCTCTTTGTAAGCTAATGACCTCGAGATCTTCTGTCGTATTCCTCGCCTCGCCTTGGACGTCGTGTGGGCGACGATCCTCCAAGATGAACACCACCCAAAAGAGCTTCTCCTCCTTGCAATATTCGGCCACCACTACCACAATAGAAAAGAGAGCAAAGGGAGAAGAGAGGGAGAGAGGGGTCGACCACCAAGAGAGTCTCTAAGCCAAAGAATAAGAGTTGTGTCTCATGAAGCTCCCTCACCCCTTCTTTTATATTACTTGCCCAAGGTAAATAAGGAAAAACTTTTTACAAAAATAAAATCATCCAAGAGTTTTTCCTTTTTCCTTTTTATTTTTCCTTTTCTTTCCTCTTAATTCAATCAATCACCAAATCAATGGTTGTGATCAATCCTATTTGGTTTAGGATTGAGCTTTGGCCAGCCCCTTGCTTGGACACCAAGCAAGGTGGCCGACCACCATATTTAGGAAAGAAAAAATAATTTTTTTATAAAATTTTACAAGAAGAAAAATCTCTTATAAAATTTTACAAGCTCTCTTTCCTAGAGTTAAAAAAGGAAAGTTTTAAAAATTAAAACCATGTTTTAAAATTTAAAACTTCTCTTATAAAATTTCCTTTTTTAACATGATGATACAACATTTTAATTTTAAAACTTATCTTCCTCCTTTTTTTCTTAAACCATGAGAATGGTTAAAAAAGGAAAGTTTTAAAACTTTTAAAACTCTCTATTAAAACATGTGGCCAAATTCAAAAAAAAAAGTTTTTAAAATTAAAATCTCTCTTTTAAAACTTATAGTTTTCTACAAAGAGAAGATTTTAAAAATTCAAAAACAGCCCTCCTTGTTTGAATATTGTGGCCGGCCCCTACTAGCTTGGTCACCAAGCACTAGGGTCGACCCTTTAAGAGGAGATGTGGTCGACCATTGCTTGGTCACCAAGCAATGGACCGGCCCCCTTCTTGGACACCAAGAAGAGCCTTACATTTGGATGGACTTGAGGCTATAATGAGGATACGACAGGGACCTAGAGGAGAAATTGGTTTTGACATTCCGACGAGCTTGAGTATCTCGTGCTCGCCCCGAACATACAACTCAAGTTCATCGATAATAACTCATTCCACTACAGAGTTATTACCGTACTATCGCACCAATCCTAAATTACATTATGGGCTCCTTCTTATCATGAGTGTGTTAGTCTCCCTGTGTTTAAGATTACGAATGTCCACTAATTAAGTAAGTTACTGACAACTCATTTAATTAATATCTAGCTCCAAGAGTAGTACCACTCAACTTTATTGTCATGTCGGACTAAGTCCACCTACAGGATTTAACATGACAATCCTTATGAGCTCCTCTTGGGGACATTCTCAACCTAGATAACTAGGACACAGATTCCTTCTATAATCAACAATGCACACTATAAGTAATATCATTTCGCAACTTATCGGGTATATTGATTTATCGAGCTAAACCTCACTCTTTGATAAGTCAAAGAAATAAACATTAAATATACGTGCTTGTTATTATATTAGGATTAAGAGCACACACTTCCATAAGAACTAAGGTCTAGTTCTTTTACTAAGTCAGTACAAAAAGAACTTACCTAAATGGTCCTACTCAATACACTTAAAGTGTATCAGTGTAATTTATTAGTCAAGATAAACTAATACTTAATTACACTACGACTATTCTGATAATTTGTTCCTTTCCATCTTAGTCGTGAACAACTGTTTATAATTTATAGAGAACCGACAACATGATCTTCTAAGTGTGACACCACACTCCATATTATCTAATATATAAATTAATTGAACAATTACATTTAACAAATAAATACAAATTTTGACCAATGTGATTCTTTTATTTCAAAAATAAATGTTTACAAAAGTTAGGCTTTTAATATACACTCCAACATTAATGGCATGTCCTTTCTTAGAAAATTTTTGAAAAATGTGTTAATATTTTGAAATACGTGTATAACACAATAATGACAATATAAAGGAGGTCTTCATTTACAAACAAAGATATGCGATGTTTCTTATTTGCACACACTCTTTGCTATAATTGACTGCTACTATTTTCTTCTCCTGAATTGATCATTGATTTAAGCGTCTGAAAGTCAATACTAGAGTGGAGTCTTCACCCAGTCAATAATAGAGTTACGTCCACAGCACACCAAGTTTTCATCGATTTTAGACAGAATCACTAAGCATGTTAGGCCCACCCAAATTGATCAATTCGCTTATTCGACCAACCCACTCAATCCATCTGTACTAATGACTTACAAAGACTTCAACATTAGAAAAATCTTCTATTGAATGTTCTTCCAACATAAGAAATCAATAGAATTGAAAGCTATTTATGCACTAAACAACAATAGGGAAATGGGTTGCCCACGAAGCTTCTGTGTGATGGGAGGGGTTTCCTAATTAACAAAGATTCAAATTTCACCGAGAGAACAATACACTTTTATGGAGTTTTAAAAATTTATGACGTAGGATTGTCAAGCATGGCCATCTACATTTTTCTAATTTATCCTAATAGAAAATTTTCATGAGCCTAAATCGGTGAGATCCAAGATTAATCGGATCGTAACAGTTAAATATATTTAAAATATAGGAAGTGAAAAGACAGAGGTCTGGATACCCTCGATGTATGAAAAGTTCATCAATGAACTAACATCCATCAGAGATTTAATCTCAAATAAATATATGCTCCATATCGCATTGTATGCAATTTCACAGACACTCACTTTAATAGCAAATAAGGGAAAAAGAAAGAAAGGATCCTGCACAATCTGCATCCTCATCTTCATCAGCAGAGTCCACATCTATATCGAACGGAGATATGCATGAAGAAACCTACAGAAAGGTCAATGTAGTTTTTATAAAAGACAGATTTATAAAAAAAATCATTAGTCAGGTAACGTAACATTCAACTTCAAGATTCGATCCTACGAAAATTTTCTCGGCCATCAGGATAAATTAAGAAAATACATATAAAAACTCATCGAGGTTAGCTATCTATTAAAAAAAAAATTCTTAATAATACATTGAATCTAAATCTATATTTTTGAAGAAATAATGGCAAGAGGAGAATGGTCCAGTGTCTGTCATTGTGATGAAGAAGGATACGAAAGATCGAAGGCATCATGAGATACTCTTAAGCATCCGTGAAAGAACAGGAACAACAGCTGGATAGGGATCTCAATTAGCACTCAACCTATAATGAAGTTCTATCAACATCCACCTCCACTTCTAAGGGCAAGTTTAATTTTAATATAGTCCCAGAGTATAGTATGGTTGAACTGGATGGTAGACTTGTAGAATGATCAAACGGATAAAGATTGATTTTAGATGAGGCTGACCGAAAATGTCCTTCCACATAATGGCTTATTCAATTTTCTTATTTAATTCTCTACAAATAATTGTAGACTCGATCATATGGGGGCTAGAGTCAGCCTATGATATTTTGCAAAAAAAAAAAATGATTTTGATCTAGCCTCTGGATTATGATTTTACTTGGGAGAGTGGAAAGTAAAACTAAGGAAAAATTTTCATAATAAAAAAATTTTCGTCATTTACTTTATTAAAATTTTTAGATGGAAGAGAAACATAATCCATCAATAGATAGTTTTAGAGTTAAAATTGATCATCTTAAAATCTGATAGAATGCTGCAAATGGAAAAAAATGATGCAAGTATCATTTTCATTCATAAAATTATCCTATATAAAAAAAATAACATATATATCCTTTTTAATGATCACAAATTACGCTATATACCTAAAAAAATGATGTATACATCCTTTTTATTTATAAAATTATATCGCATGCATCCATCTTTCTCTATCAAAATAAACAAATATGTAAAAAAAAAAATTTCTTCACCCTTTTTCTTCTCTTCCTCCGAGAATAATTTTTCATCATATATTCTTTTCTCATTCGCCCTTAGAGTAACCCGAGAATGAAAGAATTAGAGATGTAAAATGTAAATTTGAGAAAACAAATGGATAATAAAAAAAAGGCAATAGATGAATTCACCATCTAATAAAAAATCCTAAATAATCTGGATCTAAATAGATCAGTTTTATCCTTCTAAGATTGATTAGGGACGTCAATCATCGAGAGAGCCTCTAATTGATATGCACATTAGGTTAACTTCATGCTAAGTGACTATCTTGAATTATTTTTGAAATTGTATGAAATAAATATGCCATGTGTTAATTTTTTAATGACTTGTTAGAAAAATTGAATGCTTATTTTTAAAATACTTGGTGCAGTAAAGCATGAAAACAATACACCGTGATGTACTGAATATGTTTGCACTTCTTAATTTAGTATACATTTAAAAAACCCTAATGATTAAAAAGTATATATAAGACAATGCTATTAGATTTATTTTCAATATTATGCCTAATAGATACATTTTGTTAAAAATAATTAACCAAAAAACATAAAATTTTTCAACAATCATTAGAGTAAATCGAAAAAATACATATGAAAACTCATCCTAACAATCAACATTTTCAGTTGTTCATGTTACATCTTCCATATTTACTAGTTCAAGAGGATATGTCGACAAAAAGACCCTGTTAAAAAAATAACTATAGATAGACTTAGCAAAAGACTAACTAAACATTCTACCGATCGAGTCAATTTTTACCTATTCATATGCGCATCCAATTCATTTACGAGAGCATACCTGCCAGTTTAATCCATTTCTTGCATCTTCCATTGGCACTATTTATTCTCCCAAACAACAATTGTGAAAATGACTAGAAACCGCACAAGAGAATATAAACCAATCCTGAACTAGGTTCAGGTTTAAAGATTCGGTCATAACTTACCACTCGAAAAGAAACCGAATACAACATAAAGTTTAAATCCAGTCAGTCACATGGAAAAAGTTGGTCCAAGTTTTTACTTCTGCAGAAGCAGCAAAGCAAGTCTCTGGAGGGCTTGCCTACGGTGCAATTTATGAAAATAAGCGCAAAGACTTGTGTTCCAATACAAAACAAATGAAGGTGAACGTCCTTTAGCCAGGAGGCCAGTTCATCTGTCTTCCACCAAGAAGATGAATGTGCAAATGATACACCGATTGACCTAAAAGAGAATACCAAAATGGAGTCAGCTACCATGAGTGCAAAAACAAGAATCTCAGTCGAACGTGATTCTGGAAATGATGCATACATCCATTGGGACCATCGTTGATGACAATCCTAAAGCCCTCTTCAAGTCCTTCCTGTTTTGCAACAACTTTGGCAATGTATAGGAGGTGGCCAAGTATCTCTATGTGCCTCTCCTCAGCCTTTTTTGACATTATTTTGGAGCATAATTAATGTTTAGTCATCATAAAATAAAACACTTATTAAAGAGATTAGACTGATAATTGCAAAAGCGTGAGTGAGAAGATGACTACATGTATCTTATCCAACTTTTACGCAAGACTAAATCACTAGTATATGCAGATCCCTGACATTACATTTAATTTCGTTACATCTCCATTATCCGAAACCTCATAATCAATGGATCTTAACCACAACTTTAAATTTATTAATTTTCAAATATTTCATATCATCTTAATATATTTTTTTTCTTCATTGGTTGGAATTACAACAACTTCATTTCCATTTTTTAAGTGATCTTACACATCCATCTCAACCATCTCACCTATATAGTACATTAATGTTATATGTGCTGTTTCCTAGTTTCTCAACTCTAATTCATAACAAAGTATGATGAATTGCATCCTAATGTTATAATCTTTTACATTTATATGAAGGGGCATAAGCTGATCACATAAGACCTAAAAGTTTCTCCAATTCATCCACCAGCTCCATAAACTTTGGATGAGTAATATGTCCTCATTGAATTTAGACTCGAGCAAAAATAGGTGGCAAATTTTGCTCTTTTATTTTGTTAACGTCGATAAAGAGATAACAAGATAGATCTCATTGTGCCGAACAAATCAACTTGTATGGTCATAGATGGGTGTTAAACCGTTTAATTAACATGCTAGATATATATGTTTGATGACCAAAATGTTATAAGTATTTACAACCACACATTGTTGACGTGTTGCTTTGAGTAGCTATTTATTATAAGTAAGAAATATTCCCAAATGAAGTGACAAATGATTGTTCTTTTAATTCAAAAAGACAAATACAAAGGAAGGCATTTTGTACCTTTGATAGCCCAGTCAACCCATCTTTAACTTTTGGAATGATCAAGATATGTGTGGGAGCTTGTGGAGTGATGTCTCTGAATGCAAGTGCCTAAGATTCAAACCACAAACCATCAATAGCATGCCTACCAACTACAGATAAATGTTCATTAGTAGTCATAGTAGTCGTTAATGAGTCTCCGAATACAATTGCAAGTTAAAATTAGTCATTGCCAAATATCAACTAGTTCCAGCAATAGGTATCACCACCAGTACATATTCTCAGTACTAGAATGGAATCATACAAAAACCAATACCAAAAATAAGACTGCAGAATTAGTTTGGATAGAACCAACCAAGTGCATGGGTTCATCAGCAAAAATTCCATGCATATAGAAAGATGATTTTGGTGGAATTAGAGATATAGTTTAAGAAATTAACTTCCAGAGATAAATGAACCAAGCACTATTCTGTTTGGTCCAGCACAAGATGAAAATCAAAAGCAAAGAAACTATCAAACTGTTGACACATTTAAGAACACAAACATTGGCATACAAACACACACAGAGTGCAGGTTGAAATATATTTTACCTTGTCATCCTCATAAACCACAGTTGAAGGAATCTCTCTCTTTATGATTTTGTCAAATCTGAAATAACAAATTCAATATTGAATTTGATTAAAAATCAATCAACTATCACAATATGAATGATTGTCTTAAATCCCCATGATCAGAATGGCATTGAAACTCATAATTGTTCATTAACATTTGTCATCCAAATGGGTCATGGAAATACTTCAAAACCGAGACAGAAATCAACCATGTTTGGAAACAAAACTATTTCTCCTTTACACAGTGATCCAGATGAAACAAGATTTGTAACCAGCTTGAGACAGGATCACTATTACATTAAAGCATACTTATCTGTACCATATTAGCAAATATAATGGCCTAAAGAATGGGATGAGGCTGGAAGACTAAAGAATCTGGGGTAGTTCTAAGTATGGAACTTTCACTCAATATAAAAAATAATAATAGTAAAGACAAAGATTATGATTAACCAGTAGCAATTAAGCCTTAAGTTCTTTAGTGGTAGTTAAAGCTCAAGATCTGCTTTTTTTTATCCACGTGTTTGCAGATAGTTCGTTGTACCAAAATTTTGACATCATAAAGTGTGCTTTAAGGACCCTACATTAAGCCTATAGTGAAATGGAATAGTTGATTTTCAGCCTACAGTGAAATGGAATAGTTGGTTCTTTGTTGATCTATCTTTTGTGAACTATAAATTGAGGGACAGGGAGATTCTAATGGGTCCAACCCTACTACTTGTTTTTTAACAGACTGACGATATAGACTCAAATTTTCCCAGTGTAATTTTCCCTAGTGTAAAGTGGTGTCCATAATTTCATTCAGCGCTTCAATCAACGCAGACTATCTTTTTGTGTAAGAACACATAAAGAGAATAAAATTTACATTCCACAAGCAAAAAAAAAATCCCAAAAGACACCTGTATTACGACATAGTTGGCATAGATGTATGAAAGCGCACAATGTAGTCAACCTTTTACGCTATACTGGTGTGTCCAGTCTCAAGGACCAAATGCAGTCAACCTTTTTAAGTTATACTGGCATGAAACTCAGTGTGTCTGATTTCAAAGACGTACCAAAGTTACAGTCTTAGATTCATAAATTTTCATCATGTAGCATTCCTCAGATATTGTTGGACCGTTGACCATAGTTGTCAAAGTAGGTATTATAATGGACATTGGGCATTTAAAAAACATTGGTAACAGCAAATTATTTTGAAAAAAGAAAAAAAATAAAATAAAATAAATTTGGTTGATAAATTGGACAGATAAGTGATACAAAAAAGCATACATAAAAATTTTAATTAATTATGGAATTCATAATGATAAAAATTATTAGTCATACTATGTAATATTATGATATATCAGTAATAATCCTACAATTCATATAAAGTCATAAATAATAAGATAACTGTTACTTTGCTGTTATATAATTAATGATAAATATTAATCTGATTATAATTAATGCTAAGAGTAACGAACCATTCATAGGAAATGAAAATCCTCATTGTCTTCTCAATCACAATATAGGGGAAAAGGGAGCATGATACCTCTCTAAATCACAAAAAGGATGTGAGGATCTCATTTATAGAAGAGTTGAGAATTTTCAAAGGAGAAACTGATTTAGCATTGTTACGGACCAAACCCTTAGCAGTTCTATTGATCGAAGCCATATGAGGATTTTTAGCTGTTTATTCTTCTACTTGAGACTTGGATATAGGCTAGGGAGCTATTTCAACTATGGTCACATCTTTCAGGCCAATGACTAATTTGTAATCTCTTTCAACTATGGTAGTTAAAGATTGAGATGGCCAGACATTTGTCAGTTTTAGGCTTTTCCAGCCGATCTCAAAGACATTTTTTAAAATCAGATGTTAGGATCATGCAAAATTGCTTTGACTAATTCACAATCATATTCCTCTGCATGTTTTGCCCAAAGTTAGAGCCAATAAAAACTGAAACTTTGAAAGGCTCTTCCCTTCCACTGTCTAATGTGTACATGTATACTGTCATAGACTTCTACCCCAGTCTCACTATCCTATGGTTCCATAGTGGACCAACCCTTGTGCACATCTTGCATCTGATTTAGACCATCGTATTGCTCCTCGAGAAGGTCCTCAAAAGCATTCCACTTCATAAAGGTCTTCAATATGAGTGAAAGGAGCTAAGCATAAAAGATATCTTTTATGAACAATGCTAGAAAATTAGCTTGATAAAAAAGCTCATTAATGCTTGTCTGCTACAAAAAATAATAACAATAAAATAAAAATAAGCAAGATTAGCATATTTTGATGTTTGAAAAGAAGATAATAAAATTTGAGATATATTCATCAGCGAAACTTTTGTAGTTTGCCCTGATCTGCGTTTTGGGCTTTAAGCCTTTAACGTTTTCTCATTCAACTGAAAAAACACTTCAGCCGACTAAAGAACTCATTCAATTGATTGTATCGTCGACTACGATCATCCTAATGATGGTTGAGTCCTCCTAGATTGAGAACTACCCACTCCCTTTCTCTCCCTTTGAGTACAAGTCTTTCCACACTCAACTCACAAAAGTTTGGATATGCAATTTCTTCACCACGGCGCCTTCCCTTGTTAGACTTCTAGTCCCTCATATGCACCCCCAAGCCCTTGACTCTCTCTATGTGCCATCCTTCATAGTCTGCCTATGTAGTTCGCCTCACAAACACAATTGCACTCTAATGCACCTATCTTGTGGTTCCTCGAATGTCCTACACCATCCTTCTTCAATCTCCACAAACTTTGAGACATCAGGTATCCATCGACCTTGGCCGCACCAGGTCGCCTCCATGTGTATTTCTCCAAGACCTACATGACTCAAATACTCATATAAAATTCAAAGATAATCCTAACTTAAACACTTTGTCCAAGCATCAACACCTATGATCGGCCGACTTTGGCTGCACCAAGTTATCTCCAAATGCATTTCTCCGAGTCTTACGTGACTCAAGTACACACACCAAATACAAAGATAATCCTAATTTAAACTCTTTGTCCAAGCATCGACATCTATGATCAATCCCGATCACCTAGGGGAAGATGCATCAACATAAACAAAATGAGAAAACCCTAATTCAAGTTTATTTTCGCTCTTCCAAGAGAAATTGAACTAGATAGAAAACAAAGAATATGGGGAATGAAAAATGATTTTTGTAACTCATTTGATGATATAAGTCAAAGCCTTTAGTATCTACCCATTAGTCATGCTCTCCAGCAACTAGTCATACTTGGCTTTCAGGGAAAGAACATTTAAAGACAAATCTCTATGTATCATACTATAGATGACTCTCAGATAAAGAGGAAAAGGGGCATTATCAGAGTAGTAAGCCAGGTCCGTCCTATTCTTCAAGTGAATCGCCAGCACGATAACAGAAAAGACTGTCAATTTTTTATAAAACAGCCAGAATCCCTGTTCTGATCCAGGTAAAAAAGGCATGATTAATTACACTAAAAGACAGAACTATCACAAATAGCGGAAAGAATGTCCAAAAATAGGGGACGGAAGAATCATTCAAGGAAGGAGAATCGGGTCTCAAATCTGTCAAATACGGGAAAAAAATATCTATTATCCACAAACAAGATGCTTATGAGTAACATGTAAACGAAAATAAATAATCGCTAAAAAGATTTGCAGAAGGAGTTGAGAGAAGAGAAGAGAAGAGAAGAGAGACTCACATCGTGGGCGCATCGGTCGGAACAGCAGCCAGAGCGGCCTCCTTCTCCGAAGTCGCCATGTCTAGACGCGAGGGAGTTAATGATTTCCTCGTCGGTCTCCACTATAACCAGAAGGTCCAGAACTAGGGCAGGACAGCGTTGGATGATTCCTTAGCCGATCTCGCTCTGAGTTTACGATACTGCCCTTGATTCTATAAGGAATCAGATTTTGGTCAATCGTAAAATTGTACCATAGCACAATAACACTAAAGATATCATAAAATAAAATAGTATACAATTTCTTTTAACAGAATAACAATAATTATATTTAAAATTGATTATTTTTGAAATAACCAGTCCGGTCATATGGAAGCCAACATTCTTAGTTGTACTAAGGATTTACAATGTTATATTCAATTTTAATAATGTTCCTTGATTTACAAGATTAATTAGTTTAAAGTTCAATAAATCAACTGACGTAATAGAAATTATTAAAACCTCTGATTCAAAAATGAACACCCGAAACAACATCCCCCCTCCCCTCAGACGCCGCCCCCACACAGATTATTTAATCCAAACCACAATCGAACCATACTTAACAAGCTATCCATTTTCATTAACGAGTTCAGGTGCAAAGAAAAGTAATTATTTTAGATCGATTTTATTGAAATTCAATTCCAAATATTACCAAAAACAGCCTACCATCCTAAAATTAAATTTTAAAATACAATCAAAATCGATGGAATTTAAATTTGAAAACTTCTAAAAATTACAATAAAGAAGTTTGCCTATCATCTGATTTTTGTCCAACGAAATAGAATAATAAGTTGTATAAGAATATAGTGGGATAAAATTTAAGGGATAAAGTTTAGTGGTTATTGTTTAAAAATTGCAAATTATTTTCTTAAGGACACGTATAAACAAGATCTTTATCATGTTTCCTAAAATTTAACTTATTTTAATGGATTTTCAAGTGATAATTCTTTGATTTTAGGCCATTTTCACATTCACTAGTTGTATGTGCTTGATTAATGCATAGATTGACGGGAGCGTTGGGGCGAGCATATTCGTCTTTTTACCATCAATTGATTAATGCATAGATGTTGCACAAGTCTTGGGCTTCTGGGCCTTGCATAGATGTTGCTCAAGTCTTAGGATCTATTTCAAATAGATGCAAAATATATCGTTAGATGTTTGACCTTCTGCATACAAAAGGTCGCTGTGTGAGTGTAACGTCCCGGCCGGTGGGCCCCACCCGGCCCGAACCGGGAACGCCACCAAAATTGTCTATCGGGTTGACGACTAGCTCCACAGACCACCAGAAGTCTTTTTAGCGTGCTTTGTCCTCACTCGTACACACCCTGGAAAACTTCCCAAAAGGTCACCCATCTTCAGATTTCTCCAAGCCAAACAAACTTAGGGTGCGTTTGGTTTGCACTGTTTTCATTTTCATTTTCTGGAAAACGCGCGTTTTCTAGAAAACAGAAAACGACTTTTTGTCATTCTCTGTTTTTCTAGAAAACGATAGCCAATCTTTTAGAAAACGCGCGCGGAAAACGCAAACCAAACATCATTTTTCAAAAAACGCACGTTTTTCAGAAAATGAAAATGAAAAATGCGCGTACCAAACGCCCCCTTAACTTTGGAATTCTTAAGTTTGACCTTCCGAAAGGGAAAGTGCACCTTGGTGATATGGATAGTATCATCTAACCTTTTAAGTCATACTTAACCAGAATCTCATAATCGGGGTATTACAATTACTCCCACTTAAAGACACAACGTCCTCGTTGTGTAACCATGAATCACACTACAAACAAATCCCAGAATCTCCCTCGCTAGGTGGTGCCCTAGGTGCTCCTGCCACAGGCGCACTCACAGTCGCAAGGTCACTCTGATACCATCAATTCACAGCCACTGTTGACACTGGAACAAGATGGTTGCTGCTGCTGGAACCAAGAACAACCTCACAACAAATCCTACTTTATCTCACAACCTTGATTTTAGATCCACAGCACAACCTTGCTGAAATCTTTCCCTACAGATCAGATCAAGTTGATATCGACAAGTGACGATCACAAATCGAGCAATAACTTGTCAACAACCTAATCTTACCTCACTAATATCAAACGAATCATGCAGGAGGTCACTGATCAAGCAACAACCTTCTAGTGTCTGCCCGACAACCCAACACACCCCACTGATCGCCAACGTCTCCAAATTCGTGACCTCCAAGATCACCGCTAGAGCACATGGGAGGCGGTCGTCTGCCGTCGCTAGGGCAGAGGAAAGGGTTGGCTGCTAACGCTAGGGCAGAGGGGAAATTGACCGGTGCTAGGGCTCGGTCTTTCCTCTCTTGGCCGAGATTCTGCTCGTGCGGCCGGCTAATCAGGGAAGATGGCAACCACCGGGGAAGACGACGGGGTTGCTCCGTGCGACGACAAAGTGAAGCGACTTGGGATGCTCTTGTGCTCAGGCGTTCGGCCTCGTCCCGTAGTCGCAATCACGGCTCGAGCAGGGAGAAGGGCGGCGGTGGAGACAAGGAAGAAGAAGAAATGGGGTAAAGAGGAATCGGGAAGGCGGCTTGCGGCAGTGAGTGAAGAAGAGAAATAAAAGGAGAGGAAACCGTCGTCGTGCGGTTAGGGCAGAGATCGGCATGAGAGGAGAAGGAAATCGGCGTCGGGGAGGCGTCGGGTGAGGGCACGGGGGAGGAGAAAAGAAAAATAAAGAAAAGGAAAGGAAATATTTAAAAAATCAAATATTTTCTCGCTTAAATGGGATAGCCTAAACAGGCTTTCTCGGGATCTAATATTTATCCCCGTAACCTAAGTCATACGAGCTCCGAAAAATTCTCGAAAAATTTCTAAAAATTTTGAAAAATTCTCTTATGGTTATTCGCCATTTTTCGGTATTTTACAATGAGTGCAAAATGCCCTCATGATTTACTTGCTTGTATCTTACCGTGGAACCAGCGATACAAAGTGACTTGGGGTGGCTGATATCACATTTTGCCCTAACAAGAAGTTTACTCAAGTCTCGGGGTCAATTTCAAATGGATGTAAAATACCTCATTGGGTGTCGCTGTGTTAGGACAAAATACCCTCGTGATTTACTTGTCTGTATCTTACCGTGGGGTCGGTGATACTAAGCCGCTTAGGGTGAATGATATCACATTTTGCTCCAACAATTAAAACTTAACCCTAGGGCAATGGTGCAACAGCAGGACACCTTCTTAGTTTCCAATATATCTAAGGATCGAGTCTCAACTTTGACAAATTAACGGATGAATTTCTTTTAATGAGCGATTGACATAAGAACATTGGGCTGATGGATCGTTCACTGTAAGTATTTCCCGAGTTACCCTAGTAACCGATAGAAAATTTTCGTGGAACTAGACCGGTCACCGCCATGATTAATCGACATATGCTAGATACATGGTGTCAACTAAAAAAAATGTTGAAACTTCCTATGGCACATCGCACGACATTTTCTTTCAATGGAATGAAAAATATAAAACATTAACTATTGGACAAGGAGTCGTTCACACTCTAAATTTGCCTTGTGGCCAGTCTGTGGGGTCGAGTCGTTCACCTCCAGGACTACTTGGACAGAAGGCTTAGACACCTAAATTATCAACAAAAAAAAAAAAAAGGTTTAAACTTTTGTTGGGCGAGAAGTTGCTCGCGCTTTCAAATTTATTTAGTGGCCGATCTATGGAGTTGGATCGTCCACCTCCAAAATTAGTTACACCAAAGCTTGGATAGCTATTATAAAAAAAATGAAACTTCAAAATATATTTGGGCAGAAGTTAAAAGGGTGCCCTTTTTTTTGGAATTATTAAGATATCGCTCTATTTTGATTTTTTTAATCAAAAGGGTGCATCACCCCATATACAATTACCCAACTACCCTTTACTATACAAGAATAACTTATTTCCATTACTATCTCTTATATTTTTCTTGCCTAAATTGACGCGTTGTAGCAGCTACAAACTCATAATTGTTACACTGTTACAACTAAAATTTTATAGCTACTATAACATAAACAAAAAAAGATTAAAATTGTTTGGAGCATTCGATAAGGATTTAAACGACATTTTTGAGTCTAAAAATAGGCTCGTACAATTTCCATCTAGTAATTAGTTATACATCTCTGAACGAACTTTGACTTGATATATTGTGTGTTCTGTAATTCAATCTGAGTTAAAAGTTATAGTTATTTAAAGTTTAAGATTTAACAATCACATCGTATTAACTATGAAATTGTAACTACTATATCTAGGCTACCATGCAATTACAATAGCTATGTTTTTTTAACTGTTATATAGTTTCATAGCTACTTAAACGTAAATATTACATCCTAAACTTTAAGAGATTATAATTATTAACTTAGATTGAATCACAAAACACACAATATATTAAATCAAAGCTCATTTAGAAATTTACTATGGATTACGAGATAAAACCTGTAACAGCCAAGTTTCTGACTAAAAAACATTATTCAAATCCTTATTGAAAGTTTCTAACAATTTTAATCTAAAAAAAATATATTACAACAACTACGAAATACTAAATCGTAAGTAACTACCACACAGTTATATCAGTTACATTTAGCGTGATGAGGAAATAATAGAGAATCGTATTTGAGAACAGGCGTATCATTTTACATGAGATGGAACGCCTTTTTTATTTTTTATTTTTTCATTAACAGAAGACACCCTTTTAACTCTTCGGTAAAATAGCAAAAGATGCACTTTTGACTTTTGCGACTTTTTGCCCAATATAATTTAGGACAAAAAACTAAGCCGACATCTGAAAAAGCACAAGCTTCTGAAGTCAGCGATCAGAATGTTCAAACCATTTAAAAACTGAAAATTAGCGTATGAATACTCCTCATCAGCCATAGTACACTAGGACATGTTACAAAACGAGACATTATAACGTCTATACAACCTTCCAAGCTGCTGTTGTGGCAACATGTACACCAAACAAAATGGTGCCTGTCTGCACAGTTTTTCCCAGAGTGGTGTCTAAATAATAGTACGAGTAGAGGGAAATTTCAAGATTGTATGTATCAGATATAAGAGCTTCAAGCATTAATGAACTTATCACAGTCCATTTAGAGAGGATCAAATATTTTAGTAGCAATAAACACAATTATTGTGCACATGGTGAACCTCAAAAGTCATCCAATTGATGTAACAAAGTGGAGTCAGTCGATCATCAAACTCGAATCCCAAGTTCAGAAATCTGGGTGACCCTCTGGTTCAGTTCATGCCGCTGGCTTTTCAAACCAGATGTCATGGAAGCCAACTGCAAATTGGAGAGTAGAAAGTATTACATGCTTCATCTCTGCAGGACAGGAAAAGAATAATGAAGTGGTTTGTATTAGATGCTTGCCTCAGCACGAAGCTCTAGCGCTTTCCTTCCTGGAACTGCCCTTAAGTCCTCCATTAGATCTGAAAGTCACATTTTCATCAAGTTTCTGAGTACCATTTCAACTAATAGTGATTACGTCCGATAATTAGGACAGCTAAATTTGCATAAATCGAAATATTCATAGTAAGGGTACTCTGATTTTACTTTAAAAGATCACAGAAAGGATGTAGCTAATTTAAAATTAGTGTCAGTCACTTTCTATAAATCCCATGTCATCCTCAAGAATACTCTAGGAAAGAGTCCCTTATTTCACAAGTTCGATTTTAAATTGCATGATACATTGATATAGATTGGGAAGATTCTCCTACAAATAAATTATCCATAAATTCTTTCAAGACGAAGAGTAGAGACAAAATTGGTCACCAACGCATGAGCTTATTTGAGTCAATCAACTTGACGATCAAGTTAGAAATCCTCCATAAAACTAATAAAGCTCTACTAGGAAAATCAAGTTATCATGCAATAGCCTCTAATCTCCTTTGCTAATAAAGTGCAATCCAATAAAATCCTATCTCATTTGCTAATTTCAATAATCAATAATGAGCTAACAAACCTATCAATCAAATCTTCAATAAACCCTATAATTGAGCAAATCTATACCAAACTATGTCTACATAATATATTTAAACAAGCTTGAGGGGAAGGATTATGAACCTAAATGAAAATGATATTACCATCAAATACTTCTATGTAATATTTATGTAGATTAATAATATACATAGGTAAAGGACAACCTAGGGATCAACTTAAACTTTCCTTATATCATTTGTGTTAATTTAATTGTAGATATATATTGTTTCAGTAGAGAAATTGTTGTAAATTAAGGGTTGTGTTCCCTTCTGTGAGTGAGAAAAAAGAACCCCATGGGATGTGATACAAATCATGGTTTAAAATCTCAACCGTGTAGAGGTTTCAATCTCGGACCAAAACAATACGATTTCAATATTGTATCAGCTCGTGCCAATATAGTTTTGGTATATTTTAAATATTAAATATATTAACTAAAAATAAAAAATTTATTCTAAATATTTTAAAAATACAAAATACAAAAAAACATTATATATATATATATATATATATATATATATATATATATATATATATATATATATATATTAAATTAATGAGATAATTTTATTAGGATTTAATTAAATCTTTTTAAATTATTCCTATTATAGTTAGGAGTTGATTGGAATTATTAGCATAAGTTATTTAATTAAACCCTAAGATACTACCTTTGCCTATGGCCTCTTCTGCTCAGCCAACAACCGCAGGGCTCATGCGAGGCTAGGGCCGTGCGAAATGTCCACAGCAGCTGCAATGGCCACGAGGCTTGCTAGAAGCTTTCGCAATGACCATGGGACCTCGGAGCATACCAGCACCGGAGGCATGCCGGTTGACGAGCGGAGCAAAATGTTCCTCCATCCATATGGTACGCACAAGATTTTAAACCATCATACA